>NC_084486.1:80305514-81616383 GCF_030035675.1 Rhineura floridana | reverse complement strand
TGGGAACTGAGCACCTCTGCCTTTTCGTTATCATCTGTTATCATTTTGTCATCCTCATTGAGTAGCTGTATCAACATTTATTTTCTGTACCATACCTGACAAACATTCATAATACCCAGGCAAACATTCCCATGGACATGTGCTGTACCTTTCCACTGATTTTCTAGGAGAGAAAAATGCTGAACAATCTTCCCAAATTGGAGGAATGCCTTCGTTAGGGGCTTTTAAAACGGAGACTAGACTGCAGAAAGCATTAGAAACAATCCTGTTGGGAACAATTTCTGCTTTTCCATGGAGATGATTTGGATGAGCTAATGAGTCTCTTAAATCCCTAATTTCTATTGTGCTGTGTTGGTGATCATCATTGTTATTATAAAAGGCTATGCTTGGCAACTGGTCAGCTCTTTGCCACGTCCTGTAATTCATGAGTATTGTACATGGGGTGTAGTTTGCTTAACACAGCAATTCATGTATTCTAAATTGCTCCATAGCTCTCAGCCAATAAAATTACAGGTTTATTATGTGCATTTGGATCACTTATTTAATCACAAGCACCTCAACTACAGCAAATGCTATGTTGTCAAGCTAAAAATAAAAAATGATTGTCAAGTCTCGTAGCTCTTTCCGCTTGAGTTGCTTTCTTAATGATTTTTTGTTTCAATATAAATTCAGCATTATATTTATAAAGGCCAGCGTGCTGGTGTTTTAAGAGTTCCCCAGATACTGTTGTAAGTATCTGATCTGATCTGAGCCTGTTTTCACAGTCCTGATGACCTGATGTCACCTTGTATGGCTTGGTCCTAAGCAAAGCAAAATACTAGGAGTGATACAACACAGGCTTCCACCATTTTTATTTATTTATTTATACTTGTATTTGTATATTGCTATTTAATATTTTTAATAAATCAAAGCAGTTTACAATGAATTAAAAATGTACAGTACAAAATCATTAAAAATACAGTAAAAACAAAGGTCAACTACTGTAAAAAGACATCATCTTAATTGCCTGCATAAGTCTGGCAGAACAGAAAGGTTTTTAGCAGGCTGGTGGAACAACTTGAACTAGCACAACTGGACTCTTCCCCTGCTCTCCTCCCCCCATGCATGCCCCATGCCATCTCCAAATCTGTTCTGGGAGGTTGGGGGGAACCCCACAACAGATTTAGGAGGCATGGGGGGGGAGGAGAGTGGGAAATGTTTTGTTGGACAAGGACTGATTTGTTGCACTGATGGAATGTTCAGCTTAGAGCTACACTGAACACAACCCTGGAGGTATGCTCAGGCTCACCATTAGCAGCTGGTATCCTTGGGCAGATTCTGTGGCTCCAGCAGAAACTCACCAGTGTTGTGCCCTGCTGCAGCCCACCAACCTGCCTGCTTAATGACCTGCCTTAGGATTGCTGAGTGGCAATGGTGGGTGGCTGGGAAACTGCCATTTTAAATTTCCCAACAGGATCCTGAAGTGATGCTATGCCTAAGCATTGTAGTTAATTATAATTGCTAGTGGCTCACAGCCATCTGTAGCAGATTGTGCTGCTGCTGCATGCTACTGGTAAACTCACTAGGGTAGCCCAATGTGCTGTGTGTGTGTGGCAGGGGGCAGGGGAGAGCCTCACACGTGAAGTCAACCCTGTGTACTGTGGTCGCTTAGCACTCACCAAAGGCAGAACTAGATATTGCAAGAAACACAGAGCTGATGCCACTCCATGTCTCTTCTCTTCCTACCACTGTGTAACACAGTGGATGATCACACACACCATTATTTGGGTCAGGGATGAGAAAGCTGTGGCCCTCTAGATGTTACTGGACACCCAACTCTAGTGTCCCCAGCCATTGCCCATGCTGCTGGGGTTGATGAGAGTGGGAATTAAACAACATCTAGAAGACCACAGGTCCCTGACCTCTGGTTTAGTTGGTCTGGAAGCTTTGGCAAGCCTTCACTTATATATCCCCCACCCTTTTCTTCCTTGCACATGAGTAAGAAGAGGCAAGTACAAGCTTCCCTTTGCACTTTAGAATAAACTGCAGCTCCACACTATAGGTACTACTACCTCAGGGGAAGTGGTTTGCTTTAACCAATGTTAACAAACCAGGATCTGAAATGGAGTTCGATCCTGGTTTGTTTTAGCTAATTTGGTTAGAATGAATCAGAGTCCCCTGAATTTGGATATATAACACAAAATTGTGGTTTATTCCAAAAGTGAAAACAGCAGCTTTCAATCTCCTCCTACAAAGGAAACCTCTGGCTGATTCCCAATCACCTAAAGCACAGTTTAGGTCAGTGGTGGGGAACATCTGGCCAGGTCTTGAAAGTTGGCCAGCCAGGCCATTTGGGGCAAACCACACACCCCTTTCCTGGGCCTGATGTCACATAGACATCAGATGTGGGAAACTTCAAGCCATGGCTAAAAAGAAGAAGAATTGGGAGTGCACTCTAAGTGCGCCTCCTGTTCTTCTGGTGCTTTTGTGACAGAAGATGCCAAATTAAAAGAAGCACTGGTTTTGCTGCAAATGAAGATCAAGAGTTCACTTATCTTCCAATTCTTCCTTTGCATCGGTGTGAATGAACTCAAGCTGAGGATGCAAAGGATCTTCCTTTGAATTCAAGGGAACTTTCTTTTGAGTAGATGCGGTTAGGACTGCAGCCTTAGTCATGAGACTTGGGTTACTCATAAATAACTTCCCCTGATTTCAATGGCTATACTCTAAGCATGACTAAGGGTTGTATCCAATGTAGTGCTACATAAGTATCCTGACAGGGCAAAGGTTTCTACTTGTGCAATGGGACTTCCCCCCTCTACTCCTCCCATGCACCCCCTAAATCTGTTCTAGAGGTTTCTCCAACTCTCTGGAGCAGATTTGGGGAGGGTGCGGGGCACGCACAGAGAGAGAAGAAATGGAAAGTTCCATTGCGCAAGTGCAAATCCTTGCATTGACAGGATGTTTCCTTAACAATATGTTGGATACAATCCTAAGTCTGGATCCAACCCTCTATATCCTGGAAAGATCTCTCATGTTCAGACAGAACAAAGGCATCCTGCCTTGCCTGATAGTTTTATCAATACTTTTGGCTTTTGCGGTTGTCTTCCTCATGATCTGTGATGTTACTGTCTCCCAGAATGTGTTCAACAATATATGGCTATCAGCAGCCTCTGTTGTTTCCCAGCTGTTCATTAGCTGTTCTAAGGATGACAGGAAGGAGGTGGCAGCCCTTGGAGCATTAATATGAATTGGGCAATCTCCCCCTCTCTCCAACCTACTGCATTCTCTTTTATGAGTCCCGAGGAATAAAGAGTTAGCTTTACAAAGAATAAATGCTTTGTATAGGGTTCACAGGAACCAAAGAGTTAGACTGATTCATTTAATTCAGTATCTTAACTCACTGTGGCCTGCAACCATGTAACCCATGTAATACATCTCACACTGTTTATCAGTGCTGAGCAAAGTACATGCCCTGACTTCATTGAAAGGATGCAAAGCTGGCCCCTCCCTTTTTGTCAAAGATGAAGTTTGCCTATTGTACTGGAGGCAGAGAAAAGGGAGCATGCTTATGAATTTCCTAAGCAACAAGGGGGTGCTTCCTTCTCTTCCTGCACTGTGCTGAGAAGTTTGCAAATAGCCACAGAAGCAGTGAATTCAACGTACAGTTAGCTATTTTTCCCCAGGGTTGAAACTTTGTCACTCACCCCAATTCTACTCTGAATATCTGAGAAATAAGGAGACCAGATTTCTGAATATTTGGTGCAGAAGTAGTCCCTTAGATAGACCGACTGTCTCCTACTTCTTCATAATGCAAATGAATGCAGCTGTTGTCTATTCTAAAGTTTTGTCCTCCTGTATTTTTTTTTTGTTTTGAAAGTGGGAATAAGCTTTTAGGAACGGGAAGCTTTTTCTTTTGGCTGCTTTTTTTTTCTTCATACATCCTGCCTTGTCTTTGTCTGCAATTTGCTAGGCTTTGTTTGTTTATACAGAAATGTGTCAGATGTTACTGTGTCAGCATTTTAGTTGGATTGTATTACTTTTCATTTTTCTTCCTTCCTCCCACTTAGGTTGGCAGCGGCTGCTCAGCCCACCTGAAATGCTTCTCCTATGCTCCCAAGCACACTACATTTGCACCTGTGGTCCCCCCTACTCTTTGTCTCTTTCTTTTTTTTTTTTACAATAATTTTTATTCAGATTTTCATAAAACATAGAAAACAAAATCATAAAACATTCAAAGACAAAAAACAAAACAAAACAAAAATGATTAAACAAAAAAAATAAAATGTTGACTTCCCATTTGTCACATATCAAATCAGTTATAGATCTACAATATATAACAATCCTGTCTCTTAAATCATATTATAAAATCGCTTTCCTCCAGTAGTTATCTTAATTAATCATCAAATCTCATAAACATTACTTTATTCTTTCCACAAAAAGTCAAAGAGAGGTTTCAATTCTTTAAGAAATATATCTATCAATTTTTCTCCAAATAAACATGTCAATTAATCCATCTCGTTAATAATTATAATAATCTTATTGTCATAACCATAGTCCAAATAAACATTTCGATTAATCCATCTCATCAGAATCTGTTAGGTCCAATAATTTCAATAGCCATTATTCCATTATCCCTATTAGTTCCATCTTCCATCTTCAATAGTCCTGTTAAGTCCAGTAATTTCAGTGTCCAATCTTCCATTATCAGTATTCCATAATAATCTTGCTGTTGTAGCCATAGTCATATAATAAGAGTCTGATGGGAATTTCCTCTATCCCAAATATTTTCTTGCCATCCATTCTGAATAAGTTGCTGAAATACTGTTGTAAAGTCATATCTGTGTTCTTCTTTTTTACAAAATGCACTGGCTCATCTCTTAAGAGTTTTTCCATTGTCACATGGCTGCAGTTAATTCCATAGATTTTCTCTATATCAAGCTCCATCACATCATTCCAGTCCAGAAGATTATCCAAGCCATTGATAACTTTATCTCTAATATCTTCATTAATTTCTTCAGAGATAACGTTAAATTCCAAACAGTAGATTTTATTTCTAAAATCCATAAACTCCAGATCTTTTTCCAATTCCACATTTGTTCCAATCTCCAGGGCTTGTATCTTCCCTTTATTTTTTCTTTTCTCATCTCTGATCTCATTCTCCTCTCTCACAGGATCCCCTATTTCTTTAAGCTCCTGCGTCATTTTGCTCAGTTCAATTTTCAGCTCCTTACTACCCTGTCGCAGGGTTTGTTTCGTTATCTCAATCTCATCCATTATTTTCTGAAACATAGTTACTTCCAGATTCTCAGCCACTTTCTTGATTGCCATTTTTAAAACCACGAAAACAAAGCAAAACAAAAATAAAGAAGAACCACTTCTTATTTCAGCAACAATTGGGTTAATATTCCAGGCTTGATGACATCACAATATAAACAGAGCAACCTGCCTTATCTCTCTATGTTCAAGAATTCAAAACAAATTTAGTTCCCAGCATCAAAACAGTTAGTGGCGTCGTGAAGAAGCAGATTCGTCAAAATAAAATAGACCAAAAAGAGAATAGTCCCAGACAATATAATATTCCTCGGAATAGAAATCAGGAATAGAAATCCCTCTTCTGTTTATTATCTTTAGAATGCACTTCCAGGACAGCTTTTTGCGACAGAAACAGAGATAAGCTGTTAATTTCGTGAATAACAGAGAAGAGCTATATCTCACCCAGAAGTTGTCCAAAGCCGATCAATCTGACAAATCTCCTTTTGCTGCAACAATTTAAACCAAGTAAAAAAATAATAGAAAGAAGGGTGCTTGCCTGTTAGCCCGTTCTCTCTTTAAAGAAAAGATAAACGTATCGCTTATACAGATAGAGCTTGTTAGGAAGTCCGTCCGGCATTGTTGGCTGGACCTTATCTCATAAATTAATGAAATCCAGTCCTCCCAACAAAAACAGGCTTTTGAGGTTGATCTCTACGTTTCTCCCTGCCCGGGAGAAATTTCATCAGTCAAAAAAAAAAATGTTCTGGCTGATTTATATCTGAATAAGCTTCTTTTGAGGCGGGAGCCCGTCCCAAAAGCAGGCACAAGCGAAGTCACCCTTCCCGGAAGTCACTCTTTGTCTCTTTCTGAGAGTATCCCAGTGCTTCAGCACTCAGTTAGTATGCAGAGAGACAAGACACTCAAAGTGTTGTGTAATACATGAGGGATGCTTGGCAGGAAATTGGTTTAAGAAGCGATTGATTGGTTTGGCTCTTAGATTTCTTCCTCTTTTCCTGTCACACTGCCATGTGAGAGCTGCTATAGGAAAGGTCCTTTCTGTGCTGCTAGGGCAATGTAAGAAGCATTAGCCGTACTGAAGGAGTCTATATTGTGTCTCTCTCACACACACATGTACACTTGTATTGCAACTGTTTCTGGAAGAATCTGGGTGTGATGTGGTGAAAATAGCATGGGTTCTTCCGACATGGTGTGGAACGTTTTCATGTTACCAATACTGACACAGGAATGAATCAGTTCCCACACCACCAGCATAATGTCATACTCTGTGTGGGTATTGTTTCTGTTTCAGAATCTGGACATGGCAGACTGTAAGATTACTGACAGCTTTTCCTTCCATATCAGGATTTCGTTTAGGCTCAGCATGCCTTCAGAGCCTCTATCCTCTATCATTCACTGAGGAGTTCCTCCAGGATAAATTCCAGGACTCTTCTCATTATCAGACACCCATACTTATCAAATATTATGTTTGTCTGTCCCTTTTTAGTTACAGAACTCCTCACAATTCTGTTCCAGTATTCTTGGAGTTAACTTCACCCCTCTTATCAGCTCAGTAAATTTCCAACGTGCCAGATTTATGTTACAGTGGGCTACTGTCTTCACTCTTGAAAGTCAGTTGTGCATTGAGTCATGCTTTGCCTCCTTCAGATGCTCCCTCTCCCTATATGTGCATGGGGAGGACAGAGATAAACACACTTCAGCCACCATCTCCTCAAACAGAATTATCCACCTGCCCACAGTGGTCCAGACTCATTACAATGTGTTAGCAACAGTTAGCTTAAGCATCCATTAGAGGAAAACCAACATGGCTCCTGGTTTTGTACCCCTAGTATGTACTAGGGACAGGATTGTGATCTTCATCAGCAATACCTCAGCTGGTTGAACCTAGCTGGTTAAAACTGGAAGACTGAAGCTTGCATCCCAGGTCTTCCTCCTCAATTCTAAATAATGTAGTATGAACATACTGTAAAAAGATTACTTTACACTGAGTCAGTCTACACTGATTGGCAGCAGCCCTCCAGAGTTTCATTCCTAGCCTTACCTGGAGATTCCAGGATTTAACCTGTAACTTTTGCATGAACAGAATGTGCTCTCCACAGAGCTACAGCTACCTTTCATTTCATCTCAGACTCCAAGCATAGATAGATTTTTTTAAAAAAAGTTTCATAGCACTTTTCCTCCTACATAGTACAGTGTTTATTGTCGGGCTGTGCACTGTATTTGTACAAATCACATATAACAAACAAAATAGGCCCAATTCTAGCCTATATGTATCCTGTCTAAATCGGGTTGAAGAAGCTACAAATCTCTACAGAGCAGATCGGATAGTCCTGAATCAATTAGTAGAGATTTGTACAAATCTGTAGCTCAAAACAGTCTCTAATGAACCCAGTCAGGGTATCTATGAAGTGGAGCAATTACAACACCACAAAAGAGAACACCAGGATGGGGAGGGAGGCAGGAAGGCTAGAATGCTATCATCCCACCCAATGCCCTCCAATCACAGTGCTTGGAAGGAGTGAAGTCTTAAAATGCAGAAATCTTTTGTAAGTTCTGTCTCTTAGAAATGTGTGTGTATGTGTGGTTTGGGTGGCATTTTTTCAGCTTGTGTATGTTTTCTATTCTTTCCCAATCAATCCCAATCCCAGTGCCATCCTTGTTTATGTTTTTGTTAAAAAAGTTCTCTTTTTTTTTTTTTAAAAATGACTATTATTAAACCTTGTGAGCATATTTAGCCACAGATTCTGAATAATAATAATTACTACTACTACTGCTGCTGCTGCTACTACTAGTTGTTGTTAGCCAGCCAGCCAGCCAGCCAAACCCTGTGGGCATATTCTGAGTTAATAGTTATTGTTATTACAGTATTATTTTCAATTGCTAACCACAGTGAATATTATTAATATTAAATAGTATTTTTATTTTTCTTTCTCTCACTACTGCTTTTGGCAATCTGACCCTATATGACAGGGCATTTTTTTAAATAAAAAATATTTTGAAAAAGCAAAGTGGATGGCATGAAATCCCGTAGAACTACCCACCTGAAATTTGGCAGGGTTAATCTCTTCTATAGGAGCTATCATGTCCCCAAATCTCATGTCCCTATGTGCATATAATCTTCATGGTGCTGCCAACCTTTGTCTGCTGTATGCTACCCATGCATGCCTAATATTGCAAACCTAATTTTTAAAAACCTTCTCTCTTTTTTTAAACACAGGAGAATTGGCATGACTGATCACTCACAGTCTTTTTTAGAAAATGGAAAAAGCAAAATTTAAAGATGGCTAGTATGAACACCCCTGGAGGTACCCATCTGCAATTTAGCAGGTTTAATTCCCTATATAGCAGCTACCAAGTCTCCAATTTTCATGTCTCTAGGAAAAGAAACAAGAATGTTATGGCCATTTTGGTTTTGCCATGCAAGTCAATGGGATTTCCGGAGATTTGTAATATCTGGATTGTGATCTGGATCCAAATCGGATCAGGTCCTAATCTGTCCAGACCAGATTGGGCCTGATCTGTATTTACAAATCAGAGCCAGAAAACAGATGGGGGGGGATACTTGCACAGTTGCAGTTTATTGCCTCTCCCGCCATCTCCTGTGTTTGGTCTTTCTGCTTCTGTCCTTCCCCCTTTGGTCTCTCCCCTGCTATTTATCATCCTTTCCTTGCCACCAAACTCCACTTAATTTGAAAATCTGTAATTAAACAAAGTCAGATGCTTAATCATGAACATGGGCTATGGGTCACTCAGCAAAGAATTTGGTAAATGAGTTGAATGGGCACCGGCTGTTTGGAAATAATCAGCAAAGTCACAAGGAGAGAGCAGGCAGAATGGTGTACCTTGCTCTGAAATGCTTAGAATCTGTGACAGGATGGCGAGAAATAGATTTACACCTCTTTACCACAATGAATCTGCTTGTGGGGAAGCAACCAACTGCTGGTATTTTTTATGGCCAACATCCTCATAACACCTTATGGTCTTTCAAAAACCCTCACCATCTTTAATAATTCCACTGTGAGAGAGACCCATTGTGTGGTCTTGGATTCAGCATGCCTATGTATTGAAGGTAGGGATGAGGGAAAAATTTGGCTTGGTTCACATTTAGATGGCAATCTACCTGACGCTTATTGAAACAGTATCCAAACTAAAACACAGTTATCCTTTGAAACTTGCAATGTCTCCAAATTTTGCAATGCATTCTCCAATAAATGACTACAAAAATGCATATATTAAGGGGAAAATGTGCATAACATGCATATGTTAGTGAATATACCATACAAAGTGCATTATATTAGGCAAAATTCGATGCAAAATTTGTATAACAAAAAATGCACACTAAAATGCTGACAAATTTTCATAAGGATTTTTTTTTAAAAAAATTGCAAGCTGATGCAGACATCTGGTAAACTGAAGAGAGGAAAAATGAGAGACTAAGAGAAACTAAAATGAACAGATTTGCTCATCCTTAGTTGAAGGGGGGGAAAGGTTGAGGTAGGATGATGAAGGACCAGTAGAGGGGTACTCATAAAGAGGCACACCAAAATTTTCCAGCAATGTTAGTACCAATGCAGTGAAATCGATGGCAGGGCCAAAGAATTACTACAGCACATAGTTAGAACTCATGTACCCTAGCAAGCCCTTATCGTGGTGAAAGATCTAGGGCAGAGGTTGCTAGGGTTGCCAGGTCTCCATTTTTCTCCCAGAGAATCTGGATTTTAAGGATCCGCTCCAGATCTCTGGGTGAGTCACCTTAATCTCCAGACTCTCAACTTTCATTTAAAAAAAAAAAAAAGTTTCTAGGTGGTCTGGTTCACAAAATATACACCAAGATGTCAGCCACCCCCCTGCAACTTCTGTTAAACGACCTCGTAGCAGGCTGCTCTAACCCCGCCCTTTCAGGTTTGTAGCCAATAAGTGAAATCAGGATTGTGATTTGTTGACCTCAAGGCAGTAGCTAGACCCCATTGACAGCTTAGAAAACTGTTGGTTTTTCTTGCTTATCTGAAAATCTCATAAACTGAGTAAGTACATAGCTTTCAGTCTTTTTCTCCCTTGTATGCAGGAGTCAAACAAATTTAAATTTTCCTGGGCTATTGAAGAGGGCAGTGTTGTGAAAACCTTCCCAATATGAAGCTTTAATCCAATACTCCCTTTCCTGGGTGTAAAACTGAAATGATAATCCCACATACCGGGAGTAAACCCAATTGAATTCAATAGGACTTACTTTTGAGTAGACATGGTTAGGACTGTGCTGTAAATTAATGGGGCTTTTGAGTGAACATAGCAAAGAAGAAATCAGAAGAAAATCACCCTGTGCTTTATAGATTACAGCAATGCCTTTGACTGTGTAGATCATGAAAAACTATGGAATGCTTTAAAGAAATGGCGGTGCCACAGCATCTGTTTGTCCTGATGTGCAACCTATACTCTGGAAAAGAGGCTACTGTAGGGACAGAATATGGAGAAACCTATTGGTTCCCAATCGGAAAGGGTGTGAGACGGGGTGTATTTTTTCACCCTATTTGTTTAATCTATATGCAGAACATATCATACAGAGAGTGGGATTGGACCAAGATGAAGGAGGTGTGAAAATTGGAGGGAGAAATATCAATAATTTAAGATATGCAGATGATACCATACTACTAGCAGAAACCAGTAACGATTTGAAACAAATGCTGATGAAAGTTAAAGAGGAAAGCACAAAAGTAGGACTACAGCTGAACGTCAAGAAGACTAAAGTAATGACAACAGAAGATTTATGTAACTTTAAAATTGACAATGAGGACATTGAACTTGTCAAGGATTATCAATACCTTGGCACAGTAGTTAACCAAAAGGGAGATAATAGTCAAGAAATCAGAAGAAGGCTAGGACTGGGGAGGGAAGCCATGAGAGAACTAGAAAAGGTCCTCAAATGCAAAGATGTATCACTCAACACTAAAGTCAGGATCATTCAGACCATGGTATTCCTGATCTCTGTGTATGGATGTGAAAGTTGGACAGTGAAAAAAGCAGATAAGAGAAAAATCATCTCATTTGAAATGTGGTGTTGGAAGAGAACTTTGCGCATACCATGGACTGCGGAAAAGACCAATAATTGGGTATTAGAACAAATTAAACCAGAACTGTCACTAGAAGCTAAAATGATGAAACTGAGGTTATCCTACTTTGGACACATGATGAGAAGACATGATTCACTAAAAAAGACAATAATGCTGGGAAAAACAGAAGGGAGTAGAAAAAGAGGAAGGCCAAACAAGAGATGGATTGATTCCATCAGGGCCAGCTCTAAAGGGCAGCCAGGTGGGGCCCTGGCTGCGGGCCTCTGGGGCTACAGGGGCCCCTCTGCTCCCCTTCCACGATTCGCAGCAGGATCACTGCGGCTGATCACACAGCGAGAACTCCAGAACCCCTGCCATTCCCTTGCTCAACCTACCTTTCTTGGCTGTTGTGTGGTTGCACGCACAGCGCTGCCCATAACCAAGATGGTGGCTGAGGTTTCCCTAAGGGGCTGAAGCCTCTGCCACCATCTTGGCTGATAGCACACATGCACATCCCTGCCATGAGCCCCTTAGCTCTCTCTGTGCTATCTGCGGCAGCGATCTTGCAGCAAATCTTGGAAGGGGAGCACCGGGGCCCAGGGCACGCTTGTGCCCAAGGGCCCTGGCATGTCTCGGGCCTGCCCTGGATTCCATAAAGGAAGCCACAGACCTGAACTTACAAGATCTGAACAGGGTGGTTCATGACAGATGCTCTTGGAGGTCAGTGATTCATAGGGTCACCATAAGTCGTAATCGACTTGAAAGCAGATAACAACAACAACATCGCAAAGAACTGGGTTTGTGTTGTAAATCTTTCTCTCCCCCTCCAGTCCTATTTTTTAAAGCAATCAAGCAGGGCTTACTTAGATATCACTGCTTTTATTATGTAAGAAATTAGTACTGATTTTACTTTTTTTAAAAAAATGTTCTGCAATGACCAACCGGTTTTGACAATAAACTGTTATATGGGGTGTATGTATTTTTACATCTCGTGTGTGTGTGTGTATGTGTGTGTGTGCAGAGTCTTTCCAACAACCCTGTGAGGTAGGGTTGCCAGCTGGAAACCAAGGCAACTCACAATAAGAAATAAATTGCTTGAAAATCCAATAACCATAAAAACAAGTATAAACAGTTGCAAAACAGCTTAAAGTGGCATGATTCTCAATTTTTGGTAAGTGAAGTTCCATATCATGCATGCTTCCTGTTTGAGTAAGCCCCATTGAATACATTGGGACTTGCTTCTGAGTTAAAAAACATAGGATTGCACTATAAATATCTTTTCAGGATGTGTAAATAATAAACATCTTTGACAGTCAAGCTTATATAAATATTTCTTCATACTATGTCCTGATAAGTATCTGATTTCTCACTATGGTTGTACATGATTATTTCTTCCACATTTTAAGTGTGCCCTTCTTCCTTGGGATGGTTATAGTTCCCCTCTGTTGTTTTCATCCTGAGGGGCAGATTAGGAAGAGATATGGTGAGTAGCCCATGGTCACCCAGTAAACTTTACAGCTCATTTCCATTTTAAAAAATTAATTAAAACTATTTACATGCAGGCAAAGTTTATTAAGTAGATCCACACAATACATTTAAAGCACATCCAACTTGCATTTAAAGCGCATGACCTCCAAGAGGTCTTCTGTATCTTCTGTTGCCATCGGGGGAGGCTGCTTCCACCTGCCTTGCCCCACCCTCCAGCCTTCGGAAGGGGGCTGCCTCGGGAGAAGGACTGTGAGGGGAGAGAGACTCTGTTGCCATCGGGGGAGGCTGCTTCCACCTGCCTTGCCCCACCCTCCAGCCTTCAGAAGGGAGCTGCCTCAAGAGAAGGACTATGAGGGGAGAGAGACTGTTGCCATCAAGGGAGGCTGTTTCCACCTGCCTTGCCTCACCCTCCAGCCTTCAAAGGGGAGCTGCCTCGGGAGAGGGACGGTGAGGGGAGAGAGACTCTGTTGCCATCAGGGGAGGCTGCTTCCACCTGCCTTGCCCCACCCTCCAGCCTTCAAAAGGGAGCTTCTTTAGGAGGACTTTCTGATCTTTGGGTTGGGCTGTGTGGGTTGGGGGATAGCTTCTACTTTGTTGTTTAGTTTTATTGCTTCTTTTTTGATGTTTATATACTTTTATGTCTGATGTTTATATGCCTTTATTTTGTACGTCGCTCAGAGTGGCTGGGTTTCCAGCCAGATGAGCGACTAATAAATCGAATAAAAAAATAAATAAAAAAAATAAAAGATACTGTAGTGGCCCCCGAACTGTGGAACAGCCTCCCCGAAGAAGTACGCCTGGTGCCGACGCTTCTATCTTTTCGGCGCCAGGTTAAGACCTGGCTATGCTCCCAGGCATTTTAAGCGTTTAATGTTATAATTTTAAATTTTTTTGTTTGCTGTTTATTTATTGTGATATTCTGTATTTTAATCTTTTTGTACACCGCCCAGAGAGCTATTCGCTATGGGCAGTTTAAAAATGAAACAAATAAAATAAATAAATAAATAAATAAAATAAAAGTTGTGCAGGGGGAAGGGAGAATTCCACAGTGTGGTTTTTCCATTACCGTGTTACAAGAACACCTACACTTGGCTGACTTTCTCTTCTCTTAAAGATACAGGATCAGTCTCAGGCCATGAACCTGGCAACCCTAGTTCTATTGTGGAACTTAGTAAGTGTGTTTAGAATTGCAGCCTTCAGGGGCATCTATCTTTACTCCTGAGTGCTCCCATCTAGCATCTCCACAACACTAGGCTACTTTCTTCCTACAATGGCCTTCTGGTGAGTGGCCTGGCCTGAGGGTACTTAAACCCTTCTTGCCAGAAGTAAGCTAGATTAAATGTTCCCTACTCAGGCGCCATCTTTTAGCTAAGATTTCCATCTTAATTTCCAATCACATAAATGTTTTTGTTTGAACTGTATGCTCCAAGCAGCTGTGGTTGATGCTTAATGTATCATGCTTAATGATATCACTAAGGCCCACCTCTGTGACATCATTAGGGCTTGCCCCTGAAATCTCAAGGTTTGGGATACTTCTGATCTGGCAACCGTAAAGGTAGCTGACACTGTGCCTTCCAGATGTTATTAGATTGCATCTCCCATCATTCCTGATCATTGACCAGGTTGGCTGAGAGTTGTAGTCACACAACATCTTGGAGGGCACCATGCTGGCTACCCTTGATCTGGGACAAGGCAGGTATGTCTCCTACTGACCACAACACTTCTGACAGCAATGCAGCCTGGATCACTGTGGTACAGGACTACTTTCTCATATAGATGCCAGTGCTGATGCAATACTTTTACAAAATGGGGCAATTTTGGGTAGTAGTAGAGGAATAATAGATCACGCTGAGGAAAAGCATGCATGATCCAAGGTCATACATAGGGCCTGAACCCTAATTTCACAGATCCTCTGAATGCCATCATCATTTCACTTTCTTTGTCTCTACTTATGTGTTTAAATAAGCATATGCAGGACAGGAATCCACAGTTCTGCCTCTTACCTTGTTCAGCACTGAAGTGTTCAGCCATAATGCTGCATTAGCATTGATTTGAATTCAGCATTCTTTTGTGTATGTGCTCCTATTCTTTCTCTCTTTAAAATAACAAAGCACTTAAATAGGTAAGAAAAATTGCCCAAGACTGCATTAACAGTGCTGTTTCACATGTCCCACGGTAGACATTACTAACATAAGATATTTTTAAGTGGAGAGAAATGTATTTGCCTTATTTGCTTGGCTTGAAAACAGATAGTGGATTAAAAATAAAGAAAGAAAGAAAATCACAACTTTGGATGGAAATCAAATACTTTCATTTTGTCACAAAAGTCTGTGAGTTTCTCTTAGCATCCCCCCCAATCCAAGAAATTGTACCTTTTTTTCCCTTGCAAGGACAAATCTTTCAACATATTTTCCACAAGGTGAAATTTGCAAATAGCTATTGTAAAAACCTCTCTCTTCCCTTTCCCCTTTTTTGGCAAATATTCAGATTTAAAAGACAGGTAGTTTTACAAGGGCTATGTTAATTCTAGCAGAGATTTCCTCTCTTGTACCTCTGCCAAGGGGCCATGTTCTTTTTCTATATGAATGCCTCTCTTGTCACCTAAGGAACCAACAGAAGATGCTTATTACAGGAGCAAGGGAACTGCATTCAACCTGGCCATGGGAACAAAACAAGGGTTTGTTTTTAGAGATGTCTTTTCTATAGTACTGCCAGCAGTGTCTATAATATCAGAGGCAGAAATATTTCACAATGTGATATCATGGAAAGGATTTCTTCTGAATGTGTAAAAGCTGATCCATGGTCTCTTTGGCATAAGAAAACTGCTGCTTTTTTATCAAGTCCACACCATACATTTGAAGCACCTTTAACACACATATAAAGCACATGGCTCCCCCCCCCAAATCCTCACAGAGCTACAATTCTCAGGACCCTTAACAAACTACAGGACCCTCAATTCTTTGGGGGGAAGCCATGTGCTTTAAAAGTGTGGTGTGGATTTGATGCTTGAGGTGAAGGACAAGATCATACCCTCCCATGCAACATACACAAGCCAATCTTATGTCTACATTGGCAAAAGGATAGCATCCTTCATCTCATCTGAGGGCAGCAGCCTAGCTTAGGAGGTACATGCTAGGCCACATGACCCACACAGTTCTGTCCTCTAACTAATCCCCACCACCTAGCATCTGCCTCACTAGCCTGCTGGGGGACGCCAGCCCCATGGCAGCACATAGCAGCCTGAATCCACACATAGATGTCTATGAGCAGCTTGAGATAACAGTTTATTTTATTGCAGTGGATGCTCATTATAATGCATCTCATTGTACTGTGGATTTTGATATACTCCAGGTATGACAATGTCCCCCTACTAAAATACTGTATTCAGTACACTGGTTTTCATTATAAACTGAAACCCTTTAATGCAGGTGCATCCTTTGTCCCCCATCCCCCATGTTATAATGAGCTTTCACTGTATTACATTTATTTATCACTTTTCCTCCAAGGAGCTCAAGGTGATGGCCATGACTCCTTCCTCTCTACATTATCCTCATGACAACACTGTGAGGTAGGTCAGACTGATAGTTGGTAGCTGGCCCAGTGTCATCCAGTGAGCTTCGTGCCTGACTGAGCATTTGAACCTTGGGCTCCCATGTCCAACACCGTAACAACTACACCACACTGGCTCTCTCAGTTTGGCATTTTCTGATTTGCAAATGAGGATGGATTGAAGTGATTGTCATCTTCCACACTGCGTAGCAGTAGTGTAGTGGCAAATTTAGAAGTGCAGGGTCCCTTCATGAGTCATGCCACTCCCCATTCTAAGATTATACAGTTGATACTCATTGGGGCCTACATAACTGATTCAGAAATCTACAGCAATAATGAAAACACACATTCACACACCATGATGTTGTATGGAAATTTCACCCTCTCAACTCAGTCCTCATGGACAGATCCCTTTTCATTTGATTCACCAATTGGCCTTGGACAAGATCAATGTGTCTCCACGCCGCCACCCCACAACTTTCACCAGTCAAATATTGTGGGCCTGCAAGTACTTCACTACCTGCATTTTTGTAATTTGATATAGACAGCAAAATAGACTCTGATAAACTACCCCACATGGCTGATAGGCCTTTTTAGGTCACAGACTTCACAGGCCAGAGACGACTACAGGTAACTTTTATTTTTCTTTTTTGGAAACCGCTCTTTCTCAGTATATTTAAGAAAGAAGTTAAGCAAACCTAGGAAGAAAGATAGGGAAGACAGGAAACTGCCTTATAGTGGGTCAGACCCAGGGTCCACCTTGCACAGCATTGTGATTGGCAATGGCTCTCCAAGGTTTCAGGCAGGAGTCTGTCTCAGCCCTACCTGGAGATGCCAGGGATTGAACCTGGGACCTTCTGCATGCAAGGCAGATGCTCTGCCACTGAGCCGCAGCCCTTCCCCATTTCAAGTTTATTTTTGTAAAGGAATTTTTAAGAAAGCGTACTGTGGTTTTAGAAGCTCATTTGTTGAAAGAGCCTTCCATGCCTTCTCCACCCCCAAGGTTATGTACCTGGAATAATAAAATAACCTTAATTTATAGGATTGCAAAAGGAATTATTTAACTATTATTCTCCTTATCTCTAATCTCATACAATCCAGCCAAAGAAAGAAATCAACAATTTATTTCATCAAGGTAAATCTGCTATAGTGAGAGCCAGTGTGGTGTAGCGCTTAAGGTGTTAGACTATGACCTGGGAGACCAGGGTTCAAATCCCCACATAGCCATGAAGCTCACTGGGTGACCTTGGGCCAGTCACTGCCTCTCAGCCTCATGAAAACCCTATTCATAGGGTTGCCATAAATCAGAATTGACTTGAAGGCAGTACACAGTGTCATGCAACCCAATTATTTGTATGTTTGCTCATAAGCAAGCCTCACTGTGATCAATGACGCTTTTCCCAAAGTAAACCAAGTTAGATTTAACATGTATGTGTTGCTGCCTTCCTAGCTGAGAAAATTGCTTCCTTGTTTCCCCATCCCACAGCAGTAGCATCCATTCCCAAAGGGAGCAGATTAACTTTGTTAACTCGACAGACAGACAGTCAGAGGTTTTGTCTAGACAGAGTTTGACAGAAAGAGGTAAAATGTTGGTTTGAATAATCTGTTGCTCGTATAACAAACGGAGTCAAGAAGCACCCAACCCTCTGTGTTTAAAAATTATAATGCTTTGTGTGAATGACCCTTGCAACCAGGTACACCGACAATTAATGGGGGGGGAGAGAACACACTCTGATGCAGGATTCCACCCATTCCTTGTTAAGCAACAAGTGTTTAAGGAATACTTTCAGGCACATGGGGGGGGAATCAGAGGGCGGAGAAGGTGGGATGATCTCACAAACTTTTAAATTCTCTTTTTTTAAAAGAGAGAGGGGGCATGATTCTTCATCTCATTTGAATGCTTTTCAACTAATGTGCCCTTCCTCCTCTTCTGAAACTTCTGGGAGGGACAAAAAAACTAAAACAAAACCAAGAAGCAAGCACAAAATCCAACTCCTTCTTAGGCCCCAGAATGTGATTTGAAGTCAAAATAACATCATTCCTGGGGCCGCAACAGCCTTCCACCCTCCTCTGTGTAACCTCTTTCTCTCACCCTCTGTCATCGTCCTTGTCAACTCCTCCTGTGACTGCTGCCACTAATTCACCACCCTGTCTACCATGGAGAAGGGGGAGGTAGGACCCCCCTCCCCAGAGTGGATTGATACAGCAGAGCCCATGGCAATAGCCTGCCCAGCAGCACCAGCCCATGAAAGAAGAAGAGGAACAGGAAGAGGAGGCACCACACCATGGGCCAAGATACAGGCTGTAGGCTGAGGTGAGCTGTTATGTTGGCCTGGGAGCCCCTTCCTCTCCTGCCTCCTTCTTCTCTGTGGTGTGTCAAATTGGAGGGGCTCCCTGCAGAAAAAGTAATGGGACGGTGTCCTGATGTGTCCCCCCAGCAATACATACCTGCTGCGTAGTTTGAATAAGAACTGCATCAAATACCTCTTGTCTCAATATGCTTTGCAATCTGGATGTGTCTGTCTGCTTCCAGTTTGACCACATGATTTCCCATTTGCTTTCAGAGAGTTCCTCACATTTATTTAGTCTCGAAACTTCTTGGAGACATGAAAGTGTGTGTGTGTGTGTTCAATCCTCATATTCTTGTAGGCTTTGCAAGACCCAAATTACTGTTTAAGGCCATGCTTGGGTTATGTGGCTTGCAGTCACAGCCTGCAAGAAACCCAGAGACTTATTGTTACAGCTATTAGACTCTTTTTTGAAGCCTGAGACTTCTTGACTTTCTTTCTTTTTTACGCCTCCTCTCCCTCCAGCAAGATTATTGATAGACATTTCTTTTTGAAAGCATGGTTGGCAATCCATGCATTTATTGTATTTATTATGCTAATCCTGTGACCATTTACAAAGTCTGGTGGGCTTTTTGCTCTCTCCTTTTTGCTAATTGTTAATTCCCTCACTGTGATAAAGGGTCCGCCAACTGCTTTGCCATGAGCAGAACTACAATATTGCTTACCACTTCAAAAACCTCTCCAAACTTTAGATTTTGAGTGACAGTGTGTAAAATCGCTAGCAGCACTGCTTTTTTGGGGGGGGGATATGGCAAATGATTCCATTTGTAATCAGAGAGCTACCAAGCCAAGGATAAGAAGAATAAAAAAACCAGGAAGATCATGGCAGTTGTGGCATTCAACTCTCTCAAGTTTTTTTTCCACATTCAGGCATAACAAGTCAAGCATATTGTAGAATATAAACATACTAAGTTTTGGCAATCCCCAAAGAGGCAAATAGCCCCCATCCTAGTTACATTAGGCAGGATAGTTAGAAAACATGTTGATAAGACTTGCTCCACACCTCTGCATTGCACAACTTCAGATGTGTGCCACAATATGATCCTTGCAATGTTGGAGAAGATTCTGGGGCACAATTCTTAGAACAGGTACTGCTATGCAAACAATGGACCCTGGAATGCACTTTTGGGGTTTTACTTTATGGGAACCCTTAAAAATTGCTGTCTAAACACCAGTAATTTTGGCACCCAACCCTTCTGAAATCAACTTAAAAATCTGTTTACTCCACAGGAAGTAGATCACATGTTATTTCTAGCCTCCTAATCAAATCCAAAGAGCCAGTGTGGTGTAGCGGTTTGAGTGTTGGACTACGATCTGGGAGACCAGGGTTTGAATCCCCACACAGCCATGAAGCTCCCTGGGTGACCTTGGGCCAGTCACTGCCTCTCAGCCTCAGGAAGGCAATGGTAAACCCCCTCTGAATACCGCTTACCATGAAAACCCTATTCATAGGGTCGCTATAAGTCGGGATCGACTTGAAGGCAGGCCATTTCCATTTTTCAGTCAAATCCAAACTGTAAACTCTCACAGTAATTACAGTAGGATTTAGTGCTCCAGATGTTTCCATGTGAAATGAATGCTTGTCTCGATTTGCTGGTCTCCAACACTTCTGAAAGTGTTACTGCTTTTTTTCAAGGAACACTAGTGTGATCTAACAGTTCACATTGGGCAAAGCATCATCTTCTCTCAATCGCAAATTATGCTGTTAAGGAAAACACCAATGAAGGAGGTTTCACACTGTTCAGGGGAACAGCAGGGAAGCATCCTTGTAGTCCTTTAGATGAATCTGACCAGAATAAAAGGCAGGAGATAAAATGTCAAAGCAGATAGCAACCTAGATTCCCCTTATTATCAGTAGCCTACCCAGAGCATTTTCTCATCCCCTTGTAAACAGCAAAGGGAATTAGTGGACCTTGAGGACTAGACCGGCAGTCTTCACTATAACACAGAACGGCCGAGTGTCAGTGGAAGCAGTACAGGCCTGGTCTTGCTCTGGTCATCTCCTTTAAAGGAAAATATAAAACCCCAGGGAATCTCCTATTGTACAGAAGAATTACTGGAGATCCACAAATCTAAATTATCAGACAGCTTGGATGCCTCTGAGCACATTCAGTAGCTGTGCAGACCTTTCATGGCCATAAAATTTTACAAGGAAGGAAAATTACATTAGTTCATTAAACTCTCCTTGTGCTTCTGCCAACTTTAAATTGGCGAAATGCTTTGCGTATATCCATGCACCCAGATAGAAGGTTCTTTGTTTCTAACAAATTAGAGTGTAAATGCATTCAACTCCTTCTGAGGCATGATGAAGAATTTCAGAGACAACTGAGAAGGGTCAAGTCAAAGGCAGTTAGTCTCATGTATCAAGGAGATACAGTTATTAGGGACAGAGTTGTTTGATCACTTTGGATAGACTACTGAGATGCAGTCGCTGCTGTCCAAATCACTGGAATCATCTCTGTTCTCAAAAATCCTCCTTTTTCAGCCAGAGATTAATATAGCTCATCCACAGGCCTGTCCACATACTTACAAAGTATAATTAGTATAAGGAATTAGTAAAGGAATGAACACAACTTCCTAGCAGGCAGTGTATGGAAAAAAGTAATAATAAAAAATAGTGAAAGGAAACCAATGTGAAAAACAAAATATATTCTTCCAGCCCGTTTTAGTCAGGGAACATAATGTCCTGTTGCCTTTTTGCCCAAAGCATATTTCTTTTCTTTTTTAAAAATTATAAATATGCAAACCATACAAAAATTTATATAAACATTATTTGCAAATATACAGGCATACCCCGCTTTAACATACGCAATGGGACCGGAGCGTGTATGTAAAGTGAAAATGTACTTAAAGTGAAGCAATTATCTATGCATGTACTGCACTGCAATCACCACTAGATGGCAGCAGCGTCATGCCATTAAGTGTCCGTTATTGTGAAGCACATACATTAAAGTGGGGTATGGTGGAGTATGGAGCATATATCTTATAGCGAGGCGACTTTAAGTGAAGCGACTTTAAATGGGGTATGCCTGTAGATAACTATTCACTAATAGGCAAAAAACCTTGCGGTTTAAGAATGAACCTATAGCCAACAGATATTTCTATCAAACTTTAAAAAGCAGGGGAGTTGGGCAGCTGTAATGAATGCACCAGAGGAGCAAGAGACCTGACCTACTCTCTGAGATACTGTACTGCCCTACAAATTTGTCAAAATGCAAACACAATTTGGGTTGGTCTTTTCAGTCCACTTGTTGTGTAGTTTGGAAGAATTTGGTAACGTGCCTCTAAGTGACCTTATGAATAGGGTTTTCATGGTAAATGGTATTTAGAGGTGGTTTTACCATTGCCATCCTCTGAGGCCGAGAGGCAGTGACTGTCCCAAGGACACCCAGTGAGCTTCATGGCTGTGTGGAGATTCGAACCCTGGTCTCCCAGGTCATAGTCCAACACTGACCTGGGGGAGGGGCAGGGAGGGTAGAAGGAGGGGGAGGGGAGGAGATTGGGTGGGTAGGCACTGGGCAGAGAGGAAGCCCCTTTCCTTTCCAAAAGGAAAACATTGTGAACAGTATCATTGCTTTTCAGTGTTTCCCCACCTTTTTATTCTACAGCAGGCACATGTAGCCTCCCACCCACATTTAAACCAAAGCTGTCCCTAGCCACATCCACACCAGACCTTTATTTCACTTTAGACAGTCATGGCTTTTCCCAAAGAATCCTGAGAAGTGTAGTTAGTGAAGGGTGCTGAGAGTTGCTAGGAGATGCCCTGTTCCCCTGACAGACCTTCAATCAGAGTGACTGACTGTTAAACCAGTCTGGCCACTGGACCTCTGTCAGGAGAATAGCAGTCTCTTCTCAGCACCCTTCACAAACTACACTTCCCAGGATTCTGTGAGGGAAGGCATGACTATCTCATATGAAATCAAAGTCTGGTGTGGGTGTGGCCCCGATTAGGAAAGCCAAGCAGCTGTGAGTCTGGCTTTTAGAATACTGACAGTTGGTTCTTACTGAGCATGCCTGACATTATCATTCAGTTCAATGCAAACATTTTTAAATTAATTAAAAATCAGCCAGGCATATTTTTTTAACTTTTAAACTGCAGACGATGAAGGTCAGAGTATGGGGCAAGGTCAGTAACAGGATTACAGGTCCTCTGTGAACATGGCTGATTTTTAATGAATTTCAACAGATTATGAGAACTCTGGGAGAAAAAAGTCCAAAAGGGCTCTGGGTTTTTTTCTTCTCTCTTTAGACGTTTAACTCTCTATTCTCTCTGACTGTTTTGTGTATTGCCATGAAAATTGACAGGGTTGTTAAGCAAGCCTTTCTGAGTTCGGGACTATAAATTTTGTAAGGTTTCATTTTGAAATGAGAGTGTAACAAGCAAAACGCCCTAGCCCCTAGGGAAATGGAGGTAGGGAAACGTGCTACTCACGGTCCACACTCGCTTCAGGGTAAACCGCTGCGGATAAGCCCTGTCTCATGCACACACTTTCACACACCACTCTCTTCACACTTAAGCCCACTGGGCTTCTTACCCCTGCCAAGCAAAGACGTTGGAACGTTCAAGTTCAATCCCCTGCTCCTCTCCAACCTTGTTTCGATTTAAAAGGGAGTCATTATGGCGATCCCTCGTCGCCCCGATCCGCTCTCACAGGCTTGGGCAGGCTGAAGGTAGCCTGGTGCGCACTTTTCCCAACTCCCTGTGGACCACGCCCGAGGCAAAGAGGAATGCCAGCAAGATGAGTCCCGGCGGAGTATCGCCAGTTGTAACAAACAAAATGCCCTAGCCCCTTTTGGGGGTGCTAGTAGCTTGGATCCGCTCCCAATACTCACCCAATAGAGTCTCAGAAACGAACGAAACAAGATGGAGGATGGAGTATATTTATTGCTAACACGTGCACGTGGAGAAGGGCCAAGCCAGTTCTGGCAAAACACTGCAGTGCTGGCCTTTTTATAAGCTTTGTTTTACTAATTATGCATGCATCAATATCATAATAACTACATCATAACTACATCATTAGTCCATACCCATTTCCTCCTGGTAACCATATTAGGAGATTGTTTTTCACACTTGTTATCTTGTTATGTTCATTTTAGCCTTGTATTTCTGCAACATAGTTTGATACTTTTCTACAGTACAGCTGTAGTTTGCAACAACTGATTTTCCCAGCTATAGCTATTTTGCAAACACAGCTTTAAACAAACAATGATAATGCATGTCAGCAAATTAGCATTTCTCTTTACACACACACAAGTAAATTAACTTGTCAGCAGATTAACACACAAGCAAGCTAACTGTCAATTTACTGTGCTATATTTCTAAACAGGCCCAGCACTTTTTACTTTAAGCAGCAAATAAGCAAAATACATCTTTAATTTAAACAAATAAAGTCCAGTGTCACAATTTCCCCCTTAGAAGCTTTTTGATATTTATATCATATAGCTTCTTCATTCTGAATCACTTGTTGATACATAATTTTGCCATACATTTGCATGTTACTTTTAGTCACTGCATTGTCTATTATGCTACGAATACCATTCATGATTATAGGCATCAGGCAAGGCAAAAGCATACATCCCATTAAAATCAGAAGAACCAATACAATCATTGTCTTCATTCCTCCAAACCAATTAAACCAACTTCCCCAAGCTCCAAGATTTATTCCTTTCCAAGTTTGCACTGGGACATAAGCAAGCTTTTCGATTTTATTAGCAATGTCTTTTACTACTTTGCCGTTGTCATCAATTTTCACACAACATTCTGTCAAATTAAGGAGTCCGCAGACCCCTCCTTCTTTGGCTAATAAATAATCCAAGGCCAGTCGGTTTTGGAGTATTGCTTCTCTCATTTGAGTTGACTGGTCAGCAAGCAATATTAAAGCTTTAGCTGTTTGAGTGGTTATTATCTCTATTACCGCCTGAAGTCTAATAAGGCGATTCAAAATATATATTGGACCTCGGTATCCTGCTGTGCCATCATGTGCCCATGAGGCAGGATCATAAGTTGCAATAATACGTTCTGGAGGCCAAGTATCTTCCCAATCATTCCCTTGGCCCTTTGTCAAAGAAAGATCAAGTGCCCTTTTCTTTCTTTCAGACTGTTCTTCATCAAACACTGGGACTAAAGGATTTAGATTTCCACCTTTTATGGTATACATTGGCTATATAATTCCAACATAGCAAATACCAGTCCAATTTAAGGGGAGAATTGCATAAGCCTTATGATCACAAATCCAATAGTGTCCTTTTAGTGCAGGCATAGTAGTATTGTGTAGAATTGGGGAATTTTTATTATAAGGAATGTAGTAGGTATCTTTTGAGCCAAGAGGGCCCGTAACAATACGATACCCTTTTCCCAAAATAAAACTACATTTCCATAATTGAGATTCATTTCTGTAGGTACATTTGGTATCATTATTAGTTTGATTCCATATTGCCCAATAATTCTGAAATCCCAAAATAACAGTTCCATTAAGGTGCTTCCATAGCCAACCTTGATCTTTTAAGACTGTAGGAATCGTTAAATTTCTTTCTTGACACTCATGCAATTGAATATCTGTGAAGTCTGAACTCTTAGACCTACATGAACTCCGATTACGTGCATCAGGGATACATGAACACCATGTTCCATTTCCGAGTTGGACATGTGTATTATTCCATTGGGAGGCAAATGTAGTACAATTCGTAACTGGACAACCACCGATGGAACAATATTCACACCATCCCAATGTCCAATTACATTTACTATTTCCAACATATTTGCCTCTAGAAATATTCTGTTGGAGACAATATTTGCCCAAACTTGATTTGTACAACTCCCATTAAGAACATAAGAACATAAGAAGAGCCTGCTGGATCAGGCCACTGGCCCATCTAGTCCAGCATCCTGTTCTCACAGTGGCCAACCAGGTGCCTGGGGGAAGCCCGCAAGCAGGACCCGAGTGCAAGAACACTCTCCCCTCCTGAGGCTTCCGGCAACTGGTTTTCAGAAGCATCCTGCCTCTGACTAGGGTGGCACAGCACAGCCATCATGGCTAGTAGCCATTGATAGCCCTGTCCTCCTAATCTTCTTTTAAAGCCATCCAAGCTGGTGGCCATTACTGCATCTTGTGGGAGCAAATTCCATAGTTTAACTATGCGCTGAGTAAAGAAGTACTTCCTTTTGTCTGTCCTGAATCTTCCAACATTCAGCTTCTTTGAATGTCCACGAGTTCTAGTATTATGAGAGAGGGAGAAGAACTTTTCTCTATCCACTTTCTCAATGCCATGCATAATTTTATACACTTCTATCATGTCTCCTCTGACCCGCCTTTTCTCTAAACTAAAAAGCCCCAAATGCTGCAACCTTTCCTCGAAAGGGAGTCGCTCCATCCCCTTGATCATTCTGGTTGCCCTCTTCTGAACCTTTTCCAACTCTATAATATCCTTTTTCAGATGAGGCGACCAGAACTGTACACAGTATTCCAAATGCGGCCGCACCATAGATTTATACAACGGCATTATGATATCGGCTGTTTTATTTTCAATACCTTTCCTAATTATTGCTAGCATGGAATTTGCCTTTTTCACAGCTGCCGCACACTGGGTCGACATTTTCATCGTGCTGTCCACTACAACCCCGAGGTCTCTCTCCTGGTCGGTCACCGCCAGTTCAGACCCCATGAGCGTATATGTGAAATTCAGATGTTTTGCTCCAATATGCATAATTTTACACTTGTTTATATTGAACTGCATTTGCCATTTTTCCGCCCATTCACTCAGTTTGGAGAGGTTTTTTTGGAGCTCTTCGCAATCCCTTTTTGTTTTAACAACCCTGAACAATTTAGTGTCGTCAGCAAACTTGGCCACTTCACTGCTCACTCCTAATTCTAGGTCATTAATGAACAAGTTGAAAAGTACAGGTCCCAATACCGATCCTTGAGGGACTCCACTTTCTACAGCCCTCCATTGGGAGAACTGTCCGTTGATTCCTACTCTCTGCTTTCTGCTTCTTAACCAATTCCTTATCCACAAGAGGACCTCTCCTCTTATTCCATGACTGCTAAGCTTCCTCAGAAGCCTTTGGTGAGGTACCTTGTCAAACGCTTTTTGAAAGTCTAAGTACGCTATGTCCACTGGATCACCTCTATCTATATGCTTGTTGACACTCTCAAAGAATTCTAATAGGTTACTGAGACAGGACTTTCCCTTGCAGAAGCCATGCTGGCTCTGCTTCAGCAAGGCTTGTTCTTCTATGTGCTTAGTTAATCTAGCTTTAATCATACTTTCTACCAGTTTTCCAGGGACAGAAGTTAAGCTAACTGGCCTGTAATTTCCGGGATCCCCTCTGGATCCCTTTTTGAAGATTGGCGTTACATTTGCCACTTTCCAGTCCTCAGGCACGGAGGAGGACCCGAGGGACAAGTTACATATTTTAGTTAGCAGATCAGCAATTTCACCTTTGAGTTCTTTGAGAACTCTCGGGTGGATGCCATCCGGGCCCGGTGATTTGTCAGTTTTTATATTGTCCATTAAGCTTAGAACTTCCTCTCTCGTTACCACTATTTGTCTTAGTTCCTCAGAATCCCTTCCTGCAAATGTTAGTTCAGGTTCAGGGATCTGCCCTATATCTTCCACTGTGAAGACAGATGCAAAGAATTCATTTAGCTTCTCTGCAATCTCCTTATCGTTCTTTAGTACACCTTTGACTCCCTTATCATCCAAGGGTCCAATTGTCTCCCTAGATGGTCTCCTGCTTTGAATGTATTTATAGAATTTTTTGTTGTTGGTTTTTATGTTCTTAGCAATGTGCTCCTCAAATTCTTTTTTAGCATCCCTTATTGTCTTCTTGCATTTCTTTTGCCAGAGTTTGTGTTCTTTTTTATTTTCTTCATTCGGACAAGACTTCCATTTTCTGAAGGAAGACTTTTTGCCTCTAAGAGCTTCCTTGACCTTGCTCGTTAACCATGTTGGCATCTTCTTGGCCCTGGCGGTACCTTTTCTGATCTGCGGTATGCACTCCAGTTGAGCTTCTAATATAGTGTTTTTAAACAACTTCCAAGCATTTTCGAGTGATGTGACCCTCTGTACTTTGTTTTTCAGCTTTCTTTTTACCAATCCCCTCATTTTTGTGAAGTTTCCTCTTTTGAAGTCAAATGTGACCGTGTTGGATTTCCTTGGCAATTGGCCAGCTACATGTATGTTTAATTTAATAGCACTGTGGTCACTGCTCCCAATCGGTTCAACAACACTTACATCTCGCACCAGGTCCCGGTCCCCACTGAGGATTAAGTCCAGGGTTGCCGTCCCTCTGGTCGGTTCCATGACCAACTGATCTAGGGCATAGTCATTTAGAATATCTAGAAACTTTGCTTCTTTGTCATGACTGGAACACATATGCGGCCAGTCTATGTCCGGGTAGTTGAAGTCACCCATTACTACCACATTTCCTAGTTTGGATGCTTCCTCAATTTCATATCTCATCTCAAGGTCTCCCTGAGCATTTTGATCAGGGGGACGATAGATCGTTCCCAGTATTAAGTCCCTCCTGGGGCACGGTATCACCACCCACAATATTCATGTGGCTCTGTCCAAGTGCTCAGATTAACATGTACTTCACTTTTATTACTTAAAAGCCAGTAGGGTGCAAGGGAAAATCCTATCCATGGCCATTTTAAAAATCCTTTTGGACTTCCACAAATCCAACAATTTGTGAGGTTAAACCCTTTGGCTACCTCTTGAGCAAGTTCAACAAACACATTTTCCCTTTCTTCCTTCTGGAATGAGCTCCTTTGACCTCTACATACTCTTGTTTCTTGAGTGGAAAAAGGAGTTGGGAAGCAGATATATACCACAGATAAAGAAGTGAGACACAAAATAGTACCAAGGATAGGTTTAAAGCCCAGAGAATTAATATCTGCTGAGTTTCTTCCCATTTTGACATAAGGTATATTGCTAATTATGATCTATTCTATATTAATATCTTCTAATCCTAATCTCCAAAATGTTAATAAGCCCCAAGTCAACACTTTCCAACGGTACCTTGTTCGTATGTAGCCCTTCTGATTTAACCTAGGCTGAGCATACAATACTTTCACATCTACCGCTGGTCGGGTATCTCCTGGAATCTCTTGTACAGCTGCTTTCAAAGGTAAGGGTCTTACTGAACCTCCCATTGACTTAAGGGCCTTGATCAAGGATGTATCGATCCGCCCATCTACGCCATACACGTCGTCGGTATGTAAGATTTGCCCATAAACTAGGATGATAATAATACTGTCTAGGATTATTTGGTATATTGGCAATCAACGGAACATGGGGCAAAATAACATTTACTGAGACACGTCCCCAGGTTGCCAAAGATTCAAATCTCCAATCTCTAGGGTATACTTCCGGTGGCAATGTTGGTGGAGACCCTCCCATCTACCACCTCAGGCATACAGTCCTGAGATCAATATCGGGTGGAAGAACAGAGTTCAGAAAGGTTCGAGCGATGGTATGTAGGTGTTGTCTTCTATCCTTAATACACGTATCTACAATTTGAACTACTGTTATTGGAACCTTCTTCCTAGGATCTCCTGGCAGCCATACACTAACAGCCTGGATGGGAAAAGGTTTCCGTGAACCTCCCATACAATCTCAGTCTCTCTGTCTCTTCAACTTGAGCTTCAGGTTGAAACCCGGCACGGTTTCCGACAACCACTTTTCTTCAGGCGTCTGATCCTTCGCCTCTCCAGGTGGGGAGTCCTTGGCTACTCCCTTCTCTGGTTCCTGGGTAATTGTAGGTTCTACTTTCTTTATCCTGCTGGCATGGACCCACCGTTTATGGCCTACGAGCTTTACGGCAGACTCAGTAATCAGAATGATCTGCTCCGGTGGTCCCCACGTGGGCTGCAAAGGCTCTTGCTTCCACTTCCGAACTCGTACCCAATCTCCTGGTTGATATTGGTGGATGGCCACATCCAAAGGTAACATCTGAAACTCACGATTATGCCTGTGAATAGAAGACAAGACACCCTGCGAGGCAGTAACATACTCCAATAACTGTCTGTTCCCCAACTCCCCATTAATCTCTATCTGGGGCCCAGGCTCAATGGGAGGTCTGCCAAACAGTGACTCAAAAGGAGTCAATTTTGTTTTTCCCCTTGGAGTGTTTCTCATAATAGTCAAAACCAATGGCAGTGCTGTTATCCAATTCAGCTTAGTCTCTTGGCAGAGTTTGGTCAACAAAGTCTTAACTGTTCAGTTAGCACGTTCAACTTGACCGGATGATTGTGGTCTCCATGGAGTATGAAGGTTCCACTTGAACCCCAAGGCCACACTTACAGCACAAATTATCTTACTCACAAAGTGTGGGCCTTGGTCTGACTCAAATGTCTCTGGCATAGAATATCTTGGAAAGATTTCCTTCAGCAGTATCTTTGCTACTGTAATTGCTGTCGCCGTTCGCGTGGGAAAGGCCTCTATCCATCCTGTCAACTGATCTATTATAACTAGCAAGTACTTGTACTCTGCACATCTTGGCAATTCTGCAAAGTCTATTTGTAATATCTGGAAAGGATAGTAGGCCCATGGTCTTCCTCCCATTGCTGGCGGTGGCTTTGGAGCAGGATTAGTTGCTGCGCAGATAGTACATCCATATACTGCTCGCTTGGTCTCTTCATATAATCCAGGTGCAACCACTTGTCTGATTAGAAGATCTCCTAAAGCGTTGCCTCCAAGATGAGTCTGTTTATGAGTCTCTAGTACAAGAGCTCAAAGCACTGCCCTTGGGACAAAAATTAATCCTGTAGGTAGCTGCCACCAACCATTAGGTAATTTCTGAGCCCCATATTGTACTGCAACATCTTCTTCTTTCTTAGAATATTGGGGGACCAACTCCCTCCATGGAATCATAATGTTCATTAGATTCTTCTCTAATGGTAGTCCACTCAGCGCTGCTTCCTTTGCTGCCTCATCTGCTTGATGATTTCTCTTTCGCTGAACTGGATCCATTTCTCTTCCATGGGCCTTCACATGAATAATAGCTACTTTCTTTGGTAACTGGACACATTCCAGGAATTCCTTTATCATCTGTTGATGCTCAATCCTGTGTCCATCACTTTTAATAAAGCCTCTTTCCTTCCACAACATAGCGAAAGCATGTGCAGTTTGGAATACATACTTGGAATCAGTGTATATATTTCCTTCTTGTTGATCCAATTCTTTCAGAGCCTCTATGGCTGCGGCCAGTTCCGCCATCTGGGCTGAATAGGTAGGCGGCAACTTAACACTCTTTACAGGCTTCAAGTCCTCACACACGGCGTAGCCTGCATACCGTTGTCCATCTATTACCTTCGAGCTTCCATCCACATATAAATGTCGTCCTGGTATTGGCTGATCAGTCAAATCTACTCGGGGTTTCAATGAGCATTCCAATGTCTGGATACAATCATGTACTAACTCTCCTGGTTGAGGCAGTAGTGTTGCTGGATTCAGTGTGTTACAGGCTCTCAGGTGTAAGCCCTGTCGTCCTAGCAGCTGCTGTTCATACTGGGTAAGCCTACATGGGCTGAGAACCTTAGCTGCTTTCTCCCCCAGGATTCTTTTCAAATCATGAGGTCCTAGTACTTCTACAGAGGCTCCCATCATGATCTTTTCAGCTTTCTTCAAAAGAATTCCTGTAACTGCCACAATCCGCAGGCATGCTGGCCATCCTCTTGCTACAGGATCCAATTGAGAGGAATAATAACCTACAGGTAGGTGATCAGGACCCCACTGCTGTGTCAAGACTCCGCTGGCAGTTCCCTTGTTTTCTGAAACATATAATCTGTATGGCTTGAGTCCATCTGGCAGAGCCAAGACTGGTGCCTCTTGTAAAGCTCGCTTAATGTTTACAAAAGCTTGATGACATTCTTTAGTCCATTTCCAATCTGTTTCCTTCTTCAGCAACTCATACAGGGAAGTGGCATAACTACTATAATTTGGTATCCATTGTCGACAGAAGCCAGCTAAACCCAAAAATGATCGTAGCTCCCTAACATTTGTTGGTGGTGGTAAACCACAGATCGCTGTCCGCCTTTCAGTTGACAACATTCGTCCCTCCTGTGATAGTTGGTATCCTAGGTACATTACTTGCTTCTGGTTCCATTGTACCTTATCCTTGGACACTCGATATCCACAAGCATGCAAATGATTCAATAGGCTCACAGCATCTTGTTCATTGCTCCTCTTATCTGGGCTACAGATCAAAAGATCATCCACGTAGACCAGCAATGCTGACTTTGGTTGTCGTTGATACCATGGTCCTAAATCTTTCTGTAATGCCTTAGTAAATTCAGATGGAGAACTGATGAATCCTTGAGGTAATACGGACCAGGTTAGTTGACACTGCCGATGGTCAACTGGGTCTTCCCATTGGAATGCAAAAAGGTCTTGGCTGTCCTCATGAAGAGGTATTGAAAAGAATGCATCTTTTAAATCAATAACAGTAAATCAGGTAGTATCGCCAGGTACATGAGCCAACAGAGTATGTGGGTTTGGCACTACTGGAACATCTTCTAGAACTTTTTCATTGATAGTTCGCAAATCTTGCACCATCCTATACTGCCCTGGGCGGCCTTCCTTGGGAACTCCAAATATGGGGGTATTGTGAGGACTAGTAGTTTGATGTAACCATCGATACTGGATGAAGTCCGTCACTAGTTCCTTCAAACTTAGGCGTACTTCTGGCTTCAAAGGAAATTGGCGTACTGGGGTTGGGCCTACCCCAGGCTTCAATCTGACCTTCACTGGTTCAGCATTGACCGCACGAGCAGGATTATTCTTTCTGGCCCAAATATCAGGGTGAATTCCTTCCGGAGGCTCCCACTGTTGTTTCTCTTTAACTTCTGGCTCCCCCCTTAGGATCATTTGGAAAGCGCATTCTTGTTGCTTTGGTATCATCACTTCCAAGGTTTTTCCTCTAAATGTGATTTGGGCTTGAAGCTTTGCTAGAAGGTCCCTTCCAAATATTGCAATAGGGCAACCATCCGAAACCAAAAACTGATGTGTAAAATGTTACTGTTTATCTTCTCTTCCTGGAAGGCGTACCTGGATGGGTTGGGACAAAGGGATTCGACTACGCTTTCCTTCTATTCCCATTACATCCTTGGTTTCTTTACTGAGGGTCAAGGGTAGACGGAACAATGCTCGTGGAATCATAGAGAAGGCCGCTCCTGTATCCACTAGTCCTCGGACTGCCGAATTATCCAGGGTAAGGGAAACATATGGTTCTTCCCACGAGCCGCCCTCATATCCCGTCCACCTTCATTCTGATTCCTCCTGTTGCCCACTGGCAGCCGCTATCCGGACATAGGGTGGATTCGGAGCAGAACTTGAGACTGTCCTGGGTTCCCTGTAATCATCCCTAGAGCCAGGAACTTCTCTATAGCCATATGGGCCTCCTCATCCATCTTGGCGGGACCTAGGTACCTTCTCATTTCTACAGTCCTTTGCCCAATGGCCTTTCTTCAAGCACTTAGCGCACTGGTCCTTCTCTAATCTCCTCCTTGGCCCTCTTTCTTTGTCCCTTTGATTCACACCAACCACTGCCGCAATCATGTCACATTGCTTCTCAATCATACTGTATTGCTTCTTCATCAACTTTCTTCTCTCTTGCTTGCTTCATCCCTATTTACATAGACCTTGAACGCTATGTCTATTATTTGTCCCAGTCCCATACCCATCACTCCTTCCACCTTCTGCAATTTCTTTCGAATATCTGTGGAACTTTGGCCAATAAACAAAGAAATTAGGAGCCTTTGATTTTCAGCACCCTCTGGATTAAGGGTAGTAAATCTCCGCATAGCTGTAGTAAGGCGGTTAAGGAAAGCAGAGGGAGTTTCCTCCTTTTCCTGATGAATTTCATATAATTTTGCCACATTCATTGGTTTAGGAATGGCATGTCTAAATCCATATAAAATCAATCGTCTATACGTGGTAATTTCAGGGGCCGCTGCTCCTGGGGTTTGAACTCACCTCTGAGGTTCTGCTGTTGGTAAAACATGTGCTGGGGCCAAACCGGGCGCATTGCCACCTTGTCTTTGCTCTTCTAATGCGAGAGCATTAGCTTGGGAAAGTACCAGTGACTTCTCCTCTGGACTAAGAAGGGTATTCATTAATGTCTGTATATCTGCCCAAGTGGGATGGTGGCTTGCAAAAATAGTTTCCCACAATTGACAATGCTTATCTTGGTCTTCTCTCAAACATGGCATCTGGTTTTTCCAATTAAACAAATCAGATGTAGTAAAAGGCACATGCACATAAGCAATCTGTCCATGGCCATCAAGCATTTGTCGCATCGGTCCCATAAAGGTACCGTCAGCCAAAACATCTTCCATTTCAGGGTTATTTCTTCCTGCATTATTGCCTATAGGAGTGGAACTATATGTCCGCCCACTCCGCAAGGTATGTCCGCTTACTTCTTGATTCTCCCTCCTAACTTCCTCAATCATCTGGAGACGTGGATGTATCGTTTGGGGCGAAGCTCCCAAACCCTGACTTTGCAATACAGAATGGGTATAACGATCCAACATATCATATTCTTGACTCAGCCGCCCTAAAGATTGACTTAAATCCTGGAACGCTGGTACAGCTCCAGACGGAGTTCCAGAACTAGTGGACTGAGTCTGCGGGGTAGTTGACGGTTGATACGTTGGGGGCTGATTTTGAGGTGGTGGCGTCTGAGCTGGTGGCTGAATTTGGGCTGGTGGCTGTTGGACCACCTGTGGTAGCACTGGTAATGCGGGTGCTGGTAGAGGAATCACCGGACCCTGAGGTGGCGGTAGAGGAATCATGGGTGGGGCCGTAGGTGAAACTAAACATTCCTCTTCTTCTGCCTGGAGGACTGGGGGCTTAATTTTCCAATTCTTCCCCTCATTAATTTTACATTGAGCCAGTGCCATTTGGAGGACACATTCTTGTGGTGGGTCTAGACAGATGATTCTCCAACCCCTTGCATAATACCACGAGGTTTCCTCGTCTGGTAATAACTCATAAAGGGTGGCTTCCAACTGTCTAGCCCTAATGATATTGAATGTGCCTCCCTGTGGCCAGCCAATGCCCAGCCCCACCCACTCTTCATCACAAAACATTGACAATTGCTCTTCGTTCAGGACTGGCCCTCCGGAAGAAATAACATTTTTCTTAAATCTAGCAAAATTTTGCAAAACACATTCAAGGGGAGTCATTTTCCAGTCGCCCTTTTTCTTTTGAGTCTTTCCAGACCCTTTCTTAACTTCCCTGTGTGCTGTCTTCTCTATCCTCTCCTGTTTTGACGCACCCTGCCCCATTTTCCCCGTGTCTAGTCCCCTCTGCCCTCTGCAGAGAACGTACAACACTTGGGGGCAGCCTCTCCGTCTAACCTGGGGGGTGTCTGAGACAAAACAACGGACAGATGACGTACAACACTCGCTTCCCGGTTTTCGCGGCCCTTCTCCTTGCGGAGGTAGGGAAACGCGCTACTCACGGTCCACACTCGCTTCAGGGTAAACCGCTGCGGATAAGCCCTGTCTCATGCACACACTTTCACACACCACTCTCTTCACACTTAAGCCCACTGGGCTTCTTACCCCTGCCAAGCAAAGACGTTGGAACGTTCAAGTTCAATCCCCTGCTCCTCTCCAACCTTGTTTCGATTTAAAAGGGAGTCATTATGGCGATCCCTCGTCGCCCCGATCCGCTCTCACAGGCTTGGGCAGGCTGAAGGTAGCCTGGTGCGCACTTTTCCCAACTCCCTGTGGACCACACCCGAGGCAAAGAGGAATGCCAGCAAGATGAGTCCCGGCGGAGTATCGCCAGTTGTAACAAACAAAATGCCCTAGCCCCTTTTGGGGGTGCTAGTAGCTTGGATCCGCTCCCAATACTCACCCAATAGAGTCTCAGAAACGAACGAAACAAGATGGAGGATGGAGTATATTTATTGCTAACACGTGCACGTGGAGAAGGGCCAAGCCAGTTCTGGCAAAACACTGCAGTGCTGGCCTTTTTATAAGCTTTGTTTTACTAATTATGCATGCATCAATATCATAATAACTACATCATAACTACATCATTAGTCCATACCCATTTCCTCCTGGTAACCATATTAGGAGATTGTTTTTCACACTTGTTATCTTGTTATGTTCATTTTAGCCTTGTATTTCTGCAACATAGTTTGATACTTTTCTACAGTACAGCTGTAGTTTGCAACAACAACTGATTTTCCCAGCTATAGCTATTTTGCAAACACAGCTTTAAACAAACAATGATAATGCATGTCAGCAAATTAGCATTTCTCTTTACACACACACAAGTAAATTAACTTGTCAGCAGATTAACACACAAGCAAGCTAACTGTCAATTTACTGTGCTATATTTCTAAACAGACCCAGCACTTTTTACTTTAAGCAGCAAATAAGCAAAATACATCTTTAATTTAAACAAATAAAGTCCTGTGTCACAAGAGTATGGGAAGCATCAGAATGGTATGGGGGTATTTTCAATTTAACATTGTGGAATGCAAAAAATCCACGCTGGCTATAGTATACAGCCACTCTTGTGGCGGTATAATAAACAGAAATCTACAAAATAGGGAAGCTTCTATTGCTCGCTATCAAAATTAAATAAAAAAATAAAGGAAAATCACTTGATTCCAAATGTCTCTCCCCCCCCTTTTCTCTTAGGTGGATATATTCAGTGAACATGGCCATTTTTGTTCACGCCTAAGTCCTTGCAAGCCACTTTCTCAGTGCATTAGGTTCACCTTACTTCTTAGCTCCAAGAACATATTAGAAATTAACTCTTGTACTTCTCCAGTCCTAATTCATATTAGATATGAACTCTTGTATTCCTGATTCAACATTACCTTCAAAATAACCAAGTAAAATTACTAAAGGCTTCAAGGGCATTTCTTGCTTTACTGTTGTAGTGATCATATATAGAATCTTCCTTCAAAAAGCCTTTATACCAGGACATTCCTGTCAAATGTGCATAAAGTCACTTTTCCTATGTGTGTAATGTCAATCATTTTTATATATTATACTTAGCTGGTATGGAGCAAGCAATACATACATACATACATACAGTCTATCTGTACTGGTATTGATGTTTTAAAGATGTTTTTGAGATGTTTTAATTGTTTTACTGCATGTTGTTTGCCACCCTGGGCTCCTTTGGGAGGAAGTGTGGGATATAAATATAATAAATTATAATATTTCTGTAAAAGCTAGAGCCAAGTGAGGCTATGCCAAGTCTCACTAATAAATGTTTGAAATACACATCTATCTTAACACAGCAGTTCTCTTTTTGTGTGAATTTAGACCCCCAACATGACCAATTCCTAGGAAAAAGTTTGCTCACAGCAGTGCTCTCCTAAGTCATTCCTGCAATGCAAAGCACATTGGGTGGTTATATGGTCATAATCTGTTAACAAGTGATAATACGATGAGCAGATATCAAATTATCAACATGTGGATATATATGTGTGGATCGACATGGGAATCTTCTTCCACAGGATATGATTTCACTTAGAGTCTTACAAAAGCCCACTTGCATGGTCTGAAATGCAGAAAGAACAATTCAGTTGGTGTCCCCAGCCCAGAAGCAATCTTCTATTCCTGTTCTGAGAGCACATCTGTCCTAGAATGGAACAGGATTGTGCAACGAGAATGGGGGCTGATTTAGGCTACTTCCAACCACTCCCATTCTCCAGTTTTGCCTTGTTTAGTGTAATGGCTGCCATCTCTTTCCTTTGGTGAGTCTATCTGGTTGCTCTGATGATGCTCTATTCACAACTGACTCGAAGTCGTAATCTGTTAATGCTTTTCTAATTGTGTGCATCCCAAGTGCTAGAAATTCTTCCTCGCTGACGCACAATCTATAGAATTCCAGAATAGTCTCATTGTTGCATTTGGCCTTCAGATCACAGATGCCTTACAATTAGGGTCCAACACAGGGTTGGATTACCTTTTTGGGCTCAAGAGATGTATTCTCTGAGGGGAAAATGGTCAGTAATCATATTTCAATGGGCAGAGCCAAAGCCAAAAGTGGCTGGGGCCAAAATGGGTGGGGACATCCTTTTTCTCTTTCTCTCTCCTCTTCATACATCACTCACTCACTCACCTACCTACTCCCTCCCCCTCACAAATCACTATGCCTGCCATGGCAAGGTAGTGGCAGAATGTATGGAAGACTTTGTGGTCTGCAGGCTTTGGGCTCTGGGCTGCCCAGCTATCGTCTAACAGATTTATTGTGCCATAAGCTTTTGTAGGCAATCTTTTATCTATTGAAGGAAAAGCTGTTACCTACTTGCTGCAAGTGGGTGGCATGGTGCTTGTTGTCCCCTCCACTCCCATTTTCAGGGCACTAAGATGTGTGTAGTTAAAAACAGCTACATACGAATGGGTGTTTCAGGTTAGCAAACTGTGAAACAATCTCAGATATTGTTGACTGGTGGCATTAGCTTCTTAGTAAGTCACTTAAAATGCTATTTACCAGCACCGATAAACACAATTATTGGGCATTCTTACACCGTAGTTTTGAGTGCTGACACAATTACTAAATTCTTGGGAGAGCCGGCTGAGAATTTAGATTACAAAGTCCTTTTCATCTTCTCATGGAAGAGGCTCTACAGAAAAAGCTTGGTATTATTTATCATTATCAGACATAAGTCGGAGTGAGATCATCTTTAAGGAGATACAGGGAATATTATTCAGCCTTTTAAAACTCACAGCAAAACACAGGGCATTTGGGTAAAATCCCAAGGTATGAACAAACACAGCAAGAAGGAAATCAGCTTGCATGTAACCTGACGCACAGAAGTTAGAATCTGAAAAAGACCTATTACGTTATCTAATCGTTTCTTCCGCCTGGCTCCAGTTGTTCTCCACAGTATCTTTGCTAGCACTGCTAGATGGCCCTGCTGCAAGTAAACAGGCATTCTCACTAGAGAAAACATCTCGCTTGCTTAAAATAACAGAAGCCTGAGCTTTATCTCTATGTAAGTCGGTTAAAAATAAATACAATCTCCACTAGCTGGCGGTGATATGATTTAAGAGTCCTCTATCATGCATTATAGGGTGCCGTAGCAAAAAAGCCTCCATAATTTACTTTTATTGATTCAACAACCCACACTGGATCATATCTTCTAGTCATTCCCTTTGCTAAGATACCACCCTCAGAGCCTTGGGAAAATTTATCACCTTTTTGGGGGGGGAGGGTTGTTTCATTTTTCTTAAGCTACAATATGCGTCATAGGTCTGAAGATCGAGCAGAAAATATGGCAGGGAAGAAGAGGAGATGGGGAAATGAAAGGAAAACTGCTGCCTTCTCTAGCTCCAGTTTGGATATAATCAATCACAAATGAAGATGGGCAAACTTTGTGTCTGGATTACCTCTGAGATACCAACATGTCAGTGTGAAATATAGCCTAAATAGCCCCAAATTGCCCGTTCTTTTAAAGTGGAAAAAATGAGAGCTGATCTCTACATTTCAGACACATTGACTTCAGAGTACAGATAACTGTTAATATGTTAAAACCTTTTAATGGAAAGCAAGGCATTGGAGGCCTTGAGATGACAGCAGAATGTGATAAACAGCCAGGATAGATTAAAGACATTTGCATGGTCTTAAAAAAGCAACTGGGTCCCATAGATTTAACACCTTAGTTTGTAACTTGATTGATGTTTTCATGTGGAAGGCCATGAAAATGTTGCAGCTAGACTGGGGAGCTAGACTACTGGAGAACCTTAATTTATCTAATTCAAGATTGAAAAGAATATAGTTATGGAGGTGTTTAAGATTTAGCTACAGAAACCGCTTTGGGTTTCTTATGAACATTATTATTCATGGTTTACATATAAGACTCTTGTTTGCATGATACAGTAAGAAAAACTATGGCTTACCCAGGACCACATAAACCTGCAGACTCCTGGAGAGAAACTTGCAGCCTCTCTGTTTTGTTTACTCCCATGCCACACTGAGCTAAGCCATGGTTTGCCTTAGTATGTCATCTGAACTCAAGCTCATGGTTAGGTCTCTCTTTACAAATCATGAGCAAGGTCGGTCTTGGCTACAGCTCATGGTTAGTGAGAACACTTATCTATGAACCTGGATTTGGATGCCAGGCTAAGCTAGGAGTTGCCAACCCAGCATACCATGGTGCCCACAGAGGCCTTCATTGGTGCCCCTGGGGTGAAAACCAGAACCCCAGCTTTTTTTTATAAAGGAAGTTCCTAGCATTTTTAGAACCTCAGATGTGAGGCAAAATGCACCGACATCATTATTCCCATTTTTTTTTGTGAGAAATTTATTTATTTATTTGTTTAAAATATTTCTATCCCGCCCTTCTACCCTAGGGCACTCAGGGCAGCTTACAAAAATAAAATCAAACACGTACATAATAAAATTGTAAACAATAAAAATCACAAAAACATTAAAATAAATTAAAATACATAAAATACAATTAAAATACATAAAATACTATATATGTATACACACACACACACACACATATACATATATATCGGGAGTGGTACTAAATTAGTCTTTGTCTCACCCTGGAAAATTTCCCCACACTTGGAAATATTCCTGTGTACACCCATGTCTGTGAGAGAGGAAGAGATGCACTTGGGAGAAAGAGGAACAGGTTGTCTGTGTGTGTGTGATCTGTATGTGTTGTCTGTGTTAGACAGGAAGAGATGCACCTGGGCAGAGAGAGGGAGTAATGTATATGTAAAGTGTGTGCATATGCCTGAGTGAGTATGAGACAGATGCATTTGTGTCTCTTGTCTGTATGCATGTGGTGAGTGTGTGCACAATAGAATGAGTATGGTCTGGCCATCTTGTATATTTTTCCTGTTCCTGGAGAATGCTTCCTGTTATTAGCCAGCAACAGCATCATTGCATGTGTGGTGGGGAAATCAGTACTGTGTGATTTCCCTAGTCAGGACCAGCAGGACATAGCTGACTTTCCATGGTATGCCTGAGGATGTCTGGGGCAGGTGGGGTGGGATGGTGGAAGCAGCAATGAATGCTCTCTCTAATTTTGTGTTATGCCATGCATGCATGGTAGCCATTTTGTGACTGGTTCCCATAGCATTTTCTCAACATTCAAAATGTGTCCATTGGTCTTAAAAGGTTGGCAACCCCTGCATTAAGCCAAAAACAAACAAACAAACAAACAAAAAACAGGGAGGAGAAAAGCAGCTGCAGCTTCTCTCTGGGAGCCATTCATTCACACGGTTCCAGTAAGCCATAGTCTGGCTTGCTATGGTATGTGAACCAGGCCTGTCTTTTTCTATATTCTCACAGTTATATGCAGATGTCTCATGTATGAGGAGGGGAGGGGAGGGTTTGTAATGTACTTAAAAAGAACGGCTTTTGCTTCTGGTCACAACTTGATCATTATGAAACAGTGAGATATGGAAGAGGGCAAGTAGCACTGGGATAGTTTCACATTTACTCCTAATAAACAACTGCAGGGAGTCACTCATTTGAAAAAATGCAGGAATTAAGAATTCATTGATGCAATTTAGACACATCTGGGTGGTTCTTTTTTTTTTGGTATTGTCACTAATGCTTAGGAAAAGGGCTTATACAACTGAAGGGCAACTTAACTTAATTAAAGTGAAAGCAGGAACCGAGGGTTCTGCCTTACATCAGATCAGACTATTTGTCCTTCCAGTCCAGTATTGTCTACTCTGGCTGGTAGTGACTCTCCAAGGTCTCCTGAAGAGGTCTTATTCATCATCTACTCTGACAGCACCATCTGTGGTCTGCTGCATGAGAGGGAATGGAGGAGAGCAAATAAGCTAGTGCAGCCCCTGCTGTGGTCCTTGTCATTGCCATCAAGTAGATATTTATTTCCTGGCTGTTTCCACTAAACAACCTTTTAACCACTGCCACATATGTGCTATCCCAGCCAACTAGATGTACTGGGCAGTGTGGTAAGGCAATTAGGTGTGGGAGGAAAAACAAGGCCCCAGACAAAGTTAAATAACAAACAAAAAACAAAGAAGAAATGTAGGTTTGATTATTTAAATGGTTTTTGTAAAGAAAAAGAAAGCAAATGTTACAAACAGTTTCAACAATTAATTGAATTAGAACATGAAAATAATATAGAAAAATGCATCCATCCAAATCTTGTCTAGAACATTTCCCTGTTTAGATCATTACTTAGCAATTAAACAAATTCACATTTTCTTATTAAAAGGTAGTGCAGTTTCCAACATTCTCACTTCAGCTTCTTGTATTTCTGGAGTCTAGGTCCTCTGTACTCTCCTCCTTCCTGGTTTATTGCTTCTGATTTAAGCTCTTGCTTCCCTCCAAGAGCACTCTCCCATGGACACATCCCCCTTCCAACCTATTGGTCAGTCAGAAGGGAAATAGAGTTTTATGTTTGTTTCCTCAAATTTGTTAGTTTTTTTTACCCCCACCGTAAGTTTCAATATCCTGAGCTGAACTTTTGAACCTCCTGTAAAGAACAGCCTCTAAACATAAAACAACCACTTTACAACTAAGAACAAAGCACAAAAAGATTGAACACTTTCATCCCTTCACATCTGCCTTTAGCAGCTATTAATAAATCCTGAGATGAATTGTGAAGAAAGTATCTACATAGTTTCTTCCTCACCTGATGAAACTTCCTCACCTGAAGAATCCTGAAGAAACTATGTTCCCAGTGCTGCATAACATCTATATGGAGCCCTTGGGAGTGGTCATCAGGAGATTTGGGGCAAGGTATTAGCAGTATGCTGATGACTTCTTGTTGTTATATGCCTTCAAGACGATTACGACTCATGGTGACCCTATGAATCAGCGACCTCCAGTAGCATCCGCTATAAACCATCCTGTTCAGATCTTCTAAGTTCAGGTGATACCCACCTCTATTTCTCAGTAACATCTGAATCAGAAGAGGCCATTCAAGCCCTGGACTAGTGACTGGACTTGTTGGTGGACTGGATGAGGGCCAATAAACTGACTCTGAATCCTAGCAACACAGAGGTGCTGTGGGTTGGTGGTTCCCTAGTTCAGATAATTGGTCAGTTACCTGCTTTGGATGGGGTCATACTCCCTCTGAAGGAGCAGGTCCGTAGTCTGGGGGTGCTCCTGGATCCATCCTTGTCATTAGAGGCTCAGTGGCTAGGAGTGTCTTTTACTAGCTTTGGCTGGTAAGACAGCTGTGGCCGTTTCTGGACTGGGATAGCCTGACCACTGTTGTCTACGCACTGGTAACTTCCACACTAGATTACTGAAATGTGCTTTATGTTCGGCTACTCTTCAGCTTAGTCTGGAAGCTGCAGCTGGTGCAAAATGCGGTGGTGTGACTGCTCAGTGGGGCAGGGTATCACCAACATGTTACCCTGCTGCACTGGCTGCCCATTATCTATCAGGCCAAGTTCAAAGTTCTGGTTTTGGTGTACAAAGCTCTATACAGCTTGGAGGCAGGATGCCTGATAGCCTATCTTACTTCCTATATACCAAGTTGATCACTGCACTTTGCAGGTGTGGGCCTCCTGTAGATACCATCTTGTCAGGAGTTCAATGCCACACAACCAAGGAAGCAGACCTTTAGTGTTGTGGCCCCTACCCTTTGGAATTCCCTCCCCCTAAATATTAGACAGGTGCTATCTCTGTTATCTTTTCAATACCTACTGAAGACCTTCATCTTTCAACAAGCCTTTTAAATAGAAACCTTATCTCCGTCTGTTTTTGTGTTGGAATTACTTTTTAAGATGTTTTTAAAGCTTTTTTAAAAATATATTTTTAAAGAAATTTTAATATGTTTTAAGTCTGTTTTTAAGATGTTTTAGAGTGTGTTTAGTGGTTTGTTTGCCACCCTGGGCTCCTCCTAGGAGGAAGGGCAGGATATAAATTTAATACATAATATGTAAATAATGTATATTGCAAAGTAATTTACATATCTATTTATGTATAAAGTGTGCTCTTCTTTACAAAATCATTGCAGAGAACTAAGGAGAATAGCTTTCACAGGGAGGCTGTGCTGCAATGGAAGTTGGTTGGGCAGACAGAAGGAAATCCACTCGATAATCCATTTTCATTGGATTCCCTAATAGCAACATTTGGACAAGTGTGAAATTTGGTGCATTGCTAGGTTTCTATCTGCACATTTTGTATAGAACAAGTGTGGGGAACTTTTGGTGCTGTGCTAGTTATCAGAGGTGTGTCAAGCAGAAAAGGAATGCCTACTTGTCAAGTTGGAGATGGTCCTTAACTGTTGTGATTTGATGGGGCATTTATCAGGTGGGGAGTACGATTTGAATAGAAAAGAAATTTGAGTCAGCCTTTGATGGCACATTGGCTGTTAGTGAAAGGCAACTCATTGCCCTGCTGTCATGGGCCAAGAGCCCAGTCATGCCTCGCATTGGCCTTGTTTCCACCTTTAGGGAATAAGCCCTTCTGGAACACATGATTGGCGGAATTTAGTTCAATTGCACTAAGGGAAACCATTTCCCACTGTAACTCTGGCATGTACAAATGGAGAATCTCTTTTTTTGTGGATATGCGTTGCGTAGATGGTGCTGTATCAGAGATATCAAGATAAATCCAGAGTGACAGAAACTAACTGTGCTGCAATTCATCATCATTCACTAGGAAATGAAATCCATCTTAATTATCTGTCATAAATAGCAAGAGCTTTCATTTAATAACAAGAAGGGTGTAAGTTAGGTAGCAGTTCTGGTTTTGAGGGGTGGGGGAGTTTCTCACAACTCACTCCAATGACCCTGCTTCCCTGGAGGCTGCTAGGCCAAGGCTAACCCATAGCTATGATCCTGTGCACTTCTAGCAGCAAAGGTGAAAGCTAAAGGCTCCCTACATGGAGCCGATGTGGTATTGTGGGAAAAGTACTGGAGTATACATCTCCACTCAGCCATGAAGACATCTTTAGCCATTCAGTATCTCTCTACGAAACTACTTTGCAGGGCTGTTGTGAGGATAAAATGTGCAATGGGAGAACCATGTATACCACCTCGTGCAAAAGGCGAGATTAAAAACGAAAAGAAAGAAATAATGTCCTTTGACTTACTGGGCAGAATCTAAAGAAACAGAGATCCACTTATGTTTGAATTACCTTGGAGTAATTCCCACTGCAGTCAATAAGAGTAACTTCTGAGTAGACATACACATGATTGTGCTGTAAGCCTTATTTAAATTAGCAGTGCTTAACTACTCAACTATATACACACTGATTCAGGCTTGCAAACAGCCACTTGTCTGGTCACCTGTCATGAGTAAAAATTCCTTCCAAGTGGCCAGGAAAATGTTGAAGTTTTTTTTCTTTTATACCACATATAACTAACATTGGTTTATCTATGGACCAATAACATTTCTGGATTTATTGGCAAGGTTGCTTTGATCTCACTAGTCTTAGTGATAATTAAATGTGTGTAAATTTCTCTGGATTGTGTTTACCAATCTGACCCCAAAACAGAGATAGAAGCAAAGAAGTGAAGAAGCTACTTTTGTTATATATAGTTCCTTGATGGGTAGCATCACAAAAGACAGTCATGGAGAAAGAAACTTTTACCACTTTGTTCCCAAAATGTGGCTGTCTTGAATTCTGTAGTTCTGAGGTGTTCAAATGCACCACCTTCTGAATTTCCCCACAATTGAATCAGAAGTAGCTTATTTTGTGAGAACTGGCTTGATGCTAGCTAAATGTCCTCTGTTCAAGGCTGCAGTCTGGACTTGTCTGCTCTGCTTGTATGTGTGTGTTTTATATGGGTGATGCGTTGTACATTTTGGCTGTATTGTATGTATATCAAAAATGCCTCAGGCAGATCTTGCTACTCGCCAGAACCCTACCTGAAGCTGAGGTCCAAAGGGATGGTTTATAATCTCTTTCTCTTTCATTGGGGTTTCCAGGCAGTCAAAGGTGGAAGGGCAGATTTTTTTTTTATAACGATGGTGTACGTAAAAAGCTACATAATGTCTGCTAAAGGCAGGGTCATTACTCTAGGTTTGCTGTAGGGCAGTATAAATTAAATTTGAGCACATAACGAGGAAAGTCGCATGAGGCCTGATGCTTGTAAGCTTTTGGGGCAATGGACGATGTAACAGCAAAGGCCAGCTATTTTTTACATATTCCCATTTGTGTAGGAAATGGAGTTCAAATCCTGCAGATGTCACATGGAGTGCTACCATGCAGAATTCTTTGTGGATGGCCTCTGTGTGGGTAGTGTAACATCTAAAAGGTTGTTATGCTGGAGTATCTAATGCAGTGGTGGGGGACCTGTGGTCCTCCAGGGGTTGTTAGACTCCAACTCCCATCAGCTCCAGCCAATGGTCAGGAGTTGTAATCAACAACATCAAGAGGGCCAGAGAAAGAAAGAGATGGGGTCGGGGAGAGATTAGGCATAGGGGGCACTGTATTGCAGTGGTTCCATTCCTTCTTCTCTGATAGGCACCAAAGAGTAGCATTGGGGGATGAGGTTTCGGACCCTTGGCCTCTCACTTGTGGGGTGCCACAGGGCTCCATCCTCTCCCCGATGCTATTTAACATCTATATAAAGCCGCTGGGGACTATCATCAGGAGATTTGGGCTGCAGTGTCACCAATATGCGGATGACACACAGCTCTATTTCTCATTTAAATCTTCACCAAGGTTGGCTGTAGAAACCCTGTCCAAGTGCCTGGAATCGGTGAGTGGCTGGATGGGAAGGAATAAGCTGAAGCTGAACCCTGACAAAACCGAGGTACTGTTCGTGGGAGACAAGGGAAGGTTAGGGGATTTGGACCTGGTGCTCAATGGGGTACAATTGCCCATAAAAGACCAGGTCTGTAGCCTCGGGGTCATTCTTGACTCCCAACTGTCCATGGAAGCTCAAGTTTCGCCTGTGAGCTGGGCAGCGCTGTATCAACTCCATCTGATACGGAGGCTACGCCCCTACCTTCCCAATCATCTGCTCCCATTGGTGGTACATGCCCTGGTCTCCTCTCACCTAGACTACTGTAATGCGCTCTACATGGGGCTACCCTTGAAAACAGTCCAGAAGCTGCAACTGGTACAGAACGCGGCGGCGCGCCTGATTAAAGGCAGCCACTGGCGAGATCATATCACTCCAGTGCTAAAAGAGCTGCACTGGTTACCAGTTGCTTACCGGGCCCAATTCAAGGTGTTGGTTTTGACCTTTAAAACCCTATACGGTTTTAGCCCAGTCTATCTAAAGGAGCGCCTCCAGCATCATCAGCTATGCCGCCCAACATGATCAGCCTCAAAAGACCTTCTCTCCATCCCATCAGTCAAAACAGTCAAACTGGTGAGGACTAGAGAGAGGGCTTTTTCAGTTGTGGCCCCTACCCTGTGGAACTCCCTCCCAAATGATCTCCGCCATGCCCCTTCTATGATGAGTTTCCGCCAGGCCTTGAAGACCTGGCTCTTCAGGCAGGCTTTTGGGGTGGGCTAGATTTTATCTTCATTGTTTTTAGATTTTCAGTGTCTAGGTATTATATGCCTATGTTGTACTTCGCCCAGAGTGGCTGGACAGCCAGCCAGATGGGCGACTAATAAATTCTATAAATAAATAAATAAATAAATAAATACATCCCCAACCATGGGCTAGAGTGTTAGGCTTTTGCAGCTTGACATTCCAAACTATGGAAGAAGGAAATGTACTAATAACTAGTGCTTGCAAACTGGGACACGTTTAGGATAGTTTCTAAAAAAATGTCTGTTTGTTTAGAAGCCTTTCTAAACTGCTGAATATTTAAAATATTTTTAATATTTAAGAATCTAAGCAGTATACAACCATAGAAAATAAAAGCAATAAAACAGTATTATAAAAACAGAGATACAACATAAAACCCAGTAAAACAGTATTGTCAAAACAAAATACAATAAAAAACACAAAGATACGAAATGTCACAAAGATACAGTTTTCAGTAGTGGACTCTTGTTGTTCTTTATTCACCCTAGTAATTTGGGTAGATTGGTGTTATATGAGGACCCAAGTGAGTTCTGGGGCTGTGTTTTACGCTGCCATCCTATGCACATTTTAGTGGGAGAAAGTCAGCAGTACTTATAGTACTTCTGAGTAAGCAGGCAGAGACGTGCACTGTAAGTGAAATAAACCCAGATGAAGCTGTAGGGAACTGAAAAGCCAGCAACTTTAATTCTGATAGGATGTTTTATTTTATTCCTGAGGATGTTTTGAATTTGGGGAAAAAAAGTTACTAGCTGTGAGGACATAGCAAGCTAATGATTCCCCCTCCTTAGCCTTCTCCCGGCTCCTTGCTTGATCCTGTAATAACCCCACTTTAATAGATGTGCTAAGCTCTCCTTTTGGGTGGTTTCAGATGTGTTATATATAGATCTTTTTCAGAAAACTAAAGGTAGATTCTTTCTCCCCTCCCTCTCTTCTTCTCTCAGGTGATTCTCATTCTTACGAAGCTGTATGATTTCAACTTGGGAAGTGTTACCGAAAGCTCACTCTGGAGGTAAGCAGATTATATATCAAATGGTATCTCTGGGGCAGATGTTTGCTGCATGCATTGTGAATGTAAGTAGTGGGGAATCATAAAGGGGCTAAGAAAAGGGGGGGAAGCTGGGATCTTCCCCAAAGAAACATGAAGAAGCCTGTGTTTGCACTTGTATGATGCTCATGGGCAGGGGACTTTTCATTGCAGAGAAACTATGATGGGATCTTGGGTTTCTTCTGTCCCTTTTTGCAAAAAAGAGATGATGTTTCCTTTGGCTTCCCTCTTTCAATCGGCAGTGGTCAGCATGGGAAGAAAGAGCCATGGAGCTGTCCCCCACAACAGCAGCACTTCTGCAGCTTACCTGGATGGGGATGGTGCCGGGCAGATTGGTGGCATGCTTGTGTATGTTTGCACATACACACTAGCAGAGCCAATCTAGCATTCCCACTTGTGTGTCCACATATAGCCCCAACCTTATCACTGCCCTGCCCTACACCAGTCTCATCCAGGAAAGCTGCTGTGACCCTAGTGTTGGAATGATGGCTGTGCCGTTCTGCCCCTAACACCTGCCGCTACTGATTTCATTCAAAATAAGTGTTTCACAAACATGCATGCAAACTATGGTATGATCTTCTAAGGCAAGGTTGGTAAACCTCTCATCCTGAGGGCTATATCTGAATATGGAAATCAGCTCCAAGGATCAATTGGGTGCCATGAGCTATCAGAATTTGCAGTCTGGCTAAAAAGATCCCATGATGCATGTGTGGCCCACAGACTATAGACTGCTGCTGTTGCTACTACCACTGCTATTATTAGCTGGTAAAGGAATGTGTTCTCCTGTTAATTTCCTGGATGCCAAAGAATAAATGAATGGGTTACACTGTCGGCCCATACTTTCACTTGATACTGAACATTAGAACTGTATCCCATCTTCTACCTATCCTTTCTTCACATCTTTCTCTCTTAACTGTTCATTGGAAAGTCACTTTCAGAAACTGTTACTGGAACATAATCAGGGGGAAAACAGCTTCACTGACAGAGTGTGTTAATGCATTAGGGGTTAATTGTTCCTAAGAGCTCTTGAAACTTTTCGATTTGCATGGTACCTCTAAAGCCTAATTGCACTGTACCGTACTAATCCGCAGAGGTATAAATAACCCTGAGACTAATAGAAGGGAGAGCAGTTATTTCCACTTACTGCCTACCTTTCAGGGTATTTAAGTCTGGAAAAAAACTTTTTTCCTTGTACCTAACAAGTGCAAATGACACAGTGATTATAGTATAGGCATAATTATAGTATAGTATAGTATAGTATAGTATAGGCTCTGCATAAATAATGTAACAAGCCAACAGAAATCTGCTGCTAATGTTGAGAAATGGCTGCAGTGCTTGAGCTGGGTTAAAAAAAATGACAGCAATGTTAAACTCAGGGCCTTTCAGACAGAGAAGGGAGAGATAGAAAACATTGCATTCCAAATGAGTCTTCCTTGTATGTGTATAGGATTTAAAAGCTATGCAAAAATATTTGGTGAAATTAAAGATCATATCTTTATGATTCTAAAATTACTCAGGCATGTTCTACATAGAGGAGATAACTCAAATTATTATTATTATTGCATTTATATACCGCCCCACAGCTGAAGCTCTCTGGGCGGTTTACAACAATTAAAACATTAAAAACAAATATACAAATTTAAAAAATACATTTTAAAAAAGCAATTTAAAATACATGCTAAAATGCCTGGGAGAAGAGGAACAAATCAAATATGGGGAATGTTTGGGTGGTGATGCTTAGACACTTTGGACAAGAGTAGTTTTGTCACAATCAAGATTGGAATATTTTTCTTTCTTGCAGAAGACAGCCCTTAACAGGTTTTGAAGATCAGAGGGAGGGTTCTTAGAGAATCTGGAGTGCACAGCAGAGAACGTTCCAACTTTGAAATTAAGCTGAGATTGAAGACAGAAAAGCAGTTCCTAGTAACAGGAGGTGAAAGGAGGTCAACTAGAACAGTAGGCCAGTCTGTGTGATACTTTCCTGGCAAAGGATATCTTATACAGAGGATATCTTATGCAACCTGGATTGCCCATGCACAGCCAAGTCTATTGTTTGTTACAGATACCAAAGTACATTGCATAGCTACTTCAGATCCAGGAGTGGTTACTGAGATTCAGTAGCTACGACCCCTAAGCACTATACTTTTAAAGCACTATGACACCACTTCAAATAGTCATTGTTCTACTACAAAATCCTGGAAACTGTAGTTTGCTTAGGTGCTAAGAGTTTATAGGTGACCCCTTTTCGCTTCACAGATCCATGCTTCCCAGAGTTCCTTGGGTAGAGGGATTGATTATTAAACCATTCTGGGAAGCATGGCTCTGTGAGGGGGGAATAGGGGTGTCCTAACAACTCTCAAGACCCTTAACAAACTACAGTTCCCAGGATTCTTTGAGGGAAGACATGACTGTGTAAAGAGGTATGATAATGCCCAGTTCATACAAGAGCCCAGTTCATACGAGCCATTTCCCATGCAAATACATCTTTGGAAACATTTGGAAAGTATTGGGTAGAGACAAAATCACCTGAATTCACCTGAATGGCTTGCAGTATGCAGGACACAGACTGTCCAATTATGTAGGAATTCCTAATAGACACAGATAGGTTCTACATTGATTGACCTGGCAAAGTAGCAATGTTTATTAGTCTGAAACTGTAATCATAGTAATAAAATGCATGTAACAGAGTGATGTGATATTAATGTGAGGCCAATGACACATAGTGACTTCATGGACATAGCAAGGAAGGCCTATTGGAAGGCCTTATCTGCTAACTGTACAGTTTTAACATTAAGGCGTTTCTTGTATGGATGCTTGAGGAATAAGATTTCTGTGATATGAACTGACTTGAACTGTACTCCTAGACTAATATGTAGATTTGAAAGTAATTATTCTTGAAACAGAATGGGATGGACTCATGAAAGACAACACATGAAATTGACATGAACTGTCCATCTCTAGCTACTGACAGACAATCTCAGTGTCTTGCTTGTGACAAACCACAGTGTTAGCTTGTCATGTAGTAATTTGCATTATTGTATTTAATAGACATTTTATATTATATCTCAGGGATGCTTTTAATAATGTAACTTTGAATAAATCTTCTTTGTAAAATTTGTACTATGGAGTACAGACCAAGGTTGTTGTTGTTTCAGCCCCATGTAATTCCCCCCCTTCTGTTTGCATTGTCACTGCTGAATTTTCTTCATCTTCAGTCATTCGCATGCCGTCATTGCGTAAAGAAAAGTACTATGAAAACGAGCAGTGTGCAGATCACAGTTCTGCAGTTAATCTTGCAATTGTAACAATATACTGTCTGCTGAAGCATGGAAATCACAGAAGGACATATCCATATACTTTGTTTGTTGACATGGTACTTTCTCCATATTATTATTATTATTATTATTATTATTATTATTATTATTATTATTATTATTATTACATTTGTATACCGCCCCATAGCCGAAGCTCTCTAGGTGGTTTACAACAATTAAAAACATTAAAAACAAATATACAAATTTAAAAACACATTTTTAAAAAAACAATTTAAAAACACATGCTAAAATGCCTGGGAGAAGAGGAAAGTCATATGATCACCTACACAGAGATATGGAATGATGATGACTAAAAACGACCAGCATCCTGTCCCATTAATTAAACTGGCATCTTAAGGTATTTTGTTCTAGTAATATCTAATCACACCTTAAATACTTCATATTTAATATTTTGTACTTTTGATTTGAATTTGTGTTATGGTTCCACCACACTCGCACATCACCAGCCCAAGCCTCTGCTCAAAGATTCTGAATTCTGCAGAAGTTCAAATGCTGCAATCAGAAATCTACTTTCCCAAATAGATTTAATCTTTAATCTTCTGGTTTGGCTTTACCTGCTGTGTCTATGCCAGCAGCTAAAGTAGCATTGTGAGATGCAGCATGAATTTCTAAATTAACAAATTAAATTAACAAATTATATTAGAGCAGCTGATGGAAGACAGTGGATACACACCTGTAAACAAAGGTGGTCTCCCTTCATAAACATTTGTCAAAACATGGATAAAAAATAAGTGAGATTAGAAAATTATATTTCTTTAATATGTTGAATATGTTTGGAATGTGAAGAATATGATCTATTGACTTTGAAAAGCTGTACCCTGCCTTTCCGTAAAAAAGGAAAATGCTCAAAATGGCTAACAACAATAAAATCCACAATTAAAAAAAGCTATATAGAAATAAGCATAACACAATAAAACCATCTAAAAATCAAATAAGAATATATAAAAATGTGAACCAATTAAGAACATCATTAAATTAAAAACAAAAAATTAAAACACAGAGAAGCAGAGAAAACCAAGCTGTTAAATAGACAAAGCAGCTGTTTAAATGAAAAGGTTTTTGCCTGCTGGTGGCAAACGCTAAAAGCCTTCCTTGTTAGGGATGTTCAAAGCCTGGGTGCTGCCACTGTGAAGGTCTTGAGTTACCACCAAGACACATCAGAAGTTGGTGGAACAGAGTGAAAAGCCTGTCTGGAAGACCTGAACACCTGGCTGGGGTTGCTTGGAAGGAAATGGTTCTTCAGGTAATTTGGTCCTCTGACAAAATGCTGAGGGAGGGTTTGCTCTGACCTTATTGCCATTGGTTCTTACTACCAGAAAACATCAGTTACTCTGTTGGGAAGGGGTAATTTGGTTAGTCTTTCCCTTCTATCCTTGTCTTCTCAGTGATTCATTGATGGGTTACCAGAGTATGGCCAGTGATGTACCAATAACTGCCACTGCATTAGTGCTTGGGTTGGGCACTGGCACTGTCATGAAATAGAGAAAGATTGTAAGGAGGCACCATGGCTACTGAATGTCCGTTTTAAAAATCGAACATTTTTTCTTCTGAGTGTGGGTTACCCTGTAAAACAATATCATTAAAGACACACTTTGCGGGGAAGGTGACTTACAAATAATCCCTGTCTAAAATTCAGGAAAAAACCAAGGGGAACTAAAAAGCAATGGGGTGAGGTCTATGAATTAATATTAATTTGATAAAAAAAGGATGGGGCCTATAATTTTATGTAAAATTATAGGGTGGGGGCTTTAATTTATATAAAAAGAGCGGGGCCTATAATTGTATATTAAATTAATATCAAAGGAGGTGGGGTAGGGGGTTGGGCATAGAGGGCCATTCTCACTTCCTGTTGGCTGACACATTCTCAATTCCTATTGGCTGACAGGACCTGTCAAAATGAGATTGATGAGTACTATGTGTATTTTCTTCTCACCCTCCCAACTGATCCCCCCTTCCCTTGCCTTGTGCCTTTCACAGTGTGTTTATAAGTTTCAGCCAAGAAACTAACAAGTACATAGGGCAGGCAAATTATGAGAACTGAAAGGAAAACAGGACAAAAGAGGAAAAGACAAGAGGAGAAAAAAAGGTGGGGGAGAAAGAAGGGCCATAGCTCAGTGGTACAGCACAATGCTTTTGCATACAAAAGGTTGCAGGTTCAATCCTCGGCATCTCTAGAAAGGGCTGGAAGAGACCACTGTCTGAAATCCTGCAGAGCTTGCTGCCAGTCAGTGCTGATAATACTGAGCTACATGGTACATTGGTCTGACTTGGTATAAGGCAGCTTCCAATGTTCCTGAAGAAAGGACCCTTCCTAATTTTCTGCCAATTCACATGCTTACTGCATGTGTTCCGGTGGTATGCCTTTATAAAAAGTCCTTCATTTCACAAGTCTATTTAGAAATCAAGGAATACTTGCCATATTGCTGTGAATTAGGTCTGTAGCGCTACTTAATACATGTGAAGGAATTTCTTTTTTGCTGTGGACTGCAACTGATATTTTGTGGCAATGAGATCCAAACAATATTTTCAATCTGTTGTTTTCTGAACTATGATCTTGCCACTTTCCATTTTAATTGGGTTCCTCCATATTTTTTTGTATTTAGGGATGAGCTAATTGGCTTCCCCCCCTTGTTTTAATGTCAATATTATAATGTTCCCTCTTGCTCACCTTTTCGGAGTCTGGTGGCACTGTCTTCTGAGGTGCTTAGAACTGTAGAAACTTCTGCAGATCTTTGTGCTGGCAAACCTTGTAATTCACAGAATCCCAGACATACTTTTTTCTTCCGAGTATAGATCCTAATGCCTATTCATATTTCTAAATGCAATAATGAAGTTTTGCCTCATTTTTTTTTGTATTGAAAAGAAGCAGGCAGATAGCAGCCATGGCAAGATTACATCTCTGAGCATTATTATGATGTTATACAATTTTTCTTTATTATTAAGCTAACAATGGATATTATGCTGCCATTTTATGCTCACACAAGATAAATCCCCCCCCAGCAAATCTCAAATGTATCTAAAATAGATGGATTGCAACCAACCTAGAAGGTGCCTCATCATGGGTTTTGACTTATTTTTATTTTTGGTTTAAGGATTTTGAATAACCCAAAGTTTCTCCATGGAGGAAAAATAGTGAGACAGTCTGATCTTGTGCAGAGAGTTTCTGCTACCTTGTGCTTGTATTTGTGCCAGTGGGTTGGCATCCTGTGTGGGGAAAAAGGAATGAGAAATGTGGAAAATTACACATGTGTAGGATTAATATCTAATAATATCAGGCATAAAATATTTTAACAAATATGGAAAGAAATTTGATCATCCCACTGCTAGCCCAGTGGCTGGATGTTTCTGTCTCTAGAGAGGACACAGGAAAAAATGTGAATGACAAAAAAAGAAGAATTACAGTCACAGTTGCATCAACTATAGATAATGCAAATGTTGTTAACATTCAAATTAGGAAAGGAATCCCAGATGCTGAGGAATTCCTCCATTCTCACCCAGGAATTGGAAGGAGCTCACCTGTAACCATGGTGTGTTTAATAATAATAATAATAATAATAATAATAATAAAATTTAATTTATGTGTCGCCTATCTGGCCGATGGCCACTCTAGGCAATGTACATGTAAACAGTTAAAACACAATGCGATAAAATACATTAATACAATATATAAACAATACAGCAGCAACAATACTAGTGCAGGGTAAGAGGCATTTCAGTCATAGAAGTTAACCCTCCCCGGAAATCCCAAAGGCCTGTTGAAAGAGCCAGGTCTTTAAGGCTTTACAAAATACATTTAGGGAAGAGGCGTGCCGTAGATCTTGTGGGAGGGAGTTCCAGAAGGTGGGGGCTGCCACTGAGAATGCCCTCTCTCTAGTTCCCGCCAATCTAGCTGTTTTTGTCGGCGGGATTGAGAGAAGGCCCTGTGTGGCTGATCTTGTCGGGCGGCATAATTGGTGGCGTTGAAGGCGCTCCTTTAGATAAACTGGGCCGAGACCGTATAGGGATTTAAAGGTTAATACCAACACCTTGAATTGGGCCCGGAAGACAACTGGAAGCCAGTGTAGATCGAACAACACTGGTGTGATGTGATCCCAGCGGCGACTATTCGTAAGTAGTCGAGCCGCCGCGTTTTGTATAAGTTGTAGTTTCCGGACCGTTTTCAAGGGTAACCCCATGTAGAGCGCATTACAGTAATCCAAACGAGAGGTGACCAGGGCGTGTACTACCAGTGGGAGCTGATGAACAGGAAGGTAGGGTTGCAGCCTTCGTATGAGGTGTAGTTGATACCAGGCTGCCCGGCTCACTGCCAAAATCTGAGCCTCCATGGACAGCCTGGAATCAAGCACAACCCCAAGGCTGCGGACCTGGTCCTTCAGGGGTAGACTCACCCCACTGAACTTCAGGTCAACATCTCCCAACCTTCTCTTGTCCCCCACGAGTAGCACCTCGGTCTTATTGGGGTTCAACTTCAGCTTGTTCCTTCCCATCCATCCACTCACAGATTCCAGGCACTTGGACAAGGTCTCCACAGCCAACTCTGGTGAAGATTTAAACGAGAGCTAGAGCTAGAGAAACTTTGCACTGCTTAAGCACCATGAAGACAACACATTGCTCCTCAATTTCTGTTAAGAGATGCAGCTCCTTATCTTTTTGTCTAGTCCAAAAAAAACTACAGCAAAGATGCTCTCTTGATAAATGTATACTAAGAAAGTTATTATGGTGTATAAATAACAGCTTAAGAAAGCACAGTCTCAGATGTGATAGAAGCTGGGGATTTGTTGTGGAACTAAAACACCCACAAGAGTTCTGCAAGGAAGATTAAACATTTTTCCTCCTCTAGGAGAAAAAGGGTGACATGTATATCCGGGTGAGAATTCACCACTTCCAGCAAACCATAATGGCAATATAGAATCATGAAGCATATAATATCAGAGTAATGCAGGCAAGGCATAGAAGTCTGTTGGTCACCCCACAAAGGTGACCCTAGACATATAACAATTAAAAACCATTTCTCTTTGCATTTTATAAAGGTTTATGGATTTGAACTTCACCATTGGTCTCTGCCCTTTATTAAAATACCTTCTCTGTCAAGTGACATGAAAGCCTTTTGGAGTTTTGCAAGTCAAACTCCCAGGTGGTCCATTTGTTTTGTCGTCTAATTGCTCTATCGATGACCTTTCTGTGGGTCAGCAATTTTATACAACACAGATCTTTTTGGATTTATTTTTTTTTCCAAGAAAGCTCTGAGACTAATTGCTGAGACTTCCCAGAAGATATTAGTTTACAAATTTTAATGACACTCATGATTTATTAATGTACTTCCCTTGCATCTGCTCATCTCTATTCCTTGGTGGAATTCCTGCTGAATCCAAGTGAATTAATAACAAAACTGCAGATTGTAATGGCATTTTAGCTTGGCCGTTAATTAAAAGCTTTCTGTCCCCTATTCACTCTTCCCCCCATTTCTTTCTGCCCCCCTTCAAATCCACTAGTCTCTAAAGACCAGGCAAGCATGAACTGCCAAAGCAGGTTTAGCATTGGGATCACAATCCCAATTGTTGTGTTTTGTGAGCTTTCCACCCATATTTAAAACACAGCGTTGTTGCTTTGTACATGATTAATTTGCATGAATTGTCACTGTCATTGGGTGTGTAATGTAGCATGCAATTATTGAGTTGTACATGCGCAATTCACAGCTACAGGCATGATGCTATGTTTTGAGAGGTTTGGAATAGATATCATATGTAATCTTCACTCAATAAAAAGAATAAGGGATACTTTTAATCCAAACAAAGTTAATGGTCTGTCCTATTACCCACCTTTCACCCTGTCCTATTACCATCCCGTCAGGTCACAGGGTGGGTTACAACAGTTTAAAATACATCATTAAAACATTTAAAAACAACTTAAAATCACAACATCTATGCGCTCTTATCTTGGGCTGCCCTTGAGGTTGGTCCGGAAGTCACAACTAGTGCAAAATATGGCAGCGAGATGCTCACTAGGGCAGGTTATCATCAACATGTCACCCTACTGCTGAAAGAATTGCACTGGCTGCCCATTTGCTACGGGGCCAAGTTCAAGGTTCTTGTTTTGGTATACAAAGCCCTATACAGCTTGGGACCAGGATACCTGAAAGACCATCTTATCCCTGATATACCCAGTCGATCACTGCGCTCTGCAGGTGAGGACATCCTGCAGATACCATCTTATCAGGAGGTCCGTTCCACACAACATAGGAAACAGACCTTTAGTGTGGTAGCACCTACCCTTTGGAATTTTCTCCCCTTAAATATGAGACAGGCGCCATCTCTGTTATCTTTTTGGCACCTATTGAAGACCTTCCTCTTTCAACAAGCCTTTTAAGTTGAGACCTATCCCAGTCTGTGTCTATGTTGGAATTGCTTTTTAATATGTTCCTAAACTTTTTTAAAAATATTTTTAATCTTAGACTATTTTATTTATTTATTGAATTTCTTAGTCGCCCATCTGGCTGGCTATCCAGCCACTCTGGGCGACGTACAAAATAGGCATACAAATATAATAGACATTAAAAATCTTAAAACAATGACGATAAAATCTAGCCCACCCCAAAAGCCTGCCTGATGAGCCAGGTCTTCACGGCCTGGCAAAAACTCTTTATAGAGGGGGCATGGCAGAGATCATTTGGGAGGGAGTTCCACAGGGTGGGGAACACAATTGAAAAGGCCCTCTCTCTAGTCCTCACCAGTCTGGCTGTTTTGACTGATGGGATAGAGAGAAGGTCTTTTGAGGCTGATTTTGTTGGGCGGCATAGCTGATGATGCTGGAGGCGTTCCTTCAGATAGACTGGGCCGAGACTGTATAGGGATTTAAAGGTCAAAACCAACACCTTGAATTGGGCCCGGCAAGCAAAACAATGTTTTGAAAGCCTTTTTAAAGAAACGTTTCTAAAGATGTTTTGTTTTAATGTGTTTTAAAGCTTGTTTTTATGATGTTTTAAAGTTTTTAGTGCTTTTGTTTGCCACCCTGGGCTCCTACTGGGAGGAAGGGCAGGATATAAATAAATAAATAAATAAATAAATAAATAAATAAAGAAAGAAAGAAAGAAAGAAAGAAAGAAAGAAAGAAAGAAAGAAAGAAAGAACATCACAAAACATTCCATTGAGGCAAGTGGTGAGCATCCAGTTCCATGGCAGCTTACACGAACAGAACCATGGTTATTTCCAAGGGGCTCTGCTAGAACAGCTACAAGAACTGGTGCCTCTGCAAAAAACTAGAGCTAATGGAAGCAATTTTTCCCCATTTTAAATACAACCAGTATACAAAATCACACATAACCAAAGAGAACGTAATTGTTTTATTAATAGGATTCTATGTAGCTTCTTGGCCAGGCTGCATACAACACAGGCCTGCACAGGGTTTCTTCTAACAGGGATGGGAACTAGGGGGAGTATGGTGATTTAGGTTTTAGGAAACTGCCTCCGTGGTTTATGAAAAGTAGCAAGATTGAATTCAGGAGTTGCTTTGCAGCCAAGAATATGCTGCTGCAGTCCCTTTGAGTGTTGTTACAGTTGCTATCTCTGCAAAGGTGCATCTGTTAGTAGGACCTCTCCATTCCCATCTGCTTGCTGTTGGTTGCAGCAGTAATTCCACTGTTGTTATTAGACAGCATTTAATATGTCTTGGGCTGTCTCATCTGACTTTTTAAATTGCACTTACATTGGAAAATCAGAAAACTTTGTGCAAAACAGTCAGGTTTGAAGGTGGATTACTTTTGGCTCTGCCTTTACCCTTCTGATTTTGTTGTGATTGCTTTCTCCATATGGCTTCATGGGCATGCTTTACTTAGTTGTTTCTCATACACATACTTACATATTTTAACACCAAGATGTATCCATTACAGCAGTTCTAACCCCAATTGGGCACCTTGTAAAATAGCACAATTCAATTTGGGCCAATTCCGAGGTGGGCTAATTCATAGGTGGGGGATGGGTTGGGTCTGAGTCTGCTTTATCCCTTCCACTCAATTCACTTTTGGATTTTTCTTTTTAATTTACCTTTTCTTCTTTGACAAAAGTGAATCGAATTTACAGGCATAGTAGCCCCTCTAGAATACATACAGCCTGCTAAATTACCAGCAAATATCTTTCAACAAGACTTTCAAGTAGAGACCTTATCCCAGTTTGTGTCTGTGTTGTATAGTTTTAAAATAGGAATCACTTAATCTCCACTGATATTTTGTGGACAAATGGTCTGAAAATTGCAGGTATGAGTCAGGGTCCCTGGGTAAGAAACCTGCCAAATTGCAGACAAATCAATCCAAACACATTTGTGCTAGGCACCTGTGATGTGCCATCAGGTCTCTACAGTCCTGTACTGGCCCTTGGCTCCTTAAGCAGGCCCCAATCTGCACCTGCAGGCAACACCCCGGTAATGACTTCTGAGGAGACTTCATCTGGACACTGCCTGGAGACTCCATCTGTGGAAGAAGAAAGGTGGGGCACTCTCCCTCTGCTGTCTGATGGTGGAGAAGGAGCCCACCTGTTGTGCCTTAGGCAGAAAGAAGTGAGGGGAGTCAAGGAAGATATAAAAGGCCTCAGAGAGAGGGAAGAAGGGGAAAGAGACCCATGGAGACATAGGGAAGAGGCTGGGCAAGATGGACTGGTGCTGAAGTTGAGGGAAGGGTGGTCTATTTGTCATCAGGCTGTTCCCCTAAACCCTGTTAGGTGTGGCCAGAGGAAGGATACCAGCAGCCCAGACTTGCCTAGCCTCCCTACACCCTGGGGAGGCCTAGGAGCCCTAGATTAAAGCTGGCCAAGAGCATTGAGGTGGAAGTTTCCTGTCTGTGAGAAGTAAAGGTTTGCTAAAGGATGCGGAGCTGGAAGGAACTGAGGCCTTCACCAGAGAATGTGAAGTAACATTTTTATAACAAAGCTAGGTTTACTACTGAATACATGTGAATTGGTGCCTTTATTTTCCACTCCTTACCAGGTGAAGCCTATGGAAGGTATCGATCAGGGCCCCTATGATGAACCCCTTCCCCAGGGGTATGGGATAGCACCTTTAAAGTTGATTTGGGATAGGGAGAACTAAAAGGCATTTGCTTCCCAGGCAAAGCATTCCCTGTGATTACAACCTGTCAGTCAAAATTGATCTCTCTCTTCATGCCCTCTCTTTTTTCCATCTTAGGATCTTTCTTAAAACTAGAGATGTAAGTTTTGATCTTGCAAAGCTGGTCCCTCTCCAGCTGGGACTGGAGAATGCTTGCAAAATAATTACCTGATTATGCTAAACATACCAGCCACAGTAGACTCACCCTCAATGTTGTTTGCTCTTCCTTCTCCATTATCCTGTTGCAATGGGGAGGGGGATCTTTCAAGCACAAGGATACCAGTAGAAACTAGTCTATTGGTTCTTATACCTACAAGCCCAGTTCTAGTACTTATGCATTTGGTTCCAGTAGTGGTGACTATAGGGATTGTAATACTGCGGGTTTCCTTATACTCCTACCACTCCTGCATCCATGCCATGCACAAATATCCTTCCTCCTTAAAACCGAGCAAAAACAGGAATCTGAAGCAAAGCTGATCATTCAAAAGAAGAATTGCATTGATAACAGGAAAAATAGAAGCAAACACAACTCACTCTCCACACTTCTCAGCAAGCAAAGTAAACTTAATACTCAGAAACATTAAAAGACAACAAGGATCCTTGGGCCACCTCTCCTTTCCCCAGCAACACACATCTCTGGGTCTGTGTAGGCTAACAGCCCTGAGCTGTCCCTGGGTTCCCACTTAAATACTCTCTCCTCCTCACTTCCAGTAAACCTCTGCCCCACTAATTAACTGTTAATTTCATGCTAATCTTCCTACTTTGATTGGGTCTTACTCTCTTTAGAACATACCCGTCTTCCAAGAACGATCTGCCCCAGTCTATGTTTATCCCAAACTGCACCAAAGTTCCTCTTTTTGTGGTAAACTTTGTGGTTTTTACCTTCTCTCACTTCTTTTTAGGGGAGAAGGAGCTTTTTCTGACCATACTGTCAGTCATTGCTGTCCCAAGGTGACCTTCTTTATTAAAGCCTTATCTGATGTTATATATATTATTTTACTATGATTACCTATAATCTATACCTATATAAACCTAGATCAATGATTTTATTTAAACTATACCTTATATTACCTCTAGTTTTGGCATTTTATAGTCTTTGTCATCCTACTCATGCATACTGGAATAGCAAAGCTAGCTTCCTTATTTCAGCTTGCTGGGGACAGCAACAGTTATTTGCAATTTTCCAACAGTGCAGAGACATTTAATATTTCTGCTAACTGACTCCTCTTCTTGTATTCATTAAATGTTCCATGGTCCCCACAATTTCTTTCAGCTACCTGAAGTCTCTTTCTTACTTCTTATTTACAAGAGCCCACAATCTCTGATTTCCCCTTTTAAAATATTTAAACTAAAATACTATATCATCTATATCCTTTACCATTTATTTATTTGTTTGTTTGTTTGTTTTATATCCCACCCTTCCTTCCAGCAGGAGCCCAGGGAGGCAAATGGAATAGATCACACTTAACTATCTAGATCACACTTAAACTTTTAATATATCTCAACCTCAAGTCCTCCTGGAGACTTCTCTTGAATGTAATACATGAAAACCTATACATTTTTAATATTAAAATTGTACATCATTCACACCAATAGTTGGGAGTATAAGTGTATATTCACCTCAATCTTAAAAACCCGTTTACTCTATGGGTAAATGGCAGTTGGTGTTAGTTCCCTGTTCTTGTGTTTGTACTGTGCAGAGTTAGTTCCCTGATCTTGTACTTGTGGTGAACACCAGATGCCATGTGGTTTGTGACAATTTTTCCTGACAATGGCAGTCTCTTACAAATCTTACTATGAGGGTGAGTTTTACTACTCCACTCATGTCAAACCCCCAAAGACCCTTGCTATGGACCCCTGAAGTTTCCAATCTTCTAGACTCCAACAATCCCACCTTGACATTATAGTGGTATGGTAAGCTTGAGGACATTACTTTTGCTTTAGTAGACACTTGTATGCAGCATTTTTTGATGTTTGGGTTACCAAGGTGTCTCCAAGTGCTTCATCAGTCCTTGTTTCTTTTTTTTTTTCATTAATTTTTTTTATTCAAAGTTTCAAAAAACAAAACAAAACAAAACAAAAACAAATTAATAACTAATACAATAAAATAAAATGTTGACTTCCGATTTGTTGCAGATCAGTTATAGGTCTATAATATATAACAAACCTGTCTCTTAATATATTACAAAATCACTTTCCTCCAGTAGTTATCTTAATTAATCATCAAATCTCATTAACATCACTTTATTCTTTCCGCAAAAAGTCAAAGAGAGGTTTCCAGTCCTTGAGAAATATATCCATCGATTTTTCTCCAAATAAACATGTCGATTAATCCATCTCATCAAGTCTGCTAGGTCCAGTAATTTCAATAGCCATTCTTCCATTATCAGTGTTAATTCCATCTTCCATCTTCCATCCTTGCATCCATAATAATCTTGCTGTCATAGTCATAGTCATATAATAAGAGTCTGATGGGAATTTCCTTGCTCACAAATATTTCCTTGCCATCAATTCTGAATGTGTTACTGAAATGTTGTTGTAAAGTCATATCTCTGTTCCTCTTTTTTACGAAATGCACTAGCACATCTCTTGAGAGTTTTTCCATTGTCACATATCTGTAATTAATTCTATAAATTTTCTCTATTTCAAGCTCCATCACATCATTCCAGTCCAGAATTTTTTTCAAAACATTGATAGCTTTATCTCTGATATCTTCATCAATTTCTTCAGGGACAACGCTGAATTCCAAACAATAATCTTTATCTCTAAGGTCCATAAACTCCAAATCTTTTTCCAGTTCCACATTTGATATATCTGTTCCAATCTCCAGGACTTGCATCTTCCCTTTAATTTTTCTTTCTTCTTCTATAGCTTGTCTAGTTATATGTTTGATCCCATCAACCTCCTCTCTCATAAAATCCCCTATTTCTTTCAGCTCCTGCTTCATTTTGCCAAATTCAATTTTCATCTCTTGTTTGCCATGTCTAAGTTCTTGTTTCGTTATCTCAATCTCATCCATTATTTTCTGAAACATATTTACTTCCAGGGTCTCAGCCACTTTCTTAATTGTCATTTTTAAAACCAAGAAGAAGAAAAAAAACCCTTCAATTTCCAATATAGCACTATTCCCAAGCAAAGAGCAATTTATTTCTTTTTCCAGCAACAAAGGAGTTAATATTCCAAACCTGATGACATCATAATGTAGACAGCACAAACTGCCTTATCTCTTATGTGTCCAAGAATGCACAACAAATTTAGTTCACAGCATCCAAATAGTTAGTGGCATAAAGAACAAGCAGATTCGTCAAAATGAAGTAGACCAGAAAAAATAGTCCCAGACATATAATACTCAAAAGTTCATATAAATCAAAATTTTTCTCCTCAGATTAGATATCTCTCATCCGTTTGTATCTTTATAATTCTCAATTCCAGGCCAGCTTTTTGCAATAAAAACAAAGATAAGCTATTTCGATTTCCTTCCACCTTAATTCCGTGTATAAAGGAGAAAAGTTATAACTCACCCAGGGATTCTTTACTGCTGATTCTTTTAACAAATCTCTTTACTGCAACAATTTAAGCCAAATGATAAGGATAGAAAGAAGAATGCTTGCCTGTTAAAATCTGTTTTTCTTTGAAGAAAAGAAAAACGTCTCGCTTAATCAGTTTGAGCTTGCTTGAAATTCCTTGGCTCTGTCCGAAGTTGCTGGCTGGTCCTTCGTTCATAGGCAATCCTAATGAATTCAAGTCCCCCAACAAACACAACGAAGCTTGTGGATGATCTCTTCATTTCTCCCTTTCCTGGGAGAAAGTTTTTACCAGTCAAAAAAAACCTTTTGACTGGTTTTAAAACTGAAAAAGCTTCCTCTGAGATGAGAGCTCGTCTCAGAGGCAGGCACAAGCGAAGCAATCCTTCCTGGAAGTCCCCATCAGTCCTTGTTTCAACTTGTGCCAACTTGTAGAGATCCCACTTCATCTTTGACAAGCCGAGAATACCTCCAAGGCATCCTGTTTTGCCTCTGGGTTTGTTCAAATGCAGTGCTCACCTCTTGTATCTATGTATATTAATGAGAGCCCTATATATCACATTCTATCTTTGCTCCCTCCTTTTATTGTTAGACACTGCATTACTACAAATGTAGCTATTCAGATCAATAGTTTAGTTGCTTGTTTTTCAGCCAAGATGGTATCTGTTACAGGTATTTTCAGACTATTGAGCGTTGACACTCTGATCTTCCCAACCCCATGAACAATGATTAAGTTTCTTTTTTTTTTTTTTACAATAATTTTTATTCAAATTTTCATAAAACATACAAAACAAAATCATAAAACATTCAAAGACAAAAAACAAAACAAAACAAAAATGATTAAACAAAAAAATAAAATGTTGACTTCCCATTTGTCGCAGATCAAATCAGTTGTAGGTCTACAATATATAACAATCCTGTCTCTTAAATTATATTATAAAATCACTTTCCTCCAGTAGTTATCTTAATTAATCATCAAATCTCATAAACATTACTTTATTCTTTCCACAAAAAGTCAAAGAGAGGTTTCAATTCTTTAAGAAATATATCTATCATTTTTTCTCCAAATAAACATGTCGATTAATCCATCTCGTTAATAATAATAATAATAATCTTATTGTCATAACCATAGTCTAAATAAACATATCGATTAATCCATCTCATCAAAATCTGTTAGGTCCAATAATTTCAATAGCCATTATTCCATTATCCATATGAATTCCATCTTCCATCTTCAATAGTCCTGTTAAGTCCAGTAATTTCAGTGTCCAATCTTCCATTATCAGTATTCCATAATAATCTTGCTGTCATAGCCATAGTCATATAATAAGAGTCTGATGGGAATTTCCTCTATCCCAAATATTTTCTTGCCATCAATTCTGAATAAGTTGCTGAAATATTGTTGTAAAGTCATATCTGTGTTCTTCTTTTTTACAAAATGCACTGGCTCATCTCTTGAGAGTTTTTCCATTGTCACATGGCTGCAGTTAATTCCATAGATTTTCTCTATATCAAGCTCCATCACGTCATTCCAGTCCAGAAGATTATCCAAGCCATTGATAACTTTATCTCTAATATCTTCATTAATTTCTTCAGAGATAACATTAAATTCCAAACAGTAGATTTTATTTCTAATATCCATAAACTCCAGATCTTTTTCCAATTCCACATTTGTTCCAATCTCCAGGGCTTGTATCTTCCCTTTATTTTTTCTTTTCTCATCTCTGATCTCATTCTCCTCTCTCACAGGATCCCCTATTTCTTTAAGCTCCTGCGTCATTTTGCTCAGTTCAATTTTCAGCTCCTTACTGCCCTGTCGCAGGGTTTGTTTCATTATCTCAATCTCATCCATTATTTTCTGAAACATAATTACTTCCAGATTCTCAGCCACTTTCTTGATTGCCATTTTTAAAACCACGAAAACAAAACAAAACAAAAATAAAGAAGAACCACTTCTTATTTCAGCAACAATTGGGTTAATATTCCAGGCTTGATGACATCACAGTATAAACAGAGCAGCCTGCCTTATCTCTCTTTGTTCAAGAACACAAAACAAATTTAGTTCCCAGCATCAAAACAGTTAGTGGCGTCGTGAAGAAGCAGATTCGTCAAAATAAAATAGACCAAAAAGAGAATAGTCCCAGACAATATAATGTTCCTCGGAATAGAAATCCCTCTTCTGTTTATATCTTTAGAATGCACTTCCAGGACAGCTTTTTGCAATACAAACAGAGATAAGCTGTTAATTTTGTCAATAACAGAGAAGAGTTATAGCCCACCCAGAAGTTCTTTAAAGCTGATTCATTTGACAAATCTCTTTTTGCTGCAACAATTTAAACCAAGTAAAAAAAATAATAGAAAGAAGGGTGCTTGCCTGTTAGTCTGTTTCCTCTTTGAAGAAAAGATAAACGTATCGCATTAATCAGATAGAGCTTGTTCGGAAGTCCGTCCGGCATTGCTGGCTGGACCTTTTCTCATAAATTAATGAAATCCAGTCCTCCCAACAAAAACAGGCTTTTGAGGTTGATCTCTACGTTTCTCCCTGCCCGGGAGAAATTTCATCAGTCAAAAAAAAAAAATGTTCTGACTGATTTATATCTGAATAAGCTTCTTTTGAGGCGGGAGCCCGTCTCAAAAGCAGGCACAAGCGAAGTCACCCTTCCCGGAAGTCAACAATGATTAAGTTTCTCATGTGCACAACACCAATTAAGTAATGCAGCTTTCAGTACTAGGCTAGGTTTTCTGAAAACAGTTGAGAAATTACCTTTGTATTGGGTCATCACTTTTAAACTGTTATATACCACAACATTTCTGCGCTACATCTGAAACATGGTCTCTGTAAGGGACAAGAAATGTCATTCTAGGGAGCAAGTATAGATAGAACAATGGGGGTTGGATATTCAGGAGACATAGGTTCAGATTTCAGCCCAGGCTAAACTAAAATCCTCCCTGTCTCCACTTTTCTTAAGCTTAGTCACTAAGGGTTGTTGTAAAGATAAATGAAATAACAACAGTAAAATACTTTGTCTATTGGAAAGTCCTATGGACATTATTATTAATGTCCAGGCCATTCCAAGTTCTGTCAAGTACCAGGGTGGCAAAGAAAACACTAAAACTGCTGTAAAACATCTTAAAAACAGACTTTAAAACATAATATAACAAAACATCTTTAAAAACATTTTTTTAAAAAAAGCTTTTAAAAAATCTTAAAAAGCAATTCCAACACAAAAACAGACTGGGATAAGGTCTCTACTTAAAAGACTTGTTGAAAGAGGAAGATCTTCAGTAGGCACTGAAAAGATAACAGGGATGTCTGTCTAATATTTAAGGGGAGGGAATTCCAAAGGGTAGGGAATTCCAAAGGGTAGGTGCCACAACACTAAAGGTTCACTTCCTATGCTGTGCGGAACGGACCTCCTGATGAGATGGTATCTGCAGGATGTCCTCACCTGCAGAGTGCAGTGATTGACTGGATATATAAGGGATAAGTTGGTCTTTCAGGTATCCTGTTCCCAAGCTGTATAGGGCTTTGTAAACCAAAACTAGAACCTTGAACTTAACCCCGTAGTTAATGGGCAGCCAGTGCAATTCTTTCAGTAGCGGGGTGACATGTTGGTGATACCCTGCCCCAGTGAGCAGTCTCACCGCCGTAATTTGCACCAGCTGCAGCTTCCAGACTAATCTCAAGGGCAGCCCCACATAGTGCGCATTACAGTAATCCAGCCTGGAGGTTGCCAGTGCACGGACAACAGTGGTCAGGCTATCCCGGTCCAGAAATGGCCACAGCTGTCTTACCAGCCAAAGTTGGTGAAAGGCAGTCCTAGCCACTGAGGTCACCTGGGCCTCTAGTGACAATGATGGATCCAGGAGCACCCTCAGACTATGAACCTGTTCTTTCAGACGGAGTACGACCCCATTCAAAGCAGGCAGTTGACCAAATATTCAAACTCAGGAATCACCAGCCCACAGCACCTCTGCCTTGCTAGAATTCAGACTCAGTTTATTGGCCCTCATCTAGCCTACCACCAAGTCCTAGCACAATCCAGGGCTTGAATGGCCTCTTTTGATTCAGATGTTACAGGGAAATAGAACTGGGTATCATCAGTGTACTGCTGACACCTTGCCAAAAATCTCATGATGACCGCTCCCAAGGGCTTCATATAGATGCTACACAGCTTTGGAGACAAGATGGTACCCTGTGGCACCCCACAGCACAACTGCCAGGGAGGTGAAAGATAATCACCCAATGCTATTCTCTGAAAACAACCCTGGAGGTAGGATCAGAATCACTGTAAGACAGTGCCTCTGATACCCATCTCACCAAGTTGGCTTAGAAGGATACTATGGTCAATAGTATCAAAAGCCCCTGAGAGATCAAGTAAGAACAACAGGGTTGTGCCTTCTCTGTCCTTCTCCCCATAGAGGTCATCCATCAAGTTGACCAAGGCTGATTCAGTCTCATAATCAGGCCTCAACCCAGATTGCAATGGGTCAAGATAATCTCTTTCATCCAAGAGTGCTTGCAATTGCAGCTCCAAAACCCTCTTGATCACCTTCCCTAAAAAGGGGGTATTTGTGACCGGTCAGTAGTTGTCACAAACCAATGGGTCCAGGGTGGGCTTTTTCAGGAGCGGTCAGATCACTTCCTCTTTCAGGGCTGCTGGGACCGCTCCCTCCCATAAAGATGCATTGACTACACCCTGGATCCACTTGGCCATACCCCCTCAACAAGCTTTAGTAAGTCAAGAAGGTTAAGGATCGAAAGGGCATTTTGCTGGTTGCATCACCACAAGCACCTTGTCCATGTCATCAGACCTCAGCAGACATTGCACTGAACACCTCATTGGGGACTACAGTAGATGTGGATGGGGCGTCAAGATTGATATGGAGGCAAGCAACCTTACCCTCCAAGTGCCTTGCAAACAATTCACAGTGGGCTTCTGAAGGATCTAATTTCTGGAGATGATGTCAACAGACCCCTGACAACACGGAAAAGCACTACTGGGTGGCTACTTGAGGATGTGATGGAGGCAGAGAAATGGGTCTTCTTCTCTGCCCTCACTGCCACACAGTAGGCAGGGTTATGATGTTTGATCAGCCTTGATCAGCCTTGCAGCACATCTGTTGCCACTTGCGCTCTAGCCGTCGTCCAGCATGTTTCATTGCCCTTAGTTCACTGGTGCAAACTGGGCTCCATAATGCCAGAGAGGATGCTCAGGGGCAACCGTGTTAAGAGCTCGACACATCTCATTGTTCCACAATGTGACAAGGACTTTAGCAGAGTCAGCTGCTCTATCTACTGGGAACTTCCCCAGGACATTCAGGAATCCATTAGTCTTTGGGGGCAGACCATCTTAATCTGTCCCGCACCACTGCAGGGGAGAATTGGAGCTGTAAGTCTAAACTTCACCATGACAATGGGGTGACATCCACCTTCTCCATCTCTAAAATACTGAGTTCCTCCATCTGGAGCAAAAACCAAGTCGAGGGTATGCCCTGTCCTGTGTGTCAGACTGGTGACAACTTAAAACAGCCCGATGGTTGTCGTGGAGGCCATGCAGTCTTGAGCTGGAACACTAGAGGCAGCCCCAGTATGGGCATTGAAATCACCCAGGACTATTGTTCTGGGCTCCTCCAATACCACAGTCAAGACAGCCTCCGCCAGCTCAATCAGAGAAGCTGCTGGGCAGCAGGGTGGATGGTGCACCAGCAGTAACCATAGTTTACTGTCTCTTCGACCCAACACCTGGTACAGGCCCTCACAGGCACCAAAACAGAGTGCTTTCCTGGTGACAGAGATGGAAGTTCTTTGGACTACAGCAACTTCTCCATGCCATCCATGCAGCCTGTACTGGTGTTGCACTGAGTATCCAAGTGGGAAAAGCTGGGTCAGATCACCAACCCAGGTCATGGTAATGCCCACCAAATTGATATCCTCATCTATGATCAAATCAAATGTGGTCTTATTGTGTACCAATCTGGTGTTAAACAACAAAACACCCAGGGCAGTGGGCACAGCAGATGAGCAACTAGGAGGAATAGGAGCGACGAACAAGGTGTAGATAGCCTTGTTCATTATCTTCCCATGGCTATACCTCCCTCTACCCATGATCACTGAAATAGGAGTGGCATCACCTATGTGTAATTGCATAACAGTACCCACACATACACAACTGCTGGGATCTAATCACTAGCCAGCCCCAGCAACAACAGGCAGCATCTTCAGTCAGTTACCAGTTACCATCACAGCTAATGCTGTTGCCCTGGACCCCTTTTCAAGCACCGTCTGGCTACCATTGTAATTGTCTATAGCGTACCAGAGTGACAGTGTAGACAGTTATAGTGTTGGCTTTCTGATACTCATAGAAGGAATGCCTGTATCTCAGCTGCCATTCTTATACTTAGAACCCATCCACTTGCCCCCATGCCCGGCAGAAGTTAATAGGTGGAAGTGATGTTCACTAACATGGAAGAAGTCCACTTGACAGAGAAGGGGGACACAGCCCTCCTTGAAGAGGTCTCAGGCTTGGAGCCAGTCTTTCCACCAGCACATGCTTCTTATTCCAGCATAGCTGGGGTAGGATTATACATGACCACACAGCCCACCTTTGGTAGACCTTTGTCTTCCAGCAAAGGTGTGGGGACCTTTGTGGGTTCCCATAAAGATCACAACACTTTTTGTTGGGTGGGGTACTTGCAATTGGACACGGTGGCTGGGTGGTCTTTCCATCTTTTCTTTTCTTTTTAAGTTAAACAAAGGCAAGATTTTTGTACTTGGTACAAACTGACACAGTGACATTCTCAACGCCAGCCTTAGGAAATATTAACTGACCAGCAATGAGCTGATTAAGTTCAGTGGCTTGCCTTTGTTTAATGTTAAAAAGGGGGGAAGATGGAAAGATTACCTAGCTATCTTGTCAAATTGTAAGAATCCCTATCCCAATTTTTCTCCTGCCCCTAAATGTCTGTTTGCCTCCCTGTCCTGATCTTCTGGAGGGTTTTACATCCCCCCCCGTGACTCCACCAAATGCCTAGAAATGTGACTGGATCTGACCTTCAGATCAGCCCTAGTTGACAGGACTGAGCAAGCCAAGGATACTTGTTTGACATGGATGGCCAGGACGTGTAGTGAGGCACTCTAGGTGCTAATTAAGCAGTTAGAATAATTAAATCTTTCAGGATTAGGAGTTTAAATGAGAAGATGGGGAAGAACAACACAGCTGCATCCCACTTGCCTAACTCAATATGCCACTTAATATCCTTTGTAGTAGGTCATAGTATCAGGGTGTTGGTTCAAGTACAGTAGGGCCCCACTCATACAGCGGGTTAAGTTCCAGACTCCTGCCGAAAAGCGAAAATTGCCGAAAAGTGGAACACAGACAATAAAATGGTGCCTGACACCCGAAAAACGCCAAAAAAGCAGAACAAGCACCGTATGAGCGGGACCCTACTGTAATTGAAGCGGAACACCGAAAGGCGGGGCCCTACTGTAATTAGGCAGCACCATGAAAGACATTTGTCAACAGTTTCTTTTCTTTGATCCATAGCTTTTCTTCTCCTGGCTTACAAGGTGGCCCCTGACCAGAGATGAAAGAGAATTTTGTTTGGTCCACATTTTTAAGCAAAGTGACCTAATTCACACCTCCTGAATTACTATACGGATAGGAATGTCAGTATCCTTTGGTTTTCTCACTTCCTCTGAATTTTGCAATATGCTTCTTGGCTCAGGAGAAACATGCCAAAATGCATTAAAAAGTATGAATTTAGAATAAAATACGCTTAGAAATGCATACATCAAAATAAAATACATATTTAAGTGTATTTTAATATATACATTTGTGTAGATATTTCTATATATATACACAGATTAATGCAGAAATGGGATAGAACAGACTTGTCAATTTCTCATATTTTTATTGATATGAACTGGAACTGGAATGGTTCCATTCATCTCTACCCTGACTCATTTGAAAGCAGGACATGTTACATGTAAATATAGTAGGGTTGATATTTGGATTTTATTAGGAACCAAAAGGACTAAAAATAAATATTCTCTTGAAGTACTGAATAAAACAATTTGACACCAGAGATTATAGTTCATGCAACAGAACTGCAAAAATCAGATCTGCTGTTTTCAGCCAGGGTTTTGTTCTGGCTGTTTGATGTAGAGTTTCTTTGTGTAACAGGAACTGTAAATGTTAAATAGCTAATCCTACCTAAGTGTCCCTGATGATTCAAGGAACGTGTCATGCAGAATTGGAGTTGCTGGCTCTTGGCACATCACAGGAGTGGGACATGAGCAATTAGTTTATAACTTGGCAAAATACATTTCCTTCCAATAAGCAGAGTAAGTTTTTTATGTCTAGTGTTATACTGCAGAGCCATATTCCTGATAATACATTTAGTACTACACCTTGCTGATTTATTTGTGGTGCTGCTTTAGTTTTAGTTTTAAGGAACTGTGGCTTAGGGAGATGAAGACAGAGACTTTTAAATGGCACTAGGATGGGGACAGTCACAATTATGTTTAAAATCAAAGGGGGTCATATTCAGTTTGTGTTATGTATAGTTCAGCTGACCATGATTTCTAATCTCTTTATCCTTCTGTAGTAAAAATGTGCTTACAATTTTCACAAGCATAGCTACTTGAGGCAGACAAGACAATGATTCTGCAAGGCAAAAAGGAAAATGAATTTTGATGCATAGTTGTCTTATTTGCAGCTGCTTCTAGGGGGCTAGGTTCAGACACAAGCCCTTAGAAATTTAAAGAATATGTGAAAGGGTTTTAGCTCTGCATGAGCTAACAGTGCGGGCTGCTGGAGCTGGCAGCCTCCCCTTGCCATTCACTAATTTGGTGCATGTCAGAAGAGACTCTAAATCAGAGGTGGAGGAACCCATTTCCAGAGGCCAAATGCAGCCCTCACTGGCCTTGCTCTGTGCTCAGGAGTCTGCTCAGGCCTTGACCCCCAGGCCACATCCCTCACTGGCCTTGCTTCCTGCCCTTCTCTAGTGATTTTTACCGGGCTGGAAAGTTTCCTGGAACTGTGATAATTTCACTTGCTTGCCAGGATGGAGTGTGGTATGTATCTGATCACACCCCAGAAGGCTGCAGCCCCCAGAAGGCTGCCCATGAAGGGATGTGGCCCTTAGGCTGAAATAAAGTTCCTAACCCCTGCTCTATATGTATACTGAGTCTAGGGTTGCCACGTTCCTGGCCTGATCCTGATCCTGTATCTTTAGGAGAAGAGAAAGTCAGCCAAGTGCAGGTGTTCTTGCAACAGTGTAATGAGAAAAACCACAAGGTGGAATTCTCCCTTCCCCCAGCACAGCTTTTAAATAATAATAATAATAATAATAAATTTAATTTTTGTGTCGCCTATCTGGCCGAAGCCACTCTAGGCGACGTACATATTAAAATTCAACAGTACAATATAAATACATAATAAAATACAGTGCAGTCAACAATGATCATTTTAAAAAGCAGCAATACAGAACAATTTGGGGCCATCATTAAAGATAAAGAAGACCTCTTGGAGGCCGGGCCGGGCCTTTCTCTTCTCCTGAAGATACAGGATCAGTCTCAGGCCAGGAATCTGGCAACCCTAATACTGACTGATATACAGTACACTCATCGTGAGGCAGATACAGTAATGACTTTAAATATTACTTAAAATGTATGTGTTTATCCAGATTTTCGTTGACACTGATTTTTACATCTTTTATTTTTGTTTTGTACACAGTTTGGTCTTTATAGGATTGCCAAGTCTGGCTGAGGAAATTCTTATTGTTTTTTTTTAAACTGAGATTGAATTTTTATATGTTGCTTCACCTGTCTAAATTCATAGACCCAATTTCACCTCTTTAATTCATGCTTACTGTTTAAACCCAGCCTTGAAAAACCAGACCTTTAGAGCCCAGAGAGCACACCGCCTTTTATTTATTTATTTGTTTGTTTATTTTATAATATTCTTTTTTATGTTTTCTTTCCTTAGTGTAGTCTGGTTTCTTTCTGGATGTCATTTTATCATTCTGTAAAAAAATATGAAAAACCTTTAAAATAAAAAGTATTTTTTTAAAAAAAAAACAACCAGTAAAACCCAGGGAGAGTTTCCAGAGACAACCACTAGCAGAGGCCATTTCCTGTCATCTTCTTTTGTTTGTTCGAACCTCCCTGTCTGAAACTAGGTGGCCAGCACGACACCTTCATACTAAAATACTTAAAATGGGATGTTTGTACCTTAAAGCTGGGTTGACTTGTCCTCAGCTTCCTGCTTTTTAAATTTAGGGATTTGAGCTGGCCTCTTGTTGTTTTTAGCAGATCTGGGTTCCTTTTGAAGAAGTCTAGCAATTCGGCACAGGTCATGTTAATGTTCAATTCCACCTGCAGCTTGACTTTCACAACGCTATCACTCAGCCTGTGTCATTAAACCGAATATTCTTTCACAGTAGGCATTAGACACAGGAATCGAAAGTAAGAAAGAGACTCATTTCTTCATTTGGCTGCCACTATCCTCTGGCATTTGTCTGAAAACCTCCACCCATCTCTGATCTCTGTTCGGTTCCTTGAAGACAATCTCTTCCCTTATTTGTTGTAAAACACAGTAGTCATCATACAGCTGGTCAATAATCTCATTGTGGAGTGCTGAAGCAAGAGTCTGTAAATCTGCCCATTTCAAATCATTGTGAAGTGAGATCACTGACACCTGTTTTTTAAAAAGTGATATTTCAACATCATACTATTTTTCCAGGTATTTAATGCACTTTGTCAATGTCTTATAGGTTTCCTCTCTGAATTTTCTGTTGTCACCTGGCGATACATTGTCCAAAATGACTTGGACTACTCTTCCATAGAACTTGTCCTTTGTTGTTGTTGTTGTTGTTGTTATGTGCCTCCAAGTCGATTATGACTTATGGCGACCCTATGAATCAGCGACCTCCAAGAGCATCTGTCATGAACCACCCTGTTCAGCTCTTGTAAGTTCAGGTCTGTGGCTTCCTTTATAGAATCAATCCATCTCTTGTTTGGCCTTCCTCTTTTTCTACTCCCTTCTGTTTTTCCCAGCATTATTATCTTTTCTAATGAATCATGTCTTCTCATTATGTGCCCAAAGTATGATAACCTCAGTTTCATCATTGTAGCTTCTAGTGATAGTTCTGGTTTAATTTGTTCTAACACCCAATTATTTGTCTTTTTTGCAGTCCATGGTATCCGCAAAGCTCTCCTCCAACACCACATTTCAAATTAATTGATTTTTCTCTTATCTGCTTTTTTCACTGTCCAACTTTCACATCCATATATAGAGATCGGAAAAACCATGGTCTGAATGATCCTGACTTTAGTGTTCAGTGATACATCTTTGCATTTCAGGACCTTTTCTAGGTCTCTCACAGCTGCCTTCCCCAGTCCTAGCCTTCTTCTTGACTATAGTCTCCATTATGGTTAATGACTGTGCTGAGGTATTGATCTTTGACAAGTTCAATGTCCTCATTGTCAACTTTAAAGTTACATAAATCTTCTGTTGTCATTACTTTAGTCTTTTTGACGTTCAGCTGTAGTCCTGCTTTTGTGCTTTCCTCTTTAACTTTCATCAGCATTCGTTTCAAATAATTACTGGTTTCTGCTAGCAGTATGGTATCGTCTGCATATCTTGATATTTCTCCCTCCAGTTTTCACACTTCCTTCATCTTGGTCCAGTCCTGCTTTCCGTATGTTCTGTTCTGCGTATAGATTAAATAAATAGGGTGATAAAATACACCCCTGTGTTTCTACATCAAAACTCAAAAGCCTTCATCCCATGTTTGAAGAATTGTGGATTATATGACATTTGTATCCCACTTGTATCAGGTTGTCATTAAACTTTTAATTTCTGATACACTGACTTGTGTTTTCCAAAATTTAAAGACGCATTGCCAGCCACATAAGAAGACACACTGTTAATACAGAGACCATTGTTCCATAGAATATTGAAAATCCATTTCACAATTGCCTCACTTGGCTTATCATTGTCATTGTAAAAATCAAGCAAGCCATGCTTAATTCTCTCTGTTGCAGAAAAGTGACAGAAGAATTTCCTGTGTCCCTTGTTCAAGGTGTTAGACCCAACTTAAAAAAACCCTGTGTTACCCAAGTCCTTAACCAAATGTTTTAGTGATTTTGGTGCGAAAATAATTTTTGCTGTGCTGGTTGGTTTTGTCTGCCCACAAGAATTTTTTTGTGTGTGGCAATTTCAGAATCAGACATTATTCTTGGAAGCATTTTGTTTGCACAGTCTTGGTTTGTATAACTTAAATGGTGGGAAATACTAAACCTGCCCTACTTCCGCTGTTGTCACCTGGTTTTCATGGGATGAGTCCCTTTTGGTAAAAAAATGATGAGATTAGTGGCATTCTTTTCTACTTTTATGATTCCTTGTGTTTTGTGCTTCCAGCATAGCTTCTCACCACTTTTATTCCCTCATACTTAACTGAAAATCCTTGATGGCATAAGATGCATTTTGCTGTAACTGTATTGACTTTGTGAAGCCAATTTTTGAATGCATTTTTGAATGCATCTTCCTTGCCCCATCCATCATTAAAATGACACAAACACCTTCTCTTTTTTACTATGTCACTGTCTGAAGTTCCTTTCCCACCACCACTGTCTGTCATGACGTGAATGTTTTTGTTTAAATTTAAGAAAGAAAAATCATATGACTGACTAGTATAGTGCAGAGAGGCCTTCTCCTGGCTCATTCAGCAGGCAGCTGCAAGACACATAGCTACAGAGAGATACAGGATACTGTTCTTGAATACTCAGCTCCTCCTCTCTGCCAATCCTGATTGTCTCTGCACCTCTACCAGTCTCCTAGCTCCATTTTGCAACACAATACTAGTTTCTATATTTTCCCCTCCCTTTACTGACCATTTACCCTCCCCCACATACCTCCAGCACTTTGTGCTCAGGCTTCTTGAGATGACAGGTTGATGTGAGACTGCAGTGGTGGCTTGTCACATCTCCAGTATTGGCCTCAAGAAGTTATTGGAGATTGAGGTCAATCCCTGGACTCCAGGAGGGTTGGCAATTCTCTTGGAGATAAAGCTCAATTCCTAGTCATTCTAGGCCAAATCTGCAGGGTTGGCAACCCTATTTGTGATATACAAATTTGGGTTGGAAGAGAAATTCAATTCAGTTTAAGGCAAATTTATCTCATTTTCTGAAACAATATGTGAGTGGAAATACAACCATCCTTTGGAAATTGCATTCCGAGTTGTGCATGTGGTTCTACAGCCAAGTAATGTGTATGAAAATGCATATACTAGGTTAAAGTGTGCATAAGTAAAAACAACATATAAAAATGCATTTTATTTGGAGAAATTGTTTTGCATAAATGTGCATAATAGGAGAAGGTTGCACTAAAATTCTGATAAATTTTAATGAGGACTTTAAAATATCATAAACTGATGTGGAAATGTGGAGAACTGAATTTAAGACTGGAAACTGAAACCAAAATTGATATATTCTTCCATCTTTAATAGAGTTGTGTTTTTATCTTGTTTTATTCAGTTTTTAAGGTAAATTTATTGAATGTTTTTGTTTTTATTTGCTGTATTTTTTGGAAATTGAGTTATATTGCAAAATTAATTATATTAAAGAGGGACTCTCGTTGGCCCGGTATCCACCCTTGCATGTTACACGCATGGTCCGTGCATAGATCCTCTTCTCACATGTGCCAAGCATAGGCATGGTAGGATGTGTAGCTGCCAGATGTGGCAACAGTGGTATTGTGGGTGGCCAACTGATCTCCACAATCCTCTCAGCAATGAATTTGGTTGTACATCACAATTCTTTGAATGTGGTATAATCCAACCCCCTCTTGTGAGAATCTTCCTTCCAGATTGTGATTATTCAACTTGCAGGTTTGGGTGACATAACTGTGTTATGTTCAGTTCAGAGCTGTATATAACCCAGAGCTCAACATAGGCCTTCAGCTGGGCTTTTTTTAATCCAAGGGAAAAGGGAGATTCTGGAGGCACTTTTCTCATTAGGGGACAGTGCAGTTAATTTACTGTTAAGCCTATGCACAGCCCTCCAGATCTGCTGCAAGGCCTCAATCTGTGGGCCCCAAGGATGGCCAATCCACCCTGTCCTGAAGATGGGACCACCACCCCTCCTTTGATCTGTCCCCAAAGGTTATTCAGATGGTGGGGCTAGGGTTTTTTAAAAATTAAAAATATGGTCAGGGAGGAAGGAGATACTAAGTGTCCTCTCTGCCCTCGGCCAAGAGTAGGCAGGTGCAGCCAGCACCATGCAAGAGCTGCTTCATGCCTGGTGTGGGGTATATTTGTGGGGTGGTGTACAGCCCCCGGAGTGATGGGGAAGAAATTCCTCCTTCCTTCTGTGCTTGCTCTCATGGAATCACTAGTGATATTGGGCAATCCCATGAGAGCCTGAGCAAGGCGGTGTCAAGGCCAGGCCTTAAAACTAGGCCTGCCTGACACCAGCCTCTTCCTTTGTGCACCGGGGAGGACATCGTTGGAGTGGACTGTTGAAGAGTCACATAAGAGGTCAGTATTGGTTAGGGGTTCTCCAGCAACCACTCTGTGACCTCCTCCTTCTAGAGGCCGGCACCTGGCACTGGATGTTGTTGTTTGTCCCCCTATGGCCCACCCCCTGATAGCCTCAGATCACTCTGGGCAGCTGTACCCAGTCTATCGCAATCCAGGGTTCTCTGAAACTGATTCGGCCAAGACCCCAAACCCCCTGAAGAGTCCCAGTTCAGCTCAGGTCTTGGAACTTGGCTGAATACGGAGCATAGTCCTATTCACTGTTCCTGTCAACAATACACCCCTCCCCTAAAACCTGGTTTTTATGCACATATGTAAAGGAGTGTACATGTGTAAGCTCAGATGGCTACTGCCCCTCCTTCAAAATAGACTTGAATCTAGAGGTAAGGGGTCTGGTAGGTTTATACACACCTGTTTATATACACCTATTCCCGTAGCAGTGGCTGTTACATATCTTCCAACATTTCACAGATGAGAGCAGAGAATATTTTCAAGCCAAGAACTGGTAAAGTGCTGTGAGGAGCGGGGTGAAGAGTGTGAGCAGCAAAGAAAGATAGCAGTCTTTGGCCAAGGGTGTATACATTTCCATGTACTCTCTCCTTCCAAGCTCATAACCTCTTCATGACATTTTGCAGAGAAAGGGATAATGATTGGGACAGGTTGATGGGCCATATATTGTTCCACAAACTATTACAGGTGAATTTGTGGCCTCAAAATAAAACTCACATCCACCCTGTGACTTGAAACAATGTGCTTTTCTTCTGAAGCATCATTTTTAGAACAATAAAATCTATTTCAACATGCCAGAAAATGGTTTCAATTGGCATCTGAAAATAAAGGTTTATTTTGGCAGTTTTGAAATGTTTTTGATAGCAATTTCCCCCTCTCTAGACTGAAAAATTGTGTCCTTGCTGGAGCATCTGGTATTATTGAAATAGTATCCAATTGGCTGTGATTTTGCTTGATAGATCCCAGATTCCACGTTAGAAAAGACATAGCTGTATAGTACTATTTTCTTGCCTTGTGCCCATGATTCTGGTGTTCCAGTCATTACATTGCTGGGCAACTAGCCCTTAGGTTGCTGCCCACAGACCAGCTTCACTTTCTGAGCCATTGAACAAGTTGGCCTTGTTCAATAAACAGCTACTCTAATTAGAATCTAGTATAAAATCTATTTGGTGTTGTCCTGCATGTGGGTGAGAGTGAGAAAAAAGTGTCAGCCAGAGCAACCTCTGGACCTGTGATTCAGAACACAGTGTTAGAGCACAACATAAGTGACCCACTTATTTTAGCTTTACAAGTAGCATAGCATAGTATAGCACCTTCTTCCACATAAACTGCCCAGCAGCTTAGTCTTCACAAAGCTTCTCCAACTAGTCAGCTTAAGCAGGTGATTACCTTTCCATGGTAACAACCTGAGTATAAACACCTTCCTATAGAACTCCCTAAGCTTATCTGCCTGGTACCATCTTTTAGATTCTAGGCAACATCTGTCCTGTTTGCTTCAACATTTAATGGCATTTATACTGTACTCCTAAGCATACTTACCTGCAAGTTACCTCCACTGTATCCAGTTGGGCCCACTTTTGAGTAGGCATGCATGGGACTGAACTGTTAGGATGCAGCCCTCTCCATGCTTCCTTGGGAGTAAGCCACGATGTACCTAGATTTGCTTCTGAGTAAACATGCATAGGATTGTGCTGTTAATACTGCTTTACTTTTAACTAGCAATAGACTCTGTTTCCACAAGTTATCGGATTTGCCATTGGATTATCCATTATTTCTGATATCTCTGTCTTTGCAGAGAGGATTTAGAAGTCGCAACTCTCTGCCTCTGTTTTCCAATTTGTTTTTTTCCCTGATTATTTTTTAAAATCCACTTTGAAATCATCGATAGTGTGAGCATTAATTACATTACGTAGCTAATTTAAAATAAGCAAGCCTCATTTAATTGTGGGGGTAAGGTTTTTTGATGAATATCTTAGGAAACTGACAGACAGAAAGCAGAAGGGGTGAAGACACTAACTTGATGATGGGCAATTATCTGCCTAATTTGCACTTGAAAAGGAATGTAACAGTTTATCATTACAGAGTTTAGAATAAAGATCGATACCTGTGGAGGAGACTAATGAATAAGTAGCGATTATAATATTGACAATTCTTCCCAAAGCAAGCAAGCAAGAAAATTATCAGAGCAGATCAAAAAAGGATAAGATACCCGAGGAAAAAGGAATTTGACATTAAAACCATCAGGAGGCCATACTTAAAAACAAAACATTAAAAAGGAGAGGAATTCCATCCCTCCTTTTAACTAAAGGTCAGTTATAACTTTCACTTCAGTTTAATGGAGCGTCAGTTTCTGCAACATTGCAAGGTCCAAGGGGCATTCCAGGAAGTGCTACAGGGCTGGGATCCTGAATATGGATAGCCTCATGTTGTTACCAGTGCATATAGGGCTTTACAAAGTTTTAAGAGCAATAAAGACTTCTCAGCCACCTCATATACTCATACCCCCAAAGTTCTTTGAAGTTCTCCCATCACCGCCCTCTTCAGGGACGTTTTTAGTTTACTTCCTCTCAAATGTCTCCTTTTGGGAGGCAGGACAGGATATAATTTTAAATAATAATAATAATTGTAAAAAAAAGGACTGGCAAAAGGTTTGAGGCAGCACTACTTTTTGATGATATTTTTTATGGTTTAGGATAGGGTGTAAACTGTAATGCCCTCCAGAAGTTCTGGACTACAGCTCCCAACATCCCTGACTATTGGCCATGCTAGCTGGGACTGATGGGACCCGGGGATCCACAACAGCTGGAAGGCACCAGGTTGGCTACCCTGATTTAGGATGTTTTATCTACTTTTCATTGCAGTTTACCCTTTCTGTATTATACACTTCAGATTATTTTTATTTGCTTTATTGCTAGTATTTTACATTATCATTTACTGTATTTGTAAGCCACTCTGTAGACCAAAATGGAAGAAAAGTGAGATACTGGATCTTCAGATAAGATAATATCATGACCCTCTTGTGCACTTATTGTAAAACAAGTGCTTGTGCTTTCTTCATTTGAAGTAGGATGGTATGGAATTCATAGGACTGCTTTCTTACTGGTATAACTCTGTGCAGCAAAACCACTTTTGAAATACTAAACTCTGTTTGCAATGTGGGCTTCTTTCTCTAGAGGAACATTTGTTATCTCTAGGCTCGTACACCAGAGGCTATTGCAAATGCTACGGCAGGCTGTGATAGGGGCTGTTATCTTTACACATGACTTTCATAAAGGTTAATAATTGGAATAAGTTCTGGCAGTTACTAATTAGCACAATTACACAATCAGTTCACATTCTAGTGGCATTAGGCATACTTAATCAGTCATTATCATTGATCTCAAAAAGTGCTTCCTCTAAAGTTAGCAAATGGTAAGGTGCCTTTGAAGGGGTAAGTTTAACAGTACACCAGTGACCATGCAGGATTGGAGCATTATATTTCCAGGAACCAGTGTCCAGCTCCTCATGACAAGAGATGCTCCAAACCTATTGCCAGCGTAGGACTTTCTGACTGAAGCCTTTTCTATGCCATTATAGAAATGAAACGGTTTCTCCCAGATGTATAACTGTAATTCATCTAACAATAAGCTTCCTTGAGACTTTGTACTTCTGGCTAGATGTTTCAGTCTGACACCGGCTTAGGGAAGCTGGTGTAGGTATTTAATAGCTTCACTGAATCAAAATTAGTGTGATGGGTTAGATAATTCCCAATGAAAAGCCATAAGACAAGGCATTTACATTTCTTTCTTATGTTCTCAACAGAGGGAAAAGTGTAGCAATTGGGGAACAGAAGGGAGTATCAGAGAAGGCTGAGTGATGAGCAAAAATGGTATTGTGAGTTCATTATTTCACACTTTGGACTTGCATGCATATATTGTCTGATGACTGGGCTTTGCAGGTTCAGAATTTGCTTCTAGAAGGAGTAGGCTCACTGCTTATTATACAGCCACAAGCAGAGCTTGGAAAAGTTACTTTTTTGAACTACAACTCCCATCAGCCCAATCCAGTGGCCATGATGGCTGGGGCTGATGGGAGTTGTAGTTCAAAAAAGTAACTTTTCCAAGCTCTGGCCACAAGAGTGGTTGTACACTATAGTCAGCATGAATTTTTCGCATTCTGCAATGTTAAATTGAAATATCCCCCATGCCATTCTGATGCTTCCCATAAGTTCATTTCAAAATAAAACCTTACAAAACCTATAGTCCTGAACTCAGAAACAGTTGCTTAACAACTCTCTAAATTTTCATGGTGATACACAAAACAGTTAGAGAGAATTGAGAGTTCAAAGAGTAAAAGTGTGAGAAACAAACCAGACCACTTGTAGACTTTTTTCTCTCAGAGTTCTCATAATTTGTTGAAATTAATTAAAAATCAGCCATGTTCACAGAGTACCTGTAATCCTATTACTGGTCTTGTCCCATACTCTGACTTTCGTCTTTTGCAGTTTAAAAGTTAAAAAAATGCTTGGCTGATTTTTAATTAATTTAAGAAATTTAGCATTGAACTCAATGATAAGGCCGAGGATGCTCAGTAAGAACCAACTGTCAATGTTCTAAAAGCCAGACTCACAGCTGCTAGGCTTGCCTAACCAAGGGGGCACACACACATCAGACCTTTATTTCACTTGAGACAGTAATGGCTTTCCCAAAGAATCCTGGGAAGTGTAGTCAGTGAAGGGTGCTGAGAGAAGACTCCTATTCCCCTGACAGCGCTCCAGTGGCCAGAGTGGTTTAATAGTCAGCTACTGTGATTGAAGCTCTGTGAAGGGAACAGGGCATCCCCTAGCAACTCTCAGCACCCTTCACTGACTACACTTCCCAGGATTCTTCATTAGAAACAATTACTGTCTAAAGTAAAATAAAGGTCTGGTGTGGATGTGGCCAGGGACAGCTTTGGTTTAAATTTGGGTGGGAGACTACATGTGCCTGGTGAAGAATAAAAAGGTGGGGGAAAGGCTGAAAAAGAATGATGCTGTTCATAATGTTTTTCTTTTGGAAAGGAAAGTGGCTTCTTCTCTGCCCAGTACCCACCCATCCAATCTCCCCCATCCTCCCTCCTCCTCCCATTCCAGCCCTCCTTCTCCCTCCCTGCCCCTCTCCAAGTCAGTTTCATTCACCTATCCTAATCATGACTGAACAAGAGTAAATCCCATTGAACTCAATAAGCATGCAAATGTTCAAACCTGACCTCCTCTCCTCCACTCTCCCATCACCTCCTTTTTGCCCCTTCTCTCCCCCTCCTTCCCCCTTCCCCCTCCCCTTTCAATCTGCTCCTTCCTGCTCCTTCTGCTCCCCTCTCCTCGCTTCATCCTTCCCTCTACTCTCCCTTTCCCCTCCTTCCCCCCCCCATGGTCAGTTGTACCTATCCTAGCCATGATTGCACAGGATTAAATGCCACTGAACTCAATAAGCATGTAAATGATCAGACCTGACTTTCCCCTCCTTCCCCTCTCCTCTCCCTTCTTCCTCCCTTCTTCCTCCCCTCCCCTCTTCCTTTTTCCTCCTGCCCTACCCACTCCAGCCCTCCCTCCCCATCATCAGTTTCACTTATCCTAAGCTTGATTGTATGGAAATAAATCCCACTGAACTGAATAAACATGCAAATGATCAAACCTGGCCTCCTCCTCCCCCTCCTGCCTGCATTTGCATTTGTTTGCATTTTTACAAATTTTTACAAATTTGTAGGGCAGTACAATATCTCAGAGACGAGGTCAGGTCTCCTGTTCCCCTGGTGCATTCACTAGAACTGCCCAATTTCCCTGCTTTTTAAAGTTTGATAGAAATATCTGTTGTCTATAGGTATGTTCTTAAACAGCAGGGTTTTTTGCCTATTAGTGAATAAGATTAAAGTTGCTATGGATTGTGGGGAAAGCCTTCCCCTTGAGTAGTATTGACACCAAAAGAGAACAAGCATTTGCTCTAAAAATAACTGCAAAGAACTATAAAGAGTGGGTATCTTTAGAGACTAAGTATGGTTCTAAGTGCACTGTTCAGTTAGACTACCATCCTGCTGATCCTGCTGCTTTTCTGGCAAAGGGATGCAATGCATCATGCAAATAGGATTTAGATGCCATCAGTGTATCAATGATTCCACTGTGTGCAGTATTATAAAGGCGATCGACCTGAAACTGAGTTCTTGCTCTTGGAGCACCTTAGCTCAGTTTAGATGTCATCAGCAAATAGAACTTTGTTTTGCTGACACCACTTCCCTTTGGATAGCCTGATGATTTCGGAGTTTGAAATACTATGAGCTGACTAATTTTCAGCCTAATTATGAGACTGTATGGGGCAAAAGACAGCCAAGTGATATTACACAGGGCAAGTCAAAAGTGAGGATGCCTGCTGAATTTCTGCTGGAAAAGTATTACGTAGCATGGGACCTGTGACACGAAATGCCTGATTTCTGGTTCAGGCCAGTCAGGCCTCTGTAATATGATAGGTATTAGTGCCATTGTTGTTGCTTTGAGTCCACAAATGACACATAATTGATTACATTCCCCTCCCCAATTGTATTGTATTTCATTTGCATGGAAATGAATGGGGAGGAATAACTTAATAGCAATGTAAATTACATAGTTTTGCCACAGCAGACAGTGAGAAGAGTAACATAGTTTTTGGTGGAAGATGAATTACAGTGGAATGGAAACAGTGCTGCCTGCAGTGAATACAGGAAAAAAAGGGGGGAAATGATGCCTTCTTACATTCCTGCTGTAGAGCTTATTTCCTGAACAGGGTGGCTAGGTGTCGTACATTACAAATGACAGTCCTCTGTTTGAATACAAACTAGCATTTATGAACATTTTATGCAATATTGTCCTCTCTTTTTTGGTGATGTGTCCACCCTATTTCTGAAGTGCAAGTTGTATCCAAGGCCTGTTGGATGTGTGTGCTGATGAATGAAATGTTAGCATCCGCTAGCAAAGCCCTTTCATGGGGAATAGCCAAAATTTCTAGGAATGCTGCACTGAGAAGAACTCTATAAAATATGAATGAAAAAGTGATGTTAAGGTTTTCATATAAAATGTTGGCCTCTTAAGTCAAGGTAGAAGTACTGGAGATCTCCCAAGGTGCATAATTTCTCTTAAACGTTTCCAATTTACATTGTCATAAAAATGGATAACCCGCAAAGCAAGAATGTCTTAGGGAGGAAAAGTGACTTCCTCAATATTTTCATCTCAACCAGAAAGAAAGGCTTCTGTATGGATTTCTCATGCAGTAGCGCATCCCTAGTACAATATACTGGTAGTTGCCTGGTTACAAAATCCAGGTGCTGTTGAAGAATAAATTATGATAAACATTTTTTAAAAACTATTCCCAACAAGAATTCTCCATAGTTCTGACTCTCTTGAAAAGCAGCAAGCTAATATATCTATCTTCTTCCTGCCTCTGTTACCCACTCACACCCGTCAATAAACAAATATTTTGGTGGGTATGTTAAAAAGTCTGCAAAACAGAACTTCATGGGTAGCTCTGTTCACATAGCGCATCTACTAAGCATCTACTTAGCATCTACTAAGCTGCCCTTTCCACCTTTGATACTGCCCAATGAACCGCTACTGAAAGTTGGCTAGTGAGAGTCAGTGTAGTAGAATAACTAAGGCCACATCCACACTTTAATAGTCATGGCTCCCCCCCGCCCAAATCCTCTTTTCTTAAGGATACTGAGAATTGTTAGAACTGGAGACCCAGAACTACAATTCTCAGAATGGTTTAACAATCAGTTCCTCTTTCCCAGGGAACTTTGAGAATTGCAGCTCTGAAAAGGGAATTGGAGTTTCTAACACCTCTCCTAACTCGCAGCACACTTAAGTTCCCTGGTTTATTGGGAGAAAACTGTGACTGTTTAAAGTAGTATAACTACTTTAAATGTATAGTGCAGATAGGGCCTTAGCTAAGCAAATTGCTGCAATGTGTCACAGCATCATTTAATGTGCAAGGTACTAGATAAAACAGCAGGATAAAATGTCACGACCCCACATATATGTATACCATCAAGGGTTTCTTGGAGAATGGATGAGAAGCTGATCTGACAGACAGCAGACAGACGGATAGATTCTGATCAGTGGGAGAGACTGTTTTTGAGTGATCATATCAACTCTGCATTCTACAGAGTCACCTTCATATTCCACAGAGTGATCAGAGCATTGGCAGGATTGCCAGCCATGGCAACCAAAAACTCCCTACGGATCCTCTGGAATCCAGTGGATTTCATAAGCTGCTGTGGGTTTATCCATATGGTTTACCCACAAGGGCAAATCTAAACCTCAGAAAACCAAGTCAGGAGTCTGTCCTACATGTGTCAGCCCCATGGTTGCCATGCAGTCCTGAACTGCTTCAGATAAAGACTGCAGCCAGCCAATTGGAACTATAATCTTGGATGGCATATTTGAGGGGTGGGTGGTATTAGATGTAAGAATTGCTTGCTGCATAGCAGTGGTGAAGCCTCACACAACAGGTCTTTACTTCTTTGAGGCTTCTTTCATGCTTTATGCAGCAAATGTGTTTGCCACACATCTCAGGCAAACTGTCACGTGGGAAGAAAAAGTAGGTTCCAACACACACAGGCTTGCAATGGAGACATCTTAGGGAGTTATACTGGAGTGCTGCTCAATATAACTAACTGATCACATGAGCTGTAGTTCCACATGGGGTTGTTCAATGATTAATTTATAAATATTTGCACAAGTGATTAATTTATGAAACATGGTAATGACCTCCTTACCATGTTTTTACCTCCTTACTGCACCCTTGGCATTATTCTAGGTATAGTGAGCTAAAAAATGAAGGATGTCCTGCATTTTATAAAGGATGGGCAATGTGGGAATTGAATTTCTTACCTTAGTTTCTAGATTGTGCAAGCACATCCATCATCGGTGCAATTTCTCTCTGCTTCACTTGAGAGCTCACCTCTTCACTACAAGCAGTGAAGTGTTTTGCCTCAAATGGATGAACGAGAGATGGGAAAGGGTGTGCCTATATCTGAAGGATTAATAGAGAACTCTTGGGCAAGCATTCAATAAAACTAGATATATTGTAGTAAACGTTCTGGGGTTTCATAGACTAGTTCAAAAACCATGGATGATTTACTTAGCAATTGTGCTTTGTCTGGTATTGGCTACACACTGCTACGATGTGAGAGAAGAAAATTACCATTTAAGGCCTATGTCTGATAGTCCTTCATATGTGCGTGCATTTCTGCTTTGAACTGTATTACTGTACTTTAAAATAGATAATAGATAAACTTGGTGTGTGTTAATCTTGACTATAATTCATATTTTAGGATGCAAGTGGGAATTGACAGAACACCTGATATCTTTTGGAAAATGTCAAAGCCAATCAAGTGTTACCAAATTCTTCCAAGCTACACAGGAAGTGGATTGGACTGTGAAAAACCAACCCAAATTGTGTTTGCATTTTGACAAATTTGTAGGGCAGTACAATATCTCAGACAGGAGGTCAGGTCTCCTGCTCCCCTGGTGCATTTACTATAGCCACCCAATTTCCCTGCTTGTTAAAGTTTGATAGAAATATCTGCGGGCTATAAGTACATTCTTAAACTGCAAGGGTTTTTGCCTATTAGTGAATTTCTCTGCTTTTTAATCCAGGAGGTAAGAAATGGGACCCTGTGCAAGGTTGCTGAGAATAGATTGATCATTTGCATGCTTACTGAGTTCAGTTGGATTTACTCCCATGCAATCATGCTTAGGAGAGGTAAAACTGACTGGGGGGGGAGAGAGGGATGGCTGGAGTGGGCAGGGAAGGAGGAAGAAGGAAAAGGGGAGAGAAGGAGGAAGGGAGAGGAGAGGAGAAGGAGGGGAAAGCCAGGTCTGATCAATTGCATGCTTATTGAGTTCAATGGGATTTACTCCTATGTAATCATGGTTAGCATAGGTAAAACTGATCATGGGGGAGAAGCAGGGGGAGGGGACAGGAGAGGGAAGGAGAAAGGAAGGGGAGAGGGGAGCAGAAGGAGGGAGAGGGGGAGGGGCAAAGGAAGTGGCATGGGAGGGCAGGTTTGATCATTTGCATGCTTATTGAGTTCAATGGTATTTACTCCCGTGCAATCATGCTTAAGGTAGGTAAAACTGACCATGGGGAGGAGGAGGGGAAAGTGAAATAAAGGTCAGGTGTGGGTGTGGCCCCCTGATTAGGCAAGCCCAGCAGCTGTGAGTCTGGCTTTTATAACACTGACAGTTGGTTCTTACTGAGCATCCCCGACACTCAGAGCTTGGAAAAGTTACTTTTTTGAACTACAACTCCCATCAGCCCAATCCAGTAGCCATGCTGGCTGCGGCTGATGGGAGTTGTAGTGTAAAAAAGTAACTTTTCCAAGCTCTGCCGACACTATCATAGGGTTGCAGCCAAAATCTCTTAAATTAATTAAAAATCAGCCAAGCATTTTTTAAACTTTTAAACTGCAGAAGATGAATGTCAGAGGATGGGGCAACGTCAGGGATGCATCAGAATGGCATGGGGGTATTTTCAATTTAACATTGCGGAATGTGAAAAATCCACACTGGCTATAGTATAGAGCCACTCTCATGGCTGAATCATCATCATCATCATCATCAATCATCATTATCATCATTATTGATACTACTACTACTACTAATACCTATCCTGCCCTTCCTCCCAGGAAGAGCAAACAAAGAACAAAACACTAAAAGCATCTTAAAATATCTCAAAAACATCTTTAAAAGCTTTAGAATGACAGGTTAGTAAATATCCTGTATTCATACATTTATTGATAACTATATTTGGCCAGTGGCCAGATTTCATCCTGTCATAATTTCCTAGTAAATATCCATATTTTCTGGGGCACGCTGTTCTTTTCAAAATAAACTCAAAATTGCTTTGAAAGTAAAAAAAAAAATACATAAAACAAAATAAAAAACAGTCCAAATTACAAACTAAATAAAATCAAAACCAGGTTAAAAAAAATCAGCATAAGTATCCAAATAAGGTGTTCTGTCTTGTTTTGATCAATTTCTTCCTGTACTTCTGCATAAAATCTCTCCAATACCTCTTCTTCTGTGTTTGCTGTTGGAGTGTAGACTTGGATGATGGTTATGTTAATAGGTTTCCCGTTCAATCTCATTGATATCACTCACTCAGAACGTGTGTTATAGCTCCTAATTACTTTTGCTACATTACTTCTCACTATTAAAGCAACTCCGTTTCTTCTTAATTTCTCATTTCCTGCATAAAATATTTTGTAATTGCCTGATGGAAACTGTCTCATTCCCCTCCATTTTAATTCACTCACGCCAGGTATTGCACTGTTGATGCATTTCATTTCTTGCTTGACAATTTCTAACATTCCCTAATTCATGCTTCTCACATTCCATAGTTCCTATTGTATACATCATACAACTCTGGACTCTCCTTTATCTGTGCGCATGAGCTTCCAGGCTTCCTTTCGGCTTTGAAACAGTTGCATCATTAGTCACAGCACTACTCATGCTTGTCTGTTGTTCTTCCCCAGTAACTCGATGAGTGCCATCTAACCTCGGGTCTCATCTTCCAGCACTATCTCGTGTTGCATTTTGGATACTTTATTCAAAGGATTTTCGTGGTAAGAGGTATTCAGAGGTGGTTTACCATTGCCTTCCTCTGAGTTTGGATGCAGCTCAGTCTGGTGTCTCAGGTTTGACCATTCTGCCTTGGGTGACCCTGCTAGGAGTCTAGCCTCTTGGTCAATATTCCTGACTGCATTGCTCTCAGCTTCTTCAACAGTCTCAAATGTCCTCACCATGTTAAGGTGTGCATCCTAGAGGAGGATATTCCAAAACAAGATGTTCTGATAATCATGGAGGACTGGAGTGCAAAAGTAGGGAAAAGAGAAGAACTAGAATTTGTGGGGAAATGGGGCTTAGGAGATAGAAATGAAGCAGGAGAGGGGCTTATTGAAGCTGTTAAAGCTGTTAAGTCCAAACCCAACACACAAGCTGTCACTGTCTTCGCTGGGAGGAGAAAATGAGTTCTAACAACTTGCAGCTTCCAGAGGGATGTGGGGGAGGAACAGTAAGGCGGCATCATCTACTCTGTCAGTGCAGTTGTTCAGGCAATGAACAATTTTCCGGTGGAGGATGGCTGTCACAAAGAGTTAAGTATCTGGGCTTTATTCTAACTCCAGATGGACAACAAATGGACCCAGGGCGAGTAGCCACGATTCAGAACTGCCCGCTTCTGCAGACGAAGTGCCAGCTCAGAGGCTTTCTGGGACTTACTGGGTTTTGCAGGCCTTGGCTGCCCTCCTGTGGCGAGTTGAGCAAACCACTCCACGTGTTAACTGCAAACAAGGCACTAGATTACATAAAATGGGACCGGGACACTGAAAGGGCTTTCCAGTTGCTTAAACAGAGTGTAGCTACATCAATGTCTCTGAAGCCCCCGAATTACAACAAACCCTTTCATCTGTTTGTACATGAGAGGGCGGGGGTTGCAAGTGGAGTTTTGACTCAGCTGTATGGCCCTAGCCATTTCCCGGTAGCCTTTTACTCACAGCAGATTGACAATGTTGCGCGAGGTACACCTACTTGCACACGCACGTTAATGGCAGCAGCCTTGCTTTTGATTAAAGTAAAGGGACTTACACTTGGACATTTTATGACTGTTTGGACTTCACATGCTCTCTTGGCATTGTTGCGCAAGGGCACCACACAAGTTTTTTCTCTGCTCAGAGGCAACAACAGCTGGAAGCAGAACTTCTGGAGGATCCGAATTTGCGTTTTGAGCGCTGTGGCCCACTGAATCCTGCCACACTTCTGCCTGATTTACCTACTCCACTTCCTGATCATGATTGTGTTCAAGGTCTGCAGATGCCATTGCTCCCCTCTTCCTCTTTTTGCCTCGCCTGAGGAGTTCCACCTCCGGGTGGATGTTTCTCTATTGGGGGGGATCATATAATTGTATCCCAGTATCTTTCATTACAGCAAAAGCTGCGAGAATTGTGGAGAACCGTCCGATATTCAAAGACGGTGCCTCTCAAGGACCAAGTGCACCCGTACCAACCGGGAGACTTTGTGTGGGCTAAGAAGTTCGTGAGAGGCAATTCACTACAGCCGCGATATACTGGACCACATCAGGTCCTGTTATCCACACAGACGGACGTCTTCCTAGAGGGAAGGAAATCGTGGATTCATCATTCTCATTTGAAACCAGCAGTAGTAACAGCTTCACCGCCACCGTTAGTTCCTAAACTCCGTTTACGAAGAAGTGGAGACACAGGACAGTGGCATACGGACCAGTTCCCGTTCCAAGACGCTGATATTGACTGAATTATTTTAAGCTACCATAAGACTTTACCACGTTACAACATGTTTTTTCCTACATTTCAGTTTTATGTATTGTTTTTCTTCCTCTCTTATGTAAAGTGTCTGTGCTGCCCTCCAGGCATCAAGATCTGTGATGTTTTAGACTATCACAAACTTGTGGACTGGGGAAGAACAGTCCCAAAGACACTTGAGTGTCCGGACCCCTTTTGGTACGATGTAAGCATGAAACCGAAGGTTTGATAAAGGCAGAAATAGCAGGCCGTTTGTGTAAAGCAGCAGTAGTATTGCAACACAATCACACAGGAAAAATGGCCACACATTGTATATGGGTAGAGATAGAATGGCCAATCAGATTGGCATTGAATTGCAAGAAACCACGTATGCCACCTAACCAGCAAGGTTGCCTCCCTGATATGGGTGAAAATACTATCATGAGAGAATATAATATGATTTCTTACATTTCTAAAAGAAACAAAGCAGTGAAAATTTGTATAGGCATTGGTGATTTAACATGTTACAATGAGTTAAAAGATAAACTTGAACAACGAGACAAGGTTACGTCTTTGTCAGATCCAGCCCGGTCAAATACAATCCTTAAAATATTGCAAAATACAAAAACAGTTACAGGATGGGGTGGAAATACTTTTGTGGCGCTGTTGGAAGCAACAGCACCAAAGCAAGGAACTTGTTATGTTTGTGCTCATACTCCACCACACGGGCAGGCGGGAGTCCCCTTAACAGGGGCCCCTCTGCCGCTCAAGGAGTACGTTTCCTTTGCCTCCTACTCTAGTTCTCAGGTACTAGAGGGGGGCCTGGTTATTAGTGGGTCTGTGAACAGTGAAGTTTATGTGAGCAGTAAAAGGCAAGTACAAGGGGGAATGGTGTGTGATAATGTTATATTTCCGCTTGGTAACGGCAATTGGACTTTGATGAATGGAACACGTTCAGTAGGTAATATGACGTGGCTTTCGATTTGGCAGCTTTTATTACGGTTAACATTTGCTGATCACCATGCGGTTCCTTTTTTGCTTGATTTAGCGGACCAACAAACACCAGCTGGCCTTTGGTGGCTTTGCGGGCATTCCGCATTACGGAAACTACCGGAATATGGCTCATGGACGTGCACGCTGGGTAGGGTGGTCCCAGGGCTTCGGGTGACTCCCCTACTCCCAGTAGCTCGACACAGGAACCGTAGGGGAACAGGGGAAGCCATAGCAAGAGGAGCCTTCCCTAATTATGGTACAGCCCAGAATTACCAAGAATTGGTACAACTCTCTCAATCCTTTGAGCGGTTCATGAACGAATCTGCTATTTCTTTTTCAGATCTAACAAATGAACAAGGCCAAATAAGAACTGTAGTTTTACAAAACCGATTAGCCTTGGATTTTTTATTAAGCTCCCACGGCGGTATATGTGCGTTAATTGGCAATGAGTGCTGCACCCATATCACAGACAGTAAGGCTGATGTTTTAAAACATTTAAACAACATTGGGGAAATTTATCATGATGTGGAAGGCATCGAGAAGTTTTCCCTAGGTCTGACTGGTTTTCTAGCTGGCCTAGTTGGCATAAAATAGTGTTTTATGTAGTTTTTGTAGTTGTTATGCTTATATTAGTCTGTTGCTGTCTTCAATGTATTCCAAACATGATTCAGCGAGTGTCTACTTGCTTGCACAGGTCTTTGGCTTCATTCTCTAAAAGACCAAAGCCGACCTTAATGGAAATGGCGTTAAGACCTCTTTGGAAACAGAAATAGGGTATTCAGCTGACTGAGTGAATATGGATTCACTCAGTGCTGAGATGGGGGACTGTTGGGTATGGAAATATTACTGACTTGATATAAAGTAGATATCGGTTTATTTTCCGATGACCTGACCCTATACATTCCAGCGGCTAAGTGAATAAAAGCCTGATTGAACTGGAAATGTTCTCCCCTCCCATTTCCCTGTGCATATCTATATTCAATGTCTTGTATGATGTTACCAACTGTATCACAAAAGAATGCCTATGCTTCATTTACATGGTTGTAGACCTTGACACGCATACTCTTACAAATGTAGAAGATGTAACCTGAGTGTATTCTTAGTTTAATGATCCCACTTGTAACCGAACCTCCCCTGCTCCTATCTATCCTTTGTTCCTCTGACTCTGAGTGCTTATATCAAGGTCGTATAAACTATGCAAGCCTGTCTGAAAGAAGGCAAGATGTTCCTGGCTTTGTTATCCTAAGCACCCCTTTTTCCATATCTAAGATGTTATGTAATGAGAAGACATGATTCATTAGAAAAGATAATACTGCTGGGAAAAACAGAAGGGAGTAGAAAAAGAAGAAGGCCAAACAAGAGATGGATTGATTCCATAAAGGAAGTCACAGACCTGAACTTACAAGAGCTGAACAGGGTGGTTCATGACAGATGCTCTTGGAGGTCACTGATTCATAGGGTTGCCATAAGTCATAATCGACTTGAAGGCACATAACAACAACATTGTTTGTTGTTGTTGTTGTTAATTTTATTCATTCATTCATTCATTCATTCATTCATTCATTCATTCCCCACCTTTCAGCCAAAGGCCCTCAAGACGGCTTACAAAAAACACAAATATAAAAATACAATATAAAATATATCAATAAAACAATACAATTTACAATATACAATTTACAAAAGTTAAATAACTGCTCTTAGGCTAACAGTGTAAAATGCACGACACATGAAGGAAAAGGGACAGGGAAGAACAAGGAAAAAAGCACGCTCAGGCACCAGTTCTGAAATTACAGTTCTTATCATGGCCAGTTGAAATGGAAGCAGGTAGCCTGATAGCATGGTGGCTACTAGAGAGGACAAGGGCAGCTAGTCGCTCAGCAGAGGCGATGAAACATCTCATGGATGGATCAGCTTTGGCATGGAAACAAAACATATCTTTGCTGCTGAAGTGACGAGGCATCCTGGTGAGCATGTTGCGTGGCACCCTCCTCCCCCATGCTCTGCCCCTCCCATTCAGGTTCCTTAGCTGCCATGAGGTTATGGAGACGCTGGATATGCTCGGGGTCAGCTTGTGCCAGCCAGCTCGACTCTGGGTACATGTCCCGGCATTGCAGCTACTGTGCCCAGGGGTCCCTTGTTGATGGCCCGAAGCGCGGTGCAGGAAACTCGTACTTGGCCAGGTTGTTGAAGCAAGGTGCAGCCGGGTAAGGTATGTGGGTAATGCGTGCGCTCCAAGTACAGCACCAGCAGGGGGGTCAAAGCGTGAGGAACTCATGTCCAAATACAAAGTAGGAGATTAGCAGGAAGGTGACTCTTTGGTATGCTCCTGAGAAATCAAAGGATCTGTTCAGGACCAGACGTGCTGCTACCACCTCCGTCTCTCGCGCTGCCATCAATGCAGACAAGACAGAGGTATTGTTAGTGGGTAGTTCCCTAGACTGGATGGAGCGGATGTGGCCTGCCCTTGATGGGATTACACTCCCTCTGAAGGAGCAGGTTGTGTAGCTTGGGGTTACTTCTGGATCTGTTACTGTTTCTTGAGGCTGAAGTGGCCTCAGTGGCAAGGAGTGCCTTCTATCAGCTTTGGCGGTGGCCCAGTTACAACTCTATCTGGACAGGGATAGCCAGACTTCTGTTGTATATGCTCTGGTAACCTTTAAACTAGATTACTACAATACTTTTATGTGGGGCTGCCTTTGAAGACAGCTCAGAAACTGCAACTGGTGCAGACTTCAGCAGCCAGATTATTCACTGGGGTAAGACAGTTTGAGCACATAATACCAATTTTGGCACAACTGCACTGGCTACCTATTAATTTCTGGGCTCAATTCTGATAAGACAGCTGCGGCCATTTCTCGGCTGGGATAGCCTGACCACTGTTGTCCATGCACTAGTAACCTCCAGGCTGGATTACTGTAATGTGCTCTATGTGGAGCTGCCCTTGAGGTTGGTCCAGATGCTGCAGCTGGCTCAAAACGTGGCGGAGTGACTGCTCACAGAGTATCGCCAAAATGTCACCCTGCTGCTGAAAGAATTGCATTGGCTGCCCATTAGCTACAGGTCCAAGTTCAAGGTTCTGGTTTTGGTGTATAAAGCCCTAAACAGCTTGGGACCAGGATACCTGAAAGATCATCTTACCCCTTATATACCCAGTCGATCACTGCGCATTGCAGATGAGGATCTCCTGTAGATACCATATTATCAGGAGATCCGTTCCTCACAACATAGGAAATGGACCTTTAGTGTTGTGGCACCTACCCTGTGGAATTCCCTCCCTTTAAATATTAGACAGGCACCATCTGTTATCTTTTTGGTACCTACTGAAGACTTTCCTCTTTCAACAAGTCTTTTAAGTAGAGAGTTTATCTCAGTGTTGGAATTGCTTTTAAATATATTTTTTAAAGCTTTTAAAAATATATATTTTTAAAGCTGTTTTAATTTAATATGTTTTTATAGGTGTTTTGTTTTAATATATTTTAAAATCTGTTTTTAAGATATTTTAGAGTGGGAGGAAGGACGGGATGTAAATTTAATAAATAAATAATAATAAATTCAAAGTACTGGTTTTGACCTAATAAAGACTTACATGGCTGAGGACCCCAATACCTCAAGGACTGCCTCTTCTCACATGAACCAACCGGGACCCTGTGTTCAACATCTGAGGCCCTTCTTTGTGTGCCCCCTCCCAGGGAGGTACTGAGGGTGGAGACCTGAGAATGGGCCTTCTCAGTGGTGGCCCCCTGCTTATTATTATTAAAAAAACCACATATTAACAAGCAATTCTAACACAGACGCAGACTGGGATAGGTCTCAACTTAAAAGGCTTGTTGAAAGAGGAAAGTCTTCAAAAGGCGCCGAAAAGATAGCAGAGATGGCGCCTGCCTAATATTCAAGGGTTGTGTTAGATTTATATTAGTTTTAATCTTTTTATTGTATGTACCTTTTGGTTCATTTTTAGAAGAGCTAACAACAACAACAACAACAACAACAATGTAATGGCCTTGGAAGGTTTTTTTTTACTGAAAGGAGATATAGAACTGTTGTAAAGAAAGTCAATAAAATGAAAAATAATGAACTTGGATGTGATTTAGAGACATGCTCATTTCCTGAAGTTATGGAGATGATTGTACTACATTCTGAACTGTATTCTCACTTCTTCCCATCCCAAGATTATTACCATTCTTCATTTACATAGATTCCCAAGAAGAAAACCAGAGTGAGCCAAAAGGCTCTTTGGCAATTCTCTTTGATTTAGTTACCTCTTCAGCATATAAACATACCAGAGATTGAGAAGAATTAGCAAGTCCTTATCACTTAGTGGGGGTGGGAGTTCTATGGCCCTTACAATATTGTTGAATTCCTGTCAACTCCAGCCAGCATAGCCAATGGTCAGGGATGAAGGGAGTTGCAGTCCTATCTGGAGGACCGAAGGTTAGCCACTTGTCTCCTAGAATGATTGGGAAGTTAATGAACACATAGCAATACAATTAAGATGAGCAGACAAATTTAGTTTTGTTTTTATGTAGCAGCTGCACCTGCACCCTTAGCTTAAAGTGCAATTGTATACTCACTTACCTGGAAGCAAACCCCACTTGTATAGCAGTGGTGAGAAACCTCTGGCCCATTGGCCTCCACATTTGGCCTGTGAGACCACTTTGGCCAAACCACGCCAATCTGCCCTCCACTGGACATCATATGCATTGTATAGGATTGCACTGTTATGCAGATTTACACATATGGATCTGTTACATTGCTATTCTTGCTTAGGCACCTGTTTGTAGTTTATTCTACAAAATAGTCCTTACCAGAACCATATATAAGCTGTCACAGAAGTCTCTCTCACAAATCTTATTATTTTAAAGGACACATAATTTGGGAGCACTGGGAGTAATTTTGTTCCACCTATTTGCTAGTGACAGGGTGATTTTTTATTACATTTTGCTGTTTCTCCAGCTTTGAATGGCTACAGAACTCCCACAGGACTTTGCACAAATTCCATCTCTTGCCAGCCTGTGCAGGTGAACCTTTAAAAACACAAATTGCTCAGGAGATAAATGAGGATTAGTCGCTATGTTTAATTACACAGGCTTCTGTAATGTGTCTAGAACAAGCACTCATCTCACAATGGTAATTATTCTTAGCATGCCCATCTGAGCAAGATTATGCTTTGGTAATTGGTTTTGAATCTGAGATCCATTTTATTTTAGCAGTTCTTTTCTTTAATCCTTTCCACCAGCATTTGGAGATTGAAGGAGCAATGTACACACATGACAGAAACACGGAGATGGAGGTTTCACTTTCTGTTTTAGAATGTGGTCCAGCTGGCAATGGAAGAGGGGGTTGTGAAAAAAGAGAGAAACAGCAAATGTTGCTGCGTTGTTCTTTCGTCATGTTGCTAATGAGCATGTCTAGACTATATGATACCATTGACTTCCATTGGGTGCCTGTCTGTCCGTAGCCAGCACCTAGTGCTAAAGCTGGAGCAAGAGAGCTCTAGAACAGGGATGGAGAACCATTTTCAGCCCAAGTGCTGCCCTCTGTTCAGGCAAGCAAGAAGCATTATCAGAGTTCAAGGACACATTCCAGCCAGGCAAAAAAAAGAGAGGATGCAAGATAGGGCCGGTTGGAGTTTGGGCTGGGGAGAGTGGATGGTGTTAGGGAGGTAGCATAGATGGGGAGAGCCTCGGAGGACCAGACAGAGATGTCTGGAAGCCTGTACAGACATTCCCCATCTCTGCTGTAGAAGAAGAAAGAGGTTGCTGGGCAAAAAGCTCAGTAGGGAACTCAGCCCAGGGGAAATGGAGACATTTATATCTTCACTGCTAGGTTCTCCCTTTCCAGGGCATTTGCTGGTTCATTGTTTATATTTTGTATCTTTTTTAAAAATTCTGTTATTGTGTAACCTGCTCTGGAACCATTCAGCAGATAATGATAATGATATACACAATTCTTAACAAAATTTAGCAAACATGCCGGTGGATTTAATCCAACTTTTACTTGAATTATTTTTTCAATTACTCTTAACACAATCCTTGAATATCAGACTACCTTTTCACACCCCTCATCACACATGGCAAAAGTCTCACTCTGTTTCTTGATATACTCATCATCTTCTTTTCCCTTTCTTATAGATCATACACTTTTCCACAATGTTACTTGCCATTGTACATTGATTTTGAAACACTTTTCCTTATACTGAACTGCTAATAGAAAAAAATCTTAATCTCTTAAGTGCAAAAATCTTTGACTTACCTTTCAAATGGTTACTCCACTTTCCTATAAGTACTGCCTTCCATGTCCTAGCTATTCAGCAATATCGGCCTGGGCATGGGACTGAAACAGCCTTGGTCGCCTTGGTAGATGATATGAGGAGGGCATGGGATAGGAACAAAGGTACCTTCCTTGTCCTCCTTGATCTCTCAGCGGCTTTTGACACCGTTGACCGTGGTATCCTTTTGGACCACCTGAAGAGGCTGGGCATAGGAGGCACTGTATTACAGTGGTTCCGGTCCTTTCTCTCTAGTAGGTACCAAAGAGTAGCACTGGAGGAGGAGGTTTCAGATCCGTGGCCTCTCACTTGTGGGGTGCCACAGGGTTCTATCCTCTCCCTGATGCTATTCAAAAGCCGCTGGGAGCAATCATCAGGAGATTTGGGCTGCAGTGTCATCAATATGCAGATGACACGCAGCTCTATCTCTCATTTAAAGGCCTGCTTAATTGTGATCATTCTGAAATTACAGAAGATCTCTCTTCAACTTGTTGTCAGGAATTTGCTACTTATTTTGCGAATAAAGTCGATCAGATCCGTTCCGACTTGGACGCCAATATTGATGCAGTCCCTAAGGATGTACCTCCGGCCTCTGTCTGTCCTATTAAGATGGATACACAGCTCTATCTCTCATTTAAATCTTCACCGAGGTTGGCTGTAGAAACCATGTCCAAGTGCCTGGACTCGGTGAGTGACTGCATGGGAAGGAACAAGCTGAAGCTGAATCCTGACAAAACCGAGATACTGTTTGTGGGAGACAAGGGAAGGCTGGGGGATGTGGACCTGATGTTCAATGGGGTATGATTGCCCCTAAAGGACCAGGTCCACAGCCTGGGGGTCATTCTTGACTCCCAGCTGTCCATGGAGGCTCAAGTCTCGGCTGTGAGCAGGGCAGCGCTGTATCAACTCCATCTGATACGGAGGCTGCACCCCTACCTTCCCAACTATTTGCTCCCACCGGTGGTACATGCCCTGGTCACCTCTCGCCTAGACTACTGTAATGCGCTCTACGTGGGGTTACCCTTGAAAAAGGTCCGGAAATTGCGACTGGTACAGAATGCGGCGGCTCATATGATCAAAGGTAGCCGCCGACAAGATCATATTACTCCAGTTTTGAAGGAGTTACATTGGTTACCAGTTGTTTACCAGGCCCAATTCAAGGTGTTGGTTTTGACCTTTAATACCCTATACGGTTTGGGCCCAGTTTATCTGAAGGAGCGCCTCCAGCACCGTCAGGGATGCTGCTCAACAAGATCAGCCTCAGAAGACCTTCTCTCGATCCCACCGGTTAAATCAGCTAGGCTGAGGACCAGAGAGAGGGCTTTCTCAATATTGGCCCCCACCCTATGGAACTCCCTCCCAAATGATCTCCGACACACACCCTCTATGATGAGCTTCCGCCGGACTTTAAAGACCTGGCTCTTCAGGCAGGCTTTTGGGATGGGTTGAAACTTTTACTGTATGTTTTAATATTTTAATGCTATGGTATGCTTAACGTCTAATGTATTATTCTGTTTTGTACGTCGCCCAGAGTGGCTGGGTAACCAGCCAGATGGGCGACTAATAAATCCAAGAATAAATAAATAAATAAAATAATTTAATTCTTTTTCTCATTTGCAAGTACTGATTTTTGCAATGCTGTTTTATCCGTTTAATACAAATTTTGGTTTTTGCTTCATCAACAATGTTTCATTTGTATATATTGGAAATGTGGAGGTTTTAACTGGAAAAACTCATTCACCTGCTCATTTGATCTTATCTTGTTACTCAACACCTGATAACTACACATGTTTTTGCTTCCAAATTTCATAATTGGTGTCTACCTGGAACTCTCAAACTGAAGTGATTGGTGAAATGTTGGGTGTTAGTTTTGTTCTGAACAGAAGTGTTGGAGAATTCTGATGGACATGAGAGTGGAAGTTGCTGATATCTTATGTCAGGAATGGAAATCAATCCAGCGAATGCTATTGGTATTTTCTGTTGTTTTCAGTCCACAAATGATATGTAATTGACACTTTTGTATCCACAATAAATCTCCTAAGGTTGCAACCCTAACTCCACACACTGATTTGTTTGTGTGTTAGGATGATGTGCCCCTTTGCTGGGCTCCATTGGCAGGGAGGAATGCCACTAGCTAAGGGACTCAACCATGGCAGAGGTCTGAGATTTGTCCAATTAGGCAGGAAGTTATCATTGCCAGTTCTCTCATGGGTGGTTGACAGTTGAAAGTACAGAAATGTAGTTTTGCGCTTGGGGCTAGCTGCTTTGGATCAGCGAGATCCAAAGCCCCATAGATCCTTTCAGGTATTTTGATCAAGCCTCTCAGCTTTGACAGCCTGGAGCTGGTATAGTGGGAAAAAAAACTGAAAAACTGCCTCCCCCACCTTCAACCCTGGCTGGCATAGGCAGGCAGGCCTTGGAATGCAGTGGTGGATCTGCGGCTCAGCTACTCCCTGAATTGCTCTATAAAAAAAGTTTTCACTTATTCTGCTTGTGCTAATTCCCCCCCATTGTAAAGCAGCACACCTTTTGAGAATTGTGCTCCCCCAATTCTTAGAATGTTTCAAATGCCCCAGCATCCATTGTAACTTGGATAGGAATACTAGAACACATATCTTACTTAGATTTGGGGAAACAATTGTGGGAAAGAAATTGTGCTAGGGTTGGGGTTGCCCCAATAGAACAAAAAGTATTCAGAAGCTAAAAGAATGACTTCTAGACCAGCAAATGCCATCTGCATTTTTATAAGTACTTGTTTTAAACATTTATAATCAATGGGCTGTATCTACGGTATCTAACATATTCTGCTCTAATCGGCTCTAATAGGGCCCAGTAACAGTCGTCAGAAAAAAGTAGTAAGGAAGCCAAGCCATAAATCACATGGTCTTCGATGTCTGTATACTAATGCGCAGAGCATGGGAAACAAGCAGGACGAACTTGAACTCTTAATACAGGAGGGCAATTACGATAGGTATAACTGAAACTTGGTGGGATGACTTCCATGACTGGAATACAGTAATTGAAGGATATAACTTGTTCAAAAAGAACAGAAGGAATAAAAAGGGAGGTAGAGTCATGCTATATGTTAAAAATATATATCCCTGCAAAGAAATTTAGGAAGATGAGCTTGGTAGCTCCACCGAGAGTATCTGGATTAAAATTAATGGGGCAAGTAATAAAAGGAATGTGGTGCTTGGAGTCTACTACCGACCACCCAATCAAGGAGAAGACGAGAATGTAACTTTTGAAAAGCAAATTGCCAATGCTACTTCCCTAAAGCTAATCAAATTCAATCCCAACAGTGTGAAGTAAGCAAAAAAGGAAGAATCCTGAAAATCAAGGAATCCCACCCCCAAATTCCTACTCAGCCCCTTAAATAGGTGACTTGCGAAGCCCTCACTGAATATAGGGAGGGAGGGCACAGCAAAACTGTGAAGAGGAAGTTTCAGGGACAGAGTTGGCTTATAAGCCTAGCTCTCCCCCTTTCCTACTGGCTGTTGGGCCCTATGTGGCCCTTCCCTCACCTCCTCCCTTCAGGAGACAACCTACCCAGTCTCCTCTGCAAAGGGAGGAGGGGTGGAGGCAAACCTGTCCCTAGCTGAAAGAAGGAACACTATTATCTTCTCCAGTTGTCTTTTTCATGATAACTGGCTGAGAGGTTTCTTGGCTGTCTACTCCCAATCTTGCCCTCTAGCACAGTATCCCATTTGGTTCCACAGTTCTATCTTTAATCTAAACATATGTCAGGCTGTACTTGTAAAATAGCCTAGCTAAGCATATTACTGCTGAAATCTTAAGAACGTTTGCTATTGAAACCTTGTGCTCCTTGATTCTGCATTCTATATTTTCTGTGGGCCTGTCCATATTACTGTATAATCTGCAATGTTATAGCTTTGTGTCATTAATTCACTGTCATCCATATGATGTTGCAAGCTAGTACGGATTTCTGTGTTCACAAATCTGCATTAGAAATACCACCAAAAAACTGATATGCTTTTCCTGACAATCAATCCATTAGCGTCTGTGTGCTGAGACTCAATGCCACAGACTTTCCTGCAATAGGCAGTCCATGGGTGTTTCTCTGTCATATGACAAGCCTCTTGTCTCCTTCCCACCCAATAGCACATCCACAAACCTGTGCATGCATGTGAATTTTAAAAAAAGATATATGTTTCTGCGCTCTTTTGAAAAAGTGTGTGAAAATCAAACAACCATTATGGGTAGGGTTGCCATATTCCAGTTCCACAAATCCAGGCAGGCTAATTTGCATATTATGCATATTATGCAAAATATTTGCAAATTATTTGCATATTGATATTTGGATTGTCCAGTTGTTTTGTTTTTGTGCCTAGGAATTACCACCAAAAACTGGGGAAAGATGTGAGAAATCTTTTTTGGAAAAGCAACATTTTCAGCCTTAAATGCCTAGACTCTAGTTTCCAACACTATGGAATATTTATTGATTGATTAAGAGGATTTATATCCTGCCCTTCTGCTGTTAAAAACAGAGCTCAGCACAGCTTACAAATATAATAAAAACAATAAAAATACACAATCAATATAAAAACATAATAAAAACACAAAATAGCAACAAACATAAAGTAAGTCAGGGCAGCAGTACAGTTAACCATTACATATACGATATATTTCAGAGATGTGGAGGGTAGAGAAAAACAAGAAGCCAAAATGTTAGGAAAAGGAGTCTTTCACACCACATGCTCAGTTGTAAATACTGTTGCAGCAAGTTTTACAAGTTCCTCCAGTATTCCACTGGTGCAGGCACTCAGACATTCAAAGTATCTGTGTGTTTCTTAGGTTTTATAAAAGCAGAGCTTTGCTTAACTCAAAATTTCTTCTCCCTTTGATCAACCACATCTACACAGGTTCCACCTCCCTACTCAAAATGAAACTGGGCCTGGAAATGTGCAGCAACCCCACACATACCTTGCTAATTAGATTACCAATGCCAGGATGTCTGTCTTATTGACTACTCTCCTGCTCCCCCCCCCCAGCCATCATGAAAGACCCAGTCCTGGGCTCAGAAAGAAAATAAATATCTGGTCCTCTTCAAAGTACTGATAAGCCTCTTGTTTTAATTAAAATAATAATTATAAGTTCTTGCTCTTATCACCAATGGGAGTTAATTATCTCGCATATGCTGCTGTTGCTTCTATGGCTGTAATGGAGTGAGGTTAAAGATAAGTAAAATGCAAATAGGAAAAAAACAACACAAAAAGCAGTAACACTTTCCTAAATGTAATACCATACCAATCACAACAAGATTCCTATGAGTAAGGCAGAAAACTCAGCATCCCGCACCCAGTCAGGATTCATAACCAAAAACCCAAACTAAAAAAATCCTAGCAGCCAGTCAGCCAAGGTCACAGAAATTCCCATGCAGCACAACCTGACCTGGGGACTGCAGTTAATGCAGAATGCTGCAGCACAATTGCTGACATGAGTGAGATCCTATCAGCACATAATACCTCTGCTCTGAAATCTGCATTGGTTGCTGATTTGCTACCAGGCCAAGTTCAAGCTGTGCTTTCCATGTTATGGGTGCCACATAGTACTTGTTCTGCTCTTGTAAGAAATCAGTCCTGTAAAGTGGCAGCACCTACTCTTTGGAACTCCTTGCCTATTGACATTAGACAGACGCCTCTTTTCAGCACCTGCTAAAATCAGTTTTCTTGAGGCAAGCCTCTCCAGGCATGTGGAAGCTATTGTGTTTTTAAATCTGTTTTTAACTCATTGTTGGTTTTATTATTTTGATTGTTTTTAAGTATCTGTCCTTAACGCTTTTGCCAATAATTTTATTGTTATAATTCTTTCTGTAAACCGCTTTGAGATTTTATACAATAAAGCGGTATATAAATGTAAATAAAAATACATAAATAAATGTTGGAGTCACTGTGGCCCTTGGAGTCTCTTCCCACTTTTAGGAACCAAGGAATCTGCCTTATACTGATTCAGGCCATTTTGTACCATGATTTCTTAAATGCAACACCATACCAACCACAACAAGATTCCTATGAGTAAGGCAGAAAACTAAGCATCTCACAACCAGTCAGGATTCCTAACCAAAAACCAAAAATATAATAAATGAAGAAATATTTATATAAGCATGACTAACAAATATATTTATTATTTACACAAACTGTAAAGATATTTATAGTGCAATCCTAGGTTTATTTATTCAGAAGTAAGTCCCAGTGTATTCAGTGGGGCTTACTCAAACAGGGACAGAAATGCAACCTCAAGTGATAAGCAACTTCATTCACACAACCCAAAATTCCGAATCATGCCACTTTACGCTGTTTTGCAACTGTTTATAGTTGTTTTTATGGTTATTGGATTTTAAATGGCTTTATTTCTTGTTGTGAGCTGCCTTGGTTTCCAACCCTACCTCACAGGGTTGTTGGAAAGACTCCACACACACACACACACACACACACACACACACACACACACACACACACACACACACTGCAGATGTATAAATACATACAGCCCATATAATAGTTTATTGTCAAACCAGTGGGTCATTGCAGAAAAATCAGTATTAGTTTTTAAAAAATCAGTATTAGTTTCTTACAGAATAAAAACTGTAATACCTAAGTAAGCCCTGCCTACTTGCTTTAAAAATAGGACTGGAGACAGAAAGAGTTAGAACACAAACACAATTTTTTTTTTACATTCACTCCAAAGTCCCATTGATTTTCAGCACATTCATAACCAGGGCTGCTTTCACACATGGGGCTAATAGCGCTAGTTTACCGGATTAAAAAGGTAGCACTTCGTTCCATATTTAAAAAGTCCCTTTCACACTGCAGTACCTGTTATACCGGCATTTTGCGCAACAGTCTTTCACACACAAAGCACAGTTTTTCTCCCTCCCCTTCATTCGACCTCACGCAACACCGGATGAGCTGGTTAGAGGCCTGTTCTTTCGGTGCATGGGTTTTTTTAAAGAGGTGCAATTGCAATCGCAATCAGCTGAGAGGCGCAGCAGCGCAGCAGCAGAGGCTCTTGTTGAGCACAAGCAGCAGCAGCATAGGCTGAGTGAAGGCTGCATCCTGGGAGGGCTGTTGGTAAGGGCAGGAACGCACTACATGGTGGGATGGCTGTCACGTGAGCAGCAGCAGCTAGCGCAAAACTCCCGCAATCTTCCAGTTTACCAGCCTGCTATTGGAATTTTTCAGGTATCATTTATTAAGGAAATTAGCGCTAAACTTCCAATACATTCCACCAGAATTCCGGAGCTACCTGTTATGTTGTGTGAAAGCTCAAATTTTATGCGCAAATTAACAGGAAATAAATCGTCTGAATAATGGAATAAAGTGCTGTGTGAAAGGGGCCCATGTCTACTCAAAAGTAAGTCCTATTGAATTCAATGGGATTTACTCTGGGCATATGGGATTAGCATTGCTTTTACAAAAGCAAGTTTTGGGAAGGTTTTCAAAACACTGCCCAGGATCTGACTCCTGCACACAAGAGGAAAAAAAACTGAAATGTATATACTTACCCAATTTATGAGATTTTCAGATAAACAAAGGGGGAAACCATCATTTTCTGGCATTGCAATGAGGTTTTCTAGACACTGCCTCAGGTCAATCAAACTGAAACACAACCCTGGCTTCACTGAGTGGCTGCAATCCTGAACGGGTGGGGTTAAAGCTATGAAGTGATATACAGTACCGTTTAAAGAAAAATTTAACCGTCGGGGGCGGCTGACGTTTTTATGTATATCTCAAGAACCGGACCACCTAGAAACTTAATTTTTTTTTACATTAAAGCTGAGAATCCGGGCCACCTAATGGGCTAAACGGGCGCTGGGTGGCATGCAAAGAATCTGGGTAAAACCCGGCTAACCGGGCAATATGGCAATCCTAATTATGGGCCAATCATTGAAAAGGGGTGGACTTAGGGGAGTGGCCAGTGCTAAAGCAATTTAGACAAAAAATAAGTCCACACATATAGATACTTGATAATTGGGTTTTCACAATAATCCGACCACAAACAGGACATGTATGGATCTCAAGGCCACCAACCAAATATGGAAAACATGGATCTTGTGATTAGGTATGGATGGGCCCTAAGTGCTTCTGCTTTATTTCTGATTATGTTGTAAGTTCCTAACGGCTTTTAGCTATGGTTATGGTGTTAGTCTCATGATTCTATGTCCCCAAAATTTAGATTCTCTCTCTTTGTGTGTGTATGTGTTTGTATATGCATGCAATTTTAGTCCTCCAGTTAGATACACCTCTATGTGCTGTCTGATTAATTGGAGATAAATTTTTAGTTGATCAAAATTTGCAATTCTACTTTAAGGCTTGGTAGAATTGCCATCCAAGCTTTTTGATGTGTTGGAGCTGACAGACTCACAGCAGTTCACTGAACCTTTCTTGGCAGGTTTTAGAATGATGTGCTTCAATGAAACCATGGATAAAATATGTAACCAACTTGTTCTAACCTATAATCATAGCCCATCAAAACTGAAGAGAACATGATAACACTGTGTACTAGCAAGTTCTACTTAGTGAACTTGAGTACATACACATTATAAAGAGTGTTTGTAAGGAATGGCAACAAATTATTTAATCTCAGTTAAACTCCCTGATGATGTTCTATTTCATCTATTTATATTTATGGTCTGTGGTATGTGTGTCTGTGTTTAAAAACCATTGAACTAAGGCAATGTCTTCTCAGTTAATAACTTTAGGAAAGATGCTAATAAATAACCAATAAATACTGTGATTGCTGGCAATTTGAAAGTTTACCTGAGAGGCTCTTGAACTTCCTCAACTGCTGAATAGAAATGGAGACAAATTCAGCACAGCTGGTTATTCCATCCCACAGACAATGAGGAAAATTAATATTCGTTCTAGTTGTGTGCTTGTGTCTGGCACAAAATTTACAGTGGAACACTATAATTTTGGCATAAGAAAAAAAAATCATATCCAGGGCTTTTGTTTGTGATAGTACTCACCTGTACAGAGTACTGGCACTTCTTTTTTTGCTGCCTGTGCCAGCCATTTTGTTCTGGTACCCATGGCACTTATATCAAGATATGAGTACCAGCACCTTATTACTATGTTGTTGTTTTTACCAGAGCTTGGAAAAGTTACTTTTTTGAACTACAACTCCCATCAGCCCAATCCAGTAGCCATGCTGGCTGGGGCTGATGGGAGTTGTAGTTTAAAAAAGTAACTTTTCCAAGCTCTGGTTTTTACCAAAAAGCACTGCTCATTCCTAGTTTCATGTGTTATTTGTGTGGTGAGCAGTCACATAAAGAACAAAGAGCAAGGCTGTAGTAGTGCCCCAGCCCACAATATCTGCAGATATATCTGCTACATAGTGCAAATACCTGAAGAAGAACCCCTGAGCATGAGGTATGCAGAGGGAGTTTTCTTAGATTGCACCATCAACATGGAGACATCAGGGCAAGACTAGCAGTGCATTTCCACTTCTTGTGCTATGCACCACTGCCCTCCATGTAAGTGAAGAGGTTGCCAGGCCCGGTGTCCGAGAGGTCTTCTGTATCTTTAAAAGTTGTGCAGGGGAAAGGGAGAATTCCACCTTGTGGTTTTTCCCATTACAGTGTTGAAAGAACACCTGCACTTGGCTGACTTTCTCTTCTCCTAAAGATACATGATCAGTCTCAGGCCCTGAGCCTGGCAACCCTAGTGGGGACACTTTGTGCTAACAGTTCTCTTGAAAACAGGTCAGGAAAAAAAACTACACCTGGCAGAGAGTGCTCTGTTGTACTCTTAAAATGGAAGCAGGATCAGTATCGAGCAGAATGCACATTGTAGCACATCTGAATTCAGTCTGTCTACTGAAAAACTGGTGATATATGGATGTACCTTCCTTTAAAAAGAGAAGAATTTTGTATCTCACTAGTACATTTGGTCTTGCTCTTGGCTTGAATGCGGAGATGCATTTGTGACATTGGCCTATGAATTTTGCCTAGAGATAAATCTATTGGAATTTTATTTATAGGTTTGGCAAGTAGCCAGTCTGTTACCACTGTGAAGTCAGTGGGATCCAACAGGTGTTTGATGGATCTGGGGAATAGCCAATTGTCACTTTGTGAGACCTTTCAATGTGATTTCATTCTGCCTTACCTCCTGTTCAATATGTACTGGTGCTTTGAGATTAAACTGCAAAAGTTCAGCACATTAAGACATAATTTTGTGGTTCTTTAGTCTCAGTGCTGATTCAGAATCTTATTTGTGTGACCTATATGCATGTGATGACATCAATTATAAACTACTGTTTATTATAGTTATAAACTGCTTTTCAGCCAAGATTGGTTTCCTAAGCAGTTTACAATTAATCCACAAAAAGCTATAGAGGTACAACATTTCAGAGATCTGTGGAAGGGTTTATGTCTGTCTCTTCTGGATATCATAATCCAAGTTCTTGGTTCCATCTTCTAGAAGGAGGGGATAGAAAATGCTCAGAGAATTGCTAGTATTAAAGAAGCCAACCCACAAAAGCAGCTCACCTCCTGAGCTGCATGGACTCTTGCTCCTTTGCAGTTGGTGACATAGTTCAGTTTCCAGGCTATTCCCTCCAGAGATGAGAGGAAGAAAACAATACAGATGGATTTCAGGGGATAGCTGTTGGTAAAGTGGGTAACCCACAGAAGAAGCCCTTCTGAGAATCTGCCCCATTTAAATGGATGGGGTGACTGGTAAAGGATTGGGATGGGGTAGACTGTGATCTATATTAAAAACAACAGTTGTATCATCAGCATTTAAAGAGAATTGATCCCTCATTTTTACAGTTATTGTGGCTTCTCCTTAATTTCCTTAGCATAATGCATTTAATCCATAATTATATAAAAACAACTAGCCTTTGGCTTTTAATGTGCTGCACTATCTTCCCCCTTTTTATTAATTTAACTTCTATACAAGCTAACAGATTGCCATAAAAGGAAAACAGAATTTCTCAACTGGCATTGCTAATAGCTGTATTTCAGGAAGGCCCTATGGTGCATGTTGAACAATAACTACCACTCCTGTGCCACTTGCAGTTTTAATTGAATTTCTATCCCATGGATATCATGTTGAAGCTATTCATCTGCTCCACTAAGTCTTCTGATATTAAACCAGTTCTTCCAAGTAGTAATATAAATATTGCTCCAAATTTGATTTCCATTAGAAATTCACAGCTGTGAATAACATCACAGGATGTCTTGCCCTGCCCATGTAGAGGCAAGGGAACCCTATTAATATGGATAAACATCTGTGAAGCTGATCAAGTGTTTGGATATTCTGCTCCATGCCACCATTTATGCAAGAACCAAAGTTGTCCAATATTTGATATAAAGGTAACTAGCCAGGCCGGGGGAGGAGGAGGAATGGGGGCTCTGTCCCCCGTCCTCAGAACTGTGCTTCGCCTACTAGGACTTTTGTCTGGGACATTGTCTTTTTAATTTGTGACATTATAGACAATGACAACCTCCATTTAAAGAATGATAGCTTGTTTAAAGAACAGGAACAATTTAAGAATAGGACTCTCTGAAAAATTCAGTCAATAAGGCAGGGTGAGTGCACAACAACAAATGCCTCATCTGGAAGAGACCCAAAAGTCTCCTCACTCAAGACTTTCCCTGACTGAGGGTGGATTTTTCATTATCGCAATCACCCTATAATTACTGAAGTGATCCTGACAAAACATTACAGTAACATGACCCTTCAGTGGTTAAATATTAGAACTTTGTATTATGGGCTAGAGTTAGACTCTACCCCTTGGACTTTCCTTGGTTCTGCTTTTCAGTTTCAGTTGTGCTGTCTACCCAGCTAGCAATAAAGAAGCATGTTTGTTTGCCTGCAGTAAGAATAATGAGTAGAGCAGGATTGGGTGCTTATTGCTAAAGGGTGAAATAAAGAGATAACAAATAGATTTGAGCAAATGGCTACCCTTTACTTTTTCAAAGCACTCACTCTACTGACAATCATAGTGGTTATCTTTTTCTTCTTTTTCTTGATTAATTGATGGCAAAGGGTAAAAACATCCCTACAGGAATAGAAATATTGTTGTATACAGAACAGTTAACTAGCTGACTGATTGGACACCTAGGCTGTAACTCAGGCCTAATTTCTGATTTTTCCAATATGTGCAGCTCTGCATGAAGCCTTTTCAGGGTATCTGGACAGAAAAATCAAACATGAAAACAAATAAAAAATTTCCAGTTGCTTTCCACAATTAATTTCCAGTTGCTTAGTTCATAAAAATCTTCCCTTGATTGTCCAACAGGAAGGAAAATCTAAAGGCCAGGAACAAGACTAGAAGGATGGATTCTCAAGGAGTTAACAAACCCCATAGTATTTATTTTCTCTCTGCCCTTACCTCAACTTGTAGTATGGACAAGTTTGTTTTTCAGGTAGAATCAAAAACTGAGATATCTAATGCAGCATCAAAGCCAAATTCAAGAGCCCACTGTTTTTACCAAAGTGGTTCAATGAAAGAAGAATCATAGAATAGTAGAGTTGGAAGAGGTCTATAAGACCATTGAGTCCAACCCCCTGGTCAATGCAGGAATCCTCTTCCTTCTCCTCCTTCATTTCTTTATTTCTTTATTTGATTTATATCCCAGCCTTCCTCCTGGTAGGAGCCCAGGGAGGCAAACAAAAGCAGTAAAAACATTCTAAAACATAATAAAAACAAACCTTGTAATATATTAAAACAAAACAACCTTAAAAACATTAAAACAGAACATATTTCAAAAGATCTTTTTAAAAAAGCTTTAAAAGCATCTTTTTTAAAAAAAGCTTTAACATATTAAAAAGCAATTTCAGCACAGATGCAGACTTGGATAAGGTCTCTACTTAAAAGGCTTGTTGAAAGAGAAAGATCTTTAGTAGGTGCCGAAAAGATAACAGAAATGCACCTGTCTAATATTTAAGGGGAGGGAATTCCAAAGGGTAGGTGCCACTACACTAAAGGTCCGCTTCCTATGTTGTGTGGAACAGACATCCTGAAAAGATGATATCTGCAGGAGGCCTTCACCTGCAGTGCAGCAATCAACTGGGTATATAAGGGGTAAGACGGTCTTTCAGGTGTCGTGGTCCCAGCTGTATAGGGCTTTGTAGACCAAAACCAGCACCTTGAACTTAGCCAGGTAGCTAACAGGCAGCCATTGCAATTCATTCAGTAGCAGGTTGACATGATGGCCATACCGTGTCCTAGTGAGCAGTCTCACTGCCCCATTTTGCACCAACTGCAGCTTCTGGACCAACCTCAAAGGCAGTCCAACATAGTAATCCAGCCTGGCAGTTACCAATGCATGGACAACAGTGGTCAGGCTATCCCAGTCCAGAAATGGCCACAGCTGTCTTACCAGGCACTCCTAGCCACTGAGGTCACCTGGGCCTCTAGCAACAAAGATGGATCCAGGAGCATCCCCAGTCTACAGACCTGGTCTTTCAGAGGGAGTAGGACCCCATCCAAAGCAGGCAATTGACCAATTATCCGAACTTGGAAACCACCAACCCACAGTGCCTCTATCTTGCAAGGATTGAGAGTCAATTTATTGGCCTTCATCCAGCCCACCATCGAGTCTAGGAAGTGGTCCAGGCCTTGCATGGTCTGTCCCAATTCAGATGTTACAGAGAAATAGACTTGGGTATTGTCAGCGTATTGGTGACACCTCACCCCAAATCTCCTGATGACCTCTCCCAATGGCTTCATATAGATGTTAAACAGCATGGGGGACAATGTGGTACCCTGTGACACCCTACAGCACAACTGCCAGGGGGCCGAAAGACTCAGTGCTATTCTCTGAAAACAACCCTGGAGACAGGATCAGAACCACTGTAAAACAGTGTAAACACTGTAAAGCATACCCAACAGGTGGCTGTCCAGCTGCCTCTTGAAGGCCTCCAGTGTTGGAGAGTCCACCACCTCCCTAAGTAATTGCTTCCATTGTTGTACCACTCTAACAGTTAGGAAGTTTTTCCAGATGTTCAGCTGAAATCTGGCTTCCTGTAACTTGAGACTGTTGTTCCATGTCTTGCACTCCGGGATGATAGAGAAGAGATCCTGGCCCTCCTCTGTGTAGCAACCTTTCAAGTACAGTAGGGCCTCGCTTATACGGTGGGTTCCGTTCCAGACCCCCGCCGTAAAGTGGAAATTGCCGTAAGGTGGAACTTCATTGACTTTAATGGGGCGCATTGCGCAAAAATGCTGCAAAAGTGGCAAAATCGGCTTTTAAAGAGGGGAGGAAAGCTGCCGCATTAGTGGAGCGCTGGGAAATGGAGCACCGGTAAGCGGGGCCCTACTGTACTCGAAGAGTGCTATCAAGAGTGCTGAAGGAGTTGCACTGGCTACCGGTTGTTTACCGGGCCCAATTCAAGGTGTTGGTTTTGACCTTTAAAACCCTACACGGTTTTAGCCCAGTCTATCTGAAGGAGCGCCTCCAGCATCGTCAGGGATGCCGCTCAACAAGATCAGCCTCAGAAGACCTTCTCTCGATCCCACCGGTTAAAACAGCTAGACTGGTGAGGACTAGAGAGAGGGCTTTTTCAATAGTGGCCCCCACCCTGTGGAACTCTCTCCCAAATGATCTCTGCCATGCCCCTTCTATGATGAGCTTCCACTGGGCCTTGAAGACCTGGCTCTTCAGGCAGGCTTTTGGGGTGGGTTAGGTTTTTACGGTTATGGTTTTAAATTTTAACGTTTTAATGTATTGTTTTTTTTATCTTGTACGTCACCCAGAGTGGCTGGACAACCAGCCAGAAGGGCGACTAATAAATTAAATAAATAATTAAATAAATAAAATAAATAAATATCTCCCCTCAGGCTTCTCTTCTCAGGGCTAAACATGCCCAGTTCTTTCAGTATTTCTTAATGGGGCTTTTCCCCAGCCTCCTTATCATCCCTGTTGCCCTCCTCTGAACCTGTTCTAGTTTGCCTGCATCCTTCTTAAAGTGTGGCATCTAGAACAGGATGCAGTACTCAAGATAAGGCATAAGTGTGGAATAGAGGAGAATTAGTACTTCACATGATTTGGAAGCTATACTTCTGTTAATGCAGCCTAATACAGCATTTGCCTTTTTTGCAGCCACATGCACTGTTGACCCATACTCAGTTTGAGATCAACAACAATCCCAAGATCCTTATTGCATGTAATATTGCTGAGCTAAGTATCCCCTATCTTATAACTGTGTATTTGGTTTCTTTTTCCTAGGTGTAGCACTTTGTACTTACCTCTGTTAAATTTCATTCTGTTCTTTTTAGCCCTATCAAGATCCCTTTGAATTTTGTTTCTGTCTTCCAGGATATTAGTTATCCCTCCCAAGTTCATAAGGAACTGCTAGCCTATCTACTGTCAGCAGCACGATTAGTAATATCAGCAAAATGGAAAATTGGCTTAGAACTCTCTACTCATTACTGGCTAAACAAGGGCTGGGAGATGGCCTTGGCGGAACTCCTCACGCAACATAGAGTGATTTGAGGTCTATCGAAGAGAGACAAGTTTGATGGGATCTGGTTTCCCTTTCTGAGTTATGTGAATAATCATTATTCTGTTCTATTCCCACCAGAAACACAAGTGCCTTTGTGGAGAGGTTATGCTCAGAGTACTGGAGCAGCACCCTCATCAACTGCTCACTCTGCGTCTCTATTTCTCACTCCTCAGTTTATATCATCCCTGCTACAAATTGGAATTACCAAAGGTTCTTAACTATGTAACATGCTCTACAATGCAGTCCATTCTTGTTTGTTGTTCACTCTGGCTCCTATGTTTAGGTGTTCCATATGTTATTGTTTTGGTTTTATAAAATTCAATAAAAACAGATTATAAAAATGATATTAATATTGATATTTTTTAGGAAAAAATGAACCAGTATTTAGAGCAGATAGCAACCATTCATCCCTGATGAAGTGGTACCGGAAAGAAGTTCAACAAAGTGAACATCGAACTGGCACCAAAATGCAGATCCCATCCCTACTGCCTACAGGGCTGTAGCTACCTTAATTTAAAATTTTAAATATGCTATTTCTCATCCTTCAAAATAGATCACAAATTAGGAATTGTGGACCAAAGGAAGCTGATCATATTTTTACCATGTGGCAATTTAATGTTTCAGAACTTTTTCCAATATGCTGTTTTCTCTCTATCATTTTAACCAATCAGAACATCAAAAAGGAAAAGGAAATAAAGGGTTGTATTCAGCTAAGTCCTATTCAGTGTAAACCCATTAAAAATTAATGATCCTTAGTTGTGTTTATTAACTTCAATGAGTCTGCTCTGAGTAGGATTAGCACTGAATTCCTCCCAAAGTGACTAGGCTACATTAAACTCAATACAGAGCTAACAACACTTTGTTTCTGCACACTTTAATAAACGAACTTTTTCAAAAGGAGAACAAGCTTATAACTGAATATTTGGACGTTGTGACTTTAACAAATTCAGAGTCCAGAATGAATTTCTCATTGTGAATATGATGTTACTGCTGTTTCTACAGCTGAATTATCAAAGGAAAATATTCAAGGTTGTTTTGCCTTTCAAGTGGCCTTCATAGTAACAGACATCCATATTTACTTTCATTTTTAAGGACAATTTTCCACATCACATTAACTGCTTTCTGGAGAAAAACTGTGAGGGGAGAGATGCTGTTTGTCATCAGGGAATGACTATTTCTACCTGTCTTGCCCCTCCCTCCAGCCCTGGGAGCCTTCAAAAGGGAGCTTCTTCCAGAAGACTTTTTGGCCCTTTGGGTTGAGGCATAAAGGTCAGGGGGATAGAAGATATTTTTATATCAGCTTGCGGGTTAGTTTTCACTATTTTTGCTTTAGCTTTACTGTTGAGCTTTATGTTTATTTATGCTTGGATGTATACTAACTTTTTTTTAAGGGTTGTAGCGATTATACTTTTTCTTATGTATTGCTGTGCTACAGTATTTGCACTGTTTCTTGTTTATGTGAACCTCTTTGAGCACATATGTATTTGTGGAAAATGCTATATATAAATAAATTGACGTCTATGACTATTAACTTTGCAATGTCCTACCAGCTCATTAGTTTGTTTAATCTCAGTCAGGTTGTGCCCAAGCAAGACTTGCCAAGTGCAGAATGTTCATTGGATTGTACCATAAGGCTTGAATTTCTTTTACAGAAAACTATAAAGTTTGTTCTGAAGGGCTGAATTCCTTTTATAGAACACTCCATTGGATTTTATTGCTTAACCTAAAGCTCTCCATCCATATCACATGGTCTCTTGCTATGTATATTGGAAAGAAGTCAAAATAATTTGCTGTAGATGATGATTTCGGGCTAAAATCAGAAAATACGTTTTTGCAGTTATTTTGAGGTAGAGATCAATGTGGATTGCCCTTTGATGAATAATTTGACATTTATATACTGTAGTTATTTTATTATGGTCAATGGACTCCTGAAGCTAAGAGTTGGTCCTGGGAAGGACCAACATCAGCTTGATAGACCAGCCACAGATGTCAATTGTCCTAAGTCAAATGCTATTTTTTCCCCTCTCATTGATTCAAATTCAGCATTCTGGATTTATTGACATCTGCTTTAACTCTTGCACTCTGAGTTTTAAGCATTCTTAGTGCAATTAAGTTTGCAATCCTTACCCACTTACTTGAGAGTAAGCCCCACTGAAGTAACTGGAACTTACTTCTGAATAAATATGTATAGGATTGACCTGTTGGCACCATTTACATCCCAAATGATATTGGTTCATCCAGCAGAGGAGGACAAAGCAATATTTGTGGGTTTTTTGTAAGCCGCAGTGAGGGTCTTTTGGCCGAAAGGCGGGGTAGAAATAAACAACCACAACAACAATAATAATGTTCCTGGTTCTCTTGAAGGAAATAATGAGTTTCTCATGACATCCAGGAATATGAGGTATAATATGCCAATGCCTTGTAATGCTACTTTGTAGCCTATTAGTTACATGATTAAAAGTCAAATTGCAACTGAGACGATTAGAAGCTGTTTTAATCGTTTGTTGCAAAAGGTCAGTGCGTTCTGTTAGGGAAGCTTTCCTGAAATTATCCTCAACAACATTCTTCGGATAACCCCTCTTGAATAAATGTTTTTTCAGAATGTTGGATTGCTGTATAAAATCCCTTTCAGAGGAGCAATTGCTTTTAATACTTAAAAATTCACTATACAATAAGTTATGTCTTAGTGGTCGGGGGTGGGAGCTATCAAACCTTAGATAAGTGTTTCTATCTGTGGGTTTTCTATATATAGAAGTGCACAAATGATCGCCTTGTTTCTTAATTAGTAAATCTATAAAATTAATTTCTTATAGACTGTGATGGAAATCATGTAACCAACAGACTAAAAATATTTTGATTAGAAGTGAACACAATACAGTGGCCAAAACGCATTGGGCTTTAAAAAAATAAAATAAATAAATATCACATTTTCCAGCATCTTGGGTCTCCCCCCCTTTTTTTTATTCTCAGCTTTTTGGATGCTTGCCACTCTCTGCTTTTGATCTATATGCAGAAAATATCATATGGAGAGCAGGATTAGACCAAGATGAAGGGAGGGAGAAATATAAATAGATATGCAGATGATACCATACTACTAGCAGAAACCAGTAATTATTTGAAACAAATGCTGTTGAAACTTAAAGAGGAAAGCACAAAAGCAGGACTACAGCTGAACGTCAAAAAGACTAAAGTAATGACAACAGAAGATTCATGTAACTTTAAAGCTGACAACGAGGACATTGAACTTGTTAAGGATTTTCAATACCTTGGCACAGTCATTAACCAAAATGGAGACAATAGTCAAGAAATTAGAAGAAGGATAGGACTGGGGAGGGCAGGTATGAGGGAAATAGAAAAGGTCCTGAAATGCAAAGATGAATCACTGAACACTGAAGTCAGGATCATTCAGACCATGGTATTCCTGATCTCTATGTATGGATGTGAAAGTTGGACAGTGAAAAAAGCAGATAAAAGAAAAATCAACTCGTTTGAAATGTGGTGTTGGAGGAGAGCTTTGCAGATACCATGGACTACAAAAAAGACAAATAATTGGGTGTTAGAACAAATTAAATCAGAACTATCACTAGAAGCTAAAATGATGAAACGGAGGTTATCATACTTTGAGCACATAATAAGAAGACATGATTCACTAGAAAAGATAATGTGGGAAAAACAGCAGGGAGTAGAAAAAGAGGAAGGCCAAACAAGAGATGGCTTGATTCCATAAATGAAACCACAGACCTGAACTTACAAGATCTGAACAGGGTGGTTTATAACAGATGGTATTGGAGGTTGCTGATTCATAGGGTTGCCATAAGTTGCAATCGTCTTGAAGGCACATAACAACAAGCTACATGGAGATCACAATGACAAGATACTGAATAGATGGTTATGACACAGGGATGTTGGTTCAGAAGGGGTGAAGATCAGTGTGCTTTGTAGGAACGGGTCAAGGCAGCCGAATGACCATTTTGGTGCATTAAACTGAAGCAACAATACCGAATGTCTTGCTGAAACACACTGAAGGCCTAAACAGCTTTCAGAAGCTGTCCAACCTCTTGGCATCTTTTGTTCCTCCTGCTTCTGCACCATCTGGTCCTCAGCTGTGATGGTCAGAGAGAAATCCAAATCCACAGCATCTTGACCAGCTTTTCATTTTTGCATGTGATAGGTGATTCAGAAAATATTTAAGAGTATGTGACACACAACTGTGTCTCCAGGATGTCTGGCCTTACATGATATTACAGAGATCCCAGACTCTATACTTTCCTTGCTGGGTATAACACAGACATTAGTTGGTGGGGGCAATTATTGATGGTGTCATTAAAAGAGAGATCCCATTTCCATTCATCTTTTTCTTTCTCCCTGCAGCAAGAATGCCACTAAGTGTAATCACACAGGACGTTATAAAAATGACACATTTTATTGGTCTGTGCGAGGAAGAGGGATTCATACTTACAAAGTCTTTGAAGTATTCTGCCAAAAATCTTTGCAAGATAATAATTTGCAGCAAATCATTATTTATTTCCTCAGTCTCCATTATTACTTTATGCATAAAGTAGAAGAGAAACGTAATTCTTCCAGATAACACTCCTCAACATACATTACAGTTAGCTCATAAAAACAGTCACAGCTTCACCATACTACCCTGATTTTTGCAAACATGTTTAACATAAAGTAGCTGTGCAATATATACATATGTGCAAGGCATAATATTGTTTTCCTTGCTCAATTCCCTCTTCTCCTTGCACTGCAGTTAAAACTTACAGATAGCTAGCAGATTGATCAATCATTGTTACATATTAACATGCAGCTGCTTTATGTCAGAATCACAGACATATCGGTTATCACTCATTTGAACAATATGCTGCTTGGAAAAAGTAGAGCATAACTCCGTGCACTGAGACAAAAATTGTCCAAATACAGCTAACAGATCAGTCTGAACATGGCATATCCAGGAAAACGCTGCATCAGAGAAACCGCAAAGCTATAAGAACCTGTGTGTAGATTTTAATACATGTATGGTCATCTGTGCCTTTTTCCTGTCTGGATATTATCATAGCCAGACTATAGTAGATTTAAATACATCCATAGTATTGAGGAACACTGAAGGGGCCTCAACTGTGACGCTGAGAATATAAAACACAGTTCTTCTAATATATTCTATATCAGTTAGTTATACCTTTTACAGTTTTGGGTCCCAGTTTGAATCAATAATGGTTAGTGAGGCAATGCACTAAGAGAAACACTCAGTGGCTGCTGCATGGTGTCCAAGGTGGGAGGCTACCTTCCTTTACGAGTTGGGCAGTAGCTACATAAGCAGTGTGTGTATGTGTGTGTGTGTGTGTGTGCATTGTGTGTGTGCACGCAGTCAGCAGCACAGTACAGATATATGGTACTTGACTGGACTGTTGTGTTTGTACAAGCAAGGGTTACTGACATTAGCAAGGGCGGTTGCCCAGTCAGCACCTGCACCCTTGCACAATGCTGGCTGCAGCATCTGCTACCTCCTAGCACCTAACATTAAGAGCATCCTTGATGGACACAAACATCTGCTGGTGGTTTTCTAGATAATCTCCTTGCCCATTGTCACTGTGTGAAACATGGGAAATTTTACTTAATTTTATTATGTCTATCTGTCTGTCTTTCTCCTCTCTCCAGAGGCAAAAGAGAGGCAGGGCTCCTATTTCTTTAATAGTTATATACATGAGGGTCTTTAGGTAGGTTCTGCTAGTTTTGTCATGGTGGGCAAAATGAGCCTTGCTGAACTTCCCTCTTCTACACAACTATCAAATTTGATACAACTTTTATGAGAAAAGGAGGTCTGTTCTCATTTTCCCCACCCCTCTCCCCTATCTCCTATATCTTTCTTCATTTTTTGAGGGGGAGAGCTAACAGGCACCCCAAAAGAAAGAAAGAAAGAAAGAAAGAAAGAAAGAAAGAAAGAAAGAAAGAAAGAAAGAAAGAAAGAAAGAAAGAAAGAAATGATTTGTCACTGGTTAAGTTTGGTTCTTGACCCAACAGTTGAAGACCAATATGCTACATAAAAGATTAGAATCATAGCTTGATACACAGGAATAATACTCTCATTTCCTCTAGCTGTTAGCCTTGTTGCTTACATATAATAGCCCTTTTTGCATATATGTGAGATTCAAAATGGCAGTGTCCATTTTGATATAAGGTCAACATAAAACACTGATGGCAGGGGCAGTGAGAAGGAAGCAGGGGTGGCAGTGGGCAGACTGAGATATTTATACACCCTTTGCCAGGATGGTTTGGATCCAAGAACCCAGACTGTACACTTTGTGGTCTTAGTGGTAGTCATGTGTGCAACCCCATCAAATAAGCTGATGGAATCTGTTGCCTCTTCCAGTCCCAGATATCACTATAAAAATTGTTGGTCGCTGTGTAAGGAAAAGGCAATCAGGTCAGTGGAGTTTTAGAAAAATGTGACTGTGTGAATTCAGTTAAGGATGCAGTCTGAGGATGGTGTATAGTGAGTGACCTTGTGGTTTTAACTCATAGCTTGGTATGAACGAATGAAAAATGGATTGTATGCTATTAAATGCTTTCCATCTTTTGTTTGTTTGAGTGAAGTGATTCAGTATATTGTCTGTGTTGTTCAGCCATGACTTGGACGGCTGTTTCTCCAGAATGGTTTAAAGTTGATTTCACTTTAACAATGCATTGCTTGCTTTGCTTTTTGCTATTTCATCTACACAGACCCCGCCAAATGTACAGTATATTTGCTGGTATGACGTGCTTGCATGCCCAGTCATGCTGAATCAGGTGGCTCATTTCATACTGGACTGATATCAGGTGGTAATAACTTATGGCCTGGGCAACTTCGCGCCATGTTAGTCAAGGATGAAGGTAAAATCTTTACTCATTAAAAAGCATATTTGTGTAGGGTTTGCCAGGTCAGAAGCATCCCAAACCCTGAGATTTCAGGGGCAGGCCCTAGCAATGCAATGGGGCAGGCCCTAGCAATGCAATGGGGCAGGCCCTAGCAATGCAATGGGGCAGGCCCTAGTTATGTCATGGGGGTGGGCCCTAGTTATGTCATTAAGCATGATACATTAAGCATCAACCACAGTTACTTGGAACATACCACTCAAACAAAAAAATGCTCTGATTGGAAATTAAGATAGAAATCTTGTTTAAATGAGGGTGTTCCCAGGTCCAGCTGAAGTGATGGCATCATTCCTTCTCACCTGCTTAGACAGCCTGAGTAAGGAACATTTAATCCAGTCTACTTGCTTCTGGCAAGAAGAGTTTAAGTGCCCTTAGGCCAGCCCAGTTACCAGAAGGCCATTGTAGGAAAAAAAGGAGCCTAGTGTTGTGGAAATGTTAGATGGGAGCACTCAGGAGTAAAGATGGATGCCCCTGAAGACTGCAATTCTAAACACACTTACTAAGGGACTAAGCCCCATAGAACTCAACAGGACCTACTTCTGAGTAGATATTGTTAGGATTCTGCTGTTGGTAAGGCTTGACTAGGGATCTTCTGCAACGATATCCATATCAAAGCAGGGTTGGCAACCCTCTGCCTGGAATGCCCTGCCTGCCTGTAAATATATTTACAGTGCAATCCTATGCATGTTTACTCAGAAGCAAGTCCCAATGTATTCAATGAGGCTTACTCAAAGAGGGAAGCATGCACAGGACCAGGGCCGGTTCTAAGGGGTGGCCAGGTTGGGCACTGGCCCAAGGGCCCTGCGGATTGCAAGACAAAAGCTTCCAAGCCACCCGCCATCCTCCCCACTTCAATGTGTGCGCTGAATGCCATCAACCAAGATGGTGGCAGAGGCTTCAGTCCCTTACGGAAACCTCGGCCGCCATCTTGATTGATGGCAACCCTGTGCACGCGGTGCGATGAACAGCAGAGAAAGGTAGGTGAAGCAGGGGGGATGGCAGGGAGTGGCGGGTGGCTCGGAAGGTCTTGTCTTGCAATCCGCAGGATCGTGGAAGGGGAACAGAGGGGCCCGGGGCAGGCTAATGCCCAAGAGCCCCCACATTTCTGGAGCCGGCCCTGCACAGGACTGCAATTCAGTGATAAGGAACTTCACTCACCCAATCCAAAATTCAGAATCAGGCCACTTTAAGCTGTTTTGCAACTGTTTTATACTTGTTTTATGGTTATTGGATTTTAAATGGCTTTATTTCTTGTTGTGAGCTACCTTGGTTTCCAACCCTACCTCTCAGGGTTGTTGGAAATATTCCATATACACACACACTGGAGATGTAAAAATGCATACACCCCAGGTAATAGTTTATTGTCAAAACCAGTTGGCCATTGCAGAACATTTTTTTTAAAAAGTATTAGTTTCCTGCCAAATAAAGCAGTGATACTTAAGTAAGCCCTGCCAAACTGCTTAAAAAAAAAGGATTGGAGGGGGAGAGAAAGCTTTACAACACAATTGTTTTCTATGTTCAATCAAAAGTCCCATTAATTTTCAGCACAATCCTAACCACGTCTACTCAAAAGGAAGTCCTACTGAATTCAATGGGGTTAACTTCCAGACATGTGGAATTAGCATTGCAGCTTTACTCCCAGAAAAGCTTCATATTGGAGAGGTTTTCAAAACAGGTTATGAATAAGACAAATAAACTGCAACAGTCCAGTAAAATTTAAACTTGTCTGACTCCTTAATTAGAAAATTATAACACTGCAATTGTATACACTTTTTAAAACTTCTGTTCAAAAATTAATTGAAATATAAAATGTATAAGCCATTTTTGTAAGTAATTAAAAAACCATGCATGCACATTTTTATTGTAATTGTAACTAAAATTGTTTACTGTGTATGCCCACCAAGATCCTGCTGCGATCTTCTTTTGTAGTGCAATCCTATGCATGTTTACTCAGAAGCAAGTCCCAATCCTGTACAGAGAAAATACTCTTTATGATGCTGATAACTATATTTTTACTGAATTCCTGATGTGAGACAAGCAGGAAAACTGTTTGGAGAACTTGAAATGGGGTTTAGGTATTGCCTGGGGGTCAAGAAATCTTGTCAATCACAACCCTGACTTCACTTATTGGCTAAAAACCTGAAAGGGCAGGGATTAGAGCAGCCAGTACTAACAGAAGTTGGGGTGTGTGTGACATTTTGGTTTATATCCTTTGAACCAAAGCCTAGAAAGTTAAAAAAAAAATTAAAAAAATGAAAGCTAAGAGTCTGGAGGTTAAGGTAATTCACCCAGTGACCCAGAGAGAACCCCCCAAAACTGGAGTGTCTGGGCGAAAACTAGAGACCTGATAGTCCTATATTTGTGGTAGGGATGCTGTTTGTTTTATCCACCAAGCTTGAAGCTCTTGTATCTGTCTTATGCGATGCCAGTATATTGGGGCAGGAGTGTGTATATGTGATTGTACAAAATGGTATTGTGGAACAAACCTTTTAGAGCAGTATGCTTATGAAAGAGAAGATGGCAGCCACAGATATCCACAAACAGGGAGTTCTGTCACAAAAATAACATTATTGCCACAGCAGTTTAAATAGTTTTTCTTGCAGGGTACCCCATGGCCTCTCATGATACAGGGCGATGCTGCCAAGGTATTTTATATATGAAAAAAAATTACATGAAAGTTTTCACGTTTCAGTCATAACAAACTATGACCATTTCAATTTTCACCACAGAATTTGGGAGTTTATCCTTATCTGCTCAGTGCTTTGCAGAACCCGTTCATATACAGGTGTTCCCATTCATTGGAATTTGCTCCACCCCCTCCCCTTGGGAAGAAAGGCTTCTTCCTAGAGGGAGGGGCTGAGCAAGATCAGATGGGGCACATGTCCTCCCCTTTTAAGGGAGCTGCCACCCTGTCCTCTTCCTCCTCCATCATTGTAGCTCAAGGCAGTGTAGGACTAGTCAGTCACCTTACAGGAACAGACTAGGTATTTTTGGGGTGTACCTCAAATGGCCTCCAGTGCACTTTTTATGCCTACACCACACTGCTCTCTCTCATTTGGTTTTTGGTGGGCATTAAATTAGGCTGTTTCATTCTTTTCATTGGCAGGTGGTACAGGCAGGCAAGCAGTTTTTATCACTGGTGAGCACCCTTAGGCACCCTTCTTTAACCTCTTTCCAATGCTGACTGCCTTGGGAGGCTGCTTCATCTGGTACTTTTAGGGCCTGGCAATGAGCTGATACACCCCATCCCCACTGAACACTGGACAATGGGGGTGGGGTGCACCAGTTGGATCACAAACATGCAGGGCTCCCCTTGATTGGAAAGGGAAAATTTGGCCTCACCATCACATCCTTAGGCTGATGGGAGCTCATCTAGGGTACTTTTGCCCAGGTGGTAGACAGGAGGTTTTTCCTCTTGTCTCCATATATTCAACCTGCCCACTTTTTGTTAGTCTTACTTCTGAGTGTACAGGTGTAGAGCTCACTCTTTTAATGTCCGGTGTCTTCTGCTCTGTTCCCATGAATATCAGCAGCATGATGATCCCACTTTTTTTTTTGCCCAATGGAAAGACGGAAGATATTCCTGTGTTTCAATATCCTGGGCTTTTATTTGCTTTCCTCTTCAATCTCTTGTTCAAGAAGTAATCTTTTCAGGAATATTAGCAGAAACATCACTTTTTATGCTGAATGAAGGCTATCATTAGTGCCAAGTGATGCCATTGTTTTTTCATATTGAAAGGCTGGTGAAGATGTTGGAAAACTGAGCATTTAAGAAAGGCTAAAAGAAGCCAGACTTTTGTCTTTGGATGAATTGGTATGGAGTGGTGACGCTTTGCAGTTCTTGTTAATAAAATACATTTTCCAAGTAGCATCACCCCAATGATCATGTAATCAAGCACCAGGGTCTGAAGACACATGAGCCACCACCTTGCTGAAGCTAAGCAGGTCTGGATCTGGTCAGTACCTGGATAGGAGACAGCCTGGGAACCACATGTATGCCACCTTGGGTTCCATGGTGAAAGAAAGGCTGGGTATAAATGTAATAAATAAATAAATAAATGTTTATTTCACCTAATGATTATGAAATCATGAATCCCACCCCCAAATATATCTTAAGTTAAATCTTATTGTTTTCACAAATGTTCAATAACATGGTGAGGCTCCACCAGCTGTCTATATACAACTGAACCAGGCTGCATTTGATTCAATAAAATTTGTTTCGCCCACTCCATCCAGGCTTGCTGAGAGAAGTAGATAATGAAATCATCATCAACAACACCTTCCCTTTAGCTGTAATATTAAAGTAACTGGTCTGATCCTCTGAGAGCACCCCCTCCAAGAATAACTATGAGAACAGTAGCTTTAATTATAGTATGATATTCCTTAATATATAAAGTTTAATTTATTACTGCCCCATTTTAAATATACCTCTATTTCTCCTCCATTTTCTGTATTCCTTCCCCTATTCCCTAGTAAAAGGTTTTTAAAAGTGGATTTACTTCTTTGAAAATGTTTATAATTTTTTAAAAAAAGACAAATTATTCCTGATCAAAACTAGCAGCAAAACAAAATCTGAATTCTGAACTCACCTCAAAATTGGCCAAAGCAAATTTTGAATTTGCACATTCAAAATATATTAGGAATATATAAATTTTCCCTTCAGAAGTATTTCCCCTTTAAAATACAAACGCAACTTTTGCAAGATGGCAAAAATTAGTGTTTGAAACCATTCTGTTGTTCACAACTTCCTCAAAGAATTGTCAGAAATGCTCAGGTTGGAAAAAACAAAGGTGGGGGCAACAGCACACCAGGTGCTATGGGGTGGAGTGGGAAAGACTTCCTCCTTCCTTGTGGGCTGGATGGAACAACAGCTGACTACAGAATTGTACTCAAAGAGTGGTTATCAATGGTTCCTTCTCAAAGTGGAGGGAGGTAACAAGCGGGGTATCACAGGGCTTGGTCCTGGGCCCAGTGATCTTCAACATTTTTTATTAATGACTTGGATGAGAAGGTGTAGGGAATATTTATCAAATTTGCAGATGATATAAAATTGGGAGAGATAGCTAATACCCTTGAAGACAGAAATAAAATTGAAAGGGATCTTGATAAGCTGGAGCATTGTGCTGAAAACCATAGAATGAAATTTAACAGGGATATGTGCAAAGTCCTACACCTAGGGAAAAGAAACCAAATGCAGAGTTGTCAGATGGGGGATACTTGGCTCAGCAATACAACATGCGCAAAGGATCTTGGGATTGTTGTTGATCACAAGCTGAATATGAGCCAACAGTGCAATGTGGCTGCAAAAAAAGCAAATGCTGTTTTAGGCTGCATTAACAGAAGTATAGTTTCTAAATAACATGATGTACTAGTTCCCCTCTACTCAACACTGGTTAGGCCTCATCTTGAGTACTGCATCCAGTTCTGAACACTGCACTTTAAGAAGGATGTAGACAGACTGGAACAGGTTCAGAGGAGCAAGGGTGATTAGGATACTGGAAACAAAGCCCTATGAGAAGAGACTGAAAGAACTGGACATGTGTAGCTTTGAGAAGAAAAGACTGAGGGGAGATATGATAGCACTCTTCAAGTACTTGAAAAGTTGCCACACAGAAGAGAGTCAGGATCTCTTCTTGATTGTCCTGAAGTGCAGGACATGGAATAATGAGCTCAAGTTGCAGGAAGCCAGTTTTTGACTGAACATCAAGAAAAACTTCCTGTTAGAGCTGTGTGACAATGGAACCAATTACCTAGGGAGGTGGTGGGCTGTCCAACAACTGGAGGCATTGAAGAGGCAGCTGGACAGCCATCTGTTGGATATGCTTTAATTTGGATTCCTACACTGAGGAGGGGTTGGATTCGATGGCCTTATAGACTGTTTCTAATGCTATGATTCTATGATTCTCCTCCTGCTTGCCAACAGCAGAGCAACAGAAAGGTGTGGGCAGGGAATTGAAGGTTTGTGGGTGGTTGGAAGGGGAAGATTTGGGGGGACTGGAAGGGAGGCTTTGAATTATTCTCTGGCTCGGGTTTTATTCTAAGCCAGAGACATGGAGTCACAATGCTAGTCTCATATTTGAGACAAAGTCATCTTGTTGAGCCAGGTTATCTATAAAAACAATATATTTTAAACTCCTCAGAATCCAGTAGCAGATTTGGTACACTATCCCTGGAGAATGCATTGTACTGACTGTTCCATCTTCTGTGAGATTTTGTAAATTTCAAGCCATTGTGAATGCAGGAAGAGCTCTTTGTGGAGCTGGCAGTCATTACTGCCCTCTAGTTAAGGTTAGAAACCAGACAGGATAGTATGTCAGTTGTGAATACCCCTAATCCAAGACATCTCCCTCTGCAGGAGTGTCATTTCCTTTAACTTGTCATTTCAATGACAGACCCGAGGCTGCCTGTTTGGGGACTGGCCAGAGACAGATTTACTTCTCAAGTGTGAGCTGTTTTATTGATTCCAGTGTCTAAAAAATATCTGACAAGTTTATTTTTCCTAACCAAGGTGCTTTGTGTTAGATGAAGCTCTGAATGGGTTCTGTAAATTGACAGAGAAGGCATTACTGAAGGGAGATGAAAGTGACAAGGCATTAGCAGCTTGGCAATCACTGTAGGCTCACAGCTGAGATGAAAGGCTAGGCAGATGCATGATTCAGCAGAATTGGATTCCACTAGTGACACTTTTAAGATTTGTTTCCTTACCAAACCTAGTCACTGTTGCTGCAGTGTCTCAAGTAGTGATGGATGAATCAGTCTATTTCCAGTTCATGTTACTTTCCCATGTGTTCACCCATAAGTTAACTCCATTCCATTTTTAAAGAAAAAAATCACAGAAAATTTTGCATTTAAATGTGTTTAAATAGCATTTTAAAATGTATTTTCCATCAAAATAGGCATATCTGAAACCTATTTACTCTCAACATAATATTTGAATATATTTTCTTTACACATTCATTTTTAAATGTAATGTGATACTTTCTTTGATCCAAGAATTGCTTTGGAACATTCAGAAAGTGTGAAACACAATTGGATAACTACATTCTGACATTAGGGTGTATCAGATAAGCATATGTCAGAATTTGCAAAGATCAAATTTGCCAAGTATCCCTCCTCCTAAGTTGGGCAAGACCCTTTTTATAGTGCCATCCTCTTTCTGGTTTCAGATACAACACGTAAGTGTGTGTAATGTTACTTAAGTTTTATTTTTCTAATGAAAAATCACAATTCTTAATTTTGTAGGTTTTTAGAGGCAGGGTATGTATCTGGATTGTGGGGAATGAAACCTTCTAATCCAGAAAGATGCACAATTTATTTTGCTTATAATAACTTAAACATTCATATGGTCAATTTTAGTGGTGCACAGACCCTCCGTGGCGCAGAGTGGTAAGCAGCAGTAATGCAGCCGAAGCTCTGCTCACGGCTGGAGTTCGATTCCAACGGAAGGAGGAAGTCGAATCTCCGGTAAAAGGGGTCGAGGTCCACTCAGCCTTCCATCCATCCGTGGTCAGTACCTGGCATATGCTGGGGGGTAAAGAAAGGCCGGGGAAGGAACTGGCAATCCCACCCCATATATACAGTCTGCCTAGTAAACGTCACAAGACGTCACCCTAAGAGTCGGAAACGACTCGCACTACAAGTGCGGGGACACCTTTACCTTTACCTTAAAGACTGACATTTTGGCAGGGACTGAGATAATAGAAAGGAAAGGGAGAACTGAGGGATGCATGTCCCTCAGGTAGAAAAGACTGTTGTTGTTGGCCTAGTCCATATGTTTGGAATATTTACATGGGCCTTAGTGGTTCCCACTTTTGTTTGCGTGTGTGTGCATGTGATGGGGACCTCAGGCACAGCTTTGGCCAAAACATGCATCAGAAATTATGCAAATATACTTTTATTTTATTTATAGGCTACTTTTCAGCAATGCTCTCAGAGCGGCTCACAAATTGATAAAATGACAATGAATCATAAAAATCATAATAAAACCAGTCACGGCAAAGCAATAAAACAAAATAAAATGTCAACATAAAACATCAGATACTTTAAAACAAACAAATAAATAAAATGTACCTGCAAACAAAATGAAAAACTAGCCACGCTTCTTGGTGGTGGGAATTCAAGAGACGGGGCGACATAACAGAAAAGGCCTGTCTTCAGGCATTGCCCACCTCACCTCAGAAGGTGTCAAAACACAAAGCAAGGCCTCAGAGGCTGATGTTGAGATTGATGACTGACATCTGTGATACTGGATTGAATGTTAACTTTGTCCGTGTGAATAAAAAAGTAGCTAGGTACCCAAGTTGATGCATCCCACAGGTCAGATTAGCTCAGCTATCACCTAAATTCGAAGCAAAGCACTGAAACTGCCCTATGCTTGTGTGCCTTTTGCAGGGCACAGCAGGCAGTGTGACTAGTCTTATTAGCAGCTATGAGAGTTCTGAACTGTGATTTGAAGCAGCATATCCAGAATAGTACCCATGGCCATATTATCACGAGCTGTTTCATCTAGAGGTTTATGGCAAATTAAGTAGATTGTGACTGTAGCATGACTGAGTATTAAAGGTAGATCTAGCATGGTTAAGATTGCTAGGCTGCAACCTAGAGTGCTGTGCTCCCCTTAACATGCCCTGTTGCAACAGGTGATTAAGCAGCAGTGGCTTTTCCACCGGTTCTACCCCCATGCTGTTGCTTGCCCTATACATGGATGGGGGAAGTGTCCAGGTCTGCTGCACAGAAGATGCAGGAGGAGGCAGATGGCCAGCTCTGGGAATAAATAGATGGGAGAAGTTGCATCTGCTTTGGCGTCTGCTGCATTAGTGAATTAAAAATCTCTGGGTTGCAAGATGGCAACTCTAGGCATGGCACATAGGAGACAGATACAGAACACACAGAGCCATGGGATTTATAAAACCCTGGGCTCATAAAAAAAGACAGTGAAGAGACAGAAAATACAAGCACATACAATAGCATATATCTCAGCCAGCTCTTCATAATTTCCTGCATGTACACTACTCTGTCCAAATAGACTGATGTATATTTACAGTATTTGTTTCTCCTGCTCAGGACACAAACCTCTAAGAGGCCTGTCACTGACCTTCAGTGCCCTTGTCAAAGTGAACACTCAGAACAGATAAATGGACAGCTATGCTAACAACGTGGTTTTCATATATTCATTGTAAAACTTGTACCCAACCTTCCCTATGCAAGGGGGTTAGAACAATTAAAAATAGAGAACAATGTAATGACAAGACAATAAAAAAACAATGAAATGCAGATAGTAAAACAGTAAAGCAGTAAAACTAAAACCAAAACCTAACCCATAAAAGGTTTCCCTGGCAGGTTAGGATTTCTCTTTGAAAGACTGGAGCTTGTCTCCCAGGTATTCTTCCCAGGCGTTCCTCTTGTATATTCCTAATTCTTTCTCACCACTTTTCACTGTATTATTGTAATATTAAAATGTGCTGGCTCAGATTCATGTTATTGCAGGATTTGTGGGGAGCCCTTCGCTTATAACTACAGAAATAAGCCCTGACGTCCATGGATGCTGATTCCTCTATATTATGGATGGGCTTGCAAACACAATGTTCATGCTGTGTAAATAATCTGGGGGCCCATCTCTTATGGATTTGGAAACAGGTGCATTGTTCAAGTTGTTCATAGCCTGTCAGGTCAGTTGAATCAAACTGGAAATGTTAAAATGTCTCACAGTTTTGCTGCTACATGGTAACAGGGAGAAAGTTCATTAAGTGTTTTGGTTTGTAAACCCTCATTTCCCCATAGGGATTTGGTAGATTTGGGTGCCATTATAATTAAGGGGAAGTAGGGATCTGTAAATTTCTGTTCTCTCAGTTTCTCATTTTTCTAATCTTAAATTCAGTTCTCCACATTTCTGCAGCAATTTGTGATTTTTTTTAAAAAAAAAACCTCATGAAATTCTTCAGTATTTTAGTGCTAATTTCTCTTAACAAATGCATTTTTGTATGCAGTTTTAACTAGCGTACACATTTTTAAGCACTTTATCATAATATAATGCATTTTGTATGTTATTTTCTCCAATATATTCATTGTGTGCATACTTTCCCCTAATATATGCACTTCTGTAAAACATTGCTTGGTTGGAGAACTACATCACAAAATTTGGATAAGTGAGAATTTCAAAGGCAAGCTGTGTTTCATATTGTTTTGGAAAGTGTGAATTTGGCTTTAAATGCCCAGCTTAATCAGATTTCTTGCCCATCCTGAAGGGGAAATTTATTTTATTTGTTTTTACAAAGGTCTTCTATGTCTCCTTTTTAAACTGTGCAATTTCTACAGAAATCAGCAGACTTGATTGTTTTATCTTGTACTTTTGATAGAACTTATATATGCAGTTTTAGGTTGTGCATATGTGGGTTTTGTTATCTGTAGTTTTTGCATATTCTATTCAGAAGCTACCTTACTCTTCACATCCACCCATTTATTAATAAGAAAACTTTACTCATGCCTAGTTTCAATTTAATTTATTTAAAACTATTATTTATATATCACTATTAATAAAATAGAATCATAGAGTTGGAAGCAACTTCAAAGGTCTTCTAGTCCAACCCCCAACTGATGAAGGGACTTGCTTACTGCAGCATGCCTGATAGGTGGCCAACTTCTGCTAAAAAATATTGTGGTACAGAAAAGGTACACATATCTCAATGGCCTTTAAAAAATGTATGTTGAAACCTTTTGTTGAAATCTCTCACAACTCTCTTAGCATGTAGATCATCTCGCTTATAACATTACATTTATTTAAATATTGCAGGATGTTAAGATGAAAGCGGATAGTGTAAGTTTTTCTTAAGTTCCTTTATGTGTCATTTTTGCAAGACCAGAAGTGGCCACTATTCCAGTTTTGGGGTACAATTGTTTTTGGTGCAAAAATAGAGTCACAGCCTCAAAAATGTTCTCCAAAAGACCCAAAGAGCACACCTTTTTTCATGCCCATTCACTTTGCTCGCTGTCTTTCTTGGCAGAGTTCTTTTAGCACCATTAAAAGCAAGCAAGATTCTCTTGGCTAGCATGTTGGCCTAGAGCCAGCACCTTGAAACTAGAGACGTGCAATTTCATTTTTCATTTTTATTTTTAAAACCACATTCATTTAGTTTTAATTGTATTTTAATTCCATTCATTTAATTTTTCCTTCATTTAATTACATTGATTTTTGTTTTTCCATTGATTTCAGTGGAGACCCACTCAGTCTTCTATTGCCTGTAACTTTGCTATTTTCCATCCAAATATCATTCAATTAGCAGGAATTGTACTGCTCCCTCAGGACATCATGCTTGCCAATTTCAGGTAGACTGAACAAAAGGAAGGGCAAAAACAAATCTGTCAAATAAAACTAATGAACCCACAATTGTTTTTCACATTTATTTTTCTTTTAACATTCATTTTACATTGCAACAAATCCAACAAAATGGAGTGGATTTTCATTCACTTTTAAAATGAATGCACACCCTAGGTAATGATGGGCTGAGAAGTCAAATCAAGAGGGCAGAATGATTTGTGCCTTCATTCTCAATGGGGAAGCATTTTTGTCTCTTTTGAGAGGCCCTCTCAACTACTGGGCATAATGGACAGGGTTTTGTTTTCTGAAAGGATGTGTTTCTCTTTGTGTGTTTCCAAAATACATCACCTATAACACACACACACACACACACACACACACACACACACACACACACACACACACACACACACACACACTTCTGTACCCCTTCTCATGGATAATGTGAGTTTGGAGACTTCAGAGCCGAAGCCCTGCTGTTGGGGTTAGGTTGAAGAGTTACATTAGAGTTCATGCTATTTCCATTACATTTAGGGATATTCATCCATTAAGAGCCGCCTGACCCTATGAATTTGCAACTACTGGATGTCTCCTGCTTTGGTAATGTTCCCACATTACCAGTATTCAGCTTTATACATCAGGGAACTTTAATTCCAAGGCCTGCTTAAGGGGAGGTCACTTGTCAGCAATAAGCCTGCTCTCTATACCAAGATAGATATGTAGAAGATTTGGATCCTGACCAAGTGCTTTTAAATCTGTGGTTTCTCAAGTTGTCTTGGCCCATTTTAAGATTAAAAGTCAATTGCAGAAATTGGCAAAGGACATGATATCACTGAGCTGGTCAGTAGTATTGATTTATACCTCCCATTTTATGGATTCCACAATCAACTGACCTTGTAATCTGACTTAAAATAGTGTATCTAACTTTTTCCTTTTCCTGAACAAGCAATGCATATAAATTATACGTTTTGAATGCAGCAAGCAGCCTAAATGTTCACTGTTTGCTACAGTGCAACAAGGATGATGAAGGGAATACCACGGGGGGTAGCCAACCGGGTACCCTCCAGACTTTTGGACTACAACTCCCATCATCCCTGACCATTGGTCATGCTGGTTGGGGCTGGGGGAGTTGCACCCCAAAATATGTGCAGGGCACTTGTTTGATTACCCATGGAATAGAGTCAACTGGGAACTGATGGAAAGGACTGCAGATAACTAGGTTATGGAGGTACAGTCCAACAACAAATGTTGATGACATATAGGTTTTAAAAAATGTATTAGAGAATTGTTGAGTCAGAAGTTAGCTAGCTTAAGTCTATTGCAAAATGCAGTGGCGCAACTGCTCACTGGGGTAGGAGATCGCTAGCACGTCACCCCACTGCTGAAAGAATTGCATTGGCTGCCTATTACCTACCAGACTAAATTCAAAGTGCTGGTATTGGTGTATAAAGTCATATACAGCTTGGTACCAGGATACCTGAAAGATTGTGTTACCCCTTATATACCCAGTCAGTCACTGCGCTCTGCAGGTGAGGTCCTCCTGCAGGTACCATTTTATCAGGAGGTCTGCTATGCACAGCATAGGAAGCAGACCTTTAGTGTTATCGCACCTACCCTTTGGAATTCACTCCTTTAAATATTAGACAGGTGCAATTCTCTTTTGTCTTTTCAATGCCTACTGATGACCTTCCTCTTTCAACAAGCCTTTTAAGTAGAGACCTTACCCCAGTCTGCATCTGTGTTAGAACTATTTCAACATGTTTTTAAAGATCTTTTAAATATGTTTTCTTTTTAAAGATGTTTTTAAGATGTTTTATAGATATTTTTATGGTTTATTTCCTGTTTGCCACCCTGGGCTCCTTTTGGGAGGAAGGATGGGACATAAATTTAAATGATGATGATGTCGATATCTGCGATATTGCAGGGCTCTCTAGTAGTAAGCCAGCCATGACAGATTCTCCAGAATCTTTCCTCTTCAGACATTATATTTTTGGTTCACACACAGATCTTCCCCAAATGTGCCATCATGCATCAACATAATGTGCAAACTGGGGAATTGCTAATGACTGAGAGAGACTTCTATAATGGCAGTGCCTGCAAAAAAAAAGAGGGGGGGTTGTGATTCAGGAATTCTGATGAACTAACTATTTTGTAATAATTCCTTTTGCTTTTTGCCATACCGAATGAGAAGACAGCAGTGGAAACTTGTGCCTATTGGGACCGGTAGGATAGTAGGTGGAGCCAGAGCCAATGACTGGCAGAACCTAGTAATCCTTGCTTTGTCCCCATCTACCTCCCCATTTTGTTCTTTAATGGCAACACTGAGACAAGGAAGAAGCTGTTAACTACTGCCAGGAAGATGGGAGCTGGCTGAGGACATACTGAGGTTGATGGGACAGTGACCCATTCTTCCTAATGGAGCAAACTCCATTGGAAAATGGTGCAGAATATTGAGGAAGTAAGCTTGTTTTCTCCTTGCATTCACAAAGAAGAAAAGAACATCAGGAAAGAGATAACATATAGAAGAGAAAGCTCTTGAAGACTGAATCTGTACTTTGTGCCAGTCACAAACCAGGAATGCCTCCTCCACATCATCTGTTGTATCTTTCAGGCTTGGCCAGCATAGGAATCAATACCTCTCTTCTGAGGAAGAAAAATAGTGCCTGGCATGTAGGCAGTCACTTTTTATTTTAATACACTAGAAATGCCAATTTGGCTGATCTTCTTTTAGCATGAATTTGGTCTCTGCCATTTTTGGTCTTTGGTTTTATCTCTACCTCTGCCTTCATGTGTCCCTCCACTTCCTCATGATTTTAACCTGGATTCATATCTTATATTTCAAGTTATAGTTCTTGCTCATCACTATGAATGTGATGTCTGAAGATGTTAATGAATGTGAATCTGTGTGTGACTATGTGTGAGATACATCTCGTTATTATTCACACAATTTTATCATCATATTTTCTTTTTTACTGAGAACCAGATGGAAAGTGTAATCCAGTAAAATGTGACATAAAAATTGCTACTGACTTCCGTGAAGATATGTTTGTAATAAACCCCCAAATTTTAAGCCCATTTAATATATTTATTTGCATCAGTCTTGCCTGTGCAATGGAAGTGAGGGCAGGTGCCCTCATAGTGTAAAACAGGGACAGCAAATGTGGTGTCCTCCAGATGTTGGACTACAACAGCCATCATCCTCAGCCAATATAGCCAATAGCTACAAATGGTGGGCCACAAATGGAGGGAGTTGTAGTTTAACAACATCTGGAGGGCACCATGTTGGCTACCCCTAATCTGAAAAAACACATTCCACATGGAGGCTTAAATGTGCACTGATCAGATTGATGCAGTCTGACTCTAACTTTTCTGGCAGGAAATAGTCCACAGAACATGGCATCATATATACAGGGCCCTGCTTGGAGTGCTTATGACAATTGTTAGTTTGAGAGTATGGGGGAGGGGAAGCTGCCTGCTTGAGTGAGAGCAGAGCCAAGGATAAAGTATGAGTCTGTGCTTAGATTTTTACTGTTCACAATCTGAAGGCTACATTTAGTCTCACATATTCAGAATTAGTTTAATTTAAGTTATCAGTTGGTTCACAGAAAGAAAACTGCTGTGCGGAGTCTGCCTAGTGGCCTATCAAGTCTGAGTATTCTATGTCTAAGAACATTGATAGTTTCAAACAGTAAATTCAAACTAACATAATAATTTACCTTATTAGCAATATAAAAGAATAGCTTGTATATACTGTTAATAACCAGCTATCAATCTGTTTTGACACATGAAAATGAGTGACTGGTTAATATAGAAAAAGTCAGTAATATACTTGTTGATAAAGCATCTCACTGAGGTGGGATCCAAACCTTCCCATTTATGAACCAGGATTGCAACCAAAGTCCTGAAGAGTAACTAAATGTACTTTCTTTTTTATTCCAGGTCCACAGATTACGGTACTACTTATGAAAAACTAAATGACAAGGTGGGACTGAAGACAGTGCTGAGTTACCTTTACGTCAGTCCTACTAATAAGAGGAAGGTAAGGAAGCTATTTTCGAAGAGGTGACTAAGTAAAGAAAAAAAAAAAGCTCTGTTCATATGTGTGAGAATTCCAGTCCCATGTCAAGAACACAAAATGCTTTGGAAAATCAGAGTCCTCAGAACATGAACTTTTAAAGGCAATAACCTGCATCCTGTTGCTTATGTTAAATGAACTCATTTTGTCTTTAAGGCTGCAATTCTTCTACCAATTTATCCGGGAGTAATCCCCACTGAACTCAGTGGGATTTACTTTTGAGCAAACATTTATAGGATTATTTTAGGGGAGGTTTCATGTGCAGCATCAGAAAACACATTAGATCTTCGTTTACACTATTTGATCTACAGTCAATGTTGTTAACAGAATGCGGAAGAGAAATCAAATGTTTGGTTGTTGTTGTTAACGTTGTTATATATTTGATTCCTTACCTATCCTTTGCCATAAGGTCCCAGTGTGGATTACAACTACATAAAAAATTAATATTAAAATCAGCTAAAATAATTAGAGACAATGTAGGCTTCACATTTATGCTATAGAGATTAGACCAATTTAAGCATAAGCCATTTTAAGCCTTACATGTGTTACAGCCTGAAGATATTATAGTTTGTGTGTTCTTGTTTCATTAGACAGTGGGCTGTCTAAGTTCTATTCAGAGCAGACACACTTAAACTAATGGACCTCAGTTAATTATGTCCATTAATTACAATGGGTCTGCTTTGAACAGAACTAACATTCGATACAACTCTATTTGGCTACTCTTTTTAAAAAGTAATTTCTTAATTCTTTATTCTTCTTGTGGAATTTGTTCCTGCACATCAGATGTTGTACACCTTCTCAGCTTGTCCTCATGCTAGTTTGAAACCAGTTTGACTCCATTAAGAACAGGGAGTTGTATCCAAACTTACTCCTGCTTAGAGTGGACCCATTGAAATTAATGGACATGACAAACTTAGGTCTGTTAATGTCAATGGGTCTACTCTGAGTAGAACAGCTGCATACAACCCAGGGCTGCCATTATTTTCTGGCTTATGGAGGAAAGGATTAGCGGCTGCATGTGCAGCAGTAGTACAATATTTAAACTTGCCATCTGCTGCCTGCTTGGGATTCTCTCATTGCTTGATTCCATTTACTATGGCTTAGATTTAGACTTGAAATTTCAGTGTTCATAGCTGGTGTTTTAACCATATACAAAAAGTCAAGTGTTCAAATAAGATGATGAGAAGAGTGTGAGGCAAAGAATGCAAGTGCGTGCTTGGAATGTGTAGGAACAAGAGTGATGTTGCTGCTTCCTGCTTTCCCATGTAGCCATCTGAGCTCCTGCTCACTTACCAAGGGAGAATCCAGGGTCACTTCTTAGGTTTTTTTTTAAACTAAAGTAATCATTACGTTGATTCATTTTGTGGGTAGAGAAGAGATGCTTTTAGCTTTCTTGTGCTGTCAGAGACAGAATGCCATAGTAGATAACTAAATGGTACCATAAGAGTTGTGTGAGGGGAAAGCTTGGGAACAATTACATTTGATATTTTTCAAAGTGCCATTTAGGTCATCTTCTATACCCATCTGATGGTGCATTTTGCCGTTAGTATTTTTAATATTATTTTTTCCATCTGTTGTCAGGTCACCTGGTTCAGAAATGATGTTTATTTTTCTGCCAGGTATCTTTAGGCAGCTGCATTGCCATAGTTACAGTATGGTCCTGTTACATCTATGGGAATCTTTTTTGTTTTAAATTTCTCAGGCTGAATTCTCAACATCAGTCGTCTTGATCCACTCAGTGTTCTGAAATCAGATCACATCAGCTTCTATTTCATATGATAGATGAAAATATCTTCTGTGTCCATATGATTTCAGCAGATTTTTCTCAGGACCCTAAGAAGATAATTAGTGGTGGTGCTGAAATCTGAAAGCGCATATGTGTTTTAAGAAATGAACTCCCCCCCAATTTTGAAACAAAACTATTATGGCTTGATCTGTAGCTGCCCAACCAGTCTGTTGCAATTCTAATGACTTGGTCTGGAGTAAACTGAGCACCCATTGCCGCCAGATAACCCTCCTTGCTGCTAGACTGTCACATTTTCCATACTTACTCTAGGAAGTCATGGGGGGGAGCAGGTATGGAGGAATTCATAATGTGGCAAAAGAAGAGAGGGTTCCTGCACCTTTAATAATTGTGCAGAAGAGGGAATTTCAACAGGTATAGCTTGTTATGCAAGGTACAACTGCTGAAATTCCCTCTTCTAAGAACACAAGAAACACCTTGCAAAATTAGTCCAAAGGCCCATCTAGTCCAGCATCCTGTGCTCACAATGGCCAACCAGATGCCTACAGGAAGACTGCAAGCAGGACCCAAGTGCAACAGAACTTTCCTCACTTGTGATTCCCAGCAACTGGTTTACAGAGACATACTGTCTCTGACAGTGGAGATACAACACAGCTTTCATGGCTTGTAGCTATTGATAGCTTCATCCTCCATGAATTTGTTTTATCCTCTTTTAAAGCTATCCAAGCTAGTGGTCAGCACTGCATCTTGTGGAGCAAATTTATAGTTTAACTATGTGCTGTGTGAAGAAGTACTTTCTTTTGTCTGTCCTGAATCTTCCACTGTTCAGTTTCAATGGATAGCCCTGAGTTTTAGTATTATGAAAGAGGAAGAAAAATTTTCTCTATCCACTTTTTCCACACCATGCACAATTTTATCACATGCTTGCTTTTCTATATACAGTAACTATTAACGGTGCAGGAACCCTGTCCTTTGCATGTGGCCACCCCAGGGTAGAGATGGAATTTTCTAAAAATCTCAGTGTCTACTTATACTCACATATTTATTTTCTAATTCCCATTTTGCTCCTTGATCTTGACAAGACATAAGTTATTTTTCACTGGTTCTGCTAAAAATATAAACAATTCTCACATATTAAATGCATTAGTATACAGTTAATATAATATACTGTACATATACACTCCAGTTTCCTAAAGTAACCAACATGTAAACAGATGCATATAACAATACATGCAACTGTTTATTAATACTGTGAGTTAATACTTACATAATCACACTACAAAAAAAAAGTACCAGATGGGGCTTGTGTCTTTAGTATGTGTTATACGTATAATACACTCTTTTTTGGAGATAATTGTTGGGCTTTTTAAACAAAGGACAATAAAGTTAGGGATGGGGGAGAATATCTGCTAAATCAGACTTTGTACCAAATTCCAACTGAATTTGACAGTCCACTATCTTTTCAGACCAGCACTGATTTCTTGCAGTGGGCCGCAACTGTAATCAACACAGATTCTGCGGCCACGGCTACAATCGGCATGGATTTCAAACCCCCCCCCCCAATTTTCCTCCTATTTTACGTAATTATCTTCATAATTTCCTTATAGCTGCTGCATTTGTAACACTGTAGGTGCAATAACGATCACCATTTGTCCATTATATATTACAAGAAAAAATGTGTTATTATTGCTATATAATGCAAAAAAAATTGGATGCCTGCCCTGTCCTAGGCTGTATAGTATATGTCATCAACGTTAATTGTCAAATCATCCTGCAATGTAGTGTTTTTCAAACAAGACAGCTCAGAGCATTCTGAATCTCTATCCTCTTCCTTGGGAAACATGATGGTGATGAGAGACTGACCCACGTGACCTGCCCCACCCCACTTTCATTGCTGCCATCCTCAGCTCATCACGGTCTCTCCATCTCTCTCTGTGCTTAATGTGTGTGTGTGTGTGTAAATAAAAATACAAGCTAGTACTAGTGGTGGTGGTGATGCTGCTGCAGTGCTGATGACAAACTAATTCATGAATAGTGAATGGCAAAAGGGAGGGGAATCATTAAGCAGCACATCAGTTAGCATGAGGCAAGAGACAGACTCCAAGGCGATTATCTGCCTCATTGATATGTAAATAGGAAAAATCCCATGTGGAACACCATTATCATTTACATAAGTATTTACATTAAAAATTACCCAAAAAAATCACCACCAATAAGAACAAATATGGATCAAATCACCAAAAAAGCAAAACCCCACAGTGGTTCGAATCGGCAAATGCCAAAGCAAGCAGGAACAAAAAAAGGGCAGATCGGGATCCAACGATGGGCTATAAGAATACAAGCAGATTGGAACTAGACAGTGAACCCCATTCCTACAATACGCAAGCATCTCAGACATAAGCAGGCACTTGATGCAAGAGGTGGTCCAATGCAGGCAAACCTTGATTGGGTTGGAACTGCCACATTCCATGTGTATAAATCTGTTCAAAATAGATTCCTACTCCACCCCCTACCCTAGAGCTTCTGCAAGGACAGACACGTCTGTATCAAGGGATAGACAATCCAGGATTCTTCTGGCCATACTCAGAACTGACCATTGCTTCTAAGAAGCCTGGGAAATGGAGTTTGCAATCTGCTTAATGTACTAGGAAGCATTGGTAATTCCTCCTTAATCAAATCTCAAACACAAGACATGCTTTATATCCAACCAATTATTTACAGTAAGTTACCTGTTTTGTTAGCCTCATTAATTGTACACAAATGTTAAAGAGATGTTAAAGGAGAAATTCTAGGTACAAACACCAGTCAATACAGAAACAATAGCAATTCATACATCATTTTCTTGTATGCCTTCCAATTTATTTTAGGAAGCCACATCCATTCTGTTAATGGAAACACTATACGTTGTGGCTCGGCCTTCCATTGGGTGTGTTTGGACTTTCATCAGAATTCCTTAAACATTGGCTCAGTGCAATCTAAAGTGTTGTTTGATCATATATCAGGATACTAATCTTGCATTTCTATCATTCCACTGAATAATCCTATTGGCACTTCTACTGCTAATATCCATTAATATTGGTCTGAATAATGCTTATCTTAACAGTAAGGGCCCATTGATACCCAACTGCAAAATCCACATTTTCCATATTCGGCCTCGAGATCCATACATGTCCTGTTTGTGGTCAGGTTTATATTGTGAAAACTCAATTTTCAAGCATCCATACATGTGGGCTTTTCCCCCTAAATTGCTTTAGTATTGGCCACTCCCCTAAGTCCACCCGTTTTCAGTGATTGGTCCATAAAGGTTGTTTGCATTTTGCATGCTTTTTCAGAAGAGCGGAGAAACACACACATATATATATGCACAGGTTTGTGGATGTGCAAAAGGGCAAAGTTAATGGACCCCCCCCTCAAGTGCAAGCAAAATGAATGTCTGGGTTGTTACATATAACATAGTGCATTCTAAAGATGGGAGCCACTGGTTACTCCTGATTCCATTGCATTTATTATTTATTTCTTATTTATTTCTTAAACTTATATACCGCCTGACTAGCAATAGCTCTCTGGGCGGTTAACATAAAATACAATAAAATTACAGAATCTGATGCAACAAGCATATAAAAACTACACAATCTAAAACCAAGTTACAAACATTTAACTAAGATTAAAATGCCTCAGAGAAGAGAAAGGTTTTAACTTGGCGCCGAAAAGATGATAGTGTCGGCGCCAAGCGTACCTCCTCGGGGAGACTGTTCCACAATTCGGGGGCTGCCACTGAGAAGGCCCTAGATCTTGTCACCACCCTCCGGGCCTCCCTATGTGTCGGGACCCGGAGGAGGGCCTTCGTAGTAAACCATAGTGTACGAGCCAGTTCATATCGGGAGAGGTGTTCCGACAGATATCGTGGTCTCGCGCCGTATAAGGCTTTATAGGTTAACACCAACACTTTGAATCTGGCCCGGAAGCATATTGGAAGCCAGTGCAGGCGAGCCAGCCCAGGTGTTATATGCTCAGACCACTTAGTTCTTGTTAGCAGTCTGGCCACCGCATTTTGCACTAGCTGTAGCTTCCGAACCGTCTTCAAAGGTAGCCCTACGTAAAGCGCGTTGCAGTAGTCCAAACGCGAGGTTACCAGAGCATGTACTACTGATGTAAGGTCCTCCTTTATTGAACTTTATTGAACTGGGCAGCAAATCCCTTTCCATGTTCTATTGTTTCCCACTATCTCCTGCTGTTACCATTTTGAAAGGGCTTTCCTTTTGCCCAATGCACCTACCAAATCTCCTCTTCATGTCTCCCCCCCCAATTGTATTCGATCCTTCACCACCCACCATAGGAGAAAGCAAGAGATTGTCTGTAATTCAGTTTCAAGTTATCAAAGGGATGACCCAGATCAGTCAGTTTCAGGCTTGGAGGAAAGAACACAACTTAAGGTGTGTGTGCTCACAGAGAGAGACGCACACACAGAGAGAGATCTGGCTGCCTGACTCTTTGGTAAGTTTGGCTCCCTCACCCATCCCCATCAGCTGTTGGGCAGAAAATGAACAGAGGAAGGGTCGGATATAAATCAAATGATAAATAAATAAATAATGCTTCAGCGTTAACCTTTGGCTTTCATTCACAGTCCTAGCTATTCCACAATATGCTTTATCCAAAAGAATTTGAGACAACAAGAGTAAGTGGCTGGAGGATTGAAGCCATCACCTCTTCCACCTCTCCCCTACGATTTTTTCTCTCATGAGTTTACTACAGACAACTGTTCAATTTAATTTTCATGTAAGATGGCAATAACTGTATTGATGTGCTCATTAGGCTAATTAATTTTGGCATCTTCTTCCACTGAAGAGCTCAATATATTGGGAAATACTAAAGCATCTCTCAGACTGGGCAGTCCATAGTCTGAACCTGACTTTTTAAAAAAATGATTGCAATAAACTAATCTCCCAGTTATTGGGTTTTTTTTTTACATACTGAGCCCCTTAACTACAGATGTTTGTGAGCTTTAGTTAATTGGACATAAATAGAAGGCTTTTGACCAGCATCTCTAATCATCTAGAGCATACGTTGCTATCTGAGGCTTCATTGATTTTGTGCTATAGGAAACAAATAGGATATAAAGATTAATTTAAAGAAGTACTACAATGAATTTTCACACAGTTCAATTTTCACTACAAAAATTACTATTTGGGGACCAGTGACTTTTTTCATTATTCCCCTCCTCCCTCCCATACCTTCCACTCTTCTACCCATTTTAGCCATGTTCAGAGTCATTACTCTCCTTCTGAGGGGTGGGGAGTGGAGAGAAAATGCCTCCCTATTACTGAGGAAACCAGATCAATGCTCTTTTGCATTGCAATGTACAGCTAAATGTGTATTCAAGTGAAAGTAATGTAGTTCAGAGAAAAGACACCCACATTCAAATATGCATTGGGATTAGGTTTGCCAGGTCAGAAGCATCCCAAACCCTGAGATTTCAGGCATGGGCCTGATGTCATAGGGGCAGGCCCTAGGATGTCATTAAGCATGATACATTAAGCATCAACCACACTTGCTTGGAGCATATTACTCAAACAAAAAAAATTATCTGATTGGAAATTAAGATAGAAATCTTAGCTAAATGAGGGTGTTTCCAGGTCCAGCCGAAGTAACAGGATCATTCCTTCTCACCTGCTTAGAGAGTCTGAGTAAGGAACTTTTAATCTAGCTTACTTGCTTCTGGCAAGAAGGGTTTAAGTGCCCTCAGGCCAGGCCAGGCACCAGAAGGCCAATGTAGGAAGAAAGCCTAGTGTTAAGGAGATGTTAGATGGGAGCACTCAGGAGTGATGCAATTCTAAGCACACTTAACTATGGGACTAAGCCCCATCAAACTCAACAGGACTTACTTCTGAGTAGATATGGTTAGGATTGTGCTGTTGGTAAGGCTTGACTAGGGATCCTTTGCAATGATATCCATATCAAAGCAGGGTTGGCAACCCTCTGCCTGGAATGCCCTGCCTGCCTTTTAATGTGGGTGCTCCAAACCTCTTTACAGACGTGACCCTTCACTTCAGAGAGAGGTCTGAGAGATAGGTAAGAGTTAAGGAGATTCTCTACTCTTTTCTGCCAATTCTGTTTGACAGCCAACCCATTTCCAGTGAGTAATAATCGACAGAGAGAAAACGCACATGGTTTGGGCTACCTTTACAGGCAGTAGATTGGAAACAGTAGCAATTGAAGCCACACTTCCCAGTATGTGAATTCTCTTTTACCACTATTGGGCAAGAAACAAACCATTATGCAAATAACAAGGTGCATCATCAGTGTGTTTAAGGGGGTTAAGCTGACCACATGGAACCACTATTGTTGCTTCTGTGGATGTAAGGGAGTAATGTCAGAGGTGAACTGCAAACAGAACAAGAAAAAGACAGTGATGATTTCCTAAATGCAACACCATATGAGTAAGACAGAAAACTCAGCATCACAGAACCAGTCTGGGTTCCTAACCAAAACTAAAAAAAATCCTGGCAGCCAGTCAGTCAAGGTCACAGAAATCTCCATGCAGCACAACCTGACCCGAGGGGTACAGTTAGTGCAGAATGCTGCAGCATGATTGCTGACATGGGTGAGACCCTATCAGCACATATTACCTCTGTTCTGAAATCTGCACTGGTTGCTGATTTGCTACCAGGCCAAGTTCAAGATGTGCTTTCCATGCTAAGGGTGCCACATAGTACTTGTTCTGCTCTTGTAAGAAATCAGTCCTTCAGTGTTGCAGTACCTACGCTTTGGAACTCCCTGCCTATTTACATTAGACAGGAGCTTCATTGTACTCACTTTGGCACCTGCTGAAAACAATTTTGTTCAGGCAAGCCTACCCAGGCATGCAGAAGCTATTATGGTTTTTTAAATGTGTTTTTTGTTTTATTATTTTGAATGTTTTTGAATACCTGTCTTTAACTGTTTTGGCCAATAATTTCATTGTTTTAATTCCTTCTATAAATAAACCACTTTGAGGGGTTTTTTTTACAATATAGTGGTATATAAATAAATAAAATACATAAATAAATTTCATAGCCCCTGTCACCCTTGGGTCTCTTTCCTTTTTTGGGGGGACAAAGGAATTTGCCTTATACCGAGTTAAGCCATTTGATATCATCTAGGTCAGTATGGATGACATGGATTAGCATTGGCTCTCCAGATTTCCAGTCACTGTGGCCCTTGAGTCTCTTTCCACTTTTAGGAACAAAAAATCTGCCTCATACTGATTCAGGCCATTTGGTTCCATCTAGCCCAGTACTGGCTCTCCAGGATTCCAGGCAATCTTTTCCAGAGATTGGATTTTGGACCTTTACATGCAAAGCATATGCTCTACCACTGAGCTATAGCCCTTCCCCCATTTAAAAAAGTATCTTTTAAAATTGTTCTTTTGAATTCCCTAATGAATGCACAGCATACTAGGGCAGATCACCATGCATTTAAAGCACATTCAACATACATTTGAAGCACATGAATCCCACCACAGTATCATGGGAACTGTAGTTTGTTAAAAGTGGTGGGAACTATAACTGTGAGGGGGAAACTACACTTCACAGGATGCTTTGGGGGAGGTCATGTGCTTTAAATGTGAGCTGAATGTGCTTTAAATGTATTAAGTGGATCTGCATTACTACATAAACTTTGCCTGCATATAAATCATTTGCATTAAATTTTAAAATGGAAATATGCTGCAAGGTTTGCTGGGTGAGCATGAGCTATGCACCATCCCTCAGCCTAATCTGTCCCTCAAGGTGCAAACAACAGAGGGGGACCATGACCACCCCAAGGAAGAAGGGCACACTTAAAATGTAGAGGAAATAATAATTTGTAAATAATAATTTACAATCATAGTGTGAAATCAGATACATGTCAAGACATACTATGAAGAAATATTTATATAAGCATGAATGTCAAATATGTTAATTATTTACACAAGTTGTAAAGATATTTTACTGCAATCCTATGCGTGTTTACTCAGAAGCAAGTCCCAAGGTATTCAGTGGGGCTTGGACAGGGAAGCATGCACAGGACTGCAATTCAGTTATAAGGAACTTCACTCACCCAATCCAAAATTCAGAATCATGCCACTTTAAGCTGTTTTGTAACTGTTTTATACTTGTTTTATAGTTGTTTGATTTTAAATGGCTTAATTTCTTGTTGTGAGGTGTCTTGGCTTCCAAGCCTACCTCACAGGGTTGTTGGAAATATTCCATATACACACACACTGGAGATGTAAAAATACATACATCCCATATAATAGTTTATTGTCAAAGCCAATTAGCCATTGCAGAACATTTTTTAAAAAAAGGCACTAGTTTCCTGCTAAATAAAAGCAGTGACACCTAAGTAAGTCCTGCCAATCTGCTTAAAAAAAAAGGATTGAAGGGAGAGAAGAAGATTTACAATATAATCCTTTTCTATGTTCACTCAAAAGTCCCACTGATTTTCAGCACAATCCTAGCCATTTCTACTCAAAAGTAAGTCCTACTGAATTCAATGGGGTTAATGTGGAATTAGCATTGCAGCTTTACTCCCAGAAAAGCTTCATATTGGGAAGGTTTTCAAAACCGGTTAAGACAAATAAACTGCCCTCTTCAACAGTTCACTAAAATTTAAACTTGTTTGACCCCTTAATTAGAAAAGTATAACACTGCAGTGTGTACCTTTTTTAAAACTTCTGTTAAATGTTCCCTACCCAGGCTCTATCTTTTAGCTAAGATTTCTATCTTTATTTCCAATCAGAGAAATGTTTTTGTTTGGTTTGTATGCTCCAAGCAACTGTGGTTGATGCTTAAGGTATTATGCTTAATGACATCACTAAGGCCCACCCCTGTGATATCACTTGGGCCCGCCCATGACATGAGTATGACCTGCCCCTATGACATCACTAAGGACCGGCCTGAAATCTCAGGGTTTGGGATGCTTATGACCCAGCATCCCTATTTAACAGACATTTTCTCTTCCCAGAAAACTCTGAGAATTGTAGGTCTGTGAGGGAAACAGCAATCTTCTAACAGCTTTCAGCATCCTTCAAAAACTACACTTCCCAGGATTCTTTGGGAGAATCCATGACTGTTTAAAGTGGAATAATAGTGGAGTAGATATCTGGTGTGAATGTGGCCATAAAGAAAGGTTTTACCTTACAATGATTGGTTTAGACTCCCTTCCAGGTAGGTTGCAGGCCTAGCTAATAAGGAGGGCCCTCCCTTCCAGCTTCCCAAGGATTATACAGCCACAAGAGTTGCTGTACGCTATAGCCAGCATGGATTTTTCACATTCTGCAGTGTTAAATTGAAAATACCCCATGCTATTCTGATGTTTCCCATAAGCTCATTTCAAAACAAAACCTTACAAAACTTATAGTCCTGAACTCAGAAACTCTTGCTTAACAACCCTCTTAATTTCCATGGCGATACACAAAACAGTCAGGGGGAATCGAGAGTTTAAAGTCTAAAAAGAGAGAAAAAAACTCCACACCCCTTTTGGATTTTTATGTTAGAGTTCTCATAATCTGTTGAAATTCATTAAACATCAGCCATGTTCACAGAGTACCTGTAATCCTGTTACTGACCTTGCCCCATACTCTGATCTTTATCTTCTGGAGTTTAAAAGTGAAAAATATGCCTGGCTGATTTTTAATTAATTTAAGAAATTTTGCATTGAACTGAATGATAGTGTTGGGCATGCTCAGTAACAACCAACTGTCAGTGTTCTAAAAGCCAGACTCACAGCTGCTTGTCTTGGCTAATCAGGGGGCCACACCCACACCAGACTTTGAGTTCACTTGAGACATTCATGGCTTCCCCCAAAGAATCCTGGGAAGTGTAGTTTGTGAAGGGTGCTGAAAGGAGACTCCTGTTCCGCTGACAGAGCTCCAGTGGCCAGACTGGTTTAACAGTCAGCCACTCTGAAAGTCTGTGAAGGGAACAGGGCATCTCCTAGCAATGCTCAGCACCCTTCACATGTGCTCAGAGGCACATGTTACCAAATTCTATTAAACCATTAAACTAATTGCTTTCTATCTTTTGGAGGTAATCCCCAGAATCTTTTGCATATTGTCAAGACCTTTGATAGATTACTGTAAACCGCCCAGAGAGCTTCAGCTATGGGGCGGTATATAAATACAATAAATAAATAAATAAATATGTGGGGCTCATCTGCCTACATGTCTGGGCTTTTGTTACATTGTAATAAAGATAACAACAACAATTTGTTTCACAAAACTAATCTAAGTACATTGTATTAAAAACTAGAAAACTGGTTTATGATTATTGAATTTGTTCATATTCAGCTGGCAACTTGATTCTGGCATATAACCGCACATAAAATAGGAAGAACAGTATTAAGGACAGAACACTTCTTTTTAAAAGAAGCAGAAAAAAGGAGAGAAGTAACTTAGAAATGGGTTTTGAAGCCTGAGATGTTGAAATAAATGCTAATTCTTACAAGTGGGATTTGTCTGCACTTTCCAACTCCCTATTCCTCTCTATCATCTGTTGACATTGCCCTGTAACACACAGGACTAATTATACCACCACTACATATCCCTTTCTTTAATTAAAATCTGCAGAAGAATTCAACTTTAGAAAATACATGCAAATGGGCACAATATTCATGACTTATTTCAGTCACACATACTGGGTTTTGTTTGCAGAAATTGATTTGAGCATTTATTTCTTAATCCTCTGATGGAGAGATTTTAGATGCTCAGTATTATTCACTGGGATAGTGGAGCATCTAAAATTTCCCTTTCCAGCAGAAAACAGGATGATCTGGATAAGTAACACCCTGCTCCTCCATGAGTATAGAGTGCCTTAGAGGAGTATTCCAAAGGGACTGATGCATGCTGGACAGGACTGAAGAAGCTTCAGTTCAAAACGCAGGCAATATAGCCTCCCATTAGTGTGAGCTGAACAGTTAACAGTTTCACGGTAAATGTATTTTGTTGAGCCTAAGGAAAAGATTAGAAATAAAAGGCAGGAGAAAAACAGTTCTATTATTCCTCCCCTTTGGCTCCAATTCAGTCTGTGCTAGAGTGATGGCTTGCTCCCTCTATTATAAATGTGTGCTCTTCCAGATCAGAATAATGTATTTTGGTTTGTAGCACATGCCGTTCAAAAGGGTGTCGATGTGATAAGGATGAAAAGGGTCCATCTGCTAAATGGGCTCCAGAGCACTGCCCTCTTCTCAGCACTTGCTTGGGATGCAATACCAAAACATTGAACAAATTATAAATTACAAATGGGCATGCCACTGGTGGGTGGCAGTTTGTCTCACTTGGCACTAATACGTGCCAAGTGCACCCAGAAAACTGCAGCTTCGTCATACTATTGCCCAGCTGGAACATTTAAACAAAACAAAACAAAAACCAGTCATAGTATTTTAGCTGGAATTGAGCAGAAGATAGTTTTTTTAAAAAATGGCAGAGATCCATACTAAAGCTGGGACAGACACAATTCTATGTAAATGTTAGTCACATCTACCCTGCTGTGTATGCATAGTTTTCATGGTAGAAGCCCATGCAGAGGCTCTTAGCTCTATGCTGTAGCAAAGAACCAGAAGCATTCCTATAAGAGATCAAAGGCCCTTGCCGATAATACCTGTGCAATGATTCATGAATCCAGTCTACACTGGAAAGTGTACACAAGTCCAGCATTCATCCCTTTCCATTAGATGAATAGGCAAGATGACAAGCATGTAAATGAGACTGCCCAGGCCCTGAGATCCTCAGGAGAGGCCCTTCTCTCAATACCCACATCCTCACAAGCACGACTAGTGGGGATGCGAGATATGGCTTTTTTGGTGGCTGCCCCGAGGCTTTGGAATTCCCTTCCTAGGGAGGCAAGAATGGCCCCCTCCTTGCAGTCCTTCCGTCGGCAAGCAAAGACTTTTTTATTCCAACAAGCCTTTGGAACGGAAAGCTGTTAAGGACAGGACTTGAAGGGTGCTGCATTGCTATTGTCTAACTGTATTATTTTAAACTGAGTTTGAACTATTTTAACTGTATGTATGAATGGTTTTAATACTGTAAATAGTTTAATTTGATTTTAATCTAGACTTTTGTATGTTTTTAATTATATGTGTGCTTTTATCTGGAAGCCGCTGTGAGTTCCAGTTTTGGAAAAAGGGCGGGGTAAAAATAATGACAATAAATAAATAAATAAATATGTGCAGAAAATCCCAGTGCACGTGGATTGTGAGGACTAGATATGCTTCATAAGTACACTGCTCCATCAAAATAATCACCAGGCACATCCAAGGACCAAAGAAGTGAGTTACATACCGTCTATCATGGCCAGTATGCTTTACTGAAAAATACTTCCAATTCTTACCCCAATTAGAAAAACCCATTGTATTGCTGTAGATGTTGTCCATCAAGTCTTGGAGTGGATGAAATATTCAGAGCTTGGAAGATTACTTTAAAAAAGTAATAAATTACAGTTACAGGTACATGGCCCCAAAAAGTAGTAATTACTGCTACAATTACAATTGCTTTGAAAGTAACTGATTACTTTACTTTTCCTTCAAAATAATCACTACAATTACATTTCAGTTACTTAAAAAAACCGCCTACAGGGTGCTGGCTTGGCTGCTGCACATCTAAGTAGCCTAAAACAACATTAAAAATAAACACACACATACAGAGGTAGTAGAATAATTATTTTTATTCATAAGATAGCAATGGTGGTCTCTCTGCTGGTGAGGGTGATAGGGAGGGAGGCTGAGGCCACTACTCAGATCTTTGCACGTCATACCAAGTGCAAACTCTCCCCCATTCAGACAGACAGCATAATCTCTCTCACTTAACCACCTCCCGGACCCTGCCCTGCCACCAACTAAGGGACACTCACTCAAGCAAACATTTTCCCTGAGATGCAAAAAAGTTAAAATACTGCAAATGCAGCACAGTAGCCAGAGAGGGTAGTGCAGGCCACTTTGTGTGCCAAGTGCAAACACAGTATACACACACACACGTTGTCATCTTTCATCTCCACAGTTATTTATCTCCATTCTGCTGCTGCCTCCTTATCCTCCTTTATCCATGTTCTTGACCTCCAGATCCTTTTCCCCTCCACTCCATCCTTCACCACCCCAGAGCTTGGAAAAGTTACTTTTTTGAACTACAACTCCCATCAGCCCAATCCAGTGGCCATGCTGGCTGGGGCTGATGGGAGTTGTAGTTCAAAAAGTAACTTTTCCAAGCTCACCACTATCCGTTTTTTTAAATAATTGTTTTCTCCACTCCACCCCGTCTCACTCTCCGCCTCCTCCCTCATCGCCTCCTGCCCATCCACAGAGCACGAGGAAAGAGCGACACTGCACAGAAGCCCAGTTTGAGGCACATGATTTTCATCCAAAAATCAGAGGAGCAGAAGACTTCCCCTGCTCCCCCCCAAAATAATGCCCAAAAGTAATTCTGGAAATGTTACAATTACTCCACAAAAGTAATAAAATTACTCCTAGTTCTATTACAATCAAAATGTAAAGGAATTACCCACTCGTTACTCAAAAAAGTAATGAATTACAAGTAATTCGTTACTTGTAACTAACATTATCTCTGAAAGCTTTACTATCCCAATTTTTCTTTTCACGCAAGAGCTGATATGTCCACACAATAATTCCTGGTTAGCCCTCTCACCCTCACTTGGAAATTGGAAAGTCAGCATCTCATTTAAAAATTATTACACATCCTGTGTTAGTCCATGAAATGTCTGGAGAAACACTATATAGTATTCATTTACTGCTTATTACCCAACATAATTTCCTCCTCTACCATCAGAACTAGAAGGGGATTCTGCCATGCTCAGCAAAGCTGATGGGCAAGTGGCTATTAATAATAATAATAATAATAATAATCCTGCCCTTCTTCACAGTAGGAACTCAGGGCGGCAAACAAAAAAACTAAAAGCCCTCTAAAACATCTAAAAAACAGACTTTAAAATATATTAAAATAAAACATCTTTAAAAACATAGTAAAACAGAACAACTTTTTAAAAAATGCTTTAAAAACATCTTTAAAAGTAATTCCAATACAGACACAGACTGGGATAAGTCTGTTTAAGCTCTACTTAAAAGGCCTGTTGAAAGAGGAAGGTCTTCAGTAGGCGCCGAAAAGAGAGCAGAGATGGCGCCTGTCTAATATTTAAGGGGTGAGGGAATTCCAAAGGATAGGTGCCACAACACTAAAGGTTCACTTCCTATGTTGTGTGGAATGGATGTCTTGATAAGATGATATTTGTAGGAGGCCCTCACCTGCAGAGCACAGTGATAAACTGGGTATATAAGGGGTAAGACGATCTTTCAGGTATTCTGGTTCCAAGCTGTATAGGGCTTTGTACACCAAAACTAGAACCTTGAACTTGGCCCAGTAGCTAATCGGCAGCTAGTGCAATTCTTTCAGCAGCGGAGTGACTTTGTCCCAGTGAGCAGTCACGCAGCCACGTTTTGCACCAGCTGCAGCTTCCAGACTAACCTCAAAGGCAGTGCCACATAGGGTGCATTACAGTAATCCAGCCTGGAGGTTACCAGTGCAAGGACCACAGTCGTCAGGCTATCCTGATCTAGAAATGGCCACAGCTGTCTTACCAGCCAAAGCTGGTAAAAGGCACTCCTAGCCAGTGAGGTTCCCTGGGCTTCTAGCCACAAAGATGAATCCAGAAGCACTCCCAGACTACGAACCTGCTCTTTCAGAGGGAGTACAACCTCATCCAAAGCAGCCAACTGATCAATTATTCAAATTCAGGAACCACCAACCCACAGTGTCTTCATCTTCCTAGGATTCAGACTCAGTTTATCACCTCCAATCCAGCCCACCACCAAGTCCAGGTGCTGGTCCAGGGCTTGCACAGCCTCTTCCAGTTTAGATGTTACAGAGAAATAAAGCTGGGTGTCATCAGCATACTGCTGACACCTTGCCCCAAATCTCCTGATGACTGCTCCAAGGGCTTCATACAGATGTTAAACAGCATGGGGTACAAGATGGTACCCTGTGGCACCCCACACCACAACTGCCAGGGGGCCGGAAAAAAATCACCCAATATTATCATTGTATCAAATGCCACTGAGGGATCAAGTAAGAACAACAGGATCGCACACTCCCTGTCCTTCTCCTGAGAAGGGTCATCCATCAGGATGACCAAGGCCGATTCAGTCCCATAACCAAGCCTGGACACAGATTGGAATGGGTCAAGACAATCTGTTTCATCCAAAACTACTTGCCTTTGCTGTGTCACAACCCTCTCAATCACCTTCCTTAAAAGGGAGTATTTGCAACCAGATGGTAGTTGTCAGAAACTAATGGGTCCAGGGTGGGCTTTTTCAGGGGTGGCTGGGACCACTTCCTCCTGCAACGATGCGTTAACTACACCCTGAATCAACTCGGTCATACCCCCTCGGGAAACTTTAATAAGCCAAGAAGGACAAGGATTGAGAGGACATGTTGCTGACCACATCGTCGCAAACACCTTGTCCATGTCATCAGGCTGCATCAACTGAAACCAATCCCAAGAAGTTGCAGCAGATGTTGCACTGGATACCTCATTGGGGACTACAGTAGATGTGGATGGGTCATCGAGATTGCTACAGAGGCAAAAGTTCCTTGCAAATAATTCACGGTGGGCCTCTGAAGGGTCTAAACCTCCCTCCATTTCCTGGAGTTGATGTCAAGAGAATCCTGACAATACAGAAAAGCTCCACTGGACAGCTACTTGAGGATGCAATGGAGGCAGAGAAGTGTACGTTCTCCTCCTCCTTTACTACCACACAGTAGGCACGGTTATAATGTTTTACTCATGCCTGATCAGCCACACAGCACATATTTTGCCACTTGTGCTCTAGCCATCATCCAGTCTGTTTCATTGCCCTTAGTTCACTGATGTACCAAGGTGCAAACAGGGCTCCACAATGCTGTAGAGGGCACTCAGGGGCAACTGTGTTACAAGCCTGACACATCTCATTGCTCCACAGCATGACAAGGGCTTCAGCACAGTCACCTTTTCTATCTACTGGGAACTGCCACAGGACATTCAGGAATCCAGTGGATTCCATTAGACTCCGTGGGTGGACCATCTTAATCTGTCTACCAAAGCAAGACTGGTGGGATGGGGAGGAGGAGTCTTACCAAAGCCACGCAATGAAGCTGTGTGCACACCACATTACTTCCCTCAAAGCTCATTACTTTCCCCAAAGCATCCTCAGAACTGTTTACCCCTTCCAAAGCTACAATTCCCAGCATGCTTAACAAACTACAGTTCCCAGGATTCTTTGGGAGGAGCTGTGCTTTAACTGTATCATGTGTACATACCCTGAGTCTTGTGGCAGAACAGGCTGTGATGTGAGGTCTCACAGGTCTAGGGCCAACACTAGACTACATTGGTTCTTAGAAACTTTCTGATGTCTTTCTCCCATTACTTTTAATTAAGCAAAAGTGATGTGTTGTGGTTCTTGGATGGTTTCAGAGCAGTGCAGGGCAATGAAGCAAAAGGGAAGAGCAGGAACCACCTTGGGAACCCTGATATGCTTTGGGAGTCCTTTGAATATCTATGAGTTTGCCCCAACATGGAATATAGTGACAGACCAGACTGATTATTCACGGTCTGGAAAAAATTAGTAGATGATAGGTGCCTCTCCTTCTGAAACTTGTGGAAGATCCCTGAGTCTCACTCTATCCTGTAATTTAGATCAAGCTACAATAACTCATATAGAGAAGAGTTACACCAGATGCTGCTTTGCTTGGTTTCTCATGCAAATCATCAGTCAGCAGTATGTCAGTGAAATGAAAAACGTGTCTCAGAATACTCTTTCCTGATTAACGGGAAAATCTCAGAATAACAGCCTCTCCAGCTCCCTGTTATAAATGGGAATTATAATTGTGCAGGAAACCTCTAGCCACGTAGCAGTTTCCGTGCATTAGAAGGCTCCCATAGCTGCTCAGAGCTGTAATATCTTGGCATTAATTAAGCACAGATCCTCCGGAGTCAAATCAAAGGTCTCTGCCACTTAATCCATAAAGGAGATTTTAAATATAAAAGGCAAAAGCCTGCAACAGTTACACAGGTATAAGCTGCACTTTTATCAATGGGATTTCCTTTTGTGCAACTGTCACAGGACTGGGGATATAGGATCATGAAATTACTATTGAGCTGTCTGCAGCGAAGAGGGGACAATTGTGAATACATGTACAAACTAGGCTCTTCTGAAACAGCAGCTTTGTTCAAGTTTCCTCCTTCCCCTCTGTAACTTCTGTAATACATTGCATGTCCTGGCATTATTATGCGATGTGATTTCCCATTCTACACCATTGGCTATTGGCACGAGTGGGGAAATACTGAATGTAATGACATCAGGAACATTGAGTGGGAAGAGGAGGGTGGAACTTTACTATGGGCTACCATGTTCAGCAGCAGACTCATATTTCTTATAAGCTGTCATTTTGCCAAAGGAAAAACAGGTGGGGGATGGTCTGGACCAAAATATAATATGTAACCTAACTCTCTTGGTGTGAGGGAAGAGGCCCCATTTTTTTATATTGTGTTTCTGTGTCACTGTTTGTCCCTCACAGAACCCTGTGATCAGTGTAATCTGAATCAAGTAGTGCTTACATTATTTGAATTTTCTACTCCTCAAAACTGAATGGCTTTCCTTTGGATCATCTAGAACAAGTGTGCGGAACCTTGTTTTGGCCTCCAGTTGTTGCTGGACTAAATTTCTATAATCCCTAGCCATTGTCCATGCTTGCTAGGGCTCATGGGAATTGTAGTTCAGCAACATCTGGAGGGCTAAAACTTCCCTACACCTGATCTAGATGGACAAGCCTTCATTATCAGCAGGGCACAAGTACATAAACTTTATTCTAACAAATTCTGCAGCTATATATGTGCAGTTTTTCTTTGTTTCATGCATTTATCGCAATCTTTTGCAAAATCACCTGCCTATATATTGTTGAAGGAATTTAACAACAACATACATTCCGGATGTCTCGTATATCAGTATAATATTAGGTTAGTGACTAGCAGGACCAGCCCACAACCAATGGTGTCCTTCTCCCCAGGTCAAGATGCATAGCACCAATGGCTGGCTAAATTATTTGGCACCAGAATAAAAAAAAACCAGACAACTGACTGGGAATAAAAATAAAATATTAAACAATTAAATAACTAATAATTTGATGCCTTTTCATGACACCCTAAATCAGCTGCCTGAGGAAGCTGCCTCACTCAGCCTAATAGTAGGACCAGCTCTACAATTTAGACAATGCTATATATCCTTACTTTCAGAAGTATGAAATTATACTTTTAACTACAAGACTATTTCATCCTGGGTAAGGATACGTAAATGGATGCAGTGGGAACATGAGAGTTCACTCTGCCACTCTCACCCGACCTGCCACCTGAGACAAGAGTCTCACCTCACTTAATGGCAAGGCCAACCCTAAAGACCACATTTGGCAAATGTTATTAGTCAAAACTAAGTCCACTCCACTTAAATATTCCACTGTTTCATAACTTGATGGAGCTCATATCTAAGTGCATTTTAATTGAAAAAGGTAAAGCCTAGAACAATAAACAAAGAATCATACAGAATCACTGTTTGTTTTTTTCTTAAGATCTAGACTATTAATTTCCCCCAAAGAAGCTAAGAACATATTCATTTAGGAAAACCAATGATTCACCTGATCTAGACTAGCCCTCTAGCAGCTATTATAAGAGCTGAGCAATACTTACACAGGTGAATCATTCCACCTTCTCTCTAAGGATAGGCTTGTAAGGATAAAGGAAAGGAATCCATATAATTAAGAAAGAAATGACCAAAGAAATATTTATTTTGTAAAACTTAAGAGCTCAAATCCTCAAACTTTTATGCTCTAATTGAGCTCCAGGCTTTGCTTTTACCCATGTACATGAAGCTTATATAACTGGCATTCCGATGGTTGCATGATTCTTATTTAACAGCTGAACAAAGGCATTTGGGGGATACTGAGATAGGTAATTCCCAATGTAGTTCTGCAGGACAGCTGAGAAGTAATTATCCTTCTGTCTAGTAAATCAATTAGGAAAGCGTAAATGTAACACTTTTCTCTTGTTCCTGCTAACTATTGTGTCTTTATTCCTCCTCTGAGAACTAATGAGTGAAGAGTGGCAGCCACATCACTCCAGCATTCAAGATCTAGGGAGCTTTTCCACACAAGGAAAATCCAGTGAGATTCAAGTTTGATGACAAAATAATATACAACATAAAGAAATAAACTGGATACTTTCTTCCAATTCAAACATTTACAAGACAACTCCCAAGCCATGCATGAATTACTGTGTGAAAAGATCTGACACAGGTACCCCATAGAACTAAGGGTCAGTACTGTCACCATTGATATTTCTTTGCAGTAGTCAAGAAGAGAAGGTGAACCTAGATTTTATTTCCACAGTTCCAGAGCTTGGAAAAGTTACTTTTTTAAACTACAACTTTCATCACCCCAGCCAGCATGGCCACTGGCTGGGGCTGATGGGAGTTGTAGTTCAAAAAAGTAACTTTTCCAAGCTCTGCACAGTCCATCATTGTTCCTGACGTTCATTCATTTCATTCATTGGCGATCACTCGTGGTGGAGTTAGATTGTCTTCCAAGATAAGGTCTTTAACAGTGGGTCTTTAACAGTAAGTGACTGTGGAGGCCAATTCTGGATTCACACAGCCTCCCACGGTAAGGACATAGGTTTCCAGATGGATTTGCTTGGAAGACGCCTGTGCATGAATTTGTTTTATGTGAGGAGATTGGCGCACAATGATCAACACACGATCTTGACAGAAAAGGGCTTTGATCCAATGGCATGGGATACCACGACGATTGGAAGTCTTTTATCTGCTGCAGTCTTCATCTGCCTTCACAGCCATTGTAACGTACACATTGTTATTCTCCACCTGTTATGCCGTTGAGGACTTTCTTGAATCATTCTTTGTCTGGTTCCTCTCCCTTGACCTTATTTATTTATTTATTTATTTTAAAATATTTCTAGCCCGCTCTATTTTAACCAGAAACTCAGAGTGGCGGACAGCAGCAGTAGAATAAAAACTATACAATACACCCAATACATACAATCAACAAGTTAAAAAAACATACAAAAAATTTATGCTGCTATCGTAATTTGTTAAAATTCCTATTCTGCATTTAGTTTAAACGCCGTCCGGAAAAGGAGTGTCTTAACCTGGTGGCGGAATGCCAAAAGCGAAGGGGCCAACCATACCTCTACTGGTAAAGCATTCCAGAGTCTGGGAGCGATGACAGAGAATGCCCTATCTCTAGTTCTTGATAAATGAGCTTGTGAAGCTGAAGGAATCACAAGAAGCATATCCTCAGAGGACCTCAATGCACGGGAGGGTTCATAACAAGACAACCGGTCGGACAAATAGGCAGGGCCCAAGCCGTGTAAGGCTTTAAAGGTTAACACCAGCACTTTGAATTGAGTCCGGAAACACAGTGGCAGCCAGTGGAGTTGCTGTAACAGGGGGGTAGTATGTGCTTGAAGGCCGGCCCCGGTCAGCATTCTCACTGCTGTTCGTTGAACCAGTTTAAGTTTCTGAACTGTCTTCAATGGCAGCCCCACGTAGAGTGCGTTGCAGTAATCAAGCCGGGATGTAACTAGGGCATGAGTTACCCTTGTCAGTTCGGACGTCTCTAGAAATGGGCGCAGTTGGCGAACCAGTCTTAGCTGGGCAAAAGCGCTCCTGGACACCGCAGAGACCTGGGCTTCCAGGTTCAAGGCCGAGTCCAGAAGCACCCCCAAACTGCGAACCTGCGTCTTTAGGGGGAGTGTAACCCCGTCCAATACAGGTAGATTCCCTATCTCCAGATTTGTCCCACGGCTGACGTAGAGCATTTCTGTCTTGTCTGGATTTAATTTCAACTTGTTCTCCTTCATCCAATCCATCACTGCGGACAGGCACTGGTTCAAGGGTTGGACAGCTTCCTTGGCATCAGGAGGAAAGGAGAAATAAAGCTGGGTGTCATCTGCATATTGATGGTATTGAACTCCAAACCTCTGGATGACCTCACCCAGCGGCTTCATATAGATATTGAATAACAAAGGAGAAAGGACAGAGCCCTGTGGCACCCCACAAGTCCGGGGCCAAGGGGCTGAACAAGAGTCTCCAGATATTACCTTCTGGGTCTGACCCTCCAGGAAAGAGCGGAGCCAACACAAGACAGTGCCCCCTAGCCCCATCCTGGTTAGGCGGTCCAGGAGGATACTATGGTCGATAGTATCGAAGGCCGCTGAGAGATCTAGAAGAATTAACAGGGACACACTCCCCCTGTCTAGTTTCCTATGAAGGTCATCCACCAAGGCGACCAAGGCCATCTCAGTCCCATGGCCAGGCCTGAAACCAGATTGGAGTGGGTCGAGATAATCTGTTTCCACTAGGAAATGTTGCAATTGGATGGTCACCACCCGCTCTATTATTTTACTAAGAAAAGGTAGATTGGAAACTGGTCGATAATTACTCAAACACAGTGAGTCTAGGGAGGGTTTTTTTTAGTAATGGTCGTACAAGTGCCTCCTTTAAGCAACTTGGAAGAGAGCCTTGGTGGAGGGAGGCATTAACCACCCCACATACCCATGTGGTCAGTCCTCCTCTAGCTTGTTTCAAGATCAAGGAGCGACAAGGGTCAAGTGGACAGGTGGTAGGCCTCATTCCTCCAAGAAGCTTATCTATATCTCCAGGTTGAACAAGTTTATTTATTATTTTATTTATTTATTTATTTAATTTATTAGTCGCCCATCTGGCTGGTTGTCCAGCCACTCTGGGCGACGTACAAGATAAAACAATACATTAAAACATTAAAATTTAACCATAACAGTAAGAAACCTAACCCACCACAAAAGCCTGCCTGAAGAGCCAGGTCTTCAAGGCCCGGCGGAAGCTTATCATAGAAGGGGCATGGCAGAGATCATTTGGGAGAGAGTTCCACAGGGTGGGGGCCACTATTGAAAAAGCCCTCTCTCTAGTCCTCACCAGTCTAGCTGTTTTAACCGGTGGGATCGAGAGAAGGTCTTCTGAGGCCGATCTTGTTGAGCGGCATCCCTGACGATGCTGGAGGCGCTCCTTCAGATAGACTGGGCTAAAACCGTATAGGGTTTTAAAGGTCAAAACCAACACCTTGAATTGGGCCCGGTAAACAACCGGTAGCCAGTGCAACTCCTTCAGCACTGGAGTGATGTGATCTTGCCGGCGGCTGCCTTTAATCAGACGAGCCGCCGCATTCTGTACCAGCTGCAGCTTCCGGACCGTTTTCAAGGGTAACCCCACGTAGAGCGCATTACAGTAGTCTAGGTGAGAGGTGACCAGGGCATGTACTACCGGTGGGAGCAGATGGTGCGCAGCCTCCGTATCAGATGGAGTTGATACAGCGCCGCCCGGCTCACAGCTGAGACTTGAGCCTCCATGGTCAGCTGGGAGTCAAGAATGACCCCCAGGCTGCGGACCTGGTCTTTCAGGGGCAATCGTACCCCATTGAGCACCAGGTCCACATCCCCCAGCCTTCCCTTGTCTCCCACAAACAGTACCTCGGTTTTGTCAGGGTTCAGCTTCAGCTTATTCCTTCCCATCCAGCCACTCACCGACTCCAGGCACTTGGACAGGGTTTCTACAGCCAACCTCAGTGAAGATTTAAATGAGAGATAGAGCTGCGTATCCATCTTAATAGGACAGACAGAGGCCGGAGGTACATCCTTAGGGACTGCACAACGAGTTGAAGAGAGATCTTCTGTAATTTCATAATGATCACAATTAAGCAGGCCTTTGACTACTCGGAAAAGTTCTGCTGGCTGATTGACGGCTGAAGAAATAGAAGCCATAAAAAAAAAAAAGCCTTTTGCACAGTTCGTTTTGTGGCTGAGTAAATTCTGGAAAATATTTTAACCAGGAGTCGGTCAGATTCGCTGCAAGTTTTCCGCCAACGTCGCTCTAGACCCCTACGAGTGCGTTTCATCACCAACAGATCATTAGAAAACCATGGGACTGATTTTATCCTAGCACGCATACTGGGATGCTCAGGAGCGATTGTGTCTATAGCCCTGGTCATTGAACTATTCCAAAGAGTGACCAGAGCTTCGACAGAATCGTTTACTTGAAGGACAGGGAATTCCCCAAGAGCTGTCAGAAATCCACCCGGATCCATTAATCTCTTAGGGCGGACCATCCTAATAGGCCCCTTCTCCAAGCGGGGAGTATGAGTCGCAGTTAGCCGAAAACTGATTAGGTAATGGTCCGTCCATGACAGGGGAGTTATGGAAAGATCCATCACTCCTGGATCATCATCCTCCCATCCCGCGTAAAAAACAAGGTTGAGGGTATGACCTGCTCTATGGGTGGGGCCAGATATTAATTGAGATAGCCCCATAGTTGTCAAAGCAGCCATGAAATCATGGGCTTCTCCATAGAGTGAGGATTCCGCACGGACATTGAAGTCACCCAGAACCAACAGTCTGGGAGACTCCAGCAACAGCCCCGAAACTAACCCAGAGAGTCCGGGTAAGGAAACTGTTGGACAGCGAGGGGGGCGATATACCAGCAGGATCCCCAAACTATCTCGTCCATAAAGCTTTAGGTACAAACACACGAACCTGGTAAATTGCAGGAGAGGACACCTTGTCATAGAGATGGAATCACGGTAGACCACTGCGACTCCACCTCCCCGTCCCCCGGGTCTAACCTGCTGCTGTACACAGAAACCTGGTGGACAGAGATCAGTGAGATTGACCCCACCAGAATCATCCAACCAGGTCTCTGTAATACACATCAGGTCGGCACGTTCATCCAGGATAAGATCCTGAATGATCGATGTTTTTTCATTCACCGACCTGGCATTAACTAGCAGGACTAGTAACCCAGGGGAATTGACCTCCAAGTATACCTGTCTATTTGGCCGAGGGAGTCAACTAGGGATAGATAGCCAACGATGATGTTGCTTCCTCTTAAGGTGACATGAGACTTCCTGTGTACCGTATCTTCCCTTCCTGAGTAAAGTTGTTATGGATTCTCCAGAGCTAAGATCCCCTGGGGACTTTGGCAAAATTATATTGGTATTCTCTAACATCGCTCTGGGTAAAAAAGATAGGGTAATTGACTGGCTGGAGTGACATCAAGGTGAATCTGATTCCTCCTGGTGTGCTAAAGCTACAGTGTGTAGATTGTAGTGAGTAGTATTCAATTCTGATAAAGTTGGTAGAGCAACAGTTGGCAAGACTTCTGTCATCAAAATTTTATGGGGGGGGGGTTATTCTACATCCAGAACAGGTCTAACCGATAACCTCTTGCTCTGCAAAGATTCTAAAAGTTTTTGCAGGTTGTTAATAATATATTACCACCATGGGTGACCCTGCTGGGAGTACATAACTCCTGATGGCATCGCTCACAGGGTTCATTGGAACATGCAAGCCCACTCACCACTACAAGGTGACGATCCAGCAATCCTGACAACAGGTGATTAATACTGTCAAAACCTGACTGTACCACCAATCTATTAACCCTACACACATGGTTTTGATCCATTATTAGGTATCATGCATGCAGCCTGGGTGCTAAAAGTGGCAGCTTTGGAAAATTTCAGCTTTGGAAAATGCATGTACAGATGACCCACATGCTTCCTTTTTCAATATATAATAGAAAGTGAATTTAGACAGTCATGTTTTTCTTCCATTGTATGCCGATCATAGCAAATAATGGGAACTATGTAGCCATGTCAAAATCAACTTGTTCAAAAAATACTGGCCAAGAAACCACTTGTTTGTTGGCTCCTTTCAGATAAGTAGATTTCACTGAATACCCATGACCTGGCAATGACTTTGGACAATGAATTAACTTTGAATTAATCCATATCATTGTACACAGTTTATCATATAAGTGAAACAAAGACTCTTAGACCAAAACTATAATATGCTAGAATGAGACTGGATTATTGGTTAAACTGTAAGCACCATGAGAACTGGATCTCAGAGAAATGACATATTTCATTTTAGGATTAGGTTGATTTTCATTTCATATAGATAGGGAACAGTAGACCATGACCCAAGTTGAGATTCTGGAATGCATTTATGCAATATTTACCACTATATGTCTTTAGAGGCTCCTCAGATGTTATCCTTCTCTAATCACCACTCCTACATGAAGTAGTTTTGGTGCTCAATTCCCTTGGCCCCTCTCCACAGTAGAAGGTAATGTCTGACCCAAGACAAGTCTGCACTGTTTTGAATACAGCACTTTCCTAGCTCTGGATATTACCCTCACAGTTATTAAGAGACATGTTAAAGCATCTTCAGCATGAGATGTCCCTCTAAAAACTATTTATTTATTTATTATAAAAGTATTTATATGTTGCCCCCTCATAAAATATCAGGGTGCTGTATAGCAATATAAAAACATTTTTAAAAAACCATTGAAAGCAGTATTGAGCAATCACTAAAATAACTGGCTACTCAAGGAACTTTTAATTGCATAGGCCTGTTGGCATAAAAAAGACTTCAAGAGACACTTGATGGATATTCTAAAATAAAGAATGCTTACCAAAACATAGAAACTGCTACAAAACAAATTAAAATATCTGATAGTCCTACTGTATTGCATAGCACACTGCCACTGCTCATAATGTGACTTTTCAAACTTTGGTTTTGAGCGATGTCATTCTAGATAGATAGGATAGCTTGCAGCAGCAGCCATTTTGTGTGTGCTAAACATAATAAAGAATACAGGCCTACAGTTCCATGAGAGTCATCCTTTGACATAAAAAAAAAGGTAAAGGTGTCCCTGCACTTACAGTGCGAGTCGTTTCCGACTCTTAGGGTGATGTCTTGCGACGTTTACTAGGCAGACCGTATATATGGGGTGGGATTGCCAGTTCCTTCCCCGGCCTTTCTTTACCCCCCAGCATATGCCGGGTACTCATTTTACCGACCACGGATGGATGGAAGGCTGAGTGGACCTCGACCTCTTTTACCGGAGATTCGACTTCCTCCTTTTGTTGGAATCGAACTCCGGCCGTGAGCAGAGCTTCGGCTGCATTACTGCTGCTTACCACTCTGCGCCATGGAGGATCTTCTCCTTTGACATGACAGAGACTTAACTGTGATCCTAGAATTGGAGCAGGACTGCACTAAAACAAAACAAAGCAGAGGCAGCCCACTCTGTGGTAAAGCCTCAGAGTAGAGGGCCTGTTACACTGCTGTGTTTTACAATTCTGGCCAAATCATATAACTTAGTAACACTGAAAAGCTGCAGGGCTGCCCAGAGGAGAGGGCAAGTGGGTCAATTTGCCTGCCCCCTGCCTCAGTTCCTGTCTGTACCATTGGCTCCTGCCTTGACCCTGCCACATTGCTCACCAGAATTCTTGGTATTTTGTTCAAAGTTTGCATTAAAAAAATGAAATGGTATATTAGAATGTAAGATGACCCTGAATCTCAACATGTAATTGTGACATGATGGCCCTTTTTTGTGAGATTGCAGAAGATCATAATTGGAGATGTGGCATTTTGAAAGTGAAGTGAAGAGAAAACCCATAGAGCTTTGATGTTACACATGTAGGTTTTTGTGTTCATGCTCAAATTAGCCTTTTAATAAGACTGGGAAGGAATTTCTCTCAGCAGATCTAAGTGGCTTGGTGTTTCTGTTATCTTCTGCTTGACATAATTTACAAGCTTGGTAGATTTTACTTCATTTACTGTTTCTCTTACAATCTTGTTTGGTAGGATTCACTGTGGTTTCTCAAATTCAGGGCTAAAATGAACAGGTCTGGCTGGTTAGACCGCATGGGATAACTTTTCCTATCCTCTAGCTTTCTTAGCATGTTTTTCCATATGGTTTGTAAAATACATCTAGCATAACATCAGCTCCAGGTTTCTCTGGACCTACTTGGGCAGATGGGAAGCTGGACAGGGGAGGGGCATCAGTGAATGGGGGTGAATAGCATTTGGCAACAGGAGGAAACAGAAAAGGGCTAGATAGCAGTGTGCAAGAAATAAGCAGATAACTGAGACAACAGCTCTAGCCAGGTCTAAAAGCTGATAGATCTGCCTTGCCCAATCCTTGGGACCCCAGATGTTCGGATTACAACTCCCATCAGCCCCAGCCAGCATGGCCAATGGTCAGGAACAATGGGAATTGTCATCCAGCAACATCTGGGGACCCAAAGGTTGGAAAAGACTGTGCTAGATCATAAAAAGCTTCTAGGGCAGCAGACAACTTGCTATGATATAAAGCTTCTTATACTGCTAGGTCAGACTACTTGTCAGTCTAGCCCAGAGGGGTCTGTGAGTGTGTGTAGAAACCAGCTCACTTGTACAAAGGTAACATTTACATTCATTGCTCCACTCACTTTGGTTTCTAGCCCTATCCACCACTATCATGTGGCCCTCAGAAGGCTTCCCAGAAGGGAATACAGCCCTCAGGCTGAAAAAGTGGCTCCAGAGGATTCAAGTTACTCATTCAGGTGGTTTCAATTAATGAATTCAGGAGTTGGATCCAAGAGTGGGACATCTTCCACATGGAGTCCATGTTCTGCTCCTCTTCATATGGAGTCCATGTTCTGCTCCTCTTTCATTTTCATCGAAAATAAATAAAACGTGGACTTCCTGATTAGATGCTGCCTACTCTCAATCAGTGCCCAAATTGCTTTGCAGCACCAAAAACATGACATCCCCATTCTTGTTAACTATGCACATGGGATAATTTTCTTGTGGACTGTGCCAGCTGTGGAACATGTAGCAGATAGTTCTGGAGTAATTGACAATTTCATTATTTTCTTGTCTTCCAGTCCATGGATATGTGTACCATAAAATGAAGTTCATAACAGCTAATTTGTGCTAATTTTGAAATATGAAGAACAGTAAGAGTGACGCTTAGAATGCTGATATCCACTGTTTTATTCTTTTATCACTTCTCTGTGCAGTCTTCCTTCTGCTAGTATCCCAGCTGAACACATTGCCCCATGGAGCAAGGGGGTTGATGTGTTTTCTAGGGTATTTTCTGACCCCATTAATAAACCTGCAAGAAAACTGTTGGTCTTGAAGACTCTCTGATGATGTTCCTGGTTGTTCTGTGGTGGACTGTTCCTGAAGATGTCTTGCAGATCCTTCCATTTCTTCCTCTGGTATGCCCAGCTAGATTGGCAAAAGGGGGAAAACACCCTACTTTGAATGCAGTTGGCCAGCCTGTAATCTGCCTGGTATGCCCAGCTAGATTGGCATTAAAAAAAAAGGGGGGGAGGATCCTACATTTCCCAGAACATTGGGTGGGTGGGTGGTTATAATATAAAACTTACTTTGCTTGTCAAAGCCATGTTTTCTCCTTCCAAGAGCCAAAGGTATGTCCTTCTGCAACAATAGGACCTTGGATATGTGATTGCAGGATTGTTTATTGCTCTGTCATGTGATTTTGTCTTGTGAGTGCAAGCTTGTTTACCCTCACAAAGGTGAAGGGGTAATTTGATACCTCTGCACTTTAGTTACGTATTCCCAGGGCCAGCGCAAGAGGGCTGCCAGGTCAGGCCCTGGCTGAGGGCCCCTGCAGCCCAGAGGGGCCCCTAAAGGCCCTCTCCTTAGGGTGGGAGGGTAGCGCTCCTGTTCCATGATCTGCTGCAGTGGTGGCTGTCAACCCTGCTGCTGATCAAGGAGAGAGAGCTACCAGGCACGTCACCCTTACAGACAGCATGGGCTTCAATAAGTCCCCATCCCCACCTCTTCCATCACTGTGAATGTTGTGTGCACAGTACTCACATGCCTGCCATCAACCAACATGGCGGTGAGGGCTTCCCTAAGGGGCTGACATCCCCACTGCCATCTTGGTTCATGGTAGGCATGTGTGCACAGTGCACATGGCATTCACAGCAATGGGAGAGGTAGGTGGGATGAGTGTATGGTTGCCGCAGGCCTGGGACAGGCTGGTGCCTTTTTGGCACTGGCGCTGCTTATTCCTGTCCTTTCTTTCTATGAAAAAAACAATGGGCTCTTTTTACCTCAATCCACTAACATTGGCTGGGGTCAATATGGATCCAGTGGATAAATTCAATGGATTTCTGGGATATATTTTGACCCTGGGTGGGTTTTTTGTTTCCAGAAGAAAAACAGTAAGTGATAATTTGCTGAAATTTGGGGATGTTGTAAGGCTTACAGTTTATGACAATGTCCTAGGACCACCCTGTGGGTCTACTTATGTGTAAGTTGTAGAATGAAAAGTGTGCCTGGGTGAGGAATTGACCCCAAGAATCAGGATTATAGTTAATATCAATATTTTAGAAAATCCATTTATGAAAATAGCTCTGCAAAATCACTACACAAAAATCTGATCCGCAGTTATAGAGAATAGTAGTAGTATAGTTTATTATTCACTAATAGGCAAAAAACCTTGTGGTTTAAGAACATACCTATAGCCCACAGCTATTCTATCAAACTTGAAAAAGCAGGGAAATTGGGCAGCTATAGTGAATGCACCAGGGGAGCCGGAGACCTGACCTCCTCTCTGAGATATCGGACTGCCCTACAAATTAGTCAAAATTCAAACACCATTTGGGTTGGTCTTTCACAATCCAGTCTACTTCTTGTGTAGCTTGGAAGAATTTGGTAACGTGCCTCTGAGCATATGGTGAGTGGTGTTTTTTTGCATGGGAGTAATTTGTTTCTTGATATACAGTCACAGACCCATTAAAATAAATAAAATACATAATCAATACAACATCAAAATAGTTTAAATTCAGAAATACAGAAGATAAAACATAGAAGAGATTACAATTAAGAAAACAAAATCCTCTTACGACCCCTTTGGGCAGAGAAGAGGAACTTGGTAACTGACTCTGTTGTAAATTTATTGGTATCAGTCAGAAAATATTTCAGATACCAATCCAATGTCCTACTGGGAAAGTTCTTCATAATAGGGCCAAGTAGTCTATTACGTTCCTCCCTATAAAAATTACATGCAAAAAAAAAAAGTAATCCAATGATTCAACAACTTCATCTCCGCAGGGGCAAGGCCAATCCTCATAAAGGACACCTTAGTACCACCCTTCCAAGAGTGTGGAAGAGAGACAATTAAACCTAGCTCTAGAAAAGACATCGCGATACTTAGGGATAGTCAGATTCTCCAAATAACTAGCATATTTGGGAAACTGAAAACTCAGTCCAAAATGAATACAGGAACAGATTTTATATGCATTTGATACAGAATATTGAAAATCAATATCCTTAATTCTTTGGTCTAAAATAAATTTAGCAGCCCTAAAATATCGTGTGTGAAATCTATAGAAAGCCCTAATATATGCAATTTAGTAATAAAAGATTTAAACCAGGAGCTGGTATAAACATCTTTCTGAAGAAGACTTAAATATTCTAAAGAAGGTTCACTGTAAACAACCTTAAGCCAGTATCTGAAAGCAAGGGACCAAGCAAGGCCAGCCTCAAGTCGTAGACTTGTAGCTGTGACGCATATTGGCATTCTGTAGAGAGATTTTAGGAATTTTGAAAGAACACTCTCCACAGCTGAATTAAATACCTGGATCCAAATCTGAACACCATACAGTAGCTGGGGCAAATTTTTAGCCTTAAATACCTGAATGGCAGCAGGTATATACTGAGCCCCCTCGGTATGGAAAAAATGAAAACCTGACTTAATAGTATTCTGAGCTACCTGCACTGTATACTGTCTGTGGGTGGCCCAAAAAAGAATAGAAAAAAAAAATAATGCCCAAATATTTAAACTGCTTGACTTGATCTATGTGTTGCGCGTCAATTATAGTATAGTATATACACATAACTAGTAGTTGACAGAATACACAAAATTGCCCAAAATAAATATCTTCATACTTATGTAATTGTTCATTTTTACATTCCATTGTGATATCGGGTGGTTTGTGCATATTTTGCCTTCAGAGTTAACCTCTTATAGCACACCCTTTTATTAAAATGCTTGTGTATTTTATTTTGGTAATTTTTGTGTATTCTGTTAACTACTAGTTATAGTTATGTGTATATACTCTATTATCCATTCTCATAGTTTTTAACCATAGTTTTTAACCGAGGTTGGCTGTAGAAACCCTGTCCAAGTGCCTGGAGTCGGTAAGTGGCTGGATGGGAAGGAATAAGCTGAAGCTGAACCCTGACAAAACCGAGGTACTGTTTGTGGGAGACAAGGGAAGGCTGGGGGATGTGGACCTGGTGCTCAATGGGGTACGTTTGCCCCTGAAAGACCAGGTCCGCAGCCTGGGGGTCATTCTTGACTCCCAGCTGACCATGGAGGCTCAAGTCTCGGCTGTGAGCCGGGCGGCGCTGTATCAACTCCATCTGATACGGAGGCTGCGCCCCTACCTTCCCAACCATCTGCTCCCACCGGTAGTACATGCCCTGGTCACCTCTCGCCTAGACTACTGTAATGCGCTCTATGTGGGGTTACCCTTGAAAACGGTCCGGAAGCTACAACTGGTACAGAATGTGGCGGCTCGTCTGATTAAAGGCAGCCGCCGGCAAGATCACATCACTCCAGTGCTGAAGGAGTTACACTGGCTACCGGTTGTTTACCGGGCCCAATTCAAGGTGTTGGTTTTGACTTTTAAAACCCTATACGGTTTTAGCCCAGTCTATATGAAGGAGCGCCTCCAGCATTGTCAGGGATGCCGCTCAACAAGATCAGCCTCAGAAGACCTTCTCTCGATCCCACTGGTTAAAACAGCTAGACTGGTGAGGACTAGAGAGAGGGCTTTTTCAATAGTGGCCCCCACCTGTGGAACTCTCTCCCAAATGATCTCCGCCATGCCCCTTCTATGATAAGCTTCCGCCGGGCCTTGAAGACCTGGCTCTTCAGGCAGGCTTTTGGGGTGGGTTAGGTTTCTTACTGTTATGGTTTTAAATTTTAATGTTTTAATGTATTGTTTTATCTTGTACGTCGCCCAGAGTGGCTGGACAACCAGCCAGATGGGCGACTAATAAATTAAATAAATAAAAATAAATTATCATGTCTGTTTAGACCTTGATTCTTCTTGTTTTCTCTTATCACAGTCTCCTTCAACAATGTTGGCATAGAACCTTTCCGTAGGGAGGTGTTGATTAAATATGCCAACCAGTCAACCACCCCCCTCTGGCAGATTTGATTAACCAGGTTGGGCAAGGGTCAAGAGAACAAGTAGTGGCCCTCAGTTCTCCCAGAATCCTGTCCACATCCTCAGGCTTTACAAGCTGAAAAGTATCCATAGAAAAATGACCAGAGGAAGCCTCAGGGACATCTAGCACAACTGTAGTTAATAAGGAGTCCATGTCAGTCCGAATGCAAGCAATTTTATCTGCAAAGTGCCTCGCAAACATGTCATAATGAGCGACTGAGGGCTCAGAGTCTAAAATAGGGCCAGAGCCCAAAAGACCCCAGACCACCTGGAAAAGCATCGCCGGATGACACTGAGCAGACGCAATGGTGGCATAGAAGTGAATTTTCTTCACTGCCATCACCGCCACATGATGACTTAAAAATGAGCTCTAGCCTGTGTTTGGTCAGAAGCAGATTGAGGTTTTCTCCATCGTTGCTCTAGCTGTCATTCCTACAGTTTCATCAGGCCCAAGGTCTGAGTAAATCAAGGTGTATTACAGGCTTTCCCTGGTGGGAGACGGTGCTTTGGAGCAATAGCGTCCACCAGCCGGGTCACCTCCATATTCCAGAGATTGACCAGGGCTTTGGCAGTATTGCCAGCCATGCTGGGAATATTCCCCAGAGCATTCAGAAAACCGACTGGATCCATGAGTCTCTGGGGGTGGACTATCTTAATCATTCCTTCACCTTTGCAAAGGTTACTGGGGGCACAAAGTCTAAACCTTGTCAGGTGGTGATCTGTCCATGACAATGGAGTCACTAAGAACCCCTCCACCCTCAGATCACCATCTTCCTGTCCCAAACAAAACACAAGATCAAGTGTGTGTCCTGCCACGTGTGTTGGTGGTGTGTTTTGATGTGTGATCAATTTCTTCCTGTACTTCTGCTTCAAATCTCTCTATTTCCTCTTCTTCTGTGTTTGCCGTTGGACTGTAGATTTATATGATGGTTACGTTGATAAGTTTCCCGTTTAATCTCATTTATATCACTCACCCAGACCTTATGTTATAGCTTCTAACTGCTTTTGCTACATCACTTCTCACTATTAGAGTAACCCCATTTCTTCTTAATTTATCATTTCCTGCATAAAATATTTTGTATTTGCCTGATTGAAAATGTCCCATTCCTGTCCGTTTTAATTCACTCATGCCAAGTATTGTAATATTGATACGTTCCATTTATTTCTTGACAATTTCTAACTTTCCCTAGTTCATGCTTCGCACGTTCCATGTTCCTGTTGTGTAGATTGTACAACTCCCGACTCTCTTTTCGCATCTGTGCTCATCAGCCTCTGGGCTTCCATTCGGCTTTAATCCAGTTGCATCCTTAGTCACAGCACTACTCGTACTTGTCCGTTGTTCTTCTCCAGTAGCTCGCTGAGTGCAATCTGACCTGGCTGTCTCATCTTCCAGCACTATCTTGTGTTGCATTTTGGATAGTCTGTTCATAGGGTTCTCATGGGAAAAGGTATTCAGAGATGGTTTACCATTGCCTTCCTCTGAGTCTGGATGCATCCTAATCTAGTGTCTCAGCTTTGAACATTCCACCTTGGGTGACGCTGCTAGGAGTCTAGCCTCTTGGTCTAGACTCCTGACGGCACTGATTCACTGTGAACCTACCTACACACAGATCATCTTCAGAAGTTCTTCTCCACAAGCCCCTGTCATCTGAGGCAATGTGTGTGGCAGCATGTCAAAGGGGCTTCTCAGTCCCATTTTTGGAATGCTGTCCATTCCAATGCCATTTCACCTTTTTATTTTATTATAAATTTTTGTTGTGTTGCTTTAAGCTGCTTTTATCTGCCACATGTATTCTATTTTTGTTCGTAGGTATTTTATGAGTTTAACTTGTATGCTATTCTGGAAATTGGGCTGTATGCAACCAAGTCATACTCAGTGTAGTCCCACTGAAATCAATGGACTTGAGTAACTTGACTAATTTCAGTGGGCCTGCTCTCAATTATGACTTAGTTCATAGGTTAGGGAACCTCATGCCTGGGGTCCAAATGTGGCCCTCCAGTCCTCTCTGTCTGGCTCCCAGGCCACGCCTCCTTCTCAGGCCACATCCCTCATTGGCCCTGCTCCATGCCCTCCTCAAGTGCTTTTGCTTTTCTAGAATGTGCCCCTCAGCTGTAATAATGCCTCTTACTTGCCTGGATGGAAGATTGAGAGGAGATTGTGTGTGTGTATGTAGAAGGTTCTGACTTTTGTGTAGCTGGTATGTAGTCTAGTGTACAAAGGCAAGATTCATATCCATTGCTCTGCCCACTTTTAGCTCTGATCGCACCACCACTGGCCCATGGCCCCGTAGCCCTTGAATGGTTGCCCATGATAGAGTGTTCCTCAGACTGAAAAACATTTCTCGTCCCTGACTTAGGGATACAACCTATTTATATTGAAGAGCAGCCTTTTCATTCTTAAAAAAAATAGTGATGTATCAATTGAGTTTTTAAGCCATAGTTAGAAGCAATAACTGAGATCCTTATACAGACCACTGATAAGAGGAAGGGAACTTTTCACATTTTATTGTGCAAATAATGATTCCTAAATTGGTATTTGAATTTCTTCATGTTTTCTAGAGTAGATATTGTGCTTCATTTATGAAATTATGAAGATGGTCGAGATGCTGAATGAAAACTAGTGAAGCAAAATCACTTGTGAAATATTCCTTATACCAGAAACATGTTTAAAGGCTGAGCAAGTTGCATTGCTGTGCTTTGCTGCCTTCTCTTGTATCTTTGGCACTTGACATGTGTACTTTTCACTTTTAATTAGAAGACAGAGCAAGCATAAAAAGCATTTGCTTCTTAAATTTCAGGTGGCAGTGGGGATGGAAGCCATTCAAGAACTGCACATTTGACCTGGCGAAAAGGGGGATGTGGTTGTTGTAAAATTGTGGGTGTTTTTTTTTTCTTGATGACTTCAGACCTGTCTGCTATCAATTAGTAGGATTTTATGTTTCTTAAGTCTTGTATCTTAAAGTGTTGTAAAGTGAGAAAATTGTAAAATCCACACTAACTTTTTAGAACAATTACTTTATTAGGCCAACCAAAATACCATACAATAGTGTGTGAGCTTTTGAGTTCTTCAGAACTTTTCATCAGGCTAAACAGGAAGCAGAGCAATAGGGTGGAAGGGGGGAGGCTGGCTGACGTTGAAGACAAAGAGGCATTTTCATCTGGTGTTTATAGGACATTATAGATAATAACTGGGCAGAATCCAATGTTGCACAAGTTAACTTCCACTTCCATAACAGGACATCACCTTTCTTTTCTCCTCCCTGCTCCCTCTTCACATCCGTCCTCTGTTCCAGAAGGTTCCCCAGAGCAGACTTTTTAGGATGCACAGGCAGGAGACAAAGATTAAGTCACTTTGCGCCAGTGGAAGTCCTTGTCCACAGACAGCACTGGATACAACCTTGTGTTTTTAATATTTTACATTATTCTTTCTTTCCTTCCATCAACACTTTACATTTTGTGTGCTTAGTGGGCAGGTTCCTGCATATGTTTGCTTGTAGCAGTGTGTTTCTGCTCACTGAGATAAGGAATAGCTTCATTTTGCTGACTTGTGGAAATAAGATGGGCCTGTCTGGAATGTTGTTTCAGTATGGCAAAGGAGACCTTTTGGTGGTTTCATTTTTGAGTCCAACCCCTTTCACTAGAAGAAGATATCAATACATCACCTATTCTATTACAAGATGAATGTGTGACAATGAGAATGTACAAATTTGTTTTTTGCAAAGTAAGTTTGTACAGATTAGATGTATGGAACCCATAGAAAAGACTCTTTTCAAATTCAGTTTTCTCTGCTCAGAGCAATGGGATTCTGGGGAAAATCTTCTATACGGATGGATTTTTTTTTTTGCAAGTTCCTATTACTTGGCTATTATTGTTTGCTCAGCACATTAGCAAGCCCTGAGTGTTTAATGCACAAATACTTTACTCGCAGTTACTATGCAGGTTTTGTTGTCTTAAGAAAGTTCCTCAGGAAACAGGAAGAGGAGAGCACTGGGGAGGATTTAAAGAGGAAGAAATCAGGAACAGAGTGGCCATAATATGCAGATTGAGGTTACTCCAAAATATATTTCACTTCATTAAATAATCTTTCATTTGGCTGCCAAACCCAAATGAAATTGGGGTTTTCATTGATATTGGTTAAATATCAAGAAAAATGCCTTAAGTAAATATCCTTTATTTAAGAAAGTTTTGGAATCTGACCATGATCCAAAGATGTTATATGCTCATGGGGAGAACCTTGTAGGCAGCTGGAGATGAGTATATTATTTTAGAAATCTGAATTTAAATAAACCTTTACATGCAACTTTATGTGGTTTTCTTTTTAAATAAAAATGCATTCATGCAGAAACAGAATAGACTTATAGGTGAACACATGTGGAAGTGACAGAGACTGGAAAATAGACTGAGTTGCCCACCTCTATGCCAGTCTAAATTTTGCTCAACAATTATGTATTCCATCTCTCAAAAATCTTTGTTTGTTGCCTCCCTGGAGCTTCAAGAAGTGGGGTGGTTGTAAATACTAGAGGTGTGTATTAGCTCTGTGTGGGAACTGATTAACAAGGTAAATGCAGAAGGGTCTCCCCTCTCCCCTGAGCTGGACTGGCCCCCCCACAAAGCCACAGACCACTCTGTTTCTGTAATTTTCTGTACTAATACATCTCTGTGTTTTCCTATATAGTACTGCTAGATTTCTCTGGGTCTATGGACTTTGCAAAAAATGAAGCTGTCAAAAATATTTCCTGCAGAGCTTTGAAGAACTTTCAACTGTTTTTTCTTAAAGCACAGCAGTGGAGATGTTTTTTAAAAGATAAACGCTTCAAAGTTTTTTTTAATCCCATGTTGCTCTGTTTTAACAAAATATAAAACAAAAACCAGAGCTCTTCAGAACTCCACAGGCAGAATTCTAGACAGCCTCACATTGTAAGGCCTATTGGAGACGTGTAAAGACCTATCAGGAGGTCTGTAAAGCCTATTCGAGGACACAAACACCCAGCAGAAAGAAAAACCAGTGTGAAGCTGAAAAGACTGTAAAAATCAACAAGAATAAACACCACTCAGTCAACTTTTAGTTATTTTAAGATAAGAAAGATACAACATTCCTTCCCCTTATAACAGATTTTTGAGGAAAGTTAATCCCTCTGATTTCCCCCCACAAAAAGTCCCTAGATTTATTTGTCTGTAATTTGGCAGGCTTATTCCACTCTGCAGGGCTTGTTCCACTCTGCAGGGCTTGCTGTGTCTGTAAATTTTATCCTCTTTGGCTAAAGGGGGAAAATGTTATAGCTATTTCTAAATTCTTCATTATGGAGAATTAGGGTTGTCAGGTCTCCAATTTTTGCCTGGAGACTCTGGCTTTTTGGGGTCCTCTCCAGGTCTCCGGGTGAGTCACCTTAATTTCCAGACTCTTAGCTGTCAATTTTTTTTTAAAAAAAGGTAAGTTTCTAGGTGGTCTGTTTCAAAAGATATAAACCAAAACATCAGCCGCAGCCCTCCCCAACTTGTTAGTACCAGCTAGTCTAATCCCAGCCCTTTCAGGTTTATAGCCAATAAGTGAAGTCAGGGTTGTGATTAGCAATAGCTAAACCCTATTTCAACTTCTGAGAACATATTGCTTTTCCTGCTTGTCTCACACCAGGAATTCAGTAAATATATACCTTTCAGCAGCATAAAGAGCACTTTCTCTGCACAGCATTGGGACTTGATTCTGAGTAAACATGCATAGGATTGCACTACAACAAAAGATCACAGCAGGAACTTGATAGGCATAAATGTGTACATGCAGTTTTTTTAATAACTTGCAGAACTGTATATTACACGTTATCTTTCAAATAATTTTTGAACAGAAGTTTTGAAAAGTACATGCTGAAGTGTTATACGTTTCTAATTAAGGAGTTAAACAAGTTTAAACTTTACTGGACTGTTGAAGAGGGCAGTTTATTTGTCTTATTCATAACCTGTTTTGAAAACCTTCCCAATATGAGGTTTTTCTGGGAGTAAAGCTGCAATGCAAATTCCACATACCTGGGAGTTCATCCCATTGAATTCAGTAGGACTTACTTTTGAGTTGAAATGGCTAGGATTGTGCTGAAAATCAATTGGACTTTTGAGTGAACATAGAAAAGGATTGTGTTGTAAATCATTCTCTCCCCCTCAACTCCTTTTTTAAAAAAAGCAGTTAGGCAGGGCTTAGGTGTCACTGCTTTTATTTGGCAGCAAACTAATACTTATTTTTTTTAAAAAAAAATGCTCTGCAATGGCCAACCGATTTTGACAACAAACTATTATCTGGGGTGTATCCATTTTTACATCTCCAGTGTGCGTGTATATGGAATATTTCCAACAACTCAGTGAGGTAGGGTTGGAAACCAAAGCACCTCACAACAAGAAACAAGAAATGTGGTAGTAATGGGTGACTTCAACTACTCGGACATAGACTGGCCGCATATGTGTTCCAGTCATGACAAAGAAGCAAAATTTCTAGATATTCTAAATGACTATGCCCTAGACCAGTTGGTCATGGAACCGACCAGAGGGACGGCAACCCTGGACTTAATCCTCAGTGGGGACCGGGACCTGGTGTGAGATATAAGTGTTGTCGAACCAATTGGGAGCAGTGACCATAGTGCTATTAAATTAGACATACATGTAAATGGCCAATTGCCAAGAAAATCCAGCACGGTCACATTTGACTTCAAAAGAGAAAACTTCATAAAAATGAGGGGATTGGTAAAAAGAAAGCTGAAAAACAAAGTCTAGAGGGTCACATCACTCGAAAATGCTTGGAAGTTGTTTAAAAACACTATATTAGAAGCTCAACTGCAGTGCATACCGCAGATCAGAAAAGGTACCGCCAGGGCCAAGAAGATGCCAGCATGGTTAACGAGCAAAGTCAAGGAAGCTCTTAGAGGCAAAAAGTCTTCCTTCAGAAAATGGAAGTCTTGTCCGAATGAAGAAAATAAAAAAGAACACAAACTCTGGCAAAAGAAATGCAAGAAGACAATAAGGGATGCTAAAAAAGAATTTGAGGAGCACATTGCTAAGAACATAAAAACCAACAACAAAAAATTCTATAACTACATTCAAAGCAGGAGACCATCTAGGGAGGCGATTGGACCCTTGGATGATAAGGGAGTCAAAGGCGTACTAAAGAACGATAAGGAGATTGCAGAGAAGCTAAATGAATTCTTTGCATCTGTCTTCACAGTGGAAGATATAGGGCAGATCCCTGAACCTGAACTAACATTTGCAGGAAGGATTTCTGAGGAACTGAGACAAATAGTGGTAACGAGAGAGGAAGTTCTAGGCTTAATGGACAATATAAAAACTGACAAATCACCAGGTCCGGATAGCTTCCACCCAAGAGTTCTCAAAGAACTCAAAGGTGAAATTGCTGATCTGCTAACTAAAATATGTAACTTGTCCCTAGGGTCCTCCTCCGTGCCTGAGGACTGGAAAGTGGCAAATGTAACGCCAATCTTCAAAAAGGGATCCAGAGGGGATCCCGGAAATTACAGGCCAGTTAGCTTAACTTCTGTCCCTGGAAAACTGGTAGAAAGTATGATTAAAGCTAGATTAACTAAGCACATAGAAGAACAAGCCTTGCTGAAGCAGAGCCAGCATGGCTTCTGCAAGGGAAAGTCCTGTCTCAGTAACCTATTAGAATTCTTTGAGAGTGTCAACAAGCATATAGATAGAGGTGATCCAGTGGACATAGTGTACTTAGACTTCAAAAAGCGTTTGACAAGGTACCTCACCAAAGACTTCTGAGGAAGCTTAACAGTCATGGAATAAGAGGAGAGGTCCTCTTGTGGATAAGGAATTGGTTAAGAAGCAGAAAGCAGGGAGTAGGAATAAATGGACAGTTCTCCCAATGGAGGGCTGTAGAAATTGGAGTCCCTCAAGGATCAGTATTGGGACCTGTACTTTTCAACTTGTTCATTAATGACCTAGAATTAGGAGTGAGCAGTGAAGTGGCCAAGTTTGCTGACGACACTGAATTGTTCAGGGTTGTTAAAACAAAAAGGGATTGCGAAGAGCTCCAAAAAGACCTCTCCAAACTGAGTGAATGGGCGGAAAAATGGCAAATGCAATTCAATATAAACAAGTGTAAAATTATGCATATTGGAGCAAAAAATCTTAATTTCACATATATGCTCATGGGGTCTGAACTGGCGGTGACCGACCAGGAGAGAGACCTCGGGGTTGTAGTGGACAGCACGATGAAAATGTCGACCCAGTGTGCGACAGCTGTGAAAAAGGCAAATTCCATGCTAGGGATAATTAGAAAAGGTATTGAAAATAAAACAGCCGACATCATAATGCCGTTATATAAATCTATGGTGCGGCTGCATTTGGAATCCTGTGTACAGTTCTGGTCACCTCATCTCAAAAAGTATATTATAGAGTTGGAAAAGGTTCAGAAGAGAGCAACCAGAATGATCAAGGGGATGGAGCGACTCCCTTACGAGGAAAGGTTGCAGCATTTGGGGCTTTTTAGTTTAGAGAAAAGGCGGGTCAGAGGAGACATGATAGAAGTGTATAAAATTATGCATGGCATTGAGAAAGTGGATAGAGAAAAATTCTTCTCCCTCTCTCATAATACTAGAACTCGTGGACATTCAAAGAAGCTGAATGTTGGAAGATTCAGGACAGACAAAAGGAAGTACTTCTTTACTCAGTAGTTAAACTATGGAATTTGCTCCCACAAGACAGTAATGGCCACCAGCTTGGATGGCTTTAAAAGAAGATTAGACAAATTCATGGAGGACAGGGCTATCAATGGCTACTAGCCGTGATGGCTGTGCTCTGTCACCCTAGTCAGAGGCAGGATGCTTCTGAAAACCAGTTGCCGGAAGCCTCAGGAGGGGGGCGTGTTCTTGCACTCAGGTCCTGCTTGCGGGCTTCCCCCAGGCACCTGGTTGGCCACTGTGAGAACAGGATGCTGGACTAGATGGGCCACTGGCCTGATCCAGCAGGCTCTTCTTATGTTCTTATATTCTTATGTTCTTAACCATTTAAAATCCAATAACCATGAAACAAGCATAAAACAGTTGCAAAACAGCCTAAAGTGGCATGATTCTGAATTTCAGGTTGGGTGAGTGAAGTTCCTTATCACTGAATTTCAGTCCTGTGCATGCTTCCCTGTCTGAGAAAGCCTCACTGAATACATTGGGACTTGCTTCTGAATAAACATGCATAGGATTGCACTATAAATACATTTACAGGTTGGGAAAATAATAAACATCTTTGACATTCATGCTTATATAAAGATTTCTTCATGTCATGTCTTGATATGTATCTGATTTCACACTATGATTGTAAATTATTATTTACAAATTATTATTTCCTCTACATTTTAAATGTGCCCTTCTTCCTTGGGGTGGCCATGTTCCCCTCTGTTGTTTTCACCCTGAGGGGCAAATTAGGCTGAGAGAAGGTGCATAGCCCATGGTCACCCAGTAAACTTTGCAGCTTATTTCTATTTTAAAATTTATTTAAAATGATTTATATGCAGGCAAAGTTTATGAAGTAATGCAGATCCACTTAATACATTTAAAGCACATCCAACTCACATTTAAAACACATGACATTCCCCAAAGAATCCTGGGAAAATTCAAAAGAACAATTTTAAAAGATACTTTTTTAAATGGGGGAAGAGCTATAGCTCAGTGGTAGGGCATATGCTTTGCATTCAAAGTTCAAAATTCATTATCTGGAAAATACTATTGCCTGGAATCCTGGAGAGCCAGTACTGGGCTAGATGGTACTAAATGGCCTGAATCAGTATGAGGCAGATTCCTTTGTTCCTAAAAGTGGAAAGAGACTCAAGGGCCACAGTGACTCCAAAGTTTATTTATGTATTTTATTTACAACATTTATATACCGCTTTATTATAAAGAACCTCAAAGCAGTTTACAGAAGGAATTTAAATGATTGGCAAAAACAGTTAAAGATAGGTATTAATGTAAAAACATTAAATATAATAAAACCAACAATGAGTTAAAAACAGAAAAAAAACAATAACTTCTATGTGCCTGGGTAGGCTGGGCAAATGTTTTTAGCAGGTGCTGAAAAGAGTACAATGAAGGCGCTTGCCTAATGTAAATACACAGAGAGTTCCAAAGCATAGGTGCTGCCACACTAAATGACTCAGTTCTTACAAGAGCAGAATATGTGGAACCCGGAACATGGAAGGCACACCTTGAACTTGGCCTGGTAGCAAATCAGCAACCAGTGCAGATTTCAGAGCAGAGGTATTATGTGCTGATAGGGTCTCACTCATGCCAGCAATCATGCTGCAGCATTCTGCACTAACTGCAGCCCTTGGGTCAGGTTGTGCTGCATGGGGATTTCTGTGCCTTGGCTGATTGGATGTCAGGATTCTTTTAGTTTTAGTTAGGAACCCTGACTGTGGGATGCTGAATTTTCTGTCTTACTCATAGGAATCTTGTGGTTGATATGGTATTGCATTTAGGAAATCATCACTTTTTCTTTTTCTATTTGCATTTCATTTACCTCTGACCTTACTCCTTTACATCCATAGAATCAACAACAGTGGTTCCATGTGGTCAGCTTAACCCCCTTTAACCCACTGATCATGCACCTTGTTACTGTTGGCGTGTGCGTGTATAGATCATACAAGGATGGAATCCAAGAGTCGCATAGAACAGGAATAAGCCAGGCCAAGTTTCTTGTAAGAGTCTTTACTAGGCAAAGACATTAGACACAGTTCTCTTCACAGACGACTTTTCCCCCACACTGAGCTTTTCCAAGCATCCCACCTTATCAGGCTTCCCAGCCAGCTGCTGACCTTGGCAAACCTGGCGCTCTGTTCTCACAGCTTAACCCTTCTGCTTCAGGTTTCACTCTCTTTGCTAAAAACCCTGTCTGTGAGTCTCACAGCCTGCTTCACTGACCAACAGCCCCCACCTGAGACTCACAGATTACACAACTTCATTGTTCATCATTACATTTCTACAATATTAACTTTTTCATTACAATACATATCAGTACATGGTTTGTTTTCTTACAGTTTCTATTTACATTTTCAGTTCAGTTCTTGTTTCTTTATTTCTTTATTCACACAAGTTTTACAGAGTCATTTTGTTCACTTTTATTTGATAATACATTTATATTTCATTCCTCAACACAAAACTTCCACATGAGATTCATTGTTTCTTTATCTATTGGTCCTTCTTTTTCCCATTCTACTGGATATTTATCTGTTTCATTATTCTGTTGTGTAACATTAAATGTGAATCTCTGAGGTGGTTGACCTTTCGTTTTTCTTTCTGTTCTCCTAACATTATCTATTTCCATTTCTTCCTCACTCTCTATTTTACTTGGACCTGCACCTGTGTCTGCACTTGTACTTGGCATTTCTGTATCTTGCATTGCCATGTCTTCACTTCTCAGCCTTTTTACAGTACGTTTGCCACCGTGTATTAGATCAGTCAATGCAGTTCTTAATGGAATTTGCTGCCCAAAAGGAACATCTGCTGCTTCCTGCTTGCTTGCACTATCAAGGATAACTGTTTGACTGTCTCTCCAAGGTTTATCTATCACCTTTATGCATCTGCTTAACACTACTTGTTGTTTCTCAGGCAACCAAACTCTATAATATGAATTCTGAAATCCCAAAATGCGTCCTGCCTGAGCTCTTGAGCCTAATTTACCATGCCTTTTCTGTTTTGCAACATGTACCCAGCATTTTGCCACAAAACGTTCTATGTGTTTCACCCTGGGCTTTCTTCCAGTCAGTTTCTCATAGGGAGACATGCCTATTGTTCTGTGCATGAGACGGTTCTGAATATAAACAGTGTACAGAATACATTCACCCCAATAAGTGTTATTCATATCTGCATCTGCTAGCATGGCTCTCATTGAATCCTGCAATGACCGGTTCCTCCTCTCTGCAGTTCCTTTGGAGGATGGGCTGAAGGGAGCAGTGAGACTCTGTATTATTCCCTTCTTTTCCAAATATGTTTTAAATGAATTACTGGTAAATTCCCCACCTTGATCTGATTTGATATTTTTGATAACAGCCCCATATTGTGTCTCTGTCCTCTGTATAAATGCCTTCAATTTCTCTTCTGCTTCACTTTTCTTTTTCAATAAGAACACATGTGTAAATCTGGAGAAGTCATCCACAATCACTAAATAAAACCTTGCTCCACCTTTTGAGCACTGGAAAGGTCCAGCCAAATCCACATGTATGAGCTGATAGGGTTCAGTGGTCGTGCTTTCACAGCTCTTATTTACCGGAGTCACAGTCATTTTTGTTTTATAGCATACTTCACACTCATCCACATGCTCACAATGTGTTAATTTTAAATCTTGACTATGCTTTGGGGTGTTTTGTACCTTTTCGAAATGTGCGTGTGCTAATTTTCTGTGCCATTCATGTAAACAATTATCATGTTTATTTTTATTAACTCCTATCCAAGCACACGTGGGTTTATCAAGATTGCACTCAACCATAAACATCTGGTTCTGTAATTTCCCTTGCATGCATATTTCACCATCCTTTCTCACAAAACATCTATCCCCTTCAAATGTAACTTTACAACCTATTTGAGCCAATTTTCTTACTGATAGAATGTTATATGTTAAACCAGAAACCAATAACACATCTGTTAATATAGTTCCCAAATTACTCAACCTGAGCGTGCCTTTTGCAATCGCGTCCTGAGATGATCCGTCAGCCAGATAAATCTTCTCCTGCGCCGGCTTTGAAGTGTAAAATAAACTGGAGTCTGTGATTAGGCAATTAGACGCTCCACTGTCGAGAAGCCACTTAGAGTTAATGAGTTTATTGTCCTCCTTAGTAACAAAGTTCACGCTTGTTCTCTGACTTCCAAAGTCCCTGTTATTTCTCTTCTTTAAACAATGTCTCTGTATATGTCCACGGGACCCACAAAAGTAACATATTTTATTCTCTTGCCTGCTTCTTTGATTTTGTTGTTGTTGTACAGCCACAGTCTCTTTTAACTCTGTTTTCTTATTCTCTTGTCTTCTACTCCACTCTTGTTGAAGTTTCTGTTCTACAAAGTCCAAATTCAGATGTCCGTCGGGTAAAGTTTCCAGACTAGAGACCATGACATACAATTTTTGATCAAATGAAGATAACAGTATATAGACCATCTGAATGTCACTATGATGCACTCCTTATCTTGCAGCTCAGCATTTAATCTACGAAATTCAGCCAGATGCTCTGTCATAGTCACTTCATCTGTAAAACGCATCTGATAAAGTTTCCGTGCTAAACACAGCCTGCTCCCCGCAGTTTGCTGCACATGAGCGGCTCTTAGCTTCTCCCACATCTGATTAGCTGTCGGCTCATTACTCACCAGCAACAGTTGTGAATCAGACAGCCCCAGAGTAATAAAAGCCTTCGCTTTCTCATCTTTCTTCAACCACGCTGCTGAAGGAGCTGCCGGAGGGGTTTTTTCTACAACATCATTCAAATCTTCTTTAATCAGAACTGCTCTCATTCTCCATTTCCAGCTGGAGTAGTTTACAGCATTCAGTCTCTCCATCAGCATCCCGGATAACAGGTTTACAGCCATGTTGCCCACTCTTACTTGCCTCTTTCTTGCACTTTGGTTCTCTCTGCACCAACGTCACGTCAACTGCTCTCGAACCCGTTACCTTGTATGATAAGCTGGGCCCATAACCCCTGTTGGCGTGTGCGTGTATAGATCATACAAGGATGGAATCCAAGAGTCGCATAGAACAGGAATAAGCCAGGCCAGGCAAGTTTCTTGTAAGAGTCTTTACTAGGCAAAGACATTAGACACAGTTCTCTTCACAGACGACTTTTCCCCCACACTGAGCTTTTCCAAGCATCCCACCTTATCAGGCTTCCCAGCCAGCTGCTGACCTTGGCAAACCTGGCGCTCTGTTCTCACAGCTTAACCCTTCTGCTTCAGGTTTCACTCTCTTTGCTAAAAACCCTGTCTGTGAGTCTCACAGCCTGCTTCACTGACCAACAGTTACTTGCATAATTGTTTTTTCTTGTTCAATAGTGGTAAAAGAGATTTCACATACTGGACGTTTGGCTTCAATTGCTGTTGTTCCCAAGCTACTGCCTGTGAAGGTAGACCAAACCATATGTGTTTTCTCTATCAGTTATTACTCACTGGAATTGGGTTGGCTGTCAAAGTGAGTTTATAGCAGCCCACAGAGTAGGCAGGAAAGAGTAGAGAATCTTCTTAACCCTTACTCATTTCTCAAACCTCTATCTGCAGTGAAGGGTCAAGTCTATAAAGAAGTTTGGAGCAGCCATGTTAAAAGGTAGGCAGGGCATTCCAGGCAGGGGGTTTCGAGCTTTTCTTTTTTTTAAGGATATTTTTGCAGAGGATCCTTAGTCAAGTCTTACCAACAGCACAATTGTAACAATATCTACTCAAAAGTAAGTCCTGTTGAGTTCTATGGGGTTTAGCCCCTTAGTAAGTATGTTTAGAATTGCTGCCTTCAGAGGCATCCATCTTGACTCCTGAGTGCTCCCATCTAAACTCTCCACGACACTAGGCACCCTTCTTCCTACAATGGCTTTGTGGTGACTGGCCTGGCCTGAGGGCACTTAAACCTTCTTGCCAGTAGCAGATGGCTAGATTAAATGTTCCTTACCCAGGATCTCTAAGCAGGTAAGAAGGAATGACCTCATCACATCAGCTGGACCTAGAAACATCCTCATTTAGCTTTCTGTCTTAATTCCCAGTGAGTTGTTTGAGTTGTATGCTCCAAGCAACTGTGGTTGATGCTTAATGTATCATGCTTAATAACATCACCAGAGCACAACCCCTATGACATAGCTAGGGCCTGCCTGGTTACATCACTAGGGCCTGCCCCTGAAATCTTAGGGTTTGGGATGCTTCTGACCTGGCAACCCTATGGAGAACACAGAGCTTCATTTTACAGTGGGCAGCTTAGAAGCTGAAACAGATCAAAAGGGACAGTGCACAGAGCAACTTATATACAGATACAGTGCAAATGTTGGGACCTATGTGCACAATTAGTAAATACTTTTGAAGCCCTAAAGAGCTTGGCTCTAGGATACCTAAAGGATTCCCTCTTACTGTACTAGTCTGTCCGTGCCTTAGTTCTGGTGGAGAGACCCTTCTCTGTGTCCTGACTATAATGGAAGCACAGCTGTCTGTGATAACAGTTAGGGCTTTTTCATTGGTTGCACCCAAACTGTGGAATACTTTGCCATATGAAATTCAAGTGCCCCCACCCTTTTTCACCATGTTATGCCACCTAGTAAATACTTTTTAAAAAGTTGAGCAGGCTTTTGCCCCTGCTGGGTAGACAATGTTTTTATTGAAAGCTTTTTTAAAATTTTGGTTTCATGTTGATATTGCCATTTTGATTTTTCTAAGCCATCATGAGTGATGTGTATGCCTTGGAAGGTTGGGGTGGTAAGTTTCATGTATAAATAAATAAATATTCAGACATCCTGAAAAGAGCTTAAATGATAAAATGCCAGAAAAAAATCTGTGTACAGAGACACTGCAAGTGGTTGTGATTATTATTATTACTTGAATTTACATGCCACTTTTCCATACAAATATGCTCAAAGTGGCTTACAAAAATGCAAATGATGACATCAATAGCAATCAATTCAAAAACATAATAGTTTCAGATTATTTCAAAACATAACAATCCAACAATAACTGCAACTGATTACCTAAACATTATCACATTTAAAGACATCATAAAATATCATAAAACAAGCTATCAATCAATTAAAACATATCAATAACATAACATTTCCATATCAATAACATAACATTCCAATACAAAAGCGTAAGAAAATAGTTTTTGTCACTTGATGTTAAGAGTCTTTGCTGATGGCTGCTGTTGTTATATGAAGACTCCATGTTCAGAGGCAGACTGACTCCAGGCACCAGTGGCTGGAGAGAACCTGCAGTGGGAGAAGGCTATTGCTTGTAGGCTCCTCCGATAAGCAGCCAGATGGACATTGCAGAAAGGCAAGAGTGGACAAGGCAGTGCTTTGGTCAAGTCCCCGATGAAATAGAGCACCCAGAGCTTGCACAATCGCTCCCCAGAATACACAATGCGGCAGTGGTGGCACCCCCCAGTGTCCCCACTCTGTCGCTTGGTGCCCCACCCATCTACACCAGGCTCCATGACGCAGCGACTGCAGGCAGGTGGGCAGACTGGTAACCTTGCGTGCGGCATGGTGGGCAGCAGGCATAAAGGTCTTAGAAAGATACTCTGTAGGCTTCTTGCTCAGTATGATTCAGCAGCCATACCATTTTCATTTGGTCTCTTTCCAGTTTGTGTCACATTTGCACATGTTGATAAGTCCATTCTGCACCCTTTACACATTAATCTGATTTAAAAAAAATATATGAAGAATTAGCATTTAAATATATATTTCTAAATGTATTTTCTATCAAAATGCACATATCTGAGCTTATTTTCTCTCTCAAAAAAACAACAAAACCCTGAAATATTTTGATTCATTTTTTTCCTAGCCAAAAAATGCCTCAGAATATGTGTGAAATGCAAGAATCATTACATAACTAAGTTCTAATCCACAAAATAGTCCAGGATGTGCAGATCAAGTCAATTCATAATGGATTTTTTTCCTCCCGCATCCCTATTTTGCATCCTTATCTGGAAGTCTAGCTCATTCTGCACCCGTCACTATGTATACTACAACCTTCACCAACCTGGTTCCCTTCAGATGCCTTAGACTACAACTCCCATCATCCCTAGCTAGGGCAGCAAGTATTTTGTTGCCCCCAAAATTGTAAGAATTGGAAAACAGACAGTATTTACTACTTGTACCTACATTATTTGAGTTCAAAGCAAAATACATTTTGATTGATCCCCATGGACCTCAGAAGCAATTTTGCTTGTTATAAAAAATAACTCTGATTTGTAAGCAGAAATAGTTACAGTATTATAACAATTGTAGGTTCCCCCATGTGTATACTAGGATTCCCAACAGAGAAACACATTGGGAATTCTGGTTCCATAATAATACTTTTGAAGATGGAGTTCCTGTTCTTACAATTGCCAGCACAGTACAAATAATGTCACTTGTACTAACAGCTCTGTTAAATTACTTGTGTGAATACAATGGTGTATTTTGCCCTTCCTTAGTCATCTTGGCCTTTCAAGGCTAAATAGGCTACTTCTTTTGCCTTTTTTTTCCAATAGAGCTTTCTTCTTCATATCCTTTCACCCAGCTGTTTTTTTTTCTTTTTCCTCTCTGCACTATCTTGAGAGCAAAGTAGGTGTTATTTATGATATTTGTATGCTGCCCAATAACTTTAGAGTTCTTTGAGTGGCTTATAATAAATAAATACATTAAAACATAACACAACAATAGAAAGACAAAAGTAATACATAAAACAATAAAAAGGAAACTACATAAATACAACAAAGTTCAAATCAGATTTAAAAAACGAGGCTACCTAAGTTATTTAAAAACATGAGTGAACACAAAGATCTTGGTACTGAAGGGACTGCAAAGAAGGCATCAGGCCATGTGTCTCTGGATGATAAAAGGTTTACTAATTGGCTTAATTCAGCCATAATGGGAAACAATGATTTGCCACCATAACACACTGTAACACAATCCCCAGAATTCAAGGGGAAGAGGGATAGACTGTTAAACCACTGTGGAAATTGTAGCTCTGTGAAGGGAGTAGGGGTCTCCTAACTGTAGTGAAAGCAGGGAGCTCTTCCCCGTCTGCTCTCACTGTCCTAGGAGTCAATCCCCAGCCTTGGGCAATTGATCCCAGCAAATCCTGGTTTGCCAAGGTTGTGCACGTCAACTCCAACCCTGCAAGGTAGTACTGCCACCATCCTTCAACTGGTTAGCTACACTGGGGCAAAGGAAACCCCAGAGGCCACTTAAACACCTGAGCCTCTCAGGACCAGAGTCTAGATACACTCCTGGCCCCTTCTGAAGTCTTAGGTAAAAACGTTTCTCTGTTACACGGTAGTTGTGGTCAAATGGCAAGGACTGAATTTAGGAACTGACCCCTTTCTCTGGAATAAACACATGTTGGTTTAACGTAATTAAAGTTTATTAAAAAAGAAAATAAGAAAAGCATAAAAAGGTTACAAAAAGCAAAAAGATACACACAAATAATTTGTAGCAGCAAATTGAATCCTAAAACCATACACCCAAACGGGTAAAGTGTTTAGTAACAAAGGTAAAGGAAAGTTTCTTGGCACAAATCAAAATAACAAAGCTATCTGGCTTAGCTATACTTACAAGAGCATAGGATCTTTCAATGGATAGCCTTCTTCCCCTCAGGGAGTTGCAAGTCAAGATGTAAACGGAGCCACAACAGAACATCACCATAGGCAAGGTGGTGCTCCGAAGTGGGACACAAACCCAGAGTTCTGAGCCTCCTCTTATGGAGGAAAATTCCCTCCCAGCCGGAGACAATTAACCAATTAACATTTTCATCAAAGGGATGAAAAAACAATGTTCCCACAGCATCTGGCGCCTTCCCTTGGTTTCCCATAACAAAGCAAGGAGTTTTACGGCCTTGACGGAACTAGGCCCCTTCCACTGATAAGAAGGTGCAAAATTACTGTAAGCTGGTACAGCTGTGTTATAAAAATTACCAAGTCACAGTGATAAAAGGACATCAAAGATTTAACTGCTTGCTAGCAAGCTAACAAGGAAGATGTCAAGGGGAAGAATTCCCCATAAGTCTTTGGGAGTTAGCCATTTTAACTGCAGGCCTGGGTAAGGCTGGCAAGCTGGCATGACGCTAACAACTCTCAGCATGCTTAACAAGCTGCAGTTCCCAGGACTCTTTGGGGGATGTCATTATTGATTAAAGTGGTATGATACTGACTTAAATGTATAGTGCAGATGGGGCCTCTAGCTCCCATAATCTCTGACCATTGACCATGCTTATTGGGGCTGATGGGAGCTGGAGTCCAGCAACAACTGAAAGGACACAGCTTTGCCATATTTGTTTTAAATTGTAAATTGAGAACAAGCCAGGGTCTGAAGCCGTTATTGTAGGCTAGATTGTACTCATTAGTCATAGTTTAAACTAACCATAGTTTCCACAGTTCATATGTAAGGGTGGGCTGTTGTTATTTTAAAATTGAAAGCAAAAGTTTTCGATCTTCTGCTCTGTCACACGAGAGAGGGGCAGGGAGGTGAGATGATTGTTGCATCAAAGCAAGTGTTCCGGTTGTTGGCGCCGGGTGAGTCCTTTTTTTAGACATCCTTGGTCTTTTGTTACTAATTTAAGTCCTAATTACTTATACTCCCTGGACGTAACTCAAGAGACTTCCTGAGGAGTTAATTATCCAGTGCTTTGAAAACTCCATAATTTCAGTGCTCTGTCAACTCCAATAACCATTCAAACAGCTAAACAGATAAGAGCCAGGTGCTATCCACTCTCTGCTTTACTGCTATTCTCCATCTAAGCAACCTAAGAATTACAGCCAGATAATGGTCCTAACAAGAAAAGAAAGACAAGCTTTAAGATCCCCACCCTCTCTGGTCAGCCTAGGTGATAAAGAAAGAAAAAGAAAAAGAAGAGACGAGATAAGATACAACAGGAAATTACTCCGATACCAACACAGGCTGAAACCTCCACTGAAGAATTAAAGGGACAGCAAAAAATTACGAACTTTTTCTCAATAAGACCACATCATCATACTGATTTGGATTACCAGCATGTTATAGCCCATCCACCAGATTGGTCCCTCTCCCTAAGGGGTTTGATCATAGCTTTCTGAGGGAGCCATCCGCTATGAGCCTGGCTGACGAAATAGCCTTGGCTGAATATCAAAACGCAACCAACATAATAACATTGCAAGGTGTCAGCTTTAAAGCGGTACCCCAAGAAGCTAACGAACAAATCATCAGCAAATCTTCTCATGAGATGTTTGACATACCTCATGAAGACGTGCCTATGCAGAACGCTCTCACTTCACAACGTATGGAGTTGGGATCCTCTTCTGGTGGATCTCAAAATCATGCTGAAGACTTCGGCTTGGATACCAAATCTTCTCATCCCTTTCTCATGGATGATTTCTCTGGACAAAGTCTGTCTCTAAAAGGCTGGATGTTCATGCTGGCGACAGAGTTGGATCATGTTAAAGCATACCTGAGTGAATGTAACTCGCTTTTGTCCTCTTTAGTCGCCTTATATCAAAAACCACAGTGCTCCCAACCGAGTACTGCTAATGCTCACCCTGCTATGCCATCTGTGCCCGCTGAGCCTGCTACGCTCTCACAACTAAACAAAAAAAAATTGAACCGGAAAAAAAGAAAACTACCGATACCTTATATGCAAAAGAGCAAAATACCAAAAGTCTTATAAAATAGCTCGAAGAAACAAGATGAATTTTAAAATACTTTTTAGATTATTGGACAATTTGCCAGATGTGAATCGTATAAAGTCAAGTCCGCTACTGAGAAAGAAATCCGACGCAGATTGTTCGTACATATCCATTGAAGATGAAGTCAAGCCTTCTTCATCCCTACCTGCCATGACAGATCCTGGCTCTATTTCTATCAGGAGCCCAGTTCGTTCTATTCCCCATCAGGACCCTTAGCAAGACGCCCTAGAGGGCGTACATACAAAACAGACTACCGCACCATCAGACTTAACACCACGATGGAACCTGGTTCTAAATAGACGCAAATTGGCTTTTGAAAATTACCCCAAACCTTGGGGCCGTATAACGCCTGATGTTAGAAAAAACCATTTTATCGATATCATAAAAAAAGCTAATAACATCTTTAAATATTGGCAACATTAAACAAGTAGAATACCTCTACTTTAACGTTAGCAATGCACGAGCGGTGGTCACTTTTACCTCCCAGGAGGCAGTCAACCATTTATGGATTAATAAGGACGCATTGGCTAAGTCGGGCATAATTACTTTAAGATTTTTTGAAAATCTGGCTCCACCTAGGGGCCTAATCACCCATTTCTTTAACTCTCAAAATAACACATTTTCAACGGCTCATCTTATCACTGGCCCTCTAATCGACCTGGACTCTCATGACGATTTGGGAAGATACGATGAATCCCCAGAAGTTCTAGAATCCCAGGCCATGGATAAGGATTTAAGGCCACGCATTAGTCCTCACACAATCAACTCCTGGCCAACTTCCACGTCGATTCTGCTGAATGGGACGTCCAAAGTGAGTTTCCTGGTGGTAACAGACGAACGAGCAGATTGTACTACTGCCCTGTCCCTGCTTCCAGAGTTAAAAAGGTCAAATGAGGCGAACCACCATGAGGCGCGATCAGCTGACACCATGGAGATTGAAGAACAAGCGTTGCTTCATTCCTTTGGTAATCTGCCAAAGATCGAAAGGGATGGAATCTTGGACAGGCTTGTTCAATTAATTCTTCGTCTATCAGCAATTCATGAACATATGGAGGTTGATGAGATCCCACCTCTAGAAAGTAGTATTGTGGGGAAGTCTAAGCTGAAAGATCAACTTCCAACGGACCAAGTTCTATTCCGGGCACCACCGGTGACATCTCCGCAACCCATTCCCCAATGAGAGAGCCTAATTCCCAGGATGCCACTCACCGCACGAACAAATAACGGCCAAGATTGCCCCTCTGTTTTGGGGGACGCACTCAACTCAGTCTGACAGTGTACGATTCTTTCCTGGAACATAAGGGGTTGGTCTAACAAATTTAAAGAGGCAGACCTGGCACCCTTTTTTCATAATTTTAAGATCATATGCCTTCAGGAAACTTGGACACTGATAGATGCCCCAGTGTATATAAATGGTTATCGAGCTTTCACCCTTCCAGCGATCAAACTTAATAATAAAGGCAGGGGTAGCGGGGGTCTTTGCATCTTCATATCAGCTGATTTAGCAGTAAATATCCAAACTCTGATCCCAAACTGCAACCAGTATGTCCAGGGCGTGAGGATAACTGGACCCCCTATAGGCGACCTCATCATTATAAATGTTTATATACCCCCGGTCATGGCTAGAAGTCTCACTTCCGGTTGTATCTGGGACCGTCTATCAGAGTTTTTATCTCACTTGGAATGTCAATTCCCCTCTTATAGGATCATACTTTGTGGAGATTTTAACGCTAGGTTAGGGTCTGGGTGCTCTGACGGGACGTCAACGAATCAGGGCCCGGCTACTGATATCCCTTTAATCCCTAGATATTCGCAAGATCAGTTTGCAAACAAACAAGGCTTAAAGCTAATAGAACTTACTCAAATACACCATTTGGAATGTTTACACGGTTCACCCGTGGACCTGACCAATGGTGCCTTCACATATTTTTCATCTGCAGGAACTAGCGCGATAGATTTTACGTTTGTTTCAAGAACATTAATTTCAGAGGTCTATAAGTTCTTAATATTGGATAGAACTGAAAGTGATCATTTCCCCACCTTGACGGTACTGTGCTTACGACATCCTTTACCATCTGTTATTCCATCAAATTCGGAGGGTCTTCAAAAAGCTGAGCATAGACTATGGTGGTCCCCATCTCTAAATATTTCTATTACACAACTCCTGAATAGTGACACCTTGCTCCCTCTCAGGCAAGAAATCATGAACCCTGAGACTGATATATTTGCCTCTTACCAATCTATTATCTCTTTCCTCAAACCTTTGCTGACAACGAAAGGCCCCCTTAAGGCAGTGCGACCATCGAGTAAGAGGTGGTTTGATCATGAATGTAAAATGGCCAAACGTCATCTAGTGTATTATGCACATAGATTTATAAGGGATCCATCTTCTTTCAGCCATGAACATCTTGTCTATTTACGCTCCTCTTACAAGACACTGTTAAGACAAAAAAAGGCCCTATTCGCGAGTACACAATGGCAACAACTCATCCAAGCCCAGTTGGAGGGTAATGAGCGCTTGTTTTGGGACATGGTTGTAGGCGGGTTTGGAGCTAGCAGTCATTTTACAACTGACCAAATCTCTGCCCAAGGGTGGCAAGAACATTTTACTAATCTTTATTACTCCCCGATTGTTAGCACCGTCCCTTCTCTGACGTATAATGAGGCAAATTCTTCTAATTGGCCTCCGGTTACAGTAACACAAATTCAAGCGCTTATTTCCTCATTGAGAAAGGGCAAGGCTCCAGGGGAAGATATGATCCCCCCTGAACTCTTTACCAATTTCCCTGAATGGTGGGCTCCAATTCTAGCCAAATTGTTCACCCGGATAAATAATACAGGTATTATACTGGAGGCCTGGAAGCAGAGCATTGTTATCCCCATTTTTAAGAAGGGGCAGAGACAAGACCCAGGTAACTATCACCCCATCAGCCTTTTGGATGTGGGAGGGAATTATACAGTAAATTTCTCCTGCTCAAACTAGAGGAATGGGAAGCAGATAATAGGGTTATTCACCCAGAACAAGCAGGGTTCGGGAAAGGCCAGAGTACTATCGATCATTGCTTCACCCTCTACTTTTTAGCTAGGCAATCGATACATGGACCCACAAAACATCTTTATGCCGCCTTTGTCGATTTGGAGGCCACTTTCGATTCAATAGAGCGATTATGGGCCAAGTTGGCGAGCACTAATATCGATAAACGCCTTTTATATCTAATCAGGGAACTACACTCGAACAACAGCATGAGAATAAGAGTGGGAAATAATTTAACTGAATCAATATCAGTGAACAAAGGTGTAAAGCAGGGATGCCTTTTAGCTCCATCTTTGTTTAATTTTTATTTAAACGACATCGTATCCAAGCTGGAGGACCCATCTTTTTTCTCTCCTTCTGTGGGAAGTAGAAAGGTTACAATGCTATTATACGCAGATGATATGATACTGTTATCTCGTACCCCAATAGGCTTAAGGAGATTAATGGCGAATTTGGATATTTACTGCAAAAAGGAACATCTCCAAATTAATTATCAGAAAACCAAAATTATGGTCTTTGGAAACAGATGTATTAACCATAAATGGTCTATGGGAAATCATCCTATAGAACAATGTCGTTCTTTTAAATATCTAGGGATCCAGTTCCAAGATAATCTCTCCTGGAAAAAACAACTCGCTGCTATTAAACTCTCAGCATCTAGGGCTGCTGGAGCAATGCTTAGATTCTACAGGACTATGGGGGGTTATCAGGTGGCTCCTGCACTGAAAATCTTTCAATACAAGGTTTTATCTCAGATCCTCTATGGGGCGGCTATATGGGGATGGGATGCTCTTTCCTTCCCCTCACTTGAAACCATCCAAAATAACTTTCTTAAACAGCTTTTGTGCCTACCCCCTGGCTCTCCTACTGCCCTTCTACGAACTGAATGTGGCCTGTTACCAATCAGTGCCCACATACATAAGACCCTGTTAACATTCTGGTCCTCACTAACTAATGCACCAACTAAGATTCTGGTGAAGGCCTGTTTTGATCGGGCCATGATGGACAGATTCTGGAACTTGAGACCCCTGAATATTTACCATCAATATCATATTACACCACAGTCCCCCTCTCAATTGAACAAATTTAAAATCCGAGTACAGATAGCACAACATAGTATATGGATGGATAGGCTAGCCATTCTTAACTCCAAGTTTTCAAAGTGGTATGGCACATATAAATATGATCACTCAAGGGCTGAATATTTGTCGAATCTTCAATCTGTGCACTTAAGACATGCTTTTACAGCCCTCAGATTTCAGACAATGCCCAGTGCCATTACTACTGGCCGTTATCTCCAATCCCCGTGAGACCAGCGATGGTGCATCTGCCAATCAGGAAAGGTGGAAGATTTGCCCCACTACTTACTTGATTGTCCACTTTACATCCACCCAAGTTCCAAATATCTCGAACCCTTGATCAACTGTCTAGGAACTCGTGATGTTGCCCAAACTGTTTCCTTTCTTCTTGCCGACAATGACTTTCAAGTCACCTACAAGGTGACCCATTTTGCCTTTGCTGCCCAAAAGCTAAGGGCCAAACATTTAAATGATCTTGGACTCTAGAGATTTTACTGTTTTACAGTTTTATTGTAATACCCTGTGAGTTTTAATATTTTTTTACTAATGATAGAGGTTTTGTTTAAATACTTGCTTAAACGGAGAATTTTAAAATGTTTTTAATGTTGTGTTGGCCTATGGTCTGGCAATAAATTTGATTGATTGACGAGAGAGGAGCAGAGAAAGAGGTGAGCATCCTGTAGGCTCAGTAATGTAATGAGAAACCATCGTTTCCTGTTACATCTGAGCTAGGACATTTTTCAGTGGATGACATGCATCAGGCTTTCCATTTGTTATTGACCATATTCCCAAGAATTTATTTTTATATAGTCTTCTGAATAGTAGCCTTTTACAATGCACTGCACGCTATACAATCACATTATGTGACCACAAATGACAGATATTATATGATGGTGATATGCCACTTCCAGATTCAAAGGCAGCATGGTATGTGTTCTCTGAGCTTTGACTTCACTTGGCAGCAATTCACATCATACATAGAGTTCAGGCCATAAAAGTTCTGATCAGTATCATCTTTCATATTGTAATCTTTTGCTCCCCAAATGGTGGTCATTAATGCTTGAACAATAGTACCAGCCTTTGTATCTGGCTCACATATTGAGAACCAAGGGCAACATAACCTGCCATTCTGAAGAGTTACATGAACATCTTGCAGTAATATCGTCTTTGAACTAACAACCATAGGAGGGTTATGTTCTCCGCATTTTTCATTGTACAGGTGATTGCCTGCCTCCCAAAGGGGTTTATCTGAAAATACACTAGAGATTAGAAAGGTGGGGGGGTTAGGGGGAGGCAGAAAGAACAAGAGTGAACTACATCTTGCTCCTAGCTTGTAGCCTCCAGGCATATTCTTTAGCATAGAAGCTAGAAGGTGATAAGACATTTCATGGTTATGGATTTTACTCCTCCGTTTTTGATCAAGAAGGTTGGTTTCAGAAACCTGTACAAGGCAATGAAATACTGAGTTTGTGCTTTGTTTTAGAAAATACATAAAAAGAATGGGGTGCTGTTTAATTTCCACTGAGGTCTGTCATGTTCTTTCATTACTGTAGTGACAGTCACCTTTATCACTTTAAGATTTGCATGGATTTGATGGGATTGCCTTGAAATGCATGCCAAGGTATAAAGGCCGTATGGCTGAGGTACTTTTATAACACATGCTTCATAAACCCATATAAAGTGAGAAGAGTGCACTTCATCCTGTAACATTGCATCATTGTGTTCCAGAAAGATGATGATCTGGAGCTATATCTACTAATTAAATCTGTTATTAATGCTAATTTCCAAGTAATGATAAGTCATGTTACAAGAAGTTGGAATAGTAGGTCCAACCAGGCTTTTTTTTCTGATAAAGTATTGATGCTACTCAGTTGTTGGCAGTTCTGTAATTCCTGTCAGCCATTGGAATATTTATCTGAGAGCAGGGGAAATCTCAGATTAGAACAATTTACAGAAAGGAATGTCATGAATCACAGTGCCCCTCTAGGCAAAATTTGAAAGGCATTGGAAATTGTAATGCATATAATATAACCTCAATTCTAGTGCTGAACTGAAAAAGGGATTGGGTAGTTTTGTCAGAATCTAAGGCCACCTTGCTCTAGGCAGTTTTCCAGAGACCACTGCAAAAGGACTGCTCAATAGGGTGATTGATCCCTGATTGGCTACGATCACCCATGTGACTGACAAGTAGAGGAAGATTTCTGTCACTCTAATGGCTCTGCTTTGCACTTAGTAACACAGCACATAGCTAATTTTGAAATATTATACATAGCTATATAGTGTTGCAATATCATAGAATCCATGATATGATTCCTGATTAGCTGGGACTACACAAGACAAGAAAATATTGAGAAAGTACTTTCCCATACCATCATTCCCCTAATAGGTGTACAACAATGGCATTTGAAAGAGTGAGGTGAATTTGGAATTGGGAGAGTATGAAATAAGAATTTTCCAAATTTGAAAATCCGTACCTCATTATGAACCAGATCCATGCTTCTTAGGAATCAAGTCTGGGTCATAATGGGATTTGTCCCTATCACTAGTCACTTCTCTCCACTGGTACTCCACCACCCTTTCAGTTTCAGAATCAGAGGTAGAGCTGGAACTCTTGTATGCTTCTGCTTAACTAGACTCCTGGGCATGCTCAGAAGCATCATTTCTTTCCAGGGTTCATGGCATTTGCAGTTTTCTATGTCTCTTGATTAAATTCATTTGCAAGGTTATCTTGGCTTCAGCAAGCCGTACAGCTACATGATCCAGGGGAGAAGGGGAACTGGTACAAAAGGCTGTAGGCAATTTTCTGTCTGGTGTTTAATTTTTCTGAGCTTTTGTCAGAAAAAACTTTGAAAGGCCTGAGGTTTTCCCAAGGATTTTCTGGTATGAAAATGTCTATAAAAATCGAATGCTTCCTAAGGCAACCTGGGGAGGACCGTAATCATCATGAAGTGGCCACTCTGTTTGGGTGACCTGTATGACCATTTGTTTTACATGTTACACAATGTAGTATTGCAAGCAGTTTTGCGACAGCAAATTTGTTGCAGTGGTCATGAGCAGATGCAAATATATCTTTGATATGTGACTTGAATTAGCATCATAATGCCTTGGATGTGGAAATCAGAGTCCATGCACTATTTTTTTAAGCACATTAAAAAGGAGATAATTTCAGATTTTCCTGTTGTTTTCAAAGAAATATTTGAAATTTGCAGGCATAGTCAGGAAATGAAGAGGCAAGACAAGATGAAGTGTGGGTAAAGCAAGGGCCACGTTTATTTAAATAAAGCCAATAAAGTTCTTGATTGCGTACAAACATGATCTGCAAAGGAAAATGCAGGACCTAAATCTTACTGAATCGGGTGAGGAAAAGGGGGTAGTCCAAGCCGTGCCATCTCTGTTATCTTTTTGGCATCTGTTGAAGACCTTCTTCTTTCAACAAGCCTTTTAAGTTGAGACCTTATCCCAGTCTGCGTCTGTGTTAGAATAATTGCTTTTTAATATGTTTTTAAACCTTTTTAAAAAAACACTATGCTTCTTACTTTAAAAAAAATCTCGAAAGCTTTTAAAAATGTTTTTAAAGATGTTTTGTTTTAATGTAATTTAAAGTCTGTCTTTATGATGTTTTAAAGTGTTTTTAGTGCTTTTGTTTGCCGCCCTGGGCTCCTGCTGGAAGGAAGGGCACAATATAAATCAAATAATAAATAAAGTAGTCACCCTGCCCCACCTCCTGCACAACGAGGTATGGGTGGCCACGCCTCAGTCATGGGGCTTCAAAGCCACTCTAGGACTTCTGCCAGCATGGTTGCAAAGGCCTGCCATCAACAGAGCCTTTGTGGTCTGTTGATGGGTGGGAATGGATGGAACTCTAAGGCAGGGTGGGGAACTTCAGGCCCTGAGGGCCAAATGTGGCCCTTCAAGCCTGCCTTTCTGGTCCTTTGTACTTTTCTGTGGACACCTCCCTTTCCCAGCTATACTCTCTTTCTGTAGGCCTCACCTGCTCACTGGCCTTACTGCACATTCTTTTTGAGTAGTTTTGCCCAGATCTTGGAAGATTACTTTTTAAAAGTAATTACAGTTACAATTACATGGGCCCAAAAGTAGTAATTACCATTACAATTACTATTACAATTACAATGGCTCTGAAAGTAACTGATTACTTTACTTTTTCTCAAATGTAATCACTGCAATTACTTTTCAGTTCCTTTTTTCAAAAAGCGCTTACAAAGTGCTGGCCTTGGCTGCTGCACATCTAGGTAGCCTAAAACAACACTAAATATAAACACACACATACAGAGGTAGGAGAATAATTCTTTTTATCCATAAGACAGCAATGGTGGTCTCTCCACTGGTAAGGGTAGTGGGGAGGGAGGCAGACGTCACTACTCAGATCTTTGCATGTCAAACCAAGTGCAACCTCCCCTCCCCCCACTCAGCCAGTCAGCATAATCTCTCTCACTTAACCACCTCCCGGACACTGCCCTGCCACCAACTAAGGGTCAGTCACCCAAGCAAAGATTTTCCCCTGAGATGCAGTGATCGACTGGGTATATAAGATGGTCTTTCAGGTATCCTGGTCCCAAGCTATATAGGGCTTTGTACACCAAAATTAGAACCTTGAACTTGGCCCAGTAGCAAATGGGCAGCCAGTGCAATTCTTTCAGCAGCGGGGTAACATGTTGGCGATACCCTGCCCCAGTGAGCAGACTCGCCGTCGCATTTTGCACCAGCTGCAGCTTCTGGACCAACCTCAAGGGCAGCCCCACATAGAGTGCATTACAGTAATCCAGCCTGGAGGTTACCAGTGCATGGCCAACAGTGGCCAGGCTATCCCGGTCCAGAAATGGCAGCAGATGTCTTACCAGCCTATACAGGCTATCCTGGTCCAGAAGCGGCCACAGCTATCTTACCATCCAAAGTTGGTAAAAGGCACTCCTAACCACTGAGGTCACCTGGGCCTCTAGCGACAAAGATGGATCCAGGAGCACCCCCAGACTATGGACCTGCTCTTTCAGAGGCAGTATGACCCCGTCCAAAGCAGGCAACTGACCAATTATCTGAACTCGGGAACCACCAACCCACAGCGCCTCCATCTTGCTAGGATTCAGATTCAGTTTATTGGCCCTCATCCAGCCCACCACCGTGTCCAGGCAGCGGTCCAGGACTTTCACAGCCTCTCCTGATTCAGATGTTATGGAGAAATAGAGCTGGGTATCATCAGCATACTGCTGACACCTCACTCCAAAGCTCCTGATGACTGCTCCCAAGGGCTTCATATAGATGTTAAACAGCATGGGGGACAAGATGGTACCCTGTGGCACCCCACAGCACAGCTGCTAGGGCCCCAAAAGACAGTCACCCAATGCTATTCTGTGAGAGCGACCCTGGAGATAGGATCAGAACCACTGTAAAACAGTGCCTCCGATACCCAGCTCACCAAGTCGTCCCAGAAGGATACCATGATCAATGGTATCAAAAGCCGCTGAGAGATCAAGTAACTATAACAGGGTTGCATTCCCCCTGTCCTTTTCACGATAAAGGTTATCCATCAGGGCTCCAAGGCCGATTCAGTCCCATAACCAGGCCTGAACCCAGACTGGGATGGGTCAAGATTATCTGTTTCATCCAAGACTGCTTGCAGTTTCTGTGCCACAACCCTCTCAATCACCTTCCCTAAGAAGGGGGTATTTGCAACCAGTCAGTAGTTGTCACAAACCAATGGGTCCAGGGTGGGCTTTTTGAGGAGTGGTTGGATGACCGTCTCTTTCAAGGCAGCTGGAACCACTCCCTCCTGCAATGATGCATTGACCACAACCTGGATCCATTCGGTCAGACCCCCTCTGCAAGCTTTAATAAGCCAAGAAGGGCAAGGGTCGAGAGGACACGTTGTTGGCCGCATCATCGCAAGCACCTTGTCTACATCATCAGGCTGCATCAACTGAAACCGTTCCCGAGAAGTTGCAGCAGACGTTGCACTGAACACCTCATTGGGGACTACAGTAGATGTATCTCTGAGGTTTGGAAGAACAAAATTATGGAACTCTTAGATTTATTTATTTATTTATTGCATTTGTATACCGCTCCATAGCCGAAGCTCTCTGGGCGGTTTACAGCAACCAAAAACATTAAAACAAATATACAATTTAAAACACATATTTTAAAAACAGTTTAAAACACAATTTAAAAATTTAAAACAATTTAAAACACATGCTAAAATGCCTGGGAGAAGAGGAAAGATTCTCTGTTTACAGTTGGTTCTTAGCAATGTCCAGCAAAATCCAGCAATGTCTGTCTACCGTAGTTGAAGGAACAGATTTCCTTTTTCCTACAGCCTGTCATGCACCCCTCAAATATGTTTTGTTGGTTGGAGAACCCTCCAGAGCAGATTTAGGTTTTTTTACAATAATTTTTATTCAAATTTCCATAAAACAAACAAAACAAAATCATAAAACATTCAAAGACAAAAAACAAAACAAAAATGATTAAACAAAAAAATAAAATGTTGACTTCCCATTTGTCGCAGATCAGTTATAGGTCTACAATATATAACAATCCTGTCTCTTAAATTATATTATAAAATCACTTTCCTCCAGTAGTTATCTTAATTAATCATCAAATCTCATAGCCATTACTTTATTCTTTCCACAAAAAGTCAAAGAGAGGTTTCAATTCTTTAAGAAATATATCTGTCATTTTTTCTCCAAATAAACATGTCGATTAATCCATCTCAATAATAATAATAATCTTATTGTCATAACCATAGTCCAAATAAACATATCGATTAATCCATCTCATCAAATCTGTTAAGTCCAATAATTTCAATAGCCATTATTCCATTATCCATATGAATTCCATCTTCCATCTTCAGTAGTCCTGTTAAGTCCAGTAATTTCAGTGTCCAATCTTCCATTATCAGTATTCCATAATAATCTTGCTGTCATAGCCATAGTCATATAATAAGAGTCTGATGGGAATTTCCTCTATCCCAAATATTTTCTTGCCATCAATTCTGAATAAGTTGCTGAAATATTGTCGTAAAGTCATATCTCTGTTCTTCTTTTTTACAAAATGCACTGGCTCATCTCTTGAGAGTTTTTCCATTGTCACATGGCTGCAGTTAATTCCATAGATTTTCTCTATATCAAGCTCCATCACGTCATTCCAGTCCAGAAAATTATCCAAGCCATTGATAACTTTATCTCTAATATCTTCATTAATTTCTTCAGAGATAACGTTAAGTTCCAAACAGTAGATTTTATTTCTAATATCCATAAACTCCAGATCTTTTTCCAATTCCACATTTGTTCCAATCTCCAGGGCTTGTATCTTCCCTTTATTTTTTCTTTTCTCATCTCTGATCTCATTCTCCTCTCTCACAGGATCCCCTATTTCTTTAAGCTCCTGCGTCATTTTGCTCAGTTCAATTTTCAGCTCCTTACTGCCCTGTCGCAGGGTTTGTTTCGTTATCTCAATCTCATCCATTATTTTCTGAAACATAATTACTTCCAGATTCTCAGCCACTTTCTTGATTGCCATTTTTAAAACCACGAAAACAAAACAAAACAAAAATAAAGAAGAACCACTTCTTATTTCAGCAACAATTGGGTTAATATTCCAGGCTTGATGACATCACAGTATAAACAGAGCAGCCTGCCTTATCTCTCTATGTTCAAGAATACAAAACAAATTTAGTTCCCAGCATCAAAACAGTTAGTGGCGTCGTGAAGAAGCAGATTCGTCAAAATAAAATAGACCAAAAAGAGAATAGTCCCAGACAATATAATGTTCCAAAGTTCATATTTTTTATTTTTTTCTCCTCGGAATAGAAATCCCTCTTCTGTTTATATCTTTAGAATGCACTTCCAGGACAGCTTTTTGCAATAGAAACAGAGATAAGCTGTTAATTTCGTGAATAACAGAGAAGAGTTATAGCTCACCCAGAAGTTCTTTAAAGCTGATTCATTTGACAAATCTCTTTTTGCTGCAACAATTTAAACCAAGTAAAAAAAAGAAAGAAGGGTGATCTCTACGTTTCTCCCTGCCCGGGAGAAATTTCATCAGTCAAAAAAAAAAAAATGTTCTGACTGATTTATATCTGAATAAGCTTCTTTTGAGGCGGGAGCCCGTCTCAAAAGCAGGCACAAGCGAAGTCACCCTTCCCGGAAGTCCCTCCAGAGCAGATTTAGGAGGCTGCAGGGGACAGGACAGGAAGGGAAAGTCCTGTTATGCGAGCATAAGTTGACATGTACGATTCTGGATGTCACTCTTAGAGGCTGCTGTTGACTGGCTGTGTATGTATATGAAAGCCACAGTGCTACAGTCATTGGCATAACTGGGAAGGAAAATGGCCTCATTTTGAGCTTTATAACTACACATTTTAATTTAAAGTGGGCATCTTCAATTCTTTCTAGATTTCAATAAGAATTTAGTATAGACTCTGATATAATGTGCTTCTGGAAGTCAGCAGTTGGATTGACAGCTGATTCAAAATTCGCCACACGTGGAAAGTTAGAATAGCAGAGAGAAGGCTAAGCTAGGAACTCTTCTATCTGATATGCTAGCTTTCCACCATGCCAGGAGTGGATGTATAGTTAAACACACAGTCCCCAACCATTCTGATGTAGTACAGTCTGCCTCACTTTAATTTGGAAGTGACATAAACTACTCTTAGTGTTCAGTGTGCACTGCATGGAGAGTGGATCAGGACTGCAGGCACAGAATATATGCATATATACAAAGACCTTGTAAAATGCAGGGTACCAGATTGCTCATGCAGAGCTAAGCAACACATTGCGGTTGAGGTGGAGCTAGCAGGCATGATCCCTATTCCCCTCTTAATGTGTTCACACTTTCAATAATGACTGAAGATGGTTTTGGTCTGCAGGATTTTACTTACGCTGCAGAAAAGAATGGATCCTGCCGATTGGGGATGGAGGGGAAATTCAATTCTGAAACAATGTGAGAACTGAAACACAGCCATTCTTCAATATTCACATTTACCCAAATTTTACAATACAGTTCTGTAGCCAGTGTTTACGAAATCAGGGGAAACTGCATAAAAATGAGTATATTAGTGAAGATAACATACAAAAATGCATTCTATTAGGAGAAATTGCACGTAAAAATGTGTGCATTAGTCAAAACTGCAACCAAACATGTGTATGAAGAGAAATTCACACTAAAATGTTGAAGAATTTTCATGAGGATTTTGCTGCAAAAATGTGGAGAACTGAATTTAAGATTGGAAAAACAAGAAACTAACAGAACCAAAATTAACAGATTCTTCCATTTCTACTGCAGACATGTCTTCCCTTTGTAGCTGAGCAACCTCACTTTGTAAAGCATGAACATGCAATACATGCAGAATCCAATAGTGCTGTTCTTTCCAGACATTTCTTCAGGTGCAGTGCTCTGTTAATGACAATGTGGTGATGCTTGTGCCATATAGAAGAGCTTTTGCCCCCACACCCGCCAAAGAAGACTCGTGAGACGCGGCATTGGTTTAAATGTTATATTTAATAAATATAACATAATCCAAATCAGAATTCTAACATATCCAATTGTAATCAATAACTGCTTATAACCAATGGGCAGGTGAGAAATTACAGTATTCTGGTGGGGATGGAATCCCCCCAGTCTCCTGGGCATGTATCACAGCTGATAGCTGTGGGTTCTCATGCAAGGATATGGGCTAAGACTCCCTCCTTGCCCAGTGAACCTTGAGAGCGGTTTGCCATGCGCATCCTAGCCCCACTGTACACGTGTTCACCCGAATGCGCATGACAATCCACAGGGGCACCCACCAGTTATCCGCAGACCGGAGTCCTGCAAGATTCCTGAGGGGGCGTCCTTACCCAAAATGCCTCAGAATACCTACCTGTCCCTCCACCAAATTCCTCACCTGCCCGAACTCAATGCCACAAGAGGTGTATAGCTAATATTTATACACCTCGCCCCACAAACACCAACAACTCCACCAACCCCTTATATAAATCCTCTAAGAACATGTCACACTCAAGTTCAGAAAGGTGAATACCATCCTCCCTAAACAGATGAGGATAGTCTACACCAATTCCACCCATTCCTCAGTACAAACTTCTTGATTCTCCGGCCTAGCTCTATCAATTTTATTAGGGTGAACCACACCTCTCCAAACTTGCCGCTCCAATAGTGCGGACCAAACCACTAGAAGATGGGGGGAAGTACTTATGACCCACTCTAAATCTCTCACCACCCTATAAAATAGGTCTAAACCAGGGCACTGGACGAGATCATTCTTGCCCAATAGGACTACTAACATGTGGGCAGGAGGGCCAGCCGAAAATTCCCGGCAGAGGGTAGGAAGAAGTTCACCCCATAACATGCCCCTTCTAACCCACCAACACAAAGTGGCCCTGGCAGAAAGACGTAGCTGAGTCCCCATGTCAGTGGAGGGTGCCCTCCTCAGAGCCCCAAAAAGGATGGAATGCGCGCACAGCAAGATGTTCACTGGTTCCGGCCTCATCCCGATACCTGGGGTAGGGAAGAAGAAATAATTAATAACAGACCAACTGGAACTGGAACTGATAACCAGCCCAACCATGCAGATCGCTATCTGCCCTTGGGTGCCGTATATGCACTCCGCTTGGATACAACTCCATCAGTACCAAATGTATGCTCTAAATGCTGCAGATTGCCATCTGCCAATAGCCCGTATATCAGTTGACGAAAGGCCCATCTGTGCCGCTGCAGTAGCAGCCCCTATTTGAAAAAAATGAAGGCCAAAGACCTCTGGGTCGTGGCCCGATGAGAACAAAGTCCTCTTGAGCACTGTCCAGAATTGAAACTGGGTGAGGGAGGACCCATCCTCATGAATAAAGAGGAGTGCCAAATAAGCCCGCATGCAGCAATAGGACACAAATGAGGAATAGGGCAAGGGCCTAGCATGACCTGTTGTCTCTTGGCCTTCTGATCCATCTTGGAGAGTCGTAATGTAATATAGGCTGCTAATTCTGATAGAACACAGTCCATGAACTGCAAGGCCCTGGAAGAGCAGTCTCCCTTCCAGGCAGCCAACAGCTCAGTAGGGCAAAATGCACTGTAAAAGGCGACAAGAACAACAGCAGTGAATAATTTCAGCTCAAATGAAGAAGAACAGAGGCTCCAAAAATGGAGGAGCAACTGCCCAATCAGATCTGGGGTAAATGGCTGCCTCCTATCAGGTATCTTGGGGGAGATTCTGGCCCAACCCTCTAGCATCTTCCATATTTTGAAGTCTGCTGTGAACTCAGGAAGGCCCCTGGCCTTGGAATGAAAGGCCAGAGCCAACACTTGGCCAGCAAGAGTGCTGACCGCCTTACCCTCAGCCTGCAAATCAACCAAATATTGTATGAGGTGGCTAACAGGTATGGGCCACAGATGTGGTAGGCCGGCATGCGCTTGAAATCTCCAGAAGTTAGTACAAGCTTGCTGGTATGCCTTCCTGGTGCTGGGTGCCAACGCCGAAGCCATAGCGACACTTGCTTCTAACTGCCAAGGCTCCACAGACTGGCGGGCATCTGTGTCAGCACAGGTGAAGCGCCGGGAACCAACCTCCAGAAATGCTCCATCTGGAAGCGAGAAAGCGCATCAGCAATGCTATTCTGCAGGCCAGGAACATGCCTGGCCATGAAAAGAATGTTAAAGCGTAAGCACTGCAAAACAAAGACCCGCACCAGATGCATCACCCATGCCAACTGAGAAGTCTGAGAGTTAATAACCTGCACAGTGGCCTGATTGTCACACCAAAACCGCACTGTGTGGTCCCAGAATGCAAGAGGCCATACGTGCACTGCTACTACAATGGGGAAAAATTCCAAGAAAGTTAAATCAGAAGTAACCCCTTTCTCATGCCAGTCTGCAGGCCACCACTTGGCACACCATTCATTGTGGAATATGAGCCTAAATCCTGAGCCACCAGCCGCGTCAGAATGAACCTGGAGCTCTGCCTCCAACAGCATCTCCTGACGCCAAAATGAGACTCCGTTGAAATCTTCAAGGAAAGACAGCCAAGTCTGGAGGTCTGCTCTCATGCTGACAGACACCCTGATGTAATGGAATATACACTTAACGCCCTTCATGGCATCACAAAGGCGCCTAAGGAATGTCCTGCCGGGTGAGATTACCTTAGAGGCGAAGACCAAATGGCCTACAATCTCCTGTAATTGGAGCAATGTGAGTTTCTTCAGACTCACAGCTGCTCGCAGCCTGTCCTTCAATGCCTGGACTTTCAGGAGCGGGAGCATCAGTGTCCAGTTCAATACCCCCAAAAGTAAGGCAAGTAGAGGGGCCCTCTGACTTCTCAGGGGCCAGAGGGACCCCCAAATAATCCAATAGAGCTGTGAAGGCCTACACTAAATGGGCGCAGCGCCCCGAATTGGGAGGGCCAGTGAACAGAAAATCATCCAAGTAATGGGCTGTTAAAGAAGAACCAGCCCAGTCCCTAACAGCCCACTCTAAGGACAAGTGTTAGGGAGGCAGAGTGATATTAAATACTGCCACTCCCCCCTCCCACTGGGGCATGACGTGGCCTCACCCTACTCCCTCACCCAATCGGGAGTGGACCTCCCGAGCCTTCTCTACCCAAATGGGGTGAGGGCAATCCCACCCCCACTCTAAGGTGGGAACGCCATTCTTTAGCTCAGCAGTTATTCCACCATCAGGGTGGTTCTGAGGCTTCCTGCCTACAACATTAAACAGAGGCAGGCTAAGTTGGGGGCGGCAAATAAACTGCCTGCTTCCAAGCAAGAGTTTAATGCCCTCTATTCCTGGGAACAGGAGGCATTTATTTCTAACTTGTCTTCTGTACTCATTTTCAGAGATGCTTCCTGCTAATGTAACTCAGCAGTGATATTGTTATGGATATTGTACCTGTAAAACTTCCTGGCACCCAATTTAAATAGACGGACTTAAGTAATTTGCACTTGAAATTTATGTTTGGGCGGGAGGGAAAGGAAATTAATAAAGCACAAGGAATGGTGATATTAATAGAATAATAGAAGATATTATGGTAGGCTGTTTCATTCTCAGTCAAAAAAGCTCTCCCCCATCTGTCAAGAGTTGCTGCTGTGTGGATCAATAAGATCTCCAAGCACTTATGTTTGTAATCCAACACTGAGAATGGGAGGAAGAGTGATGGGGTGATATAACTTTATAGCCTGCATGCACGAGTCACAGATGGCGTGCAGGTGTAGCTGAATGTAAATGGCAGACATGGGGTGTAAGAGGTCTGTTTTCAGGTACGTTAGGTACATGATAAACATCAGTTTTGCACTGTTGGGCAGTTTATTCATCTGTCCCTTTTACCAAGGACAGTCCCTGTTTTCTGGGACCTGATGTTGGTAAGTCACTGATCCTACCTTTCTACCTGGCATCAGGGGGGAGGGAATCCCCCCTTTTTAGTATGCATTGCAAGAGTTATTATTTATGGTTCTGCTCACCTCCCAGAATTTTTAAAAGATACTCTGAGGAGGATGGGTGGATGCCTCATGTCTCCGGTGTGCATGCATATAAATGCACATGCAGATGAACATTAAGGTATTATTTCAAATATATCAGCTGTGGAGAAATAGTCTGAACTGTTGATGTACAGCAACACAATTATATGTTTTTCCACATTCTATATCTTTAATGAAAAATTTAAAAAATCCACGATCTTGGCTTTTAAATCAGCAGAGGACAGGGTTATTGCAGAGCAGATGAATCCTGCGAACAGCAATATGTAATGATTAGAACTGCTTAGAGCTTTTATTACAATCAAGCATGAGCCCTTATATCCCAGCCTGATCACTGAGATAATCCGGAGGAGCACTGTTAGTTGTCCCCTGACTGGCCTCATCTAGAAGTCAGGCATTTAAGTGTTGCTGGTCCCATGCTGTGGAACACTCTTCCAGCAAAGATTAGCCAGACATTCTTACTTTGGACTTTCAGGCATCTCTTGAAGACTTTTTTCTGCAGGACTTAGCAGCTGTTTAAATTGTCTTGTAAGTAACCAGTCATCTTTAATGATTGTTTTCTGTTGCTTCTAAATGTTCCTATGTAGCTGTACACCACCCTGATGTTTTTGCAAGAAGGAGGTATAGAAATACATTTATAAATAAGTAAATGAATTTTATTAAATAAATCATTGGGGGGAAGGGCAGTGATCCTTGATTTATTTAATTATTTACTTATTTGTTTCATTTATGTCCCACCTTTCCCCCAAGGAACTCAAAATGGTGTACATTGCTCTCCCCCTCTCCCTTTTTAACTCCGTATCATAATAGCCCCATGAGGTAGGTCAGGCTGAGAGTCTGGGGCTAGCCCAAGTCACCCAGCAAGCTTCATGGCTAAGTGGGGATTTGAACCCTGACCTACCAACAGGGCCGGATCTAAAGGGCAGCCAGGTGGGGCACTGGCTGAGGGCCCCTGGGGCTACAGGGGCCCCTGTGGGACCCCTGCATTCTCCTTCCGCAATCTGCAGCAGCAATCCTGCCGCGGATAGCAGGGCAGGAGCTTCAGAGCCACCTGCCATTCCCCTGCTTCACCTACCTTTCCCTCTGCTGTTTTTTGCAGCTGTGCACGCTGCATGCGCTGGTTTCCCATCAATCAAGATGGTGGCTGAGGTTTTCCTAAGGGGCTGGAGCCTCTGCCACCATCTTGGTTGATGGCAGCAATGCACACATGTAGCATGCATGCGTGCCATCAACCAAGATGGCATCAGAGGCTTCAGCTCCTTAGGGAAACCTCAGCTCCATTTTGATTGATGGCAAACCTGCGCGTGCAGTGAGCACTGCCAAAAAAACAGCACAGAGAAAGGTAAGTAGAATGGGGTATGGCTGGCAGCTTGGGATCTCCCGACCTGCGATCCATGGTACTAATCCTGCTGTGAATCACAGAAGCGGAGTGCTGGGGCCCGGGGCAGGCTGGGGCCCAAGCGCCCCGGCATGCCTGGGGCCAGCCCTGCCTACCGAGGTCCTAGTCTGACACTCTAACCACTATACCACACTGGCACTTTATGAAAAATAAGGTGTTGCAACAACAAAACAAAACAACAACGTTTGTATAGTTGCTTCTAAGTGTTTTAAGAACTTCACATGCTTTTGCTGAATAATAGAGGGATCTGGTAGGCCATTCAGTCCAAAATCCTGCATGATGTAGGAAATTCAGAGCTAGGGCACCCTCAACAGGTGGCTGTTCAGCTACTGCTTGAAGATTTCCCATGATGGAGAGCCCACCACCCTTCTAGGTTCCATTTGGAATTGTTCTTATCATCAAGGATTTCCAGCTAAAAGTTGGTCTTCAGTAACTTAAGCATATTTGCCAAATACTGTTTGGGCAAAGCTGCAGGGATGCCCAGAGGGGAGGGCAACTGGGGCAATTTGCCCCAGGCCGCTCACAAAGCAAGGGGCCTCCTGTCTCAGTTGTTGTTTGTACCATTGGTCCCTGCCTTGACCCTGATACATTGCTTACCAGAATCCTTGGCATTTTGTTTAAAGTTTTCATTAGAAAGAAGAAATGGTATGTTGGAGTATAGGATGACACTGAATCGCAACATGCAATTGTGACATAATGGGACATTTCCCTGGTCATGATGAAGGAAATATTTTACGTAGTTGTGTGTGAAACAGAACAGATGCTAATTTGAGGCTTATTCTGGCTGTAAAATGTATCTTTGGGAGGCTGGAAGGGAGGGGCCTGTATTAGCTAGGCCTGCAGCCTACCTGTAAGGTGTAAAGCAGTCACAGTAAGGTAAAATCTTTCGTTATATCTGGGCAGCAATTGAGATACTGTTGGTCAGGGAGGCTTATCATGGGTCATATACACATTATTATTCAAATAACTTTTGAACAGAAGTTTTAAAAAGTGTACATGCTGAAGTATTATACTTTTCTAATGAAGGAGTCAAACAAGTTTAAATTTTACTGAAAGAGGACAGTTTATTTATCTTATTCATAACCTGTTTTGAAAACCTTCCCAATACGAAGCTCTTCTGGGAGTTAAGCTGCAGTGCTAATTCCACATACCTGGGAGCTAACCCCACTGAATTCAGTAGGACATGGTTAGGATTGTGCTGAAAATCAGTGGGACTTTTGAGCGAACATAGAAAAGGATTGTGTTGTAAATCTTTCTCATCCCCACTGATCCTTTTTTTAAAAAAAGCAGTTAGGCAGGGCTTACTTAGGTGTCACTGCTTTTATTTGGCAGCAAACTAATACTTTTTTTTTTTAATGTTCTGCAATGGCCAACTGGTTTTGGCAATAAACTGTTATCTGGGGTGTATATATTTTTACATCACCAGTGAGTGTGTATACGGAGTCTTTCTAACAACCCTGTGAGGTAGAGTTGGAAACCAAGGCACCTCACAACAAGAAATAAAGCCATTTAAAATCCAATAACCATAAAACAAGTATAAAACAGTTGCAAAACATCTTAAAGTGGCCTGATTCTGAATTTTGGATTGGGTGAGTGAAGTTTCTTATCAGTGAATTGCAGTCCAGTGCATGCTTCCCTGTCTGAGTAAGCCCCATTGAATACAATGGGACTTGCTTCTGAGTAAACATGCATAGGATTGCACTGTGGGATGGTCATGGCCCCTGTGATGTCCTTCGCTGGTTCTCCCTGTCAGGTTCCCACCTGCTTGTGGCTACTGCCTTTCACTAGGCACCACCAGGGATACCACCAGTCCAGACCGTCCTTTTTATGGTTTCTCACTCCACTCTAGCACAGATCTCACTAGATCCCCCTGCTAGGCAGCACCACCAGTCACGTCCTATAACCAATACTCCCAGAGACTTTGCCTGAGTCTCTCTCTAGCTGGTTACTTTTGTGACTGTGTGCTTATGCTGTTCCCAACCCCCTTGTATCTTTATAGATAACACATACAACTCTGGGTTGCTCTGGATACTTGAATTGTTATTATTCCTCCCTTCACCGCTGCCACCATTAGATACTGTTTCTGTTCAGCCTTGGTAATTACCTTGCCCTCCCTTCTGGTATGTATATCCCCCAGCCAAGGATCAGGCCTTTGGTAAACCAAATAAGTATTTATTAAATATCAGAAATAACAAGATTAGTTTTAGAATGTTTCACAAGTGTATGGTTTCATCTATTCCTGTTTTGTACTTATTATTAAGTATTTCTCCACACTCCTGACCTCCACCCTCAAACACCTCTTTCTCCACACTCCCAACATCCACCCTCAAACACCTCTTTCTCCACACTCCCAACATCCACCCAGATTCAACTGTCATTCTTCCATTTATACTCCCAGCCATTCAAACGCTCAGCCAATCATCCGGCATTCTACTGCTCATATACTCACCCCTCCTCTTTCACTCCACTTACCATATGTCTTCTATATAAACAGCACTTACCATATTTACACTATAAGCAGAAACATCACAGTCCCCCTCTGTTGTTTTCACCCAGAAAACTTTGTATCTTATTTCAATTTTAAAATTTAATTAAAATGATTTATATGCAGGCAAAGTTTATGAAGTAATGCAGATCCACATAATACATTTAAAGCACATCCAACCCACATATAAAGCACATGATCTCCCCCAAAGAATCCTGGGAAGTGTAGTTTCCCCCTTACAGTTATAGTTTCTAGCATCCTTATCAAACTACAATTCTCAGGATTTTGTGGTGAGATTCATGTGCTTTAAATGTTTTATGTGGATCTGCCCTAGTATGCTGTACATTCATTAGTGAAATGAAAAGAACAATTTTAAAACATACTTTTTTAAACAGGGCAGTAGTTCAGTGGTACAGCACATGCTTTGCATGCAAAGGTCCAGAATTCAATCTCTGGAAAAGACTATTGCCTGGAATCCTGGAGAGCCAATGCAAGTTCATGTCATCTGTACTGAGCTAGATGCTACCAAATGGCCTGAGTCAGTATGAGGCAGGTTCCTTTGTTCCTAAATGTGGAAAGAGACTCAAGGGCCACAGTGACTCCAAAATTTATGTTTTTTATTTACAACATTTATATACCACTTTATTATAAAGAACCTCAATGTGGTTTACAGAAGGAATTAAAACAGTGGTAGGGCACATGCTTTGCATACAAAGGTCCAGAATTCAAACTCTAGAATATACTATTGCCTGGAATCCTGGAGAGCCAATGCTAGTCCATGTCAGTAGTACTTAGCTAGATCATACCACATAGCCTGACTCAGTATAAAAGAGGGACCCAAGGGCCACAGTGACTCAGAATTTTATTTATATATTTAATTTACAACATTTATATACTGCTTTATTTATTTATTTATTTATTTATTTATTTATTTATTTATTTATTTATTTATTTATTTATTTATTAAATTTATTAGTCGCCCTTCTGGCTGGTTGTCCAGCCACTCTGGGCGACGTACAAGATAAAAAAACAATACATTAAAATGTTAAAATTTAAAACCATAACAGTAAAAACCTAACCCACCCCAAAAGCCTGCCTGAAGAGCCAGGTCTTCAAGGCCCAGCGGAAGCTCATCATAGAAGGGGCATGGCGGAGATCATTTGGGAGAGAGTTCCACAGGGTGGGGGCCACTATTGAAAAAGCCCTCTCTCTAGTCCTCACCAGTCTAGCTGTTTTAACCGGTGGGATCGAGAGAAGGTCTTCTGAGGCTAATCTTGTTGAGCGGCATCCCTGACGATGCTGGAGGCGCTCCTTCAGATAGACTGGGCTAAAACCGTGTAGGGTTTTAAAGGTCAAAACCAACACCTTGAATTGGGCCCGGTAAACAACCGGTAGCCAGTGCAACTCCTTCAGCATTGGACTGATGTGATCTTGCCGGCGGCTGCCTTTAATCAGACGAGCCGCCGCATTCTGTACCAGTTGCAGCTTCCGGACCGTTTTCAAGGGTAACCCCACGTAGAGCACATTACAGTAGTCTAGGCGAGAGGTGACCAGGGCATGTACCACCGGTGGGAGCAGATAGTTGGGAAGGTAGGGGCGCAGCCTCCGTATCAGATGGAGTTGATACAGTGCCGCCTGGCTCACCGCCGAGACTTGTGCCTCCATGGACAGCTGGGAGTCAAGAATGACCCCCAGGCTGCGGACCTGGTCTTTCAGGGGCAATCGTACCCCATTGAGCACCAGGTCCACATCCCCCAGCCTTCCCTTGTCTCCCACAAACAGTACCTCGGTTTTGTCAGGGTTCAGCTTCAGCTTACTCCTTCCCATCCAGCCACTCACCGACTCCAGGCACTTGGACAGGGTTTCTACAGCCAACCTCGGTGAAGATTTAAATGAGATATAGAGCTGCGTGTCATCCGCATACTGATGACATTGCAGCCCAAATCTCCTGATGATTGCCCCCAGTGGCTTTATATAGATGTTGAACAGCATCGAGGAGAGGATGGAACCCTGTGGCACCCCACAAGTGAGAGGCCAAGGATCTGAGACCTCATCCTCCAATGCCACTCTTTGGTACCTACCAGAGATGAAGGAATGGAACCACTGCAATACAGTGCCCCCCATGCCTAACCTCTTCAGGCAGTCCAGGAGGATAACATGGTCAACAGTATTGAAAGCCGCTGAGATATTAAGGAGGACAAGGAAGGTGCATTCGCCCCTATCCTATGCCCTCCTCATATCATCTACCAAGGCGACCAAGGCTGTTTCAGTCCCATGTCCAGGGCTGAAGCCCGATTGAAATGGATCCAGATAATCCATTTGTTGTAAAAAACCTCAAAAGGTTTATAGAAGGAATTAAAACAATAAAATTATTGGCAAAAACAGTTAAAGACAGGAATTTAAAAACATTCAAAATAATAAAACCAACAATGAGTTGAAAACAGAAAAAAAGATAACTTCTACATGCCTGGGTAGGCTTGCCTAAACAAAATGTTTTTCACAGGTGCCAAAAAGAGTACAATGAAGGTGCCCACCTAATATAAATAGGCAAGGAGTTCCAAACATAGGTACTGCCGGACTAAATTACTGATTTCTTACAAGAGCAGAACAAGTACTATGTGGCACCGGATTTCAAAGCAGAGACATTATGTGCTGATAGGATCTCACTCATGTTAGCAATCGTGCCGCAGCATTCTGCACTAACTGCAGCCGTGGGGTTAGGTTGGGCTGCATGGGGATTTCTGTGACCTTGGCTGACTGACTGCCAGCATTCTTTTAGGTTTGGTTAGGAACCCTGACTGGTTCTGGGATGCTGAGTTTTCTGTCTTACTTATAGGAATCTTGTTGTGGTTGGTATGGTATTGCATTTAGGAAATCATCACTGTCTTTTTCTTTTTCTGTTTGCAATTCACCTCTGACATTACTCCCTTACATCCATAGAAGTAATAATACTGGTTCCATGTGGTCAGCTCAACCCCCTTAAACACACTGATCATTCACCTTGTTACTTACATGATGGTTTGTTTTTTTGCTAATCGTGGTAAAAGAGAATTCACATGCTGCGAAGTTTGGCTTCAATTGCTGTTGTTCTCAAGCTACTGCCTGTGAAGGTAGACCGAACCATATGTGTTTTCTGTCTGTTAATTATTACTTACTGGATTTGGGTTGGCTGTCAAAATGAGTTTATAGCAGCCCACAGAGTAGGCAGGAAAGAGTAGAGAATCTTCTTAACTCTTACTCATTTCTCAAACCTCTCTCTGCAGTGAAGGATCAAGTCTATAAAGAAGTTTGGAGTAGCCATGTTAAGAGGCAGGCAGGGCATTCCAGGCAGGAGGTTGCCAACCCTGCTTTGACATGGATATTGTTGCAGAGGATTCCTAGTCAAGCCTTACCAACAGCACAATCCTAACCATATGTACTCAGAAGTACTGTTGAGTTCAATGGGGCTTAGTCCCTTAGTAAGTGTGTTTAGAATTGCTGCCTTCAGGGACATCCATCTTTACTCCTGAGTGCTCCCATCTAACATCTTCACAACACTCTTCCTACAATGGCTTTCTGGTGAGTGGCCTTGCCTGAGGGCATTTAAACCTTGTTGCCAGAAGCAGATAGACTTGATTAAATGTTCCTTACCCAGGATCTCTAAGCAGATAAGAAGGAATGATCCCATCACTTCAGCTGGACCTGGAAACCCCCTCATTTGGCTATGATTTCTATCTTAATTTCCAATCAGAGAATTGTTTTTGTTTGAGTGGTATGCTCCAAGCAAGTGTGGTTGATATTTAATGTATCATGCTTAATGATATATCTAGGACTCACTCCTATGACATCACTAGGACACCCCCTATGACATCACCAGGGTACACCTCATGTGACATCACTAGGATCCACCTCTGAAATCTCAGGGTTTGGGATGCTTCTGACCTGGCAACCCTACAGTGGCATGGAAGTGCAGGCTATCATAACAGTTGTTGAGCAGTCTAGTAAATTCCTGTTTCAGTAGAATCTTTTTCTCCCACTAGAGCTATATCCACGTATACTGGCTTGTCAATGCCCTTGTAAATCATTCATAGGACTATTTCTGCAACTAGGATGCAGAACTGAAAAGGAAAGTCTTATTCCCTTCAAGTTCATTTTGCAAGACCCTCCCCACAATAATGCAATCTATATCCTATATCTAATCTACAGAGTAAAACAATATATAATAAAATGTTCTAGAAAGTAGCAAGGTGAACTATAATTTCCTCTTTAATAAAGGCCTACCATTTAATCTAATATTATAGAAAATGATTAGATCTTAAAAGCCTATAAATTATATTTGACAACACTCTGGTGTTCCTTATGGCAATTATAAATGGTGGTGCTGGACATTAACATAAAAGCACACTCTTGCTTGTGTTTGTTTATTGGCTATTAATGAAAAGAGATTAATCTAAATCACTACTGGGGTGGATCCTTTACTGAAGACACATAATAAGAAGGGACAATTTTACCCTTTGACAAATGTAAAGTGCTGTTTTCTACACACACACACACACATATATATTTTAAAAATATTATTTTTATTCAGGTCATATTGGAGTTTTTGGCAGTGGAAGGGGTCAAATGGGGGGAGATATGAAAAGCTATATTAAAAGGGATGGGAATTTCTCTATGTGCAGTCTGTTTCTTATCAGTGAGCTTTTCAACCTTTACTTTATTGAAACTGATATAACTTTAATTTTGTTGTGTGAATCAAAGATGGAAAGACTTACTTCTGATTTATATAATCCAAATCAAACTGATATCAATAAACCAAAGATGTTGAGGATTTTACTAATCATTTCTCCCTTAAATATTAGGCGGGCGCCATCTCTGTTATGTTGGAATTGCTTTTAATATTTTTTTTTAAATGTTTTATGTTTTTAACCCCTTTTAAAAGATGTTTTTAAAGCTTTTTTAAAAAATGTTTTAAAAGTTGTTTTGTTTTAATGTATTTAAGGTCTGTTTTTATGATGTTTTGATGTGTTTTTAGCGTTTTTGTTTGCCTCCCTGGTCTCCTGGTGGGAGGAAGGGCGGGTTATAAATCAAATAATTAATAAATAAAATGTTTGAGATCAGATCTCCAGAAAATGGATGCTGTTATGCTCTACACACAAACCTTGTTGTGTTCAGAAACTTGGGACTCCTATAAATATTCAGGTTAAGCTTAATAGATGTAGAATTTTATTTTATAGCCCCTTCCTGGCATTCTGTCACAAGCAAACTCCCATTCCTTCTTCTAGAATCCCCCTTGCTTTGCTAGTCTGATAAAAGTCTTGGGGGTATTCGTCTATGATTAACTCAGGGCATTCTGAAATCCTGGGTGAAGGAAGTGATGTTCCACAAATGTTAAAGAAGGTTATATTGGGGACAAACTGAAGACTTTGTCAGATGGGCCTAACTGCAGTTGAGAAACCAGGAACTGAACCAGTGAGTAAAGGGTGATAGAGGCTAGGGATGGATGAGAATTCTGCTGAATTTAGCACTGGAATTTTCAATGGTCTGCATATTCTCCATCTTTGCAGAGCAATCTTGTTTGCTTCATACTTCAGCGGCTTTCCCATGACACCAGATGGTATTCCCTTTGAACATTCCCTTGAATATATCGTTCTTCTATTGATATTGATTTTACTCACAGTGCAGCACATTAGTACAGCTCTCTCTCTCTCTCCCACCCCCCTCAAATAATGCAAGCTCCAAGTGGGAAGAAGCAAGCCAAGCTTATAAAAGAGATTAAAAGGCAAGGCTAGCCCTAGAGAGTCTCCTCACATTCTAGGCTTGCTGAGGAAGAAGTGGGGGATGGGTGCACTGAAAGCTGTTTTTCTTCTTTCCTTTCCAAAAGAGGAAAACAGCGGATCTCTGGTTGCTGACATGAAAACTGACCAGCCTCAGTCACAGCTAGAGATGTATAATTTCTGGAAATTTTGAAGCCATGGAAAAAAACCAGGTTTTTTTTAGAAAAAAACAAATTTTCAGAAAAAAATGAAAAAATGCAATATTAGCACTTTTTACAGATTGAAAGTCAGTTTTTTACTTCAGGGACATCAAATGTAATTATGTACAAGTTGGTTTGGCATAAAATTATCACATTTGGTATATTAAAAGTACATTTTATTCCAACAATTATTACAAATTGACTTTTTAATTTTTTGGGTAACAAATGGATCTACAAGATCCCCAACTGTAAGGAACACCTGAACTGTAAGGAACCTCATTTGTTTTGCCAGTTTATGAGGAGCAGGCAAAAATCAATTTATAAAAAACCCAGAAGAAACCATCAATATTAATAACAAAGAAAATTATTTATGTCCCCGCTAGTCCTCCACAGTGCCAAGCTGACATAAAGCATCCATTCCCATAAAAAGAACTGAGAAAAGGGGGGGGCAAGATTCAAGGAAACATTTTATTCAGCATGCGAAAATAAAACATTCCATAATCCATTTTTCTTAATTTTTTTTTAATTTTCCCAATTTTTCAGAAAAAAACCCAAAAAAGGCTTTGGGAAAAAACAGAAAAAGCACAATTTTTTTCTGATTTCCCCCTGGGTTTTTTCTGGGCCTTCACATCTCTAGTCACAGCAGAGGAAGAGGTGCAGCTGCTTTTCTTTTCTTTCAGACTATCAATATTTCCTTTCAAAATATTGGTATTTCCTTTCCAAAATATCAATATTAAAAGAAATATTTTTGGAGAAAAAATTGGACTGCTAAAAGCAATGGATAATGGACAAGAACGAACTCAGATTGATACTGCCTGTTAGTTCGACAGAATGCTTTCAAAGCAACACCAGCCAACAGATACTATTCCTAGTAGAGGCATGGTCACTTGCTATGATAATTGCCAACAGAGACAAAAACAGCTAACTGGAAACAGCTCAGAAAGCAAACAATGCAGGGCAAGCTTCCCATATTCTGTACTCCAGGGATTCCTAAATTGTGGTCCATGGACCATCAGTGATCCATGAACTTTATTCAGGTGGACTGCAGCATGTCCACATTTAATATATTGATGTTTAATTGCATTTTTATTGTTTATTTTATTTCTTATATGGTATTTTGTTGTATTACAACATGAATTCATTGGAATGCAAATTGTAATTCTATAAAATACAACATAAGAAATAAAAGAAGCAATAAAAATACAATTAAAAATCATAAAGCATCTAGCACAGCACATTGCAATTGCTACAGAGGCAGAAAAAATAATTAATTGGTATGCTAAGACCATCAGCAGGTTTCATGGTCCATGGGGAAAAAAGTTTAGGAACCACTGTTCTACTTCCAATTTACTTGCTCTAGAATAGTGAAGACTAAGCAAGTATGATGAATGCTGGCTAGATCACACCCTCTTTGTCAGCCGAATGGCTTGGTAACACTGACCCAGTATGTTCAGTGGGAACTAGCAGGATGATTTGGAATGTGAAAGTTATCAGAACAGGGTGGGAGGGGGAGGCTTATTCCTCTCTTCAGCTGAAGTGAGGGAGAAAAGCTAGGTCTATGTATAAGAAGGATCAATAGATGTCTTTTTGAAATAGACAAAAGGAACAGGTTTGGGGATGGTGAGAAAGAAGCTGCTATTTGAGACAGAAAGACACAGAAAGAGCTGGGCTGTGGTGGGCTGTAAGGTGCTATTGGGGACACAAGTATTTCTGGGACTCTGATATGGGGCAGTGGATTTGCTGTTTGTAGAAGTACTTAAGCTGTTTGTCCTTTCCTATGGGCTCTTTGTATGTTTGCACACGAACCCAGATATTACTGCAAAAGGACATGAGTTTGCAGTGATCGCTCCATTGAAAATAAGCCAAACTCAGCTCTGTTCTCCTGGAACTTCCCATCACTTGGGAAAGTGGAGTGCATATAAGAGTACATTCACATTGCATAAACTGAGCTATCAGAGAAACCATTTTTCATGGTTGCTCTTCAGACATGAGTCCTCATTTGTTGCTGGTCCTTGTAATTCCTAAGGATATGAGCAGACAGAGCCTTCCTCATCTCCTCACTCAGTGCTATAGCAAACAATGTGGTTTGCAGGTAACATCCCAGGAAAAAGCAGACACTCCTTCTCTAAGGACACCATCATGTTTAACCTTCTTTACACGGTTTCCACTACATGTGGAGGAAAGGGAAGAGAGATCATGCTGATGGCCCTGTCCAAACCTCCACATATTCAGCGGATGGTCTGAACAGACCCAATGTTCATATAAGTTTAAGTGCATAGGCTAGGTACATGTAATCTAGTTGCATGGAGAAAGCCTAGACCCATATAGCCTGTGAGTCTTTTGACACAACTTTGACTGAAAACAGAAGTTGGGAGTGCGAACAATGGGTGCCATCTTCTTCTCCCCCTCTACCTTTTTATCTGAACATATGAATTCCCATAGAGTAGGTGTATGGAAACTTTGGCCCTCCAGATGTTGTTGAACTACAATTCCCAGCAACTATGGCCAGTGGCCAGTTCAGCAACATCTGGAGGGCCAACGGTTCTCCACACCTGCTCTTACTGCACTCGCTGGATCATCACCTTGTAGTGGTGAGTGGGCTTGTGTGTTCCAATGAACCCTATGAGTGATGCCATTGGGAATCATGTACTCCCAGCAGGGTCACCCATGGCAGTAAGGTCAAGGGAGAGGAACCAGACAAAGAACGATCCAAGAATGTCCTCAATGGCAGAACAGGCGGAGGATAACAACGTGCACGTTACAATGACTGTGAAGGCGGATGAAGGCTGCAGCAGATAAAAGACTTCCAATCGTCGTGGTATCCATGCCATTGGATCAGATCCTTTTTCTGTCAAGATTGTGTGTTGATCATTGTGCACCGATCTCTCCACATAAAACAAATTCACGCACAGGCATCTTCCAACCAAACCATACCAAACCAAACAAAAAGTCCCATGACGATTGGTGAATGGTGATTGCGGCAGGACTATGAAATCTGAAAGCTCCTAGTCGTGGACCGGCACATGGGCCGTGGATACAGACTCACTCGTCTTGGCTCAAGGACCGAGGAGTTGAGTAGTTCAGCAGCTATATCCATGACTGAGGAGTCCTATTCAGGATACACTCTGCTCACCCCATATGGGGAGGTGGCTAGAAAAGGTACCCTAAACATAGTCTGCCTCATCTCTCTACCTGACTGGATTACCGCATCCAGTGGAGTCATCACTTAGCAGTTGCAAAAGACAATTGAACTTTGGAACATGGAATATACGGACATTGCTGGACAATACAAAAAGTGAACGTCCTGAATGCAAGACTGCCATTGTCGTGAAGGAGTTTAGACATTTTAATATTGGCATAGCAGCACTCCGAGAAACTCGAAGAGCAGGGGAAGGACAACTTTTTATGATGTTTTAAAGTGTTTTTATTGCTTCTGTTTGCCGCCCTGGGCTTCTGTTGGGAGGAAGGGTGGAATATAAATCAAATAATAAATAAACTGAAGGAAGAAAAAGGAGGTTATACCTTCTTCTGGAAAGGACTGCCTGAACAAGAATAACGAATACATGGAGTAGGCTTTGCTATTGAAAATAATCTTGTGAAGCTCTTGTCAGAAGTTCCTATTGGCATTAATGAATGACTCTCAACTCTCTGGTTAAAACTTGCCCCAAACCAGCAGGCAACTATTCTAAGTGCTTATGCACCAACATTAGGTGCTCATGAAGACATCAAGGAAAACTTTTTATAACCAGCTGAACACCATCTTATCAGAGATACCTAAGGAGGATAAAATTATCCCCTTGGGCAATTTCAATGCAAGAGTTGGGCGTGATTTCGATTTCTGGCCAGAAACCATTGGGAAAGAAGGAGTTGGCAATAGCAACTTGAATGGAATTCTACTTCTGACTAAATGTGCAGACCATAATCTTGTTATTACAAACACACTCTTTTGCCAGAAATTTAAAATATCATGGAAACACCCTCGGTGAACACTGGCATCTCCTGGATTGCATAATTGTCAGTGCCAGAGATCATTGTGATGTACTCCTCACTAGAACCATGATGAGTGCTGATGACTGCTGGACAGATCACAGATTAATTCGATCCACTATGGCCATGAATATTGTTCCTCAACGTAGGCTCCAAGGAAGAAAACCAAGGCATAAAATGAACATCCATGCCCTTCAAGATCCTATTAAGCGAGCCTGCTTTCAAACAACTCTCAAGAAACATTTACTGACAGAACTCCCTGAAAATGTTGAGGAACACTGGATTAAACTGAAGACATCCATTATTGCAGCATCTGAACAAACTATTGGATACCAAACTAAGAAACATCAGGATTGGTTTGATGAGAATGATAGTGAGATTGAACATATCATCGACAAAAAAGGAAAGCCTTCCAGATATGGCAGAAAGACATTAACTGTGCTGCTAAGAAAAACATATATGCCAGTGCAAAGGCTGAGGTCCAAAGAAGAACTAGAGAACTTAAGAACGCCTGGTGGATAAAGAAAGTTCAAGAAATCCAGCACTTTGCAGATGCTCACGATGCACGGGGCTTTTTTAATGCCACAAAGGCCATCTGTGGACCAACAAATCACGGTACAAATCCCTTATGTTCAATGGATGGTAGCAAACTTCTTAAAGATAAAGAGTCTATTGCATTGCGCTGGAAAGAGCATTACCATGACCTCCTTAATCGTAACTGTATTGTGGCTGGTGAGGTCGTCTCACAAATTCCACAACAACAAACTAGAGATGAGCTTGCAGTATCCCCTCATTTGGATGAAGTCAGTAAAGCCATCAATCAAATGAAGAACAACTAAGCTAGGAAGATGGGATTCCTGCTGAAGTCTTTAAAGAAGGTGGGCCTGAACTTACACAACAACTTCATAAGCTCATCTAAAAAATCTGGATGAGGGAGGAGATCCCGGAAGACTTTAGGGATGCCATAATTATCACCCTTTTTAAGAAGGGTGATAGAACAGATTGTGGGAACTATCTAGGTACCTCTCTTCTTGCTACCGCAGGTAAAATCCTTGCAAGGATCCTCACAGATCGCCTCCTACCAATATCAGAGGATGTCCTCCCCGAATCTCAAAATGGTTTCTGCCCTTCCAGGGGGACAGTAATTTTCACTGCATGACAGCTTCAAGAAAAATGCCAGGAGCAGAATCGATCTTTATATATGGTGTTTATTGATCTGACTAAGGCCTTTGATACTGTGAATTGAACTGCTCTCTGCACCATCCTTCTGAAAACTGGATGCCCTGATAAATTTGTGATTTTTTTGTGACTCCTTCATGACAACATGACAGCGACAATTTTGGATAACAATGGCTTTCAGAGCGATCCATTCAGAGTCGGTTCAATCGTAAAATAGGGATGTGTCATTGCTCCTACCTTATTTGCTACCTTCATTGCTATGATTCTACACCTTCTTGAGGGGAAACTTCCTACTGGTGTGGAAATCATATATCAAACAGATGGAAAGCTTTTTAAACTCAGTAGGCTGAAAGCAAAAAGTAAGGTAATGTCAACCTCTGTCATAGAACTTCAATATGCCGATGATAATATAGTCTCCGCACATTCAGAGAAAGATCTTCAAACTATCCTAAATGTCTTTGCAGAAGCATATGGAAAGCTTGGGCTCTCACTTATTATTTTAAAAAAAACCAAAGTGCTTCATCAAGAGGTGTGAACTAGTCCCTCTGTAGCACTATTAATCCAGCATAATGGTGTGATGCCAGAGAACGTTGATCACTTCCTCTATCTTGGCAACCGTCTCTCTGTAAAAGCTGACATCAGTGTTGAAATTCAACATCAACTGAGCTCTGCGAGTGCTGCATTCTCCGAAATGAAGCATAGAGTGTTCGAGGATCGGGATATTCGCAGGGAGACCAATATGCTTATTTACAAAGCCATTGTACTACCACCTTACTGTATGCCTGTGAAGTATGGACCATTTATAAACGTCACTTCCAACTTCTTGAAAGATCCCACCAATGCTGCCTCTGGAAAATTCTACAAATTACTTGGGAACACAGATGGACTAATGTTAGCATTTTGGAAAAAGCAAAGACTAACAGCATTGAATCAATGATCCTTCAACATCAGCTTTGCTGGACTGGCCATGTTGTTCGAATGCCTGATCACTGTCTTCCAAGCAGCTACTTTACTCCCAACTTAAGGATGGAAAATGGAATATCGGTGGACAGGTTTAAAGATGTTCTTAAAATAAATCTAAAAAAATGTAACATGAGCATCAAGAACTTGGAAGTCTTGGCCCATGAATGTCCCAAATGGAGGTCGGCTATTATCAAAGATGCTAAGGACTTCGGAGACGCACAAATACAGGGCGAACGGGACAAACAAGCTAAGCAGGAGGCACGTCAAACAAATCCTCATTGTGACCATCTTCCATCTGGAAACCTATGTCCTCACTGTGGGAGGCTGTGTGGATCCAGAATTGGCCTTCACAGTCACTTACGGACCCATTGTTCAAGACCTTATCTTGGAAGACAATCTTACTCAGCCACGAGTGATCTCCAATTAATGAATGACACCTGCCCTTGAGAAATAGTCTGCACAAGTTCCTTTTAACAGTGTTTCCTGATGGAGAAGCAGCAGAGATATACCATACATATTTTCACTGTGGGTATCTTAAATGCTAAAACAGCACAACTAGTCCTCTGAGATGGCAATCTTGTACCCATCTGTACACCTGGGAGGAAGGCCCATTGAAAGCAATGGGACTTAATTCTGAGTAGACATGTATTGGGTTCCACTGTATATTCAAAATGTGTAGATACTTCTCCAGCCTCATTTTGAATCTTATCTCCAACGTAAACATTCAGCTGATTTCTCCATTTTGATCTAAGTTGGCTGGCAGCTTTGATTTCAATTTCCTTTGATGTGTTCCTTACATATGAAGTTTGGAAAATTGGCTGTTCCTTAGAAAACCTTGACATAAATGGCTCTGGGCCTTATTTTAATAGTACAGATACTATTCCGGTGGGGGCTTTTCTCTGTGATCACATAAGTCTTCAGCAAGATTCACTTTGGAGGTGGCAGTGATTCTGAAGGTCTGGAAGATAGTAACATATCAAAGCATGCAGAAAATGAGTTCCAGAAGTCAAGAGTGCAGGACAAGGAAGTAGGAGCTTATTAATCATGAGATAAGTTGCTAGGACTGAGGAGCATGCTCAGGACTTGATAGACAGGGGTAGGTCCATGGGAACAGGGCTCATATTATGGTGTTGGTGTCACCCTTGGATCCCATAGTTCAGTCTGTAAGGCTGGGATGGGATACCTGTGCCCTTCAGATGTTGTTGGACTACAGTTCCCATCATCCCTGCCCATTGGCTATGTTGGCTGGAGCTGATGACAGTTGTAGTACAGAAACATCTGGAGGATCACAAATTTCCTAGCCCTGCTGTAAGGCTTATAGTAGAAACAAAGTGGGTGGAGCAGGAGGAATTTAGCTTCTAGGACCTCCAGTTCCAAGACCCTTTCTGACATTTTACAATGACAATATATAGAAGTGATTCAGTGATTAATCATTGGGAAATTTGGATACTCATCCGCTACCTACGTGCATTAAGCCCGTTAACCTCTTAATCCAAGTTTAAAGCAAGAGGAAGCCTTTCATCTAAAGCATTCTTCACTTTTTATTTTCCCCCCAAATATGGATTAGAGGAGACAACTTTTTTTCTTTTATTGTGCAAAATGGAAATCCATGGGAAGGAAAAAGAAATAAAAGTTCAAGTTTTATTTTCATGGTATACTGAGCTTTTGTCATGGCAACCTCAGAGATCATGAAGAGGTGATAATACCTATTGAACTAAGTTTTGCTGAAGTGAGGCACTGAGATTCTCAAAGCTGATTTTTACTGTTGAACTTAAATGTTCCCAACCTGATCTTATGCTAAGCAGCATCAGCTGGGCTCTATAGGACTCATGCTATGATTCCACTTGAACACAGGAAAAACTGGAGAATCTGGCACTTGGAAGTAGAATTCAGCTTCCTGCAAACCTCAGCTATCGAAAAACAAAAAAGCAAGGATGTCTGGAAATATATGCATGAAAGCTGATTAATCTAAATTTGATGGAGAGCTCATATTGCTTGAAAGAGTGTTTGAGCAAGGAGTTGCTGAATAAGATAAGAGGTGGAGCTTTAGTCACCTACATAGCTCCTTGCTTCTCCCTATAATTATGAAAAGTGGAATAAATGATGCAAAATAGTAAATACTGCAAAATAGATAATGAAAAATAAGATATTATGTAATTTTTCTCCATCTGTGACATTTATACAGGCCATAGAATTAAGCTCTTCTTGTTGCAGAATTTTAGCATACATGATAAAAAAAACCCTGAGATTGTGAATATTATACAGACCATCACAACCATCCAGAACTAGATGAAGGGGACTCCTTGGCCCTTGCTGCTGTGTGTGACTAACAAAAGGGATGAATTTAAAGGCAGAATGCTTCCTCTCTCATCCTCCCTTTTTGCCCTAATCAGTATAAATATCTAATAAATTATCTATTCCAATAAAAAGTTAGAACTTCTTGTCCACAGTGAGAATAGTATGCTGGACTAGATAGCCTTTGGCCTGATCCAGCAGGGCTCATATAGTCATTCTAAGTGTATGTCATACATTTTATTAGGGAAACTCACAAGACTGTTGCCATTTTTTTGGACTATATTTGAAAAGCAAGTATGTTGTTTTTTTGCTGCCAATCTTATTTTACATGTCTCTCTAATACTTAATGGGACACACAGCTGACATGAAAATACCATGCAAAATGATGCTATTTTGAATCTGGGTGGATGCCAGGTTGATTTAACATAGAAAAGCCATTTGTTTTTATTAGAATTCTGATACAATCTGCCTTCCATCAATAATCTGTTGGATTAAGCATTCATCTAGACAAGCACCCTTTGTTTGACTCAATCCTATTCTATTGGTTTTTGATGGAATGTGATGTTTTTTCTTGATATATTTCTTAATAATGGTTTGATAAGTAAGCTTATTTTCTCCCCCCTACAGCCACTCATGGTCCCCCAAAAACCTCTCTGGGGGGTCATAGGGGCCTTCAGAAAAAGTTAGGAATGGGGCTTGGGGGGGACTGCAGGGGGAGAATGGACTGGAAAATTCATCTCAGGATCCAAGTTTGATTTTGAGTGATTCCCCCCTCCCCAAGAGCCACCTGCTCTCCATATAATATTGTTCAGGAGGGCTCTCCAACCCTTCAGAGCATCATTTATGGGGGGTGCAGGTAGCTGCTGGAGAAGAAAGAGATGGGAAACTTTAACTTTGTAACATTCCTTTAAATTGACTTACCTTAGGATCCAAGCCAATGTGATGAGCCAAGTAAACTGTTTTTCCTAATAGTTCATCTTGGTAACTCCACTCGGTAACATGGATGTCAACACTAAACAGAGGCATGAAAGTGATCTCCTGCCTGCACAAATGGAACAATTTTATCTCTTGCAACAGATAAAATATCATTAAGTATTATAAAAGTACTAGCATAATATAAATAGTTGCCAAAAACTTATTGTCACAAAATATGCAAGTTCCAGCTTCTTTACACAAATTATCTGCTTCTCAAATCAGAGTGACTTTGTTTGTCTTCTAGGAACGTTATTCCACTAGCATTAACTTCCAATGTACTTTTTACTGTCAGGCTTAAGTGGTAGGTGTCAGGGTTATTCAAAATGAAGTGATGAATATACCTTGTATGAGCCAAGGGATGCCAGTGTCAACTGTGGTACCACAAAGGGCTCACACAAGGAACTAAGTAATAAAATGTTAAACATGTGCGAGGCCTTGTATACAGTTGAGTCTCTTCTTTGATGATGGCGCAGATCACTTCAGATGTAAAATTCTAGATTTAAGTGTGAAATTTAAAAATCATTCACTGGGTAAAAGATTAAACTGGGGCAGAGTCTTTTTTTTTCAGCCCTAGGGCAATATCCCCTCATGAGGAATCTTCCAAGGGCCAGAGGAAATGTGGACAGAACAATGGATGTGACTCTTACCTTTGTACAGCTGGCTACATTCCAGCCACACAAAATTCATAGGGATCTCTACACACGTACATCTGTCCATCATTCAAGCAAGCAAGAGGTGTTATCACAGCTCAAGGACTCATTTTACCCAGGCAAAGGCACTCCATGGAGGCACAGAGCAGAGGAGTGTGATTAGAGGAGAGTGACAAGGGCCAGATAGGGAGACCCAGAGGGCTGAATTTGACCCTCTGGCCCAGCCTTTCCCAACCGGTGTGCCTCCAGATGTTGTTGGACCACAATTGGCAATGCTGGCTGAGGCTGATGGGAGTTGTGGTCCAACAACATTTGGAGGCACACTGGTTGGGAAAGGCTGCTCTGGCCTGATGTTGCCCACCCCTGATTGAAACAAACAAACCAGGGTGATCATATGGATATCAGAAGTAATACCAGGCCACTCTGTACTTTCCCTGGTGTGTGTGCACTCACACATGCACATGCACACACAGGGATAGCTCAGAAGGATTTCTGTTTGAATACAATTCATCTGACCGTATTTGATGTACTTGCAGTTTGCATCCATTTAGGTTTGACGGCTTGCTGAAAACTAATTGGAGAACCACAGAACTGGAATTTAGACTTTTCAGGCCATCAGGCTAGATCCCATGTGTGTGGCTTTCTAAATGATTATCTATCCAAATGATAACTATCCCCAAGTTAACACATGTATATGGCCACAATTTACCAATATTATGGGATTGTGGTTTAGTATCACAGTTCTTGGCATGTAACTAGATGGTGGCTTTTCTTCATAGATATGCATGGGAATAATCTCAAGATGATATCAGATATGTTATTAAGCCTTTTCCTATTTTACCTTGTAATTTCTTTATTCTAATATAGATAATGCTCTTGAGTGATCCTGAGATTGAAAGTAGCATACTGATCAGTAATGATGAAGGTGCCACCTATCAAAAATATCGTCTTAACTTCTACATCCAGAGCCTGCTCTTTCATCCTAAGCAAGAGGACTGGATTCTGGCATACAGCCTCGATCAAAAGGTACACTGCTCATGATATATCTTTGTCCCATTTCAGATGTCATGCTAAACCATTGTTCATTGCTATTTGCAGTAGCCACAGTAAGCCTTTGGCTCAGGTGTTCTCTCTCCCCTAGCACCCACTTCTTGTTTTAAACTAACCAGAGTTTCTCGTTATATTTGAATGGGGAGGGGGATCTTTGGTTAGTTTAAACCAGAGGTGGCTTACCCATGTCCCTCCAGATGTTGTTGGACTCCAACTCCCATCAACCCCAGCCAGCATGGCCCATGACCAGGGATGATGGGAAGTGTAATCCAGCAACATCTGAAAGGCCACAGGCCACATCGTTTAAACTATGGTTTCTTGAAATAAGCCAGGATCAATCTGTAGATGATGAATTTGTCTTAGTATCAAACCATAATTTAGAGTTTCCCCAGTTTGTTGAAACAATGCACTCTGGTTAGTTTCAAACAGAAAATGAAAGCTTCTGGTCACTTCTTTGTAGCCACACTGAAGAGGAGAGAGGAGGAGGAGGAGGAGAAGGAAGCATGTGAAATTGAGGCCACTGTTGTTCATGCATTATATCAACACCATCCAGTGAATAAATATCCATTCTTTCTGGGGAATCCATATTGTTTAGTGATGGTAGTTCATACACAGAACATTTTTCTTTATGTGGATCAGCTGTATCAGTTACTCAACAGGTTGCTCCAAAGAAGAAGGAAGACATTATCCAGTAATGGGGCAAAGCATGATGAACTGTGTGATTACCACATTCATAATCAAATGCACCAGCTTTTTCTGAGTGGATGGGCATATATTCACACAGCTTTAAATGGCTCCCTCAATTCCTTGTCCAAAGTATCCATCTGCAACCCCATCTCCTTTTTTTTTTTGCTTCACAACACCATTTCACAGCTTGCAAAATGACTTTTAAGCTTGGGAATTTAAAATATTGCTTCTGGAGGGTCACTGTCTGTTGAAACAAAAATTGCAAGGAGGCGGACCCTCAGGTGCATCTGTGCTATCTGTTTCTTATTTTGAACTGTGTAGAACTCTTCTCTGTTTTGATTCTCAGTCAGCACAGCTGCCACCACTGTGTATAGTACTGTTAATCCTGTCAGGTGCATTGTGGAACAAAACCACAGTCCGGAACAAAACCGTAGTCCCTTATTTGCCCCCATCTTGGGAAATATTGTCTACTGGATTCCAGTCACTTGGAAGCCCCGTTCATGCAATACTCACATGTAAAGCATAAGTTTGTAGAGCACAGAGTGGGGCTGCACCTTTTGCCCCACCCTGACATCACTCCCCATAGTAACCACATGTTGCACATGGTTGTGTGAAAGCTCAGCACCTGAGCCCTTGCTACCTTGTAGGGGCTCCATGCAATTCAGACACCAGATTATTTGGGTGTCCCCATCACACAGAGCTACAACTTCTGCATGGAGCTTTCTGCTCACATAATCCAGTGCAACATGTGGTTACTAGGGAACAAGGGGGAATGCAACATTGGGGGTGGGTCTAACAGCATCTCTGATCCTTGCTCTCCATGCGTATGCCATACATATGAGTGTTTATTTATTTATTTATTTGATATATATCCTTCCCTTCCTTCCAGCAGGAGCACACAACAGCAAACAAAAGGACTAAAAACACTTTAAAATACCATAAAAACAAAATTTAAAATACATCAAAACAAAACAACTTTAAAAACATTTTTAAAAAAGCCTTCAAAACTTCTTTTTTTAAAAAAAAAAAAGTTAAAAACACATTTTTAAAAAGAGAAGATTTAAAAACATATTAAAAAGCAATTCCAACACAAAAACAGACTGGGATAAGGTCTCTGCTTAAAAGGCTTGTTGAAAAAGAAAGGTCTTCAGTAGGCACTGAAAAGATAACAGAGATGGTGCCTGTCTAATATTTAAGGGGAGGGAATTCCACAGGGTAGGTGCCACAGTACTAAAGGTCTACTTCCTATGTAGTACAAAACAGACCTCCTGATAAGATGGTATCTGCAGGAGGCCCTCACCTGCAGTGCGCAGTGATTGACTGGGTATATAAGAGATAAAATGGTCTTTCAGGTATCTTGGTCCTGAGCTGTATAGGGCTTTGTACACCACAACTAGAACTTTGAACTTGGCCCGGTAGCAAATGGGCAGCCAGTGCAATTCTTTCAGCAGCGAGGTGACATGCTGGTGATACCCTGCACCAGTGAGCAGTCTTGCCACTGCATTTTGTACCACCTTCAGCATCCAGACCAACCAGAAGGGCAGCCCCACATAGAGCGCATTACAGTAATCCAGCCTGGAGATTGCCAGTGCATGGACAACTGTGGTCAGCCTATCCCGGTCCAGAAATGGCCGCAGCTGTCTTACCAGCTAAAGTTGGTAAAAGGCACTTGTAGCCACTGAGGTCACCTGGGCCTCTAGCAACAAAGATGGATCCAGGAGCACCCCTGTACTATGGACCTGCTCTTTCAGAGGGAGTACAACCCCATCCAAAGCAGGCAACTGACCAATTATCTGAATTCAGGAACCACCAACCCACAGTGTCTCTGTCTTGCTAGGATTCAGACTCAGTTTATTGGCCCTCATCCAGCCCACCACCGAGTCCAGGTAGTGGTCAAGTGCTTTCACAGCCTCTCCTGATTCAGATGTTACAGAGAAATAGAGCTGGGTATTGTCAGTGTATTGCTGACACCTTGCCCCAAATCTCCTGATGACAGCTTCCAAGGGCTTCGTATAGATGTTAAACAGCATTGGGGACAAGATGGTACCCTGAGGCACCCCACAGCACAACTTCCAGGGGCCCAAAAGACAATCACCTAATGATATTCTCTGAAAATGACCTTGGAGATAGGATCAGAACCACTGTATAACAGTGCCTCCAATACCCATCACACCATGTTGGCCCAGAAAGATACCATGGTCAATGGTATCAAAAGCCACTGAGAGATCAAGTAAGAGTAACACGGTCACATTCCCCCTTTCCTTCTCCCGATAAAGGTCAGCCACCAGGGCGACCAAGGCTGATTCAGTCCCATAACCAGGCCTGAACCCAGGTGGGGATGGGTCAAGATAATCTGTTTTATTCAAGAGTACTTGCAATTGCTATGCCACAACCCTCTCAATCACCTTCCCTAAGAAGGGAGTATTTGCGACTGGTCAGTAATTCTCGCAAACCAATGGGTCCAGGGTGGGCTTTTTCAGGAGCAGTCAAATCACTGCCTCTTTCAGGGTCACTGGAACCACTTCCTCCCACAACAATGCATTGACCACACCCTGGATCCACTTGGTCAAACCCCCTCGGCAACCTTTAATAAGCCAAGAAGGGCAAGGGTCAAGAGGACATGTTGCTGGCCACATAATTGCAAACACCTTGTATACATCATCAGGCCGCATCAACTGAAACCGTTCCCAAGAAGTTGCAGCAGCATTGCACTGGACACCTCATTGGGCACTACAGTAAATGTGGATGGGGCATCAAGACTGCTACGGAGGTGAGCAACTTTACCCTCAAAGCACTTTGCAAACAATTCACAGTGGGCCTCCGAAGGGTATAAAACTCCATTTCCTGGAGTTGATGACAACAGACCCCTAACAATATGGAAAAGTTCCACTGGATGACAACTTGAGGATATGATGGAGGCAAAGAAGTGGGTCTTCTTCACTACCCTCACCACTACCCAGTAGGCAGGGTTATGATGTTTTACTCATGCCTGATCAGCCACACAGCACATATTTCGCCATGAGCTCTAGCCGTCATCCAGCCTATTTCATTGCCCTTAGTTCACTGGTGTACCAAGGTGCAAACTGGTCTCCACAATGCTAGAGAGGGCACTCAAAGGCAACTGTGTCAAGAGCCCAACACACCTCGCTGTTCCACAGTGTGACAAGGGCTTCAACAGGGTCACCTGCTCTATCTACTGGGAACTCCCCCAGGGCATTCAGGAATCTAGTGGATTCCATTAGTCTCCGGAGGCAGACCATCTTAATCTGTCCACCACCCCTGCAGGGAGGGAGCTGAGCCATAAGTCTAAATATCACCAGGAAGTGGTCTGATCATGACAATGGGGTGACATCCACCCCCCATCTCCAGTCCACTCCTTCCTCCATTTGGAGGAAAAATCAATGTAAGGGTATGCCCTGCCCTATATGTTGTGCCGGTGGCAACTTGAGACAGCCCCATGGTCAACATGGAGGCCATGAAGTCCCAATCTGGAACACTAGAGGCAGCCTCAGCTTGGACAGTGTAATCACCCAGGACTATCATTCTTGGCTTTTCCAATACCACAGCCAAGATGGCCTCTGCCAGCTCAGTCAGAGAAGCTGCTGGGCAGCAGGGTGGACGGTACACCAGCAGCAACCCTAGTTTCCTGTCTCCTTGGCCCAACACCAGGTGCAGGCCCTCACAGCCATCTTCAACACAGAGTGGTTTCCTGGTGACAGAAATGGAAGTTCTGTAGACCATAGCAACTCCTCCCCCCCCCAATTGCTGCAGCCTGTGCTGGGGTTGCACTGAGTATCCAGGTGGGCAAAGCTGGGTCAGATCAACTCCTCCCAGCTCACCCACCCAGGTCTCGATAATACACACCAAATTGGCACCTTCATCCATGATCAAATCTTATTGTGTACCGATCTGGCATTAAAGAACAACACACACAGGCCAGTGGTCACAGCAGATGAGCAATAAGGAACCCATCCTTGAGAAGAGTGGCAGCGTAGATAGCCTTGCCCTCATCTTGTATGGTGATTCACCACCTCCCCATGGCTATACTTCCCTCTACCCATGGTCACTGAAATTGGTGTGGCATCACCCATGTTCCCCCTTACTAAGATTCCTGCTAAACACCTGATATGGACACAGCGAGAGCCCACTAACAAAACCTCCCTAAGCCAATTAATGTAATGCATGAATAGGGCTATACTGTCTGAAGAAAATGGTATTAACCCAGAACCATTGCAAATATAATGTAAACTATAGAATTTGTTTTCACAGAAGAACACCTAAAAGGATCTCTGTTGTCTTATTCGGGATGGAGCTATACATTAAAGTACATTTGTAGGGGGGAAGGTCATAGCAGAGCAATAGTCCTGAAACAATGATGCAAGCAAAGTAAGCTCTTGCCATGACACTGCCTGGAAATTTACAAGCTGGATGTTGTTGTTTTGATTATAGTTGCTGTTTGCTGTCTGTTGTTGTTTTTGCGGAAACCATGGTCCCTCTGCTGTGTTACTTTTTCTTCTACAGTGTCACTGAGCAGTAAAGGTTTGACTTGCCAAGGTTCAGAGCTGAGTTCTAACCCTTTCTTCAGTGTCCCTTCTGCTACTCAGTTTAATTAAAAGGCATATATTCTAAAATATTTTCAAATGCAGCCAGGGCAGCCATATGCCCTTTTGTACTTCACAAAGCAGCATGTATGTTGATGGTGGTACTAAATGGAGGGAGGGGGGGAGGGGGGGAGGGAGGGAGGGATGAAACAACATTAACCACAAGCCTATATTTTTTCCAGATATACCTGAATCCATTTTCAATACTTGTAGAACATTACATTATTTGTAAACAGCTGAATTAGCAGGTTCTTCAATTTTGTCAAGGCATGCTTGAATTCCATAGCCACCTCAGCTTCCATGGAAGTCTAGTTACCCATCTAGCTGCTACCATAGTACTCCAGCCCTCTTTTGTTTGTTCCTCAGCCAGAATTAGGCTAAATCTCTCCATGCCAATTCAGTGCATTCTCCCTCCTCTGCAATTCACCTTGCTTCAAAGATCCCACATTTCCAACACACCCTAAATTCCTCTAGCCAGGGCTCGACCAATGAGCTCAGAGAAGCAATGAATGGTTGTCAAGCACACTGTGGCTTCCTCTCCCCTAAGCTTAAGGGGGTATAGAAGTATATATGTACCAAGTTCCACACCTTTTCACGAGTACATGCATATTCCCTAGAAAAATTAAGATATGGGGGAGGAGTGAATCTGATGATAGGCACCAACCATTAAATGATATTCTTCATATGCTACCTGTGGAACATTTGTCTATTACTGCAGGGGATTGTATTACAATTTCACTAAAGAAAACTGATAGCAATGATCCCAGGGCTTTCAAGGGAACAAGTACAAAACTGCATTCACATGGAGATTTGTGGAATGTGTTCATTGCAAGCATCAAAACTCAGTGACATCTTGGTACATGCACACAGCCTTCTTTGATCTCCTGTCTGTCCATCAACAAATGTTTGAAATTGTGACCTCTGTATAGGAAGCAAGATCTCTCCATGTCACATTGTAACTTTTTCTCAACAAAGTTGCTTCTCAAGTTTCTTTATGTCTGCTGAAGCATACACAAGATGTGGAAGAAGTTCTTTGGCTCAGCAATTATACTTGTGATGTACGCTGGCTTTCCCTTGGTGAGTAAACTCATTAGTGGGCCATTGAACAACATATCCTGTGCTGCAATGTACCATAGTCCCCAGGTCTTTTACTGTCTGACCTAAGTAATTTAATGTACTTTAAAGTGTTCTATTATATACTGCACCAGTAACCATAGATAATAACCTGAATATAGTCTTTACCTTATTAACTGAAGACATCAAGTGCACACTGCTGTTTCTCTGATGATGCCACAGTGACATTTGCAGATGCAAAGCCACTGTATATGTGGAGTTCTTTACTGTGCTGGGTACTTATTGTATGAAAGAACTTAGCCAAATGTCAGTCCTTTTGCAAGCTCAGATGTTCAATGTATCCAGGAATTCTGCAGTGTGATTTGAAAGATACAATATATCTGTTTAATGTTGCTGAATGGTTTGATGTTGCTTTTAAGCTAAGAAGGATGTTTTTTAAAATGTGCATGTGTTCGGACAAAGGGAGCTGTAAGAAAGCGACAAATGGTCTGCTTCATGGCATGAGATGTATCTGCCACGACACTCAGTGGTAATACAGGGAAAGATAGGTTTGGTTTAGAATGCCGTGCTATAACACCAGCCCCATCGCCAAATTGTGAGACTGGATGTTTCAAATTCTGCACTCAAAATTTTGTGAAGGAGTAAATTTTGTGAAGAAGTAAAATTATATACATTAATTTGGGGGGGGATTGAAGGGAGTATTTTTTGGTGACTGGATGCTGGTGTGTGCAAATGAACTCAAGACCTTCCTCTTGTGGTCCCTTTTCTCCATTCCACAAGTCTCAATGCCACCAGTCCACCCTCTCTTCTACTTAGTGTGTGCTCAATCACATGGTCTACTGTTCAAGCTTGAGGATTCACCTGTTAAGGGAGATAGTGGATGCTGGCATGTAGGAGAGTCTATTCATATTTTCAATGGAACCTATTGCCTTGGGACATGTTGTGGCCTCAATGAGGAAGTTGCTTCAGAGAATTGATGGTGGTGGAGAAATTCAGCTTTGGTTCAGAAATAAAGTCTAATAAATGGTTTATTACTAAAACACCTGCCATAATGTTGCTAATCAAACAAGTTGTAAAGTGCAAGAGCTTGGCAATCAAAGGTCTCATCTTCCACTAAGCATATTTATCATCAAGATTCTTCATTAATCTTCATTTTTTTTTAAAAACTCCACCTATGTGTTGCTGAATTAGGTGTTTGAGATAATGTGGCAATGTACCATCTCGGCACACCTGGTAGTCAATCTCCATCCCGGCAAGGTCTTCCCAGTAATCACAGTGCTGTAATTTGAAAGTCTAATTCCAGGTATGGAGTCATCATGACTTTTAATGTCTGCATGTATTTAAAAGGGTGACAAGAAAATGGGCTGCATGGGGGCAGGGAGAGAAGGATAAAAAAAAATCACATAGACATGAAAGTAGAAGCAGGCCTCCCAAAGCTGCCATATCTTCCCACAAAAGATGAAAGAATGCTGTTTTCACATTTATCTCTTTTAACCTAATTTGCACAATTAACTAACTCTATATCATTGACAGTGGCAAAGCTGGCATTAAAACAGTTTTAAAATTGACAGAGATAATGTAAACTGTGGACGTGATTGTCCACTTCTTTTCAATCAAAATTTCAAAATTTGGGAGAGAGAGCTCCTCATATTCCAGACCAATACAATTTAAACCAGACCCTGTTGCACCACTGATCAGAGGCATGACAGGGTCCAGAAACTCCCCAAACCTTCACATCAACCTCCACACACCTTCTCACCCACTCATGAGTCTACCACTATTATAGCAGTACCAATACCAGGAAAGAGAAAGAGAGTCTTCCCTCCCACTACTAGAGTTGAGAAGTTGAAGCCACAGTGTCAGGGCTGGGCTGTGAGTAGCAGTCTGAGGTGAGCCAGGAATCAGAAGCTGTTGGACAAGCCAGTAGTCAGGACCGGAGGACAATCCAGGAGGCAGGAACAAAGAGTAACCAAGGATACAGAAACACATCAGTTCTCATGAAGACTTTGTTGTTCAAGCAAGGCTCAGCCGGAAGAAGAAACCTTGTATTCCTCTTCCTGCTCATCCAGTTGCCAGCCTAGGTGGGTGTAGTCCAGGTGTGAGGAAATTTCACCCTCCAGATGTTGCTGAACTGCAACTCCCATCATCCCTGGCCACTGACCATAGTTGCTGTGGTTGATGGGAGTTGTAGTTCAGCAACATCTGAAGAACCAAAGGTTCCCCACATCTGCTGTAGTCAGTCCAAGGCCAGATGATTCTTCACTCATCATGTGGAGTACGAGGCCACATTTACACTGTACATTTATTCCACTATTATCCACTTTAAACAGTCATGGTTTCCCCCAAAGAATCTTGGGAAGTGTAGTTTGTGAAGACCGCTGAGAGTTGCTAGAAGAACCCTATTCTCTTCACAGGGCTACAGTTCCCCGAGTGGTTTAACAGTCAGTCCTTCCCAGAGAACTCTGGGAATAGATCTGCAAGGGGAATATGACTTTCCTAACAAATCCCAACACCCTTTACAAACTACACTTCCCAGGATGCTTTGGGGGAAACAATGACTGTTTAAAGTGGATAATAGTGGAATAAATGTACAGTGTGAATGTGGCCCTATACTGCTACAGCTATACAGATTCAGCTGTTAGTGATACACAGCCAGTTAAATGAGCAGTTGGTGGAGGTGGAGACATGCATAAGTTGGGGACGGAGGGTTGAAATGTCATAGGCAAGTGATAAGAGATGAGTTCTCTGACTCAGTTAAAATCTCGACATGAGAAAAACTGGTGCCTGCTTCACATTTAACATGAGTGTTACAAGTCACTGAATTTCATATTCCAAGCCAAAGAATTATGAAACTCGATGACAGCTCTATTTGTTGCATTTAATGCTTTGCATTTCTTAGCCTTTGCTGAAGGTTAAGGGTCTGCTGAAAAATCCACCAGCACTTCACATTCTGCAGGTGCCCCTTGCAAATTCTATTCCAGTGTAAATGGTTAGATAAGGTATAAATGGCACTTTCCAGTGTAAATGGTTAGTTAAGCAATGCCTAAATGACTATCAGCAATTATGTAATACTTTGCTACATTTAGATGCAGTCTAGCATTTGTAAAGTGTTACCTGCTTTCCCAATGGGAATAGTGTGCATAAACTTCAGCAGCGATGTGCCTCACTTCTGAACACTTCGCTAGATTAGTCAGGATTAAAGTTCAGCTTTTTTTACTTGGCATGTGCTGAAATAAAGAAGTTGTAGCTGTCCTTTATCCCTTGCCCTGAGCAAGGGAATAAAGGGAGGGTGCTGCTGTTGAAGTTTATTTTTAAAAAAAATGTTGATCCATATATGTTGATTATAACCCAAAGTTCAAGTCTTCTGGAATATGGTTTGTAAGAAAATTGCAGTAATAACAGGCAAATCTTATTACAATCTTATTCTATCCTTCTAAATGTGAATGGCATCCAAAATCCATTACAGAAATTGTCAGTGAGCTTATAGTTCATCATCATGGCAGCAAAATCATAATAGTGCAACACAGGAAGCTGACAAGGTCAGCTCAAGGTATGTTGCTACTTGAGGTGAGGGACAGGATGGTGCTTCTCCTCATTCCATGTATAAAAGCACACATATTGGCATTTGAATCTTAGGGCACATCTGCACCTTACATTTCAAGCTGTATTATACCACTTTAACAGCCATGGCTTCATCCATGCCAAGAATCCTGGGGACTGTAGTTTGCTACAGGTGCTGTTAGGAGACTCCTATTCCCTCACAGAGCTACAGTTCCCAGAGTGGTTTAAAAATCAATCCCTCTTCCCAGGGAACTCTGAGAGATGTTGCTCAATGAGCGGAATAGGGGTCCCCAAACAGCTCTTAGCCCTTTAGCAAGCTGCAGTTCCCAGGATCCTTGACATGGATGAAGTCATGACTGTTGTAGTGGCTTTACTTCAAACTGGTGATGGGACTAACAACCAATATATAAGCAATTAGACAAAATAACATATAACTTAAACCACAAAGTCATAACAGATAATATCAGTAAAACTGCACCTAAATATATACCCCATTATACAAATGCCTGGCCATTATACAAATATCTAGGGCTTCCTCATAAAAAACAGCATCCCTCCCCTCCTCCCCTATATCTTCCTCTGCTCAGACCCATATTGTCTCAAGCAAACAGCTGACACTTCAAAGTGTAGCACTTACTAAATCGTACAGCAATTTAACTAATCAGTAATGGTAGAGCAAATGCAGCAGAATAATGAGCTAACAGAAGAGCAGTAAAAATACAAATAACATAAAATAATCAACTAATAATAGAAAACAAAAATACACAATAAAGTACCTTACCCTCTTCTACCCCATCCCTCAGTAGTAGCAGCAATATTTTGTGTGTGTAGGATTTATTTATTGAAAGCATTTATATAGGTACTCAGAGCAATCCACTGTACACTGGGCTGGGGTGTGTGTGGATTGGGTAGCATATCCCTCTGCCCAGCTCTGCCATTTGAGCAAACTACCCATTCCATCACGTCCAATGGAGCATGAGGGCAGGCAGGAGTGTCATTGGTGGCATTCATGCCAGTGGTAGCCAATTGAAGGTCCCAATATTGCTGCCCTGGGCTCCTACTGAGAGGAAGGGCAGGATATAATAATAATAATAATAATAATAATAATAATAATAATAATAATAATAATAATAATAATAATAATAATAATATGGTGTATTCTGGGCAGGGAAGGGTTGAGCCAGCCTAGGATGATTTAGATCCCAAGCCCATTGTGTGGTGGCTCTGGACCCAGTCACTGCACCAGATCCAAATTTGTGCAGTGACCTTCCTTTTGTCACCCTTTCTCCCACCTCCACCACTGTGAGTGGCAGAGCTGCAGATGTGGCAATGGTGTCACAGCTCTTACAGCTCCACTGGCAAGCAGGGGTAGGAGAAAGGTTTGAATTGTGCCTTAACTGTCACCATTTCCACAGTTGCTTATAGTAATAAACAGCTGTAGACATTTTTGTTCTGACAAGCTTTCCCAGCTGGATGAATAGGTCTTTGCCATCCGTGTCCATTTTGCATTGTTTTAAAATTCATTGCCTGTTATTTTCTGTGCTGTTTCGTAACGGGCTTTTTAGCTGTTTTCATTACATTTTATACTTTGCCTTGAGACATATGTGGAAGGGATGAATTAATGTTAATGATGCTGGTGACTATGATCTTCTCCACTGTACCTTAGACGCTCACCTTCCAGCGACTCCAAGAGCTGCACACACATACACACCCCTCAGTTGACTCTCCCAGCACTCACCTGGGAGTATTCTCTACTGTACTCTCCCACGCAGGGGTACCTTTCTTCCCTGGCTCAAGGATCTCTTCAACATCAACTCGTCAGCCAACATTAGAGGGGTGCTGCACCTTTGTTGCTCCTGAAGTGGTAGCTGAAGCCTCTCACAATACCTCACTTCTCACCAGTTCTCCAGTCAAGTAATGCACACAAAAATGCATTTTCTCATGTAAAATGTGCATAAGAATGCATATATTAGTGAAGATAACATACAACAAGGCATTGTAGTAGGGGAAGTTGCATTGGAAAATGTGTATATTAGGCAAAATGGCATGCAAAATGTGTATATTAGGATAAATTTGCACTAAAATGCTGATGAATTTTCAAGAAGACTTTTTTTTAAAAAAAAATCACAAACTGATGTGGAAATGTGGGGAACTGAATTTAAGAGTGGAAAAGTGAGACACTGAGAGAAACCAAAATTGACAGATTTGCCCATCCCTAGTTTGAATATGAGTGGCTGGGGAAGGGATGGCACTGAGTCTGTTACGAGCTGGGTTCAAACTTTGGAGTAAATTTGAATTCAGTTCCCCATGGATCAGGGAATTCTAAAATGGTAATGGTTTTTGAATGTCCCTGTGATGTCCCTGTATATAGATATTACTGTAAATATGGTAAGTGCAGGTTTTGTAGGGTAAATGTGGTAGGTAGAGTGAGTGAGAGGGGGGAGTACATGGGCTAGAATGCTGGAGAATGCTGTATGATGATTGGCTGAGCATTTGAGTGGCTGAAGGTATAAATGAGAGGATGACAGTTGAGTCGGTTCTGTTGGTGGAGTTTTGGGAGTTGGAGTTGGTTGTATTGTATTAGGCTGGTATTGAGGCAGATTATATATGACTAGAAACATAAAGAGTAACACAATATATGAAACCATACGCTTGTTAAATATACCTTAAGTAATCTTGTTATTTCCTGGTGTTTATAAATAAATATTTTCTTGGTTTACCAAAGGCCTGATCCTTGGCTGGGGCTTTCACAGACCAGAGGGGTAGGCAGGGTATTTACCAAGGTGGAGAAACAGTATCAAATGGTGGCAGTGGTGAAGAGATAGTGTATCATTAAGTATCCAGGGCAACCCAGGGCTGTATGCTTTATTGGCACAAAGATACAGGGGGGTTGTGGCCTGCAAGTGCACTCAGACACAAAGTAACAATAAGCCACAAGGAGACTAAGGCAAAGTCTTAAAGCAATACTGTGAAATAGTGAGTGGCTGGTGGTGCTGCCTAGCAGTGGGATCTTGCGAGATCTGTGCTAGAGCCAGTGAGAGAACAAATAAAAACCAGGATCCTGACTGGAGGGACCTGACAGGTGGTGGCCTGAGGTGGAATCCTGACAGGAGGTGGCAGCAGGTGGGATCCTGACAGCCCCTAATCCCAAAAATATCTTATGTACCAGCACCTTGGGATCTAAAGAACAAAGGGCAGTTAGATGTTTTTTTAGAATAAATTAATATATGGCCAATCAGAAAAACCCAGTCATATGAGTCAGGATTTATTACTGAGAGTGCAAGTATAACCCATTTTGAGCTTGTATTCAAATATCAAATGTACCATTGTAACAAAGATGAAAACAAAATGAATTGGAAAAACACTGAAATGTTAAATGACCTGTCAACATCAAGTGAAGTCTGTGCCAGAGCAAACAAAATAAATTATGTGGCTACAGATCTCTAAGGATCACAAGCTACTTGATCTTTATTGTGTTTTCTGCTCTGAAGTCATTACCTATATACTGTTGTGTTTTAGTGACTATATCACTGGATAGCACATTTTTGGTAGGGTTTACCTCAGCATGTTTAATATGGCAGATATACAAAAATCTTTGCTGTTGAAAAAGCACATTCCAAGTTCAAGAGTATTTAACAGCAACTTGGGGAAGCAATTTCTTGAATATGGTAATCATGTGAGGAATCGGAATCACTTAGCTTCAGTTACAAATCATGAATATGTAACAGTGCCTTTAAATGAAAGGATGGCTAAAACAGAAATAGTGTTTGCTCAATTCATTAAAGAGAAGACAATTTATCCGTGCTGTTTTCCCCACCCTTCCTTAAAGAGCAGCCGTATGCAAATACCAGAAAATCAAGACCCAGTGTTAATTCTTCAGCGTGATGAATATTTTTATAATCCTAATTAGCTCTAGTCATTTAGTCTCACAATTTCCCCCAATCTAGCCAATTTGAAATGAAAATAGATGCCTTGATTACCAAACTCATTAGCAAAGGAGCACCCGTCTCCCCAGCCAGATCCATTTTAGTGCAGATACTGCCTGAATCAAGTGTGGGACATTTGTGTTGTCAACTGCTGAAAGTGGAATAAGCCTTAATTGTTAGAAATGTACAATATTTGTATTGCTGCACATTCCATTGCAGTGCAATACATCACTCATTACATGTAAGAAAAACAACTTTTTAAATGTGTTAATTAAGTGGAGTTGCTGCACTAGGTCATTTTTATAAAGTCAGATGTCACAATTGTTTCCATTTGAAGCATGGAAAGTATTAATGTCAGCAAGAAGTATGACTCTGCATTTATCACTGTGATTATGTTAATGCTGGTAGTTTTAAAGGAAGATGAGAAATTTAATAATGCAGCAGCAACCTGCTTATTTTGAGACACACCGTGATGTGTTCTGCCCTAGCAAAGCACTGAACTCTGAATACATGATTTGCCATTGCAAACAAAAGAAACTGACTGTGAAACTGGAATAAGATTATTGATTTCTTTTTCTTGGAAGCAAATCTCAATCTGTCCCTTGCTCTCCCTCATGACATTTGAATGGTGTGTCAAATCTACCTAGAATAAAATCCTCCACTATGCATTTGCGTTTCCAACTATCCAAGCAGCACTTCTGTTTATTTCAGTTTCTGATTATTTTGGTAATTTCAGTAAATTTGGTTGGACTATTATTTTGACTTAGATGTAGACTTCCTTCAGGCAGGGAAAAGAAGCAGGCAGGCTGATCACTGGTCTTTGCTCCTTTTTTCTTGTTCCTCTGCAAAATGTGCAGTGTTTGTAGATGGGGTGGACAGAGAAGAGGCAAGGGGATAGATAGGAGGACATTTCGGGTTATAACATAATCTTCTGAAAATCATGCATTTTATATTTATTCATCTCAAATAGCAGAGATTCCAATAAAAATATTAGAGATGCTGGTGATAATTTTCACATCTGACTTTTATTCCTAAATTTGAGTTTCCAAATTATTTGATCCAGCTTGAAGGCATAGCACTAATTCATCATTCTTCACTCAGGGAAGGGCCGCAGCTCAGTGGCAGGGCATTTGCTGTGAATGCAGAAGGTCCCTGGTTCAGTCCCCAGCATCTCCAGCTAGGGCTAGGAAAGACTCCTGCCTGAAACCCTGGAGAGCCATTGCCAATCAGTGCAAACAATACTGAGCAAGATGGATCAATGGACTGACTTGATAATAAGGCAGCGTTCGATGTTTCCTTGTTGAATTCTAGATTTTGTTCAAACCACTACACATGTGCAGTTTGATGCTGTTTTCAGTTTACATCATATTTGTAAAGTTACTGGAGCACATGCACATGCTTTAAGTAACAGTGTAAAAAGCAATCAGGTGATCATGCAATTGCATCAACTTTTTTTGCAGTTATAACCCATGGGATGGCTCCTAGAAGAAATACACACAGGGGCCCTTTATGCCATAGGAAGGGACAGGGAATATAACCTGTAACACCCCTACGAGGAAAAGTTTCAACATTTGGAGCTTTTTTAGTTTAGAAAAAAGGCGAGTGGGCAGACACGTGATAGGGGTATATAAAATTATACCTGGTGTGGGGAACAGGATGCTGGATTAGATAGGCCTTTGGTATAATCTACTAGGACTCACTTTGTGAATTCATTTAGTTTCACAAACTGGCAAGGTAGCCCTGCTAGATTTAGGGCCCTCATGCTAATTCTGCTGAGTAGGAGTCCTGGACATCTGCACCAAGTGTTGCCTTGATTACAACACTGATCATCCCACATCCCCCTTTCCCCCATTTTGAGCAATGAGTTAATGTAGCATTCTGTTTGAACTGGGCTACTGACACTTCCCAGCTTCAGTGGGGCCAATGAGGATTGTACCAGTGATTCTGTGGCTTTGAGGAAGTAGTCATGCAGACTGTACTCTGGCATCCCCCCCCCTTGCCCAAAGTGCTTCTAATTTGGTGCAGAAAGATTCTTGGAAGAATATAGATGAGTGTCAGGAGGTGAGTGCAGCATACAAGTTTTGGCATCCCCTGTGTTTATCAATGAACGTTTTAGTCAAATATACTGCTAGATATTGTTCCTGTTGGTTTTACAAATTGATTTCATGTATTCTTATCATTTTAGCTTTGTATTTCTGATTTTATCTCTCTTTTTTTGTACTCCACCATGCATGATATTACTGAATGGTGGGCAGGTTATGCATTATTTGAATATATATAAATATGCTCCCTTTGAGCAGATGTGTTGAATTCAAGTTCAACAGTTAAAACAGAGGGGAAAGTATCTAAATTCCCCCTTTGCTTTCACTGTTTTTGTCTGTCTCATGCTTAGGATTCCATATTTCTTGACTTGACAACAATACAAAATCCAAAACCCATCTTGCAACACTCCGACTTCTGTCACCTTCAGCATCTGCTCTGCTCAGCTGCTGACTCTGTTGGCCTTTGTCTTTGCTGCTGACTGTGGGCAGTTTGGATAGCTCTTGCCCTTGCTCCAGGCACCGACTTGATTGGATGCTAGGATTCTGAAATCTGCTGATCATTTCCCTTTGGGGACTCATGCAACCAAGAAGGGCAAGATTAATCATGGAATATAACAATCCCTCCAGGGAGACATGTTTTGGGGAAAGTAAGGTTGCTTAATAAACAATTAGGTGCAAACTGAGATTCCTTTCAGCATCATTGGGCAATAAAATGCATTTACTTTAAGCAAGAAGATAACAGAACTATTGGGCAAATCTCTCACTGCATCATTCTAATACTGAATAGGTACATGCATATTTGAATAAATGATGGCCAACTGCAACTTCCCAACTCATGCTTTCAGAAAGGCAAGGAGCAGTGGCAGCTGGTGGCTTCCTGTCAGTGGGTCAGTGGAATGTGCTGTAGGTTTTAATCTGAAAATTCAAGGAGTGGTCCAAGGTACTTCATTTCTTTGAAAGTTCAGACTAAAACCTGGAGTGGATTCCACTGACCCACTGACAGGAAGCCACCAGCTGTGACTGGAAAGGAGTTGTAATATTTTTAATTGCTTCATAATAATTAAGCACCAAAGAGGTGAAAACAAAACCTAAAAGAACATGGTAAAACAATTAAAAGAAGGTACTAAGATGGGCTTATAACACAACACATTTTATGATCCAATACTGAACAATGAAAAGAACATCAGCAATTTAACAGTATGCATACAGAATCAATTAACACTGTCTCCTCTAGTTATCTTCTGATTGTCATTCCTCTCCCCCACCCACATCACTGTCTCACTGTTGCTTAAATTTGCTTCAGTGTTCTAGTTATCACCTGTCTAAAGCTCCCTTCCCTTTTCTTTCCCATCAGTTGTTTATTGTAATTGTTCAGGATAGGAGTGATGTCAGTTGTGTGTTCTCTTGTCCTAGCTCTTAAAACAAGAATGCATTTTTAAGACAATGTCCCTCTTTTCTTTGTGTCCATGTTTAAGGCAAACTCCCATGTGAAGGTAATAGATGAGAAAACAATACCTGATGAGCTTCCTTCTATGTAATATTTATCTTCATCTTCTGAATCCATAAGGTGAAGTCTCTATCTGTGGCAAGCTTTGGGGGTCATGAAGAAGCACCAAATGGGTGTGCATGATGTTCACATCTGAATGTGTAATGTCTAATGAGAAATCTTGTATAGAAGTGAGAAGCAATGTGTCTATCTGGTGCTTGCACATTTCTTTGCAGGAGAGGTATGTGAACTCTCTCCTTCAGGCATTATGCCAGAAGCATCAAAACTAAATATATTGCTGCTGATCTGCCTTTGAGTCTTCTGCATAATGCAAGAAACCACCTTGTGATGGTGATTTCATGAAGTTAACCTGTTGGAATGATTAGCATAGCATAGGATTGCACATAATGATATAGCCCCTGTTGCCAGCCAGATGGAAAGAAGCTGAAACATCTGTGTGTCAATCATTCCACACTATGTGCACAACATTAAGGGTGACTTCCCTTGTATGATAACTTCCTACATCAACTGGGAAACCTTCAATCTTTTGGCAGCAGCTGACTGGAATCTCCAGCCACACGTCCATTGAAGATAAGCTTTTCTGTGATACATGGTTTTGTAGCTTTTCACTGGTTGGTTGTGGAAGGTCTAGAGCCCCTCACCAGATATCAGGCCTGACTGGATTTATTTGAGCTTCCAGAAGATGGCAGTATGTCCCTGCAAAAGATTTTCCACCTGTGATTATTGTGTGTTACCTGCCACAGAGTCTTTTCCTCCCACCCTGGGATTTCAACAGTGCATTTCATTTGTAAAGCCTTAGAGATGTACTTCAAAAATAATTTTAGAAATCTTATTCACAGTATATAATTGAAATTCTAATTTTAGGCTGCAATCCTATGCACATTTAGTCACTCATAAGCCTACTAATTTCCATAGTATTTGGTGCATAGGATCAGGTTGATATTATCCCCCCCTGTTCATATCTCATTGGTAATCATGCTTAATTTTGGAATTTGCTTTAATGCAACATCTAACGTTTGACTGTTGTAAATGAAAGATGTTGCTGTCAGCACTAGCCATGTTATTGCCATTTATGTCAAATGGTTGCCATAAACATTCCTAAATATAAATAGTTATATTTAGGATAAGCTAAGCAGCTACCCAGTAAAGCAGATGTGGCTTGGATCTACTGAAAAAGTCAAGAAAACCAATGAGGCATACAGCAAACCTCACCATAAACCAGTTTGGCCATTAGGCCATATCCACAGCTATCATATATCAAGTCATTGTTACGAAAAGAGCTAGAGAAGAGATTGTCTCATCCCCAAAACAAAATAAATGGCATAGTCTTATCGAGGCATGAAGACTTCTATTATACAGCCAGCTTGCTGGGGGATATATAGAGCCCCTGTTGAGTTAATCTGTCTCTGCACACATCACTTATGCAGAAACAACAATCTTTCAAAATCTATGAAGCCTACAACAGCAAAGGTCACATATTTGGAAGCCTCTCTCTCTTTTTCTTTTCTTGTTCAGATTGTTAGGTACAGTTGCAACTCAACCTTTGGAGCCTGCCAGATTCACAAAACTGGAAGGAAACTCATTGGTCATGTAGGCTAGTCTCATGCATAGCAACTCCAAAATCATCTCCAACAAAGCAGTCATGTAGTTTCATAATACTTACACTATAAAGGATTCCATGATAACCAAGGACAACTTGTTCCATTGCTTCATTGCTCTTTAAAAAACGATCTGTGATAGCTTACCTACATCTACTTTGCTCCAAAATGAAACCATGCTGTTTTTTACTGAAGTGAATTAGCATTTCAGTTACATACTATGTATCCCAATTCAGCCTTAAAGCTGAGAATGGTGTCTCTGTGTGTTAACTTTTTCTCATGCATATGAGTGGGCAGAATATAGCAAAATTGGGAAAAGATTTCTCTGGAAGTTTTCAGAGGCATGGAGGAAATTCAACAGGGGTAAGATGGCAGAAAAGGAGGCTTACTGGAGTCCTGTGAGACCCCTGCTGTCTAAAGGTCTTTAAATACCAGTGTGTGTGTGTGTGGGCACCTCAGCCTACATGTCACAGTAATCTAGTCCCTCTCTGTGACACATGAGGGAATGGGATGGGTTTGATTGATACATTATAGACTAATACTAATTTACATGACTAATTGATCTCTACTGTAATTTTCTCCTGTAGTCCTTGATGTTGGAGGTTTAGTTTCTTTTGGAGACATGGATGTTTTCATAATGTAGTTCTAAAGTAAACATAGGTATATTTGCACCTCAGCTTTATGGTTGGCTATCCTGAATTAAGTCCAACTGAACACAATATAAGCTTATCTCCAAGACAGGCCTAAGACAGAGGTGGGAACCTTCCAGATGTTGCTGAACTTTAGCCTTCCAGATGTTGCTGAACTACATCTCCCATCATCTCTTGGTATAAGCCATGCTTGCTGCTGCTGCTGAGAGTTGTAGTTCAGCAATATCTGGAGGGCCAAATGTTCCCCACCCATGGCCTATGCCCTATTTGAGAGGGAGTGGGGCATGCTGCCAAGTTCCACCCCCTCCAGTGTATCACCTTTACTTGATTTACTCGAATTAGACCCCTTCATAAGGCTGACGGTGAAAATCTGACATGGGGAGCCTCCTCTATTCATGGAGGCTACCCCTGTGAATTTAGAATCCTGCACAATCACAACTCATCCTCAACTTGTAGAAGGTTCAAAACTGGATAAAGGTGTCCTGGAATTGGTGAGGCTTGCCAGTGCAACCCTCCCCCCCCTATGTGTTTACATGCAAGGAAAATACCCAAATAGAACTCTTAAGTGTACACTCAAAGCAGAATATGTAGACTCTGGAGGTGTGAGAATGGAATGTACCATTTCAGACTGGAGGTGTGAGATACCATTTTTGGAATTTTCTTTGCTGTTTTAAACTTTCCTGGATGCAAAAAGCTTAAACAAACAACAAACAAACAAAACATATAAAAGAGGGAAAAGGTTGCAGCCCAGCCAACTCTGCTGTCAACTTGCCAGGAAGTGTGTTCTGGTGTTTTTAAAGATAGGGTGGCATTCAGAAATTAGGTCCTCCACCTGCAACCTGAAGTGATGCAATCTGTTTTACCTCCTCAGGAGTCCATCTCAGTCTGATATCATTCTGCTGCATGTGTACAGCAGCCTAAGGTGGGCATGGAATAGCTGCTTTAGACCCAATTGAGTATAGATAATAAATGCATGGAGGGAAATAAGGGAAGATCAGAGGGCAGCCTGGAAGTGTTTCCAGGTACAATCTCCTGAATGCACAATATTCCCTTTCTTTAATTACAGAGGTTATTTGTCAATGAATTCATTTATTTATTCATTACATTTAATTCTTGAATTATAATCAGGGTTCTCTAGGTGAAAAATAGTAAAAACAATTTAAAATACCAGTCACAATATATGAGAAGTGGCAGTGCTTCAGGTACTTCAGGCTGTGCAGAGCTTTATACATAAAAAAACCAACATTTAAAATTGATCCTGAAAATGGACTGGGAGCCAATGAAGGCGATAAAGTACTGGCATCTTTTGCTCATAAGGTGACAATATAAAAGGTATTTTGAAGTCACCTGAGGAAATCCCTGCAACATACTAGCTTTGCTATTGGTGATTTTCTCTGGCAATAATTTTTCAGTACTGTAATAGATGCTGTTATAGCTGTCAAACCAAATTGCTTCTGACTGGGTCTGGCATTTGCAGAGTTACATTTTTCATTTGGTTCACTTGTGAAGACTGTTTACTTGATTTTTAGCAGAGTTTGAGGGGACAGTGATGGAAGGGAGGAATCAGTCTGCAGTATTAATCCTTTTCTAGTCACAGAAATCTCTCACTGTGATGCTCTGAGCATTTATTAATTAAGAATTCTGAGGTTTCCATATGCTGAGGTAATTAAGGTGTTTCCTACAGAAATGCATTGTTAATCCCTTTCTGTATATTAGTGACTTAGTCTATTATTTCCCCTTTTTGCTGAAATAACTAGTGTCTCATATGCACTGCTGCTTGTCACTGGTACATGATAAATTATCATGATTTTTTTCTAGTTTATAACTTTCAGCAAAATAAGTATACCAAATTTTATACATTTATAGTGGGTTGCTAGCACCCATTGGGACTGGTAGGGCAGAAGGCAGGGAGCCCAACAGCAGGTGGAGCCAGAGCCAATGACGGGCAGAGCCAACTAATTCTCATTTTGTGTCTCTCCACCTCCCTCCTGAGTTCTGCAAGGCCAGCTCTGAGACTGAAGAGGAGAAAGGTGACAGCCAGTGCTACCCCCTGGACTGCTTGTAAGAAAGGAGGGAGACAGCTGCGGGCAGACAGATAGTGGAGCAGTGCACCAGCCTCAACTGGCAGTGCTGAGCCGAAACTGGGGAGATGGCTGTGCTGTTTCATAAATATATGTGTACATCAATGAAACACACTCCTCTGACAATTTGGGCCCCTTTTGTGAATGAGTACAAGAGTGTTCACAAGAGAGTGGTGAGATGGTGGGAAGGGGAAACACATCTCTGTTGCCAAGGCAATCAGACTAATGCTCCTTTCCTCCAGTTCACTAATGTGAAGTTGACTAGTTGAGGGAAGATATGGAGATATATGTATATCCACACATATATTTATTGAAAGTATTACAGTGTTGGCAGATAGCACCCATAAGAATGTAAAAAGAGTCCAGTTGGATCAGATCAACAACTTATCTAGCCCAGCATCATGTTCCCACAATGGCTAACCATATGCCTATGGGAAGCCCACAAGCAGAACACATAGACCTCTCCCACTTTTGCTCCCCAGTAACTGGTATTCAGAGACATACCTACCTTAGGGAAGGAGAGAAAGAGTAACAGGTGGCGAAGGGAGAGCAGGCCAGTCTTGTTTGCAAATTATGCTCTCAGATAAATGACCAGAAGGGTAACACGGTCAATGGTATCAAAAGTCACCGAGCAGTCCCAGGGAAATATTAGGGTATTACCCAATATCCATTATCGGCATAACTAGTCTATGGGGGTGACTGAGGTATTTCTGTCCCAAAGCCAAGTCTAAAACCAGACAGAAATGGATCAAGCATCAAAATAATCTAAAGCTAACACTGATTATCTGGACTGGGTTTAGGATGCATGGTTTTATGATGGTTCTGTTCCTTCCTACAAGGGAGAACTTGTAACTTTTTTAAAAGACCATACTCCCATCAATTACAATAAACCATTACATTAAAAACAACTAAGACAATATCAGCAAAAATGCAATACATAAAATTCCAAAGGCAAAATGACAGATGGAACATTATTTGAAGCCAACAATGGCTTGCTGTCTCTACCCTTTGCCATCTGTTACTTTCTCCCTTTCCATAAGGGGGAAGTGATCTGGAGGTTTGGACTGCAGTGTTACTAGTATACTGATGACACTCAGTTCTACTTCTCATTTATATCTTCTGATACCAGAGAAGCTCTAGAAGTCCTAAACCAATGTTTGGGGACAGTTCTGGGATGAATGAAGGCAAACAAACTAAGATTAAATCCAGAAAATATAAAGATGTTATGGGTAGGGAGATCATCTATTCTAGAGGGAGGTTTACAACTAGTCTCTGACAGGGTTGTGTTCCTCCTAAAATACCAAGTAACAGTTTGCAGGTTCTCCTGGATTCCATGTTAACTCTGGAAGCTCAAGTGATGGCAAAGAGTGTGTTTCATCAGCTTTGGCCAGGTGTGCAAACTGAAGCCCTGTCTGGAGAGGTGGGACTTGGCCACAGTAATCCATGTCCTAGTCATATCTCATTGGTGTGTATAAAATGTTGGTTTTAACCTTCAACGTCTTAAACAATTTGAGTCCAAGTTATTTGAAGGACCCCCCTCACCCATACCAGCCTACCCACACATTAAAATCCAAAATGGAGGCCCTCCTCATTTGTCTGTCACCAAGATCAGTGAAACCACCAATAGCTGTGAGCATGAAGGATAGAACATTGTTCGTGGTGGTGCAATACTCTGGTGTTCATTGGCAGCTGACCTCTGTAGAGTTACCGCACTTAGCATCTTCAGAAAGGCCTTGATTAGGTACAATGTATAACTATGGAACTATTCAGTAGCAGTAGTTGGGGCAGGATAGGCTGGGGCAGTGCTGCTTATCTGGCTTTCCAATGCTGCGGTTCTGCTGGTTGCCGACAAAGAGGGGGGCTGGCGGCAAGGCGATAAGTTGGTGCAGATGCAGCGACAGAAGTATCAGATTGGCTCTACTGTTGCACCCATGATGTACTGGCCTCCTTACCATCTCATCCCTCTCCATCTTAGTAACTGGCAGGAACCCTGGCATCAGAAAGCAAGGTAAACAGTGCTGCCCTGCCTTGCCAGCTGGAACAGTTGAATTAAGGAAATTATTCAGAGGTGGCATTTTAAAATCTTATGAACAGATAAGTAATGAAATAGGGCAACTGAGTGCCCCTCCAGTGTCTCAATAATTTCAAGTTAGACATGTTAATTATCTGTTGAGGAAGCATATTCACTTGAGAGAAGTAACAGAATTTGAATACTTAGTGATAGAGGAACAGACATAGCACTTAACACATAAAATATATTGTATTATTACATGCTTGTACAGAACTAAAGGCACACATCAAAATAAAAGGGACAAAGAACTGAAACGAAACATCGCCGAAAAAGTATGGAAATGAATTTGGCAACATGTACCACTACAGACTATGTATGCAAATGTAAAATAAATTTTTTGCTGGTACTTAATATCTGTATGACTGAGTTGTGTAAACAGTAGCACAGCTAATATATATTGGAGATGTGGAGCACTGAACACTGACATGCTTCATATTTTTTGGTCATGTTCTAAAATAATGATATATTGGAAAACTATAATAAATGAAATTACAGTTATAACTGGGTATGATTTGTTGGTAGAATCATTTACTGTACTAACCTGTGTTGAGGATCTAGTTTTACTAGTGGACATGGAATTGAAAACACATTTGTTAATAGCAATTTGTATAGGAACATGTTATAACTAGGGGTGGGGGGGATCTTTCCACTTAGAAAGCTGGATAGTACGAGTATGGGAACCGGCTCATATGGTAAAAATTAACCTATATTGTAAGAGAAAGGGAAGGCAGACGAGTCTTTATAGTAAAGTAGAGCAGCTTTGTTATGCAATAAGATGCAAGGAAATGTTTGATCATATGTGCTATGGGAAACAAAAGAGCAACAATTGGCATATTTATATTTTCTTGTTTTGTGACCATTACAAATTTTGCTTGCTTATTTATTATGTACCTTTTATGTGGTAAAAATACATACATACATGAGATATATGGCAACAAAAAGGAGTAGCGATATGAAAATAAAAATCCCTGCTGGGGAAAGAAAGAAAGAAAGAAAGAAAGAAAGAAAGAAAGAAAGAAAGAAAGAAAGAAAGAAAGAAAGAAAGAAAGAAAGAAAGAAAGAAAGAAAGAAAGAAAGAAAGAAAGAAAGAAAGAAAGAAAGAAAGAAAGCCATTTATTCTCAGCAGCTTATTCATGAGTGATGTCTTATTGTTACTATTGTGCTTTGTTGGGCTGATGGACCTGTTTTATCTTTAGGCTGGAAATGTATTTATTATCACTGGTTCTGATCAATGTGTTTATTATCACTGGTTTTCACTCGCTCCATGGGTATATTGGATGTTTTTATTATTGTTAAAGGTTGTATTTTATTTTGTAAGTTATTCTGTAAGGCACCTTCAGTGAGCTTTACTCATAATGGTGGCCTATAACTATTTTTAAATAAATAAAATAAACAAAAAATGGGTGGCTGGATTTGAATAGCAAACACATTTTGTTCTGCCGTCAAGAGACTCTAACCATGTTTGTGCAGTACCATTCATCTTGCACCATTCCACAACCCCTGTGCAGTACTGCATCATATAAACACCTTGCTCTTCTCTGACATAAGTTGTGTGCAGTATCCTAAATGGGGAGGGAGGGGGGAAGGGGGAGAGAGGCAGAATCATCTCAAATTCCCTGCAACAGGATGTTCTGTGTCATAGCTCTACTTAGCATGCTTCAGCTGCAGTCCTATACCTGGAAGTAAGCCACACTGAACACAGTGGAACTTACTTCAGAGTAGATACTTCTAGGATTGCACTGTTGGGATGTTACTTTAGAACGGCAGTGGGGAACTGGATCTGGCCAGTGGGCCAGATTCAGAGATTGGAAAAGTTACTTTTTTGAACTACAACTCCCATCAGCCCCAGCCAGCATGGCCACTGAATTGGGCTGATGGGAGTTGTAGTTCAAAAAAGTAACTTTTCCAAGCTCTGGATTGTATCCTCGAGTCTACCCCCTACGGGCCAGGTTTGACAAGTTGGTGGAGTTGCTCACCTGTCAATCACCTAATGGCACAATGACCCTTTTTGCCCACACAATTTGAAATCCAACCATACAGGCAAATGCACAGCCCACACAGTACTTTTCAAAGTGCTCTGCAAGACCCAAGAATCAGCTAATAGTTGGTTCTTGCAGAGGACTTTACAAGGGGATTTGCAAGACCCTAAATTAGCTGATTATCAGGTCTTGCAAAGCTCTTTACACAGGAGACCTGGAAGGCCTAATTAGGTGCATGGGTCAGAGGTTCCCCACCCCTCCTTTAGAAAAAATAAGGTGTTAGGTTTTCTCACTCTAGATAGTAAGTGAGCTTACATTTTTGCTCTTAGATGAAAGTGAGGAACACTTAAGCTTGGAAAAGTTACTTTTTTGAACTACAGCTCCCATCAGCCCAATCCAGTGGCCATGCTAGCTGGGGCTGATGGGAGTTGTAGTTCAAAAAAGTAACTTTTCCAAGCTCGGATTACCATCTTCTGTAATGGCAAACAAATGCATCTCAGAAGTACTCAGGCTTAAATTAAAGGAATGCATCATACAACAGGGCACTTTAAAGGAAAACAAAATGATCTTTGATCTGGAACTATGCTTCTATTTCCTTTTCTGTTGATGGTAAAATTTTATGATGTTTAAACACTTTATAAGCAGTTGGAACAAGGCAAATGAAGGACAATGTTTGAGCGCCCCAAGGGCAATATTGGTCTTTCCAGTATTAGATGGAAGGAACGTAATTTTTTGGCATGCTGGTTCACAACAGCTTTGCCCCATCAAACATGCTCAGAGAGCTGATGGAACTGATTAAAATCACCAGTGCCCCCTGTGGCAGACATGGCCATATGGTGTTTTTAACTTGGAAGAAGATAGTTTGGGAAGAGACCGAGTCATGTGGAGAGGAAGATCAAATGCGTAGTTACTTGCTTAGTTATTTCACTCCCTTCCTATGTGCTGATTAGTCTGAAAGGGAAAAAAATGAATTAAACATTAATTGGTAGGGGATCTAAAAAAATCTTCATGTCACTGATAATGATTGTTTTGCGCATCACAGAATCCAGATTTTTTACTATAGAATCTAGTTTCCAAAACAGGCAAATCAGATGCCTCTGGGAAAGTTATGAGCAGAGCATGAAGGCAACAGCCCTCTCTAGTTGTATGTGTCCAGCTAATTTGCTATTATATAATGATGTAGGAAAGCTGAAACTATCACTACACCCAGAAACAGATTCCCTAACTTCACAGCTTTGTTTGCAGATCATAAAGTTAAGCCCCTGCTTTTGTTGATGCTTCAGAAGGGTCACAGGAAAATTGACAAAATTCACCCATTGGCAAAAAGAAGAGGGAAAGGAACCTGTTCCTGCATTGCCTAGGCCAGGGGTAACTACCTTGTGTGGACCTCTGGATGTTGTTGGACTCCATCAGTTACAGGTTCTCCGTCCCTGGGCCTAGGGAATGTGGGGACACATCCCTGTCTTCCAGCATTCTGCTGAAATTTTGCAGCATGGCTTCAGACGATGACAGGGAAACATCCCCACATTGCCTAGGCTGCCGTGAAACTTTCCCTGTCTTTTACAAGTAATACAGCATGGAGAAATATGGAAGTCACGTAGTTGCCTATTCAATATGGAGGCACTCCCCTGTCTTCTGGTGCTGTGCTGCAAGGATGGCAAGGATGTTCCTTGCAGCACGGAGGGTTATTGCCTAAGCAAATGGGCAATGCAGTGCTCTTCTTTCCACACAGCATGATTGTGTTGTTGTCTATATGAAGGAAGAGTGCAGCATTTCTCAGGGGAGTGAGGGTACATGCACAAGGTCGACAGACGCTAAAGCAGCAACCACAACAATGTGAGCTACCCCTTAGCTCACTGATCCAATGGTGAACAGGAGACATGGCTTCCAATCCAGCTGCAGGCGGATGCGGATGTGACCACCACAAAGCAAACCCCAGCTTATAAGGTCCTGACAATAATTTTAGATGGGAGCAAACACATGAAGTGGGACTAGACTCTGAAGTGAGAGTGAGTGATGCCATTTATGTGTTCTGTATGGCTCAGCCTAGCTTCCCACTCTCCCACTGGATGTCTGCTTGGTGGGACGGTTCACTTCTTGGAGGACAGAATGTGGTTATCAAAGAATTGCAGTAGAACTCCATCTACTCTTTCTGTTTTCTCTCCCTCCAGCTATATGTCTGTGCAAGGAAAAATGGGTCTGATGTTCCCCCACAGCAGTGGCTTTATTCTGCATTGTCTTCATGGGGATATGATAGGAACTTATGTGGAACTTTGTGGCTACCACAGGGCCCAGTCTTGCAAACTGGATCCTTGTACCTTGTATGTGAGACACTGTGACCACATGGCTAAAAGGAGTAATTTGGAAAGCATACAGCCTCGCCGTATTTGAAGGGTGAGAGGAGGCACTCTGTGGCCAAGGGTGTTCAAGTGCCTTGCTCACACAATTGTATTTCTGAGGTGCTTGGATGGGGTGGGGTGGAAAAGGTATAGGAGTCTTGTTCTAAGTCTCTCCCTGCCTGATGGGCCCCTTGCCTCATTTATCTGTGTAGGGTGCCTTGCCTTTATAGCCCAAATGTCTTGAGTTTGCGAAGCAAGGTATCTGTAAGGACTCTGAGAAGGTATGTTTTATTACTATGCATTTTGGGTTTTTCGTTTGTTTGCCTTGTCTATTGGGTGTTTCTGCAAAGTGCCCTATCACCAGAGTCCCCATTAATATGCTCCTAGTTCTCTAGACAGCGATGGAGTCTAATGGTACTAGAGTGAAGGAGTCTCATGGGATTATCCATCCTGGACCTTGCAGCTGATGCGGGCTCCTTCTTATCATCCAGTTAGCAGGCCTGGCCTGCTATATGGTGATGCATCAGAGGGCCTTTTCTGTTGTGGCCCCCTGGCTTCAGAATACCTTTCATCTAGATGTTCAGACAGTAGAGACCCTAATGGGTCAAGTTTTTTATCCAGCAAGTAAAACACTCTGATTCTCTCAGGCATTTAGAATACATTAGAGTAAATTAGTATTCACTCTTTGGTTTTATTGTTCTCATGCTGTTGCTCTATTGCTTGTTTTATTAATTGGCTGTTTTTAATGAATGTTATATTTTATGCGTTATTGTTTCACATGTATTGTTGGAAACTACCTGGGGAACACATTGACATGATGCAGTATGGTCTAATAATAATATCGTTCAATGATTGTCTGCACAGTTAGCTAGAATCCTATCCCCTTCATGGCTGGACAGGAGAAGGGAAGGCTGGGATGAGAGAAAGTTCAGTGTTTTGATTCTAAAAATGGATATGTTTCTAATATAAAATCAAAATAATCTGAATGGGTGGACAGAAATACCTGGAGAGAATCTACTTAAAACATTTTCTGACTCACTGCCAATCTGGAACACAATCAGGTTTCACAGAGCATAGTTATCAACTTGAAACATGCACAAACAGCTGGGCAATGGAAATTTGAAGTAGCAACTAATTTATCACTCATATAATTTGACTTCCCTCCAAATTCATGGTGGATGATGGAAAACGAAGTTCACATCACCCCAATTTTGGCTGATCCTGTCTAGAAAACTTAGGCTGTGCAATTACCTTGATAGCAAATGGTGAGATGGAAGCATAAGGACATGGAGTTAATAATGGAGGCAAGGAAAATAATGTGACTTTTTACCTCATTGTAAAGCCAAGGCTTTCTTGATAGTACAGAATGATAAAGAGTTACCAGACCTGCAGTAGTTTGAAAACAAATTAAGCAAGCTTTTAATTTGCATAGCACTCTTCTTTGGCATAGATTTTATAATCTGCATTCATAGATACATTTTTGAAGTAGTTTTGTGCAATATGGAAGCTTCTTTTATTTCCTTTTAAAAGAAGTTAGTGGTGCCTCCCATGTGCTGTATTTCTCATTCTGGAGTAAGTGACTTGAGAATCACTACTTCTAACAGTTTTGAAAAATATTATCCAAAGGATAAATGGGCAGGTTATATTAATCTCAGAACTAAAATTATTACTTTGTAATCTAAATCCATGAAACTGCAGTTATCAGCCATTATGCCTTGTCACTCCAGGCAATTTTATTCAACTGTGGTACCTGCTTGGTTTATATATGTGAACTCTGTCATTCCCAGCAGCTTGATTCTGTAAGTGACAAACTACATCACCAATGAAGTAGTCTGGATGGAATGCAGTGTCTGCTGCATCCATACAATGTTGCAACCTGTAACACTGCAACAACATAAATAGGTCACTGACATGATGCACAAAATAGGTCACTGAGTTGATGCAGAAACACCAAATAATGGGTTGTGGTTTCTGCCTTGACGGCAGCCACCATTTGCAAGTTAAGTAACTGAGTAATGCTGCACAATGTTGTTTGCCACACTGGGGGGCCTGTAGGATAACTCAACTATGTGCCATCCTCCTAATGACATTTCAGCCATCATATAGCCCAGGGAACAGAAATATGTGGCCCTCCAGACTCCATTTCCCATGAGGCTCAGCCAGTATGACCAATGGTTAAGCATGATAGCAGCTACAGTCCAACAATATCTGGAGGGCCACAGGTTCTCCATCCTGACATAGTCAATGATATGGAAGCCCTTTTAATATGAGCCTACATTAGTAGCCTACATTCCTGCTTGCCTGCCAGGCCATCTTGGTGGACCATCCAACTTATGTCCACGTATTGGATGTCACTTAGAATAATGGCCTGCACATGTAGAATCAAAAACACATAAGTATGATATGCAAAACTATTATATCTCATAAGAACATAAGAAGAGCCTGCTGGATCAGGCCACTGGCCCATCTAGTCCAGCATCCTGTTCTCACAGTGGCCAACCAGGTGCCCGGGGGAAGCCCGCAAGCAGGACCCGAGTGCAAGAACACTTTCCCCTCCTGAGGCTTCCGGCAACTGGTTTTCAGAAGCATGCTGCCTCTGACTAGGGTGGCACAGCACAGCCATCATGGCTAGTAGCCATTGTTAGCCCTGTCCTCCATGAATTTGTCTAATCTTCTTTTAAAGCCATCCAAGCTGGTGGCCATTACTGCGTCTTGTGGGAGCAAGTTCCATAGTTTAACTATGCGCTGAGTAAAGAAGTACTTCCTTTTGTCTGTCCTGAATCTTCCAACATTCAGCTTCTTTGAATGTCCACGAGTTCTAGTATTATGAGAGAGGGAGAAGAACTTTTCTCTATCCACTTTCTCAATGCCATGCATAATTTTATACACTTCTATCATGTCTCCTCTGACCCGCCTTTTCTCTAAACTAAAAAGCCCCAAATGCTGCAACCTTTCCTCGTAAGGGAGTCGCTCCATCTCCTTGATCATTCTGGTTGCCCTCTTCTGAACCTTTTCCAACTCTAAAATATCCTTTTTGAGATGAGGCGACCAGAACTGTACACAGTATTCCAAATGCAGCTGCACCATAGATTTATACAACGGCATTATGATATTGGCTGTTTTATTTTCAATACCTTTCCTAATTATCCCTAGCATGGAATTTGCCTTTTTCACAGCTGCCGCACACTGGGCCGACATTTTCATCATGCTGTCCACTACAACCCCGAGGTCTCTCTCCTGGTCGGTCACCGCCAGTTCAGACCCCATGAGCGTATATGTGAAATTCAGATTTTTTGCTTCAGTGTGCATAATTTTACACTTGTTTATATTGAATTGCATTTGCCATTTTTCCGCCCATTCACTCAGTTTGGATAGGTCTTTTTGGAGCTCTTCCCAATCCCTTTTTGTTTTAACAACCCTGAACAATTTAGTGTCGCCAGCAAACTTGGCCACTTCACTGCTCACTCCTAATTCTAGGTCATTAATGAACAAGTTGAAAAGTATAGGTCCCAATACTGATCCTTGAGGGACTCCAATTTCTACAGCCCTCCATTGGGAGAACTGTCCGTTTATTCCTACTCCCTGCTTTCTGCTTCTTAACCAATTCCTTATCCACAAGAGGAGCTCTCCTCTTATTCCATGACTGCTAAGCTTCCTCAGAAGTCTTTGGTGAGGTACCTTGTCAAACGCTTTTTGAAAATCTAAGTACACTATGTCCACTGGATCACCTCTATCTATATGCGTGTTGACACTCAGTTGTATGGAGTGAACCTTTGGGTCCTATGTGCATAGGCCCCTATTTTAACATGCAGACCCCATGTGGGTGTAAAGACTGAAAGGACATCATCCTTCCTCCCACTGCAGAAAGTGCCTGCAACTATGTCTGCATAGAGTTTGATTTAATTTTGCATAAGACAGCTGTTATAACAGACTTGAAAGTGACAGGATGCTGCTGTAGCAACAATTGGCACTTGCTACTCAGTGTGGTATTGCAGTTACATGCATGTTTAAGATCAGTATGTTCTGTCATTAACATGATGGAATTACTAGTAATGTGCTCTTGAAAGAAGCTAGGGGGGGAAAGACATAATATCAGCAACTGAAGCAGGCTTCATGACAAGCCAGCTTTCATTTCTTTGCCTTGCACACTGACCAATGGCAAATGGCTTTCTACTGCCATCTATATTTCTCCTGGCTGCATTTGACATGTCCTATGGGCCCCAAAAGCAAGGTGAACAGAAGGCACATATGCACTTGGCTTTTGTGCTTGCAGAAGCCTTTAGTTAATTGGCTTTCTTTAAATATTGTGTAATTTACCATTATATTTGCATCCATGATTAATTGTTGCCAAGCTGTGATGAAACACAGTGGGATTAAAGGGACCTTTCTCCCTGCTCCTCTGCCCCACCCTTAATGTCTCAATGATATAACTCTACTGCTTCTCTCAATTATCTGATTTCAGTTGAAATTCAAAGAGGATTGGTAGAAAGAATGGAAGAAAAGCCCAGCACCCTCAAATGAAAAGTCTCCTTCTTATCTCTTTATCTGAATCCGCCTAAAGGCTACAAGTTCAATTTAATCCTTCTACCATCAGTCAGCCTGAGATCTAATACAAAGACAGGAAAAAAAGCTGTTCAGCAGCTGGTTTGGCTTTTGCAATGATAGACAGAAGGATGCTTTGAGCAAGTAACCGCAGGGCACAAGACTAACTGCAATGAAAAGAGCTTAGTGCTGCCGAGCTGGCCATATCTACAGCTGTTAAGAAACTATTCTTTAAAAAAAAAACAGTACTTATGTGAGCCAAGTGAAAATAATTGAAGCCAAATAACAGCCTCTGTGCTTGCTGATGTCCAATCCCTTGGGGGGGAAAGTGACATTGCATTTGGTCACATATTACTGCCAAGTGGTATCTGAACACTTAACTCCCAACATTCACATGTCACAGATGTTGATGGTTTCTCACCAATGATTCACAGACTATTCTGTCAATCTTGATGGAGTTGACACACACTTTATTCCAAACATATCCCACTCTTCCAAATGTACAAAATACTGCAACACACCAATAATGCTTTTCTGGAGATAACCAATAGCCACACTGTTGGTATTGAACACTGAAGACTTTAGTGGCCTGGAGCTAGACTATCCTCTCCCTACCCTACAAACCTAATTCCCCTGCATCTCCCTACCTTTGGAGATCTGGTGTTTGGGACAGGAGGTTTTCAGTCCAGCTTTTGGATGCAGGCTCTAGAGTTCTCTCTCTACATGATGGGCACATGCCCTATCACTCCAGGACTTCTGGCACTGTGTAAAAAGCTTTTGTTTTGGAGGCTTTGAGGAGGTTAGTTTACCTGATATGTGCCTGTGCTTTATTCTGAGCCAGACCATTGGTCCATCTAGCTCAGTACTGTTTACACTGTCTGGCAGAGGCTCTCTAGGGTTTCAGGCAGGAGACTCTCCACATCCAACCTGGAGATGCCAGAGATTGAACCAGGGTTCTTCTGCATGCAAGACAGATGCTCTACCCCTGAGCTATTGCTCTTCTTCAGTTTACTCTACTTTTCCGTTTTCTCTGCTGTTTTTTTATTCGCAGATGATTGTTTTTACTGTATTTGGTCATTTTTATTATATAGTGTTATAGGATTGAGGGTGGGGGGTGGTTTGGATGATGGTTGGTAGGTACCCTCCAAGCCTGTAATTCTGTATCTGGAAGGATCTAGCCAAGAGCAAATGTGTTACCATAGGATCGAGGGTAGCCCTGCTCCCTCACCTGGTTGGGGCAGGAGGTGGATCTGGTGTTTAGTCTGATGCAGAGCTTGGAGCTGGAAAGACACAGAGAGGCTTGCCTCACTGTTTGTGCTGAATCCAAACCTATGGCTTTGGGAAGCCCCTCCTAGAAGCCTAATGGGGAAGCAAGATCTGTTGGAGGGTTTGTGCTGAGAGCCCTTCCATCTTATGCTCAGATTTTAAATGTGTGCAAATAAATGATATATCCTAAAGACACCACAGTCTCCGCTGACCTTCATTCCAAGGAAACCAAATCCTGGGTAAGAACAGAAACCGCTGAAATCTCTCACCGCTCAGAGATTTGGGGTGCACACAACAATATGGTTGTTTTGGTGTGTATTTGATTTTTCTTCTGTTATCTTTGATTTTTTTTTCTCAAACTGAAAAGCTAGAGATACGTTTAAAGGTTAAAAAACCCCCCTAATTATTTAACATGAATTTCATTCAAGTATGATCCCTTCCACACAGCTGGTATAGCACAGTGGGGAGGAGAGCCTGGCTGGAAGTCCAGAGTCTACGAGTTCAAATCCCCGCTCGTGTCTCCTGGGTGTCAAGGGCCAGCTAAAGATCACCTCCATAGTGAGTGGCTCAGGGGTTACGTGCCCGGCCACCTGTGCAGCCGTGGGCAAGCTGCATAGTCCCAAGGAGCCCAGTTGCCCCCCAGCTGGCAGTTGCAGACAAGGAAGGGGCTGGCTTGTGCAGCTGTGGCAAGCTGAGCAGGCCCTAGCCATCTGGGGAGGAGTAGCTTCAGAGGGAGGCAATGGTAAACCCCCTCTGAATACTGCTTACCATGAAAACCCTATTCATAGGGTAGCCATAAGTTGGGATCGACTTGAAGGTAGTCCATTTCCATTTCATGGTTCCTTCCATTAAAAAAAAAACAGGTACATGTTCCTTTTGAGAAACAAAACTCATCTTCATAGCAGTTTCATATTTTCCCCATTTTTCAAACTTAGTACTCCCAGCACTATTTTTGCAGCTTCTGCAATGATCCACTCTAACAACAATGGAACAATGGAATCAGAAGACTAGAAAATTCCTGGAGATAATCTAATCTATCTCACCTGTTGCTTTAATGCTTTCAGGCAAAAAGTTCCTTAAATAATTCTAGGAGGTTCATGTGGGAAATACCCAAGAAATTTTCTTTAAACACCTTTTTCTCCTAAATGCTGTTCATGAAACAGAATGCCAAAAATGTGTGAAGCGGTAAGAACAGGAAAAATCATGCTTATAATAATCTCCATAAATCTGGAAATTACCAAGGGCACATGCAATTTCAATGGAAGTTCAAGTACCTTTTGGGTACAGACCTACACTGAAGATCTGCCAACTGAGGGGCTATAGCATTTGGCAGAAGATCCATTATGCCTGCAGAATTCCAGATAAGCCACTGCCATAGCAGATAGGGAGACAGAATGCCTCAGATATGCTGGTGGAATACACTGCCAGTGGAACTGTTCTGCTGACAAAAAAACAACAGTGGAAAGTCTGAAACAGTGCGGAGTGGGTGGCACAGGAGAGGAACACACATATACTGAATCCTATATAGGGATGGGGGAGAATTCCACCCTAACCGGACTTGGGACCAGATTTTTTTTAAAACCCACCCATTTGTTCTGTTTGTAGACCAATCCTGAAGGTATAGGATTTCAGCTTTAATTTCTGACACTGGGTTTTTTAAAAGTCAAATATCATTAAAGGGTTAACGCTACAGAGATTAACAGGGAATCCTAGACCATCTCATTCACATTAAGAAGATGCTCCAAGATTGCCCCTTAATTTCTCTAGTATCAATCCTCCCTCCTTAAAAAAAATGAGGGGGGAGAAGTCGCAAGCTGCGAGAGAAGCTGCATGCAATATGGCTTTTCTGGGCCTTTTTGCAGCCTTCTCAGAGGAGAACAAGGGAAACCAGATTGCCCATGGAAGGGGATCTGCCTCTCCAGTGCAGGCTACAGCATTTTCCACCCTTTCCAATGCCACAGAAGTAGTTGGGGGGGAATTGGGATTTGGGGAAGCCTGTGCTTCTACAGGGAGCCCAGTGGAGCCAGTGGTAATCCAGGAACAGGAGGGAGGGGAAGCATATGGTTCCAACTCTCCATTCTCCCACAAGTTCAGAATGCATAACTTCTGGCTCTTTGTTCTGTATTGAACTGGAACAAAGAAGACATTTGCAGAAAAAAGGCAAGTCATGTAAGCGGATTAGGCCCAGCTAGAGGATCTTAACCCTAATTCTATATCCCTTCAATCCACAGCCACACCCCTGCCAATGATGTAACTTCATACCAGCCTCATACCTGGTGCAGGAATTATTTCCTCCCATTGAGAGAAGAGTTGTGAGACTCCTATTAATCTCACAGAGTGACAATTCTCAAAGTTCCCTGTGAGGAGGGACTGACTGTCAGGGCCGGTTCCAAAGGGCGGCCAGGTTGGGCACTGGGCCAAGGGCCCCACAGCTACAGGAGCCCCTGGGGGGCCCTGAGGGGCCCTCCACTCCCCTTCCGCAATCCATGGCACGAGCCGCACTGCAGATAGCAAGACAAGAGCTTCTGAGCCACCCGCCACCTGCCACCCGCCGCCTGCCACCCGCCACCATCCCCCCCGCTTCACCTACATTTCTCTGCTGTTCTTTGCGGTTGCGCGCACTGCGTATGCAGGGTTGCCATCAATCAAGATGGTAGCCGAGGTTTCCGTAAGGGCAGCTTGTGCCACGCATCGTGGAAGGGGAGCGGAGGGACCCGGGGCCCAAGGGCCCAAGGGCCCCAGCATTCCTGGAGCCGGCCCTGCTGACTGTTAAACCACTCTGGAGACTATAGTTCTGTGAAGGGAATAGGGATCTCTTAACAAATCTCTTAGCATCCTTAATGAACTACAGCTCCCAGGATTCTTTATCCTTTCAATCTACAGCCACACTCCCACCAACAGTGGCACTTCACACCAGCCTCACATCTGTTTAAAGTGGTATGATATTGCTTTAAATGCAGATGGGGACTCAGATGATAGGATCAGTGACATAAAGCTGTATCTCACTGGTCCCGTGTCACATAGAGCTCATAAAGGGGAACTCTGATGATGGGAAGCTATGGTCAAAGTTCAGTTTCCATACAAAGGGAGCAGTTTGCACAAAATAGCCCAGCATCACAACACATATTGGAACTTGTGTCTTCTCTGAACTATATTAGACTTACGTATTTGCCTTCTTCATCCCCACCCTCAAAACTGTGGAGCAGTGTCTTCTACACAGAGGAGACACTCATCTCCACACGCAGGTAAGTGCTCTGTTGGCAACGGCCAGGTATATCGTTTCAGCCATTGCCAATAGGCCAAAGATTTGCGAACATAATTGCATTGCAGTATCATAGCCCGGATACACAGAATAGAACAAATAGACACTGTAGGGAAGTATATTCACTGCAGTCTCCCCTTGCAAGGAGCATAAAGCATGAGTACTGACTAAGCACCCAGGTAGCACTACTTATTCCTCTCTCACACCTCCTCACAAACCTCTTTTATGCATTCTGGCTGCTTTTGCTGCTGACTATAGCTCATTAATCTCTGTGTTTTCCCATGCTCTCCACAGGCTTCTCTCCCACTCTCCGTTCTCTGTAGGCCAGGAGGGAGGCCTGCCCCATGACCAATAAAAGTGACTAGAAGGGTCCCAGCTGTTTCTCTGTAAGGCTGTAAACCTATTTACTCCTGTACTCTTGCAAGATCCATGATGGACAGATGACGTGGATGTCCCTGCCATGGACCTGGTTAAATGATAGATACTGAATCTGCTACCCTGCCATCAATCGAACCACCATCTAAAGCACAGGAGCCCTGCTTGGTTGGCAACCCCACAGTATCTTGCCTTTCAGGGTCTCTTTAAAACTGAATGTTTCTGAATAAAGGCTTTGACATTGCTACCTGTGTTATTTCTTTGTTTATGGGGCGTGATTAATAAGGTCCCTTTCTCTCACCCTAGTAAGATCTGGTTTCAGCTGTTCTTGTGATGAGACTCTGAGGGGGGATTGGTTCTGTTGCCTGTAGTAGCAGCCAGGGTACCACTGCTCTCCCATCTTCCAAATGCCACAGGTCAGTGCTGCTGACCAAGGGGGAGAGGGGAGAGGTGCAGGAGCTCGGTGTGGTGTATGGCAGCAGAGCCAATCTGATGCCCCTGCTGCCGTGTGCTGAGTTCTCCACAGCTTGACCCTCTTCCTCCTTTTGGTCAGTAGCAGTGACCTTCCACATTTAGAAGCCAGGAGGGCAGTGGTGCCTCACCTGTATTGCCTCACTAGCTGCTACCTGCTGCCAGAATGTATGAGGCAGTCAGAGGTAGGGGGAGAGAAAAGGATGATGGGAGGGAGAGGCTAGGAGTGGAAGAGGCAGTGAGGCTCTTCAAACTGCTGACAGGCTGGCCTATTAGACAAGATAGCTAGTGGCTGTGTGGTCACATGAGATGCCAGGAGGAAAGTACAGGCCAGAAGAACTGGTTGGCCCATGTAGGAATCAGGCTATTGGTCATGCAGTACTCCTGATTGGCCCAGTTGTGTCTGGGTGGGGCCCTCACCCCTCTTTTCTGCCATGGGACTTAGGCATGGATAAACAAGAGACCTTGAGGAGAGGTGGGAAGGAGACCTCTGTTGTGTGACTAACAGGTCAAGACCTTGCAAAGCAATGCTTTGGGGTGGGATGCTGAAGAAAATAGAAGCCTTGGCCTTACATGCCTCTTGCTTTTTTGCAAGTTTTGGGACAGGAATGTTATTAATATTAAAATAATTCTGGTGAAGAAGTTGAAGCAAGGTTTTTCTTTTGCTTAATTCCAACCCAGACCATTCCTTTACACCCCCTTTCTTTCACATCCTACAGTTCTTTTTCATTAATTCCTTTTAGTGTAATATTGCTGCTGTTTTTGAGTCTTGTGTTATTTGCTTGTTCTTATTAGAATCCTGTTCCACTTAGAATAAGTCTGGTTCGAGGAGTTTACTTTCAAGTTTAGGTAGTCTGTTGTACTTAGTCTGTCTCATGTTATTCAGCATTGTCTGATTTATATTATTAAATTCTTAGTGTCTTTGTATGTTTCCCTCTCACACAAACATACACACACACACCTTAGTCGGTCCTAAGTGGTTTTCATTTATTTCATTGTGAAGCCATAGTTGTGGTGATGTGTGTGTAATGAACCAGCTGCTCAGCCTTCTTATTGCCCACAGAGATCTGTGGATTTATTTATTTATTTAATCAATCAATCAATCAATTAATTAATATCCTGCCCTTCCTCCCAGAAGAAGCCCAAGGCGGCAACATATCTGCTGGCATTCTTTTGCCTGATATATCGACAAATTTTATCTTCAAACTGCTTCAAATGGCTACAACTGCTACCTCCTTTTGGTCCAAGTTGAATATCTATTGTTGAATATTATTTTGGTTTCATAGCAGTCAAGCAGTTCATTAACTACAGAACATGGAATTTTGAATATCAACATGATGTCATTTAATAATATTAGGTTGTATCCAACCAAGCCCTACTCACAGTAAACCTATTAAAATTAATGGATCCAAGTTAGTAATGCCCATTAATTTCAGTGGGTCACCTCTGAATAGGAGTAGCATTGGATACAACCCTTTTTAGCTACTCTTTAGTATTGGTACTAAAATACTGAATATAGATTAAATATGAATGGTCAACAAATTCTTACTATCAGTGCTTTAATATTAAATGTTACATATGATGTACTGTCAAGTGTCATATGTATAATGTCAAATATTTAGCATATATCTGATTGCCACCAGTTTTCTTTTTGTTTGCTTGTTTTATTGAAGGAGTGGGGAGCAAACTTATTTCACCATTAATGTCCATGTGCCACTCTCCTGCATGTTATAGTTTCACTTATTTGGTTTCCTATCTTTCAGCTGTATAGCTCTATGGATTTTGGAAGAAGGTGGCAGATCATGCATGAACGGATCACACCAAACAGATTTTACTGGTGAGTTCCCCCCACCATTATGCTGTAATTGCTTAATAATGCATGGTGTAACTAGGATCAGTAACAAAGCAGAAATGTTGAAACTGATGGCCTTCAATCCAAATGGTTACTTCATTGATTATTAGAATGATTGCAACATCAAACCAAAGTTAAGCATTCTTGTGTCTCATCGTTTTAAGTAGGAGAGAATTAAGCTTGGGGTATGCATTGAATCTGAACAAATCCTGACTCCTGGGTCGAAGTGTCTCAGAGGGATTTTTGGTTTATTAGAGGAAAGCAGGATCTGTAAAAGGTGGTGCAAGTTGAAGAGGGGGGCCACTGAAGCTATTTGTGATGTCTTGGTGATCCAGACATCCAGAAAATAAATCATCAGAGAAGGGTCTGCTGAAAGAAAAAATAGTGTCTCTAACCAATATCATTATACCTTAACGCAAGAGTGGGATGATGGGGAAAGGGAGAACAAACACCAGAATGAGAAGAGGGTTGAGGAAGAGCTCTGTTGTGAATGACAGGACTAGCTTGTTACCTAGAAAGCGAATTCCTTTTTTTGTTCTAATACCAACTTTAAAAGTGTGTAGCCCTAAAAATCCTGAACCATTTGTCTGCAATTTGGCCAGGGGCACCTCTCTCGTAATGGCAAATTTCAGGACATTACCCTCAAAACATTAGGGGAGATTACAGTTCCTTTCTCACCCACCTCAAACATGTAATGGCTCCCTTTACAGCTGCCCTTCTGAAATTTGGCAGAATGTGTGCCCTCAAAAGATGTAACCTTGCCTGCAAATTTCATAAAGTGTTGCACCAAAATAAAAGGTTGTAGATGTTTCCTTTTAAAACAAATAAATTCCTCAAATTTTAAAAAGGTTCCAGCCCCAAGCCTATGGACCTGTTTGCCTCTAATTTGGCAGGGTTTATCCACTCTGTAGGGTCTAGTATATTTAAAAAATAGCAACAGGGAATGGGTGTGGTGGTAGGAATGAAAGAAACCCAGATGGACCTTGAACCAAATTGGACAGCCTATGAAGCACTGATACCAAAGCAAAGTGTTTTCTGAAGCATCGGATAGGGGTCCAACTGAATCTTGAGGCTAAATTGGGCAATCCTTATTTAAACATATGCTTAATCCTGTCTATATGCTGAATACATTTTAGATATTTATAACATTAGGTGTTTTAAGAAATCTTATTTCTGATCCTACTGTTCTGTTCCAAAGTCCTATTTTTCAAAGAAGCATTTGTTAGGGATGTGCACCAGTTTCTGTAACTTTGGGAAGCACAGCTGTTCTGTGTCTTCCAAATTCAACTCACTATTCAGAACTGAATTAGATCATTAAAAAACTCTGTTTCCCCTCCCATACCCATTGTAATAGCCATAACTTTTTTCCCTTTTCACAGAAGTGGATGAAATTTTGAGGCATAGCAGCACCTCCAGATTGGATTAAACCTGCCAAATTGTAGGCAGACACACCCAGGGAAAGAAAAGTCTGTAACTTTTTCATTTTCTGCCTGAATTATGACATGCAGTAACATGTTTGCCCCATGATTCACTCAGTGCACAAAGCCTGCCAAATTTCAGAATTATAGCTGCAGTGATTCTCCCACAGAGGAGCCTTTATCATTTTGGAGTGGGTACAATAGGACTTGGGGGGCAGGATAGTGGTGGGAAAATAGGATAAATCCCTGGGAAAGATGGTGGTAAGGAATGTCACCCCCAGAAAGGCCATGTTACCACAAAGATGAAGAGTGGAGTTCTATCCCCCTCCGTTTTCGGAAATTTATTCTCTTCTGTTTGGGAGAGAGATATCTCTTTGTTGACTTTCATAGGGAGGGAGAGAGAGAGAAAATAGCATAGTTACCTAGGCAAGACTGGGGTAGGAGAAATATCATCCCCCTCTTTTGGGGACAGTTGATTGGGGGTGGGCTTCTCCCCCACCACACATAGAAAGGTTTTAGGTGATACGATAGAGATTTCTCAATTGACTTGCATAGGGGAAGACATAAATCCATGTGAAAAACAAATATAATTTTAATCCCTCCCCCAAATCATTTCTTATAGGAATGCCCTGGGAAAATAATTCATTATGATTAAAAGCTAGACCTGTCTGTCAAAATGAAATATTCCTCCCACCTCTCCACCCCTTCCCCCACGTGTGCTCTGGGAGTTTCCCCAGTCTGCTTGGTTTTGGATTATGGATAAGAAGGATCTGTCAATGTTGGTTCTCTCAGTTTCTCATTTTTCCAATATTAAATTAAGTTCTCCACATTTCTAAAGTCATTTGCAATTTTTTTAAAAAAATCCTCATGTAAATTCTTCAACATTTTAGTATGAATTTCTCCTAATAAACACATTTTAATGCAGTTTTGACTAATGTACACATTTTTACAAGCATATTTTCCTAATATGATGCATTGTTGTATGTTATTTTCACTAATACATTCATTTTTGTGTGCACATTCTGGTAACATGCATTTTTTAAAACATTGGTTGGTTGGAGCTCTGCTTTGGAAAATTTGGATAAGTAAGAATTTTGAAGGATGGCTGTGATTCAGTTCTCATAGTGTTTTGGAAAGTGCAAATTTGATAGTCGGCTTTAAATGGTCACTGAATCAAATTTCACCCCATCCCTATTTTGCGCCATATAATATTTGGGCAGCCAAGTCCATAAAACAAATCCGAAGCTTAGAGAGTCCCTGATCTTCCTTAAACCACCTTGTTAATAGTGCAGTCTGACTCAGAAATGTGAAGATCTTCCCCAGATCATCCCAATTCACCTTATTATCTGGTGTACACACTAAGCCTGCACACTGCCTTAGCTTTTAATAACCAGAGCTTAGTTGATGTTAAATTTGATGTGTTTTTCTGTGTGTAGGGGGATTGAGATTACATTGTTGTTCCCAAATTATTTATTTATGATGTTTTTTAATGAAATCATTTTCCTTAGCCTTTGGAAAGAAAATGATAAATAACACAAATGCATTTTTTAGAAACAGTGAAGTTGAAAAATTCAAGGTTTATGTGAAACATGTTTGTGGAATTCATGCCTCTGACACATGGGCCGTTACTGTCCCAATTTCAACAAGGTTGTAAAGCACATAAATTACAAGGGGGGGCAATTTTGTTATTTAATTATAAGGGTTTTGGATCTTTTCCTTAACGTATGCTATGACTTGTGCCTTCCTGTAGACATCAGTCTACTCTTCCTTTGCACTCATTCTATAGCTTCCTATATATAAATATTTGTAAACATCACACTTACAAAAGGGAGAACTTCAGCGTCCTGTGGGGGAGAGGGTGAGCTCTGGTGACACTTGGAGGGAGGGGGAGCTGTGGCGACCTTTGGGGGAAGTGTGAATAACTCCTGTGGGGGGAAGGGAGAGGGCTATGACAACCTCTGTGGGGTGGGAAGGAGAAGGGCTCTGGTGACCTCTGTGGGGGGTAAGGGAGACCTTTGATGACATGTGGAGGGAGGGGGGAGGTTTGGCAATCCACAGGGGGTCAGAGGAGCTTTGGTGGGCGGGGTTGGCAAGTAAAGCGAGCAGGGGCAGTAGCCCCTAGTTACCTCCTACCAACCCTGTCACTATAAAGAGATTCATATTTAAATTTTACAGTTCAATCTCAGTATATACATTTGGCAGTACTGATACTGCATGGTGGGGAAATTAGCTCTTCCCCACCCACCATACAGGTAGCATCAAGGACAACCTCTACCTTTTTTGAGTTGGATGAGCCATACGAACCATCCTTTTTGAATGTGGTTAGCCATTCAGTGGAGAATCCAGTTTACACCTGATGTTATCTAAATGGTGAAAGGTCAAAGTGGTGTTCAAGCTTGCTCATCTACCATACAATCGTATCACCAGTTGTGGAGCTTATATTGCACCATTTCAAAGTTCAGTTTAGGAATGCACACACTTGTATCAAATCCATGCCTGTGGAAAGACAGCATATAATGGAAAGAGGTGCTAGCCTTCTCGCATATGCAGGGACTTTTCATCATGGAAGGAGCATTCACAGATGCAATCTCATTGCATTTCAAAAGTGCAACCCAGGAAAAGTGCACTGTATTCTTTTCCTGAGAGCACCAAAGTTTTAGGTTTGCCAATTCATTTCATAAATTATGGATGCAAAACCTGTAAAGTATTTCTTGCAAATACACTTGCAGTGAAATTTATAGTCATACTAATTTTACATCATTTATTTAATATCTGATACAGAATATGGAAAAAATCCCTTTTACAGATATTTAGATTTTACTGTAATATTTATTTGTTAAATTAATATCCTACCCTTCCTCCCAGTAAACATATATAAACTAGAACTTGATGGCTAGTGAAGACCTTTAAGACCGAAGGTTTTTTGAGTTTTAGATATGGTGACAGCATGTGTTTAAGTAAAAAAGTTGCATATAGTGCTGATTTCTATGATGATGTCCAAACAGATTTAGGCATGCCAAGATCAATGCTGGTCCTATCTCTTTCTTGTAGAGTGGATATAAATACCCAATTTTGCTATGAAATGATGTCAGCAGTTTAGATTTTATGAAAAGTCTGTTGAGTTTACATGCTTAATCCAGGAATCTGACTGATTCCAGAAGCTGAGTTTTCAGTGATAACCTTAACAGAGTGCAGCAGGTTTGAGGATGCAGCAGGAATACAGGGATGTAGGAAGACTCCAAACATGTGCAATGAACCTTCTGGGAAGCAATAAAAACCTGCTGGCCCCAAGGCAGCTTTTCGTGGTGATATGTCACTATGCTCAATTACACACATGCAGCATGTATGATCATATCAAGATTGCCTTTTTTGCAGTGTTTTACCAATGCACATATCCATATCATTAAAGTGCAGGAGGAGGGAAGTCACAATGAACTGAAGGAATTGTAATATGTGGCACCCTGGAACTATATAGGTCTCTGTACAGAATTCAGCTATAAGAAAACTACCAATAGATGATTCTTAATAGGCTCCACTTTGGAAACAAGACTAATGTGATTTGACATGTCCAATAACTGGGAGAAATTTGCCTGATGAGAAACTCTGAAGTGTCCCTACTTTGTTCAGTGGTCTTTTTTCTCTCTCCCTCCTCCCCAGGTCCTTCTGAAAACAAACAAATCCATATTCTTGTATTGGGATAATCGTTCGTAGGCTGAGCTAAAAAGAGTCTTCCTCCTCTACAACTCCCTTGAATCTATAGTTAGCTCATTTTCCTGCATCTTATTAAATCTGCAACCAAGTGAAAATGTCCCCTACACAGTAGGGAGGATAAATTCTCCATTTCCAAGCACATCAGTTAAGTCATTCTCCTAATTCTGTTAGTGATATGTTCTAACATGCTGAGTCCCAAGGGATGATGTTAAAAAGGAGAAAATGAGCATTCTAGTGCTCAAGTTAAGACGTTATGGGACAGTCTACTTAATAACAATGTCTCTCTTTGTTTTCCTCTCCACTGCATAATTGTCTCTACTGTTTTTTCTCATGTCATATCAGTTGTGAAAGAGAGCTCATTCGTGCACATGCGTTCATCTATCTCAAAATAAATACCAATAGAACTGGGGAAGATCCTCTATCCCAGGGGTTCCCAAGCTGTGGTCTGTGAGCTTCATTCAGGTTAAATATTTATATTGATTTTAATTGTATTTTTACTCCCTTTATTTCTTATATATTGTATTTTATTTTATTACAGTTTGAATTCTATGGAATGCATATTGTAATACAATAAAATAAAATATATTAGAAATTAAAGAAGCAATAAAAAAGACAATTAGAAATCATGCAGCATCTAGCACAATGCATTACAATTGCTATAGCAGGCAGTGAAATCATTAAGTGGTCCACCAAGACCTTCAGCAATTTTCAAGTGGCCCATGGGGAAAAAAGTTTGAAAACCATTGCACTATCCTATGCTACTGGGAAAGTATTGGCGAGGGTACACATGCAGTAGATCTATCCATTGAACCACACATTCCTGCTTTCCTCAGGATCAGCTTACCTGGTTCAAAACTGACTCTTAGAGCTTAGCCCAAATGGGAGGTGATCTAAGTGAGATGAAAGGATTGCTGAAACATATCCTGTTTCTGGAAAAGGAACCCTCCATTTCAACAATTCTTTGGGGGGGGGCTAACCAAATAAGTATAGAGGTGGGGAATCTTAGTCCAAGGCCCATATTTACTTACTGGAGAACCTTCTGGGGGCCACATGGCAGTGGTGGTGGGTGTGTCCAGAGGCAAAAGAAGGCAGATCAAAGGATGTGACTCTTAGCTTTGTACAGTAGGCTCCATTCCAGCCATGCAAAAGTCAGAGATTTTTACACCAACCCACAGAAGCAGATAGTGAGGAGGGGTACCACCATATACTGTAGCATATCAGCAGGGCTCTCACTCTGGAATTAGCTTTTTTTAAAAAAGAAAGGCTTCTCTGCCAATACGCAGAAACATGAAACTCTGCGATGTCATGCTTGGCAGAGAAGGAAAAGCAAAACTAACTCCCTACCTGGGGCTATACCTTCATATTTGGCAAGATTTCGCCGGGCAACTACCGCAGCAGAGAGCATCAAGCCGGAGCTGGAGCTGGACTATGTAGATGGACTGCGGCCCCCTGATGGGCCTGGCATCTCAGCCCTGTCCTGGGATCAAACAGGAGGGCAGCCCCATTTCCTGTATGCTGGCTGCTGGCTCCCTGCAGACCCCTGGCACGGAGATGCTGCCGCTCAGCCCGATGACCTCTTTGCGACCTCCGAGGACCAGGGAGCACCCCTGCAGCTGCAGCCGCAGTCGCAGCCACCGTCTTACCACCCGGCCTTCACCCACCTGCTCTAGTATCAGTTCCATCCGCACCCAAGTGCCTCCAGCTTCCTAGAGGAGAGCCTCCCCTCCCAGGCCTCTGCCCCAGGGGGCCTGCTCACCCCACCCTCCTCCTCACGGGAGCTGTTAGAAGCCAAGGCCAAGAGGGAACGCTGCTTCTGGCCTCCCAAATGGACGACCATCTACACCTGCTCTTATGCCGGCTGTGAGAAGATCTACATCAAGAGCTCCCACCTGATGCTGCACCTCTGGACCCACACACAGGTGGGGGCTGCCTGCTGAGTTGCCCCATGGCACTCCTGCATCTGCAGAGACCCCCTGCTTGGCACATGGAGACACCCTGCCTCCATCTCCAATGCAGCACCCTGTTTGTTTGTTTCCAAGGTGGCTTCTGCCACCAAACATACCTGAAGTGGGGCTCCCTGTAGCCGAAGCCTGGGGGGGAGGTTTCTTGGCTACGATGGTTGAACTAGTAGGTTCTGAGTTTTGGGGACAGGAGGGGATAGCAGAAAATCTATATTTGAGTTGTATTGCGTATTGTGATTTTTATTGTATTCTATTTATTGTATTGAGTTTTGCTTGGTATGCTTTTGTACTGTTATCTTTATTCTGTATATGTTTTTGAGATATTTTTTTTCTTTTTTGTAAGTCGCTTTGAGTTTCATTTTGGGGAAAAAGTGACTAATAAATATAATAAATAAATAAATAAATACACCTGGCCTCCTGGCAGTGGAGTCACTGTTGTGTACTGGGAGAGGGAGCGGCAAGGTGGTGGTGAGGTTGTCACTGTGTGAACACATCAGCAGGAGTGCCAGATTGGCTCTGCCAATGCAAGCACAGAACCTTCCCCTTCCCTTTTCCTTGCCCCTCCCCTCTCCCTCCTGGTAAGCAGGAGATACTCTGCTGCTGGGAGGCCAGGTGTGCCCCTCCTTACTGAATGCTCCTGCCAATCTATACAAACACCTGTCTCCTTCCAGGCAAGCAAGAGACATTAACATAGCTCAAGGACGCATTCCAGTCTGGTAAAAGCATTTGAGGATAGAATGTGGAGCAAAGCTGTGAGGGGTGTGACCTTTGCTGGGCCCATGGCCTGGTGAGAGCACAGAAGGCCAGATAGAGGGGCTTGGAAGGCTTCATTTGGGCCTCAGGCCTGAACATCCGTACCCTTGAAATAGGAATACATGTGTTAATATCATCCATAGCTATATTGTTGCACCATCATCCTTCTGGACAATATGCATCATTTGCATATTGCTCTGAAATGCAAATTGGGGTTTATTCTAATGTGTTTATTCTAATGTGCAGCTAGACGCATTTTCTGCTATGTCAAAAAATGTGCAGTGTGAAATAAGCTTTTGTGCAGGTGAGCATATGGGATTTAATGAGGAGCTAGGTAGTTTCTAAAAATGAAATAGATGAGAAAAGAAAAAGAAATAGAAAATGAAGATAAATACTGGTTCCAAATCTTCATAACCTTATATTAATAGTATATTATGGGACTAATTACTGTAATTACTGTAAACCACCCAGAGAGCTTCAGCTATGGGGTGGTATATAAATACAATAAATAAATAAATACTCGACGAGTTCATGGTCAGGCAGTGCACTGCTGCTTGTGCAGTAGGAAAAACGCTTAGAATAAACTCTCATGCAAATCGTCTTCCTTTAAGCAGCAGCTGCATCTTCAAGCATGGGGACAACTCCAGCTGGCAAAGTGTCTCAGTCCCAGTGATAAAGCAACAAGGTAAAAAGATGTTAAGAAGACTGGTCAGATAAGCACCTGTGCGAGTTTAGCATCATAGTGAGGAGGTCAGGGCATTCAGCCCTTTCCTCCTTCTGATATTAAATAACTTAACATTCCAGGAAAACAAACCCAATAAAGGATAACAGCTCTGAAGGTAGAAAGCCAGCAGGGGTGTGGGGGGCTATCCATTTATGACACTGAGTGTCACTTGTCACCTACCTTCTGAATCTTGGTAGTATGTTCAGTGGCTTTTGGGGGGAAATGGATCCCTTGTTTTTTAAAAAAGAAAAGCTCCCCAACATTCTTTGTCTATCCTGACTGAGCAAAAAGCAAAAAGAACTCAATAACTTTGTGAATCTTGGGTGTATGTCCCATGTAAAGTGTTCCTAGCTTTCAGGGGGGAAAATTGATTCCTTGTTTTATTTTGTTTTAAAATAAAAAAGCTTCCCAAGCACCCTTTCTAAATCCTGAGTGAGCAAAAGGCAAAAAGAACTCAGTAACCCTACCAGAGGAATGCAAACAATGTCATTGCACAGTTGAACTCCAAGCCCTATTGTTCAGCTATTAAAAGTACCATACTGCAAAATTCAATTGTATCCCCCAAATTGTATGCATGCAATTATAAGAGCTATAGACAATTTTTGCATATTTTCAAGAAACGAGTCTACCTCTCTCTGAAGACTCTTTCCCTCTGTTTTGATATTTTTAAGCAGATAAGGAGCTGAAATTCCAAATTTTGTATATCAGATCTCTTTTCTTTCTCAGTCACTATCTGCTGAACAGCTGATGATGAGAGGAGATCTGGAAAAGCAGGATGAGATCTAGCTATGGGTCATATCTGGTCAGGGATTGCCCACCCCTGTTCTAGACCTTATTGATAACAATCTGTGGAAACAGACAAACTACCAGGTCCACAAAGTGTTTATCTGAGAGTTCTTAAAGAACTCAAGTGTGAAATTGCTGATCCTCTAACAAAATTTTTGTTATGGGTTTGGGGGCTTATATAAATGATTTTTATGAGTCCCCTTCCAGCCTCTAATTTGGAACCCTGCACCTAGAGGTGGGCTCTGCAGCCCTGGAAGTCTCACACCACTCAGCGATTGGAGTGGTGCACAACACTGGTGTTAGCAGTGGGATTGAGTTTCCTGGAATAAGCATTGGGAGCAAGGTGTGCCTGAGTCAAATTTGGAGGGGAAACTAGCAACCCTCTTGGAACAGATGAAACTGATGTTCCAACAGAACAGATTGAGAAAGATCACCAGGGGGACCAGCAGCAACGGCAGTGAGAGTGCCAGGAGGACCAGCAACAATTTGCAGAGAAAATGGAAAGCCTCTTTGGAGAGAAAAGGGAGGCCCCCTGTGAGGAGCTGAGAGCCCTGCCTGATCAGCCACTACAAGGGGTTGAGAGTGACCCGGGAGTCCAGCTGCAGAGCACCCAGACTGGGGTGGCTAAAGAGACCCAGAAAGTGGATGGGCAACTGGAGGGCTTGGACTGTGAGGAGTTGCAGTCAGTAGTGGAGGAGGAAGAAGAGGCCTTGATTGTCCAGGAGCATGCCAGGGGGAAGACACCAGAAAGCTGGAAGTAAAGCCCAAGAATTGAAGGAGGACAGGCTGGAAAATGAAAAGGAAGATGCCTCAGAAAAAAGTGGACTATAGGCTGGATAAGAGATGCTGCTCATAGATTTCTCCACTCCATGTGTGCCTGCTGATGAAGAAGTAGTGCAGGAAAAAGAAAGGGCCTTGGAGAAAGGTGAACTACAGGCTGGAGAAGACCAGCTGTTGATAGATTTCTTTACCCCATGTGTGCCAGCTGTGGAAGAGAAAGTGCGGCAGGAAAAGTTGGAAGAGTATGTGTGAGAGGTGCTGCCAGCATCTGGAGAATTGGCTGTGCAAGAAAAAGTGCAGGAGGAGAAGCCCGAGGTGGAATCAAGTCCAAGAGGAGGTCCCAGTGACTGGAGAAATGGGTGAGATAAAATCCCCAAGTGACTTTGGCCCATGGGTGCCCCATAATGGCATTATAGGATAGGATCCAGCTCCTATGATGGGTGCAGTCCATAAGCAAGCTCCAGCAGTGAGAGGCATCCAAGGTCTTGTGAGTTTGGAGGGCAAAAGACATTGGAAGAGTTACCTGCCCCTGTTTGGGCCCATGATTTGCACTGGAGATAGTGAGGGAGAACAGACAGGAAGATTTCTTTCTGCCAATGTGGGTGGAGGCCAGCTAGTCTTGAAGAAGATGCCCCCAGATAAAGACTTGTGGAAGGATTTTGATTTGGAGTTTGCGGCAGGAGGTGAAGTGGGTTGGCTAAAAGAGAGTGGGAGAAAAATGAGTACAGTCTACTGAATGCTGATGAGAAAACAGATGTGTTCCTAGAGATAAGTCCCAAGACCCTGCAGGCAGCATCAAGGATCAGCTTGAACTGGGAACTCCATGAAGCCCGAAGACAAAGGGCTATGTGGGCAACTGCATGGTTTTGGAATGGGGGTTGTGTTTATAGGACTGTGTACTGATTTGCTGTAGGAAGTCTTCCTGATGGTTTTAGTATTGCCTTTTGAAATGCTTTTGATTTGTGGTTTTTGCATGCTTGTGGGGATATGAACGGTTTAATTTAGGAATTTTGTTTAGGAATTATGCTAATAGGCTTTTGCATTGCTATACCATGCTGTTAGATTTTTTTGTGTGCAACTGTTTAAGAGAGCAAAGGAAAAATGTTTGTGTTTTTGAGGGCTGCTGTGCTGCAGAGGAACAAAGCAGGACAAAGGAGCTCCAGTAATGAGGCTATAATCTGTCTTAAGCATGTCGGGAACTCACTATTTTGGGCACTGCCAAGTATGAGGACTAGGTAAGCAGTTTGGATGCAGAACTGTGACTGAGAGCTCCAAGAAAGAAGAAGAATCCTAAAGAGAGACTAATTAATTGGAGACTTGCTGCAAAGGAATGGACTGTTTTTGTATTTGTGTTATGTGGAAATGTGACTGTACTATGACTATGCTTTTGATGATGTTCATTTCAATGTCTTATTAACCTGTATCTGTTATTTCTTTATGGGAAAAGCTGTGATTCTGTTTGCAGGTCTGGGACAGACCTTTGTCAGGGAAGGGGGTAGTGTTATGGGTTTGTGGGCTGAGATACATGATTTCTATAAGTCCCATTCCAGCCTTTGATTTGGAACTCTGCACTTGGAGGTGGACCCTGCAGCAGAAAAACCTGCTCTGCTGGTCAGATGAGTCTCATTTATTAATCTAACAGAGTGCCCAGGTGGGCTAATGGATCTGTCAAGTGCTCATTAACTGCCAAATAGGCCAGGGAGATCCTATTGTTATTGAAACTCTTCAGGAGAGCCCCCCCTTCCTGGGGCCAAAGAGAGGCTTGTGGTTTTAGCTAGTAAGAAAAAAAGGCTGGGAATGTCAGACACAGAGAAGCTGGCTCCCTGCACCATGGCTTTAGGGTGCGTCCTATAAACCTGATGGAAAAGCGAAATCTATTGGACTGCTAATCCTTTGAACCCCCTCCATCTTAAGCTCAGATTGGAATGTGCGTAAATAAAAACCATATTTTCATAAAGACACCGTAGACTCCACTGACTTTCTTTCCAAGGAAACCAAACCCTAGGCAAGCGCAGGGACTCCTGGAAGTCTTGCACTGCTCGGAGATTGGGGTGGCATACAACAGTATGTACCAAATCCCTAAGATTGACCTTTGTATCAGGATTGGAGAATGGCCAATGTAACATCATTTTTTTTTAAAAGGGATCTGAGAGTGATCCAGGAAATTACAGGCCAGGAAATTAATTTCTCCTGAGTAAATTGATGGAAACTATTATTAAAGGTAAAATTATCAAGCATATTGAAACACAAGACTTGTACACATTGCTTACTCAGTCTTTCAGAAAGCTTTGACAGAGCCCCTCACCAAATACTCCTCAGCAAACTTTAACAGTCATGGGATAGGAAGAGATGTCCCCTTGGGAATTGGTAGGAACAAACAGATCTAGCAATGGAGACATGCAATCAGTGGGTTCCCCCGAGGATCTGTGTTTGGATCAGTGCTTTTAATTTGCTCATAAGTGATCAAGAGTTACAGATAAGCAGTAAGGTGGCCAAGTTTTCTGAAGACACCAAATTATTTAAGGTGGTTAAAACATCTTGTGAGGAGCTCCAAAAGGATCTTCCAAATGGTGAAAATAAACATTAAATTGACAAATATGGTCCAATGTAAATAAATGTAAAGTGACCACGTTGAGCAAAAACCAAAACCAAAACCAGCTTCATAAGCAAGTATAATGTGATGCATCGGGGGGGGGGGATCCCAACTTCACTTATGGGGTTTGACCAGGTGGTGAATGACTGAGGAAGAGATCCTGGGCTTGTGGCAGGTCGCATGAGGAAAACTTTGACCTGGTGTATAAGAAAGGTGAAGTCCATGTTTGGAATAATTAGGAAAGGAACTCAAAATCTATAGTTCAATCACATTTAGAATACTGCGTACAGTCCTAGTTTCTGCACCTCAAAACTGATATTGTAGAGCTGGAAAAGATCAAGAAAAAGGCAACCAAATTATCAAAGGGCTGGAGCAATTTTTCATTTGAGGAAAAATTCATATGAGGGCCTTTTTAATTTAGAAAAAGGCAAGTAAGTTGGAACATGAATGAGGTGTATAAAATTATGCATGGCATAAAAAAAGTAAATAGGGTGAAGTTTTTTTTCTCCCTCTCTCATAAAATGAGCACCCTGGGTCATCCTGTGAAGATGAATGTTGGGAGATTCAGGACATACAAAAGGAAATACTTGTATACCTACACAGTACATAGTTAAACTATGGAATTTGCTATCACAGGATGTAGTGATATCCATTAACTTGGATGTTTTAGAAAGGGGATTAGAAAGTGTTTTGCCAAGTGGCAAGTGTTTTGCAAGAAAAGGGGGAGGGATCCTACTTTTTAGACAAAAAATATCTGTATTTTGCTGTAAAGATGAACCCCATGAAAATCTGGCACAGCTATTGCTCTTACATGCAGTGCATGCGATACAATGTCTCTTACAGCTGCCAGCACAGTGAAACAATTGTGCTATAGTCCCAGAGACTGGGCTGATTTCCAGCACAGAATGGAATAAATTTTCCCCATTCACTTCATTGTGTGCTGAAAATTGAAAGTAGAGGGTTGCAGGACCAGGTATGTGAGCAATTTCCACTCACAAAATGTTCCCCACTTTATATTCCGCTCTAGCTCAGTTTCATTTTCTGTTGACCTGGTGATCAGAGTTGAGTTGTGTCTGCTGGTCTAAGCTGAAAGTAGGCAGAGACTAGGTTTCTTCAAGTCCTAGAGGAAATAACAAAGCTGCTGATCTGTCCTTGCTTTGATTCTGGGGAATATTGCTTGGCAGAATGCTTAGAAAAAATATGATGGGAGCGAGCAGAAAGGGACAGAAAGGAAATAAAAGAGTTTAGGTTGCAGGTATATTTCTGATAGGGTGGCCATGGCCTTACTGTACAGAAGACAGTCCCCTGTTTGCTCCCAGTCCAGTTTAAATATAAAAAAAAACAATAAAAAGAGAGAGCAGAGGTCTTGAAGTTGCCCACCAGCAGTTAGCATCCGGACAGCAGGCTAGGCAAGCACACAGGTCACCTGGTCACAGTCATTCCCGCTGTGGTGGGATGTATTGTTTATAATCATTATTTCTAAATTTACATCTATATACACATATTATTGTATGTGCATATGGACGTTTTATGCAAATTGGTGCCATCTTTTGTGCTCTTTTTGGTGATCTATTATTATTATTATTTATTAAATTTATATACCGCCCGACTAGCGATAGCTCTCTGGGCGGTGAACATAAAATAGTATAAAAATACAATGAATAACAAAATAATATTAAAATACAATCAACAATACAATAAACATTATTAAAATTAGATCAATGTAACTTAAAATGCTTCAGAGAATAGGAAGGTTTTGACCTGGCGCCGGAAGGAAAGCAGAGTCGGCGCCAGGCGTACTTCCTCAGGGAGACTGTTCCATAGTTCGGGGGCCACCACTGAAAAGGCCCTAGATCTTGTCATCACCCTAATTTCAGGGGATTTTGGTGATATCAGCCATTGGTTGATCTATTCTTTTTCTCTTCCTCCCTCCATCCTCTTCATGGAATTCTGAGATTCTCAGTTTTATGTAATCATTGTGATCATTTTTGGATCATTGTAAGGTTCAGATAGTACCAATATCAGTCAGCCAAAGCTGACCTTAATTCTTTTCCTCCATATTTTAGTGTGACTTAAGTTTGTTCAACTTTGACATGATTGCAACATTTTGCAATTAAATAAATTTGTACAGTATCAAAGCTCAACAGGGTGGAATATTTGTATTTATTGAAGGAAAGGAGTCCCCTCTCACAGTTTCATTTCCATCTCCATTTTCAACTAACTGCAGGTTGTTGTTATGTTCAAACTGGAACTGTGGGTAGTGTTTCATATTGAAACAGGCCAGAATCGTTAACCATGATTTGAAGTTGGCTTGATTTAATAAACCAGGTAATGCTAACCAAAGTTTTCTCCAGTTCTGATATAACACCAAACCATGGTTGGTTGAAAATGGAGTGGGTGTTTCCAGTTTCCTCACAGCCATGATGGAGGAGAGGAGAGATGGAAGCACATGAGTCTCAGGCTCATGCATGCCGAAACATGGTCTATGGGTAGCATGTTTTGAAATCTCATGATTTTTACTCATTTGCAGAATAAGAAGAGTAACTCTTGGTTTTGAAAGGCAAAGGGCTAGCAGTGTTTAATGCAGCAGCCCTTGATTCAGAAATGTCTGATATGCCATATTTTTTAGATAGTCTATTATTATTTTTTAAGCAAGTGGTGCCCCAAGACATTTGAAAGCTTCTCTATCATTATGTTTAAACCACTCTCACATTTAGGAGATTGAGTAGAATGCATGCTGTGTACTAAACACAGCCTCTTATCATGGCAAAACAGACAAGACACTTCCCTACTTGTTTTGAATGTGAGCCATTTTGTATAGCTCAGTAACATTCCATTAAAGATAAGGAGATTCGTCTTTTATGCCTTTTCCCCAATGGAAATTAACAAACTCTTCTAAGATGACTATACATCAGCAGTTATATGAGGCAGAATCCATTCTCAGCAAGAACAGAGAATTGAAACTCCTGTCCTTTTGTTTCCCAATATTCCCCAGAGCCTCCTCTTTAGAAGGAGCTTAGTTTAATTTTGCCGTCATTAAGCAGAGGAAACATGAGACTACAGAAGGACTTCAGTCAGAGAAACTGGGATACACCGCAGTTCTTTTAAGTAAAGTAGGTTACGCCCGTTCCCTGGATGTATTCCGCAAGGTCCTGAAGACGTGGCTATTTCAACAGGCCTTTGAGATCCTTGGGATGGGTTAATCTCCATGATTTTGTCATCTATTATATGCTGCAAATGCAAATATTTTATAAATGTATTGATGACTGTCCAGTATTTTATTTATTGAGAGTAATGTGACTGCATTTGATATTATTGTATTTTATCTCATTTTAATGTACGTCGCCTAGAGTGGCTATCTGCCAGATAGGCGACACACAAATTAAATATTATTATTATTATTATATGTGAGTTTTCAATAAACTATTTTTTCCATAGTAGATTTTGACAGTACCGTACAGGAGAAATCATTGTCTCTTATTGCTGTGCATAAGGATAATTGAACTAGCGGTTGTATTGTTTAAACTCTGATGGCAACAGGGGCTATAGCAACAGAGCTTGGAAGATTACTTTTAAAAAGTAATAAATTACAGTTACAATTACTTGGCCCAAAAAAGTAGTAATTACCGTTACAATTACAATTGCTCTGAAAGTAACTGATTACTTTACTTTTTCTCAAAAGTAATCACTACAATTACATTTCAGTTACTTTTAAAAAAAAACTCCTACAAGGTGCTGGCCTTGGCTGCTGCACATCTAAGAAGCCTAAAACAATATTAAAAATAAACACACACACACAGGGGGTAGTAGAATAAAAAAATTATCCATAAGATTAACATAATGGCATAACAGAATCTCACATCCCCCCAAGCAATGAAGATACCCCAACTCTTGAAATCAAATTTTACACTTGAAATGCTTTTATAATATGTTTCTGTTATGTCTCAAAAGAACAAGATGCTCAAAGAGCATGTCAGACAAGGAATGTCTTTTTACAGTCATTACGTTGCCACCAGTACTGAACAGGCGTTCTACTGCGGCGCTTGAAGGCATGCCTGTGTTGTGCTGCAAAAAACACCGCAGCACACGTGGAAAGCCATGGAGTGATGACACTTCCCTGCTGGGAGACCTCAGGTACCTCACCAGTTCCTCCTCAGCAGTGTCCACTGCTGACTTCTTGCCCTGGGGCAGAAAGTTAAAGAAGTCATCTTCTAAGTCATCTCCTTCCTGCTCTTTATCTGAAGACTGATCACTGTCCTCATTAAGTACACCCATCTTTATTTCAGCTTTCAGCAAGGCTTCCATTGTGTATCTAAGAAAGAGAGAGGATATGTTAACACATATATGTTAGGAAACCATCATCTGCTCTTCATTTCCTGATGCTTGTCGTGTCCCCTGGTTCAGGGTCCAGCCTGAGCCTGTGTCTGATGACATGGAAGGTAGGAAGGTGACCAAGTCACCACACTCATGGGGCAGCACAGCAGACCCTTAAGGATTACCTGCAGCAACCCAAGGTTGTGATGAGGAGCCCCAGGAAGAAAAGGCCCAGCCCCTGCCTACCACCTTAAGCCCTCTGATGCCTCCCTTGAGACAACATTTCCCTTGGAGTAATCCACCCAAAGGGCTTCCCTAATGTTCTTACTTGTTGGTATGGGTGGTGGCCTGACACGATTTCAGCCAATCTAGTTTGAAGCGAGGGTGTAGGCAGGCTGCCAGAAGAAGCCTCTTGTCCTCCCAGATAGCTGCAAACCACTTTCTTAGGGCTTCGGGCACACCTCTCAGCAGCTGAAAACAGTATGTGTACCTCTCAGGTTTGTTTTCCAGTCCTTCTAACTTGCGGTCCAGATTGCAGAGCGTTGGTAGCAAATACCCCATGAACATGCCGTTCTCCAGTTGCAGGATATCTAGGGACTGGGCTAGTGGCTCCATAATCTCTGTGTATTCCTGTACCACTTCAATCTCAGCAGCTGTGATCCTGGACAAGGAGCAGCGGTCCATTATGGCATGCATTTTTAGTGGCACAGTTGACAGGAGCTCATGTAGTTGCTTCAACGCATCAAAGGTGGAATTCCACCTGGTCTTATTCGGTACCTTCAGATACACACCACATTGCGCACGGATATACTCAGCAATCTGTGCTGACTGGTTCTGCTTGGACCACAACTTGCTGCACTTTCCCATCAAGGAATGAAACTGTTTCTTGAAAGGACCAAGAAGACTACTTTTGGAGGAGTCACAAAGCATGGCCTCTATGTCTTGTGTTGCCACAAGGTTGAGGGTGTGGCTAACACATCTCTGGTGTGGTGGTAAAACAAAATCCTCTCCTGAGTCTGCAGCTTCTTCCTCTGCCTCAGGTCCTGTGTCCAGGATCTCACAGATAGGCACAAACTCCACCTCAGCCTCCTCCTCCTCCTGGTTATCACCATCATCATCACTGGTGCCTGCAGCTTCCACTGGTTCTTTGGCCATGAAAACTCTGAACACTTTCACAAAGTTGGAGCCATTGTCTGTAGTAGTGCACATAACTTTGTTGTGGATCCTGTACTGCACATGTACATCATGCAGTGCTTTTGAAATGACATCGTATGTATGGCGCCCCTTCAGACGCTTACAAGCCAAGGCCCCGACCTCATGTTTCAGGGTAGTTGGGTTGATCCAGTGGGCTGTTACCCCAAAGTAACTCTTCTTGCCATTGGTCCAACAATCTGCAGTGGTTGCTATATATGCCACAGCACTCATTCGGTTTGCAAGAGTTTCTCTCATGTGGCATGCTCTCTTCTCAATTCTGTCTCTTAGAGTCTTGGCACATATGATGGTGAGATCTTTGGGGAGTCCAATGCGAACCAGATTAATGAATGATGGTTTGTCCACAGTCTGAAGTGGTAATGTCTCCTCTACAATGAAATCAATGATTCTCCTGTCGAGATTGCTCTGGGTGACAGGCTCCCTGCCAGATCCCCACCTCTCAAGGGTTGTCTGCTGCTGCTTCAGCATTTTGGGAGGAGTGGTGTCATGCATTGGTTCAGGAAGGCCACGTCTCCTTGCCTTTATTGCTTCTTCAATTGCTCTCAGCTTCTCAGGGTGTGCCATCTGAGGAAGAAGAACAAAGCATGAATCCAAGAAAAAATGGAAGAGGAACTTCACAATTTAAACATAAATAGACAATGGACACTCTTTGAGGACCAGCATGACAAAGGCTTACCTCAAAATGTTTCTTCACATTGGATGAGGAGGAAACAGCTGATCTCAGATTTTTGATCCTTGGAAGGCAGTAATTGCATCGTACAACATTTTTCCCACTCTGGCTCACAAATGTACAAGCTTTCTCAAAGCCAAACCATGGTACTTGCTGTTCTGCAGATGTGGCTGTGGGCAACTGGCACTGCTTCATGCCCTCCTCCTCCTCGTGCACAGGGCCTCCTTTCTGAACCTCACTTTCTAGTTTTGCCTCCTCAGGATCAACAAGCTGTGACTCAAGTGGCCGCACTAACTGACTGCTGCTCTCAGCAGCAAAACCTGCAACAGGCGTCTCTGTAATAAACAAGAGATAATGCTCCTATATGGGTGAACTTCAGCTGTGATGTGCCCCCATCTCTTCCCCATGCTGCAAGATCCCCCAGTCAGAGTGGAAGTAAGCAGGTCGATAGCACAATTAAAAGAGAACCTGTCTGCATCATTTTTGCTCACTAAATAACCCTGCCTGGGCCAGTCTAACCTACTATCTCACAGGGTTGTTGTGAGAACAAAATGAGACTAGGGTTCAAATCCCCACATAGCCATGAAGCTCACTGAGTGACCTTGGGCCAGTCACTGCCTCTCAGCCTCATGAAAACCCTATTCATAGGGTCACCATAAGTTGGAATCAACTTGAAGGCGGTACATATATTTTTTATTTTGAATCTGATGATTATGATAATAAATATGCAGCATTTCAAATTAATTCTGTATGAGAAGCATTCCATGCCAAGCTTGGAAAACCAAGGATGAGGTATAAAATGTAGACAAAAATACTTTTGACAAAATGCCGTTTATCTTTTATATTTTGTATATATGAGCCTGGGTAGGGAACATTTAATCTAGCCTACTTGCTTTCAGCAAGAACGGTTAAGTGTCTTCAGGCTAGGGCAGTCACCAGAAGGCCACAGCAGAGACAAAGGAGCCTAGTGTTGTGGAGATGTTAGATGGGAGCTTTGGGGAGTAAAGATGGAGGCTCCTGAAGGCTGCAATTCTAAACACACTTACTAAGGGATTAAGCCCCATAGAACTCAACAGGACTGACTTCTAAGTAGATATAGTTTGGACTGTGCTGTTGGTAAACTTTGACTAGGGTTCTTCTGCAAAGACATCCATATCCAAGCAGGGTTGGCAACCCTCTGCCTGGAATACCCTGCCCTTATCTTTTAATGTGGCTGCTCCAAATGTTTTTACAGATTTGACCCTTTACTTCAGAAAGAGGTCTGAAAAATGAGTAAGAGTAAGAAGTATCTTTTAAAACTGTTCTTTTCAATTCACTCTTGAATGAACATCATACCTAGAGCAGATCCACACCATTCCTTTAAAGCACATTCAACACCCATTTGAAGCACATGAATCCCACCACAGAATCATGGGAACTGCAGTTTGTTAAGAGTGGTGAGAACTATAACTGTGAGGGGGAAATGACACTTCCCAGAATTCTTTAGGGGAAGTCATGCGCTTTAAATGCGAGTTGGATGTGCTTTACACATATTGTGTGAATCCGCTTAATAAATTTTGCCTGCATGTAAATTGTTTTAATTAATTTTTCAAAATGGAAATAAGCTATAAAGTGTAGTGGGTGACCATGGGCTACTCACCATTTCTCAGCCTATCTGCCCCTCAGGATGAAAACAATGGAGAACCATGACTACCCCAAGGCATACTTAAAATGTAAAGGAAGTATTGTACAACCATAGTATGCAATTGGATACTTATAAGGACACAGCATGACAAAACTGGGTGGAAGTAATTAGTGGGGTACCACAGGGCTCGGTCCTGGGCCCAGTGCTCTTCAACATTTTTATTAACTACTTGGATGAGGAGGTACAGAGCACGCTTATCAAATTTGCAGATGATACAAAATTGGGGGGCATAGCTAATACCGTGGAAGACAGAAAGAAAATTCAAAGGGACCTTGATAGGCTGGAGAATTGGGCTGAAAACAACAGAATGAAATTCAACAGGGATAAATGCAAAGTTCTACACTTAGGAAAAAGAAACCAAATGCACAGTTATAAGATGGGGGATACTTGGCTCAGCAGTATGACATGCAAGAAGGATCTTGGAATTGTTGTTGATCACAAGCTGAATATGAGCCAACAGTGTGATGTGGCTGCAAAAAAGGCAAATGCTATATCAGGCTGCATTAACAGAAGTATAGTTTCCAAATCATGTGAAGTATTAGTTCCCCTCTATTCAGCACTGGTTAGGCCTCATCTTGAGTGCTGTGTCCAGTTCTGGTCTCTGCACTTCAAGAAGGATGCAGACAAACTGGAACAGGTTCAAAAGAGGGCAACAAGGATGATCAGGGGACTGGAAACAACGCCCTATGAGGAGAGACTGAAGGAACTGGGCATATTTAACCTGGAGAAGAGAACACTGAGGGGAGATATGATAGCACTCTTCAAGTACTTGAAAGGTTGCCACACAGAGGAGGGCCGGGATCTCTTCTCGATGATCCCAGATTTTGACTGGACATCAGGAAAAGCTTCCTAACTGTTAGAGCCATACAACAATGGAACTAATTACTAGAGAGGTAGTGGGATCTCCGACACTGGAGGCATTCAAGAGGCAGCTGGACAGCCATCTGTCGGGAATGCTTTGATTTGGATTCCTGCATTGAGCAGGGGGTTGGACTTGATGGCCTTATAGGCCTCTTCCAACTCTACTATTCTATGATTCTATGAAAATATTTATATAAGCATGACTATCAAATATGTTTATTTATATAACCTGTAAAGATATTTATAGTGCAATCCTATGTTTGTTTACTCAGAAGCAAGTCCCAATGTATTCAATGGGGCTTACTCAACCAGGGAAAACTGCAGCCTCAAGTGATAAGGAACTTGTTCTTTTAACAAGTCCTTTAAGTTGAGACCTTATCCCAGTCTGCGTCTGTGTTGAAATTGCTTTTTAATATGTTTTTAAACTTTTTCTTTAAAAAAAATGTTTTTAAAGCTTTTAAAAATGTTTTTAAAGATGTTTTGTTTTAATATATTTTAAAGTCTGTTTTTATGATTTTTAAAGTGTTTTTAGTGCTTTTGTTTGCTGCCCTGGGCTCCTACTGGGAGGAAGGGTGGGATATAAATCAAATAATAAAAATAAATAAATAAATAAACTTCATTCATTTTTTAAAAAATGAGTATTAGTTTCCTACATAATAAAAACTGTGATAAACCCTGCCTAATTTCTTTAAAAATAGGGTTGGAGGGAGAGAGATTTACAACACAAACACAAGTCTGCACTATGTTTACTCACAAGTCCCATTAATTTACAGCACAATCCTAACCATGTCTACTCAAAAGCAAGTCCTAATGGAGTTCAATGGGGTTTACTCCAGGTACATGCTTTACTCCCAGAAATGGCTTTACTCCCAGAAAAGCAGATATTGGATTAAATACTTTCATATTTCATAGCCCAGGGTCTGACTCTTGGACAGAAGAGGGAAAAAAAATTAAGCCATATTACTTACGCAAACTGCAAAAAACTCAAAGCCACCATATTCTGACGTTCAGCCTAGGCATGCCTGGATCAACAAGTCACAACTCTGGCATCATTGGCTACAATCATGAAAGGACAGGGTTACAGCCAGAGCTTTGAAAAGTTACTTTTTTAAACTACAACTCCCATCAGCCCCAGCCAGCATGGCCACTGGATTGGGCTGATGGGAGTTGTAGCTAGAGCATGGATCTGTTTAAAAAAGTTGTGCGGGGGGGTTGATGTTTTGGTGTATATGTCGGTAATTAGACCACCTAAGTAAGGGATGGTAGCCTGAGAGCTGGAGCCCTCCCCCCAAAACCAGAGACTCCAGCCGAAAACACACACACCAGGGCACACACACACACACAAATCATCGTCACTCACCTCCACAGCTCTTCGCCATTCTGCTGCTGCCTTCTCCGTTGTCCTTGCCCTGGCTTTTTCCTCCGGCATCCATTTTTTCCTCTCAGAGTCAGACGCTAGCAGGCCCTGCCTATTCACCTCTTCCCTCGTGCCTCCTAACACAGATCATGAGGGAAGAGAGAGTCTGCACAGAGGTCCAATCAGTGTGAGGCACATGTCTTGTGTTAACCAATCACAGCCAGGAGCTGACTTCCCCTTGTTCCCGCCCCCAAGTAACGTCCAACCTAACATGGAAACGTTAAAGTTGCAGCTGAAAAGTAGGGAAATTACTAGTCATTCCTTTACTTGCCAAATGTAATGAAATTACCCACTCATTATTTAAAATTGTAACTAATTACAAGTAACTCGTTAAAAATAACGAGTTACTTCCAAGCTCTGTATAGCAAGCTGCTGAATGACAGCTGCCAGAATAGTGTGCAATGTGTCTTGTTTGTAGTGAGGGATGAGGAACCTGTGCCCCTCCAGATGTTGTTGGGCTCCAATTCCCATCAACCCCAACCAGCATAGCTGATGGGGGTTGAATGCCAACAATATCTTAGTTAGAAGATGAACCTTTAGGATTGTTGTTGAGTTTTGGAAAATTGTTGAAAGTTACAGGCTGACAGGATGCCAGGATCTACCACTGCTAGATAGAGTGACACAGCCTGCTGCTGCTGCTGCTGCTGGAGAAGCCAACTGTGAACTGGCTGCAAACCCAGCTGCCATCAATTGGCTGAGAGATGTCTCAGTTCATGTGCCATCCCAAAGGTCAGCTCAGGAAGAAGCACAGCTGTTGTTTGTCACTGAGAGGGAGGTGGGGATGCAAAATAGTGTGGTTGCATTTAATCTGCAGCCAGCGCACTAAGAGACCAGTTGGCAGGAAGCTGAAAGGTAAGGAGGCAGAAGTGAGGAGGAAGGAAGGAAGCAACAGAAGTAAAGAAGGGGGAGCCACCCAGCCACGCTATTTGAGGGAAAGGCATGCAAGAGTGGAAGAGCTAGAGAGGGTTAGAGATAAGAAGCAAAAGGGGTGAAGAGACTCTACCTGGGACCCCTTTTGGGACACTCAGCTGTTGCTAGGGATGTGAGGTTTGTAGTAGTTTGTACAGAGTAGGAGTCCTTGGGGGAAAAGGAACAGTCTACCACATATGGAATGCTCCAGACAGTCAGTCCATCTCCCCATGTGCCTAGGAACATGTGCAGCACCAGCACTTAACACCATCCATTCTGGGGGTCATGGAGAATATATTATTTGTCTTAAACTGAGGGTATTGAGACTGGCTACAGAACTGAATGTCAACTTGAACCCAGCTGAGTAATTTGGATTCTAATAAAATTTGATTTGAAGCAACCAGTTTTGCCTCCATGAGTAATTTTTTCTTTCTTTTTACTTAAGCCTTCTCAGGGGTGACACTGTTGGCTGTGGTTAAATGAGGCTCTCTTGTTCCTTCTCTTCAAATTTTTTAGGCTGCAAGTAAAGACAGTTTTATTTCAGAAGGCTTTTGGGATCAGTTGAGTTGCAATGAGTTAACTGATGGCACTCAGTTGGATGTCTGGTTTTGTTTTAAAATTGGTTTATTGTTTTGTGATATAGTGGCTTGGATCTAACTAGGTATCTGAGGATGAAGGACTCCTTTCATTCATGGACAGACCTGAAACCCAGTGGAGGATCCTGCTGGCTGAAGGGGGGTGGGGTGCACAATTTTAGCTGATTTTCCCATGCAGCCCTTTGCACCACTAGCAAAAATCTAGTTAGGATTAGAAATGTGAAGGTCTGGGTAAAAACCCTTTCCCCTGCTTTTCCCCAAAGCCTTTTTGTTTTGTTTTGTTTTTCTGAATTTTTTTTTAAGGGCTATGACATGTAAAAGGATATAGAAGCTTCTTTCAATCCAGGCAAACCTTCAGTTTGAGTGCTTTATGTCTATTTTTTCAGTATATTGTTGATGGTTTCTCCTGGTTTTTATTATTTTTGTCTGCTCCTCATAAATTAGCAAAATGAAAGATGTACTAGGTTCCTTATAGTTCAGCAGCTTGAAGGTCCTTTGTAACAAAACAATATAAAATTTTAAAAAGTAAATTCAATTTGCAATTATTATCTGAATTAACTATACTTTTAATATACCAAACTTGATAATGTAATGGCAAACCAAGTTATACATAATACCAATTAAGTTCCTAAAGTAAAAAAAGTAACATTCAATCTGTAAATGGAAATGGCCTGCCTTCAAGTTGATCCCGACTTATGGTGACCCTATGAATAGAGTTTTCATGGTAAGTGGTATTCAGAAGTGGTTTACCATTGCCTTCCTCTGAGGCTGAGACTAGCCCAAGGTCACCCAATGAGCTTCATGGCTGTGTGGTAATTCGAACCCTGGTCTCCCAGGTCGTAGTCCAACACTCTAAACACTACACCACACTGGTGCTAAAACAATGTATTGCATATTTTTCAGTTTTTCCCAACATTTCTGTTTTGGGGAATGGGGAAAAAATTTTTCCTCCATGGCTTCAAAAGTTCTGGAAATTTTACATCTCTAGTAGGATTCCAAACCATTGTTTTTAGTGCCTTGTGAGCCATATTGTGGAGCCATTTGGGTTGAAAAGCAGGATAAACATTTACTTACTTATTTAATAAACAAACAGCTGTAGTAAAACCAGCAAATTCACTGGGGATTTAGGAGAGGTACAAAAGCATTTCACCAACTCTTAGTCACAGTTCACCTCAGTTTAAAAGAGAAGACAACTAGTTTCCACGATGGCCTTTGGTTTCATGCCTGACCTTTCCTTTAAGTGATGGTGAAAAGAGCTGCGCTGACACCTTCACACTATTGACATTTAGTGTGGGTGCTGTTGAAGATGTTCTTGACATTTCTGCTTCTAAACTGTCTAAGTGAAATGAACTTCCTTGGAAAAGTTTTTATTTCTTTTTCAGTAGTTTTCCTCCCCCTGCACTTCCCAGCAGGAAAGCTGAAATGATCTTGTCAGTGATATCCTCATGCCAACAAGACAACCAGTTAGTGCTAATACTGAATGAGTTCTTTCGTATGCGTAAAGAAAGCATCAGCTTTGTAGTCATCACTGGAGAAAGAAGTTTCAGTTTATTAAATGCACTTATCACTTCCCACTAAAAAGTTCCAAAGTGATGTACAAGCAAGTAAAAATACAGTAATAAAATTACAAAATTATATTAAAACCAGATTTAAGAATATAATATAAATGGTGGTGCCCAGATGCTCAGGAAAACAAAAACATATTTACCTAGTTCCAAAACAATGACAAGGCTGGTGCCAGCTGGGCATCCCTGAGGAAAGCATCCCATAAATGTGGAGGCTGATACAGAAGAGGCCAATTTCTTGTTGCCATCCTTCCTTAAGGGTGACATGCAGAGAAGGACCCCACATCATAATCTCAGGGTCTGGGCAAGTTCATAGGAGGAAAGGCAGTCCTTCTGGTATAGTGGTCCTGAGCTGTATAAGGATTTAAAGGTCAAGACCATCAGAAGAAGATCAACATTAAAAAATAATCAGAACACACTGAGAGCACTCACATATTGCTCCAAGAAAAAAACTTGCTGCTAATGAACTCTTTTTTATTATTATTTAGATGTACAAGATTTATTACCAGAATAAACTTAGTTTTCCATAACATAGTAATAATTCCATAACATAGTAAATAGAAGGAAGGGAAAAATATCCAGATTTGTGTGTATTTTAAAGAACAGAAGAAAAAAATCATACAATTTTAATAAATAATGATATATTTCCCTTTTCCATATTATTTTCTTTTCCCATTTATAATAATGTATATAAAGAATATGGATAAATATTATCTTGGATCTTGTTGTTCCAAAACATAATAAACAAAGACCACCATTCTACAAATCTATTTACTTTTCGTTTTTTTCTCTCTTCTAAGGTATGTTAATTTTATCATTGATATTGTGTCCTGGACTTTATTAAACCAATCCAGGATTAACATTGTTTCTTTCTTTTTCCATATCTTAGAGATTGTCATTTTTGTTACTGACAGCAGATTAACAATAATTTTTAAATTGCATTCTGGAACTATACCATCAAAAAAATTAACAATACTGTAATGCTTTAGGGCTATTTGGTAAAGTGTATCCAGTCATATCTAGAATTATATTACGCACATTAGTCCAATATACTTGTATCACATGACAGCTCCAAAATAGATGTAGACAATCTGCTCGATCATTATTATTATATTGTTGTTATCGCATCCTAACATTGACTTTGTGCTACAGGATATATTTTTGAGAGCCTGTATGGTGTCAAATACAATGGGACTTAATAGAAATTTTCCTTTAAGTTAGTTGATATTAATTGAAAAAGTACTTTTGAACAAATCCATAACCATTCTGTCAGATTTATATCTTGTTTAATATCTTTCTCCCGTTTCTTCATAAATGCTTCTTTCTTATTGTTCATAATTATAGAATAATTTTTTCTAATTAGATATCTGTTTTTACTTGAATTTAGCAAATTTTCAAAGTCTCTTTCCTTAATGGTCCATATTTACTAAATAAGCATATTAATGCATCCCTTATTTGAAAATATTGATATAAATGTGATCTCTGACCCATCATTAAACTGACAATTTCTGTGTATGATTTAACATAATGTTCTGAGACAATATCTTTTATACAAATAAAAATTTGCTTGACACCACTTTTAAAAATCTCCTAGCTTTCCATTAACATAAGTTATACATTCATTATGAAATAATGATGTATGTGGTGATAATCCTGGACATATTTTATCTCTTAATTTATACCAAATTGACAATCCAACATAAACAGATGGGATCTTCATACCAATTATTTTCTTTAAATCATAAAATTTCCTTTTACTCTCTTTTTAATATATGATTTTCTGCTTGGATGACAGAGTCAATTTCATACCAATATTTAATATCTACTAACTTCATAGCTTTATAATAGTTTTCTAAATAAATAAATTCTCATTCCACTTTATTCAATGAGATCTGTAATGGGATATTCATTAATAGAAATATTGATCTTGGTAATTCATCTTTACTACAGATATTTGTCCCATTCAAGACATTGGCAATATTCTCCATATCAGGATTCTGACTTCAGTTCTTGATATACTTTATCATAATTGACCTAAATCATTTGTGTCAAATCCTGGATGATCCAAATTCTCAGATATTTTACAGGCTTCTCTAGCCAAGGGATATTCATTATCTTTATCAACTCTCTTAGTTTCCTCATCTGGATCTAAGCCTATTCACACATATTTTTTAAAATTAACTGTGCATCCTGATATTTTACCAAATCCATCTAATATCTTTTTCAGTTTTTTACAAGAGACAACAATTTGAGTTAAAGTTAATACAATATTGTCTGTATAGAGTAGTATTTTATTTTGTCCTAATCCATATTGTATTCCAAAAATTTCAAGCTGTTCTCTAATTGCTATTGCCAATGGTTCAATAGCTAAGGTAAATAAGAGAGGTAATAATGGGCATCCCTGTCTGGTGCCTTTAAAAAGAGAGAGAACAATGACAAACAGCCATTGACCAATATCTGTTCAGTAGGTTGTTGATATAATAAATGGATCCACTTTTGAAATTGTTAAGCAAAATTAAAAAACATTTCATCACTTCCATTAGATAAGCACATTCCACTCTGTCAGATGCCTTTTCTGCATCTAAAAATGTGTTTTTATTTTACTATCTTGCATTCCTTTCTTCACATTTACTAGTCTTTTTATATTGCTTGTCACCTTCCTATTTTTTAAGAAACACATCTAGTTGGTTCCTATATATTTCACCAGGTCAATCTCTGTGCCAGTATTGAAGACCAGATTTTTACATCTTGGCCTATAAGATTCTGGATTTGTGTGATCTTTATTTGGTTTTGGTATTACCACTATCTTAGCTCTATTCCAAGAGCCTCAATGAGTGTTTAGTTGTACCATTTCATTGATAGTACTTAACTCACACATTGCTCTAGGGGAAAAAACTTGCTGCTAATGAGCTGTTTTGAAGAGCAGGGAAAAGTGTGTACTCTGTTTCCCATCAGCATATTATTGGTCATCAGAAAGGTGTCACCTGATTAGGTTCTGTTCCCTTAAATAAGGCATAGGGCATGGCTGTTGTTAGGTTGGCCTCTCTCTTCATTTATGTTGCAGATTCTTCCTCTGAGATGCATGGTGCAGCAAATTACTTAGGGCAATAGATACATTCAGGAGTGTGGTGGAAGAATCCAAACAACCATCTTCACTGTTTTTCTCCTTTGTGAGAATATTAAAACACCAATCATATTCCATTTGTTAATTAAAACCCCAAATATTTTAATTACTTCTGTATCTGCAAATACGCAAATGAAGAATTTTTTTTAATTTTTTTTAATGTTTTCACACTATATTTTGCATCCTATAGTGTTTGCCCCACATGTAGGTCTGATTAGGTTTTGCATGCCGGTCCTGTACCCATAACCATTTAGCTAACCATTCTCTGGTCATTAAACCAATGCCATTTTGCCATTTTCTTACACTAGGATAGCCAATGTGGTGCCATCCAGATGTTGTGGTCTACACCTCTCATCATCCCTCACCGTTGGTCACATTGACTGCGACTGATGGGAATTGTAGTCCTAAACATCTGGAGGGCACTACATTGGCTACCCCTGCCTTACATAGTTGATATGTACACAAATTCATTTGAACTTTAGGTCCAATTCTCTGGCAAGATGCTTGTCTCCATTAGTGCCCTGTTATGACCCTGACTCTTTGTTTACTACCTGCAACACATTTTTTCTCAGTATAAGCATCTGTAGCGGCACTCTATTTCTAGAGGAAGAGCTGCCCATGTGGATGTGAAGCATAGATGAGCTGCATGGCCTAACTCCTGCCCCAAATGGGCGTGTATAGATCATACAAGGATGGAATCCAAGAGTCGCATAGAACAGTAAAAAGCCAAGCCAGGCAAGTTTCTTGTAAGAGTCTTTACTAGGCAAAGACATTAGACACAGTTCTCTTCACAGACGACTATCCCCCACTCTGAGTTTTTCCAAGCATCCCGCTTATCAGGCTTCCCAGCCAGCTGCTGACCTTGGCAAACTGGCGCTCTGTTCTCACAGCTTAACCCTTCTGCTTCAGGTTTCACTCTCTTTGCTAAAAACCCTGTCTGTGAGTCTCACAGCCTGCTTCACTGACCAACAGCCCCCACCTGAGACTCACAGATTACAAAACTTCATTGTTCATTATTACATTTCTACAATATTAACTTTTCATTACAATACATATCAGTACATGGTTTGTTTTCTTACAGTTTCTATTTACATTTTCAGTTCAGTTCTTGTCTCTTTATTTCTTTATTCACACAGGTTTTACAGAGTCATTTTTGTTCACTTTTATTTGATAATACATTTATATTTCATTCCTCAACACAAAACTTCCACATGAGATCCATTGTTTCTTTACCTATTGGTCCTTCTTTTTCCCATTTTACTGGATATTTATCTGTTTCATTATTCTGTTGTGTAACATTAAATGTGAATCTCTGAGGTGGTTGACCTTTTGTTTTTCTTTCTGACCTTCTAACATTATCTATTTCCATTTCTTCCTCACTCTCTATTTTACTTGGACCTGCACTTGTGTCTGCACTTGTACTTGGCATTTCTGTATCTTGCATTGCCATGTCTTCACTTCTCAGCCTTTTTACAGTACGTTTGCCACCGTGTATTAGATCAGTCAATGACGTTCTTAATGGAATTTGCTGCCCAAAAGGAACATCTCCTGCTTCCTGCTTGCTTGCACTATCTAGGATAACTGTTTGACTGTCTCTCCAAGGTTTATCTATCACCTTTATGCTTCTGCTTAACACCACTTGTTGTTTCTCAGGCAACCAAACTCTATAATATGAATTCTGAAATCCCAAAATGCGTCCTGCCTGAGCTCTTGAGCCTAATTTACCATGCCTTTTCTGTTTTGCAACATGTACCCAGCATTTTGCCCCAAAACGTTCTATGTGTTTCACCCTGGGCTTTCTTCCAGTCAGTTTCTCATAGGGAGACATGCCTATTGTTCTGTGCATAAGGCGGTTCTGAATATAAACAGTGTACAGAATACATTCACCCCAATAAGTGTTATTCATATCAGCATCTGCTAGCATGGCTCTCATTGAATCCTGCAATGACCGGTTCCTCCTCTCTGCAGTTCCGTTGGAGGATGGGCTGAAGGGAGCAGTGAGATTCTGTATTATTCCCTTCTTTTCCAAATATGTTTTAAATGAATTACTGGTAAATTCCCCACCTTGATCTGATTTGATATTTTTGATAACAACCCCATATTGTGTCTCTGTCCTCTGTATAAATGCCTTCAATTTCTCTTCTGCTTCACTTTTCTTTTTCAATAAGAACACATGTGTAAATCTGGAGAAGTCATCCACAATCACTAAATAAAACCTTGCTCCACCTTTTGAGCACTGGAAAGGTCCAGCCAAATCCACATGTATGAGCTGATAGGGTTCAGTAGTCATGCTTTCACAGCTCTTATTTACCGGAGTCACAGTCATTTTTGTTTTATAGCATACCTCACATTCATCCACATGCTCACAATGTGTTAATTTCAAATCTTGACTATGCTTTGGGGTGTTTTGTACCTTTTCAAAATGTGTGTGTGCTAATTTTCTGTGCCATTCATGTAAACAATTATCATGTTTATTTTTATTAACTCCTATCCAAGCACACGTGGGTTTATCAAGATTGCACTCAACCATAAACATTTGGTTCTGTAATTTCCCTTGCATGCATATTTCATCATCTTTTCTCACAAAACATCTATCCCCTTCAAATGTAACTTTACAACCTATTTGAGCCAATTTTCTTACTGATAGAATGTTATATTTTAAACCAGAAACTAATAATACATCTGTCAATATAGTTCCCAAAGTACTCAACCTAAGCGTGCCTGTTGCAATCGCGTCCTGAGACGATCCGTCAGCCAGATAAATCTTCTCCTGCGTCGGCTTTGAAGTGTAAAATAAACTAGAGTCTGTGATTAGGCAATTAGACGCTCCACTGTCGAGAAGCCACTTAGAGTTAATGAGTTTATTGTCCTCCTTAGTAACAAAGTTCACGCTTGTTCTCTGACTTTCAAAGTCCCTGTTATTCCTCTTCTTTAAACAATGTCTCTGTATATGTCCACGGGACCCACAAAAGTAACATATTTTATTCTCTTGCCTGCTTCTTTGATTTTGTTGTTGTTCAGCCACAGTCTCTTTTAACTCAGTTTTCTTATTCTCTTGTCTTCTATTCCACTCTTGTTGAAGTTTCTGTTCTACAAAGTCCAAATTCAGATGTCCGTCGGGTAAAGTTTCCAGACTCGATACCAGGACGTCCCATTTTTGATCAAATGAAGATAACAGCATATAGACCATCTGAATGTCACTATGATGCACTCCTCTATCTTGCAGCTCAGCATTTAATCTACGAAATTCAGTCAGATGCTCTGTCATAGTCACTTCATCTGTAAAACGTATCTGATAAAGTTTCCGTGCTAAACACAGCCTGCTCCCAGCAGTTTGCTGCACATGAGCGGCTCTTAGCTTCTCCCACATCTGATTAGCTGTTGGCTCATTACTCACCAGCAACAGTTGTGAATCAGACAGCCCCAGAGTAATAAAAGCCTTCGCTTTCTCGTCTTTCTTCAACCACGCTGCTGAAGGAGCTGCCGGAGGGGGGTTTTCTACAACATCATTCAAATCTTCTTTAATCAGAACTGCTCTCATTCTCCATTTCCAGCTGGAGTAGTTTACAGCATTCAGTCTCTCCATCGGCATCCCGGATAACAGGTTTACAGCCATGTTGCCCACTCTTACTTGCCTCTTACTTGCACTTTGGTTCTCTCTGCACCAACGTCACATCAACACTCGAACCCGCTACCTTGTATGATAAGCTGGGCCCATAACCCCTGTTGCGTGTGCTTGTATAGATCATACAAGGATGGAATCCAAGAGTCGCATAGAACAGTAAAAAGCCAGGCCAGGCAAGTTTCTTGTAAGAGTCTTTACTAGGCAAAGACATTAGACACAGTTCTCTTCACAGACGACCATCCCCCACTCTGAGTTTTTCCAAGCATCCCGCTTATCAGGCTTCCCAGCCAGCTGCTGACCTTGGCAAACTGGCGCTCTGTTCTCACAGCTTATTATTATTATTATTATTATTTATTAAATTTATATACCGCCCGACTAGCAATAGCTCTCTGGGCGGTGAACATAAAATAGCATAAAAATACAATGAATAACAAAATAATACTAAAATACAATCAACAATCCAATAACAATAAACATTTTTAAAAGTAAATCAGTATAATTTAAAATGCTTCAGAGAATAGGAAGGTTTTGACCTGGCGCTGGAAGGAGAGCAGAGTTGGCGCCAGGCGTACTTCCTCGGGGAGCCTGTTCCATAGTTCGGGGGCCACCACTGAGAAGGCCCTAGATCTTGTCATCACCCTCCGGGCCTCCCTGTGAGTTGGAACCCGGAGGAGGGCCTTCGTAGCAGAACGTAGTGCACGGGCCGGTTCATATCGGAAGAGGCGTTCCGCAAGGTATCGTGGTCCCGCACCGTATAAGGCTTTATAGGTTAATACCAACACTTTGAATCTAGCCTGGAAACATATTGGCAACCAGTGCAAGCTGGCCAGAACAGGTGTTATATGCTCGGACCGCTTGGTCCTTGTCAGCAATCTGGCCGCCGCATTTTGCACTAGTTGTAGCTTCCGAACTGTCTTCAAAGGTAGCCCTACGTAAAGCGCATTACAGTAATCCAGACGTGAGGTTACCAGAGCATGTACCACTGATGTAAGGTCCTCTTTACTCAAATAGGGACGTAGCTGGGCTACCAACCGAAGTTGGTAAAACGCATTCCTAACCACCGAGGCTACTTGAGCCTCAAGTGAGAGGGAAGAGTCTAAAGACTCCCAGACTACGAACCCGCTCCTTTAGGGGGAGTGTAACCCCGTCCAGGACAGGGTATATATCCACCATCCGATCAGAGAACCCGTCCACCAACAGCATCTCAGTTTTGTCTGGATTGAGCTTCAGTTTGTTAACTCTCATCCAGTCCATTGTTGCGGCCAGGCAACGGTTCAGCAAATCGACAGCCTCACCTGAAGAAGATGAAAAGGAGAAGTAGAGCTGCGTGTCATCAGCATACTGATGACAACGCACTCCAAAACTCCTGATGACCTCTCCCAACGGCTTCATGTAGATATTAAAAAGCAGGGGGGACAAAACTGACCCCTGCGGGACCCCATATTGGAGAGCCCGCGTTGTCGAGCAATGTTCCCCAAGCACTACCTTCTGGAGACGACCCGCCAAGTAGGAGTGGAACCACTGCCAAGCAGTACCTCCAACTCCCAACTCTGCGAGCCTCTCCAGAAGGATACCATGGTCGATGGTATCAAAAGCCGCTGAGAGATCAAGGAGAATCAACAGAGTTACACTCCCTCTGTCTCTTTCCCGACATAGGTCATCGTACAGGGCGACCAAGGCTGTCTCGGTGCCAAAACCGGGCCTAAAACCTGATTGAAATGGATCTAGATAATCAGTTTCATCCAATAGCGCCTGGAGCTGGCTAGCAACCACCCGTTCCAAGACCTTGCCCAGGAATGGAACATTTGCCACTGGCCTGTAGCTGTTAAAATTGTCTGGGTCCAAGGAAGGCTTTTTCAGGAGTGGTCTCACCACTGCCTCTTTCAGACAGCCTGGGACCACTCCCTCTCGTAAAGAGGCATTTATCACTTCCTTGGCCCAGCTACCTGTTCCATTCCTGCTAGTTTTTATCAGCCAGGAGGGGCAAGGATCCAGTACCGAAGTGGTTGCACTTCGTGGAAGCTTAACCCTTCTGCTTCAGGTTTCACTCTCTTTGCTAAAAACCCTGTCTGTGAGACTCACAGCCTGCTTCACTGACCAACAATGGTATGTTAGTTTTTGGTAGGGATGGGAGATAAACTAATTGGTTCCCAGTTCGCTTCCGGGCCTAATTCAAGGTGCTCACATTAGTGTTTAAAACCCTGAATGACTTAGGTCCCAAATATCCAAAGGACTGCTTCCTTCCCTACAGACCTTCTTGAGTGTTGAGATCAGAAAAATGCTTTATAAAATTGTATATATTAGGAAAAATTGCAAAGAAAAGTGTGTATATTAAGAGAGATTTGTGCTAAAATGCCAGTGAATTTTCATGAGGCGTTTTTGAAAAAAATCACATACTAATGTGAAAATGTACGGAACAATAGAAGATTAGAAAAAACCAGAAACTGAGAGAAGCTGAAATTGACAGATTCGCCCATCCATAGTTGGGACCTCAGCTGCTCACTAGATGAACCCAGGAGGTCAGGCCAGCACTGAAAAGAGTACAAGTGACAAGAAGAAGAAAAAGATGAGACTTGGTGGAGGTCACCTGTGAAAGGGAAGCCGTGACAACCCTATTAAGTCCACCTATGAGGGCGTTTGGAGTAAAGAAACCCCAGATCTCAAAACCAAACAGCTGATTGCTTTGCTGCTGCTGCTATTGACCACTTGTTACACTATCTGCTCTTGAGGCAGTTGCCACTCCTTACATAAACAAGAAAGCCAGGATGCACTGGTACTGTAGGTGACAAAAGATTAGGCTCCCTCAGACAACAGCCTCTAAGTGATCCCATAGTGTTACAGGCTACCATCACACCTATGCACTCTTTTCATCTCCCATGGACTGAAACCTCCATCACAGGTTATACCAGCCTTCCTTGGACACACACATGGACTTGTGAACTAGGAGCTCAAAGATATGGCCAGTAGTCATTTCCGTGTTTGTAGTGATGCTGTTCCCAGCTCTTTTGATCCTGGGAATTGCAGGCAGCCATATCTGTAACCTTCTGGTTCATGTATTACATTTCTTCATGCAAGCACATGCTTGAGGAAAAGCAGAACTGCTTCTGTTGGGGGTGGGACTACAGTGTACTGGTTGCATGGAGGAAAATAAATGTTATTTTGATTGATCCTAGGTGTCAAATTTGTGGGGGGGGGGTGGCGGGATAATCCTATGCATGTCTATTCAAAAGTAAATCCCACTAAGTTCAATGACACTTGCAACATAGATTGCAACATAACATAGGATAAACTTAAATGTTCTCCCTTTTTGTAGACTTGTGCAGATCCTCACAAGTGGCTCCCACGCCCTTCAAAAGAGGATCCATTCCTGTCATTCATTGTTCACTGCTAGTCTCCATGTTTCACCTGCTTTCTGTTTCATCTCAAGGCTGTCAAGGCAAATTAGCATCTTACTTGTCAGGAAGCATGCAATATCTGCTTTGTTAAATCATTGTGACGGAAGAAAATGAGACTACTGATGCTTTTATGCCTTTTTGTTTCTGCCTGGAAGAAGGGACATATAATTTGTTTCTCTTTATTGGGTGCTATTTCAAACCCTACTTATTTTCTGTGGCAAAGTATCATTCCCAAACGGGGGAGAAACCCCAGGAAGAAGGGATGCCCTTGGTTTGCTTTATTGTTTACCCTTTTATTATTTCATGGTTCTATTATGCTTTGTGTTCTGGTTCCACAATCTTCAGCAAGTATTTCAGAATGCTGACCATACTTATAAATAATTTTTAATTTTTTTTTAAAAAAAGCAAAACAAATTATTGTATTTCCACAGGAGTGCAGATATGTATATAAAATCAAATACAAACAAAGAAATAAAGTAGTCATGACTCAGAACATTCTCAGAGGAGGGGTTTGGTCTCAAATTTGCAAGCAGACTTCTGTTTTTATGCTCCAGCTGACTAAACAACCCTCGATTCTGACATCAACATCATCATCATAATTTAATTTATATACTGCTTAAATGCCAAAATAGGCTTCTAAGTGGTTTTACAAGTATAAAAACCAACTGCACAAGCATTAAAGAAAATCCATAATTAAAATACTGAATTAAAATACACAATAACACAATCCCATTAAACATCCATGTTTAAAATATGCAATAAAACAACCCCATTAAAACAACACAGAAGGGGACTCAAGTTGAGAGCTCAAGAGAATGCTTGTGTAAGCAGGTGTGTCTTCAAAAGCTGACAGAAGACAGGTGGGGCCTCTTGCGGTTCTGCTAATTCTGCTAATACAGAACCCCAAAATCTGAGAAGGGGATTTGGCAGAGGAGGAATTCATAAGCATCCCTTTAAAAACACACCAACTGGAAATTAGGAAGTTAACTCTGAACAAAACGTTGACATTTGGTGGTGGTGAAATTTGGTTCCCCTGGCAATGTGGCATTTTCAGGGGGGCATTACGTTATTTGAAGATTCATGGGAAGAAATTGGCCTCTCATGGCAATGGCAGTAGTGGCAGTCCTTTTCTGTTTCTAAAGATGCTTTTAAGCTGTTTTTTTCTCAAAACACGTAGCTCGTTTAGTGGCCAGTGCCATTTTTAAAAACCTGGAATGTTCTGAAACTTTGCTATGTTCTGGGCCATTTTATTTTTAAAATAAATAAATAAGTAATGGCAATCAGCAGCTATCAAGATACATACATACTCTTTAATATATATTGTGGAAGTGTGATCACAATGTAATTTGTGTAGTTGTTGATAGATGGCACTAGCCTTGCATACTACAGCAGGATGACAAGACAAGGAGGTGGAGACTGGTGGAGGAGAAAATGCCAAGGCTGAGGCAGAGGAGGAAGGGCAGGTGGTGGTGGTGAGATGACAATTCAGATGAGGAGGTGGGAAGGGGACTAAAGAAGGAGGCAGAGGAGGCAGAGGAGGCAGCTGAGGATGCCTGAGAGGAGGGAACAAGGATGTGGGGAGCAATGGGGATAGCCCATTTGCTGTTGAAAGATGCTGCATGGGATGGCTTGCAAAGGGCTCCTGGGAACAAACATGCACAGCCAAAGCAAGCTGCCCCTCCCCCCCAAACATGGGGCGGGGAGAAGGAAAGCTTCAGTGCTTGGAGGATGGAAGTGCTGAGCAGGATCTACTTCCCCCTGCATTGCCTGGAGATCATTCCAGGCTAATTGGCATGCGTGAGAGAGCTCCCTCCAGGATGGAGGAAGGCAGGCAGGTGTAAAGGAAGGAGGTGTGGCTTTCACCACTATAGCTATCACCACTGTCGTAATCATTTTGGGGCCATGAATTTGGACTGTGGGACAGTTTTCACACAGCTCACCCCCCTAAAAGCTACTGATTCCTTGTGTGAGCTGCATAAATTCAATGTGCTAAATATTTTTGCAAGGTGGGTCCTTTTTTTGAATGCCTATAACAGAAAGGCCAATCTTTTCTTAACTAATATTGAATGTCTCCTCAAGCATACATGGCAAAATCCACTTTCAGAACCCTTCACTGTGATCGATAGAAGCAGTATTTGGGTTACTGAACCTACAGTGAGGATTATTTTGCAGATGTGCTTTGTCCTTGGCATTTGTACCAAGTGCTGTACTGGCAGCTCCTCTAGATACTTTTTGAGTTTTCTTCTTCTGTGGTCCTTTTGCTGCTGCACTAATTTATTAAACAAAGCTCCCACTCCAAAGCTTTCTTTCCTTTCCCAAAGCGTGTCTCTCTGCCTCACAATCCAGAAATAACTGGATCACTGAGCCATAGCATATTAGGCATGTCATATTCACAATAAAAAATGTTCATGCAAATGAAATGGATGAAGCACACAGGGAAGAACTGAGCCTCTGCAGGCTGCTGAGTTTTTCAGTGCAGTGTTTTAAATATAATGGACGCTTACTGCCAAATTAGAGGGGAAAAGAACCCATCATTCTACAGTATACTGCAATTACATATATAAGCTTTTGCATGAAAAGAAGATGAAGACCAACGTGATCCCCATGAGACGGTGTAAAGATAGGGGAAACAATACTTGCACATCTTGAAAGAAAAGCAGCTACTCATGTGGGGGAAGGAATGGTAAAAGCCAAAGTTCTCAGATTTTATTCAGAAATCCTTGGGGCTTACCTGGCATCTCTGCATGTTTCACTCTCATCTTTGAAAGCAACCTTATACCAAGTCAGACCACTGGTCCATCTAGCTCAGTACTGTTAAGACTGACTGGCAGCTGTCGAAGATTTCAGACAGGAGTCTTTCCCAGCCCTACCTGGAGATGCCAGGGATTGAACCGGGGACCTTCTGCATGCAAAGTAGGTTCTCTACTACTGAGCTATGGTTCTTCCTCTGTGGCTCTTTCCCTTGACCTAGGCCAATCCAGTAGTCCAGAAAAAGTTTTTTTTTCTTTTAAAGGAATTTCCTTCTGTTGAATATTTCAACATGACAGTTGGATCCCCAGCTGGAATAAAGGTCACAGTTTAAATGTCCTCGTTTCCCATATAATTTTGTTCTTAGAGATTTAATAAAAATCTTGAAGAATCGAGGACTCCTGAAATGTTGTTTAACACAGCAAAGACAAGACATGGCTCATGACTGCAGCTTACAAATTCACCAAGCATATTAATATAATGGCAATAAGTGGGCCATCAGTTATGGTAAAAGAGTGCCATTTATGATTACCTTACCAAATATGTGGAGTAGGGAATGGGATTGTGGCCAACACGCTCTCTTTCCCACAGTGAGTAGCTGACCTACATCTGTGACCAATGGACACCTTTTCTATTTTATTAATTTATTTATTTCAGGTACTTATAGTCCATCCTTCACTCAAGAATCCTAGCGACAGTAACATTAAAAATCATTTTTTTTAAAAAAAAACTTAAATAAACTAATCAGCATCATAAAATTAATAACACTAACAATCAACAAATAAAACAGACTGCAGAAGTGAAAATAAAATATAATCATGCCCTTAATTGTTTCCCAAAAGCCCAGGCAAAGAGGGACATCTTTACCTTGTAATTTCATTTGCATAGCATCTGCATTAAAAAAGACCATAATGTGTAAGCCTAGACCATATAATCTATCTCCAGATTTCCCATGGCATATCAAGAATGCAATGTGTTCTAAAGGCCTTGGATTTTTTCACACGTCTGTGCCCACACATGGACATCTTGTAGGCAGGACAGGTTTTCACAGTGGTCCTAATAGGTGACCACAGTCCCAATCACTGACTGTGTATATCTCTTATATTGTTCAGAATTGGTTCAGAGTTTTTGCATATAAGGAGAAATAGTAAAATCAGTCTTTTAAGGTATTTAGGCAGGAGATCAAAGGAAAGTCTTTAGCAGTTAGGACAGTCTTTTCTAATGTGGTGCCCTCCAGATGTTGAATTATAACTTCTGTGTTGGAATTACTTTTTAAGATGTTTTTAAAGCTTTTTTTTTTTAAAAAAGATGTTGAAGAATGTTTTGTTTTAACATGTTTTTAAAGATGCTTTGTTTTAAAATAATGTTGAAGTCTGTTTTTATGCGTTTTAGAGTGTTTTGGGTGTTTTTGTTTGCTGCCCTGGGCTCCTGCTGGAAGGAAGGGTGGGATATAAATTTCATAAACAAATAAACAAACAAACTTCCATCAGTCCCAGTCAGCAGGGCCAGTGGTCAGAGTTGATGGAAATTATAGTCCTAAACATCTGGAGGGTGCCCAGGTTGAGAAAGGTTTCCTTAGGGACTAAACTTTTCTAATACCTCCATTAGACACCTTAAGGACAAAGAGGTGATTAATTTTAAAATGAAGGCAGAAACATTTGTACTGGATGGACTTTTGTACTGGATGGTTACTTCAGATGTGTACTATAAGAGTGAAGAGATATTTTCACTTAATATTTGGATCTCTTCCCTTCCCTTCCGGCTTCAGGGGATTCTATCCGATTAGGGATTTTGAACACAGTGAATTGGTGCCCACAGGAGTGGTTTTGTTTTTTCCATAATTTTGGGTGGTCATCTTCAACACAGCAAAGATTGAGATTCATGGGGAGAGAGCATGTGAGGATGGTGAGAGGGAGCTTAAGTGCACATCCTTGCTGCCATCCACAGTTTTAGCATTCGTGTGTTCAAGTAAATGCCTGAATATGCCAGATATGTGTGCTAGATGCTTTCCCAGCATAGTGACTCTTCACCACTGGCATGATTTATATTCGATAATATGAACCAATCTCTTAGATCACATTAATCCACTATTGGGAAACAGCATGTTTAGCTTGCATCATGGAGTCATACCACGTGCCTCTGCCCTCCACAACACATCATACATGAGACTGGAGCCTCATGTGGTGACATATGTATCCATCTTGTGATTTAGGCTGTTGTGCATCAGGTCTTTGCATGAATTCCACCATTTAAGAATGTTTGGACATGGAGATTCTCACCTTAACTCTCAGGGTCATGTCAGGTCACTTTAGACATCTAGATGATTTTCAGGCATTCTCTTCTTCAGTCTGTGAAATCAGCAGATTGTCTATGAGCATTTCCAATCCTTTTAAAGCACAATTTAGTTTCAGTTCCCTTTTCTTGTGCGCCTTGTTATACTTACTCCTTTAAACAAACAGGACATTTATTTTTGTTGGCTCTGTTAAGAGGTAAAGAAATTAGCTGAGTGCAAGACAGTTGGCAATTTTCTGCCTTATCTTGCAGATTAACCGCCCTATTTACTGCTTTTGCAAACGTACAAGAAATCTAGAGTCACAGAAGTTAACTCTGCAGAAGACACTAATTCAGTCCTTGGGGACTGACTCAGGGCAGTCCTTTAAAGCATGTTCCCCAAGCTTCTGCAGCCGCAATCTAATCTGAAAAGTACTAAACCAAAGCACTGCTATAGCTCTCTTTAGAGACACTCTATCACAGCCGTGCACTAGTAAGTGATGTCTTCTGATACTGAGCCAAAATGATTAATGCTTAGCTTTATTTACCACTTCTGCAGTTATTTTTAATTGTACATGAAGCAATCTGTGCACACACAGCCAATGTGGAGTGGGGTAGTTCATTGTATATAATATATTTGAACTTTGGCACACCTTTTAAATGTGCTGTGCTTTCTAGGCCCTTTTACCTAAGCCAGATTCAAAAAGTGATGTAACTATTAAGGAACTGCAGTCATAAAGATAAAATCCTAAAATCAAAAGTAGGGGGAAAAGCACCAATCTCCAGAATAAAACAAAACAAGGAACTTCAAAATGTGCTAGAGAAAACTGTTTTTGCATTGCTCCAGACAGTCACTATCTTAAGTCATGGAAGGTGACTGAAATGGAGGGGACAGAACTAGTGTGCTCATCTGCACTGACCCTTTCATATGTTTCCTTGAACTGGGAATGTAATCCCTGCATATGGCTTGCAAGGAAAGAGACAATAAAGAGACTAGAGAGGGAGGAGAGAGGGAGGAGAGAGAGAAAGTAAAATAACCATCCAGAGAAGATGATGGAGAAGAGTGTCACCTGCCTTCAACCCTCACACAGTGATCAACCAGCATGAGCTCCACAGCCAAGAAATGTGGCAGAGACTAAGGCTCACAGCTAAATCCCATCCCAGGACTGTATCACTGGAGAATACTTACTATTCAGAAGTAAGTCCCAGTGAGGTCAATGAGGCTTACTCACAGGTGAGCGGGTATAGTATTGCAGCTTTAGAAACTGATAGAGATGACATGAAAGAGATGTATTATACGGCCATGAGAGTGGCTGTATACAATAGCCAGCATAGATTTTTTTGCATTCGGCAGTGTTAAATTGAAAATACCCCCACACCATTCTGATGCTTCCCATAAGTTCATTTCAAAACAAAACCGTACCAAACATATAGTCCTGAACTCAGAAATGCTTGTTTAACAACCCTCTAAATTTTTATGGCAATACATCCCAGTCAGAGGGAATTTGGAGTTCAAAGTGTAAAAAGAGAGAAAAAAAAACAGATCCTTGTTGAACTTTTTTCTGTCAGTGTTCTCATAGTTTGTTGCAATTAATGAAAAATCAGCCATGTTCACAGAGTACCTCTAATCCTATTACTGACCTTGCTCCATACTCTGACCTTCATTTTCTGCAGTTTAAAAGTTAAAAAAAAAGCCTGGCAGATTTTTAATTAATTTAAGAAATTTAGCATTGGAGTCAATGATAAACTGGGGCATGCTCAGTAAGAATCAACTGTCAGTGTTCCAAAAGCAAAACTCACAGCTGCTTGGCTTGGCTAACCGGAGGGCCACACCCACACCAGACCTGTATTTCACTTGAGACAGTCATGTCAAAGAATTCTGGGAAGTGTAATTTGTGAAGGGTGCTGAGAGGAGACTCCTATTGCCCTGAAAGAGCTCCAGTGGCCAGAGTGGGTTAACAGTCAGCTGCTCTTATTGAAGCTCTGTGAGGGGAACAGGGCATCTCCTAGTAACTCTCAGCATCCATCACTAACTACACTTCACAGGATTCCTTGGGAGAAGCCATGACTGTCTAAAGTGGAATAAAGGTCTGGTGTAGATGTGGCCAGAGACAGTTTTGGTTTAAATTTGGGTGGGAGAATACATGTGCCTGCTGTAGAATAAAAAGGTGGGGGAAATGCTGAAAAACCAATGATACTGTTCACAATGGAAAGGAAAGGGACTTCCCCTCTGCCCAGTGCCCACACACCCAATTCCCTCCCCCTCCCCCTTCTTCCATCCCCTTTCCCTTCCTGCCCCCTCCTCCCCTTCCTGCCCCTCCCCAGGTCAGTTTCACCTATTCTAAGCATGACTGCACAAGAGTAAATCCCACTGAAGTAAAAAAGAATGCAAATGATCAAACCTGCCCTCCGCTCCTCCTCCCTCCTACCCCCTCCCTCTTGCCCCTTCCCTCCCCCTTACTTTGCCCCTCCCTCCCCTCCCCCTTCCATTTCCCTCCTTCCTCCTCCTCCTCCCCTTTCTCCTCCTTCTCCTCCATCGTGGTCAGTTTTACCTATCTTAAGGACAATTGCATGGGAGTAAATGCCATTGAACTCAATGAACATGCAAATGCTCAAACCTATCCTCCCCTCCTCCTCCGTCCTATCACCTCCCTTTTGCCCCTTTCCTTTCCTTCCTTTGCCCCTCCCCTTCCAATCTCCTTCCCCCTTCGCCTCCTCCCCTCCCCCTCCCCCATGGTCAGTTTTACCTATCCTAACCATGATTGCATTGGAGTAAATCCTACTGAACTCAATAAGCATGCAAATGATCAAAACTGCCCTCCTCCTCCGCTCCTGCCTTTTCCCATCCCCCTCCTCCCCTCTGCCCTTCCTCCCCTCCCTACTCCTCCCCTACCCCTGCCCTTCCTCCTCCTCCCCTTCCCATCCCCTGTTGTCAGTTTCATCTGTCCTAAACATGAGTTCAGTGGGATTTACTTCCTTGGAATCAATAAGCATGCAAATGTTCAATCCATTCTCAGCAAACTTGAACAGGATCCTATTTCTTACCTCCTGGATTAAAAAGCAGAGAAATTTCACTAATAGGCAAAAAAAAATTCTTGCAGTTTAAGAACGTACCTATAGCCAAGAAATATTTCTATCTAAAAAGCAGGGAAATTGGGCAGCTCTAGTGAATGCACCAGGAGAGCAGGAGACCTGACCTCCTCTCTGAGATATTGTACTGCCCTTCAAATTTGTCAAAATGCAAACACAATTTGGGTTGGTCTTTCACAGTCCAATCTACTTGCTGTGTAGCTTGGAAGAATTTGGTAACATGTGCCTCTGACCATATGATGAGTGGTGGCAACACCTGCAATCAGCCCAAATAACAGAAACAAGACATGTGCAGCATTGATCTTGTTTTAGCAGGGAGGAAGCAAAACATTGGTCAGATACTCACTTTAAATATGTTTGATTTACTTTGCAATTTTAGTGAAATTTCCTATAGTAAATCATTTCCTTTTCCTTCTGTTTCTGTGAATATGTGAAGTACAGCAACACATTGCAACACTAAAAAAACCTCCAAAAACAATTGTGAAGTAATGGCACTGAGTATTCTGCAGAATAGTTTCCAATGTACATGAGGAGTGTCTCAGTTTGCACAAGATAAAAGAGTGGCAAGTGAAATATATTCTAGCAAAATTCTAGGTGTGCTCTACGTTTTTAATTGACCATGCCCATCTTGCCTTAAGTGGAGTGGTTTCAACATAGCAGGCTGAAAACATGCTTCTTGGCCAGGCCAAGTTTATTTTTTCCAACAGCTAGAGTCATTGCTGAAGTAGCAACATATTGTAATCAGTCTGATTTTACATCTAACTGCAGTTTCAGATTCAACTGTTAATGCACCAGAATATAAACAGAGCAGGACCTCGTTTGAAATACAAAAGGCTGTCTCCACCATATATGACACTGACCAATGAAAAGGCTTTGAAATTAATAAAAATAAATTTGACACAGATTTCTAAGATGAATAATGAGATAATTATACTTTTCTAGGTTAGATTCTCTGTAGAAACAGTAGTAACAGGAAAGAAGCAAAGTAACAGGAATACCAACAAACATAGAAAAATGTAATTTTCCATCTTTGGAGATGGCAGGTGTTGCTACCACTCACCATATGCTCAGAGGCACATGTTACCAATTTCTTCCAAGCTACACAGGAAGCGGATTGGACTTTGAAAGACCAACCCAAATTGTGTTTGCATTTTGACAAATTTGAAGGGCAGTCCAATATCTCAGAGAGGAGATCAGGTCTCCTGCTCCCCTGGTACATTCACTATAGCTGCCCAATTTCCCTGCTTTTTAAAGTTTGATAGAAATATATGTTGGCTACTGGTTCATTCTTAAACCCCAAGGGTTTTTTTTTGCCTATTAGTGAATAAAACTATGCATGGTGTGGGGAAAGTGGATAGGGCAAAGTTTTTCTCCCTCTCTCATAATACTAGCATTCATGGATATCCAATGAAGCTGAGTGTTGAAAGATTCAGGACAGACAAAATAAAGTACTTCTACACATAGCAGCACATCGCTAAACCATGAAGTTTGCTTCTAGATGTAGTGCTAGTCACCAGCTTGGATAGTTTCAAAGGAGGATTAGAAAAATTCATGAAGAATCTGCCAATATACCATTTCAATTATTTCATTTCAAGCTTGGCACTCAAGCAGAGTCTTTCCTCTGAAATTTCTGCACATTCTGCACATCATCTCTTAGTCTTGCTGCCTGGTGCTTAGCATGCTCTCATATCCTCCACATCTATCTGTGCTAGCAATTTAATTGGCATGTACCTGCTAACTTCCTGAAATCTTTTTTGAATATTGAATTTAACTATATACAGATATAAAATAACTAGTTTGTATTCATATGGGTGGAGGGATAGCAAAACACGGCTGATCTTGCCACTGTCCTGTGTAGGGCTGAAGCATTGAACACCTATGCAGTTATGGCATCAATCTGCATGGCACCTCTGTTGCAACACTCTAACGTGCACTGATGCCTTACTCATAGTTAAACATCTCAGTAATGAAGATTGCTCATAGCTCTGAAATATCTGCTACACCAAACATTTCTCTCTTACCTAGGGATGTGTGCACACCCACCCCAAATAATAATCTAGTCTTCAGGGTTTATTTGACATTTTTCAGATTATTTGCTTCAGGATGAACTCCCAATTTGCCATTGCTTTGAATATACATTAGGCAGAATTTCTCTTGCAACTTTGCATCTAACCTGACCACACCCCATTAGTATCTTTTCCTCCTAAATAATGTCTAAATATCTCTTTGATACAGTTAATATGACTCCTCTTGAGTAATCTTGCTTGGTTCAGTTTGCTTAACTGTCTCAACTCCTCTTAGATAATTTAACTAGGTTCATATCACTTAGCTCACTGGGATGTCAGTCAATATCCCTGTTTCAGAAAAATACCTTCTTAATCATGAACCTGCATTCATCAAGATTCAACTCTCTTGAGTAAGAATCCAGGATTAGTAAATTGGTACAGAATCATTGTATATTGACTCTAATAGTCAATATACCAAAATAATTCAGAATTATTTACATACCACAATATAATAATTCCCATGCTGTTTTTAAAGCCATTAAGGCTAAATTCAAGTATAATTCAAAGCTCTAACATTAACGCCTAAATAAAACATTAAAAACTTTAATCAAAACTCAGTAACATCTCAACCTTCCTTACATTACTTCTAACACCCAAATATATTATACTTAATTTGATGGCTCATTTAAAAAATCATTATGATGGAGAAATAACTCCCACCAGAAAACTGAGTAGGAAGCAAAACAAACCTTACTGAAGAGATGTCTGAAACGGAAATATTTCACTTATTGTTTCTCATGTTTAGATGGTGTTTCACTTACAATATTTACTACAGTATTCAAATGCAAACATATAGATCTATATCAAAATGATAGCTCACATTTACTCTTAAAAATACCACATTCTCAGATTTATGGGTGAATGCACATGAAAGTTACACAGACCAAAATTAAGCCTGTAAAAGTGTAGAAATTACATTCAAGGGTTTTCATGCAGGGCACCTTTAAAGTTTGATATATTTTTTTAAGTCTGCTTTATTTTCTGCTAGAATAGGATGCAATTTTTAGATGTGGTCAGCCCTTCTAAGGGGGCAGTGCCTGCAACATTTCAGAATGATAGCTGCAGTCAGTAGCAGATGGCAGGGTGATAATATTTATCTGACTTCCTGTCAGAGGTGTAATTGTGGTTTAACAAGAGGGAGAGGTGTAAGGTGGCAGTGAGGTTGGTATGGTGGAAATCCCCGCCCCCAAGATCCACATGAAAAACAAACACATTTTAATTTCAACATCCCTCCCCCAAATTATGGTGATTGGAGTGCCCTGGGAAAGAGAATTCATTGTGATTAAAACTTACGCCTGTTTGCCCAAATGAAAGATCCTGATGCCTCGCCACCCTTATTTGAGCTCAGGTTTCCATAGCAAGCTTAGTGTCTCTCTCTATTTTTCTTCTTCAGAAATGCAGTGGACAAGTATCCAATGTACTCCCGCCGAAGATAAAAGCACCTTAGGGGCAATTTTTGATGGAAAAATGATCCAAGGGAAAGGGTTAGGAACCCATCTTGGTGATTTTTAAAACTGTAATGATTCTTAGAGAGAATTATAGAAATACAATTCAGGTGCTGTTCTACCCTAATAAAGCTAGAACAGAATAAGTTTCAGGTTAAAGGGAGATATTCATTCCCTTACAGTTTGGATACTGCATTGTTAATATAAACTGTGATCCCCAAACGCTGTCTTCTGCAGCATTCCAATTTCCCACTGGCTTAGTGGGGCTATTCCAGAGTAAGCATTTTGAGAATTGTTTGCTACGTAGTACCTTTGTGACCATGAAATGAATGAAGACTTTCATAAATGAAATCTTCCCCACTCTTTTGCATTGGGAAGAGCTCAGCTTCCTTAGGTCAGGGATGACATCTTTTGGCAGAATATCCTAATAAATGTGCAATCAAGCAAAGAACTCTGCCCTGCAGTCAGACAGAGAAGCAGCTTCCAGTGCTACCAGCCCTTCAACCTTCAAGAACACTTAATTCAATAGTGGGAGGAAATTGCAGGAGAGCAAAGTCTTTAAGAGGCCAAGAGCTGTCAAGGTAAAAAAGAAGAAATAAAAAGCAATGAGTGCTTCTTTCCTCCTAATGGGATTTTGAGTCCGTTTGAGTTATTAATTGGCTAATAATCCTGAACCAGTTGCACATGTAGCTGCAGGCTCCCTGTTCTGAAGGCTGCATCAGCAGCAGTCAAGGGACACATCAGCAAAAATGTGACCTTTACCGTCCCTCCTGGCTACATCATCTTCTGGCTTGATTTGCTATGAGTAGTGATAAAAGAAAAATAGATAGTCTGGGGCAAAGAGAACTAGCCACTGTGTTAGGTCACAGCAGAATTGTGAAGCTGCAACAAGAATTGTGAAGATGGATTTCTCGATGCCGCACGCCCTCCACAGGGGTAAAGGTCCTATTAGAATGGTCCGCCCCAGGCGCCTGATGGATCCAGATGGTTTCCTGACAGTGCTTGGGGAATTGGAACCTGCTGAAGGTCGCCCGGTCGATGCCCTGGTGATGGAGTGGAATGAGAGGATCGCCGGGGCGTTAGACTGAGTGGCTCCGAAATGTCCTCTCCCCCTGAGTAGAACTCAAGTAGCACCATGGTACACACCACGGTTGCGTACTTTGAGACAGGAGGTGAGACGACTAGAGCGCCGGTGGCGGAAGTCGCGCTCCAAAGATGCTCGGACACAGGTTAGAGCAGCAATAGCTGCCTACCAAGTGGCGGTAAAGGCAGGAAAGAGGGAATACTTTGCTGCCTCTATTGCATCAGCTGAGTGCTGTCCCAGGAGGTTGTTCCAGGTGGTCCGAAGCCTGTTCGGTCCAGTTGCTCAGGAACCCTTGGAACAGTCTAAGGCCTCCTGTGACAAATTGGCAAAGCACTTTGCTGATAAAATCGAACACCTGAGGAGCTCGATTCCGTGCGCCATGGATACAGTGAGTGAGCTAGAGTTAACCAGTTGCAAACCGGTCAAATGGGATCGATTCCGGCCTCTTCCTGCTGAGGATGTGGACAAGGTGCTCTCATCTGTAAAGCCTACCACTTGTCTAAATGACCCTTGCCCATCATGGCTCCTTATGAGCTGCAAAGAGAGATTGGGTGAGGGGATCAAGGCAATGGTTAATGCATCCTTGCAAGAGGGTGTTATGCCACTAGCCCTCAAGGAGGCTATTATTAAACCCATCTTAAAGAAGTCCTCCTTGGATCCCCAGATTTTAAACAACTTCCGCCCAATTTCAAACTTACCATTCTTGGGCAAGGTCATTGAGAGAGTGGTGGCAAATCAGTTGCAGACACACTTGGATGAAACGGATTATCTAGATCCATACCAATCGGGTTTCAGGACTGGACATGGAACTGAAACAGCCTTGGTCGCTCTGGTAGATGATATGAGGAGGGCACTGGATAGGGGAGAATTCACCTTCCTTGTCCTCCTGGATCTCTCAGCGGTTTTTGATACCGTCGACCACGGTATCCTTTTAGATCGCCTGGAGAGTTTGGGATTGGGAGGCACGGTTTTACGGTGGTTCCAGTCCTTTCTCTCTGATAGGCGCCAACAGGTAGCATTGGGTGACGAGGTTTCAGACCCTTGGCCTCTCAATTGTGGTGTGCCACAGGGTTCTATCCTCTCTCCCATGCTATTTAGCATCTATGTAAAGCTGCTGGGAGAGATCATCAGGAGATTTGGGCTGCAGTGTCACCAATATGCGGATGACACTCAGCTCTATCTCTCATTTAAATCTTCACCAGAGAGGGCTGTGGAGACCATGTCCAAGTGCCTGGAATCTGTGAGTGGATGGATGGGCAGGAACAGGTTGAAGTTGAACCCTGATAAGACCGAGGTACTACTTGTGGGAGACAAGGGAGGGTTAGGAGATGTTGACCTGGTGTTTGGTGGGGTGAAGTTGCCCCTACAGGACCAGGTCCGCAGCCTCGGGGTTGTTCTTGATTCCAAGCTGTCCATGGAGGCTCAGATTTCGGCTGTGAGCCGGGCAGCTTGGTATCAATTACACCTTATATGTAGGCTGCAACCCTACCTCCCTGTTCAACAGCTCCCGCTAGTGGTGCATGCCCTGGTCACCTCTCGATTGGACTACTGTAATGCGCTCTACATGGGGTTACCCTTGAAAACGACCCGGAAATTACAGCTTATACAGAATGCGGCGGCGCGCTTACTTACCAACAGCCGCCGCCGAGATCACATCACGCCAGTGTTGTTTGACCTACACTGGGTGCCGGTTGTTTTCCGGGCCCGATTCAAGGTGTTGGTTTTAACCTTTAAAACCCTGTACGGTTTCGGCCCAGATTACCTGAAAGAGCGCCTCCACCGCCACCAATTATGCCACCCAACTAGATCAGCCACACAAGGCCTTCTCTCAATCCCTCCAACCAAAACAGCTAGGTTGGTGGGTACTAGGGAGAAGGCCTTTTCTGTGGTGGCCCCCACTCTCTGGAACTCCCTCCCATATGATCTTCAACATGCCCCTTCCCTAGATGTATTCCGCAAGGCCCTGAAGACGTGGCTATTCCAGCAATCCTTTGAGGTGATTGGGTAAATCACCATGATTCTGTCATTTATCGTATGTTGTTATTATAATTGCTTTTATATGTATTGATGACTGTCCAGTATTTTACCTATTGTTATTAATGTGATTACATCTGTTATTATTGTATTTTATCTCTTTTAATGTACGTCGCCTAGAGTGGCTAATTGCCAGATAGGCAACAAACAAATTAAATATTATTATTATTATTATTACTGGAGCTTTTGCTGTGTTCAGTGGAACACTTTGTGTACAAGGCTTGGTGTTGTATGTTTTATAGTGACCAGGAACAATAGAGGCACTAATGAGGAGAGCATGCTGCCCCCCCTCAGTCCAATATTCCCTAGCCTCTTTTTGAGTTTCATCTATTGACAACTTGTAATGCTATCAAAAAACAAAATGGATTTCATGGCTTGATAAAAAGGTCATAAGAACACAAGAAGAGCCCTCTAGATTGGATATGGGCCCCATCTAGTACAGCATCTTATTTCAAACAGTGGCTAGCTAGCCAAAAGCCACTGAGAAGCCCACATGGGCTTATGATGCTGGATCTCACAGACTGATATGGACTGTTAACATTTTGGGGAGGGGGGTTCTCCCATAGCAATTGGCCATCAGGTACAGACACAGAATCAATACTGTTGGGAGACCATCTAGGCCAAATTCCAACTAAAATACAGGATCATCGGTCTTTTTGCTTCTGCTGATCGTCTGCCTATGCAGTCCAGGCATCAGTGTGATGAAAGCAGAAAACAGATGGACTCAGCCTTTACCAGCCTGGTGACTTCCAAATGTTTTTGATTATAATTCTCCGTAGCACCAGGGAGCATAGCTATATTGGCTGGGGCTGATGAGAGTTGTAGTCCAAAATATATGGAGGGCAACAGCTGCACTACAGGAAGGTGCTTGTGAAGCAGAAGTTCTAACTGCCAGGATGAATGATGCAAGTGAAGGCAAACAGCCCCCAGAGTTCACTGGTTAATCTAATTTGTGGAAAATTCCTTCCCTGTTCCAAATATGGCTGTCAGTCAGATCCCCAGATGAGTAAATCCCATCCACTGAGGCTTTCGAAAGGATTCTTATAGAACCATTACTACCTGCCACCGAATATTGTATCTAGAGTTGCAGTCATCCAATAATCCAGAGGAAGAAAGGAAATATCTATATTGTATGAAGGGGGAAAGTCCTTCCTAGGAATAATCTCTCTCACGGTTCTGAAGGCTTGCAAAATAAGTGCCTTGGATCCAGCTTTGCATGAATATCCTACATCAGTGACAAATTGTGCAAGCAAATAGGCGCTGTGCAGATGATTCCTGCTCTGGTTCTACAGATGGGGTTGCAAGCATGTAGCCCTTGTTAGAAAATGAGTGTAGTGCCCAGCTCTCTTCTTCAAACAGCTGATGGGTGTCATTACAGATTATCTAATTAGTGATATCAACTTATTATACTCTTTCTGCTTTTGAGATAGGCAGTAGCAACTCTTAGGCCGAAACGACATGCTACATTCAAATGTGCATAAATGCACCTCAACAGTCCTTTCTTTTCTCACTTCATAGGAAAAAATTGGTATGGAAAATTGTCATCAGGCAGGCCACTTTGCTGTATTCTTTTTCATGCCTGGTTAAAATATTTCTGTTTAGGTAAGCCTATCCAGACACATAGATGCTGATGTGTTTTGATGTCTTTTTGCCCACTGCTGTTTTTAATTTTTTTCAAAAATGTTTTAATTACTTGTGTTTAACTGTTTTTATTGATTATTTTAATGTTTCTTGTAAACCACTTAGAGGCTTTACACAATCAAGAAGTATATAAATTTTGTTAAAAAGATTAAATTAATGGAAAAGCAGAAGAGGTGCTTAACCCCTTTCAATACCCACCATATCTCTGCTCCGCATCTCCTCAGCTACTTTTCCTTGAGTAAGACTCAATATGCATGCTTACCTTACAAATATGCACAGAAAGGAGATGTCTTCACAAATGTCTTCAGAATATGACTACTAGAGAGGAGTCAACTACTGTAATTTTGATACCTTGGGCCGCATACACATCATACATTTAAAGCACGTTTAAATTACACCCCCTCCCAGAATCCTGAGAACTGTAGTTTGCTAGGGGTGTTGGGTGCTTTGTGAGGGGTAAACTACAGTTTCTAGGATTCTTGGGGAGGATTCTTCCTAAAGACTACATGGAATTCTTCAAATGGATCAAGCACTGGTGCCATTCCTAATGTCAAAATAATGAGGCTGACATAAATTTGGAAGCCACAGTATTAATTAGTATACTTTCTTTAAAAAGTGGGGAGGTTATGTGAAGTAAACTTCAAGATGGAATATATATAACCCATTATTTATAATAACACACATATGCTATATTTAAGAAAACATGAGCATAACATAATTTTGGAAGGTTTTCACAATGTGTCTTCTGATTCTGTGCCCATTATGTCATATTTCAAAGATACTTTCTCAGTCATATGGACAAGAAAATTAAGTTGGATTCCTGCATTGAGCAGGGGGTTGGACTTGATAGCCTGATACCCTTCCAACTCTACTATTGTATGATTCTATGATTTAGGAAAGGCAAAAAAAATATTGTGGTTATCAGCATTCGAATTATAGATTATTGCTTGTCCGTGACATTAGAGTATGAAGTATGAGTTCTGCATATTTGGATCTCTCTAAAGACTGGTGTAAATTACTTAAATCTTCTTAGACACTTCCTTGAGGTTAAATGATGGTCCTTTGTGCATATTTTATTTAAAAATGTAACATTAAAAGAAAAAGGAAAAGCGGCATAATGTGGACAAAGTTTGCCAGATCTCCGGTTTTCAGCTGGAGTCTTTCGCAAAAGGGGGCCGTCTCCAGTCTCCAGCCATATTCTCCTTAAACACGTGGACCTCCGGTTTTCCAGTGCCCCCCCAGCCATGCATGCGTGATTCACGCACTCATACGCCAAAGGTTCTGGCTGCCTGCCCTTTCCCAGTCAGCCATCCTCTGCTTACTGCTTGCTGCCTCCCTCCCTCCTTCCTTCTTGCCCAGGTGATGCCAAGGAGCAGCACCCCCCCAGTGGTGTCCCAAGGGGGGTGGGGGGTGGCCCACCCCAGGTGTAGTCAATAAGGGAGTGCAATAAGGGGATGCAAGATGGAGTAGGGTTACCAGGTGTCTGATTTTCAGCGGGAGTTTCTGGTTTTGGGGGGGTCCCCTCTGGGTCTCTGCCTAAGGTACCTTAATTTCCAGACTCTCTGCTTCAATTTTAAAAAAAATTAAGTTTCTAGGTGGTCTGGTTCCCGAGATATACACCAAAACGTCAGCCGCCCCCAGCGACTGTTTAATCTGTTTATTAATGGATCTGTATAGCAGCTCTTAGCAGAGCTTGGGAAATTTACTTTTTTAAACTACAACTCCCATCAGCCCCAGCCAGCATGGCCACTGGATTGGGCTGATGGGAGTTGTAGTTCAAAAAAATAACTTTCCCAAACTGGGGCTCTAACCCCGCCCTTTCAGGATTGTAGCCAATAAGGGAAGCCAGGGTTGTGATTTGTTGACCCAGGCAGTGCTTGGGCTTCATTGCAACATCAGAAAATGGTGGTTTTCAGATCTTCAGTTTCAGTAATAAGTAAGAATATGGCTTAAAGTTTTTTTTCTCTTGTGTGCCCCAGGCTGACCCTGGGCTGTTGGATAGGGCAGTGCTTTGAAAACCTTGGCAATATGAAAATATTTAATCCAATACTTGCTTTTAATGCTAATGCCATGTACCTGGAATAAACCCCATTGAATTCATTAGGACTTACTTTTGAGTAGACATGGTTAGGATTGTGCTGTAAATTAATGGGACTTCTGAGTAAACATAACAAAGAATTGTGTTTGTGTTGTTAATCTTTCCCTCTCTCTCCAATCCAATTTTTAAAGCAATTAGGCAGGGTTTATCTAGGTATCACATTTTTTATTATGTAGGAAACTAATACTGATCTTTAAAAAAAATGTTCTGCAATGGCCACCTGGTTTGATAATAAACTATTATATGGGGTGTATTTTTACAAGTGTGTGTGTGTATGGAGTCTTTCCAACAATCCTGTGAGGTAGGGTTGGTGATTGGAAACCAAGGCAGCTCACAATAAGAAATAAATCCCTTTAAAAACCAATAACCATAAAACAAGTATAAACAGTTGCAAAACAGCTTAAAGTGGCATGATTCTGAATTTTGGGTTGGGTGAATGAAGTTTATTTATTTATTTTGCCAGGGTGGCAAACAAAAGCACTAAAACACTTTAAAAATCATAAAAACAGACTTTAAAATATATTAAAACAAAACTTATTTAAAAACATTTTAAAAAGCTGTGACTCCAAAAATTATTTATGTATTTTATTTACAACAGTTACATACTGCTTTTTATTGTAAAAAAATCTCAAAGCGGTTTACAGAAAGAATTAAAACAATAATATTATTGGCAAAAACAAAGACGTATTGAAAAACATTCAAATTAATAAAACCAACAATGAGTTAAAAACAGATTTAAAAACACAATAGCTTTTACATGCGTGGATAGACTTGCCTAAAGAAAAATGATTTTAGCAGGTGCTGAAAAGGAGCATTTGCCTAATGTCAATAGGCAAGGAGTTCCAAAGCGTAGGTGTTGCCACTTCGTTGTTGTTGTTATGTGCCTTCAAGTCAATTTTGACTTATGGCGACCCTATGAATCAGTGACCTCCAATAGCATCTGTCATGAACCACCCTGTTCAGATCTTGTAAGTTCAGGTCTGTGGCTTCATTTATGGAATCAATCCATCTCTTTTTTTGGTCTTCCTCTTTTTCTACTTTCTTCTGTTTTTCTGTATTGTCTTTTCTAATGAATCATGTCTTCTCATTATGTGTCCAAAGTATGATATGTGTCCAAAGTCAGAGGAAGGCAATGGTAAACCACCTCTGAATACCTCTTACCACGAAAACCCTATGAACAGAGTATCCAAAATGCTTCCACTTTACAGGACTGATTTCTTACAAGAGCAGAACAAGTACTATGTGGCACCCATAACATGGAAAGCACAGCTTGAACTTGGCCTGATAGCAAATCAGCAACCAATGCAGATTTCAGAGCAGAGGTATTATGTGCTGATAGGATCTCACTCATGTCAGCAATCATGCCCCAGCATTCTGCATTAACTGACTGGCTGCTACGCCAGGATTTTTTTAGTTTGGGTTTTTGGTTATGAATCCTGACTGGTTGTGGGATGCTAGGTTGTCTGCCTTACACATAGGAATCTTCTTGTGTTTGGTATGGTATTGCATTTAGGAAAGCATCACTGTCTTTTGTTTTTCATTTTCTGTTTGCATTTCATTTACCTTTAACCTCACTCCCTTACATCCATAGAAGCAACAGCAGTGGTTGAATGTGCTCAGCTCAACCCCCTAAAACCCACTGATGATGCACCTTGTCGGTTGCATGGCAGTTTGTTTCTTGCCCAATAGTGGTAAAAGAGAATTCACATATTTGAAAGTGTGGCTGCCATTGTCGTTCCCATGCTGCTGCCTGTTTTCTCTCTGTCAATTATTACTCACTGGAATTGGGTTGGCTGTCAAAGTGAGTTTATAGCAGCCCACAGGGTAGACAGAAAGGGTAAGAATCTTCTTACTCTCACTCATTTCTCAGACCTCTTTCTGAAGTGAAGGGTCAAATCTGTAAAGAAGTTTGGAGCAGCCACATTAAAAGATAAGGGCAGGGCATTCCAGGCAGGGGGTTGCCAACCCTGCTTGGATATGGATGTCTTTGCAGAGGATCCCTAGTCAAGCTTTACCAACAGCACAATCCAAACTATATCTACCCAGAAGTAAGTCCTGTTGAGTTCTATGGGGCTTAGTCCCTTAGTACATGTGTTTAGAATTGCAGCCTTCAGGGGCATCCATCTTTATTCCCGAATGCTCCCATCTAACATCTCCAAAGCACTAGGTTCCTTTCTTCCTACAGTGGCCTTCCGGTGACTGGCCTGGCCTGAAGGCACTTAATAAACCCTTCTTGCCAAAAGCAAGTAAACTAGATTAAATGTTCCCTAAAGGCATTGAACTGTGACCTGGCAGACCAGGGTTCAAATCCTCACACAGCCATGAAGCTCACTGGGTGACCTTGGGCCAGTCACTGCCTCTCAGACTCAGAGGAAGGCAACAGTAAACCACCTCTGAATACTGCTTACCATGAAAACCCTATTCGGGATCAACTTGAAGGCAGTCCATTTCCATTTTGCATCCATGCTGCCTAAGCTTGTGAGAAGGAATGACCTTGTCACTTCAGATGGACCTGGGAACACCCTATTTTAGGTAAGATTTCTATTTTAATTTCCAATCAGAGAATTTTTTTTCAATGGTATGCTCCAAGCAACTGTGGTTGATACTTAATGCATCATGCTTAATGACATCACTAGGGCCCGCCCCGTGATGTCACTAGGGCCCGCCCCCATTTTCTCCGGTTTTTGGATGGTTCCGACCTGGCAACCCTAATGTGGACTTATATCTATTGTCTCTTTCCCCTGGTTTTGTTTTGAATAGACCTGTCAGTCATGTCAAAACAAATTAAGAAAACAACCAGATCACAGACACTAGCAAATGTAGAGAAGACTGACATATTTCAAATGTACTGTGCTTGCCTAATCTGCATTCTAAATCATTGCTGGTTGATTTCCAGTCCACCAACTGCATGTTAGATTTTCTGAGTTCTAACAGTTCATACATGTAAATGAAGACCATTTTAGCAATCTGAGAATGTGCCAGGAAGGAGCGTGGATTCCCACCCACCACCCACTCCCCAAAAGGAACTTCTTTCCTGATTTCTTTCAGATTGGATTGATTTAAAGCACTGAGCAGAAAGCCTGAGTTTAAACCACCCATTTTAATCAGCCTGTCTGCTTGTGCTTCACTTATTTTCTAAGGAAAGGGGCATTACATTGCACCTTGCCATTAAAATATGTTGATTTACAACTAAATGAGGCCTTGACGCTTGATCTGGTACACCTTCTCAAATATAAGGTATACTTTGACTTTATTTATCAGGGGAAATATATCAATATATTTATATCTCATGAATTATACGACTATAGTAGTACAATTCACCAGTTTCACCAATTAAAAAGTAATACCAATTATGTAGTTAAAAGTGCTCAGACAAGGGCTAATCATTTCCAGGCACAACACTGTTTGAGTTTAAGCAAGACAACATATTATTTGCTATAGAATCCAATTTGGAATGGAAGAATTTAACTAATAAAGAGATGCTGGAAATAGAGCTGGTTGCTAAACTTGCAATTATGGCACTGGGCTACTTAATAAGGAAGAGAAAGGAGGTTAGGGTTGATCTCAACCACAAATACGTATGAATCTGGGCAGCAGTTAAGACTTTGCTGGACTGTAGTTGTCAGAGACTAGTTCAAGGCACAAACCAGGGGCCATAATGGAAGTAGCATAGAAAAATAAAATCTAGTAAATGCATAAGCATTAGGCTGCAGTCTTAAGGTACATGCATGAAAACTCCACATGTGTACCATATGGAAGGTCCTATGGGGACATAAAAATGAAGCATGGATGACAACAGCTCTTAGCATATCCCTTCAGACTGTCCCTTCCACTTCCTGAAGCATTGTCCAAAGGCAACTGAACCCATATTTCTCTCACACAGGAGATAACCAGCCTGTTCTAGAGCTATGTGGGAACTGCACACAAGATGTGCAAATAAGATCTTCACATACATTTCAGTATCACTTAAAACTTTATATGTAAAGTTGGGGCACGTGTGTAGAGTTATCTCTAATATTGTGCTGCCTGAGGTGAAGGACAAGATGATGCCCCCCATTCCAACCAGACTGGCAGTTAAATCTTACTTCAACATTGGCAACAGCACAGCATCTTCTACTGCACCTGAGGGCAGCAGGCTACCACAGGGGGTGCAGGGCAGGTCCCAGAGCTTGGAAAAGTTACTTTTTTGAACTACAACTCCCATCAGCCCTAGGCAACATGGCCACTGGATTAGGCTGATGGGAGCTGTAGTTCAAAAAAGTAACTTTTCCAAGCTCTGGCCAGGTCCTGTGGCACACAGCTCTGCCCATTCCCCACCCCTCATCATTTGCCACCTTATGCAGGTGTCTCACTCTGCTTCACTCTACCTGTTTCCTATTGCAGGCGGTGTGTGTAAGTTGGAACTTTTCTCACATGCTAGATTGGGGGTATAGTGCCAGTCCTGGGGACTGAAGCCCATTATGTGGCATATAAACAGCAACAACTAGGGGCTCTTCACCTGCTTGCTTTGCTCAAGAACCCCACCTTCTGTCACCAGCACACTCCCCATGGGTTGCCAGCACTCCCCTCCCTCCCTCTGCACATGGATCCCCATCAATCCTCTGCCCTATGGGTTGCCAGCACTCCCCTTCCCCCTCCCCCATGGGTTACCAATGCTCCCACCCCTTCCCTCCCCCACAGGTTGCCATCCCCTCTCCCTTCCTCCTCACTGATTGACTGACCCACCAAGGGCCAGGCCTGGCCAGGCACTTCATTCACCTTCAGCACCAGTCCACATTGCTCGCTCACCTGCTCGCTGCAGGTGCCACTGCTGCTGCCATCACCAGGCACCTTGTGCACCACTGCCACTGCCACCACTGGGCACCTCGCACAACTCGCACGTTGCTGCTGCCACCACCAGACAACTCACCCAGCACCACTGCCACTGGACAACTCACATGCCACTGCCACTGGGCACCTTGAGCGAGCAGCAGCGCCATCACCACCATCGCCCCACCTTGCTGTGTCATGCTACGTGTGAACACTTCTGCTCAGGCTCGATGTAGCATGATGCTTGCAAAAATATTATATATGAAGATAGCCACAGTATTAACTAGTATGCCTTCTAAAACAAGTTTTGACATGAAATAAACTACCATCTGGAACATATATAACATATTCTATATGATAAAATACTCATGTAATGTTTAAGAAAACACAATCAAAACACATTTAAAAAATAATAATTTCACTGCTGACTTCCTCAGCCGGTAAGCTGATGTATCAATATCCTTGTTGCTTTCTACAGATTTTAATTGGTTTGTGGACTTTTGCCAACTGCACAAACATAGACACCAATTTAATTTTATCATCATCCTTGACTGTCCTTTGATGTAGGAGAGATACATTTCTCTGTTAGTTCCTTATAAAATATATATACTCCCCCCCAAAAAATGCTTTACACTTTCAGTTGTCTGAATCCCACAGAGACAAATATATATATATATATTACAATAATTACTTCTCCACTAGTAGTTTTAGCTGCTAAGTTCAAAAATAAAAAATGGATTGGATCTATGATAAGTTGTCTTAAGGAAGTTCATAGAACGAACGTTTCTGGTCCTTTCATCTGCTCTTCAGCCATCTCTCTGGGGGGGTCGATGGGGTCTCCCTCCTGAACCATGTGGTGGGGGCTGCTTTGGGGGAAGGGTATTACCCAAAATTGGGCTTCAGTCATAAGTTAAGTGAACTCAGGTTTCCTATTTCCTCCCTCCCCTTCCCCCACTCCATTGCACATGGTTGAGAGGGCCCCTTGATGCTCCAGAGAGGTGTTTTGAGGGTCACAGGTGGCTGCCAGGGAAAAGAGGGGACTGGCAACTTTCATCCTGTGAACGTCCTTAGGTTAACTTATATTTAGGATACAAGCTAATGTGTAAGCTTCTGAAATCCTCTCTCTAGGTTCCTTCCCACTTCTTTGGTTTCTCCAAATCCACAGCCTCCAGCATTTCCCTTGTTATGTCTAGCTCATCTGTATTGATGTTAACACAACAAAACTTGTCTATGTACTTTTCTAAACTGTTTATGAGGTTTTCATTCAGTATTACTTCCTTACTGGCCACCAGTTTATTATCCATGGCTCTCTTTCCTTAAAATATGTTCCTTGCTTTTCCCTAGATCTTTACTTTTCAGGAAGTTAGGGACTTGCATTGTTTAGAAATTTAAGCACAGACAGCTTCTCCTTGGCCAGCATAATGTGTGATCAGGAAACACTGTTTCTCTTCACAAAAACCTGCCTCCCCCCCAATATGGTTGCCAGGTTCATGGCCTGAGACTGATCCTTTATCTTTAGGAGAAGAGAAAGTCAGCCAAGTGCAGGTGTTCTTGCAAACCTGCTGAGAAAACCATATTTATTCGCTACCGTTTTCTACAGTACTCATAATATTTAGCATCTGAATGACTAATAATTGTTTTCAGATATAGTTTATGAAATATTTAACAAGATGAGACAATTGTCATTTAACATGTAGGATAAATTGTTGTTGCTTTTAAAGCTGCAGTAATTCTGTTTCGGTTTTCACTGTATAAGAATCTGATGTAGTGTTTCCTCCAGATTACTCCCCTGCTCTTCTTCAGGCCTTCTTTCTTTTTCTTCACAACTCCTTAGAGCTTAGCGGTGGCTAGTGATGAGTGCTCTCGGTTTGATTCACATATGGACCACCAGTTATAAGTATTTTAAAGCATTCTGAGCTATGCAAAGTCCTATTCCAGACCAGGAAATTTTGAGTTTTGGTGATGTCACTAGTGCTGACCTCCTGATCTCTCCAAAGGTGAGAAGAATTGGTCTGCTGAATATTCTAGAGGAGTTCCAAAGAGAGGGAATTTTCTAATTCCCATCTCATTCCTTAATCTTGATGAGAAGCAAATTATTTCCCCCCTACCAGTTCCACTAAAAATACACCCAATTCTCACAAACTATATACATTTTTATATCATATACGCTCCAAATTTCCTAAAGTAGCCAGTGCATCAACAGATACATAGAACTCAAATAACTATATAAAAATACATATTACTAATATAAAATTAGACTACATGGGGCTTGACCCTTTATATGCATTATATGTATGTGTTTATATTTTTGTATATAATTTTGCATATGCTATTTTTTTAAAAAAAAAATCCAACTCCTCTTCCATCCCTCGATGTCACTGTTGGAGAAAAAGAACCTTAAATAATTCAATAGCATCTTTGTTTTATTTCACTGCCTTTGGAATCATTTGACTGCTTATGGTTTAGGAATTAAGGGTAGCTCAGGATCACAACAGATAGTAATCCAGTTGGTACATTAAGAAAATGGACAATCTGATTGGTTGGAAAGAAATTTATTATTTACAAGATACTGCAAGGTCAGCATCAGTTTATACCATATTGAGGGGGGAAAAGATTGCCAACAAAAATTAGCTTCGGCTATGGGGCGGTATAGAAATTTAATTAATAATAAATAAATAATAAAATATAGCTTCTAGTCTAACCCCTTGGTTAATTTGGGAAAAGTAACTCTACAAATCACATAAGCAACTATGGATTTTTTTTCTCTCCCTGACAGCCATTGTTAAGGCTGAATGTTCATCTACTTCCAATCTTTATTGGCCTTAATAATGACACATATTTGCTTTTTCTAGGCTTGTGCTGTTTCTTTTTATGCCAGAAGAAAACCTTTCTTTTTAAATCTGGCTTGCAAAATGTATATAGGGCATTGCAGGGCATGGAACAACAAGCCATACATAGGGATGAAGGAATGCATCATTTTCTGTTCCACCCTTTATTCATTGCATGCAGCACTGTTTCCATTCCACTGCAGTTCATCTTCCACCAAAAATGACATTATTTGTTTTGCTGTCCTCTATGGTGAAATTAAGTAACTTCCATAATTTTCATAATTTATGCAATGCAAATGGGAAAAATAATCAATTACATAATCAATTATTTATAATTTGTGGAGTGAAATAACAAACCAAAAATTAATGCTGATCTTATTTGTTGGATTGATTTCCATTTTTGACATAAGACAAATAAATAAATGTTTGCAATTTTTGCTCCTGTTTCTGTTTTCTGCAGAATTCTCCGACATGCGCAAGCCACACATGCTTTGTCATTTTTGGCTTTGGGAAACCCCCAACTGCCTCTGCTGACCAAGGGCAGCTCTTATTTTCTGGTTTTAGGCATCCCATTTATTTGTTTGTTTGTGTTTGCACATCTGTGTTAGCATTTCTACCATTCCCTCCCCTTCATAACTACCTATCCAAAGAGTAATGTTGGTGTATGTGTTTCAGTTGCAGCTACAACCAGATCCATGTGAGATTACACATTGCTCCCAGACTTCCACAATAAAGTGGGGAGATACATATAAATGAGTGCCTGCAACTTTTTAAGAACCTGCAATGGGTTGAACAATACATGACAGTATCCTTCGACAGAGTGTGGGTCCAAATTGGTTTAAGGCACTGGAGTATTCCTTCTTATGATTCCCCAGCTTGGGACCCGTTAGAGTTTATTTATTTTATTATTTATTTATTAGATTTATATCCCGCCCTTCCTCCCAGTAGGAGCCCACGGTGGCAAACAAAAGGAATAAAAACACTGAAACATCATAAAAACAGATTTTAAAATATATTACAACAAAACATCTTTAAAACATATTAAAGTCAAACATCTTTAAAAACATATTTTTTAAGAAAAAACTTTAAAAACATATTTTTAAAACAAGCTTTAAAAACATATTAAAAAGCAATTCCAACACAGATGCAGACTGGGATAAGGTCTTGACTTAAGAGTTGCTTCCCTACTCCTAGTTCCTCATAGCCAACACGTTGCCTTGCCAAATGAGGCCTTTGCCATTAAGACCAAAGAAATGATGAAATTTTAAAAGGGGTAGGCCTAGAAGTAGGCATTGTGAGAGCAGGGGCACAGGATATAAATTCAGAAGGGCAAAATTACCACAGGCCAAACCACAAGTGCCAAAGACACTTGAAGAGGGACACTGCTTACAAGTGCCTGTACGCTAATGCTAGGAGCCTCCGAACCAAGATGGGAGAACTGGAGTGCTTGGTCTTAGAGAAGAGCATTGATATAGTGAGCATAACCGAGACCTGGTGGAATGGAGAAAACCAGTGGGATACGGTTATCCCTGGATATAAACTATATCGGAAGGACAGGGAAGGACGTATTGGTGGCGGAGTTGCTCTATACGTGAAAGAAGGCATTGAATCCAGCAAGCTCGAAACCCCAAAAGAGGCGGACTCCTCCACAGAATCGTTGTGGGTGGTGATACCATGCCCCAGGAGGGATTTAATACTAGGAACGATCTATCGTCCCCCTGATCAAAATGCTCAGGGAGACCTTGAGATGAGATACGAAATTGAGGAAGCATCCAAACTAGGAAATGTGGTAGTAATGGGTGACTTCAACTACCCGGACATAGACTGGCCGCATATGTGTTCCAGTCATGACAAAGAAGCAAAATTTCTAGATATTCTAAATGACTATGCCCTAGACCAGTTGGTCATGGAACCGACCAGAGGGACGGCAACCCTGGACTTAATCCTCAATGGGGACCAGGATCTGGTGCGAGATATAAGTGTTGTCGAACCGATTGGGAGCAGTGACCATAGCGCTATTAAATTAAACATACATGTAAATGGCCAATTGCCAAGAAAATCCAACACGGTCACATTTGACTTCAGAAGAGGAAACTTCACAAAAATGAGGGGATTGGTAAAAAGAAAGCTGAAAAACAAAGTCCAGAGGGTCACATCACTCAAAAATGCTTGGAAGTTGTTTAAAAACACTATATTAGAAGCTCAACTGGAGTGCATACCGCAGATCAGAAAAGGTACTGCAAGGGCCAAGAAGATGCCAGCATGGTTAACGAGCAAAGTCAAGGAAGCTCTTAGAGGCAAAAAGTCTTCCTTCAGAAAATGGAAGTCTTGTCCAAATGAAGAAAATAAAAAAGAACACAAACTCTAGCAAAAGAAATGCAAGAAGACAATAAAGGATGCTAAAAAAGAATTTGAGGAGCACATTGCTAAGAACATAAAAACCAAGAACAAAAAATTCTATAAATACATTCAAAGCATCTAGGGAGGCGATTGGATCCTTGGATGATAAGGGAGTCAAAGGTGTACTAAAGAACAATAAGGAGATTGCAGAGAAGCTAAATGAATTCTTTGCATCTGTCTTCACAGTGGAAGATATAGGAAGATATAGCGCAGATCCCTGAACCTTAACTAACATTTGCAGGTAGGGATTCTGAGGAACTGAGACAAATAGTGGTAACGAGAGAGGAAGTTCTAGGCTTAATGGACAATATATATCCTAAACATACATCATTCAAGATAAATTCCATTGGAGGGTGGGGAGACAAAGGACTTGCTCCAAGTTCCAGATCTGTTGGAAGTCATATACACATAAAAAAAGACTTGGGAACAACACTTGCAGCCACACTTTCCAATGACAGAAGGGAGACACTGTCAGGTACAGCTTCTGGATGACAGGACGTTGGAGCTGCTGGTTCAGAGCCGAGAAAGTTTCACCCCTTTTTAATTAACGAAGTCTGCCTCCCCTACCTACCTTGGGTGATCGACGACGGTGAGAGGCAGCAGGAAAGTGCCGTGAAAGAGCAGCCTAGCGGTGGTAAGGACGCCGCGGAGGAGCGCCCGGTGGTGGTGAGAGCACTGCAGAGGGGCGCCCGGTGGTGGTGGCGGTGAGAGAACGGCGGTGAGAGCGCCGTGAAGGAACTCCCCACAGCGGTGAGAACGCCACAGAGAAGCACCCGGCGGCGGCGGTGGCTAGTAGTGGAAAAACGCCATGGAGGAGCGACCGGCGGGGCGAGAACATTGCGGAGGAATGCCCGGCGTCGGCGGTGAAAGAACGCCGTGAAGGAGAAGCTAGGCGGCAGTGAGAGCGCCACGGAGGAGTGCCTGACGGCGGTGCTGGCAATGGCGAACGAGGAGTGCCTGGCGGTGGCGGGGACGGTGCGAAGCGCTGTAAAGGAGCGGCTCGGCGGCGGTGAGAGCACCGCGGAGGGTGCTGGTGGTGGAGATGGCAGCGGCTCGGCGGCAGTGAGAGCACCATCGAGAAACGGCCGGTGGAGGAAGGAGAGCGTTTGGAGGAGTGGCCGACAGTAACGATAGAACGCCACAAAGGAAGACCGGGCCACTAGGGACCAGTAGTGACTGTGGAGATCGCCTGGGGAGTGTGTGGAGGGTAGTTAGGGGTGAGATGTAGGTTGTCTCCCTGCCTTGAAGCGGAGAGCTGACTGCAGAGAGACGGGTAACGCCTTGGGTTGTGGCCGAGGAGGCGTGGGAGTGGGTTGAGCAGGAGCGTGTTGAGACATTTTGGACCTGGTGGGTGCCTGTGCTTGCACTCCAGGTGGTCGCATGTGCTATTCCAGAGCGGTTGAGGTGGTGGATCAAGAGCAAGGTGTGATAGTTCAGAGTATTGCCTCCCTGCCCTTGTAGCTTGTTCTCTTGGGAAGGGAAAGAGCACCAGTAACACATCAACTCTGACTACCCTGCCCTTGTGGCTTATACTCAAGGGAAAGGGAAAGAACATCAATAATACGCCAGCTCTGACTACCCTGGAAGAACTGGATCATGACTGTTGTATGTTAAGCCCTGGATTGTGAGGTGTGTGTGACAGGAATGGTATGTATGAATGTATGAATGTGTAGTGGTTGTGATTTATGTATATTTTATCAGTGTTGTTGCAGTTTGATGTAGCCCTCCCATTGATTGAGGGAGTGGCTGTCTATTACCGGAGTGACGGGGATTACGGAGGTGGGCCTCCATTTTTTATATTGTTTAGGGTGGGTGGCCTGTCCATTGCGCGGACGGGGATAGGGGCATGTGTAGATCGGGGGGGTTGTGACAGAGAGGGAGGGGGGCCAAGCTATACCAAGACTGGGCAGCAGGCGCTGGGTTGATGCTGGGGGCAGACTATGTCAGTCTAGAGGAACAAGAGATAGATGCATGATATCCATCCCTTGTTCCGGGTCTGCCCAAATCCAGAAGACAACTGGGAGACGCAGGATTCCTACCGACCTTCGACTGTTGTTGTTGAATGCCAGGTCTGTGTCACAAAAAACATCTATCATCCATGATATGATCTTGGATGAATGCGCAGACCTGGTGTGCGTTACGGAAACTTGGTTGGACGAGGCCTCAGCTCCCATTCTTGAGGCCATGTGTCCACCAGGTTTCCGTTACGCACAGCAGCCGAGGGTGTGAAGGCAGGGAGGGGGAGTGGCAGTCATCTATCGGGAATCTTTGGTTTTCACCAGACCTCCGCTCCTGAGGACCAAGTTTGTTCATTGCATGTACTGGAGGTTGGGCCCGAAGGGCAGTTTAGGGATCCTGCTTGTGTACCGCCCGCCCCGCAACACAGCAGACTCCCTGGCCGAGGTGCTCGAGGTGGTCTCGGATGTGCGAGCGTTGTCCCCAGAGCTGTTAATTCTCGGGGACTTCAACGTACATGCTGAGGCCACTCTCGTTGGAGCCCCTTGGGATTTCCTGGAAACCATGGCTTCCTGGGAACTGCACCTTAGTAATACTGAGCCCACCCATGTAGCCGGTCATGCTCTCGACCTTGTATTTGTCCTGAGAGAGGAGGGAAGTGTTCTGAAGTTGGGGGCTATTTCTTCTACCCCTGTGTCATGGTCAGATCACTTTCTGGTGAATATAGACTTCCCAATGCCACACGCCCTCCGCAGGGGTAAAGGACCTATTAGAATGGTCCGTCCCAGGCGCTTGATGGATCCAGATGGATTCCTGACTGCGCTTGGGGAATTGGAACCTGCTGAAGGTCGCTCGGTCGAAAACCTGGTGATGGAGTGGAATGAGGGGATCACCAGGGCATTAGACCGGGTTGCCCCAAAATGTCCTCTCCCCCTGAACAGAACTCAGATAGCACCGTGGTATACACCCCGGTTGCGTAATCTGAGGCGGGAGGTGAGACGACTAGAGCGCCGGTGGCGGAAATCTCGCTCCGAAGGTGCTCGGACACAGGTCAGAGCAGCAGTAGCTGCCTACCAGGTGGCAGTAAAGGCGGCAAAGAAGGACTTCTTTGCGGCCTCTATTGCATCCGCGGAGTGCTGTCCCAGGAGGTTGTTCCAAGTGGTCCAAAGTCTGGTTGGTCCAGTTGCCCAGGTACCCTTGGAACACTCTAAGGCCTCCTGTGACAAATTGGCAAAACACTTTGCTGATAAAATCGAACACCTAAGGAGCTCGATTCCGTACGCCGTGGATGCAGTGAATGAACCAGAGTTGACCATTTGCAATCCGGTCCAGTGGGATCGGTTTTGGCCTCTCCCTTCTGAGGAAGTGGACAAGGTGCTTTCATCTGTGAAGCCTACCACCTGTCTGATTGATCCTTGCCCATCATGGCTTCTTGTGAATTGCAAGGAGAAACTGTGCAAAGGGATTAGGGCGGTGGTAAACGCATCCTTAGCAGAGGGTGTAATGCCACTGGCCCTCAAGGAGGCAATTATAAAGCCTATCTTAAAGAAGTCCTCCTTGGATCCCCAAATTTTGAACAACTTTCGCCCAGTTTCAAATTTGCCATTTCTGGGCAAGATCATTGAGCGAGTGGTGGCTAACCAATTGTCAGCACACTTGGATGAAACGGATTATCTGGATCCATACCAATCGGGTTTCAGGACTGGACATGGAACTGAAACAGCCATGGTCGCTCTGGTGGATGATATGAGGAGGGCACTAGATAGGGGAGAATTCACCTTTCTTGTCCTCCTGGATCTTTCAGAGGCTTTTGATACTGTCGACCACGGTATCCTGTTGGATCACCTGGAAGGAATGGGAATAGGAGGCACTGTTCTACGGTGGTTCCGTTCCTTTCTCTCTGACAGGCATCAACAGGTAGCATTGGGCGATGAGGTTTCAGACCCTTGGCCTCTCACTTGTGGAGTGCCACAGGATTCTATCCTCTCTCCCATGCTATTTAACATCTACGTGAAGCCGCTGGGATCCATCATCAGGAGATTTGGGCTGCGGTGTCACCAATATGCAGATGACACTCAGCTCTATCTCTCGTTTAAGTCCTCACCAGAGTTGGCTGTGGAGACTGTGATGTTCCTATATATTAGTGTATATATGGTAAGTGCTGGTTGTTTAGAGTATACATGGTAAGTAGTGAAAGAGGAGGGGGAGTGAATGGGCAATAGAATGCTTGATGATTGGCTGAATGTTTAAAATGGCTGACAGTATAAATGAAAGGATGACAGGTAAATCTGGGGGAATGTGAGGTGGTGAATTGTGGAATCTGGGGGGAGAAGAGAAAGAGTGGATTGCTTGGTGGGGTTTGAGAGAGTTGTTTGCCAGGAGAGAGTGAAGAAGGAGGGGGGTGGAGTTCGGATTAGTATTGAGTAAAACCATATGCTTATGTGCCTTAAGAAGAAATCTTGTTAATCTTGTTAGCTTTGTTATCTGTAATAAATACTTAATTTGGTTTACCAAAGGCCTGATCCTTGGCTGGGGTTTCACAGACCAGAAGGGAGGGTAAGGTAATGACCAAGGCTGAAGGGGAACTGTAACGAATGGTGGCAGCGGTGAAGAGAATAACAATACCAGTATTCAGAGTCTCTGGGAATACTAGTATTGGGACGTTACTGGTGGTTGCCTAGCAGGGGGATCTGTTGAGATCTGTGCTAGAGCGGGGAGAGAAACCATAAGAGAGAGCGGTCCGGACTGGTGGAGTCCCTGGTGGTGCCTAGTGACAGGCAGTAGCCACGTGCAGGTAGGAACCTGACAGGGAGAGCCAGGGAAGGACGCATCTCATGTGGTGTCAGTAGCGGTGGGATACGAACAACAGAGAATCCAGATACGAATACTAGAAAATCCCTAACAGTGGTGTGGCAAACATAAATAACAAAACAAGATTACTTGTGAGAGTGACTGGCAAAGAGTGAGTGAACTCAAACACCATGGCTGAATACATAAAAATGAAAAGAGAGGAGCTGGTGGAGAAGTGCATAACATTCAATTTACCTCACGAGGGTAAAGGGGTAGATGAATTGAGGGTAGCACTTATAGGATTTGCAACTGCCCAGCAAAAACAACCTGTCAGAGAAGAGACCCCAGAAGGATATTTAAGCAATCCCGCTTATATAGAGTACTTGAGAGAGAAGTTAAGATGGGAGGCTGATGAGCAGCGGGTCTTTGAGGCTGAGGAAAAAGATAAACAGCGGGAGTTGGAAGCTGAGAGATTGAGGATGGAAGGTGCAGAGAAGGAAAAACAGAGGGAGTTGGAAATTGAGAGAATGAGATTGGGGTTTGAGGAGAGGGAGAAGCAACGAGCATTGGATGCTGAATTACAAGTAGAAAAGTTAAAATTTGATAGAGAGAAATTTCACTCTGAGGAGACAAGGAAGGAGAGAGATGGAGCAAAAATAAAAATTACTCCAAAGGACTTTGCTGTCTATGAGCCTGGTCAAGATCCTCAAATTTACCTCAGCACCTTTGAAAAAGCAGCTCAGTTTTGGGGGCTACCTGAAGATAAATACATGCAGTATTTATCAAACCTGATTAAAGGGGAATTGGCTGAGGTATACCAATATTTCCCCTCAGACAGGCCCGTCACCTATGCTGAATTCAAAGAAGCAGTGTTTAAAAGATTCAGACTGGGGCCTGATTATTTTAGAAAGTTTTTCAGAAACTGCCAGATACAGACAGGGAGGTCTTTTGTGGAACTGGGAGCAAAGTTGATGGATATATTTGGAAAGTGGATGAGTAGTGCCAAAGCTCAGTCAGTGGAAGAGGTGAAAAGCCTCATGATACTGGATCAATTATACCATCAGTTACCACCAGAAATGAGGCAGTAGCCACATGCAGGTAGGAACCTGACAGGGAGAGCCAGGGAAGGACGCCTCACAGAGACCATGTCCAAGTGCCTGGAATCCGTGAGTGGATGGATGGGAAGGAACAGGCTGAAGCTAAATCCTGACAAGACCGAGGTGCTGCTTGTGGGAGACAGAGGAAGGTTGGGCTCTGTTGACCTGAGGCTTAATGGGGTACAATTACCCCTGAAGGACCAGGTCCGCAGCCTTGGGGTTGTTCTTGATTCCAGGCTGTCCATGGAGGCTCAGATTTCGGCAGTGAGCTGGGCAGCCTGGTACCAATTACACCTCATACGTAGGCTGCAACCCTACCTCCCTGTTCATCAGCTCCCACTGGTAGTACATGCCCTGGTCACCTCTCGATTAGACTACTGCAATGCGCTCTACGTGGGGTTACCCTTGAAAATGGTCCGGAAACTTCAACTGGTACAGAATACGGCGGCTCGTTTACTTACAAACAGTCGTCGCCGTGATCATATTACGCCAGTATTATTCAATCTACACTGGCTTCCAGTAGTTTTCCGGGCCCAATTCAAGATGTTGGTATTAACCTTTAAATCCCTATACGGTTTCGGCCCAGTTTATCTGAAGGAGCACCTCCAGCACCACCAATTATGCCGCCCGACAAGATCAGCCACACAGGGCCTTCTCTCAATCCCACCAACAACAGTAGCTAGGTTGGTGGGGACTAGAGAGAGGGCTTTTTCAGTGGCGGCCCCCACTCTCTGGAATTCCCTCCCGTTCGATCTTCGGCATGCCCCTTCCCTGGATACTTTCCGCCGAGCCTTAAAAACTTGGCTGTTTGGACAGGCCTTTGGGACCGCCGGGGTGGGCTAATTTACATACTGAATGCCTGTTGTTATCTACTGCATATGTTGTTATTTTGTTATTGCTGAGTATATCATATTTTATTGTATTTACTGTATTTATTGCATTTTATTGGAATTTAATATGTACGTTGCCTAGAGTGGCTTCGGCCAGATAGGCGACCTAAAAATTAAATTTACATTTACATTTTACATATAAAAACTGACAAATCACCAGGTCCAGATAGCTTCCACCCAAGAGTTCTCAAAGAACACAAATGTGAAATTGCTGATCTGCTAACTAAAATATGTAACTTGTCCCTCGGGTCCTCCTCCGTGCCTGAGGACTGGAAAGTGGCAAATGTAACGCCAATCTTCAAAAAGGGATCCAGAGGGGATCCTGGAAATTACAGGCCAGTTAGCTTAATTTATGTCCCTGGAAAACTGGTAGAAAGTATGATTAAAGCTAGATTAACTAAGCACATAGAAGAACAAGCTTTGCTGAAGCAGAGCCAGCATGGCTTCTGCAAGGGAAGGTCCTGTCTCAGTAACCTATTAGAATTCTTTGAGAGTGTCAACAAGCATATAGATAGAGGTGATCCAGTGGACATAGTGTACTTAGACTTTCAAAAAGCGTTTGACAAGGTACGTCACCAAAGGCTTCTGAGGAAGCTTAGCAGTCATGGAATAAGAGGAGAGGTCCTCTTGTGAATAAGGAATTGGTTAAGAAGCAGAAAGCAGAGAGTAGGAATCAACGGACAGTTCTCCCAATGGAGGGCTGTAGAAAGTGGAGTCCCTCAAGGATCGGTATTGGGACCTGTACTTTTCAAATTGTTCATTAATGATCTAGAATTAGGAGTGAGCAGTGAAGTGGCCAAGTTTGCTGACAACGCTAAATTGTTCAGGGTTGTTAAAACAAAAAGCGATTGCAAAGAGCTCCAAAAAGACCTCTCCAAACTGAGTGAATAGGCAGAAAAATGGCAAATGCAATTCAGTATAAACAAGTGTAAAATTATGCATATTGGAGCAAAAAAATCTTCATTTCACATATACGCTCATGGGGTCTGAATTGGCGGTGACTGACCAGGAGAGAGACCTCGGGGTTGTAGTGGACAGCATGATGAAATGTTAACCCAGCGTGCGGCAGCTGTGAAAAAGGCAAATTCCATGCTAGCGATAATTAGGAAAGATATTGAAAATAAAACAGCCGATATCATAATGCCGTTGTATAAATCTATGGTGCGGCCGCATTTGGAATACTGTGTACAGTTCTGGTCGCCTCATCTCAAAAAGGATATTATAGAGTTGGAAAAGTTTCAGAAGAGGGCAACCAGAATGATCAAGGGGATGGAGCGACTCCCTTACGAGGAAAGGTTGCAGCATTTGGGGCTTTTTAGTTTAGAGAAAAGGCGGGTCAGAGGAGACATGATAGAAGTGTATAAAATTATGCATGGCATTGAGAAAGTGGATAGAGAAAAGTTCTTCTCCCTCTCTCATAATACTAGAACTCGTGGACATTCAAAGAAGCTGAATGTTGGAAGATTCAGGACAGACAAAAGGAAGTACTTCTTTACTCAGCGCATAGTTAAACTATGGAATTTGCTCCCACAAGATGCAGTAATGGCCACCAGCTTGGATGGCTTTAAAAGAAGATTAGACAAATTCATGGAGGACAGGGCTATCAATGGCTACTAGCCGTGATGGCTGTGCTGTGCCACCCTAGTCAGAGGCAGCATGCTTCTGAAAACCAGTTGCCGGAAGCCTCAGGAGGGGAGAGTGTTCTTGCACTCGGGTCCTGCTTGCGGGCTTCCCCCAGGCACCTGGTTGGCCACTGTGAGAACAGGATGCTGGACTAGATGGGCCACTGGCCTGATCCAGCAGGCTCTCCTTATGTTCTTAAAAGCTGCCTCAGGCTGCTCACGAAATTAATCTTGCTAAAAAAACACACCTCTTAATCCACCCTGCAATTTTCTAAGACTAAATTCCTAACCCTCTATCTAACCTAAGTGCCTTTACCTTGGGCCAGTGAGTCATTAAAAACCCAATAGACCCACAGCTGCTATGAGCCCAGAGGAAAAACATTCCTATGCAGTCTGAAAAATTTAGCAAACAGAACAAATCCCTCAGTGGGTGGTTACACATGTACAGGGACATTTGTTGACTAAGAGAGGAGGGAGAAGGAAACCAGGCTACTATAGCTCGCTCTGGTTGACCCTCCTCCTCATCATACCAGTCCCATGGCCACCCCAGCTCTCCCCTTTGCAGGAGGCTGACCTGTTGTGTGAGGTGGTTGGTTGGTTGGAGGGTTCCGTTCTGTTAAACATGTACATTTCAAAAGACTTAAACCCCCAGAAGCCAAATGGTGCAGTATAAATGATTTGTTATAAAGAAATAAGAAACCCTGATACAGTCAGTTTACAAACATGTTGAATTCAAAAGCTGATGCAGGTCCAGCTTTCACAGAGTAAGTGAAGAGAGTGAGCCCAAGGGAAACAATATGAGCCCAAAGGGTGTAAAAAGCCCTATGTTGTGGAAAATATCCAGTACTTCAGAAGTGTGCAGTTTGGGAGGTAGGGGGACTTTTAAGAAGGAGCCATTTATGTGTGTGGTCTCAAGATAGACGGACCCATCACTTTGCTGCAGCTAAGCAGGTCTGGGTCTAGTCAGTACCAGGATGGGAGATTGCTTAGGAACCATGTGTATGGTAACTTCGATTCTCTGAAGGAAGATAGGAGGAGGGGAAATTTATAAGTAAAGGGGAAAAAACTTGGTGCGTTCCTATCTTTCATTTGTGAAATATTAAAGTTTGAGTTTATGCAATTTCATTTTTTTTATTTTATGTAAAATAATTTATATCCCAGTCTTCCTATGTAAGATCGGAGTAGCATATAATAAAAAAGTAAAGTTAAATAAAATAGACAATATAAAATAGCAACAGGTAACACAACAGCTAAAATATCTGGAAAAACTCAAAAGCCTGATTAAGAAGAAAAGTTTTAATGGAAGGACACTAGTCTGGTTCCTGCTACCAAAGCCACCACCATCGTAAGTCCCTTTCTCTCTTGAAATGGCACAATGCAACTCACACCACCCACCTCTGGGTTCTTTCGTGTGGTCTTCTGCAGGAAAAAGCCTGTAAAGGAGCAAAAGAAGCCCAGCCCTAATTATTGCTTGTGGCTCTTTTGACATCAATGTACAAAACCCCTTTGAGAAATTTGAGACAACACTCTTATTTTTAAAAATGGAACTGGACTGCCTTCAAGTCTATCCTGACTTATGGCGACCCTATGAATCTTTTATATATATATATATATATATCATAGGGTTTTCATAGTAAGAGGTATTCAGAGGTGGTTTACCATTGCCTTCCTCTAAGCCTATGGCACCCGGTATTCCCAGGTGGTCTCCCATTCAAGTACTAACCAGGCCTGACCCTGTTTAGCTTCTGAGATCAGACAAGATCGGGTGTGTTCAGGGTAGAATGGCTGTAGGCTATACTCAGAGTAGACCCACTGAAATTAATGAATGGAAATGGACTGCCTTCGAGTTGATCCAGACTTATGGCGACCCTATGAACAGGGTTTTCATGGTAAGCGGTATTCAGAGGGGGTTTACCATTGCCTTCCTCTGAGGCTGAGAGGCAGTGACTGGCCCAAGGTCACCCAGTGAGCTTCTTGACTGTGTGGGGATTCAAACCCTGGTCTCCCAGGTCGTAGTCCACCACTCTAACCACTATGTAAATTTCCACCAAAATTCCAGAGGCTACAGTAGAATTTCACCCACTTTTCCCCTAAGTATGATTAGGGATGGGGAGAAATTTCATTCAGTTTATATTTAAAGGTGACCCTCACTTTCTGAAACATACAAGCTGAAACATGGACATCCTTTTAAATTTGCACTTCTCTGAATTTTGCAGTGCTTCAGCCAGGTAATGTATACGAAAATGCATATACTAAGGTAAAGTGTGAATTAACATGCACATATGAGAAAAAATAACATAAAATGCATTATATTCAGGAAAATTGCTTTGCAAAATGTGTATATAAGGCAAAATTTTCCATACAAAATGTGTATATTAAGAGAAATTCATAGTGTAATGCTGATGAATTTTCATGAGGACAGCTTTAAAAAAGGTTTTTAAAAGTTTTTTTAAAAAAACATATCCAGGGTTCCAGACAGGAATCTTTCCCATTCTTGTCTGAGGATGCCAGAGAGTGGACCATGTGATGCAAAGCATGTGCTCTACCACTGAGCTCTGGCCCTTCTCCAAACACCCTCACACAGATCTGCCTATGAAACATTGACCCATTTGTTTTTGATAGTTGAATGAAAGAAGCAACTATCAACAGTTGGGACTAATCTAATAATTGGGCTTATATAAACATAGAATGGTCATTTATTTATTTATTTATTACATTTATACCCCACCTTTCTTTTCATGACAGAAACCCAAGGCGGCTTGCATATGGTTCCCAGGCGGTCTTCCATCCAGGCACTGACCAGACCTGACCCTGCTTGGCTTCAGCAGGGTGCTGGCCTCACGTGCCTTCAGACCATAGCCTGGGAAACAGCCTAATGAGGAAACAGCAGTGAAACTCATGTAAGGTTCTGTGTAAGAACCTCCACAAGTGGATGAAATGGAATTAAATGTAAAGTCTCTGGTGCTCTAGTTCTCTGTGCTTTTTGAATTAGGCTACTTATTAAATACAAGGCCCTTGCTTTTCATGGGGCTTCTTCATGCACCAAATCCATTCAAGTCCCAGGGTAGCTTGTTTCAAATGAGAAGAAGCTAGCTGCTTTTCTACTCCTCTTCATTTCCTATTCACCTTGACCTCTGCTAGCTATTACAGCATTCTGCCTCCCAGATTGATTTGTTTCTCTTCTTTCCTCCTAGGTCCGTTACAGGTTTGGATAAGGAGCCTGATCTTGTACACATGGAGGCTCGTACGACAGATGGACGTGAGTGTCTCAGCATTGAGCCTATAAAGTCAGAGAGGGAAAAACTGGATTTTCATTTGACTCATTTTTGTTTCTTGATATGCATTCTAATTGATAGAGAAGATGTGGATCGTTAGGCTCAATTTGCTGCGTGTTTCTATCTTTAGACTCCAAAGGGAGCCCGTACTAGTACGAGTTTCATTCCTGAAGAAAAACAACAGCTAAACTCAGAAAGCAAGAAAGAACAGAACTGTTTGGCCAAGACTGAAAATTTGTGCTTGGTGATTGTGAGTGCACATATGCCCATTAAAGCTCTCTCTCCCCACCCCCCCATCTATCTGTCTGTCTGTCGATTTATCTTCTATTTGCCTACACACACACATATACATAACTTCACTACACAATGATAGATACTGCAAGTGTCTTGTGTAACTAGCCTAGAAAATGTTATTTATCATTTCACAATTTGGGAAAATCCTTGTTATAGTATTAAGGACTTAGGAGATATCTCTGTCATTGATTGATTGACTTTGATTTTTTCAGTCAGGAGGAAGAAAAAACATTCACCTATAAAAGTATTTATTTACCCCAATATTATAATTTAAAATGTGGTCTGGTTTAAACACCTTTGGCCACTTACAGACTGCTTCACGTCATCACTTTTAATTATTTTTGCTGCTTTTGCTGCTTAAAGGAGACCAGCCTGAAGCAGAGCTTTCGTGTGCTGGCAGTGAGTGAGCTTGAGGAAAGGAAGGAGGCAAAAAATGGGGGGAGGAAGCTTTGGAGGACTCACACTGCAATTTTGTTTTTAAAAGTCTACTCAGAAGTAAGTCACATTGAGTTCAGTGGGGCTTACTCCCAGTGGTGCTACCCACTTTCCCTTGCCCTAGTAATTTTGGTGTGATGTGATGATTGAGAGGTGGGTGGCGTCGGTCAGAACCGGAAGACGCTGAAATTGAAGCTGGGGATGCGTGCGGCCTCTTACCTGCTTACGCTGCTCTGCTGCTGTTGTCGTTGTGCTGCGCTTCTCGCTGTGGACTGTGTCTTTGTTGCTGCTGCTGCTGCTGGGTTCGGTGTTCTGCGTTGCGGCCTGGATTATCTTGCCGCCCGCTGCTCCCGTGGCCTGTGTTCTCTGGGTGGCTGTGCCTTCTCCGTTGCTGCTGTTTTGGCATGCGCTTTTTGCGCTTTGTGCTTCTCTGTTGCCATTGCGGCTGTGTCCTTCGGCGCCGCGGCTTGTGTCGCATGCTGTCGCTGTGTCCTGTGCTCCTTGTTGTGGTCCGTGTTCGCCTCTGCAGCCTTGTTGCCACCGTTGTGGCCTGCGGCCTGTGCTCCCTGCTGCGGTTGATGTCTCTCGTTGCTGCCGTTGCGGCCAGTGCTTTTCGCCGCGGATGTGCCTCTTTCCCGTTGCTGTTGCCTGGCGTCTCTGAGGGCAGCGTTCTTTGTGGAGAGAGGGGAGAAGACGTGACACTAATGATCTGGTCTGTGGCTGCGACGGAGGAGCAGGATTCGAGCAGGCGAAGTAAACAAGGCGCTTTGGCTGTCCCCTGTGTGGCGACATTACTGGACACATCTCTACATCTTTACATCAGATGACGAGGCTCTTTCGTTGGGCGAAGGGAGGTTTTGCCGCTGGTGCCTGCCTGTATAGAGTGCGGTAGTGTGTGGTGTGTTTGGTTTTGAATGAATGCTCGTATGTATATGTGATTGTGTTTGATGTGAATGTGTACGTGTGTTTATATTTAAGTTTTATGTGCTTGGGAAAGAGGCTTTTTCACCAATTGGGGGGACTTGAGGGGGCCCCAATTAGTGTAGTGACGGGCAGAGGGAGGTATGGTGCTGTGAGAAGGACGTGCCAGGTAAGGGGAACGCGGCCCAGACATGTTGTGGCTGTGCCTTGTTCCAGTCTTTCTCACACCCACAGGGTTGTTGGTTGTTCTCTCAGCCAACTCTCGGATCTCCAGCTGCTGCTTTTAAATGCTAGATCGGTACATAATAAAACCTCCCTCGTCCATGATTTGATTGTGGATGAGGCAGCCGATCTAGCATATATAACCGAGACCTGGGTGGGTGAGCAGGGAGGAGTTAGTCTCTCCCAGCTCTGCCCACCGGGGTACTTGGTTCAGCATCATGGTAGATCCGAGGGTTGGGGAGGGGGGTCGCTGTGATCTATAAGAGTTCCATCTCACTCATCAAGCACCATGTCCATGTAGTTACTGGTCTGGAGTGTTTGCACCTTGTGTTGGGTCAGAGGGACTGACTGGGAATTCTGTTGGTGTACCGCCCACCTTGCTGCCTAACGGCCTCCCTAAGTGAGCTGATGGAGGTGGTCTCGGAGGTTTTGCTGAGATCCCCCAGACTATTGGTACTGGGGGATGTCAACATCCATGCCGAGGCTACTTTATCCGGGGCAGCTCAGGACTTCATGGCTTCCATGACAACCATGGGGCTGTCCCAATATGTTAGTGGCCCAACACATGTGTCGGGGCATACTCTAGATCTTATTTTTGCTACTGGACATGGAGATGGTGATCTGGATGTGGGGAGTTTTACATCTCTCCCTTTGTCATGGACAGATCACCGCTTGCTGAAGTTTAGACTTACAGTGGCTTTTCCCCTCTACAAGGGTGGGGGACCTACTAAATTGGTCCGTCCCCGGAGACTACTGAATCCTGAAGGTTTTCAAAGGGCTCTGGGGTTTTTTCCGGCTGATAAGACTGGCGCTCCTGTCGAAGCCCTGGTCGAACTGTGGAATACAGAGATGACCCGGGCTGTTGACATGATTGCTCCTGCGCGCCCTCTCCTGGGTAGAGCTCATACAGCTCCGTGGTATACTCCAGAGCTGAGAGCGATGAAGCAAGATAGGAGGAAGCTTGAGTGGAAATGGAGGCAAACTCCCAACAGATGCAATTATGTGCTGGTTAGTGCTTCTACTAAGCTGTACTTAGGAGCGGTGAGGGCGGCGAAAAACAACATTTTGCTGCCACTATTCAGTCATCTCTTTCCCGCCCAGCGGAGCTTTTTAGAGTTGTCCGAGGGCTACTTCACTCTGGCCCTCAGGACATGGTAGAGACATCGGTGGCCCGCTGTAATGAGTTTGCTGGACACTTCCAGAATAAGATCTTATGCATCCGCCGGAACTTAGACTCCCAGTTTACAGCAGTGGATCCTATTGAGGTGTCTGGAGCACAGTCTTGTCATGTTTTATTGGATGAGTTTCAGCTGGTGCAGCTCGAGGATGTGGACAAGGTGCTCGGACAAGTACGTGCAACCACTTCAGTACTCGATCCTTGCCCCTCTTGGCTAATAAAAACTAGCAGGGATGGAACAGCTAGTTGGGCCAGGGAAGTGATAAATGCCTCTTTACGGGAGGGAGTGGTCCCTGGCTGCCTGAAAGAGGCGGCAGTGAGACCACTTCTGAAAAAACCTTCCTTGGACCCAGAAAATTTCAACAGCTACAAACCAGTAGCGAATGTTCCATTCCTGGGCAAGATCTTGGAACGAGTGGTTGCTGGCCAGCTCCAGGCCCTGTTGGATGAAACCGATTATCTAGATCCATTTCAATCGGGTTTCAGGCCCGGTTTCGGCACCGAGACAGCCTTGGTCGCCCTGTATGATGACCTATGTCAGGAGAGGGACGGAGGGAGTGTAACTGTTGATTCTCCTTGATCTCTCAGCGGCTTTTGATACCATCAACCATGGTATCCTTCTGGAGAGGCTCATGGAGTTGGGAGTTGGAGGTACTACTTGGCAGTGGTTCCGCTCCTACTTGGCGGGTCATCTCCAGAGGGTAGTGCTTGGGGAACATTGCTCAACACCGTGGGTTCTTCAATGTGGAGTCCCACAGGGGTCAGTTCTGTCCCCCATGCTTTTCAACATCAACATGAAGCCATTGGGTGCAGTCATCAGGAGTTTTGGAGTGTGTTGTCATCAGTACGCTGATGACACACAGCTCTACTTCTCCTTTTCATCTTCTTCAGGTGAGGCTGTCAATGTGCTGAACCATTGCCTGGCCGCGATAATGGACTGGATGAGAGCTTAACAAGCTGAGGCTCAATCCAGACAAGACTGAGATGCTGTTGGTGGGTGGTTTCTCTGATCAGATGGTGGATATACACCCTGTCCTGGATGGGGTTACACTCCCCCTAAAGGAGCGGGTTCATAGTCTGGGAGTTCTTTTAGATCCTTCCCTGTCACTCGAGGCTCAAGTAGCCTTGGTGGCACGGAATGCGTTCTACCAACTCCGGTTGGTAGCCCAGCTACGCCCCTATCTGAGCAAGGAGGACCTCACATCAGTTGTACATGCTCTGGTAACCTCGCGTTTGGATTACTGCAATGCACTCTACGTAGGGCTGCCTTTGAAGACAGTTCGGAAGCTACAGCTAGTGCAAAATACGGCGGCCAGACTGATAACAAGGACCAAGCGGTCCGAACACATAACACCTGTTCTGGCTCGCTTGCACTGGCTACCAATACGCTTCTGGGCCAGATTCAAAGTGTTGGTTTTAACCTATAAAGCCTTATACGGTGCGGGACCACAATACCTGCTGGATCGCCTCTCCCAATACGAATCTGCCTGTACACTGCATTCTACATCGAAGGCCCTCCTCCGAGTTCCGACTCACAGAGAGGCTCGGAGGGTGGTGACAAGAACTAGGGCCTTCTCAGTGGTGGCCCCCGAACTGTGGAATAGTCTTCCAGATGAGGTGCGCTTGGCGCCGACATTGCTTTCTTTTTGGCGCCAAGTTAAAACCTTCCTCTTTTCTATGGCATTTTAATCTAACTTTAAATTTGTTTTAAGTCTGCTGTAACTGATTTTAGATTTCTTATTCTTTATATGTTTTTGTTGTATCATATTATGGAATTTTATTGTATATATTTGAATTCTTTGTTGTACACCGCCCAGAGAGCTATGCTGGTGGGGCGGTATAAAAATCTAATAAATAAAATAATAAATAAATAATAAATTTATTAAATTTATTAGTCGCCCATCTGGCTGGCAATCCAGCCACTCTTGGAGCTTTTCTATGGCATTTTAATCTAACTTTAAATTTGTTTTAAGTCTGCTGTAACTGATTTTAGATTTCTTATTCTTTATATGTTTTTGTTGTATCATATTATGGAATTTTATTGTATATATTTGAATTCTTTGTTGTACACCGCCCAGAGAGCTATGCTGGTGGGGCGGTATAAAAATCTAATAAATAAAATAATAAATAAATAATAAATTTATTAAATTTATTAGTCGCCCATCTGGCTGGCAATCCAGCCACTCTGGGCGACGTACAAAATTAAAACACAGAGTTACATTAAAATGTTAAAATCTCAACCAATAATAATAAAACTTAACCCACCCCAAAAGCCTGTTTGAAGAGCCAGGTCTTCAAGGCCCTGCGAAAGCTCATCATAGAGGGGGCATGGCAGAGATCATTTGGGAGGGAATTCCGCAGAGTGGGGGCCACAATTGAAAAAGCCCTCTCCCTAGTCCTCACCAGTATAGCTGTTTTAACTGGTGGGATGGAGAGAAGGTATTTCGAGGCTGATTTAGTTGAGCGGCTTCGCTGATGATAATATCAGTGTTAGTTTTTTTTCATAAATTTGATCTGCTGTACTGAGAGTATTGTATTATAACAAGAAGAACTACAGCTGCATTTGTGAAAGTGAATTCTCCATATGGGAAATTCCCTGCACAAAGCACAGCAGAAAGATATCTTGTTTTGCTGTTCAATATCCTGGAAAGTAATTTTCATTTTTAATGGCACACCAATGTAAAATTGCATTCATTTTTACATTTCAGTGAAATGTGTGTTATTTCTTCCCCTCACCAGTGTAAGGCCTTTCACTATATGTGATAACCTATTTTGGCTTTATGCTCCTCTCATGGCTTTTCTTCCATGCTTTTGACTCTCATTTCCCCAGCAAGAGGCTAAACGGAGCATTGGCTTCACCGACAGCACTGTCTAGAGTGAGTTCTGCCAGGAGTTCTGTTCTGCCAGAATAGAACGATCCGGATTCACAGATAGACAAAACTCACACTAGAATTTCCTTCCACCTGTTACACTGAACACCTAAGGATACCTTCATGCTTTCCTCTTTGATTTTAGGCTTCACAGCTGTATGAGGGCAATTCTGAAAACAGGCAACTGTGGAAAACTAAATGGGTCTTGTAAATAGTTTTTGTTTTACTCTGGTGATGGGTGAACTTTCCCCATCTTAATATAGATTTATTTATTAATTTATTCTGTTCCATTTATGAGTAGATTCCTATGAAACGTCTCAAAGTAATTTAACAATAAAACATATATAAAACAATTTCATATTATGCTCAAACTCATAAATTTCCACCTCCCACTAATTTTCCCCCAACTCATTTCCAAATTCAGACACTATTGTGCTCCTTAAGAAATTATTAGGAGCACAGGGTCCAATTGCCTCTCTACAAACCTTTCCTTTTGAAGCCTCACCCGCTTAGCTGCAGTGTCAGCAAGATCTTGCTGGAGTATACAAAGCCTCACCTCCTGCCAACTGTAACACTGCAAGGGCAGCATCCCAAGTTCAAGGCATTTTGATGCCTATGATGCATAATAGACATCCTCGTGACTTCCCTGCTGTATATAGTGGAGTATATTCTTCCTCCCACTCCCCCCCCCATAGCTGACTCCCAAATGTTTTAGAAACAACTGAGAGTATCCTTGAAATGGTATATGACACTACAGTTGCAGAAGTTTCTTAAAATACAAATTGTAACCAATTCCAGATGACTAGCTGGATTAGTCTGTTGCAGCAAAAACAACAGAGCCCTATGCTCACCTTAAGACTAACAAATATAAGACATTATGGACATGTGGGCTTTAATCCATGAATGCTTGAATGTGTTGGTCTTTAAGGTATCACAGAACACTAAACTATAATCAAATACTTGGACAGATCATGTGCATTTAGCTAGTCCCTTTCTTCTGTCAAGATCCCAGCAGAAGCTTTGTATATTTTCATGCAAAGCAGGAAAATGAAATTGTTGCCTTTAAGCATGTCAAAAAGTACTTTGAATTCATATGCATGATTTGGAGCTTTAAACATTTTGTGCGATGAGTTACACTATGCTTACAAAAAAACCAAAACCTTTAGTTTCATGCACATCAGGAAGATGCCCTGTGTTGTAATATTAAAAGGTTACTCCAGGGCTGAAATCCTGCACAATTGCAACTCAAATTAAATTTTAATCATTAAACCCTGCCATCAGCTTTTTACCTGGAAGGAATGACTTTTTAAGAACAGATGTGCATAGTGATGCCTCTGAAATTCAAGACAATAAGCTGGGAAAGTAGTTTTTCCCAACTTGTGATGCCTGGATGTATTCTGAGGAAATGAATTCTCTAGCCCTAAAATTATTCCTGTGCTTATTATTTAAATGGAAAATATATCATGCTTATTTGATTGTTTGGGGCTTGTATAATCTGCATTCATCATACTAGGCACTTGCAGCCAACCACCACTGCATACTCAGACAATATGATTACTTTTACTCCTTACAGTGGGACACATCTGGAGGTCACTGGATGGGAGAAGTCTGGACTAGCTGTTTTAAAAGTGGGAATTTAACTTACAGAAGAAGAGCTTGGCATGAGAATTTCCAAGTTTGAAAAAAAATTGAAAACACATCATCCATGTATAGCCAATTTTTTTGGGGGGACGAGGTCAGTTGGGTGGTGTGAATGATTTTGCTTTGTTAGATTTATATCTGTCCTTTTTTCCTTCCTTCTAGGAACCCAAGCCGGAGTACATGTGATTCCCAGGCTGTGCATGCACTATGCCCTAGTAGAACCTGCATAGACCTGGCCTCATGTGCCTTCAGAGTGTACCCTGCCCCACAGCTTGGAAAAGTTACTTTTTTGAACTACAACTCCCATCAGCCCAACAGTGGCCATGCTGGCTGGGGCTGATGGGAGTTGTAGTTCAAAAAAGTAACTTTTCCAAGCTCTGCCTAGCTAAAACAAGAACACAACAACTAGACAGGATGAGGCTGAAGCCTATTGGGAAGGAAGAAGTTCAAAGCTACTCTAGCTTTGTAAAAGAAAAAGGTTCTTCTGTGTTCGTTCAGGGGTAGCTTCCATGCTTCCTTTGCTTGTCCATGGGGTGGAGATGAGAAACCTCACAACTTGGTGCTTCAGTGCTGGATAAATGAGTGGCAGACAGTAGCAACACACTGCTTTCCCCCATTCCATAGTGCATTTCCCAAGTGGCATTATGACAACATGAATGTGGCTCAGAAAAGAATGATGAGAACATGAATGTGTCACAGAAAACTTACAAGTCCTTAAGAACCTTTGAAATCCCTCACCAGCACCCAACTTTATCCAATTATGCTGTAATTGCTAATTTGATTCCAAATCAAGCTGAGAGGAACTCATCCCTAAATCTGTGTTTATATCCCACATGGCCTTTGAATCAGTGATTGCACTGTGCAACCCCTAACAAGACACACATCTTGTCCTTGCATCAGCCTTTCAAGCTGTATAGAAAAAAGCAGCATATACAAACGGAATATAAGATATTATGTTAAAACTTCAAAATCAGTGCCAGGTTGTTTAAGAGCAATCCAATGAGTTAAAAGGCTGGAACATTTGTTTAGCTCCTTTGGTTCTATGTATTTTCTCACTTGCCTGCAAACTTGCCTTGGACAGTGATCCTGAAATGGAGCAACTTGCTTCAAAGCTTGCATGTTTCCCAAGCCTACCCAAGGCTATCCTCATTCTTGCCATCCTGATGCTGGGTGATCCCTCCCCCTCAGCAGTACAATATTACCAAAGATCCCCAAGTTCCAAATGGAATTTCTCCAAAAAGAATATCTGTCTTTGAATAATTGTATGTTTTTTTCTGTGAAACTGAAAACCAACCCTTAAGAATAAGCAAATAAAGTTTTAAAACTTAGGCAACTGCAGTGAGGGGATGACCTAGAATTCACGTATGAGCTGTGCGTGATGACTTTTCTCCAGGAAATGGAATATATTAACCAGGCTATTTGACATGGGAAGGGAGAAGGTATATAGAAAAAAATTGAGCTTATCTGGTTAAGTTGATCTAACTAACCAGTATAGGGTGTTTATCACAATGCTTTACCAGACTAAAGTACAACAGTAAGCAGGAGGGAGAAAGGATTTCATGGTCACTGGCACGAACTAGTCTAGTAATCATATCAGGCTCTGTCCCAATGTCAACCTTTCAAAAATTAGAAAGTGTTTCTGGTTAACATGAATAAGCCTTGTATACTCTGTTGCTAAATATATCAGCAGGAGAATCTAGACACTTGTCACTTGCTGTATAATGAGTTCAGCCCAGTATTGTGCCTTTTAAATTCTGTCGGCACCTTGCATGCTCAATGCATTTTGTTATTTTCCTGAACATTAATTTTTCTGTGGTATTAAAATTCCTGAGGTGTGAAAGTTTCAAATTTCCCAAAGAGCACTCTTATTTCTCTTTAAACTCTAAAATCAGCTTTATCCTTTTTTTCAATAAAGGATTATTTAATATAGCCTAGTTGGATTAAACATGTATGATTTGCCTTACCTGGATTTCTAGTCACTGAGATACGACCACTCTCTGAGTTTTTCCATATGTTTTCCCTTATGTTGAAAAAACCTGTGGTTCATTAGTTGGGCCCTAAATGACTAATCCCTTTTCATTTTGTCATGGTGCTTTCTAAATTAGTCTTTTATCTGCCACCTGGAGGGCACACTCCAGGGGGAATCATCCTTATTGAATGTGGTTAGACAAGGTTGCTTTTATGCCTTAATTTTTGGCTGACTTGCATATTATAATATCTGTGCCATGGAACAGAAACAGAAATTGGATTTATCATTATATCTAATCTAGGGCTGAAGAATGCTTTCTTGCTGTTTTCCACATTATTGTGTAAAATAAATAAGTATAAATAAGTAAGACAGAATAAGGACCAAAGTCACAAATAAAGGTAGATTAAAGAGAACTCCTATCTCCCTATGAATACCAAGCAGGTGACCTTTGTGTATACATTTGGTTGCTGGTGTAATGCATTCAAAATGACACATTTCCCAATAGGTAGCAGCTGGTTGTCATGTCAACACATGTAGTTTATTTGCATCTAATTTCCTTTCCAGTTCATTCTGTTTTGTGATACAGTAGCTGCAGATTACCCAGCCAGTTGGATAGAATTAGTGGCTGCTTGGCAAAATGCAAGGCATAGAAAAAGTTATGCGAAAAATCACCACGTGTTTGATACTGACAGATCTAGAGCCTGCCAATATTGTCTAGGTGATAGACTTACATGCTTGAATAAAATTTCATGAACTCAACTTAAGTGAAGAGGAGACATGCCATAGTTTATACTTTCTATAGAGATAAAAGTGATGGAGGTTGGATAGTATGAACCATGTATTTATATACTGCCTAGGTGTAAGTAATGCTAAGGCCATTTATGTTTTTACTACTTGAACTATTTACTAGCACACATTTTTATGAACCAATACATTTGTTTATTAACAAATGAGTTTAACTTGTTGCTCAGTTAGATGTGCTGACAGCATCTTAGCATCAAGAAAGAAAATCATCCAATTACTACAAAGAAACATAGGAAGTTGCCTTATACCAAGCCAGACCATTGGTCCATGTAGCTCAGTATTGTCTAAATGTTAAAGCATGCATACTTATGGGAATATACTAACTAAAAATGTTAAGGCTTGGGGGGAGGGAACAGAAGAATTCAGACAAAATGTTTTTTATCCCCCCCCCACATTTTCCCCATTTTTTTCAGAAAAGCAAACTTGGGGGGGGGAAGGAAAAATCTGGAGTTTCCCCCCAAATTTTTCTGTTTTATTTTTTACTAGGCCTTCACATCTCTAATACCAATTAGACAGATACTTTTTCTCATTGTGAGTAAAAGGACTGTACCCTGCTCCTACAGGGATTCAGCACACATGAAATTCAGCAAAAAAGTCAGGTATAGCAAAGGAGCCAGTTCATTTAGCTTACCAGCCAAAACTTTAGATCAGGCTTTGCCATTGATTAATGACATAGAATCCAGGAGCATGAAGATTAATGATGGGAAAGTGGACTAGGACTAGGCTGTATGTACAAGGAGTAGCAATCCAGGAAACAGATAATGGGGAGCAGCAAGGAAGGTGCTATGGGTGATAAGGATCTAGGAGAATAGGCTGCAAGAATCCAAATTCCAGGGAATGTAGAGAGAGGAATAAGATGGAAAGTCTCATTGGAGACAGTGATTTCCAAGTAATAGTTCAGCATGAAGGATTCCTGGGCTGTGAACGTGACATTCTGAACTCCAGCATTGTCATGATAAAAAATGAAGCAGCATATCTGGTCTGCATGTTTGCTTTTCTCAATCCATAAAAAGGCAACATTTTCTCATACACTGTTCTGTTCCCATTACAGATGCCCATTATATAACTTGTAGGATTCAAGAATGTTCAGAGACTACCAGGAGTGGACCTTTCCTGCGCTCAATTGACACAAACTCACTTGTAGTCCAGGATGAGTACATCTTCATTCAGGTATGTTGACAGCAAAGTATAGGGATGATGACAAGTGTGCAGCTCTTAACACATTTGCATCTTCCCAATGTGAAGACAATTTACAGATCAGAAAGCTAAAGTGCACTTTTTTAGCAAAGGTTTTGAGAATTCTGATTGATTGTTAATCCTTCTGTTGAAGGTATGATTTTTAGGATATACTGTTTATGGTTTTAGTGAATATGATTGCTTTCATGCTGTTTTAATTACTATGAATTAGGACTTCTTTGAAAAAAAGAATTTGCAACCTGCCCTGGGAACTCCTGGTGAATGGTGTGTAAACTAATAAATATACTTAATTCATACATGTTCTCTTACTAGGCAATAGACTGCTAATATGCCCACCAATTTTTTCCTCCTTTATTTAAGGATTAAACATATTGGTCCTGTGTAAATTCTAGGGACTTTTTGGCCCTTTCTGTTTTTTTGTGTCCAGAAGAAAAGCAGTAAGTGATAACTGGCTGAAGTTTGGGGATGTTGTACAGATTAAAATTTGTGACAATGTCCTAGAGGAACATCCTTGTAGATCTGCTTATATATAAATTACACAATGAAAAGTGCACCAGGGATCCAAAAGTAACCCACAAGTTTGTGTGAGAGCTAGTACCCACTGATAACTTTATGCTTCATGAATTTGTTGTAAACGTTGTATGGCCAAACAAATAAATGTGCTGTTACAGCTAATCAACCCTGTTAGTATTACTATTTTTTAATCTTACCTACCATCTCCAAGTTTACTTTTGCTGTAGAGTATTTCTACTAATGTGTTGTAGAGGATTTATTTCTGCACTGATATTGCCTAAGATAAATAACCTTGCTGGTTATCAGAATAAAGCAAAAGAAAGTTTGTAAGATTCAAATTTTCAGGTCAATGTAGAGCTGCATTTAAAATCTCAGCTCCTTTGCAAGTTCAGTTTTCCATGCTAAGCCCTCTTCCTTGAGAGGGACTTAGTTGGATTGAAATATTAATGCCTGCCAACACTGAAATGGTTTTACTGATTTTCTATTTGATATTCAGGGTGGGGATGTCTTTCAGGACTTTTTGCATATACATCTGCTTCCATCAGATATTTATGCTGAAGAGTTTTTGTTCGTTTGTTTTTGGTAAACCATTAAATTGCTATTTGCATCAATTCACCCTCCTTTAAGGAAAATGATTTCACCTTCTACCTGCCAAACAGTACTGGAAAACTTTTACACCCTGATTATAATGAAATTCACTTGCCATTGTACATTAGATTTTCTTTTTAGCTCTTCAAATGGAAGAACCTAGGAAATTCAGTCTGTAGATGCTGTTTTTAATTTGACTGGCAGTTTAGAAATGTAACTTGTTATGTTCTCTTATTCCACTTAGAATATGGACCCTGCCTGTCACGTTTTGTATTATTTTCTGTGATCTTTACTTTTTTTCTCTGTCACTCTGATGACCTTTAATCCTGTTTCTTTGTGCATTTGCTGGTCCATCTTGGCATCTCTTTTTCTTGAATATCCTAGTTTACTGTGTGTCTTGCTATGTGATTAAGTTATCATTTCCTTCAATGGTACATCCATCTCCATATCCAGTCCCCAAATTCCTGTTAGATCTGTTCTATTCCTTCATTATATGATTTGTTTTAAAGTAACAGTTGTCAAAATACAGAATGAATACTCCCCCCCCCTAATCTTGGTGTTAGGGATGGAAAGATCCATCAATTTTGGTTGTCTCAGTTTTTCATTTTTCCAACCTTAAATTCAGTTATCCAGGTTTCTGCAGCAATTTTATGAGTTCTTTTTTTAGAAAAAATCCTCATGAAATAATGTACACATTTTTGCGAGTAAGTTTTCCTAATAAAATGCATTTTTTGTTTTCACTAATACACCTTCATTTTCATACACATTTCCCCCTTGATATTTGCAGTTTTGTAAACATTGTTTGGTTAGAGAACTGCATCCCAAAATACAGATATTTTGAAATACAGCTGTGTTTCAGTTCTCATATTGTTTCAGAAAGTGGGAATTTGATAAATTCACTTTTGAATGTGAACTGAATCAAATTTCTCCTCCAACCTTATTCAGTGTCTTATGTTTGATATTTAGTAAGAATTAATCAGAAAATGGACTAGCAGGATAGACAAAAGGAAGTACTTCTTTACTCAGTGCATAGTTAAACTATGGAATTTGCTCCCACAAGACGCAGTAATGGCCGGCAGCTTGGATGGCTTTAAAAGAAGATTAGACAAATTCATTGAGGACAGGGCTATCAATGGCTACTAGCCATGATGGCTGTGCTCTGCCACCCTAGTCAGAGGCACCATGATTCTGAAAACCAATTGCCGGAAGCCTCATGAGGAGAGAGTGTTCTTGCACTCGGGACCTGCTTGCGGGCTTCCCCCAGGCACCTGGTTGGCCACTGTGAGAACAGGATGCTGGACTAGATGAGCCACTGGCCTGATCCAGCAGGCTCTTCTTATGTTCTTATTCTTTGGATATGCTAATTTGCACAGCTTGACCAAAAAGCACCCAGCCCAGAGTTTTTATTAGCAGTCTATGGCCACATCCACACTAAAATACATTTAAAGTAGTGTTATACCATTTTAACAGTTATGGCTCCTCCTAGAGAATCCTGGGAACTGTAGTTAGTTAAGGGAGCTGCAAGTTGTTAGGAAACCCCTATTCCCATTACAGAGATACAGTTCCCAAAGTGCCCTGGGAAGAGTCTGCGAATTCAAACCTTAAAAGCAGAAAGAGTTGCTAGGGTGTGCTGAGGGACTGGAAAACTGAATGGGAATGGGTTTCTTGTGCTAAGGGATCTAAGAAGCAGAGATACTAGAGGCAGGGCAGGTTAAGAAAAAGGAAAAGTAGTTCCAATAATGAAATATTAAAACTTGAAAGACCAGCTGGTGAAAGACACAGAGGCCTGAAGAAGAGAAAGGGGGTCAAGGAAAGAGGGAACTAGTGAAAGGGGGACTGTAGGAAAAACACAGGATTTAAGAATCTGTATTCTGTTGGGAGGAAGTGTGTGTGGATGTAAGAGAGTGTCAAGAGTGTTGGGCCGACAGAGGTCTATATTAGAGTCGGTAGAACTGAAGGCAGCAGGATAGAATTGTTGGCGTGTGTGCGTTGTTGCGTGAAACAGCATACATTACGTTGGAGTTAAGTTGAGCAAGAAACTTCTTCACAGCATTAGAGCATGTTAAGAGTCTTTTATTAAGACATTATGGCTTAAGGCTTAAGAGTAAATACATGTAGAGTTTCTTCAGTCATCCCCCCCTCTGGTACATCTCTCTCCAAGGTAAACACAAAAGACAACCTCTCAGTTCAGAGGCAATATTCAGAAGAACATCCTCACAGATCAGAGGCATAAATCAGAAGACACAACTTACAGACTCTGTTAGTACTTTCCCAGTCTATCAGATGGTTACCATAGCAATGGCCTTGGCAGTCCGTTCCCAGACTGGGCTAAGACAAAACTCCCCCTAGTTACAGTTTTGCAGACTTGATGGAAAACTACTAGGCCTCATGCCAACAAGCCCCCCTTTTTCCCATCATGTCTGTCAATTACAAAAAAAAAATCTCAACAATACATCTCCACAATACATAGTCATACAGTAATACATTTCTACAATATCTCTTGCAATACATTTCAGTACATTGCATCATACATTTTCAGTTCAGTACAGTTCAAAATTGCATCTCAGTACAGTTCAAAACTTTATTCACTCAAACTTTGGTTGAACACATGTCAAATAAAGTGTCTCAGGATCCATTTCTACAACTTTATTCATTCCAGGACTTGTTATTAATCCCACGGTAAATCTTTCAGGCGGTTTGCCTAAATTTGCTCTTGTAGAGCGTCTTAAAGGAACCAGAGCTTCGGCTCTCTCTGCCCCCCCCATTTTTGCTTGTACTTGTGCTTGTGCTTGGCACCGCGTGCCCAGGATCTTCCATTTCCTCAGCTTTTCGTTTCTTTGATCTGCGTTTCCCACAAATGAGCTCAGTTAAAGCATCCCTGAGAGGAATTTGTGTGCCTTCCACTTTAATGTCAAGGTTTGGCTTAAATGTCTGTGATTGTGTTCATGTTTGTGTGTCATCTGTTCCTGTAAGAATAACTGTCTGCCTTTGATCCCAAGGCTTTTCTGAGACTTTAATGCTTCTGCTCAGAATTAACTGCAGTGTTTCTGGACACCAAACTCTGAAATATGCATTCTGAAATCCCAAAACAAAACCTTGCTGTGCTCTGGGCGCAAGCTTGCCCCTCCTTTTTCCCTGTGGAATGTGGATCCAGCACCTTGCCCCGAATTTTTGAATGTGTTGTATTTTAGGCTTTCTGCCAGTAAGTTTCTCATAAGGAGACATTCCAAGTGCACTGTGTAACACCCTATTGTGAATGTAATTCGCATAAAGAATTGGTTCTCCCCAGAAAGAATTCCCTAAACTGCAATCCATCAGCATGGCTCTCATTGCTTCCTGCAGCACCCTATTTTTTCTCTCAGCAGTTCCATTGGAAAACGGGCTAAATGGAGCAGTGAAATTCTGGTTTATTCCCTTACTCTCCAGAAAGTCACTCAATGCCTTATTCGTGAATTCCCCACCTTGGTCCGAGCGTATAGCCCCCACCGTGACGCCGTGTTGAGTTTCGATTCTCTTAATGAACAGTTTCAGCTTCTGCTCAGCTTCACTTTTATGCTTTCACAGAAAAACATGACAAAATCTTGAAAAATCATCTACCAGTACCATGTAGAATTTCGCACCTCCTCGTGAAGCATTTATTGGCCCTGATAAATCAACATGAACTAGCTGGTAGGGAGCTGTTGTGGTTCTTTCAGCCTCCCGGTTAATTGGTGCAATAGTCATTTTAGCTTTATGACAAGAATCACAATCCATTAACTGTCCACAATCCTTTAAATGCATGTTTTCACTGTGCAAAGGGGTTTTCTTAATCATGTCAAGGTTTGCATGCCCCAGCCTTTGATGCCATTCATGGACGCAGCCCTGATGTACCTGTGCCTTAGCATTTAACACAGCACACCCTGCTTGACTGCTCTTTATTACAAACTGTGAATCATTCAGGCTTCCCTGCATGCACACTTGATCTCCCCTCATTACAAAACATGGGTCTTTGTGAAACAAAATTGAATAATTACAACTCACCAGTTTTCTAACTGACAATATGTTATGAGCCAATTCCGGAACAAACAAACATTCTGACATTATCCCAAGTTTATCAAATCTCACCAGACCTCGAGCTTCCACGTTCTTACGCGATCCATCAGCAAGTAAAACAAAGTCCTGCTCATCTGTAGACATGTAAAACAAACTCCTGTCTTTGATTAATATATGGCTTGCACCGCTGACAAGAAGCCAGTTCACAGGTGCTATAGTTTGTGGCTTCTGTTTACAAACAAAGTTCACACTTCCCTGCTTCAAGCCTCCATCCCTGGAGTTGCGCTTGACTGGACATTCCTGCTGTAGATGCCGTCGATCCCCGCAAATAAAACAAGCCTTCAGCCTCTGTTGCTGCTCCTGTTTATTATCCTTCGGCACAGCATTTTTCACCTCTTGCCTCCTGACAGCTTCCATCGACTCGGCTCTTTGCGCCTCCTGCCTCCGCTGCCATTCCTGGGACAAATCCTGCAACGTGTCCCACATCTGTTTTGCCGACGGCTCATCTCTCACACACATCAGTTGAGAATCCGATAGAGCCAAGATTATAAACGCCTGCGCCCTCTGATCTTTGCGCTTGCAGGCCGTGGTCAATACCGCCGGGGGTGGTTCATCTATAATGTCCCATAAATCCTCTGTTATCAGCAAAGCCCGCATCCTCGGCTTCCAGCTGCCATAATTCTTTTCATTAAGCCGTTCCATCGGCAAGCCTCCCCCAGACAGGTTTACAGCCATGTTGCTCACCTCCGTCTGGTTCAATCAATCAAGCTGCCCTCTCTGGAACTCCGTCTGCCGTTCAGACCAGCAACTTACTCCCATGTAATGCGCTGTGGATCTGGGCCCATAACCCTTGTTGGCGTGTGTGCGTTGTTGCGTGAAACAGCATACATTACGTTGGAGTTAAGTTGAGCAAGAAACTTCTTCACAGCATTAGAGCATGTTAAGAGTCTTTTATTAAGACATTATGGCTTAAGGCTTAAGAGTAAATACATGTAGAGTTTCTTCAGTCATCCCCCCCTCTGGTACATCTCTCTCCAAGGTAAACACAAAAGACAACCTCTCAGTTCAGAGGCAATATTCAGAAGAACATCCTCACAGATCAGAGGCATAAATCAGAAGACACAACTTACAGACTCTGTTAGTACTTTCCCAGTCTATCAGATGGTTACCATAGCAATGGCCTTGGCAGTCCATTCCCAGACTGGGCTAAGACAAAACTCCCCCTAGTTACAGTTTTGCAGACTTGATGGAAAACTACTAGGCCTCATGCCAACAAGAATTAGTCAGAAGTCTTTGAAAGAAGCACCTTAGGAAATAGGTGTTGACCTTTAAAACCCTATATGGTTTCGGCACAGTTTATCTGAAGGACTGCCTCCAGTATCACCAATCAGGCCACCTTACAAGATCAGCCACACAGGACCTCCTCTCGGTCCCACCGGTCAAAACAGCTAGACTGGTGCGGACCAGGGAGGGCGTTCTCGGTTGTGGCCCCCACCCTCTGGAACTCTCTCCCTTATGATCTCCGACATGCCTCCTCCCTGGTGGGTTTTCGCCGAGCTCTTAAGACCTGGCTATTCAGGCAGGCCTATCGGAATTTTGGGGTGGATTAGCTTTTTGATATATTATTGGATTTTTTTTGATGTTAGATTAATTGATAATTATGTTTTGATTGTCTATTGTATTTTCATATGGTGTTGTAAGTCCCCTAGAGTGTCCGATAACTTGGACAGATAGGCGACTAACAAATAAAATTTTATTATTATTATTATTATAGCATGTGATTGGGATAATGAGTTAAAAATTAAGATTAGAAAGCAAAAGTGGATCAGACCTTTCAACACTGGAAATGCTGGGAGGGCTGACATAGTATAGCTAAGGTGTACCACTTTTTCCCCAGTGATTTCAATAATAATAAATACAGTAGGGCCCCACTCATATGGCGGGTTAAGTTCCAGACCCCCACCGAAAACCAAAAATCGCTGAAAAGTGGAACACCGGCAATAAAATGGCACCCGACACCTGAAAAACACTGAGAAGGTGGAACAAGCACCGTATGAGTGGAGCCCTACTGTAATTGAAAACCACCATATTAGCGGAACTCCAAGAAGCGGAATGCCGAAAAGCGGGGCCCTACTGTACTCAATACTTCTGATCCTGGGAGAATTTGGCTTTTGTTGATGGGGTTTCAGATGGTGCAACATACATATGGAACAGGAAATATGAGTATCATACTTTTTGGTAGTAGCCTCTTATCTTTTACATGTTGAGATCCAGGAGTGTCCTTTTCTGGAACTCATGAACTTCGCCATATACTCCCAGCTTGGGTGAGACACCAAAAGCATGAAAATAAGATATGTGAGTTCCTTTATTTAATTGTTTTAAAAAGATTTATAAGCCACTCATTATAAAATATAAGAACAGAAAACAAAAAATATACACCAGAAATAATACAGTTACTTGCCTCTCTTGTCCTGCCCTCAACAACTATCATATTGTAACATCTGAAGCTGCCTTTGGTTAGTGTGAAGGGATTCCGACAGATGCTATCACTGCCCGCTGAGCTTTGCAGCTGAGCCAACACATAGCTGAGGAGTCAGTGGGAGGTGGAAGAGTGGTAGATTAAGACACTGAAAGCATCCTTCAAAATATAACAGGGCAGTATCTGAGAGCATTCTCTCTTGATCCCAGCAGAGAGAAGAAGGAGCAAGTGACCAAACTGACAAAGGAGAAATACAGAAGAAGCAAATAAACCAGGATGGTTTGGAGGGCAAATAGAGATTTATGAGGGAAGAAGAATGAGTAGGTAAGGGAAAAAGAGGAGAGCTACAAAAGGAATCTGTGCTGCCTCAGTGAGAACAATGAGGAAGGGAAGGAAGAAGAGTAATAGGATGGAAAGAACTGGGCCTGTCATCTTTAGGAGCTAGCCAGAAAGAGGGAGAAGGGTAAAAAGGCAGGCAGAAAAGGACACTGTACAAGGGGAGTCAGAATAAGAACTGTATAAAGGAAGACAGGTGGGTAAACATTGTATATAAAACAGAACAAACAGAGCAGAGTCCACTCCTGTTATGAAAGGGGGCAATGGAACTCTTGGAGTAAGTTCTCCACCAAAGGGCTCTGTAAGAACAGGAGATCACCTGAGGTTCTGAAGACTCTTAGGATCAGATGCAGGGATAGAGTTGAGAGTTAGTTATTTATCTGTGACTTCACACTGAATTGTATGCTCTTTCTCTTAGTGTATGCCAACCATATGACAGAAATGAATGTAATGACATATTCAGATCCCTGTTGGACTGAGAATTCCCAGGGCTTTCCCTGAAAGCTCAGGGCTCATCATTGTCCAAAAAGAGCCCATAGATGTGTTTCTGAAGCTATGGAAAGAATGCCACTCTGTTTGCACCAGTGATGAGATGCACTGTTTGGGGTGATCATTCATCTGCCTGCAACTGGCATTCACTAGAAGCAGAACACTTGGGGCTGGAATTAATTGTTACTAATTACTCTAAGTTTAAAAAGGAACAGATTAAATTATGTGCCTTAGAGGTACTTATCTCTGTCTATCATTTAAAATTAATGATACAGAACATTTTTGATATTTATTAATTTAAATGTTATATACGTATCAGATAATTATTAAGATTTAAGGACATATTGTCCTGTTCTCACCATTGCACCCCAGTGTTTCCAGAACAGGCTTCTAAGGAGATAGGAGTCTTCCCAGCAATAACACAGCCAAGGTAGTACCCAGGGCCAGTCTAAAGTCATAATCTGAATAGAGTCTACAACAACAGTAACAAAGGGGTTAAGTGAGAAGCAAGGCCAGAGCAGTCCAAGGTCAAGATCCAAGCATTCCAGGGGCAGAGCAGGTCAAAGGTAAGGCAGATCTCGACTCCGTAGATGATTGGTAGACAGGTCAGGTACAGAGCTGGTACATAGACATTGTTGCAGCAGCTCTTCAGCATAACACTGCAATTTTTATGCTGGAGCTGCTGGAACTACCACCACAAAACTCAGCTGAATCCTATTAATCCCCTTCAGCCAGACCTTTACTCCTTATACATCATTTACTCCCAAGGAGTCCAGGCCTGCAGTCGGGCACTTCAGATAGGCTAGGTCTCCAGGTGGCATTTGAGGTGTCTATTCCTTAGGTTTGGCACCAATTCAGCCTTGAGGTCAGAGGCCAAACTTGCCCTGGGTGCAGACAGCCCTGCCTTGGTCTTGTCACAGGACCCTGGCTCCTCATCCCCAGATGGAGCCTGACCCAGGACTGAGTCCAAGACCAGAGCCTCCTGGTCTTCCTCTGATAAGGACTCCCCTGCTATTAGGACTCCTCCAGCTGAGACCTGACACATGATGCTTTCACAGCTGTAGCTATACAAACATCTGTATCTAGAACGATGTGTGTTTGTGTGTGTGTATTTTATATATATATTAGGAGTGTGCACCACCTCTGTGTTTACCCTGAATTACAAATGGGGTGATTTATTTATTTATTTTATTTATACCCCGCCCTCTTCCCAAGATTTGGAGAAGGTTCTCATGTTTCTTAGTCAGATCACACCATTAACAAAGCATTTACTGCCCTGGGCTCCTACTGGGAGGAAGGGCGGGAAGTAATATTATTATTATTATTATTATTATTATTATTATAAATCTCGAGGTAGATCAGGGACTCTTTAAATTTCCAAGAAGCTCTTGGATGTTCAAAACACACATTGTCGTACTGTCCACCCCCAAATGAAACCAGTTATCAAGGAATATGTCCAGAGCAAAAGAGGGGAGAGGTGGGGGAAATCTTGTGATTTAACAGACAGGTCTAGCTTCTAATAACAGTTAATTATTTTCCTAGGGTACTCTGTTCACAGTGATTTGGGAGAGGAATTAAAAACTAGTTTTTACATTGATCTATGCTTTTCCCTGTGCAGGTTAATGGAGTGATCCCCCCTATATCCCCCCCTCAAAATTCACCAACAACACTAAGCAGAACGTAATCTAATGATCTAGGATGAATGTGAACAACCAGATAAAACCTGAAGTAAAGTATTGGAGATAATTGTACAAATTCAGGGAAGGTGGATGATTCATGATGAAAGAGTCCAACCCCTGCCAAAATATGTTAGTGTCCAAATTCACCTCATATACTATGCTGTCTAGGTTCCTCAAGCTGAGAACAGGAGAAAGGAAGGTATACGATTCCTGTGGACAGGTGATAGCGTTTCAGAGACATAAACATGCTGTTAAAGAGCAATTGTTGCCCATAGAGACATTCTTCCTGCCCTGCCATGGTTTCTATGCAAACTGTTTTCACAAGGTTTTTGGTCTCTATAACAATCGATATGACAAGAGCTGCTGCAACAGATGTGCATATGTTTGGAATGACACTTGTAGGCATCTACTTGGTAGTGTCCATGACAATGAATATGTATTGTCATTCCCCCTTCCGAAGCTTGGAATGTTTTTCATTATCTTCTTTTTCGTGTGTGAATGAATAGTGTGTCGTTGGTCCACATAGGTACGTAGCTCTTTTGTAAGAAAAAAATGGAGCAAAGCTTTGTACTCCCTACAATAGCACCCCAGTATTTCATGAACATTTTCTTATTATTTTTATCATGTATTATCCCAGGAACACTGTGAGTTCTCTCTGTCTCCTACCCACCGACCTCTGTCTTCCTACTCCCACACCATGGTGATATCCCTTTGTTTTGTTTTTGGGTTAATTAAATGTATAGAGTTCCTCTCCCATCATCAAGTCTACCCAGTGCAAAGTAAGTCTTTCTCTCTCCTTTATTACAAAAACATAGCTGAGTGCTCAGTGGAAATTATAATATGTGACCTATGACAGAGCTCAAGTAAATGAGAGCCCTGTAGGACCATGTTCGGCAATTGCTCAACAATTAAGGCTATGCTGGAGAAGTACTACACTTCCAAGGATCCCACCGTTTTTTCATATTTACAATGCATTGTATGCATCTTTACTCAGACATCCCATTATGTTCAATGGGACTTACTTCACAGAGAACGCACAGGGAATTGCAGCCTCAGTCACATAGGTAGTGTTGGTAATTACCTGATGTGGTATATGTTGTCCAGCTGGTAATGCTCAGATGCTGTATTATAAATCAAACGTCATTTTGCCAAGAAATTCCTCTACAACTTGGAATATGAGATTCACTAATAGGCAAAAAACCTTGCGGCTTAAGAACGTACAGACTGATTACAATATGTTGCTCCTTTAGGAATGACTCTAGCTGAACTTATAGTCCTGAAATCAGAAACACTTGCTTAACAACCCTGTCAATTTTCATGGCGATACACAAAAGAGTCAGAGAGAATAGAGAGTTCAAAGTCTAAAAAGAGACAAAAAACCCCCAGAACCCTTTTGGACTTTTGTTTCTCAGAGTTCTCATAACCTGTTGAAATTCAATAAAGATCAGCCATGTTCACAGAGTACCTGTAATCCTAATACTGACCTTGCCCCATACTCTGACCTTCATCTTCTGCAGTTTAAAAGTTGAAAAAATGCCTGGCTGATTTTTAATTAATTTAATAAATTTTGGCTGGAACCAATGATAATGTGGGGCATGCTCAGTAAGAACCAACTGTCAGAGTTCTAAAAGCCTCACAGCTGCTAGGCTTGCCTAATCAGGGGGCCACACACACACCAGACTTTGATTTCACTTGAGACAGTCATGGCTTCCCCCAAAGAATCCTGGAAAGTGTAGTTTGTGAAGGGTGCTAAGAGGAGACTCCTCTTCCCCTGACAGAGCTCCAGTGGCCAGAGTGGTTTAACAGTCAGCTGCTCTGATTGAAGCTCTATGAGGGGAACAGGGTGTCTCCTAGCAACTCTCAGCACCTACGCTAACTACACTTCCCAGGATACTTTGACAGAAGCCATGACTGTCCAAAGTGAAATAAAGGCCTGGTGTGGATGTTGCCAGGGACAGTTTTGGTTTAAATTTGGGTGGGAGGCTACATGTGCCTGGTGTAGAATAAAAAGGTGGGGGAAACCCTGAAAAAGAATGATACTGTTCACAATGTTTTCCTTTTGGAAAGGAAAGGGGCTTCCCTTCTGCCCAATGCCCACCCCCCAATCTCCTCCCCTCTCCCTCCCCTCCCTGCCCCTCCCCCAGGTCAGTGTTGGACTATGACCTGGGAGATCAGGGTTTGAATCCCCACACCGCCATGAAGCTCACTGGGTGACCTTGGGCCAGTCACTGCCTCTCAGCCTCAGAGGAAGGCAACGGTAAAACCACCTCTGAATACTGTTTACCATGAAAACCCTATTCAAAGGGTCGCCATAAGTCCAGTTGACTTGAAGGCAGTTCATTTCCATTTTCTAACATGACTGCACAGAAATAAATCCCATTGAACTGAAAAAGTATGCAAATGATCAAACCCACCCTCCCTTCTCCTCCCTCTTATCCCCTCCCTCTTGCCCCTTCCCTCCCCCTTCCTTTGTTCCTCCCTCCTCATCCCCTTCCAATCTCCTCCTTCCCCTTCCCCCGCCTTCTCCTCCCCTCCCCTTCCTCCCCCCCATGGTTAGTTTTACCTATCTTAAGCATGATTGCATAGAAGTAAATACCATTGAACCCTATCAGCATGCAAATGATCAAACCTGCCCTCCCCCTTCCTTTGCCCCCTCTAATACACTCCTTCCCCCGAGGTTTCTGAAAGGGGCTGAAGCCTCTGCCACCATCTTGGTTGAAGGCACGCATGTGTGTGCATTGCTGCCATCAACCAAGATGGCGGCAGAGGCTTCAGCCCCTTACGGAAACCTTGGCCACCATCTTGATTGATGGCAACCCTGCATGCACTGCAAAAATCAGCAGAGGGAAAGGTAGGTGAAGCGGGGGATGGTGGGCGGCTCGGAAGCTCCTCCTGTCCTGCAATCCGTGGCTCCTGCCATGGATTGCCAAATGGGAGGGGCCCCTCAGGGGCCCCTGTAGCTCCAGGGGACCTCGGGCCAGTGCCCCACCTGGCTGTCCTTTAGAACTGGCCCTGCCTGGGAGTCAATGTACTGAACTCAGTGGACTTGCTTCTGAGTAGACAGAAATATAGGATTGTTTCTACACTTCTGTATAGGATCACACTGTCACTTACACTGATGGTCAGAGCAAAGTGCTGTGGCCATCATACCTCTTCTTCTGTATATTCTTCCCAGTGAGCCTGACCAGACCCCAAAACTTTGTTTTCATATCTGGAGCACTGTAACCTTGGTCTGTTTGGAGTTTTCAATTAGTCTCTTATAATGTTGATCAGAGCTGGGTTTTGCATCAACATCTGGATGCGCTTCATTTCTGCTTTAAATTTGGAAATCCTTGCACCATTAACCAAAGACAAATGTAATGGGGATGCTGTGATCCAGGGACCTGGGCAGAAACACTCATTTTTGTCTTGCTTTACATGAAGCATTTACTCAGATTTCTGAAGTGCACAAGAATAAATGTTAATGAGGGCTGTGGAGTGCAAAGTCTCTGCCTTGTTGATTGTTTATGCTGTCTGTCACTCTCTACATCTCCTGCTTACCCCCTTCACATCCTCTGTATCACTCCCATTTGTTATCTAATTTTGTGCCTAAAATATTGGAAAGCTTTCCTCTTCGTATAGAGTTAGCTGGTGTGGTTCTTTCTCCCAGTGACAACCAAGGGCATTGCCTTCTCATCAGCGGCTTCCTTAAATCAGCCTGTACTGATAATAAAATGTCAAGACTACACCAGTATTAACAGAGTACTGTCTTAAGGCCTGCTCTTACTGCTGATGATACTAAAGGAGTTCAAATGGTGATGGAAGAGAAAGGGGATCTTTGATTTCTCCTGCTGAAAGGTGTGTCTGTGGCAATTTAAGCTTGATGAAAGAAATTACAGGGTGACATACTGTGGTGCTTGCTACATGAGAGGCCAGGGTATGTTATCACAATAGTTCTTTGAGTATTGCTGTTGATGTCTTCTAATTTTTGAAGTATCACTTACGTGTCAGGAGAAATCTAACATTTTAGAAAGGGTCTTTGTTGGTAAAAGGAGACTCTGATCCAGTGTTCATTCAACAAGAAAATCTTTCTGGATTTCTGCTACAGCCTCTGCAGAGGTGATGCATGCAGAGAATAGGATGTCCCCTATAATTCTAATGAGCTGAAGCACTGAGATAAAATATTTACCCAACATTGGAGAAGACATCTTTAAGTTTACTGCTAGCCATTTTTTAAAAAATGGGATAGACAGTTGGCTCAGTGTTTATTGGTAATTGACTTGAAGGCACATAACAACAAAAAAGTGTAGATAGATAATGATGGGACCTAACAACAAGGATTTGTTCTTATATAACATCTGCTCATTTTATTACTATTTTCCAAAGCATCTGGTTAAAGACAAATATTGGGTACAGTATGTCAGTCATGTAATTTTTGTTTCTGTTAATATCTCTGGCTCCCTCTCACAGTTCCACAGAGGTGTCCCTCTGTTCAGCACACTCCACTGAATGTGTGGGTGGGTAACCCACTGGCATATTCCCACCAGCAGAAAGCCCCAAATGGGAGTATTCTGAGGGTGGGGAGGGGGCAAGTCGTCCTGGAATCCACTGGATCCTGTGGTAGTATCTCAATCATTGCCAGCACTGAGCCCAATCCAGAACTGATTACTGCACCAGGCTGGAGAGGGTGCAGGTATTTGGCCCAATTGTCCTAACACCCCCACACCCCCACACACACCTTCTATTGTGGCTGCCATGAGTGACTGGGCTGCGATGCAGTGGTGTCTCTGCTGTTCTGCAAAGCTGTGGAGGTGGGGGATTGGTTGGTTCATTGATTAGGATTGTAGCCTTAAATATTTTAATCCTGACATTACTATGCAGGGGCTTTGACACCTACAGCAATATTTTTAGCATGCTTGAATGCCATTCCTTGGATCCAAATCTCCAGAGTTCTGATACATACATAGAATTATTTTTACAAATATGGGTTTCCCCATTAACTTCAGTATTCAGAAAGTGAATGTGGAATTCCTTCTTTTGTGGAACTCTGCATGTGTATTGGAGCTAGGCAACATTTTAGATCAAGCCATATCAACTCTGTGAAATTTATTCATGGCAATTATGCAATCTAAATACATTTTTCTTCAGGTCTTAAGCTGGAGCTATCAGGTTTTAACAGAAATCGATCCACACAATTTATTTTTAACTTCTCCCTTTTTAGCTCCAATTGATTTTCATCTTTGTGATCAATGGTGACAAGAACACTCTGGCAGGACCGCAGGGGTCAGTTCTTTGAGACTTCTATTGAACTAATCATTAAAAGCTTATTATGAAACTAATAGGATGAAGACATTTCAGGGATGAACATGATTGCAGCAGTTTTATTGGTGAATAATGCTTGACAGTGTTATTACCATAGAAATGCAAAGGACAAGGAGAATGGACTGCTCCCACAAAAAGAAAAATCCAAGGAGAGTAGGAGCCATGCAACCCAGACGCTTGTTTTAAAAACAACAGCACAATAAAGATATATGAGCAATGTTCAGTCAAGTGTTTTCTTATTTGTGTCTGTGTGCATTTGCCAGTTCCTGTCACTGTTTCATCTGTGCTAAGCCAAGTATTGAATTTGGAACTTGAAGCAAAACATCTGCTGGCAAAAATTGATTAACATTACTCTCCTCCTTTTGCTTCTGGGGTCCTTTTATATTGCCACTTCTTTTAATCTCTCACTTTCCCCCACTCCCTCCCCTTGTCCCATTTTGTCTAATCCATCAAAAACATCTCCACAAGGGGATATCATAACTCATCTAAATACAGTACACTAAAATATTCTCCTCCTGTAGTTCTTCATAAATACAATTAAATACAACAGTTCCCACCCATCGACAGACCAGGAAGGCTCTGTCAATGGCGGGCCTTTGAAGCCATGTGGGGGGAAAATCATGGCGTGGCTTCAAAGCCCCATGAGTAAGGCATGGGCACACATGCCTCATTGGGCAGGGGGTGGGGCACGGTGGCTGTTTAAGCCCTGCTCTGCCCTCCCTCAGCTTGTTTCTGGCTTTGCGCGATGACGGAGCAGATCACCAGGGACCTTGGGTACCTGCTTGGGCCTTGCCTGGTGGCCTGCTTCGGTGGCTGGTGGGGCATGTGCAAAAGGACCTGGACGGAGAGAGAGGCAGCATTGTCAGGAGTGGCAGCATGGTTGCTGCAGCAACTTTGGTGAGCTCTTAAGGGCCAGCAAGGTTTGGAGTGGGGTCTGGGGAGTCTTGGCTAGGCCTGGCAGGCCTACACCATTTTTGCCTCTTGTGTGGCCTAACTGGTCCGGCTGGCCTGCTAGGGGCCTGGAAAGCAGGATCGACAGCTCTGGGGCCTGGGCAATGATTGTGTGGCCGCGTGATTGGCCCCTTTTTTTCTTTTGCAGCCTTTGTTTGGTGCAGTGCCCATTTGCGGCCAAGTGTGTGGCACCCATTTTGCACCAGCCATTTTAGGTGGAGTGGGGACAGCAGGTCTAGTAGGCAGCCATTGTTAAAGGTGGCCATTTTTGGAAGATTGTTGGCAGCTATTTTGATGAGGTCATTCAATGGTGGCCATTTTGGTGAGGTCATTTAGTGGCAGCCATTTGGGGAAGGTAGTAAGAAGGCAGCCATTTTGGGAAGGTCAATTTGGTCTGCCATATTAGGAAGCTCATTCAGAGAGTAGCCATTTTGAGAAGGTATTTTGAGGCAGCTATTTGGAACGGGTCTTTTGAAAGAAGGTAAGCCGGGTTTGTGGTACCATACCTCCTAAGAAGACGAGATAAGATTAGTTTGGCAGGATTTGTTCTTCATAAATCCATGTTGGCTCCTAGTAATCACTGCATTGTTTTCAAGGTGCTTACAGATTGACTGCTTTATAATCTGCTCCAGTTTTTCCAGGGATTGATGCTAGGCTGACTGGTCTGTAGTTTTCTGGTTCTTCCTTTTTGCCCATTTTGAAGATAGGGACAACATTAGCTCTCCTCCAGTCATCCGGCACTCCACCAGTCCTCCCTGATTTCACAAAGATAATAGGGAGCGGTTCTGAGAGTTCTTCAGTCAGTTCCTTCAATACTCTAGGATGCAGTTTATTGGACCCTGCCGATTTGAACTCATTCAGAGTGATTAGGTATTCTTTGACCATTTGTCTATCAATCTCAAGCTCCAATCCTGCCCCTTCTACTTCATATTTCCCGGGACGGTCATAGACCCTTTTTTGGGAGAAGACTGAGCCAAAGTAGGAATTGAGAACTTCTGCCTTTTCTTTGTCATCTGTTATCATTTTGCCATCCTCATTGAGTAGCTGTACCACCATTTCTTTTCTCTGACTTTTACTATGGACGTACCTGAAGAAAGCTTTTTTGTTGCTTTTAGCATCTCTCACTAACCTCAGCTCATTCTCAGCTTTAGCCTTCCTGACACCATCCCTGCAATTCCATGATACCTGCTTGTACTATTCCTTTGTGGCCTGGTCTTCTTTCCACTTCCTGTATGTGTCCTTTTTTGTTTTCAGGTCATCCTAAGCTTTTTGTAAAGCGACATTGGTTTCTTCTGCTGTTTTCCTCCTTTTTTCATTGTTGGAGTTCCTTGCCATTGCACTTTTAGAATGTCCTTTTTTAGAAACTTCTACCCATCTTGGACTCCTTTTCTCATTAGGGTGGCTTGCCATGGAACTGTACTTACAATTGTTCTGAGTTTATTAAAATCAGCTTTCCTAAAGTCCAGGGTGCACGTATGGCTACTCTCAGCTTTTGCTTCTGTTAAAATAAAGAATTCAAGAATTCCCTCAGAGTTCACATAACTGCCACTTCATCCACCAAATCATCTCTATTGGTTAGAAACAAGTCAGGGATAGCTGATCCTCTGGTTGCTTCCTCCACTTTCTGTAGGAGAAAGTTATCTCCAACACAAGTCAGAAATTTCTTGGAGGGGCTGTGTTTGGCAAAATTTGTCTCCCAACAGATATTGGGATAATAGAAATCCCTCATTACTACTACATCATGCCTCCTCGAAACATTGGCAATTTGCTTTTCAAAAGTTACATTCTTGTCTTCTCCTTGATTGGGTGGTCGGTAATAGACTCCAAGCACCACTTTCCTTTTATTACTTGCCCCATTAATTTTAATCCAGATACTCTCGGTGGAACTACCAAGCTCATCTTCCTGTATTTCTGTGCAGGGATATATATTTTTAACATATAGCGTGACTCCACCTCCCTTTTTATTCTTTCTGTTCTTTTTGAACAAGTTATGTCCTTCAATTGCTGTATTCCAGTCATGGGAGTTATCCCACCAAGTTTCAGTTATACCTGTGAAGTTGTAATTGCCCTCCTGTATTTCCAGTTCATCCTGCTTGTTTCCCATGCTCTGCGCATTAGTATACAGACATCGAAGACCATGTGATTTATGGCTTGGCTTCCTTACTACATTTTTCTGAGGACTGTTACTGGTCCCTATTAGAGCGGATCTCTCTGGTCCCGTTACTGTGCACAAGCCTTCATCAGTTGTTACCACCAAGTTTACATCTCCCTCCCCCTTAGGATTCAGTTTAAAGCCCTCCTGATGAACTTCTCCATGCTGTGGCCAAACACATTCTTCCCAGTCCTTGTGAGATGCAACCCATCACTTGCCAGCAATCCATCTTCCAGGAAGCATAGCCCGTGGTCCGAGAATCCAAATCTCACATCTGCACCACCTTCATAGCTATTCATTCACATTGAGTATTTTTCTTTCCCTTTCTACTCCTTTCTAAGTACTGGAAGGATGGATGAAAAAGCTACCTGGGCCTCAAAGTCCTTGAGTTTCCTTCCCAGAGCTTCAAAGTCTGATGTGATTTCTTCATAGCTCCGTTCCCACTTGGATGAGGAGAAAGGGATACCTGTCAGCAGGCTTAATGAGTGATGGCAACCCTTTCGTCACATCTCTAATCCGTCCTCCTTGTAGACAGCATACCTGGCAAGTCCACGGATCTTCTCTGCATACTTGGGTTTTGATCCCATGCAGTAGGGAGTCTCCCACTACTAGTACTCTTCTCTTCTTGTTGTGGGGTCTGGTTTCATTGCCCCTGCTTGATTGAGCTTCAGCCTCTTGCTCGTTGTCGCACGGGGTCTCCTGTAATTCTTCCAGCCCAGGCTGTTCTCCAGTCTCATCCTCGAGTGGTTGAAAGCGGTTCCATAGCTCCACTGGTGAAGGGTGTCTTCTAGCTCTTCTGCTCCTGTCACCCTTTCCCACGGAGTTTCCTCCACTTCATTGTTCCTCTCCAAAGCACTCTCCTCTTCTGCTACCACATGCTGTTGTTCTTCCACCTCCACTTCTCTTTGCTGCTGTTGTTCCAGTGTTCTGTCTAAGAACTCTTCATCTTCTCTTATTGTTCTCAGTGTGGCCACCCACCATTCCAGGCCTCTCACTTTTTCTTCCAACAGTGCCACGAGCTTGCACTTGTTGCATGTGTACGCCATGTTGTTCTCAGGCAAAAAAACAAACATGGCACACACCTTGCAGGTCACAACCATTGGAGTATCCTTCCCATTCATACTCTCTTCTACCTTTTGTTTCTTTCTAACTACTTGTTTTGGAGTAACCAGTGCTTTGTCCTGTCCTACTTCAGGGTAAACTTGAGAGTCCCACTGGTATGCAGTGTGCTATACAAGGAGAATTAATAATTAATTTATTATTTATTTTTAGGGACCTCCCCTTGACCTCCCTTGTCAAACTCCTTTGTCAAACTCTTGTTTGCTCGACCTGTTCGCTCACTCTCTTAGCTCACTCTCTGAACGCTGGCTTGCTTGTATCTCCTCTCCTGTGGACTAGCTGAGACAGCTCCCTCTGCTCTGCTCCCTCTGTCCTGCTGGCTAGTAGCAGTGTAGTCAACTGATGCTGGCATTTGGACAGGTGGTGGAGGAGTTAGGGGTGCCTTTGGCCAGGGAGAAACCTGAGGGCCCTTTGCCTGTGTTTACCTTTTTGGGTACTGAGCTTGACTCAGTAGCACAGGCTTGCTGTTTACTGGCGGTTAAGTTAAGAGACTTGAAACGCAGCATGGATAGCATGAGGGGTACCAAGAATCTGACCCTCAGGGAGCTTCAGGAATTGGTAGGGCATTTTTGCACAGGATTTGTGACCTGATGAAGGGCCTCAGCAGGCCCCATCGTAAGGTTAGAATTACCAGGGATATGAGGCACGATTTTATAGTTTGGTCCCAATTTTTGGATCAGTTTAATCAGAGGCTGGCATCACCAGGGATCTGACCTTTTTGGAGGTTTTTTCCCATAGTAGTTACTGTACATCTGTGGGTAGCTGATTTGGCTAACTGTGGTGCATTTTTGGTGTGATAACCAGTCCACAGTGTGTGTTATCAACTGTCTTACTTCTAGGAATGCTAGAGTGATAGTTTTGGTATGTGCTTTTATAACTCAGTACCTTAAATTTAATACTCCTTTTCTTGCTCGCCATGTCCCTGGTCTGGACCACGGCTTTGCTGATGCCCTCTCTTGCCATCAGATGTCACTTTTTTGGGAGTTGGCCTCTTTGGCCAAGCCTCAACCAGTGCCGATGCCAGTGGCACTGTGGGAACTCGGCAGTTTGAAGCTGAGAAGGCCATAATGTTGTCCCTTGCCACCAGCACGAGAAACTCCCATTTAAGAGCAGGTAAGTAGTTTGACAGTGTGGATTCGGCTGTGCAAGTCGAAGACCGACCAGAGAGGGTGAGGAGCCTTTATCACCATGGCCCCTTACCTTGTTGATGGGCTGTGTCCAGTCCAGGCCTTGGATTTGTTTCTGGGACTTTGGGGTATGTATGGGGGCCTCCTATTTTGTCACCAGGATGGTCAGCCTTTGGCTAAGTTCCAGTTTTGGTTCATCACCAGATGGGCCTTGTCATTTTGGGTCTGGACCCCGGGCTGTTTGGTACGCACTCTTTCTGGAGGGGTGCAGCTTCCATGGCGGCTACCTTGGGATGTGGGAGCACAGCGATACAGGCAGTGGGACACTGGCAATCGGGTGTTTTCCGTGCTTATGTCAGGCCAATCAAGCGCCCATGCACATTGTTGCGCTAAGGAGCGTATGTTAATTGTTGTTTCTGTTGTAACAGGTAGGAGGGTGCTGGAGAGAATCAAGGTACTCATTTGTGGCCACAGCATGGTGTTCTGGGCCAAGAGGAGGGCACCACAGACCAGGCACTGAACCCAGTTGGGGCTCAGCCATTACTCTTTGGTCCAGTGGCTGAGTAGGCATGGCATGCTGTGGGAATACCTCCTACCGATGCTTTTTGGTGATTTGTTGGTGTAGCACCCTCCACAGGTTTTGGTTATCCATTTGGGAGACAATGACCTGGGGATGTTGAAGGGGAAAGCCCTTATCATTCAGGCTTGCCTGGACTTTGAGGCCATACATAGAAGGTGGTCTGGGACTGTGATTGTTTGGTTCGATATCCTCCCCAGGAGGATTTGGAGGGGGGGGAATTGACCTCAGGAGCCTGAACAAGGCTTGTAAGAAAATAAATAAGGAAGTCTGTCTCACCCTTGCTTCTATGCAGGGCGAGGTAATACATAATCTGGAGGTGAAGTGTGGCAGGGCTGATCTTTACTGGCCAGACAGTGTTCATATGTCTGACTTGGGTAATGATCTGTTTCTGACTGATCTGCAGAGTGGCCAGAGTGTAATTATCGCCCGCACGTGAGGAAAGAAGGACTAAGCTGAGGCTTGTCCTCTTTTGTGGTGGATATGTGTGGGAATTTCACAGGCTAGGGTTTGGTGAGCACCCTAAGACACTCTTTAAGGTGAAAAGTACTATCTCAGGCTTGCCTTCTAGGTTGTAAGGCCTTTTGGAGGGATAAGGCTCACCTTTGGGGCTAACCTGTAACACCCACTCAGAGATGTGCGGCCCTGAGGGGGGGCGGAGCAGGAAGACCTCCCTAACTACCCTGCGGGAATGGGGCCAGAAAAGGGGCTTGGACTACCCACTTTGCCATGGCAGGGTGTCCTTGCCCGATTGGGTAAGATTTAGGTCCTGCACTTTCCCCTACAGATCATTTTTATATGCAATCAAGCAGTTGATTGGCTTTATTTAAATAAATGTAGCTCTTGATTTATCCACACTTCATCTTGTCTCTTCATTTCCTGACTATGGCTGCAATTGTGTATATCATAAGAAATGTTACTCTGAGAGAAATCTTGAAGGGTGCTATTTGCAGATGCTTCCCTTTGATTTTTATATGTGGCTTGTGCAATTGTTTTAGACAGCAGTCATAACTGGGAAGTAGTGGTGAAAGTCAAACATTTTCCCTAATTAGCAAAGGAAAATATGTTGGAAAGCATGCAGAAAGATAAATGAAATGCCACACTTTCTCAAGTAGCAGTGATAGCTACGTTTTAGAATTATTGTAAATCTGTATGATTTGTATAAGTTTACTCTCAGACTCAAAGAACAGGCATTTCTGCCACAGCAACAACAGAAAAATAGCACAATGTTAATTTTGAGGAAATGTTGTTAAGGGTGCAATTCTACAGCTCCTAGAAGAGTGTTCTGGGGGCTATATAATCCATCAGATATCCCTCTCCATTGTCGGAGACAGAGCCCTGACTTCAGAGAGGGAGGTCTAGTGTTGGATTCCCATTCCATGCCACAGCTGAAGCCTCAGACATCCTGGCCAAAACCAGGGTCAAATTTAGACACTCTCAGGAATGTAACTGATAAATCTTCCCCTTTCTATTCCCTCCATTGTTTTCAATAGCAGGAAACCTTTTTAAAAAAAGATTAAAACCTGGAAAGAGGCAGAAGAATGCAAGATTGTTCCACCATCTTCTCTTCTGCTCTGCCAGCTCGAGTCTGGCAGGGCTTTGGATATGGCGGTTCAATCAGCTTTTGTTCTTCCCCTCCTGCCATTTTAGGATTGCACCCTAAATGTCTTAGACACCTGTGATGGCCGCATGCAAGTTTATAAACAATTAAAGAGTTTACTAAAAACAGAAAGACAAATAGGAGACTTGCAGAAAGATGTGCAATACAGAAAAATGCCACCGTGTGTGATGCAGAAAAAATTACAGGAAACCCAGAATATCCTTTTGGACAAATTACAGAAAATCAATATGTTCCTCTTTGGAGCAAAACCAAAATAAAACTGGATAAATGCAATCCTCTTGCCATAACCTAAAGAGTCGCTAAACTCTCCAAGCTGTCAGGAGAATCTTACTACTGAGTAGTGATGGGCTCCGTTTCTGCAATAATCGGATTTGCCATCGGATTAATTATTTTTTCTGATATTCTCTATCTTTGTGGAGAGAATTTTGAAGTAGCAACTCTCTGTGGTTGATTTCTGATTCATTCTTTTTTCAATTCATTTTTTAAATTCACTTTGAAATCATTGATAGTGTGAGTGATACTTTTATCAATCTGCTTTCTATGTGAGCTCTTCAAATGTGTATTCCCTTGTAACTGACAGACAGAAAGCAGCAGGAATGAGTTGATGGTTATAAGCAGCAGGGGGAATGAGGTATTGATTGTAAGCAGCAGGGGGGAATGAGGTGTTGATTGTAAGCATCAGGGGGCAGACACTGACATGATTATCTGCCCTAATCTGCTCTGCAATGCACTTGAAAAGGAATGTAAACAGGCAATAATTACAGAGTTCAGAATGAAGATGAAGTGGAGACTCATGAATAAACAGCGATTGTAACATCAAAAATTCTCTGCAAAGCAAAAAACAAAAATGTTTATATCAGAGGAGATTGGAAAAATGAAAAGATATTGGAGCAAATAGGACTAAGATAGTTAATGACCACTATGGAGCCACATTTAAAAATGAAACGTAAAAAAGGAGAGGATTCTATCCCTACTATTGAGTAAGCAGCCCTTGTTCCTTGAAGCCTTCTTTCCGGGCTCTGTAAACTTCTGCCTGTCTCCCTCAGGCACTTTATCACCATGGAAACATGCCTTGTTCTAAAAAACACCAGAATGTCTTTCCGCAATAAAAACTCTCTTTGTCAATCATATGCCCCACCCCAGTAGGACACAGGGAGTCATGAATGAACTGGAATGTGACTTTCCACACATCTGTAGTGGTGGCTACCCTGCTTTGATAGTTGTGCCCCAGGCCAGGTCATGTGATCAGCCAAACCAGGCCATTTAAGCTGGTTAAGCCTATAACTACCTAAACAGAGAAGTACAAACATTCATTCCCATATTATACACAGCATTTCTTAAGAAGCAAAGTCCATATTAACAGGCCAGGATAACAAAGATCAATTCTTTCACAACACCTAATGTTGCCAGCTCCACAATTTGAGATACAGCCAACAAAAGCTACAATTTCAAATGAAAGATAGATACTCCAGTATTAATCAGACTGAATTCTAAATAGAATACTAGTTGTCATTTGAAACTTCATCTGCCTTGGCTCACAACTGAATGTTACTTCATATAGGTATTCCATGGAAGATAGGGCGATCAGCGGCTACTGGCCATGATGGCTATGAAGCATCTCCACTGCTGGAGGTAGTATCCCCCTGTATACCAGTTGCAGGGAATCACAAGTTAGTAGAGTATTTTTGTGCTCATGTCCTGCTTGTGGGCTCCCCATAGGCATCTGGTTGGCCACAGTGAGAACAAGGTGCTGGACTAGATGGGGCTTAGGTCTGGTCCAGCAGGGGCTGTTCTTATGTTTGCACAATAATTACGTGAAAAGTTACTAAAATAATTTTAAACAAGAAATGGATATCATGCAAGATTTTTTTAAAGAAAGATTTACTTGTTCATTATGCAGGAACTTTTTTAAAAAAATCAGTAAATGCAGTGAAGGTATGAAGGAGGTGGGACAAGTTCTGGAAAAGGGTAGTCAGAACATTGAGCAAAGAAGACAGGTGTGTGCAATGATAAACATATTTGTCCAAAGGAATCATTTCAATTGGCCAGCTTCAGAATTGTACTCATAAAATGGAAAGCCAACAGAAAACCCCATCCAGATTAACAAGCCCATCATTAAGCAGAGGAGGAGAAAAAAAGAGACAAACCCAGCTAACTCTGGGCTAAGCATGATGAATGAGTGCAGGCGAAATAATTGGATGACATTCATCAAATATGAAATAAAAGGTGGTGTCGGGGGGGGAAGCTGAAATAAGCTCTGGGATTCAGTGTAGGCAAGTTTACTTATAGGAAAAGTTCATCAAAATAAATTAAAAGGAATTCTTGAACTTCTTTCCTGACTAGAGAGCTTCACAAATGGTAATGAAGGTTTGATAATTGCTTGTGATTTTTATTACCATAAGTGTAAATCATAGAAAGGCCATATCCCTGCTGATGTAAGCACCAAATTGGCCCTACCAAATGAAGGTTTCCTATCACTCCCTCAATGCAGCTGTTGCCAACTGAGCACATAGCTGCAGTCAGGGCCGGGTCCAGGTTTCTGGGGGGCATTGGGCACAGGCTGTCAGTGGCCCCTTGACCCCAGGGCACAACTGTGTTGCTGTGTGGTGGCTGCCACCACCTTAACACCTTATGCACTCCTTTCCCAACCATAGTTCTCCATCTTGTACCTCTTTCCCCCCCTCACCCCCATACCAATATCCCTCATTTTCCTGGTTACCCCATAACCCCTCCCTTTTTCTTCACACCCTTGCACCTGTTCTCATCAGTAATATACAGGAGGGGAAAAATACAAATGAACTGAAGTAGCAGGAACCCGAGGCAAACTATGAATATTCCAAGTCCAGAATTAAATATAGAAATTATCCTAGTTAGCTGGAGAAACAGAGCACAGGACAGAACAAACCCAAGGAAATATGCTCATTCCTACATACTGGCCTTTTAAAAACTGTAGGAAATACACACTGCCCCTCCCCTCTCCCTTTCCCCGCACACCTCTTCTACTCCATGCCATTTTCTTTCTCTCTCATCCAACCCCTCATCCCTCCTGCCCCCTACCCCTCCATTTCTCCAGATCCCTCCTCTTCTATGCCATTGTTCCTCCTCTGTCACCAGCCCCTCCTGCCCCATACTCACACTTTCTCTGTCTCTCCAACTCTCTAACCCTCCTGCTCCTAGTTCCCCCCTCTCTTTTGTCTCACCTCCATGCCTTTCTCCCCTTCTCTCACAGATCCCTCTAGGGCTCCCCTTCACTTCATGCTCCTCTTGCCATGCTTGCTGGCCTGTAGGAATTGTCAGTGTGTGACAGATCTGTGAGGTGGGAAAATAGGGTGGGAAGGAGGGAGGCTTTTGTTGCACTCTGAAGGAGGAGGTGCCGCTGCTGCATGGCGTGACTCAAGTGAGTGAGTGTTGCAAGGTGAAGGGGATGGGTGCTTGCTTGTGTCTTGCGCAGCAACTGCTGCACTTCTTCCTTCTCAGATGTTCAAGCAAAAGCCACCCTGTTTACCACCCATCCTTTCCACCTCGCCTGCTGGCAACTGCAGCAGGAGAAGAAAGAGGCACCATTGCTGCTGCCACTTTCTGGCATGAGTGGGCAAGTTCCCATCCCCTTTGCCTCACGTCACTCACTCACTCGAGGCCCCCACAGCAATGAAGATGGGCGGTGGGAAGAGGTGACGAGGTCCAGCGCTGTTGGTGGTGAGGGGCCTTGTGAGCTCCTGGGCCCTCGGCCAGTGCCCGACCTGACCATCCGCTGGCACTGGGCCTGGCTGCATTGTTTCTTCTTTCTTTCTTTGATGATTCCCTCACCTACAATAGGTTACTTTTCTTGCTGCTCTGTGGTCCAGAAGACTGTCTTGGTAGTACCATAGAACTGAGATATCTGAGAGTGAGAACACATGTCGCATGGATTGTGTACAAACCATTGAAAATGGCCTCATATGGAGACTTCCGGGAAGGGTGACTTAGCCTGTGCCTGCTTTTGAGACGGGCTCCTGCCTCAAAAGAAGCTTATTCAGATATATCAGTCAGATTTTTTTTTTTTTTGACTGATTAAACTTCTCCCGGGTAGGGAGAAACGAAGAGATTAACCTCAAAGCCTATTTTTGTTGGGACGACCAGATCTCATTAATTTATGGGACGAGGTCCAGCCGACGAAGGTGGGACGGATTTTCAACAACAAGCTCTATCTGATAAAGCGAACGTTCATCTTATCTTCTAAGAGAGAACGCACTAACAGGCAAGCACCCTTCTTTCTATATTTTTCTTTTACTTGACTTAAATTGTTGCTGTTTAAAAGAGATTTGCCAGATTGATCGGTTTTTGACATCTCACTGGGGAGCCATAACTTCTCTCTGCTACTCACTAATTAATAGCTTATCTCTGTTTTTGTTGCAAAAAGCTGTCCTGGATTTGCATTCTAAAGATATACACAGAAGAGGGATTTCTATTCCAGATTTTTATTTTGAAGAATATTATATTGTCTGAGACTACTCTCTTTTTGGTCTATTTTATTTTGACGAATCTGTTTCCTGACGACCGCCATTAATTGTTTCGATCCTGGGAACTGCATTTTGTTTACTTAAGCATGGAGAGATAAGGCTGTCTGCTCTGTTTATACTGTGATGTCACCAAGTTTGGAGTATTAACCCAATTGTTGCTGAAATAAGAAGTGGTTTTCCTATATTTTTCTTTTAAAATGGCAATTAAGAAAGTGGCTGAGAATCTGGAAATAACTATGTTTCAGAAAATAATGGATGAGATTGAGATAACGAAACAAAACCTGCGACAGGGTTGTAAGGAGCTGAAAATTGAATTGAGTAAAATGAAGCAGGAGATTAAAGATATAGGGGTCCCTGTGAGAGAGGTGACCCTGGAAGGGGTCCCTGTGAGAGAGGAGACCCCGGAGATTGGAACAAACGTGGAACAGGAAAAAGATTTGGAGTCTATGGACTTTAGAAACAAAATCTATTGTTTGGAGATACAGGAGATTAAAGACATAGGGGTCCTTGTGAGAGAGGAGACCCTGGAGACTGGAACAGGGGTCCCTGTGAGAGAGGAGACCCTGGAGACTGGAACAGGGGTCCCTGTGAGAGAGGAGATCCCGGAGATTGGAACAAACGTGGAACAGGAACAAGATTTGGAGTCTATGGACTTTAGAAATAAAATCTATTGTTTGGAACTCAATGTTATCTCTGAAGAAATTAATGAAGATTCTAGAGATAAAGTTATCAATGGCATGGATAATCTTCTGGACTGGAATGATGTGATGGAGCCCAATATAGAGAAAATCTATGGAATTAACTGCAGCCATGTGACAATGGAAAAACTTTCAAGAGATGACCCAGTGTATTTTGAAAAAAAGAACAGAGATATGATTTTACAGCAGTATTTCAGCAACCTATTCAGAATGGATGGCAAGAAAATATTTGGGATAGAGGTAATTCCCATCAGACTCTTACTATATGACTATGGCTTTGACAGCAAGATTATTATGGAATACTGATAATGGAAGATTGGATACTGAAATTACTGGACTTAACAAGACTACTGAAGATGGAAGATGGAAAATGGAACTAATAGGGATAATAGAACAATGGCTACTGAAATTACTGAACCTAACAGATTCTGATGTGATGGATTAATTGAAATGTTTATTTTGACTATGGTTATGACAATAAGATTATCATAATTAGTAATGAGATGGATTAATCGATATGCTTATCTGGAAAAAAAAAATTGATAGATATATTTCTTAAAGAATTGAAACCTCTCTTTGACTTTTTGTGGAAAGAATAAAGTAATGTTTATGAGATTTGATGATTAAGTAAGATAACTACTGGAGGAAAGTGATTTTATAATATGACTTAAGAGACAGGATTGTTATATATTATAGACTTATAACTGATTTGATCTTTGACAAATGGGAAGTCAATATTTTACTCTTTATTTTTTATTTTTGTTTTTTTTTTTTCTTTTTTTTTTTTTGTTTAACTATTTTTGATTTTGTTTTTTGTCTTTGAATGTTTTATGATTTCGTCTTGTATGTTTTATGAAAATCTGAATAAAAATTATTGGAAAAAAAAAGAAAATGGCCTCATATGATGACATATCCCTAATACAATCATCATATATATTCACTAATGGGAAAAAAAAACTTTCAGTTTAAGAACATACCTATAGCCAGCAAATATTTTGATCAAACTTTAAAAAGCAGGGAAATTTGGCAACTATACTGAATGTAAGAGAGCCAGTGTGGTGTAGTGGTTAGAGTGTTGGAGTACAACTTGGGAGACGAGGGTTCAAATCCCACACAGCCATGGAGCCATTGGAAGACCTTGGGCCTGTCACTGCCTGTCAGCCTCAGAGGAAGGCAATGGTAAACCACCTCTGAATACTGCTTACCATGAAAACCCTATTCATAGGATTGCCATAAGTCAGAATCAACTTGAAGGCAGTCCATTTCCATAGTGAATGCACCAGGGGAGCAGGAGACCTGACCTCCTCTCTGAGATACTGTACTGCCCTACAAATTTGTAAAAATGACAAACACAATTTGGGTTGGTCTTTCACAGTCCAATCCACTTCCTGTGTAGCTTGGAAGAATTTGGTAACATGTGCCTCAGAAGGATTGATTGGGGAAGGGAGGAGAGGAGAGGGGGAGGCCAAGGGAAGGAAAGAAAGGGGGAGGGGAGAGGAGGGAGAGGGATGGGAAGGCAGGTTTGATCATTTGCATGCCTATTGAGTTCAGTGGGATTGGTTCCTGTGCAATCATGCTTAGGATAGCTGGGGAAGGGACAGGGAGAAGCTTGGGTGTGGGGGCACTGGGTAGAGGGAAAGTCCCTTCCCTCTCCTTTCCAAAAGGAAAACATAGTTAACAGTATCATTTTTTTCAGGATTTCCCCCACCTTTTTATTCTACAGCAGACACATGTAGTCTCCCACCCAAATTTATACCAGTGCTGTCCCTGGCCACCTCCACACATTTATTCCACTTGAAACAGTCATGGCTTACCCCAAAGAATCCTGGGAAATGTAGTTTGTGAAGGTACTGAGAGTTGTTAGGAGATGCTCTGTTCTTCTCACAGAGCTGCAGTCACCACAATTCTCTGGGAAGAGGGGCTGACTGTTAAACCAGTCTGGCCACTGAAGCTCTGTCAGGGGAATAGGAGCCTAACAACTCTCAGGACCCTTCACAAACTATACTTTCTAGGATTCTTTGGGGGAAGCCATGACTGTTTCAAGTGGAATAAATGTCTGGCATGGGTGTGGCCCCCTAATTAAATTAATTAAAAAATAGCCATGTATTTTCTAAACTTTTTAACTGTGGAAAATGAAGGTCAGAGAAAAGGATTACAAGTACTCTGAGAATATGGCTGATTTTTAATCAATTTCATCAAATTATGAAACCACTGACATAAAATAGTCAAACAGGGGTCTGGGCTTTTTCTTTTCTTTTAGACTTTGAACTCTTGATTCTCTCTGACTGTTTTGTGTATTGCAAGCGTTTCTGAGTTCAGGACTATCAGTTTTGTAAGATTTTGTTTTGAAATGAGCTCACGGGAAGCATCAGAGTATTTTCAATTTAACCTGACAGAATGTGAAAAATCCATGCTGGCTATAGTATATAGCCACTCTCGTGGCTGTATAAAATGTTGGGCCATAATGTCATTCTGGCTCCTGAAGTGGGCGGATTCCATATGTTGAGAGAAGGGATATGGGGAGCATGGAGCTGCCATTTATGTGATTACTGGCAGGGGGAGATATGGCATTGAGAGCAATTAATAAAATCTGATAGACGGGGTCTTAGGCATTACTACTTTTCAGCTGCTGCCAGGTCCAAATTTGGATGGCCATATCAGTCCACTCTGGTGATGCTGTTGATAAATGGTAGGTCCATCCTGAATAAAACATCTGTGCCATATGATTTAATGGAGATTTATCTATTTATTAATTTAGAAAGATGTATAGACTGCTTGATATTTTAAAAAACTCTCACCTGGGTGGGAGAGCTGGGTGGAACAGCTTTGCCCCCAGGGTTACACAGTGCAGCTCCAACCAGACTGGAGGATGCGTGTGTGTGTGTGTGTGTTGTCCATAAGCCTCCCATCATCTTCACAAAACAAAACTATAAAACAACCCCATTCAGCCACAGGAAACTTTGGCAGCACACTAATAATGAAAACAACATTATCTCAGTCCATCAAAAGCCTGGGGGAAAAGATAAATCTTTGCCTGCTGCTGAAAATATTTCATTGAATACACCAGGTGGGGGTTCCTAGTGAGCGCATTCCACAGATGGGGAGCCACAACTGAAAAGATCCTCTCTCTTGTCACCACCCTCTGAGCCTCCCTCAAAGAGGGAACCTGGAGAAGGGCCTCAGAAGAAATATATAAGGTGCTTTAAAGAGGAGGTGCCTTTTTAGATGACCCGGAAGTTGCAACTAGTGCAGAATGCCACAGCCAAGATGTTTTGTGGGAATAGTGGGCATGTCATATATAACCCCCATTCTCGAAGAGCTGCACTGGTTGCCTGTTATTTTCTGGGACCAATTCAAGGTACTTATTTAAAGCCCTGAATGGCCTGAGCCCCAAATATCTGAAAGAATGTGTTCTCCTGTATCATCCAGCCCATACATTTAGATCAGTGGAAGAGGCTCTCCTGGGTGGTCCCTGTGTTAAATTAGGTGCATACCCTTTTCAGTGGTGTCTCTGTGTCTGTGGAATGAACTCCTCACTGAAGTGCTTGCTCTTTTAGATGCCATGGAAAAAAATTTCTGTCAGGCCTTTACAGACTGATAGATTTTATAATGTTATGATGTTGCTAACAATGGTATTTATGTAATTTATGAGAATGATTTTTAATGGTTTTGCTTATGATGTATTTCGTTTCGTGTTGCAAACTGCCCTGTGATAGTTTTGGTGAAGAGTAGAATAGAAATCTTTTACTAAATAATAACATCTGAATCCCAATGTTCTGAATGTACCAGACAAATTCTAGTGGGTGTTGCCAACAATTGTCAATAACTATCCTCCCTCATGTCTTTGCAGCCAAGGAACAATGTTAAGTTGTGCGGCAGAATATATGGTTGTGCCTCATCTTATAACTTAAATGTTGGTGCATCAAATCACAGGATTTGCTTTTTGTAACCACCTCTTATTCCAGACAAACATTATTACATGCCTGGATTAAGAATGATTCATTGCAGAATTAATGATAAACTCCTACGTTCAGAGAAGAATCATATTTCAAAAATCTTCTACTGCTCTGTTTCTTTTTTCACTTCTCTATCACAGGCACAGCCTTGCATGGAGTAGATCAGATATGAAATCTCTGTGCATGATGTCCAGTCTTCGTGGTGCCTTTGAATGACAGTTCATCTATAGAAATATGCCACCATCTGTAGATGATATGATTACTGGGACATTATTGATGCTATAGCAATATAAAATGCTGAAAATTCAAAAGAAGGGGAAAAGACATATCTGCAAAGGGAATTGTCTGTGCTTTATTAGAAATCTTAAAAGGCAGTAAATGTTTTGATATAATAAAGAAGCACTTGGTGTACTGCATTATCCCAAACTCTGAATGTCTGTCAAAGCAAGTACTGGAATGGACATTTCAGCACTTAGCCTTTTATTTTATTTTATTTTACTGAATGGACCCAAGTTGTTACTCTTTTTAAATACTCCTATCAAAAGGGTATTTGAACAGTGACAGATATAAAATCCTATATTTCTGGAATGATCAGGGCCAGAAAGAATATTGCAAATCATCATCCATGACTGAGTTTGTTTTAAAAATCTAATCAATACAGCAATTATGAGTTTAGGCTCTGAAATCACATTGTCCTTGTTTCATTCATTTGTTTCACCACGCTCAATGTAAAATGCCAGCAGACTTTAAGGAAGGCATTATTTGTCCTTGAGAGTTGCATTTGGCTGCCTCCTTGATTTCCTTTAGACAAACTTTAAATATTTTTTTTCACAACTAGTTTTTGTTTAAACCATGTTATGGTGGTTGGGATCCTGTGTGAGGATTCTTGGGGCTGGCTTTTGTAAGTTTTATAATCTGATATTTGTTTTTACTTTTAATGAGTTAAATATTGTATTGGCTATAGCCAAATCGTTTTATTGTTTTGCCATAACTTTTTTTTTAAATTGTAAACTGATTTGAGAGGATGTATGATAATTAAAATTGCTTAAAATATAGAGTTGTTTTCAACATAGCACTAAACTGAATGTTCCATCAGTGCCAGGATTTTTCCTTACACAACAGAATGTTATCTCCCTGTCCTCCCCCTGTACATCCCATAAATCTGTTCTGGGAGTTTCCCTAACCCTCCAGAGCAGATTTGGGGATGGCATGGGGTATTGGGGGGGAGGAGAGTGGGGCAATCCCCTTGTGCTAGCTGAAGTTATTCCACTGTCACAAGAATGTAGTTAAATAATGGCCCTATATATTAAATGACCAAATTGCCAATAAGATAATCATAGTCTCTTGACTTGAATTGCCACTGAGGGAAATCTGAGAGAAATTTGGAGGTTCCAGCTCAGGCAAAATATTGTTGTTGCTGTAGTAGTAGTAGTTAATTCATTTATCAGTGACTTTACACAAAGACAGTGTCTCAAATTGACTTGACAAAAATAAAATATATACCACATAAAACTAGAAACATTTAAAAATGAACAATACAAAACAGATCAAGTCTGTGAAACTTCAAGGTAAGCAATAATGATCAAACTTGTTTGGCTTGCTTTGAAAAACATTTTAAAGCATTCTCTGGGAATACTTGAAAAAGCTCAAGGTCTTTTTTTCTCCCTTGAGGGGAGATTTTAAAATGGAAATGGACTGCCTTCAAGTCGATCCCAACTTATGGCGACCCTATGAATAGGGTTTTCATGGTAAGTGGTATTCAGAGGGGGTTTCCCATTGCCTCCCTCTGAGGCTAGTCCTCCCCAGCTGGCTAGGCCCTGCTCAGCTTGCCACAGCTACACAAACCAGCCCCTTCCTTGTCCGCAACTGCCAACTGGGGGCAACTGGGCTCCTTGGGACTATGCAGCTTGCCCACAGCTGCACAGGTTGCAGGGCACGTAACCCCTGAGCCACTCACTATGGAGGTGATCTTTAGCTGGCCCTTGACACCCAGGAGACATGAGCAGGGATTTGAACTCACAGTCTCTGGACTTCCACCCAGGCTCTCCTCCCCACTGTGCTATACCAGCTGTTCATGGGGGGAGATTTTAAAGCACTGGTAAATTAAATGCTACCCTACCAGTTGCCCTCACCCTCCAATGTAAGGGGGAAATTCTCATACTTTTGAAAAGGGAGGAAAAGTATAAGCAAAAGGAGCCATTCTGGCATCTCCAGCTGAAAATTACAGTACTGGACTTTCCACAGTGGTGTCATCGGGGCAGGATTTTGGGGAAGAAGTCTAGAGCCCCACTCAGCAGAATAAACGGGAAGACCCCAAATGCAACTGGGATGTCTTGCCACATTGGGAAGTAAAAATAACACACAGTACCACCTAAAGACCCCTCTTTACCAATAAGACCATTAAATCCAGAGCCTAAAATGACCTAACTGCACCACTGTTCTCCCAATTGTGAATTCACCTGCACAAGCACTAAAAGTACAGTAATACCTCAGTTAACGAAGTAGATGCATTCCTGGACATTACTTCTTTAACAGAACCTTTGGTGCCAGAGGTAGGAATGACATGGAAAGAATACGGGCAGGTTCCTACACCACAAAAAAGAAGAGCAGTTCACCATATTTCAGCAAACTTTTTATTCAAAACTAACTAAATGTCTGAAATGAAACAACCAGGTCAGATAAAGCTTGCATTCAGACCACTGGAGCAGGCAAGCAAGGGGCAGCCACTGTGATTGCTCTCTCTCTCTCTCTCTCTCTCTCTCTCTCTCTCTCTCTCTCTCTCTCTCTCTCGTGTGTGTGTGTGTGTGTGTGTGCGTGCCATCCTCCCCTACACTCGAGCAGATGTGTCTGCAGCAAACAGTGCCTCTAAGGCACCCGAAGCATGGTTTACTATGGAGGTGTGCCACTTGGCACACATGAGAGAGCTGCCTGCAGACTGTGTGCCCTCCCCATGACCCCCACACCCAAAAAATATTTTGTTCGAAGGAGCTACTTTCCTGGAGGATTTGCTAACTGAGGTATTACTGTAATTCAGAAGAGTTTCAGTGTGACTAGCTGAAATTCTTAAAGGCCTTTTCAACATTTGTAAGTCGCCAATTATTTCACACAAGAAAACTTCAAGGTGAATTTGTAAGCTCCTGTTCAGGGGGGAAAATCATCTGATGAGATTCAAATGACATTAGAAGAGATTAAATTAGTCTGGCAAAGTAACTTAGGGAAAGTAATGATTGGGTGGAAATCCATCCCTGCTCCTTTTCTTATGTTAAGTAATAGTGCTTTATTATGTTGCTTGATTGGTTTTTTTATCTCGGGAATATAGTATATACATGTTTTAAACAAAGAAATAAATAGACAATACAGTGCAACAGTAATGCTGTAACCAGGATCAATATTAGGAAGCTGCATTTTGTAAACATAAGTACATCCCTTACATTTAAGTGTATCAGATGTGTTATTTCACTGCATCTATACTACTTTCACACAGAAGGAAATGAAGCCTGCTCTGCTTCCCCACTTTGTCTCTCCTGGGTCAAGTGAAGCTTCCTTGTTTCACTGCCTGTGAGTCGTCAGTCTGGATACATACAGAAGTGGCTTGTTGGATGAGGTGGAGCCACTACACTAGCTTCCTTGCAGGTGGCTCACTGTTCTTTTCCAGGAAAGAGAAGGGCAAGGCTGTGTGGAACTTGGTGCAGGGGAGCCAATCCGCTGCTCCCACCGGTGTATGTGCACTGCACTGACTTCTCTGCCACCTTCCTTCTCTCTCAGTAAGCAGCAGCAAACCACCTGCCAGAAAGCCAGCATAATGGCTCTGCCCCATCCAGCAAGTCACTTCTGGGTCTTTTTCATGCATGATTCACCCTTTCTTGAATGAGTGCTCAAGTATTGAACCAGAAGTGCAGAAAGTTGCCAAATGGATGTTCTCATATTACTAGCATTCCCTTTGAATCATAGATTTTTATTCCAGATAGTACTAATCTGCAATGCTGGAAACAAGTTCTGAAGTCACCTCACAATGAAGCACTTTAATATTATACATGTATTCAGCATCACATCCATATATCAATGAAAGCAAAATGCCCAATAGCCAACAGTTGGATCAGAGTTAGTCCACTCTCTTCCGAAGTCTTAGAGGCTACCACCTCCTTATTGTTGTATGGCAGAGATGGGGAACTACTACCAGGAGTTAGTTACTCAAAAAGTGGCAGGACAGGAAGAACAGGGAGAAGTAGGAATCTGGTGAGCACTTGGAGGCACCTTTAAGATGATTTGGGATCCCTGAAACTTACCACTTAGGACTGTGACACCTGGGGAAAAGGATATGGGTTCCCCCTTTATTTAGAATTGCTATAGCTCAGTGGTAGAGCATCTGTTTTTCATGCAGAGAGTCCCAGGTTCAACCCCTGGCATTTCCAGGTAGTCCTTGGAGTGAACCCTACTTTGTAAATCCTGGAGAGTCACTACTAGTCAGTGTTGACAGCACTAAGGTAGTTGGACTAATGATCTGCCTTGACATAAGGCATCTTCCTGTGTTCCTATGGCTACCCAGAGCTGTGGGGCCCATGGGGAAATGTTGCAAGAAAGCCTCTTTCAACACTCAAACAGGCATGGATAATGGAATGGGGGGGTCACAGTGTGACCAGTAGGGTAGTAACAAGTTATCCCCTTTTTTGCTACTGGGTTGAGAATAAGATCCTTGTTTATGTCTTTTCCCACAACAACAGATGTCCCTAGGAGCCAATAAGCAAGGAAGGGGGTGTTAGCTACTGAGAAGAGTCTTCTCAGTGGCTGACTTACCTTCTTTCACTCTGATTGGCTCCAATCAGCAGGAGAGGGCAAGGAAGCATGTTAGAAGACTCTTCTCAGTGGCTCTCTCCCCTTTCTTGCTTATTGGCTTGTAGGATGTTGGAGACACAGGGACCCTGCTCCCAAAAAAGTAAGGGGTCTAATACCCCCTGAGACCCTGGACGACTACACCCCTGGGTGTGACTATCCCACAGACCAAGGGATGGGTGAGCTTGCCCTATCCACTACCAAATTGAGTCACTAGCTGGCTCTTGAGTTTAGCTAAGCCCTGCACAGATAAAATTGTGACTCCAGTTACCCAACCCTAGTTACCCAACTCTGGTGTCTTGTCTTTTTAATTTAGCAGACACCCACAAATGATGATGCTGTAGAGCTTTCTTTTCATTTGGATAGACTTTAAGCATGGTGATTATAAGGTGGGATGTTCTTCTTATGGAGTATGCAGTCGCCAAGAGCTGCCTGCCGTGTTCTTTATACTTTTCTGGACTATATATTACTGCTTATTTCCTCAGAATAATACCTTTCCCCTGTTTGGTTGTTATGAAACTGTGCCATTATTCTTTGCTTTATTAATTGTGCCACTACTTAGAGCTGATTTGTATGTGTGTGTGTGTGTGTAAAAATAATGTTCATGAAAGGTTTGATTGCCACAAATGGGAGAAGTAATGCAGTCACTTTACTTTTATAAGCAGAGAACCAGAGAACAATGTTTGCTTTGAAGCAAATAACAGTTTCACTTGCCTCTTGAAGGGCATGTGAGTCCTTTCCCCTACATGCCCTTTGTTTTTCTTTGGTATGCTGTGTTTTGTACTAAAGCAGCAGGAATGCCTTTTGCTTTTATTTCGTAATGAAGTAGGTGTATTTCCACAGTTTTTTAAAGATAATGAAGCAGAGACCATTTTAATAATACCTGGAGACAATGAGTGAAATTCTGTTGGGACCTTGCAATTTTTCTGAGGTTTGCTGCTGGTAGAAGACAACTACCTCCAATATTTTTCAAAAGGGTTTTGCACATCTCTAGAAAATATATTTTAAAAGGAGACATTTACTTTGTATATTGCTTGTTAATCCTCATCCTTCCTATGTCCCCTGAAGTTCCTATGCAGGACAAAATGAATGTTCAAAGAAAACGTGTTGCTCAAGAAACATCTTGCATTTAAAACATGAACTGAAAGTTTGTTTTGCATCTTGGATTCCTCATGTTCATGGTGCAAGGTGGTTGTCATGTTCTATGGTACTTTTAACCTTTACATTGTTATGTAACAATTTCCCATTAATTTTATGTGTAATGCATTAATTTGTCAATTTCAATTCATCTTTCATAATTAATTGTTTGGATATATGTTTTCTTGGGATAATTATGCATTTTTGATTAAAATACAAGATGAAAACAATCAGGGTTCTTCAGCATGGTAAAGACACTGGTTATTCTGTTGATTTTTCTTCTCATCTTCACATTAATAAATGGCATTGGTCAAATATAGTTGACGTGATAAACTGAAGCTTTATGTAAAGCCTCTCATTCTGCATTTCCCCTCAGCTAATTTATTTGCATTTATATCATTGCTGAGTTGTTCTTATTCTATTGGTTTTCAGTCTTTTTTTCTTTTTTCTTTTAGTTTGATTCTATGACATCAAATACACAACAATAAACAATAAACCAATCATACCCTCTCCCCCTCTGGCTCACCAACTACATGCATCAATCTTTTAATGCATGAAGAAAAAGAATCATGCAAAATACATTAAGAAAATATGATTAAACTCGTCTATATAGCCTTACGAAAAGAGAATAATGGTTTTACCACTTTCCCCATAAACTTAAGAATGTACTGGCAAAAAACTTTGGTTATAATATACAAATGGATCAATGGGAAAATATGTGGAAAAAAGGCTTGAGATTTACATTATGCTATAATCTTAAAGAAAATTTCTATAAAATGATGTATCGTTGGTACATGACTCCAGAAAAGTTGTCAAAAATGTATAGTAATGTTTCTAATGTTTGTTGGAAATGTAAACAACAAGAAGGATCATTTTATCATATGTGGTGGTTGTGTAAACAGGCAAAATTATTTTGGGCACAGATAGGTAGGATGATGCAAAAATTTTTAAAGATAAATATTCAGTCAAAACCAGAATTTTTTTTATTGGGTTTTATGGATAAACAAATAGAAAAGAAATATGGAAGAATATTATATATGATTATGGCAGCAAGATTATTATATGCACAGAAGTGGAAAATGGAATCAACACCAACAACGGAAGAATGGCTATTGAAATTAATGGACTTAGTAGAGATGGATAAATTGACATGTTTACTTAGAGAAAAATTGACAGATACATTTCTTAAGGAATGGAAGCCTCTCTTAGACTTTTTGTCGAAAGATAAAAATAAAATGATGACAATGGGATTTGACGATTAATTAAGATAGACTATGGAGAAAAGTGATTTTGTACGTATTAAGGGACAGGTTTGATATATATTATATATTTATAGCTGATCTGTGACAAATCGGAAGTCAAATTTTTTATTTTTATTGTGTTATGTTTTTTTATTTTGTTTTGTTGGTTTTATGAAAATTTGAATAAAAATTATTGTAAAAAAAAAGACAAATGTATCTTATGCCTATTAGTATTGAATTAGTCTATAAGAGGAGTCCATGTAACATAATACTCTAATACATCTACTGTCCCTATGCAGCTTGGGACCAGGATACCTGAAAGATTGTCTTACCCCTTATATAACCAGCCAATCACTGCCCTCTGCAGGTGAGGGCCTCCTGCAGATACCATCTTATCAAGAGGTCTGCTCCTCATAACATAGGAAGCAGACCTTTAGCGTTATAGCACCTACCCTTTGGAATTCCCTCCTTTAAAAATGAGACAGGCGCCTTCTCTGTTACCTTTTCAGCGCCTATTGAAGACCTTCCTCTTTCAACAACCCTTTTAAGTAGAGACCATGACCCAGTCTGCATCTGTGCTGGAATTGCTTTTTAAGATGTTTTTAAAGTTGTTTTTTAAATATGTTTTTAAGATGTTTTATTTTAATATATTTTAAAGTCTTTTGTTTTTAAGATGTTTTGAAGTGTTTTTGGTGTTTTTGTTTGCCTTCCTAGGCTCCTTCTGGGAGGAAGGGTGGGATATAAATCTAATAAACAAACAAACAAACCCTTTGACGAGCTTTATATTGAAAGTCAATTTCTCAGCTAATGCAATATTTCAAAGTCTGGAAAGTCAATTTTCAATAAGCAGGTTATCCACTAACTTCCAGTTCCTTATTGATGCATTTAGTTGACGAACTGGAGGTGGTAGTGTTATGTTTTGTTTATTATTTGTTGTTCTGTATGTGATGTCATACAATTAATAAAATTATTTTAAAAGTGCCAGTCTCATTTTTGATGTTGTAAACTGCTTTGAGGTTTCTGAAAAAAACAGTATATAAATATTTTAATTAAATTAAGGAAATTCAAATGGAACATCTCCTTGGAACATAGAGATGTTTGAATGAGCATTGGCTTAAATTCAGGGTGTAATTCTATATTTCACACCCCATAGTGGGCCAGAACCTCTGTGCTTTTTGAGGTGGGGATAGAAAAGATATAAAACTCATGCATTCCAATTAATTAACAAGTGTTGCCAAAGCAGAAACTGTAGCAATAGAAGTAATAATGTTCAGCTTCACTATTCTAAATCAAGGCTGTCCTGCATTGCTTTTTTGTAATTGTGCCCTTATACTGATGCATACATAGTGCACTATACTTAAAACACATTTATCATATGTTTGCCATTGGTCCTTTACAAAGCTTCAAATCTTATTCTTTTCCTTCCCCAATCCTATTTCTTCTTGTGGGTAATGTTGTCCATCATATTGAAATTATGCTTTTAAATATATTAGGTTTAAGATCCAAATTCCCCTTGACTTTTCTCCCATCTCTAAACTCAGTGCTTGAAGTGGAGCTAGGTGGTGTGAGATCACTTCCCACTTCTTTTCCCCCTCCAATTTCAAGGTCTGTCTAAACAAAAGTGTTAAACTATATAACTTCTATTCTCTCCTTTCAATTGGGCTGCAACACTAATTCTGTTTACCTGGGAGTAAGCCCTATCAAATTCAAAGGGACCTACTTCTGAATAGACATAATAATAATAATAATAATAATAATAATAATAATAATAATAATAATAATAATAATAATAATAATAATAAAATTTAATTTATGTGTCACCTATCTGGCCGATGGCCACTCTAGGCGATGTACATGTAAACAGTTAAAACACAATGTGATAAAATACATTAATACAATATATAAACAATACAGCAGCAACAACAATATTAGTGCAGGGTAAGAGGCATTTCAGTCATAAAAGTTAACCCTCCCCGGAAATCCCAAAGGCCTGTTGAAAGAGCCAGGTCTTTAAGGCTTTACGAAATACATTTAGGGAAGAGGCGTGCCGTAGATCTTGTGGGAGGGAGTTCCAAAGGGTGGGGGCCGCCACTGAGGATGCCCTCTCTCTAGTTCCCGCCAATCTAGCTGTTTTTGTCGGCGGGATTGAGAGAAGGCCCTGTGTGGCTGATCTTGTCAGGCAGCATAATTGGTGGTGTTGAAGGCGCTCCTTTAGATAAACTGGGCCGAGACCGTATAGGGATTTAAAGGTTAATACCAACACCTTGAATTGGGCCTGGAAGACAACTGGAAGCCAGTGTAGATCGAACAACACTGGTGTGATGTGATCCCGGCGGCACTGTTTATCTGCGAAACTTGAGTAATCAAGCTATAATCTAATCTAGCCAGTGTCATGGTCCATTTACCTCCAGATATTTTATTTCTGTTTAAGTATTTCATATGGTATTTTCCCCATATAGATATGTGTGTTCCACATGTGTATGATCTCTAGGTATTTGTTAGAAATGTTTAGCTAGAACTAGCAGCTTTGCTCCCCCCCCTTTATGTGATAACTGCAGTTGCCATGGTCAAATCTTGTTTTATTATTTACAGGTGCAATAAATAAAAATAATCTCCTAATACTATCTTCCGATATCTGTCAGTTACCTGAAATGTATTTCACCTGAATATGAGCTGCAAATACTGTCCATACGTTTCTGTATTTCATTAAAAACAGTGTAGAACCACACTGGATCCAAAACAGATCTTTGACCCCTTCACTGATAGTTTCCTTTTCATGTCATACTTTGACAGTTCTTTTCTATCCTTTATTCCTCTGGTTTAGTATTGTGTTAAAAGTAGAGGTGGATTATGACAACTATATTTTCCTTGTCCACTAAACTGGCTACCCTCAAAAGAGATAGATTAGAATGGTTTGGCAAGCCTTGCTTTTAAGAAATCCATGCTGGCTGCTAGCAATTTCCAAGAAGTGGTTACAAATTGATTGCTTTATAATTTGTTCTAACAATTTTCCAGGTATAGAAGTCAAACTAATGAGACTATAGTTCCCCAGGTTAGCCTGGCTTCAATACTCAGGAAATTGTTAGAACAAATTATAAAGCAATCTGTCTCGAAACAGCTCAAAGAAAAGAGGTTGATTTCTAGTAGTCAGCCTGGGTGCAAACGAGACTACCCTTGCTCAATTCTTTCTTCTGAAACTCAGCAGATAAATCATATCAAAATTGAAGCGTGAGGCTGTTCATGCAACCAAGAAAAGAAACAGAAACAAAATTCAGAATAACACCATTATGGATGAATATTTCAGCTGTATCGAGCCTGGGGGTGGTGGAAGGTCATTTTACATTTTGCAGGCGTCTTTCAGACAATGGTGTTGGATTACTATTCTGAAACAAAAAGCTTTCAGATTTACCAGGAAGTTACAGAACATGTGCTTAAATGGTATTCACTATCTCTCTTTTGGTACTTGCACAGGTGACTACTGGTGGAAGAGCAAATTACTATGTGTCCTACAAAAGGGAACCCTTCACTCAGATAAAATTGCCCAAGTACTCGCTACCAAAGGTAAATGTGCCTTTTTAAGTAGTATTGATAAGTACAAAGTCTTTGACAGGAAGAAATAATTTAAGTTAGGAAAGGGCGGGAGATCATTTACTTTGCATGCAGAAGCTTCCAGGTTCAGTCCCTAGTATCTCCAGATAGGGCTAAGAATATTTCCTGCTTGAAACCCTAGACAGCTGCTGCCAGACAGTTTAGAAAATACTGACCTAGATGGACCAACAGTCTGACTTTGTATAAGGCAGCTGCCTTTGATCCTAATTGGCTTATTACATTTCTATCACTCCATGAAGGTATCCCTTGTTTATTACATTTCTGTCCATTCATAAACTTGTGGCATACCTGCAGAACTTGTGACCCAATGCAAACTAGCAGCCTGACAGGTATTTGAGAATCCCCATTTTTTCTCCATCCCAGGCCAGCACAATCAGGAAGTCTGTTCAACTCCTGGATGGCCACCATATGATTGTTGGCCTGCATTTAGCTTGGAGTGTAAGGTATTATGCTGTCTCACTTTATATTGGAATCTGGAAGAGATTGTTTCCGTTTTAGTCTGGTAAAAATCAAACCGCTTGTTTACCGAGAGCGGAAGCAGCTGGAAATCAGCAGACTTCTTCTGTTGCTATTTTGAGCTCTGGTGGTTCGGTGAATAGTAGGCCTACAGTCACTATTGTGATAGCGGGACCCCGATACCTGCAGGAACGCCTCTCCCGTTACGAACCGGCTCGTACACTATGGTCTACTACGAAGGCCCTCCTCCGGGTCCCGACCCATAGGGAGGCCCGGAGGGTAGTAACAAGATCTAGGGCCTTCTCAGTGGTGGCCCCCGAATTATGGAATAGTCTCCCCGAGGAGGTACGCCTGGCGCCGACACTATTATCCTTTCGGCGCCAGGTTAAAACCTTTCTCTTCTCTGAGGCATTTTAATTTAAGTTATTTATGTAAATGCTGTAATTTCTATTTTAGATGGTGTATTTTAATATTTGTTATACTGACTTTGTAATTTTATTATTGTATATGTTGCTATGTTTGCTGCCCAGAGAGCTGTTTGCTAGTCGGGCGGGATATAAACTGAATAAATAATAAAATAATAAAATAGGTGGTTCTGATAGCTAATAGGCTTGTTGAATATATTGCTCTTGCTTCTTAAGAGTTAAATAAGTCCAGGGTCAGGAGAACCAATGTTTCCTTGGAACAAGTGCAGCAGCTTGCCTCCTTTGAATCTAGAAAGTGGACAGATGGAAACTTTAACTTCTTATTACTGGAGCCGAGTCTTGCTGAACGTTCAGGCTCACTGTCTTGGCTAGCTTGACAGCTGTGCTTTCTGTGTCTTCTTGGTAAAAGGAGCCCTTTAGGCTGTGAATCTTCCAGGAGCAATAAAACATGCAAACGTATAAATAAAAAATGAAGGAGGATGAAACTCTTTCAAGGAGTCTGGAATCTCCTTTCTTCTTCCCCATTAGCTACCCTGCAGCCATTTTAAAATTAAAAAATACACAAACAAGGAAAGCCTGAATATGGTAATTTATTGGCTTGGTCTAATGGAAAATTGTTTAACATCACTCATAACTCATGGTCCTTCCCTGCCTGTGGCATAAGTCATGGTAATTGCTTTGTGTCCCAAAGGGGAAAGAAATATAAAGATCGAGGGTAATAAGCTTTTTATCTTCCTTAACAGGACATGCATATTATCAGCACAGATGAGAATCAGGTATTTGCTGCAGTTCAGGAATGGAACCAGAATGACACGTACAACCTTTACATCTCTGACACCCAAGGGATCTACTTCACCCTAGCCTTGGAGAACATCAAGAGTAACCGAGGACTAGAGGGGAATGTCGTCATTGACCTGTATGAGGTATGCATCCAAAGCCACTTTGAAGCAACCCTTTCTCTTGTAAGAGTAAATATCACTCCCCAGTATGGCTGCAGCTTATGAAAAGGATTGTTGTCTTTTAAGGATCATGTTTTCAATGAAAAGCAGAATGAAGAATTTTAAAATATTTTGAGCATATTTCTGTTTTGTTCATTTTCTACATTTACACTCCACATTTCTTCCATCGTGGACCCAAGATGGTGGGTAGGACTTGTCCTTATAAATATGTTGCTGGATGAGCATTTTATATATTTAATATTATTCACTAAAGCAATGAACAACACAAAATATAATTTGCTTTCATTTCTTTTATGTGTTCTATTTTACCTTGTCAAGTTGCTTTGAGACCTCATTGTATAAAGCAACTGATAATACAATTAATCATTACTCCACTCCCACCCTCATCAATGAAATTCTCAGGAGGTCTCCCATCCCAGCACTGTCCAGACTGAGTCCTGCTTAGCTTTAGGAAGATAGTATCCCCATGGCCTTCACACCATATTCTGGCATATACACATAACATCACTGTTTATTGTAATTTATTTTGCTTTGTTTTTATCTAACTAATCTCTACATAAACATGACACTTTGGTTGAAAGTTCATCAGAATAAGACCCACCTTAAATGATGTTAGACTGTCCATGTAGTCAGTACAGGTGAGTGCCAGGGATGCAGTAGGTCTTGAAGTCAGCTCTCCAAGGTGATGGCAGATTTTTTTTCTCAGCAGTGCTACCTGAAATATATTTACTGGAGAAACTTGCAGGTGTATGCCTCCATCTACAAAGAAAGCAGATTACTGCTCCCAAGCTATGAACAATCCATAAAAGTGCATGCAATTTAATTAGTTTGGGATGTACACGATGAGCACCTGGCCCATGTCTTTAGCCATCTTTCAGCTGATCTCTTTATGAAATATTGGCAACAGTGTAAATCTATGCTGGCATCTTTGGGAAGTTTGTTTGTTTTTACTGGCAATTTTTCTTGCATGTGAAATCTGAAATATAAAAAAAGGAAGGCTACTGAAATCTCACATGGCAGAAAATTTTCCAAGGTCTATCAGTAACGTTACGTTTTTCTGTGGCTGCAGATTCATTTTCCATTTGTCACTATGTATTTGTCACAATTTCTTCCTCTGGAACAGGTTTGATAGCCTATCTAAGAATAAATATTCACTTGCAGCTTCTTTGCTCTCACAATTCTAGACTAGAATTAAGATGAACATACTGAATTTTCTTATAGTTTTAAACAGACTGATTATTGATGTATTTGCACCTGGCAAGCATGATCCTATAGCTGTCTAGGATAAATCTAGATACCTGTAGAATACTTTCAGGTAGGCCAATGTCAGCACTGGTTTGAAGGCAGTTCCCACCTTCAGTTTGCCAGTGGTACAGAGGGGGAGCAGCAAAATTGAGCCACACACACACACACATCTTTAAGTCTCGAGCAGAATTGATGTCACACAGTGCTATCATTCAGAAATATAATGTATAACTGCCAGAGAATTATAGACAAACAGTGCCCCCCCACCTGTCTAGTCTTTACCATTGCCTTTAATGAAGATGGCAGCCGCAGTTTCCCTAAGGGGAATGAAGCCTCCGCCGCCATCTTTGTTGATGGCACATGTGCGTGCTACGTGCGCACATCTCTGCCATCAACTAAGATGGTGGCAGCGGCTTCAGTACCTTAGGGAAGCTGCGGCCACCATCTTCATTAAAGGCAATGCTAAAAAGCCGGCTGACAGGTAAGTGGGGAGCGTGGGGGGGCACGGATCACTGAAAGGGAGGGTCCCTTAGGGGCTCCTGTAGCTCCAGGGCCCTCGGGCCAGTGCCCAACCTGGCCGCCCTTTAGAACCGGCCCTGGCTCTGGACCTGGGGACCATCTTTGCTAAAGGAATCATGTTCCCTAACACTCAAGCTACAGAAAAGGATGGGGCTGCTAACTTGCTTAGTCCAGCTTTCAAAGGATTGGGATAGTTGTTATATACCACCCTTCCTTTGTATATAGGGGCACATTTTGGATATAGAGATGCAGCATAAGCAATAGGTATGAATATAAATAAAAAGGAACAAAATGGGACTGTTAAGTTCCTAATATGCAGAAAAAAGATATTAGAAGCAATAGTTTTAGGAGTTCTGCTGCCAAAGAGGAATTCCTCTGGAGATGAGATTAAAGTCTTCTTAAGAAGCAATTTGTTTTTTGATAGGATATTTTGCACTCACTTCCCCTGTGGATTTCAAAAATAGGTCTCTGTCTTTACCTGGGCAATGTCAGAAGCCTTTTGTAAGAAACAGTTTCTGTATTTGAAATTACACTCATTTTTTAAAACCTTTTTCCGAGATACTTTTCCATTTTTCTGCCAGTAAAGAGAGGTAGCTGATAAGTAATTCAGCAAGATGATTGTGGTATAAATTATATTCCACTGCTGTGGAATGAGTTGAGGTGTTGTAGGCTTTAGGAAAAAGAATCCTAAAAGCAGACACATTGTTGGCCTCCCCCCTTTCTTTCACATCTTTGTTGTATGTTTTAACAGCAAAACCTAAATCTTAAGTCATTTCATATTTGAAGAACACTTCCTCCAAATTCCAGGAAACTTTTTTCACTCCATGACATTTTGGGGAATATAGTAACTCAGATTTACCAAAACGTTGAGGGTTCTGCCACAAATTTAGAAGTGGATGTTGTAGGCCATACTGGACATTCATAGCAGCTTCCTGCACTGGCCCATGATATAATGATGTTCCTGTAGTCAACCAATGCAAGAAGCTTTTGGTCATGTCGTACGTCACTAGCAACAAGAAAGTGTCCAGAAATGATGGCACCCAAGGAACCCATTTTACTTTTGCAATTTAGCTATAGAACCAGTGGATCCAAAATCTAGATTGGGGTCAGAAGGTTCCACAAAGTTTGGACTGTAAAATTTGAGTTTTCCTGATCCTTTTTGGACAACAATGGGTAGGTCTGTTCATCTCTAAGAGAGCCCCTGACTTTTATCTTTTATCTTTAATTCATGTGTTAGATGCTGAGCAGGATAAGAAGATAAAACCTGATCTCTGGTATAATTTATATTATACAAAAATAACTTTTTATCCAACTATCAGGAAAGCTTTGTACTCCCTTTTGAATTTTGTGGAGGTTTAACAAATAGTGGATGGATTTGTATGTCAGCCTGTTGCCCAAGTTACACTTTTTGTGTAAAATCTTTAACTTCTTTTATGATCTCTGTATATGGATTTTTGAAATTGGCTTTTGAAACACAGATTGTATGTGAGACCCTATATTTTTTTTGTTAAGTAAATAAAGTACATGCTAAAAAGAGAGAGCCATTTTATCTCCCATTTGTTTGCTGTTTTTAATTTATTTTGGTTATTCCTCACCTCATGTAACTGGGCAAGTAGCAATTCTTTCTGCCATTCATCTCCTCCTATGAATTCTCTCCCCTCTAGCTCCCTCCTGGGAAAATATCTTCCCCTCCTTAGCCCATACCATTCACTTCTTTTTAAGGGCCAAGGCTTGTCCTGTTAATTCCTTCCAGCTATTCTAAATCTCCCTTGGAAGATTCCATTTCCTGCCAAGCCAATTTTTATCCAGAGTAGACTTTTAAATACTTCAAGCAATTCTGAACTCATTCTTCAATTCATTTAAATTCCTACAGTAAGAATGACTCAGAGTGCATTGCACAAGCATTTCACTCTTCTCAACAGAGGCGCTACATGGGAGGTTGTGGGAGGTTGCTGCAAAAGGCTTATTTAGTCTCCCAGGGTTCTGGAGCTACTGGGCTCTGTAACACAAAGAGAACAAATGATACCTGAGATCAAGGCTCTCATAATAAGGCAGTAGCTTCCAAGCCTTGTTTTGAGCTTCTTATTGCCAGATAGATCTGGATCACTGATATGATCCAATAGGGTTCTTCTTATGAATCTGCAGAATATAGTATTTATGCTGTTGTAGCCTATGCATAGGTTCTCATTGATGCTTGGTATGACCATCATTCAGACTGCATCTTGTTTTGCTAGAAAACTCACCAGAGGAAGCTCTGGCCCTTCGCACTGACATCTCCTAAATCTTCGCTTGTGAAATCTTATTTTCCTCTTCCCCCAGCGGAGCCACCAAGAGACCTTCCATTCCACTCTAATCAAGAGTCATTTATTCATTTGATCTCCAGAATGATCTGAAAGGATTCATGTTGGTGTGGTGGCATTTTTGGCTGGACTTTCTGATGATTGGATGGATACCATGGGTGACAAAAATGAGTGGAAACCGAGAGAACAATCAATCACCTTGAAGTAGTGATAAATTGTACTGATTCAAAATCGCAAAGTGCTGGTTTGGTTTCAAAGTCATTTTAGTCCTTCTAGTGCCACTGGACTATATAGCATGATGTGGCCAAGAGCCACTTGAGGTCAAGAAACTGCTTGAAAGAAAATGTACAGTAGGGCCCCGCTTCACTAATGCAGTAGTCTCAATTAGAAGCAATTAGACTAAAGCCCCACTCATACGGTGCTTGTTCTGCTTTTACAGCGGTTTTCAGGTGTCGTGCACCATTCTATTCAATGAGTTCCACTTTTCAGCAGTTTTCGCTTTTCAGCAGGGGTCTGGAACATAAACCCGCCATATAAGTGGGGCCCTACTGTATTTAAAAAATCCTTAGTTCCCAACATTTGAATAGCTCTGCTTAAAACAGTCTTTTTGCTAGCAACTTCCTGTCTTCAGTATACTTACCTGATTCTCTGCATGCTACTGACTGTGCCTTGTTATTGCCTAGTCTCCCGATGTGGTTTTTCATCTCTCATAATTTTTTCCTAGGTAGCAGGGATCAAAGGCATATTCCTGGCTAACAAGAAAGTGGAGGACCAAATTAAGACTTTCATCACCTACAACAAAGGGAGAGATTGGCGTTTGCTGCAGGCTCCAGATTCAGATCTGAGAGGAGACCCCTTACACTGTCTGCTGGTCAGTGATGGAACTTTTCCAATGAAATCCATACAATGCCTCCTTAGGATCAGGCCCTGAATTGTTAGTCCCCAATTTGCATCAATTATTTCCTTCCACCCCCCCTTTTGGCAAAAAATTAAGTTAATAACTTATCAACATCTGGTTTCACAGGCTTTTCAAGCCAGAAGAGATCATTATGAAAATTTAAATAAAGACTGTGGAATTGCTCTATACTTTGAAATGTTCCACAATGTTATTTATTTATTTACATATGTTAGCCTCCTCATTTCAGAAGATGTGCAGTTGGCTTTCTAAACATTTCAACACTCAAGACATAAACAACATTTATTGTATAGTAAATAACGGAATAACCGTAACCACCCAAAATCACACTAAAACAAATTGTGCCATTCCATGGGCAATCTTAAGAGCCTGAGCTGCTTAACTCCATCCCTCAGACTTGGAGTTGAGCTAATTTCCAGAGAAAGGGGAATTTCATGGTTGTAGGAAGACCAGAATGTCTTTTTATGTAGTTTTGGTGCTCTTTCCAATTCTTTTTCTGTATTGCTGTTGTCAGGAATTACCAGGACTTATTAGTGGATTAGTTTAAATCTTAGTGTTTATTTAATAGTGTGTTATAAATATGGGCTGTGTACACAACATTTATTCCCCCAAAGAATCCCACAAACTGTAGTTTACATCTCACAGAACTACAAATCCCAGCACCCTTAACAAACTATCGTTTGTAAATATTGTAAATAATATTAATGCTAAACTATCTTTTTGTACAACGTGGAACTATTCCAAAGCATTCATTTAAATTTTCACAATTATCCCTTTTGGCCTGAAAAGCCTGTGACACCAGGATTTTGGGGGAGTCATGTGCTTTGAAGATAAGGTGTGTACACAGCCATATAATATACATCATGGCCAGGCTTTCTCTGTGCCTTTGAAATAGTCCCCCCTCTGAGGTGCATCTCACCATGACACTGATGTCATCTCATCGGCAGGTGAAGACACACCTCTTTGCCCAGACCTTTTTTTTTGGGGGGGGGGATGAGTTATACAGGGCTTTTGAAAATCTGTCACTGCTGGTTTTATTTATAACTGAATTCTCTATTTTCTTTTAATATTATTGTCTAATTTTTGGTTTGAACTGTGCATATTTCTGCCCTGGGACCTTTGGATGAAGTGAGATTTTAAATACTTTTAATAATAAATAAATAGAGAAATAAATAGGAGATGTTTTGATTATCTTTTTAATATTTGCATGACTGCTTTACATTTTTGTTAAGTTTTGTATCACATACATTTTTTCCAGTGTATGTCTGAGCCACTTTGAGCATTGTTTACCATGAAAAAGTGGCATACAGATACTGGTGACGATGACATCAAATTATCTTGAAGAGGAATGTTTTGGTAATGAGGGTTTGGAAGAGGCAATAACTCCTTTGGAATTTATTTTTGAACTATAGGTTCACATCAAATAGTCCCAGGCCACATCTGCACCATATGATTATAGCAAGTTAACAGTCATGGCTTCCCCTGAAGAATCCTGGGAACTGTAGTTTGTTAAGGTTGCTGAGAGCTTGTTAAGTATCTTGAGATATTGAGTTCTTTGAAACAAAAGTTTCATTCAAATGTTCTATGGACACATCAATGCCATGCATTTAAAGCACTATTATATCACTAATGGCATCTCCAAAAGAATCCTAGGAACTGTAGTTGGTTAAGGGTGCTGAGCATTGTTAGGAGACCCTTGTTCCCCTCATAGAGGTACAATTCTCAGAGTGGTTTAACAGTCAATCCCTCTTCCCAGAAAACTCTGGTAGCACTGTGGGGGGAATAGGGATCTCCTAAAAATGCTTAGCACGCTTAACAAGCTACAATTCGTAGGATTTTGGGGGCGGACACCATGACTGTTAAAGTGGTGTAATCGTGCTTTATATGTATTGTGTGGATGGGGCCATAGAACATGCTAATGGAGCTTTTGTTTCACAGAACTCAGTATCTCAAAATAATAATAAGGCCTTAAATGCCTGTTCCAGCAAAGAGCAATCCATGTGCAGAAATAGGCTTTCCCACGCAGATTGTCATTCTGGATTGTATCCGCATGAAAGTTACTGCACAGGGAGGGGAGGGGTGCATCAGTCATTCTCAGAAGCACTGCCAATCAGATGCTGATCTGACAACTCCATGTTTGGGGGTAGTAGGGATTGATTCCAGGTGCCTCCTCCTCCTCCTCCTCCTCCTCCTCCTAACTAAACAGGTTATCAGCTATGCCATACTTGGCAAAGGATATTTGAGTACAACAGTGTATGTGAGGACCATTGTGGCATGAAAGGATTTCTTGGGACCAAGAACTATTAACAGGAATGGAAATTTGTAATGGAAATAGACTCAGGTCCCTTTTGTCAGGCCCGTTCATGTTCTCAGGAAAGAAAAGAAAAAGTGAATTGATACTAGGAGGGTTTCTTAGCTCATATATTCAGCATTTGTTTACCAATATGTATCTTCTTTCTCAATCCCTTTAGCCCTTCTGTTCCTTGCACTTGCATTTGCAAATATCAGAAAACCCCTATACTTCAGGCAGCATCTCAAGCAAAGAGACAGTTCCAGGACTTCTAGTGGCTACAGGTAAAGGATTTGGCTCTACACAGTTTGTTCTTAGACTTTTCAAACACATGTCTGCTGTTACCCTTAAGGGCAAGCTCTGCCAGTACTTGGAATGAGGCAACTGACTTGGGTGTCATGATGGAGCAGCAAATTGTCAGTTGTTTAATTTATTGTTGCTGTATTTTACTTCCAGGAAGGAGGAGAGGTTCTTGTGGGATTTTTCTGCTTCAGCTTGCCCTCAGAAACAAAATGTCTTCCACATTTAAAGAAGAGTCATTGAAGCAGCTTTTGAGCAGTTATCACTCTTCCATTCCCATTTTCCATTTACCTTCCAATCCCTGTGACCTGTACCCCTTCATGCTTTTTCCTAAGAACCCAAAAAATTACACAAGACTTACTCTAATGTATGCCATGCTGCTTCTTCTTGTCTTTCTGTGTGCTTGGTAGGGATGGAAGAAGGCATAATAATAATAATAAACTTTTATTTGTTAGTCGCCTATCTGTCCGGGTCAATGGACACTCTAGGCGACGTACAATAATAATAATATAAAATACAATATACATATCAAAAACACTTATAATCGATCTAAAACCAGCAACAATTCATACATCATAAAACTAATCCACCCCAATCCCGTAGGCCTGCCTGAGTAGCCAGGTCTTTAGGGCTCGGCGGAAACCTATCAGGGAGGGAGCGTGTCGCAGGTCAAAAGGGAGGGAGTTCCAGAGGGTGGGGGCCACAATCGAAAATGCCCTCTCTCTAGTCCGCACCAGTCTGGCTATTTTATCTGGTGGGACCGAGAGAAGGTCCTGCGAGGCTGATCTCATCAGGCGGCATAATTGGTGGTTCTGGAGGCATTCCTTCAGATAAACTGGGCCGAAACCATATAGGGTTTTATAGGTCAACACCAACACCTTGAATTGGGCCCGGTAGACAACTGGTAGCCAGTGAAGGTCTATTAATACTGGAGTGATATGATCACAGCGACGGCTGCGCTTAATCAAGCGCGCCGCCGCATTCTGTACCAGCTGTAGCTTCCGGACTGTTTTCAAGGGTAACCCCACGTAGAGCGCATTACAGTAGTCTAAGCGAGAGGAGACCAGGGCATGTATCACTCGTGGGAGCAGATGAAAAGGAAGGTAGGGTCGCAGCCTCTGTATCAGGTGAAGTTGATACCAAGCTGCCCGGCTCACTGCCAAAACCTGAGCCTCCATGGACAGTTGGGAGTCAAGAATGACCCCAAGGCTGCGGACCTGGTCCTTCAGGGGTAATCTCACCCCATTTAGCATCAGGTCAGTAATTCCCAACCTTTCTTTGTCTCCCACGAGCAACACCTCGGTCTTGTCGGGGTTCAGCTTCAGCCTATTCTCGCCCATTCATCCACTTACGGATTCCAGGCACTTGGACATGGTATTCACAGCCAACTCTGGTGAGGACTTAAAGGAGAGGTAGAGCTGAGTGTCATCCGCATATTGGTGACACTGCAGCCCAAAACTCCTGATGATGGCCCCCAGCGGTTTCATATAGATGTTGAATAGCATGGGGGAGAGGATCGAACCCTGTGGCACTCCACAATTGAGAGGCCAAGGGTCTGAAACCTCATCTCCCAATGCCACCCGTTGGTGCCTGTCTGAGAGATAGGAACGGAACCACTGTAAAACAGTGCCCCCTATTCCTAATCCCTCTAGGCGATATAAAAGGATACCGTGGTCGACGGTATCGAAAGCCGCTGAGAGATCCAGGATTCCATTCCACTTTGTATGTGTCACACACCCTGTTTCCATTCCACTGCAGTTCGTCTTATGCCAAAAAACTACATTATTTGTCTTGCTGCCCACTGTAGCAACATTACATAAATATTTTTGTAAATTATGTTGTCATTACATTATTTAATCCCATTCCTTTCAGTGCAAAGGAAACAGAATGCAAACAGGGGGGATGTAATCAATTATGTATTGCTTGCAAACAGAAAACAACAATGGCTAAGGATGTGCTAGAATTCCCCCCAATTCAAAATTGATACCGAATTTTCCATTAATTCGCTTATCCCCTATAGCTGTAGATCAGATTTTTGTGCAGCCATTTTCCATAGTTATTTCGAAAATGGATTTTTTTAAAAAAAGTCTGCCTCTAAAATATCAGTATTAAATATGATGATTTTATTGATATTTCCTTTCAAAATATATTTTTTTCCTTTCAAAATATCAATGTTAACATCAATATTTTTTGTGAGGGGAAAGCTTGCAAAGAACAAACTTGAATTGATACCAACCTGTTACATTGATGGAATGGTTTCGAACCAGCACCAGCCAACGGATCCCATCCCTAACAACAGTGTATACTGATCATATTTACTGGATTGATTTATGTTCCAGACATGGAACAAATAAGCAAACATAAGCAAACACTGGCAATTTCCTCTTCCATTTCCATTTCCATTGGAATTTTCTGACGTCTCTAGCGCTTGTTAGTTCTCTCTTTAATTATGCTTTCCACCTGTTTTCCTAGAACAGATGCTGAGTAAACAGGCCTATACATTCCAGAATTGCCTTTTATATGTCCTTTGTAAAAAATGTTGGTACATTAGCCACTTTCCAGATTTCAGGCATGGAGGATAATCTTAGGGACAAGTTACAGATGTTTGTAAGAAGATCAGCAATTTAACATTTGAGTTCTTTAAGAACTTCTCAGGTTTATGTTATTTGGAGCTGGTGATTTGTTTATTTTTAACTTGTCAGTAATAATATTGTCAGAAAAGAGATCTTGTGACAGAGAGCTCAATGTAAATTTTTAGCCAGTTTGTGACACCTGTAAAAAAGGCAAATTACATGTTAGGGTTCATTAGGAAATGGATTGAAAATAAAACTGCTAATGCCATTATACAAATTTATGGTACACTGCAGTTGGAATACTGTGTCTGGTGTTGGTTGCTACACCCAAAAAGGGATATTGTAGAGTTGGAAAAGATGCAGAAAAGGTCAACTAAAATGATTGCTCTATGAAGAGAACAACATCTGAGGCTTTTTAGTTTAGACAAAGGGCAAGTAAGGGGGAACATGATGGAAGAATATAAAATTATGCAAGGTGCAGACAAAGTGTATAGAGAGACATTTTTCTTCTCTCTCAAAACACTAGAGCCTGGGTCATCCAATGAAGATTCAAGACAGACAAAAGAAGTACTTCTTCACACAGTGCGTAGTTAAACTGTGGAATACTGTAGCACAAAATGTAGTAATGGCCACTAACTTGGATGACTTTGGTTGGGGATTTAGAAAAAATTGTGGAGGATAATGCTGTCAATGACTGCTAGCCTTGATGACTGTGTACCTCCACCAGTGTTAGAGGTGGTTTGCCTCTGAAGACCAGTTGCTGAGAATGACAAATTGGGAGAGTGCTCTTACATTCAGGTCCTGCTTGTGGACTTCCCCATGGGTGTCTGGTTGGCCACTGTAAGAACAGGATGATAGACTCAATGGGATTTTGGTGTGATATGGCAGGGCCCTTTTTATGAGTTTTTTTCTGTAAGAAAATGAGCCCTCTGCCTAATGGACTGTCTTGGAGATTTCCTAAAGAGAAAAAGCCTGATAAACCCCAACACCTGAATAGATCTGGTGGGCGCACGTTACTGTTTCCTCATTCTCACATACTAATGAGCTGTGGTATTCAGAGGAATGTGCTACCTGGAGGTCAGAGATGGATTGTTTTGTGCATGCATTTTCTAGATTTTATCCGTAACCAGGAGTGATAGAACATTGCCTGTTTAGATATATATTTTTTTTCCCTATGAGTCCGGCCATCACAGCGGGGTGTTAGCTCCACCTATCGTGCGAAGGCAAGAATGTCTTTGAAGTCAAGACTAGGGGCGTCAGGCCCCTCCCACTCTCCAGTTCATTCTTGCCTTCGTACGAACAAGATTGGAATTATAGCGTAGCATTTAGCTAAGTCTCTCGTATTTGTGTATTTGTCTTCAAATCCTTCCTTTTTCTGTTTTGTGTTTAGCTTACTGAGGGTCCCCACAGAGACCGCGACTGCGGCTCTCTTCGTTCTTTTCCCAATCCTGAGCTATTCATTTCAATTTATTTTCCTTCCTTGACTGGGGGCTCCCTCTGAGACCGCGGCTGCGCTTCTCTTTGTTTTTGGCCGTTTTTGAGTTCCCCCCCCCGGCTCTGTTGCATCCATTGTCTGGGGGCTCCCTCAGAGACCGTGGCTGCGCTTCTCTTTGTTTTTGGCCGCTTTTGAGCTCCCCTCCCCCCCTGGCTCTGTTGCATCCATCGGGAGCTAGCGGAGATATTTTTCCCTGTGTCGGGCTGCCTTAAGCAGCGCTCAAAGGAGCTCTTGGAGAGACCGCGGCTGCGGTTCTCTCCCAGGCGGGAGCTTGCGGCTGCGGCTCCCTGCCCTTTCTTTCCGTCACCCAACTTTAGCCGGCCGGGGTACTGCCTCTCCGGAGCCTGTGGACTCGGCTCTCTCTCTCCCGTTCTCTCCGTAGCTTTAATTTTTGACGCGGAGAGGTCTGCACTCGGCGGCGACGGAGGCTTGTCTCCTGCTGCCTCTTACGACACAGCTTTTTCTCGGCACTCTCTGTCTTGGGGTTTTTTAGAGCCGCGAGTGCGGCTACCGGCCCCGCGGCTCCTCCTGCGAGACTGTGCTGGGCAGCCCTTCCCCCAGTTCGTTACCAGGCGGCCGCCATTGCTCCTCCTCCCTCCGCCATTTTTGGATCATTTTTTCCCGCTCTTTTTTCCGGGCGCTATTTTTTGAATTCAAATTTCCCGCCTTTTTTGGTACCCTTCATTAACCATCGGATACCTTCCCTGCAGGCTATCTATCCGTGTGTGTGTTGTATATGTGCTGCAGACAGACTTTCACTGGGCTGACTTACACACAAATTTACTGTGGCTGTAATCCTAGTGCCTGGATTATATTATCAAGGCTGGAGCTCCAATCCTACTGGCTGGATCGTATTATCAAGGCTGGAGCTTTAATATTAGTGGCTGGATTGTATCATCAGGCTGGAGCTTTAATCTTAGTGGCGGACTCATACTAAATCTGATTTATATTGGTATATCCTGCCCCCTCTGGGGCCGTGTACCACGCCTGAAACCCAGCCTACAGCACTAATCTGAGTGTGCCAACTCTAAATACAGCCTATATCATATTACATTGATACCTCAGTGCATTCTGCCCCCTCTGTGGCAGTGCATTTCGCCATCTGCCAGTGTATTCTACCCCCTCCGTGGTCGTACGCTGTGCCAGTTCGGGTCTTTACATCCTGCCCCCTCCGTGGCAGTGTACTGCACCCAAGTTCAGATAAGATGGCAGAACAGCCAGGCATGTTGCAATTAACCCATATGGTGCCAGATCAGCCAGGCATGCCACAAACAGCCAAGCCACAACATCCTAACATGACTAAGACCAGACATGCCAAGGCACTGGCTAAGACAAAACATCTTTCCAGCCATAGCAAACCAAAGCGCCCACGTTATGTTTCTGTGCCAACCACAGCACAAACACACATAAGCGATATTCTCCATTCTCCTGCTGCTTCCTCTGTCGAGGAAGAGTTTGTTGGCTTCCCCGCTCAGTGTTCGCCTAACGAACCTCCCTCCGTTTTACCGCTCCAAACATCTGTTCCAGTAGCCCCTCAGGCACATACATCTGCCACATCTGGACTGCAGCTGTCTCCTGATTTCCTCTCCCAACTTCAAGCCATGCTGGCATTTTTCACCCAAATGCAGTCACTACCACAAGTTCCTGCTATACCTCAACTCAACATGGACCAATGTGCGTCTCATGAAGCTCATCATTCCTGTTCACCAGATCCCTTTGACGTAGCCAGAGGCAGATGTACGGACGAAGCCTCGTATGCGGAGGAGTCAACTTTCACTGACCATGTTGAAGGAGACGACTGGAGCGACTATTCAGATCATGAGGAGGATACATCGTATCATTTGTTTAATACCTCAGACTATCAACCGCTAGCACGTAGAGTAGTTAATACCCTTGGTCTCCAGTCTGCACCTTCAACTTCGTCCGCCCCAGCTATCAAAGTGGCCAAGGTCCTCAAATCACCTGCACCTACTGAACACTACATCCTGGTGCCGGACCCAATTGCCAAATTAGCCTCTGAAGAATGGGCTCATCCACTCCAAGCTCGACGCTTCAAGAACCTGGCTGACAGACTTTATGCCCTAGCTCCAGACTTTGCTCCAGACTTTGCCACCAAGTTAGACGTCCCTGGCATAGATGAACCAATCGCTCGCCTCGTTTCACGATCTCTTTTGCCCAGGGAAGGGGAATCCCACCTAAAGGACACTACTGAGCCACGAATAGACTTTGCCCTCCGCAAGAATCACGAGGCCACTGCCCTATCCATGCGTGCCTCCTCTTCAGCCTCCATTTTCTCCAGAGCATCTATGATGTGGCTGGATGACCTTCTAGAGGACACTAACCCTGATCCTGTCGCCCTCAGAAGAGCACTATTGAAATTGCGTAAGACAGCAGCTTTTGTGGCCGATGCCACTCTGGATGCCGCTCAGTTAGGGGCACGAGCCATGGCGGATCAAATAGTCGCTCGACGCACCCTCTGGCTTCGCCACTGGCAAGCTAATTCAGCGGCCAGATTGAACCTGTCCAGGGCTCCTTACTCCGGATCTCTACTCTTCGGCGAGGAAGCTCTAAAGGCAGTGCTGGTTGATCCAAAAGACGCCCACAAACCGGTTCTGGCCACAGTCAAGAACATCGACTACAGGTCTTTCAGGCGATTTCCCTCCTTCCGTTCTAACCAGCCCTTTCGAGGAACGCGGCCAGGAGGACGAGGCCGCGACTTCAGATCTTATGACCCCAACGCATTCAGGGGCTCCTGGAACCGACGCTCCCAGGGCAGAGGTCAGTACCAAGGGCGCAGGGGCAACTCATCGTCCTCATATAAGGGAGGCCCTCACCTACACAAGTAGTACTAATGCCCTCCCCATAGGTGGCAGATTACTTAATTTTGGAGATCGATGGCTGCGCCTTACTACGGTCTCCTGGATTAGGGACCTTTTCAGTTATGGCTATGCCATAGAGTTCTGGGCAACCCCATCAGACAGATTCCAACCGTCTCCTTGCCCAAGGGCACTAGCCAGGCACAACATCATGCAGACAGCTATACACCACCTCTTGGACATAGCGGCGATAGAGCCAGTCCCCACAACTGAGAGGTTGGAAGGGGTGTACTCCCTCCTATTTGCTGTGCCAAAACGAGATTTATCATGGAGGGCGGTATTAGACCTCGTTTGTCAACAATTTTGTAACATATCGCAGGTTCAAAATGGAATCATTCCATTCCATTACGGAGAGTCTGCATGAAGGAGACTTCCTGGCTTCTATCGACCTTAAGGAAGCGTATCTCCATGTGCCCATTTGTATAGCCCACAGAAAGTTTCTTCGGTTTGCTTTTGGCCACCAGCACTTTCAATATAGAGCGATGCCATTCGGCCTCTCCTCTGCTCCAAGAGTGTTTACCAAGGTGCTACTCATCCTAGTGGCTTACCTCCAGACCCAAGGGGTTCATATCTACCCATATCTGGATGATCTGCTAATACGGGCCAAGTCTGAGGAGCTGGCCCATCATCACTTAATGATCACCCTCAATGTTTTGCAGACATACGGCTGGCTTGTCAACTTCGACAAAAGCCATCTCCAACCAACCCAACGCCTACTACATCTAGGGGCAATGTTGGACACCCTGCAGGCAATGGTCTTCTTGGCTCCAGATCGCATCACTGCCATCACAAGCATCGCAAGGTCCCTGATGCAACAAACATCCGCAGACGTCATGCTTCTCGTCAGAGCGCTCGGGATGTTCATTTCTACAATCCACATTGTGCCATGGGCTCATGCCCACACTCGGTTCCTTCAATGGATTCTGTTGCCTTTTCAAAAAGATATTGCCAACTCCAACCATCGAAAAGTTCGTTTGAGCCCCGCACTGCGCCTCTCCTTCCGCTGGTGGACCAAGTTTCATCACCTCTCCAAGGGCACGTCGTTCAGAGAACCCCGCAGAACCGTGGTAACTACAGATGCCAGCCTCATAGGTTGGGGAGCCCACTGCAACTCCCAGTACGTTCAGGGGGTTTGGTCCACCGCAGAGCAATCTCAAAGCATCAACTGGCTGGAACTAAAGGCTGTCCATTTAGCTCTACGTCATTTTCAGTCTCTGTTCCCTTTGGACCATGTGCTCATTCGAACAGGCAACACGTGTGTAAAATCACATTTGAACAGACAGGGGGGCACCAGGTCTCGTCCTCTGCAGAACTTAGCCTCCCTCATCTTTGTCTGGGCAGAACAACATCTACAATCCCTGAAAGCAGAACATCTCAGAGGGATTTGGAATGTGACAGCAGACTGGCTCAGCAGACAACAGGTCTTTCCGGGAGAATGGAAACTTCATCCAGCCATTTTCCATCATCTCCAGTGTCGGTTCGGCGTCCTCTCAGTCGACCTGTTTGCTTCCAGTCGCAATTGCCAGCTTCCCAGGTACTTTGCCCGATACCTGGACTCAACAGCAGAAGCAGTGGATGCTCTGACAACACCGTGGCCAGACGGTCTATTGTACGCCTTTCCTCCCATACCATTGTTAGCCAAAACCTTGAGGAAGGCCCGATCCAAGAGGGCACAGCTGGTTCTAATAGCACCATTTTGGCCACGCCGACCGTGGTTCTCAGATCTTCTGGCAATGTCAATGATGGATCCTTGGACACTTCCAGTCAGGCCAGACCTCCTATCCCAGGGTCCAGTAATGCACCAGGACCCTACTTGGCTCAATCTAACAGCGTGGCATTTGAACGGGGACATTTGAGGTCAGCTGGACTGTCTGACGCTGTGATTGATATTATGTTGGCCTCGAGAAGACCATCTACCACTCGTATTTATCAACAGACCCAGGCCCTGCAGGAGAAAGAAAGCATCGCCCCAAGGGAAGGAGAGGCTGCTGCTGCTGTGCTGCTGCTGCTACTGTGGGACCACCATCTCCACCACCCTTCCCTGAGGGACTTCTGCCTGGCAGGACCAGGCCCCAGGTACCCAGCTAGCCAGGACTGATTCTTACCACCTGTCCCTCTTTGGAGGGATACATAAGCCGGCTGGCTGAGGTGGCCTGGGAGACCCAGGCCCTGCAGGAGAAAGAAAGCATCGCCCCAAGGGAAGGAGAGGCTGCTGCTGCTGTGCTGCTGCTGTGCTGCTGCTGTGCTGCTGCTGTGCTGCTGCTGTGCTGCTGCTGTGCTGCTGCTGTGCTGCTGCTGTGCTGCTGCTGTGCTGCTGCTGTGCTGCTGCTGTGCTGCTGCTGTGCTGCTGCTGTGCTGCTGCTGTGCTGCTGCTGTGCTGCTGCTGCTGTGCTGCTGCTGCTGTGCTGCTGCTGCTGTGCTGCTGCTGCTGTGCTGCTGCTGCTGTGCTGCTGCTGTGCTGCTGCTGTGCTGCTGCTGCTGTGCTGCTGCTGCTGTGCTGCTGCTGTGCTGCTGCTGTGCTGCTGCTGTGCTGCTGCTGTGCTGCTGCTGTGCTGCTGCTGTGCTGCTGTGCTGCTGCTGCTGCTACTGTGGGACCACCATCTCCACCACCCTTCCCTGAGGGACTTCTGCCTGGCAGGACCAGGCCCCAGGTACCCAGCCAGCCAGGACTGATTCTTACCACCTGTCCCTCTTTGGAGGGTTACATAAGCCGGCTGGCTGAGGTGGCCTGGGAGACCCAGGCCCTGCAGGAGAAAGAAAGCATCGCCCCAAGGGAAGGAGAGGCTGCTGCTGCTGTGCTGCTGCTGTGCTGCTGCTGTGCTGCTGCTGTGCTGCTGCTGTGCTGCTGCTGTGCTGCTGCTGTGCTGCTGCTGTGCTGCTGCTGTGCTGCTGCTGCTGCTGCTACTGTGGGACCACCATCTCCACCACCCTTCCCTGAGGGACTTCTGCCTGGCAGGACCAGGCCCCAGGTACCCAGCCAGCCAGGACTGATTCTTACCACCTGTCCCTCTTTGGAGGGTTACATAAGCCGGCTGGCTGAGGTGGCCTGGGAGACCCAGGCCCTGCAGGAGAAAGAAAGCATCGCCCCAAGGGAAGGAGAGGCTGCTGCTGCTGTGCTGCTGCTGCTGTGCTGCTGCTGCTGTGCTGCTGCTGCTGTGCTGCTGCTGCTGTGCTGCTGCTGCTGTGCTGCTGCTGCTGTGCTGCTGCTGCTGTGCTGCTGCTGCTGTGCTGCTGCTGCTGTGCTGCTGTGCTGCTGCTGCTGCTGCTGCTGTGCTGCTGTGCTGCTGTGCTGCTGCTGTGCTGCTGTGCTGCTGTGCTGCTGTGCTGCTGTGCTGCTGTGCTGCTGTGCTGCTGTGCTGCTGTGCTGCTGTGCTGCTGCTGCTGCTGCTGCTGCTGCTGCTGCTGCTGCTGCTGCTGCTGCGGGACCACCACCTCCACCACCCTTCCCTGAGGGACTTCTGCCTGGCAGGACCAGGCCCCAGGTACCCAGCCAGCCAGGACTGATTCTTACCACCTGTCCCTCTTTGGAGGGATACATAAGCCGGCTGGCTGAGGTGGCCTGGGAGACCCAGGCCCTGCAGGAGAAAGAAAGCATCGCCCCAAGGGAAGAAGAGGCTGCTGCTGCTGCTGCTGCTCCTTTCTTTTTCTTTTTCTTTTTTTTTTTTTTACTTTTTGTTGGTGTGTTGATGCAATTTGAGATGAATGGGTGCCTGATTATATGAATGTATGTTTGTTTATATGCTGTATATATGGCTGTATATATAGCTGTTTTTATACGTTTAATTGTTGTATATTTTAGTTGTATTATGTGCTTCAGAGAGAGTTTTATCCATCAGGCGGGGAGACTTGAGGGGGCCCCAATTGCCGTAGTGACGGGCAAAGGAAGGTATGGCGCTGTGAGAAGGACGTGCCAGGTAAGGGGAACGCGGTCCAGACATGTTGTGGCTGTGCCTTGTTCCGGTCCTTCCCACACCCGCAAGGTCGTTGGTAGTCCTATCAGCCAACTCTCAGATCTCCAGTTGCTGTTATTAAATGCCAGATCGGTATATAATAAAACCTCCCTCGTCCACGATTTGATTGTGGATGAGGCAGCCGATCTGGCATGTATAACCGAGACCTGGGTGGGTGAGCAGGGAGGAGTTGGTCTCTCTCAGCTCTGCCCACCGGGGTACCTGGTCCAGCATCATGGTAGATCTGAGGGTCGGGGAGGTGGGGTTGCTGTCGTCTATAAGAGTTCCATCTCACTCACCAAGCACTATGTTCATTCAGTTACTGGCCTGGAGTGTTTACACCTTGTGTTGGGCCAGAGGGACAGGCTGGGAATCCTTTTGGTGTACCGCCCACCTTGCTGCCCAATGGCTTCCCTAACTGAGCTGGCGGAAGTGGTCTCGGATATATTGTTGAGGTCCCCCAGACTAATAGTACTGGGGGATTTCAACATTCATGCCGAGACCACTTTGTCTGGCGCGGCTCAGGACTTCATGGCTTCCATGACAGCCATGGGGCTGTCTCAATATGTTAGTGGTCCAACACATGTATCGGGGCACACTCTAGACCTTGTTTTTGCTACTGAGCATGGGGAAAGTGATCTGGATGTGGGGAGTTTTACAACACTCCCTTTGTCATGGACAGACCACTGCTTGCTGAAGTTTAGACTTTCAGTAACCTCTTCCCTCTGCAAGGGTGTGGGACTTATTAAAATGGTCCGCCCCCGGAGACTAATGGATCCTGAAGGTTTTCAAAGGGCTCTGGGGGATTTTCCGGCTGATAGGACTGGCGCTCCTGCTGAAGCCCTGGTCGCTCTGTGGAATACGGAGATGACCCGGGCTGTAAACACGATCGCTCCTGCACGCCCTCTCCTGTGTAGAGCTCATACAGCTCCATGGTATACTCCGGAGCTGAGAGCGATGAAGCAAGATAGGAGGAGGCTTGAGCGGAAATGGAGATGAACTCCCGACGGATACAATTATGCGCTGGTTAGTGCTTCGACTAAGCTCTATGTAGGAGCAGTGAAGGCAGCTAAAAAACATCATTTTGCTGCCACTATTAAATCATCTCTTTGCCGCCCAGCGGAGCTCTTTCGAGTTGTCCGGGGGCTTCTCCATTCAAACCCTCCGGACAGGGTGGAATCATGGGAGGCCCGCTGTAATCAGTTTGCCGATCACTTCCAGAATAAGATCTCATGTATCCGCCGGGACCTAGACTCTCAAGTTATAGCAGTAGATCCTAGTGAGGTGTCCGGAGCACAGTCTTGTCCTGTTTTGTTGGATGAGCTTCAGTTGGTTCAACTCGAGGACGTGGACAAGGTGCTTGGACAGGTACGTGCAACCACTTCGGTACTGGATCCTTGCCCCTCCTGGCTGATAAAAACTAGCAGGAATGGAACAGGTAGCTGGGCCAAGGAAGTGATAAATGCCTCTTTACGAGAGGGAGTGGTCCCGGGCTGTCTGAAAGAGGCAATGGTGAGACCACTCCTGAAAAAGCCTTCCTTGGACCCAGACAATTTTAACAGCTACAGGCCAGTGGCGAATGTTCCATTCCTGGGCAAGGTCTTGGAACGGGTGGTTGCTGGCCAGCTCCAGGCGCTATTGGATGAAACTGATTATCTAGATCCATTTCAATCGGGTTTTAGGCCTGGTTTTGGCACTGAGACAGCCTTGGTCGCCCTGTACGATGACCTATGTCGGGAAAGAGACAGAGGGAGTGTAACTCTGTTGATTCTCCTTGATCTCTCAGCGGCTTTTGATACCATCGACCATGGTATCCTTCTGGAGAGGCTCGCGGAGTTGGGAGTTGGAGGTACTGCTTGGCAGTGGTTCCGCTCCTACTTGGCGGGTCGTCTCCAGAAGGTAGTGCTTGGGGAACATTGCTCGACACCGCGGGCTCTCCAATATGGGGTCCCGCAGGGGTCAGTTTTGTCCCCCCTGCTTTTTAATATCTACATGAAGCCGTTGGGAGAGGTCATCAGGAGTTTTGGAGTGCGTTGTCATCAGTATGCTGATGACACGCAGCTCTACTTCTCCTTTTCATCTTCTTCAGGTGAGGCTGTCGATTTGCTGAACCGTTGCCTGGCCTCGACAATGGACTGGATGAGAGTTAACAAACTGAAGCTCAATCCAGACAAGACTGAGATGCTGTTGGTGGACGGGTTCTCTGATCAGATGGTGGATATATACCCTGTCCTGGACGGGGTTACACTCCCCCTAAAGGACCGGGTTCGTAGTCTGGGAGTCTTTTTAGACTCTTCCCTCTCACTTGAGGCTCAAGTAGCCTCGGTGGTTAGGAATGCGTTTTACCAACTTCGGTTGGTAGCCCAGCTACGTCCCTATTTGAGTAAAGAGGACCTTACATCAGTGGTACATGCTCTGGTAACCTCACGTTTGGATTACTGTAATGCGCTTTACGTAGGGCTACCTTTGAAGACAGTTCGGAAGCTACAACTAGTGCAAAATGCGGCGGCCAGATTGCTGACAAGGACCAAGCGGTCCGAGCATATAACACCTGTTCTGGCCAGCTTGCACTGGTTGCCAATATGTTTCCGGGCTAGATTCAAAGTGTTGGTATTAACCTATAAAGCCTTATATGGTGCGGGACCACGATACCTTGCGGAACGCCTCTTCCGATATGAACCGGCCCGTGCACTACGTTCTGCTACGAAGGCCCTCCTCCGGGTTCCAACTCACAGGGAGGCCCGGAGGGTGATGACAAGATCTAGGGCCTTTTCAGTGGTGGCCCCCGAACTATGGAACAGTCTCCCTGAGGAAGTACACCTGGCGCCGACTCTGCTTTCCTTCCGGTGCCAGGTCAAAACCTTCCTATTCTCTGAAGCATTTTAAGTTACATTGATCTAATTTTAATAATGTTTATTGTATTGTTGATTGTATTTTAATATTATTTTGTTATTCATTGTATTTTTATACTATTTTATGTTCACCGCCCAGAGAGCTATCGCTAGTCGGGCGGTATATAAATTTAATAAATAATAATAATAATAATAATAACAACATACCTGGGTGGCTTTCTCCAAGTGGTGTCAATCTCACCACCATGATCCATCCCAGGCCACTGTGCATCAGGTGCTGCAATTTCTCCATAGCGGCTTTATGATGGGACTTCGACCCAACACTTTACGTCGACATGCGTCCACTCTGTCGTCCATTCTCTCAGTGTCCTCTCCTGGAGATCATATTTCCTCACATCCGTTCATCAAACGCTTCTTGAGGGGAGTCGCCCTACGCTCTCCGGCTGTTGTCCATCGGTTCCCCTCATGGAGTTTGCCGAAAGTTCTGCAGGCTTTGCAACGCCCTCCGTTTGAACCCATCAGGACTGTGTCCCTACGTATACTGTCCTTCAAGGTCTTGTTTCTGATCGCAATCACATCTGCCAGACGCGTTTCAGAGTTGGGCGCATTGTCTTCTGCTCGACACCTCTGCGTTTTCCATAAGGACTCTGTTGTGCTGAAGACTGATCCTTCCTTCCGTCCCAAGGTCGATTCAGTTTTTCATTGCAACCAGGACATTGTTTTGCCTTCCTTTTGCCCGAATCCTACCCATCCTCTCGAAAAGGCTTGGCATTCATTAGATGTCCGGAGGGCTCTCAAGACCTACCTGTCTAGGACCCAAGAGATTCGACGAACGGAGTCTCTGTTTGTATCCTTTCATCCAGGGTCTATGGGGCATAAAGTATCCAATTCTACCTTATCCCGTTGGTTAAGGGCATGCATTACTTTAGCATATGAGTCCCTGAAGCTGTCAGTCCCAGCTAGTATTACGTCTCATTCTACCAGGTCAGCTGCCACTTCGGCTGCTTTTGCCACTAATGCTCCTGTTGCCGATATTTGTAGGGCTGCAGTCTGGTCTACCCCACACTCGTTTATAAGGCATTATAAAATTGATCGTTATGCCTCTGCTGACGCTTCCTTCGGCAGACGAGTGTTGCAACAGGTTCTTAATGAGGATTAACACGTGGGTGGTCCCTCCCTGTATGGGCTGCTGTGGTACATCCCGCTGTGATGGCCGGACTCATAGGGAAAATGGACCATTGGTCTCACCTGAAGGGTGATTTTCCTATGAGTACGGACATCACGACCCTCCCAGTTGGAGGATGACTATATATTTTCTAATGTATTATATGTTACGGTTATGCTATTATATTTAAATTTAAGAGTGAAGTCAAGACTTCTAGTTCTGTTATACTGCTATGTTGGAGTCATGTTACTATGCATGGTACTATTGTGTTATTTTCCTGCTACCAGGCCGGTTGGCCTTATTCTTGTATTTTTAGATATTTCTCCTTAGACTCGCTGCGAATGAACTGGAGAGTGGGAGGGGCCTGACGCCCCTAGTCTTGACTTCAAAGACATTCTTGCCTTCGCACGATAGGTGGAGCTAACACCCCACTGTGATGTCCGTACTCATAGGAAAATCACCCTTCAGGTGAGACCAATGGTCCAATTTCTCCAAGTGGACACTTTAGTTGATTGAGTGATCATGGTTTTGTGTGGCTAGATTAAAAGCCAAAATGCAGCCACAGTCAAAATACTGTTTCAATATCCTCTTTCATCTGTGATTTACACATATGATTTAACATGTTTATAACGCCTATTTGTAAATGTTCCTCTCTATTTGACCACCTATGTAATTTTATTACTATTGCATTTATATCCCACCTTTCCTCCAAGGAGCTCAAGGCAGCATATGGCTCCTGCACTTTCCAAATTATCCTGACAAGCCTGTGAAGTAGGCTAGGTTGAAAGTTGGTGACTGGCCCAATGTCACCCAGTGAACTTAATGGCTGAGTAAAGATTTAAACTCTGGTTTCCCAGGTCCTAGTCCACCATCCTAACCACTACACCACACTGCTGTATTATGTTCTGGGGCAAGTACAAAGCAATTAATGCTAGTCCATCCTACTATGATGCCTGCCACTTGCAATCCCACTGGAACTGGTAGCATACCCTCGTAGGCCCGTAGGGTTGTATTCACTGATGTAACATATGGCTGATCTTGGGAAGAATGATGTGGCTCCACAACCTGGCTAACAGAAGAAATAATTACTAAAATGAAGTACCTTGCATTAAGAGTAAGGAAAATCCCATTTGTATAATACACATTTAAAGCAAACAGCACATCTTTCCACTTCTGAATTTTGGGGAGTCATCTTTCTTGCTATGTTGTAATCACACTGATGATTGTGTCGCCTCATCTGCCTCTGTGGTGACTTGAAAGCCTTATAGGCTACTATGTGGAAATTGTGTCCAGTCTTTTCTCTATCCCTCTGATTTGCCATCTCTCTGTCCATTTTTTGTTTTCTGTGAGGGCTTTTCATGCTATCACAATGCTCCTTCTGGTGTCATAGTCAATTGCCTGTGCAATAGTATTGATCCATGCTGATGCTGCTGTGTTTCCCAGTAACCCTTACACCCAATCCAACACGGTTATTTGCTGCCAGTTTGGCCTACTGGCCTGCAAGCCTGGCTGTCTTCAACAACTCACTAAATTTCGGCCTCATATTAAAGCATGGAGGTAGAATCTGTGAAGAGAGATGGGTAATACCAGGGTAAAGCATAAAGAACTGAAAGTGCTGTTAGGTAAGCATATGTGTGTGTTTGAAAATATGGTGTATATTTGCATATTGAAATGAGATGTTTTAAAAATGCCAGTGCCATTTCCCCCCTGTCTAGATGATCATGGTGGCTATAAACAGCACTCAGTCTTGCTTCCTTTCCTGTGAAGTTACATAATGTGGAAAGAAAGTTTTATCATAAATAGATCTTTAGCTGGTCTCCAGTGATACAGTTCCTTTGAAGCAATGCCATTTTATGCCCTGCTGAATCGATAGTTGTTTGCTATGGAATAGTGTGTCCTTACTCTTTAGCAAGGGTTCATTCAAGCTTTTCGCTGTGGTTGTTTGTTGATGAGACAATGTTCCTTGCATAGCAGCCTGCCCTGGAGTGACTGGCAACAACTTTGTATGTGGGCATAATACTTCTGGGCCATTTCCATGCTTTAGATATTCACAAAGATGCTGCCAAAGAATTAGTTGTAGGGGTATATCTAACAGTAGCTTAAGAGATGTTACTCATAATTCATGGACTGTTTTCCCCATCAAAAAAGAAACTGAGAACACTCAGTCACCAGTGCATTGATGTTGTCTGCTTGTTGATGAAACCTGTCTTTAGCAGATCGCAGGATTCTAATGACAGCCTGTTATGATGTTAAATGCCAGCAGTGCCCAAACCCTGGTAATTAATCTTGACAGCCATCACAGCCCCTTTATGTCTGTAGCTGCCTGCTCACAGTAGGCTACCTTGTCAGGATGGTCATAGTCATCCAGCCTTATGGAGAATTCCCACAATGCTTAGCTTACTGGGAGCTGTTCAAAGTAACAAAAAAGCTTGCTGAATGGTTTTCACAGTAGACAACTTGTATGTTTAACATGGGATGTGGCCTGTAATTTCACAAAAGTTCCAGCTTGTTGGTATATTCCTGATCACAGAAGCCTGTTGTGAATTCTTCCAGCTGCTGGCTGATTACACAACCCATTACAAAACAAAACAAAATTATATTCTGTACCTTCAGTTGCTCAGGCTCAAGGTAGGCAAGAACTTTGGGCTAGACAGGTAAACAATAGGTACTCAGGTTGAAGGCCGGTAGTCTGGTGACACAGAGGAAGTATGTCATGAGCCCCACGGAACAGGCATGGGGCAGTGGGAATGAAGAGGAGGACTCAGCCTTTGAGTGGGAAGGACATGTCTTCAGGCACGCAGGAGTCTGCGAGCTCCCATGCTGTAGCCAGTGACAGTTCTACTTCTATAGATCCAGTTACTAGCAAGGACTCCCGGCCCAGTCAGGAAGATGTTGCTCTGCCTACCTTTCACCCCTTCCTTTGCCCACTCCGCCGTCACCAGCACAAAGCCCCCTCCTGTCATCTGCACATGCGCTCTCCACAGTGATAGTCCACGCAAGTAGGGCACCCGCCCTTCTTTATTTAAGGTCGGTGAGGAGGCGTGTCTAGTTGCTGCAACAATGTCTTAGTGCAGTGTAGTCATGCCTAGATTTTCCTAGCAATGAAGCTGAATCCTGTGTAATCTGTAAGCTGATTGATGAAGCACTCTAAACTGAAACTTTCAGTTAAATCTACTAAAGAAAAACACACCTCTGCATTTGTGTTTGACATCAGTGGGTTCGGGCAGGACAGAGACCCTGATGGCCTCCCTACGTGTCAGCAGTGAATCGGGGAGCTTTATTTCAGCCAGTGTCATCAGACTGGTCTTGTGGTGTGTACTGGCTTCCCAGGCCAGGAGATTATGGGCTGTGTTATAGAATGTTTCAGCAAACACATCTACAGGTCCCTCCTTATATCACCAGCCCAGCATAGGGAGAAGAGAGGCTCTAACTCCAAGTGCTCTGGCACCTGGCATATACCAACTAACTAGACAGGACTCAAATTAGGGGAAAGGTCTGAATGCAACCTCCATTGGATTTTTTTAAAAAATACTTCAGTGTGATTCAGAGCCATATCTGGATCAGCCATTGAAATGGGTTGCAAATGACCTCCCTTCACTTTCCAATTTGCTCTTCCCTCGTTTGCAAGCATTTTTAAAAAAAGAAAAAATCTCTCTATGAAGGAAGAAATCAACGTTTGGGGGAAGTCATTAGCTGCCATATACAGAGGCAAGCAAGCATGCTAGCACTCAGCAGGAAATGATGATTCTGAGCAGGCTTTGTGTGTGGCTTCTTACAGGGATGAGTTGAGCATGCTCAGCATCCTTGTTCTGTGCCCAGCAACAAGGAACTTGAAGTCTTACCTGGAAAAGAATATAAATCTTATATTCAGTCCATCTCTACATTACTTTCTGCGTAAAGGGAAGGATGATTGAGAGGGTTGTGGTGGAACAGCTGCAGGCATTCCTGGATGAGACTGGGTTCAGGCCTGGATTTGGGACCGAATCAGCCTTAGTCACCCTGATGAATGACCTTTATAGAGAGAAGGACAAGAGAGTGCAACCCTGCTCCTCCTGCTTGATTTTTCAGCTGCTTTTAATACCACTTACCATGGAGTCTTGGTGGCACCATGCTGCAGTGACTCCATTCATACCTGCAGGGTCATGTCCAGAGAGCAGTATTGGGAGAGCGGTCATCAGGAGTCTCAGAGCAATACTCATGATACTCAGCTCTATTTCTCCATTAAATTTGAATCAGTGTACACCTTGATATAGTGGTGGACTGGATGAGGGTCAATAAACTGAGCTTGAATCCTGGAAAGGCAGAGTCTTTGTGGGTGGGTGGTGTCCGTGTCCAGTAGATTGGTCAATTTCCTGCCCTGGATGTGGTCGCACTCCCTCTGAAGGAGCACGTATGCAGTTTGTGGGTACTCCTCCATCCATCTGTGTCACTAGAGGCTCAAGTGAACTCTGTGGCCAGGAGTGCTTTCTGACAGCTTTGGCTGGTAAACCAACTCTGACCATTCCTGGACCCTGATAGCCTGACCATACAGTGGTCCATGTGTTGGTAACCTCAAGACTCGATTACTGACTTCCCAGGAGGATCCCTCCGCCTGTGCAGCCTCTGAGACGGGCTCCCGTCTTGGATGAAACTTTTTCAGTTTTAAATCCAGTCAGAAGGGGTTTTTTTGACTGGGGATAATTTCTTCCGGATAAGGAAGAAACGTGAGATTTCCCACACAGCTTTGTTGTGATTGTTGGAGACTGGAATTCGTCAGAATTGTCTGTGAAAGAAGGTCTTCCAGCAGCTCGGACGGAGCAAGGATTTCTAGCTAGCTCAGCTGAATAAGTGACCCGGTTTTTTTTCTTTAAAGAAAAACAGACTAACAGGCAAGCATTCTCCTGTCTACGCTTATTACTTTCTTATCTATACAGCTAAAGAGATTTGTCAAAGAACCAGCAATTAAGAAAACCTGGGTGTGTCAAAACTTTCCTTCTCTTTTACTCACGGAACTAAGGGGGAAGAAAATAAAAATAGCCTATCTTTTTTTAATTGCAAAAAGCTGACATGGAAAATAGCATTATAAAGATTACAACGGATGAGGGGTTTCTGATTGGAAGAGAAAAGAAAAATCTTTTTGATTTATAAGACTTTTGTGTAATATATGTCTGGGACTATTTTTTCTGATCTACTTTTTTTTTGACGAATCTGCTCATTCTGTCTGCTACTAGTTATTTGGACGCTGTGAACTAAAGCTGTTTTTGCACTTCTGGGCATATAAGAGATAAGGGCTGTCTAGAGTGTGATGCTAGTTGGTTTGAAAGATTAACTCCTTTGTAACTGGATAAAGAAATAAACTGCTCTTTGCTTGGGACATTGAAAATTGAAGGAGTTTTGTTCCTTTGGCTTTAAGAATGACAATTAAGAAGATCATGGATGTAGAAGAAGGGACTTTATCTTTAGACATGTTTCAGAAAATAATGAATGGGATTAAGTCAATAAAACAAGAACTGAGAAATAATAGTCAAGCGTTGAGAATTGAATTTGACGAAATGAGACAGGAGCTGAAAGAAATTCAGGATTCTATGAGAAAGGAGAATAAAGATAGATCTGGAAAACCAAAAAAGGATGAAAGAGAAATTAAAGGCAAGGTTCAAACTATGGAGATTGGATTAAATATGGGCATGGAAAAAGATTTGGATTTCCTGGCTGTGATGGATCCTGGAGACAAATATTACGGTTTGGAACTCAGCGCTGTCCCTGAAGGAATTGAAGAGATTGGAGATAAAGATATTATCGGTTCAAAAAAATTCCTGGACTGGAAGGATTTGATGGAACTTGAAATGGAGAAAGTTAACAGAATTAATCCCTGTTTTGTGTCAATGGAAAAATCTTCAAGAGATGTGCTAGTGTATCATGTAAAAAAGAGGAACAGAGATGCGGCCTTGCAACAATACTTCAGTGATACGTTCGGAATTGATGGCAAGAAAATATTTGTGATAAAGGAAATTCCTATCAGACTCTTATTATATGACTATGACAGCAAGATTATTGGGTGCGTAAAAATGGAAGATGGAAGATGGAACCAATACGGATAATGGAAGAAGAGTGATTTGAAATTACTGGACTTAGTAGACTTGATGAGTCGGATTAATTGACATGTTTATCTAGAAAAAAATTGATGGACATATATCTCAAGGATTGGAAACTTCTCTTTGACTTTTTGTGGAAGAATAAAATGATATGATGTTAATGAGATTTGAAACCAATTAAGATAACCGCTGGAGGAAGGTGATTTTATAATCTATTAAGAGACAGGCTTGTTATATATTATAGATTTATAGCTGAACTATGACAAATCGGAAGTCAATATTTTTATATATTTTTTCTTTTTTTATTGTATTAGTTATTGATTTGTGTTTTTTCTTTTTGTATTGTTTTGGTTTTTAAAATTTGAATAAAAATTAATTGAAAAAAAAAGACTCGATTACTGAAATATGCTTTACATGGGACTGCAGTGTTTTTTGTAGTGCTTTTTCTAGTCCTGAAGCTGCAATTAGTGCAGAATGCAGCACCCAGATTGCTTACAGGAGCAATTACTGGCAACATGTTACCCCACTGCTGAAAGAGCTGTGCTGGTTGGTAGTTTGCTACCAGACAAGGTTCAAGGTACTTGTGTTAATTAACAAAGCCCTAAACACCTTGGGCCCAAAGTACCTTAAGGACTGCCTGACTCTCTGTGTTCCATCTTGATCACTGAGATCTGATGGGGCATGTTTAGTGGTTCCTCATGCCCCTGAGGTTTGATTGGCCTCCACCAGGAACTGAGCCTTTAGTGTGGCAGGTCCTGCCTTGTGTGGAACTCCCTACCAATAGAGGTTTGGCAGGAACCATCCCATCTTTCTTTCAGGCGTCTCTTGAAAACCTGACTTTTTAGATAGACCTTTTAACATGATTTTTTTCTTCCAAGCAATGCAGTATGTGTTGCTGCTTTTATTAATGTTTTAATGATGTTTTATTGGTTTTTAATTTTATAATGTTTTTGTATGTTGTAAACCACCTTGATATACTTTTATGAAAGTGTGGCTTATAAATACTTTAATACAATAAATAAATAAAGAATAAATTTTGTAGGTGGCACAGTTTTAAGTCATTTGTATAATGTTGGTACATGTTTTGCAAAAAAGGGGATAATGGCAATCCTTGTTGCATGGCTAAAGGGCAGGTGGGCAGGGCATTAAGTGAAAGGGATCCTAAAAATTATGGGCATGGAAAGGAATTGTGCAAGTGGAATATCCACCAAGGTTATTTTTGATTTCTCCACTTTCAATAGATCCAACCTAAGCATTTCCTTGAAACTGTGAGATCTAGAAACGTGTAGGAATGAAATACTGTCACTAAATGTGCACCATAGGCAGGCTTCTATTTCCAGGAATTAGAAATAAAATATAATGGTATCTTTTTAAATGCACAGTCCTAGGGAGAGCTGGCCAGTGTTATTTTACTGAGAAATCACTAGAATAGAAATGCAACTTGGAATGAAGAAAACCAACAGAGCTGTTATCCTCTATCATTTTACCTATTAACACATCTATAATTTTCTCTTTAAATAATAGCATGTTGCATACAAGTAAAACAAGTTTCAAATTTGCTACAGGCTCTCTTCAGTCTGCTAGCTGAACTCTAATGACCTCTCTCAAAAAAAGTCAAGAATGGAACTAGCAAGAGTGGATGGGCAGGGAGTAAAAGGGAATCTACTTATACCATAGTGGTGAATAGAAAATAGGAGCTAAAATGGGTGCTGTTCTGTGCAATGAGTGTTATCTAGTTACTGTAAACCGCCCAGAGAGCTTCGGCGATGGGATGGTATACAAATATGATTAAATAAATAAATAAATCTTATTTTGAAGGTTCTCAAATTTTCTTCCTCCAGGGTCCACTTGGGAAGACCACCAGTCACCAAATGGCTGAATGTAGGGGCAGAGCCAGTTACAACATGCCATGGCCAGTTTAGGATGCTTGAGGATAATGTAGCTCTAGCCATTCATTCCACCTCCCCACATCTGCCTCCATCTCCCTCACTTCTCCTAGTACAGCTATAACAGCGAGGCAAAAGGAGAAAGCCAGAGATATTACACCCATCTTTCTGGATAGGGGAGGATGGTGGGAGACTATGTGCCCACATAACCCTGCAACCCACTTGTGAGCCCAGCCCACAGTTTGAGGCTGACTGCCTTAGGCAAATGTAAATATGTTGTATGGAACAGTGCTTTGTCTTATCTGGTGTTATAAAGGGATAATTGCATTTCTTGCTTTCTGTCTCCTAGTAACTTCAAAAGGTGCACTGTACAGAATCAGACCAATGGTCCATTTTGCTCAGTATTGTCCACACTGAATGGCAGTGGCTTCCTGGGGTTTCAGACAGGGGCTGCCAGGAAATTAAACCTGGGACCTTCTGCAAGCAAAGCAGATGCTTTGACATTGATCTACAGCACTTAAGCTCTGTTCATCCATGTTCTGCACATTGAAGTTTTCTAAGAAGGATTCTGGTTGCAATGTTCTTCACATAACTGATGATTCAGAGCTTTTCTGTATGTGCTATGTACTGTGGACCCTTTCTTGTGTTCCAGCCTGTGTGCTAGTCCAGTCTAGAACAAGGGGACATCCCAAGAGTGTGGTTCCTAAAGCATGGCATGGCTTATGGATACACACACACACACACACACACACACACACACACACACACACACACACACACACACACACACATGTGGACACCAAAGCTCCTTGGAGCTTGTTTGTACATATAGGAGTCTCATCATCTTGTCTTCTGCATGCTCCAGCAAGAGGATGTACCATGCCCATCCACATAGTGGATGCCCAGCACAGACACAATGATATTTAGTATAAACATTCCTGTATCTTTAATAATTACAGGACAAACCTTTCATGTGACACTCTGTATTATTCACAATCATTAAGCCTCAGGTTTTATTTTCAGCAACATAAGTGCCATTACAAGTTGGCAAGCTGCATCCTCTACTCACTGATAGGAATGTGTCAAGTTGCATCTGGGCTTTAATTCTTCATTTTCAAACATTAAATGTCAGGAGCTCAATTAACATTTTCATTAGTGTATATTTATTGTGCCCCTATTGAGCTACAGAAGTTTGGGACTGACTTTTTCTTTCTTGTTATTTTTTAAAGTTAAACAGAACAAAACGACAAACTAGTTTTACTTACTGTCATTTTTAATAGGATGAAATAAATGTCTGCTTTAAACGTTAGCCACACTGTAGAGTATGCAACTTTGGAAACTAAAGACATGGCATCAGTTATTTCACCAGGAAGTCATTGTTTGCCATAGAACTTTTAAACCAAGTTATTGTATGTAGGGTGTTTGGAGACTTTCTGCGACCTTAGATTTTAATGCCATCCACCTATTACCTTTTTGTTAATGACTGAGTGGTAGGGTAGCCACTTGCTTATTGCCAAAGAAAGAGAAAAGGAAACACTTCACCATAAAAGAGAGAGAACAGCATTTTGCACTAAAAATTGCATATGTTAATTTATATGTACAGATGGAAATTTAAAAAGCATTACTATAATTTAAATAGAAATACAATGCACTCACCACAACGGGGAAGACTATGGCCAGGTGACCCATGTGTCTGCTCAGTCTGCTATCCAGGTGCTAACTTGCAAACTGTTGATGGGCAACTTTACGTGTATAGTGTGGATGTGACCCAAGTTAAAAGTCTTGTTTGCCCGCATGCTATTTATGGCTACATGTACAACCATAACAATTTCATGATGGAAAAAAAAATCTTCCCTCATTAAGCGGATGGAGCATTCACATTGTCCTTTTGTTAGAACCTGCCTCCTTTTATAGTTTGGTGTATTACAAACAAACCTCAGCACGACTCAGGGTAAACAGACATCCATAAGGCCACATTTGTCAGTCATTTAATTCCATGTGTTATGGCTTTTCCCCATTCAATCTTTTTATCAGCTCCAGAGAGGGTTCTAGTGATCTCTGTATTAAGAAAAAATAAAAGTACAACTTTCAGCAGTTGACTGATTGGGGGAAAAATGTGATTCTCCTCTAGCCACGAAGGAGCTTATTATATATATCTGCTTTTATTACAGGCAATGTGGGCCCAGAACTGTCATACACAGATGTTGGCATGTTTGTTTCTTCAGATGGAGGAAATTCCTGGAGACAGGTAATTCCTGCAGAAGTGAGAGGTGCAAAGGGCAGCTGGATTTTTTTGCAAAAAATAAAATAAAAAATGTTTCTGGTTATTTCAAGAGTCTTGGGAGGCCTCTACAATTCATGCTGTACTTTACATGTTTGCAGATCTTTGAGGAAGAATACAATGTGTGGTTCCTTGACTGGGGTGGAGCACTCGTAGCCATGAAACATACCTCAATGCCCATTGTCCATTTGTGGTAAGGATAGTTTCTCTAACTTGAAAATATGTTCCTTAATAGAGGAGGAATCCTTCTAATAGCAGACCTAGAGCTGATTGTTGCATGGCTCCTTCTGCTGAATAATATGTTCAGACAACGTGGGCTCCACAGTAACTTGTAAACTGCATAGAGGTTTTCTTACAATCAAGTGGTATGCACATTTTGTTAAATAAAATACATAAACATCCTGTATTTTTCACTTCCATTGCTCCTTTTGCTGATTAGTTTCAGATGTCCCAAACACATTCCTGGATCAAAGTCAACAAGAGGACACCTGGAACTTATTGTGTAACAATTGACAGAAATAGTCACACATTAAGATGGAAAGCAAATGGTCAGCTGGTTAAGTTTACTTCATGAAATTCTCTAAGAAACTTAATCACTTGTTCATTTTATGTATTTCAAGCATTTCTCTGTTGCCTTTTAGTAAAACTCTCAGGGCGATGTACAGTAAAAATGATAATATATACATTAAAAAAGAAAACATACAAACACAGGACAGAATCACAACAGCAATAGAATTCAGTTAAGCAAATAAAGCAATCACACAGCTTGCTAGAGTGTCAGGGAAAATAAGAATGACTTCACCTAATGCCAGAATTATATCACAGTTCATGCCAGGCAAGCTTTTCTGGGGAGGGTATTTAATGACTGGTGCACCACAACTGGGGGAAAAAAAACCTCTTTCCCTGACCACCAACCACCTGAATTCATTGTCACCCTGCCACTTGGGAGACTTTTTCTTCTTTCTGCACCACATGGAACATAGGAAGCTGCCATATGCCAACTCAGACCACTGGTTCATCTAGCTCAATATTGTTGATGCTCACTGGAAGCAGCTCTCCAGGACATTCCCAATCCTACCTGGAGATGCCAAGATTGAACCTGGAACCTTCTGCATGCAAAGCAGATGTGCTACCACTAGCTGTGTCCCAAGGTTTATTCTAATGTACAGCTAGATACATTTTGTGTAGTGGGGCCAAAAAAATAATTGTGCAGCGTGAAATAGGTTTCTGGGCAGTTGAGCATATGGGATTGAATAAGGAGCTAGGTAAGTTTCTAAAAAAAATAGATGGGAAAAGATAAAAAGGAATAGAAAATGAAGATAAATACTGAGTCCTTTCAAATCTTGAGAATCTTATACTACTAGTCAGTGCTTTTTTGGTCAAAAATAAGGTGCAAGCCGGCACTCATATCTTGATAAAAGTACTGTGAGTGCCAGCACAAAATGGCTGGCATAGGCAGTAACAAAAAGAAGGGCTGGTACTCCATATTGGTGAGTACTGTCCCACACACAAAAAGCCCTTCTAATGGCTTTATATGATGGGTCTAATTACTTGAATAGTTTGAGGGTGGGCAGCATGCTGGCTGCTTGTGCAGTAGGGGAAAAAGCTTGGAATAAACCCTGCTATGTCCCCTTCCCTTCTATCTTTATTTCTAAAAATTGAAAAACGATTGTTCCTTGCTGAAAGCTACCTTATTATTTTGTCCTATTATTAAAATATTTTGTTAACAGCATTGAAAAGCAAATGCATATACAAGCAACAACGCCAAAACATAATGCTCAAAAAGAAAGAAAAGAAATTCCACAGCCAATTAATTGCCTGCAGCACAGTCCTATGCACATTATCTTTTTAACCGATTGATCTGATTTGAGAAGTTCCCAGGGTGACTTACAAAAAGTTAAAATGACAACAAAACCAATGAAAACAAAAGTAAGTCCCACTATGTTTAATGGCGATTATTCTCATGCAGGCATGCATAGATTGCAACCTCATTCTAGTAGCACAAAAAATAAAATAACACAGAGCCCATGTATACATGTAGCTAGCTAGGCCATTTCTCTTCTCAAAAAATCCTCTTTGCTCCCAGTGGTGAAATGCAATTTGTGTTGGTACTTATAATTAACAGTGTTCTCTGCAGTACTTATTGTGCTGCGTTGGGCTTCTTCTAATGGGTTGACCTACTCCAGCTTCTGAAGCTGTTAATGGAGAAAATTAGAGGGGAAGAGCTTTCAGGGGCTGACATCCAAACACCCTGTGTGTGTATGAATCAAGATAATCTTTTAGATGGACACTTGCGCCTCTCTGCACAAAATGAGACAGTATGGCTTTCAATCAAATGAAAATACAGCTTTGTATCAGTAATAATGTGGAAGTATCTTCTGCTTGAGTTATTAATGAATAGTGTCTTTCGTCTGCTAACATTGATGGCAGAAGTTTTTTGGAGGGGCACTCTGAAAGAAGAGAATGAACTGTTAGCTAAAGTTGTGGCTCAAATGCTGTAATATCTGTACGTAATATTCCAAAGGTTAACATACATCAGTTCCCAGAGATCAGCATCTTTTAGCGCAACCCATTTGCTTTTCCATTATTGGTAGAGGCTGGTGGTTCCAATGACAGTGGGACAGTGAATCCACTCTTTCCCTCACCTTGGATAGCTCCTTGAAAATTTGGACTAAAACCCGGAGTGGATTCATTGCCCCACTGACAGTGGAGCCACCAGCCTCCACTGCCTATTATGGCTAGGGATGCTTGAGGAAATGATCTTTGCGTTCCTATACAAAATGGCTTCATTGGGCCCTCTTGAACTAATGTGCAGATGAGCACTTCACTATCCACCAGATTTTATACTTTTTTGATGTTGCAGTACAGGTTTTGGTAGTTTACATGTATCAACATACACATTTAAGTACAATTTAAGTATACAGTTGAAATGTATACTTGATTACGTACTTTTTACAAATGGAAATTAATAAAATCAGGCACAGAATGGAATTGTGAGTAAAAAATAAATAGTTATGCAAGTGGCATGGAATGTGTACAGACAGATTCGCCCATGCCTAATTATGGTGTCATTCACTAAAACAATGAATTGTGATAATTCGCCTCATGATAACTGATGTTCAGTTCATTCAGTGATAACCGAAATCACCAGATGAATACAGTGTTTGAAGTCCTTTCCATTGGCATGCTGTAATACCATTTTAGCATATTTGCATAAGGGTTGTGCTGGGGGGGGGTGTTTCATGAACAGTTCATGCCACCATGAAAATATTTTCTTTTGGTGGCAGACAAGGATTGAAATTGTCACCTCTTTTAAACTAGCAAACTGCAGTGATCAGCAGAGCACAGTATACACCATCCTTTGCCGAGAGGAAAGTGATCACAATTTCACATTGATTTTTTTTCTAGAGAAGCACTGCTGTTTCAGAGAAAGCTTTCTGTTCCCTGATATGTCACCTTTTGATGTGAAAAAGATTTGGATCAGCCCTGCTTTCCAACCTTACAGACCCTTTCTTAGTTCCAAGGAGATTTAACCAATTGCCCTATAACAACTGTTTTGTTCATTTCCTTGGTTTCATGTGCTGCTTGAAGAGCCTGTTTTTAGATAGTGAGGAGGATATAAATGTTAAAATAAAATCTATCAATTGATAAACCACTATGCTCTATTGTCAAGCAGATTCAAATCTTCAGTTCCAAAACACAAGTCTTTGGGAATCTAAATAAACTGACTTCCTTGTTGCTCACTAATCAATGGATTAGCTTTAAAGAGAAATACATGCTTTTCATGTATGTTGCTATTAAAGTAGGTCATAAGGGATTACTGAGAAATTCAATCCTTGCAAATTCCTATAGATCAGAGGTGGGGAACTTTTGGCCTTCCAGATGTTGCTGAGCTACAGCTCTCATCAACCCCAGCAAGCACAGCAAATGACTAGGGACGATGGGGGTTATAGTTCAGCAACATCTGGAGGACCAAAACCCCATACCTGCTGTACATCATCACCTGATCTGCAACTCTGACAAATATATAAATCCAAACTCAGCTATCCACCGGGTTTTGCACTTCTCTCAGTGTTGTGACAGTTCTGACAATTTAAACCTATTAAAATACACATTTTTAGTTTGAGAGAAAATACACACTTAAGTAAGTATTTTAGAGATTTTTTTTAAAAAAAGAGTCAGTTTATTATAGGAATGGAGGAATAAAACAATATTTGAAAGAAACACAGACCATACACTGACATATCTGCCCATACCTTGATTGTATAAAACATCAAAATTTTAAGTCTTTGACTTGGCTCTTCTGGGATTACAGAGGAATAATGTGGACTCCACAGTTGCTTCTGTTTTGAGTTCAAAATATGGTGGTAGCAGGTTCTGCTTAAAAAATGTCTCATATGAAAGGGAGTGGCAGTCGATTGTTGTTATTCAATTCTTTTTATCAAAGGCAACTCTGAATGATGTAGTCGAGGGCAGTTGTGTGGAGGAAGGGGCTTCTCAACTCTTCCTCCCATGGTTTTCCAGAGAGAGAGAGAGAGAGAGAGAGAGAGAGAGAGAGTAATGAGCGGTATTATAGCAGAAGCACTGCTGGATGGAAAGGTTCTTAGAAGCCCTTGCCATTGACTTCCTTTCCAAATTGCCTCTGAGCCTTCATTTGTTTTTTAAAAATAAAAATGTCAGTGAAAAAATAAATGTGACTAGACATCACATTTGCATAAACAAGGGAGCAACTGTAGTTCTTAGGAAGCTTATGTACAAATACCTTATTTATGCATGCACACATGCAAACATAGACATAAGGTTTTGTATAGTTTTGTAGAGTCCAAGATATATTCACTAGGCAGTGAAAACATCATTGATTAGATACATGCCATAGGCAGCTCCTGTCCCTGTTTCTCCATGCAATTGTGTATTTCCTACAGTTTTTAAAAGGCCAGTATGTAGGAATGGGCATATTTCCTTGGGTTTGTTCTGCCCTGTGCTCTATTTCTCCAGCTAACTAGGATAATTTCTATATTTAATTCTAGAATTGGAATATTCATCGTTTGCCTTGGGTTCCAGCTACTTCAGTTCATTTGTATTTTCCCCCTCCTGTATATTACTGATGAGCATGTGTGCATTGATAAAACATAGGAGAAAAGCAGTCTTGATAGTGTAGTACACAGTAGTGCATCAAGTTTCTTCTTGTGGCATGATTTTTGATGTGCAGATGTGCCCCTGCGCATATGTAAAACACTACACAAAAATTATCTTGATGTAGTTATATTGACTGCCTTTTCACAGTGGTTTATTAATGCACAGAAGTGCACATACACTGGTAAAACACTACAAAAATATTTGTGCAGTCATATGTACTGTCACATCAAGAGTTTTAGTCACTTGTGCATGTGTTCACTCATAAATTCATATCCATTTCAGCACTAATCTCTGTTTTTTACTCTCCACAGAAAAATTCACATTTAAATATATTCTTAAATACATATTTTTAAAACACATTTAACTTTGTACTTAATGCAATGCATGTTTAACATAAGAAGAATTTTGCATAATGGACTCCAAATAGGAAGTGAAGTATAATTTTGTGAAGTCACCCTTGATTAATAGAAAATTTCCTTAGTTCCTGCGGCAAAATAATGGACAGTACTTCCCTTCATTTGCTGAAGTGGCATCTTCCATTGCAGGATCCAGTTTCCCCTCATCAGAGCCAAGCTACAGTTTGACTCAGGCAGCATCGTCCCTCATTTACTTTGATAACTGTTCATGGTGCATTACTTCTTCAAAGCTCCTCAAAGGAGAGCATTAATTAATAACAAGGCAAGACTGTGAATACTGATGCCTGTTTATAAATCCAGCTACTATTTGTCACCATCCTAAGAAGGTGCTTAAGTACTTTAGAAATTGCTCCAGCAAAACCCTTTTATGTGTATTTATCTTGTCTCTTTCAATGCCAGGGTGAGTTTCGATGAAGGAAGGACCTGGAATAAATATGGCTTCACATCAAAACCGCTCTTTGTGGATGGGTCCCTAGTGGAGCCAGGCATAGAAGCACAGATAATGACGTAAGTTGCAGAGTTAATCAAGGTGGGAGTCAATGAAGATATGCCACTTTGGCTGTCCATCAAATTTAATGTTGGATTTTTTCCAGAGTGCCTCTGTGTTGACCCCTGGAGTTAGGAAACCTGTTTGCTGGCTCTTATCTAATATAGTTATTGTACCCATCCCCACCTTGAGCTATAATACTTGGATTTATGTAATACAATGTTTCCATGGATGTTGGATTAAATGCATACAATGCAGAAACAAGCTACTGATATTGACATATCAAAGTCTAGGTCACCAATTCTATTTTATATGCTGTGGTCAAACAATCTGATCTCAGTGGACATACTCCTGGTTTACATGTTCATGGTCAATGAGAGTAATAGTTTCTCTCTTGTGTGCCATGAACCTTTATTTTCAATGCACAATTTGAGGCATTTGTTTTGTCCTATAAACTCTTACCAGCAAACGTACGTTGCCAGGAGAGACTACTTTCACCCTGTATGCCTATAGGTCATATGCTGGTAAAGCAGACCCCTGCAGCCAGCAGGATTAAACCCTCCGCTCATCAGTTGGTGAGTGGAGAGTACAATCCTGCTCAGTTACACCTGCACACCTGTTCCCATGTAGCCAAAGTGCAGTGCCAGACTGTTTGAAAGTCCTTTTGCAAACAGCCCTGCACTGCTCTTTGCAGAAACTTCCTACTGATTCTCCCCCACCTTCACCTCCGGACCCACCATCTGACTGCCTGGTTTTTAGATAGCCCCAGATCGTGCTGAGTGAGCCAACCCTGGGCAACCTGGGGCTGTTTCAATCTGTCCAAAGCCTGGATTCCCCCTCCCATGGCCCAGTTTGGTTTGGGATCCAGGCTTCAGCCAGATCCAGCATACAGCCTTAATGTGTACAAAACTGCATGTCCTAGGATAAAGTGTGCATATAAATGCATTAGTGAAAATAACATGCAAAAATGTATTATATTGGGGGAAATCATTTTGCAAAAGTGTCTACATTAAGGAAAACTGCATAGGAAATGTATATATATGGAGAAATTTGCACTAAAATACTAATGCATTTTCATGAGGACTGAAAAAAAAATGATGTGGAAATGTGGAGATCTGACCTTACCGATGGAAGAATGGGAAATGGAGAGAAACTGAAATAGACAGAATTTGCCCATTTCTACTCATTCTGTACTCACCTCCTATCCGGACCTAGGAAATACTTCAGAAGAAAATATATATGAAGTAGCTGTAGGAGGTTTCTTATGTTATTGCTTTTTAAAAAGGTTTTATTAAGAATGCATGATTCAATTTATTTCTCTCTTCATACAACCAAAAGGAGATCCCAAGCAATTTACAAGAAAAATAAAACATAAAAAATCCATAATAAAATGTCATGAAAACAATACAAGTAAAGCTCATCTAGAATCAGCAAGAATACCTGCCTACACCCACCACAATCCTTTTGCTAGAGTGCTGCTGCAGCTGCCACTTGCTCTCCTTCAGAACTTCCCTGCTGGCCACTTTCATATAGAATTATTGCTGCTTTCATCCATGCTAACTCTAAAAGAGATGGTGAGAGCAACAAAGGTCGAAATACCTGGACCTCTAGTGGGGAGGTGGAATGGGGGAGACTTCTTTACATTAAGCTGGTGGAAGCCACTTCATGTAGTTGGACTACCAGTTTATTTTGCAAACACATTGGGGCTAAGAAACTATACATTAAAATAAGATCGATGTGGAAGCATTTGGTTTCTACCCATGTCTAGTTTTAAGCCAATCTCAATACAGGGGAAAATATTTGCCTAGCATATTTGGTAAAGGCAAACAGCTTATTGTAACGTGACATGACATTAAGCTTTATCTTGGTTTGGCTACTGCACACCTGAGAGAGTGCAATGTGCCTAGATGTCTTATGCTGTTAGCAGCGGCAGCTCAGTTGGTCCATTGGATAATGATATGTCAACTGGAGACAAAGCTACAGTTTCTCAAAATGGTCTGGTTTTTCTTTTCTTTTTGCCTTGTAGGCAGTAAAGCAAGAGTTTTGAATTTGGAATGTCAGAATTCTGTTCCTTAGGAAAATGTGGCTGCACTGGAAATGTGAAAACAGTTTTTATCTGTAGCAAACTTGTAGCATATAATTTCTTTTGCACAGCCAGCATTTTCATACAGCTGATATGAGAATTCTTCCCATCTTGGAGGCACCGTAGTGTCTGTGCAGAGCAGCCTTCCCCAGCCTGGTGCCTTCCAGGTGTTTTGGACTACAACTCCTATCCGTCCAAGCCAGCACAGCTGTGTTGCCTTGGGTTAATGGGAGCTGTAGTCCAAAATGTCTGGAAGGCTCCAGGTTGGGGAAAGATGGTGTATTCTTATAGAACTGGTTGCCAGTTTTGGCCTCCTGTTCTTGAATCATTAGTGGATGAATGAATGGGTTCTTGCACTAGAAGTTGGTGTGGTGGAATGATGGCTCTCCCCTGACCTCAGTCAGTTGTATCATTGCTACTTACCAAGAGGTTAAGTTGGAGGGGCGAGGTGGTGGGGAGATTGGTGCAATGCAAATGCACTGGCAGGAGCACTGGGTGGGCTCTGCCAGTATGTTTGCACCACACTGATCTTGCTGCTACCTCACCTCTCCCCCTCTACCTCCCGGTAAGCAGCAGCAATGTAAACAACCAAAGGTCAGGGGAACGGTGGTGCCCCACCATGCTATCCGTTACTTGGTTCTTCTATGTATGCATGCTCTTAGCTTTCAGTTGTGAAAATCCCTGTCTGTTATTCAGCTGGCTATATGATAGTTCGTTAAACCCTTTAGCTTCTTCTTGAGGTGAGAATAAGTCTGGCTCAGAGGAAGAACATTACAACTAACTCTGTCAGGCCAAGGTGATGTTTGACATGTATTTCTCAAACAAAAGCCTTTCTACAAGGCAAAACTCTGGGGTCAAGCACATTTTGTGTTTGGGCATGAAGGTCAGCTAGTTAAAGGAGGAGAAGTCTTTGGAATGCTTAAAGAGGCTCTTTGGAGCCTGATTTAAAAATGGAAGGTTAGTGTGACTTCTAGACAACTGTATATACCTTGACACAAATCAAGGAGTACTGAGGTATTCCAATGGGCAGATAGGAATGTTTGAGGGGTTCAGCCTTTGAAAATTCTGATATGAACTGATCTACTTCTCACCTCCTGGACTAATGTGAAGACTGCAATGGAGTTATCCATCAACCTTCATACTTCCTGAATGCAAATCTCAACTCAAAATAATGTATAAGGGGGTCGCAGGGCCAGAAAGTGAGCCCTATTTCCTGCTAGTAATGTGTCTAGGGGCCATGTCCCCCCATCACTTAGTGTGTGAAGGGGCTTTCCATGCATAGTGATTATGCCAACGCTTCCCATACTTAGAGAAACATCAACATGTGCATAGAGCCCCTGAAGACATGTACAGTGGTGGCATGAATAGCCCGCGTTGTCCCTGTGATCACCCAAGTGAGTCTACACTGAGGTCAGTGATCCTCTTAAATAGGGGCAAAATCTTTGTAAGATTTTTTTTTGCAACAGAAGCAGTGTGAATATAGAATGGCTGCCAATTTTCAATGGTGAGTAAAAGAAATTCCATTCAATATTATTCTGTTCTCTTTTACTGGTGAGTGAAGTGCTTAGCTTTTGGAATCTTTACAGGGAATTTATGTTTATTATTGAAGAATTCATAAATTCTTTTTCTCATATGGGTTCATAAATGCCATAATAAAAGTTTTTCAGGATGATGGTTGCTGTGGAATTATTTTAATGGGAAGTCTTATATGTAGAATCATAGAATTATAGATTTGGAAGGGGCCTATAAGGCCATCAAGTCCAACCCCCTGCTCAATGCAGGAATCCAAATTAGAGCATACCTGACAGGTGGCTGTCCAGCTGCCTCTTGAAGGCCTGCAGTGTTGGAGAGCCCATCACCTCCCTAAGTAATTGGTTCCATTGTCGTACCGCTCTAACAGTTGAAATCTAGCTTCCTGTAACTTGAGCCCATTGTTCCTTGTCCTGCACTCTGGGATGATTGAGAAGAGATCCTGGCCCTCCTCTGTGTGACAACCTTTCAAGTATTTGAACAGTGCTGTCATATCTCCCCTCAGTCTTCTCTTCTCAAAGCTAAACATGCCCACTACTTTCATTCTCTCCTGATAGGGCTTTGTTTCTAGTCCCCTGATCATCCTCGTTGCCCTCCTCTGAACTCATTCCAGTTTGTCTGCATACTTCTTAAAATGTGATGTCCAGAACTGAACTCAGTACTCAAGATGAGGCCTCACCAGTGCCAAACAGAGGGGGACCAATACTTTATGTGATTTGGAAACTATACTTCTGTTAATGGAGCCTAAAATGGCATTTTCCTTTTTTTGCAGCCACATCACACTGTTGGCTCATATTCAGCTTGTGATCAACAACAATCCCAAGATCCTTCTCCCATGTCGTATTGCTGTGCCAAGTATCTTCCATCTTATAACTGTGTATTTGGTTTCTTGTTCCTAGGTGTAGAACTTTGCACTTATCCCTGATAAATTTCATTCTGTTGTTTTCAGCCCAATGCTCCAGCCTATCAAGATCCCTTTGAATTTTGTCTGTCTACTGAGGTATTAGCTATCCCTCCCAATTTTGTACCATCCACAAATTTGATAAGCATTCCCTGCACCTCCTCATCTAAGTCATTAATAAAAATGTTAAAGAACACTGGACCCAGGATTGAGCCCTGTGGTACCCCACTTGTTACCTTCCCCCAGTTTGGGAAGGAACCATTGATAAGCACTGTTTGAGTATGATTCTGTAGCCAACTGTAGATCCACTTGATAGTTGTTCCATCCAGCCCACATTTAGTTAGCTTGCTAATCAGAATATCATGCGGCATGTTGTGAAATCTTTGCTGAAGTCAAGATATATTATGTTCACAGTATTCCCACAGTTTACCAGGGAGGTTACCGGATAAAAAGATTAGATAAGATTAGTCTGGCAGGATTTGTTCTTGATAAATCCATGTTGGATTTATCCAAGTCTTCTAGTAATCAATTCATTGTTTTCAAGGTGCTTACAGATTGATCACTTTATAATCTGCTCCAGAATTTTCCCAGGGATTGGTGTTGGCTGGTCTGTAGTTCCCAGATTCCTCGTTTTTGCCCTTTTCGAAGATAAATCAACATTAGCCCTCCTCCAATTATCTAGCACTTCACCCATCCTCCACAATTTTGCAAAGATAATAGACAGTGGTTCCGAGTATTCTTCAGCCAGTTCCTTCAATACCCTAGGATGCACTTCTTTGGGCCCTGCAGATTTGAACTCATTCACTGTGATTAGGTATTCCCTGACAATTTGTCTGTCAATCTCAAGCTGCAGCTCTGCCCCGTCAACTTCACTTTTCTCAGGAGGGTCATAGTCCCTCTTTTGGGAGAAGACTGAGCCAAAGTAGGAATTGAGCACTTCTGCCTTTTCTTTGTCACCTGTTATCATTTTGCCATCCTCATTGAGTAGTTGTACCACCATTTCTCTTCTTTGTCTTTTACTATGGATGTACCTGAAGAAAGCTTTTTTTGTTGCTTTTGGCATCTTTCGTAAACCTCAGCTCATTCTCAGCTCTAGCCTTCCTGATGCCATCCCTGCAATTCCATGCTACATGTCTGTACTCTTCCTTTGTGGCCTGGCCTTCCTTCCACTTCCTGTATGTGTCCTTTTTTGTTTTCAGGTCAGCTCTAAGCACATTGGCTTCTTCTGCTGTCTTCCCACTTTTTTCCTTGATGGAATTGTTTGCCATTGTTCCTTTAGAATATCCTCTTTCAGAAGCTCCCGCCCATCTTGGACTCCTTTTCTCATTAGGGTCGCTTGCCACAGAAACGTACTTACCATTGTTCTGAGTTTATTAAAATTGGCTTTCCTGAAGTCCAGGGTACATGCATGGCAACCCTCGGATTTTGCTTTCTTTTAAAATCAAGAACTCCAGTATAGCGTGGTCACATTCTCCCAGAGTACCTATAACTGCCACTTTATCCACCAAGTCATCTCTGTTGGTTAGAATCAAGTCAAGGATAGGCAATCCTCTAGTTGCTTCCTCCACTTTCTGTAGGAGAAAGTTATCTCCAACACAAGTCTGGAATTTCTTGGAGGGGCCATGTTTGGCAGAATTTGTCTCCCACAGATAGCGGGGTAATTGAAGTTCCCCCATTACTACTAACTCATGCCTCCTCAAAACATTGGCAATTTGCTTTGCGAAAGTTTCATCCTCGTCTTCTCCTTGATTGGTTGGTTGGTTGGTAGTAGACTCCTATTACCATGTTCCTTTTCTTCCTTGCATCATTTATTTTAATCCAGATACTCTTGGTGTAGCTACCAAGCTCATCCTCCAGTATTTTTGTGCAGGGATATATATTTTTAACATATAGACTCTGCCTCCCTTTCTATCCCTTCTGCTCTTTTTGAATAAGTTATATCCTTCAATCACTGTATTCCATTCATGGGAGTCATCCCACCAAGTTTCAGTTACACCTATCAAGTTGTATTTACTCTCCTGTATTAAGAGTTCAAGTTTGACCTGTTGTTTCCCATACTCTGCGCATTTGTATACAGACATCGAAGACCATATGATATATGGCCTGGCTTCCTTCCACATTTTTATGAAGACTATTACTGGGCCTCATTAGAGTCATTCCCTCAGTTCCTCTTACTGTGCACAAGCCTTTGATAATCGTTACCACCAAGTTTACATCTCCCTCCTCCTCCTGAACTTAGGATTCAGTTTAAAGCTGTCTTGATGATTTTCTCCATGCTGTGGCCAAACATTCTTCCCAGTCCTTGTGAGGTGCAACCTATCACTTGCCAGCAGTTCATCTTCCAGGAGCATATCCTGTGGTCCCAGAATCCAAATCTCTCATGTTGGCATCACCTTCATAGCCAGTCATTCACCCAGAGTATTTTTCTTTCCCTTTCCACTCCTTAGTACCAGAAGGATGGACGAGAAAACTATCTGGGCCCCAAAGTGCTTAAAATTCCTTCCTAGAGCTTCAAAGTCTGACATGATTTGTTTGTAGCTCTGTTTGGCAGTATCATTCTTTCCTACATGGATGAGAAGAAAGGGATATCTCAGTGGGCTTTATGAGCAATGGCAACCCTTCTGTAACATCTCTAATCTGTCCTCCAGGGAGGCAGCATACCTGACAAGTCCATGGATCTTAGCATACTTGGGTTTCAATTCCACGCAGCAAGGAGTCTCCCACCACTACTACTCTTCTCTTCTTGTTGTCGTGGGGTGTGGTTTCATTGCCTCTACTTGACTGAGCATCAGCCTCTCGCTCACTGTTGCATGGAGTCTCCTGTAATTCTTCACCTGCAGACTGTTCTCTAGTCTCATTCTCAAGTGCCTGGAAGCAGTTCTGTAGTTCCACCAGTGATGGATGTCTTCTTGCTCTTCTGCTCCTGTCACCCTTTTCCACTGAGTTTCCTCCACTTCGTTGTTGCTCTCCACAACACTGGTCCCACTGGTATGTAGTGCACCATATAAGGGAACAAAGTTTTTAGGGACCTCCCCCTTGACCTCCCCCACCAAACTCCTCTGCCAATCTCCTGTTAGTTCCTGTTAGCTGTTAGCTTTCCCTGTTTTCTCACTCTCTGTGAGCTGGCTCTCTTGTATCTCCTCTGGACCAGCTAACACAGCTCCTTCTGGTCTGCTCAGTTAGGAGTCAGCAAACAGAATGAAAACTCCCAGCACACATAGCTGGTCCTATTTGCACCCAGCAGTTATCAGGCCACACCCTTCAGCCAGCAGCTATGAGACCACACCCTTTCCAATTAAGCTACTATGGAGCCCTTCAGAGCACATGGCTTCAGAGCCCACTTTGTCTTTGTCTGTCTCTTCCTCCCTACACCTCCTCTGCCAAACTCCTGTTAGCTCTCCCTGTTAGCTTGCTCTCTGAGAGCTGGCTTGCTTGTATCTCCTCTGAACCAGCTGACACAGCTCCGTCTGGTCTGCTAAATTAGGAGTCAGGTAACAGAATGCAGTAGTCACAGGAGCTAGGGAATAAAGCAATCCCATTTTTATGGCACTGGTAAATGGTTACTCTCAAGCTTGTATTTCTCTCCATGGAATTTTTACTGGACTGATCTTCTAACACCCGCTAAGACTCATAATGAGCTAACAAAAGGGGAAGAATAAAAGGACAGAAGACTGTTATGAAAATATGCAGAGATATTCAGTGTCTGAGCTGTGTGTGTGCCAGTGTATGTATTTACCTATGTAGCAGGCTTTTACCCTGCATTGAGATCACTGAGACTTAAGAGTTAGCAAAATAAGAAAAGCTACTTTATGTATAGTAATACATAGGAATACATAGATAGGAAAGGCATACTTAGTTCTAACTAACTAAGTTGGAGGTACAATGCCCAGGCTTTGGGTATTGCCCTCATGGCTCAGGAGAGAGCGCAAAGACAAAGATGTCTCCTCTCTCCTTGGACAGTCAAAGAAAAAGACAAAGGAGAGGCAGGTCAGCTTCCCTGAGCATTTCAGTTTACAACGGAAGGAAGTTAGGCAGAGAATGCACATGTAAAGGTAAGCAAGCCTAGCCAGCTTGAGTTCCCTAACTCTATATTCCTTCTGGAATACAAACAAAATAACCCAAATAGGAGTTGTTCTTGCCCCACTTCCAACAAAGATCTCACCTCTGAGTGAAGAACTATTTATTCTAGTACTTAGGATGAGCATGGAGCTGTCTGAGCATAGACTTAGGTCCAGTACAACGAATGAAGGTTTTTGACAACACAGTCGAAACACATCTACTCAGAAGAAGCAAGTCCACTGAGTTCAGTGGGAGTTTATTTCTAGGTAAGTAGGTATAGGATTGCAGCCTGAATGTATAAATACTTCATCATTTATCAAAACTGATTTCAAATGCTCACCATTAAATTAAAAATATATTTATGATTTACATCCTCAAATCTCTTGATCTGTAAATCAATTCAGGAAAGACAAAAGAAAATGTTTCTTTATAAGTTATGGAATTCAAAACCACAAGACATGGCAATGGTTACTAACCTTAAAAGAGAATTAGACAAATCCATGGATTGTAAGTCTATCAGTAGCTATTAGCCATGATGGCGAGCAATATGGAATCTCAAGTTTCAGAAACACTATACCTTTAGCTGGGGAAGAATAGCAGGAGAGGGCAGTTATTTGCATGCCCTGTTTGTTGGCTACCTAGAGACATCTAGTTGGCTACTATGGAAAGCAAAATGTTGGTATAGATGGACCTTTGAGCTAATCTGGCACAGATTTTCTTACAATTTTCTTGCATTCTTACACAATTCACTTTTGCTTCCCTCTCTCCAATATTTTGAACTTTGCACTTGACTCAATCTTTTCATTTTCAGCTGTCAAATGCCCAGATCCTTGATGTGATTCCCTCATCCCTGACACACGTGTCCTCACTCAGAGCTATCTGTTGAAGCAACTGGAATAATGTGCCTAGGGAAGCTCTCTGTTGTATGAATCTTTTGGACCCTTTGCCATGTAGCAATAATGTAGGACAACTTGAGGCATTCTGCGGCTTTAAGATCTTCAGATTATTTACACAGAAAATTACAGTCCTCTGTAATGCACAATCACATATCACAGGGTGTTTAAAGTAGTGTCCATGCATATTTAAAGAATATTAAATACCTAAATGTTCTTTAAATATTTTTTTAAAAATGTTAAAGAGCACAATTTCAGGGTTGGGGACCTGATGTTTTGGCAGTTTTTGGGGAGAGGGTCGCTTACAGTAAAAATGACAAATTTATTTTCTTTTGCTTTCAACACTTTAAAAGCTGACAGCTCTGCCGGTGGCTTCAGGAGGAGGAACAGAGCTCTGGCCATCAACATGTTGTCTTCTCAAAGTGCCTCAGGAATGGCTGTAGCACAGGGATGTGGAATCTCAGGCCCAGAGGGGCCACATGCAGCCCTCCAGGGCCACATTCACACCATACTGTTATTCCCCTATGATTCCACTTTAAACAGTCATGGCTTCCCCCCAAAAAAACCTGAGAAGTGTACTTCGTAAAGGGTGCTGAAATTGTTAGGAGATCCCCTATTCTCCTTACAGAGCTACAATTCCCAGAGTGATTTAATGGTCAGTCCCTCTTCCCTGAATGTGGTATGAATGTGGGCTAGGTCTCTCTATCAAGACAACCCAACACCCTTTCCAGTCCTGCTTTGCACCCTCTTTGAGTGTTTCTGCTTGTCTAGAATGGGCCCTTGAACTCTGTTAATGCCTCATGCATATTCAGCATATTCAGGACAGAGAGCGGTGTGTGAATGTGTGTAGAAACTAGCCTACAGTATAAAGGTAAAATTCATATTTGTTGCTCTGCCCCCCTTTGTCTTTGGGCTGAAGAAGATTCCCCATCCCTTCTCTAGCATGTCCGGAGAGGAAGCACAGTGGCAGTCAGAGCTGAAGCCACTGGCAGAGCTGGCAGCTTTTAAACTGTTAAACAAAATGGGGTGGGGGTGGGGTGGGTCATTTCCTTGGTTTGTCAATTGACATTTTGCCAGAGTTCCCAGTTTGAATGTGATGGGGAACTCTGGCTGAATACAAGCCAAGATCTTTGTGCCAAAATCAGTGCCTAACAGGAAGGAGGAGTAGTGTGTTTGGCCCTGACACTTGTTCCTGGCTTCATCTACCCTTGTTGATGAAGCTGCAAATGATTGCATGAACCAGGCCAACAAGTATAGGGGGCAGAATCAGTTCAAAGCTGGAAAGTCCTTCACTGAGGAGGCCTCCACTTGCAGTTCAGTGTGCTGAATCACTGTAGGCAGCTGCATACAGATCAAGCAGTTCCTGACATGCAGATGCTAAATCCATGTGGGAATGAGACCCTAGGCCAATGGCCAATCTGTCAAACAGCAGTCTCTCATCTGAGATCTCCCAAGCAAGAAGAACTGAACCTACTGCAACAATATTGCTCCGATTCCTATTCTGATGAGGAAACCAGAAAACACTGTGGTCAGTGTACTTGAAAGCCCCTGAGAGATCCAGGAAAACAAAATGAAAACCACCCTCTCTAATTCCTGGCATAGATAATCTGGCATTTTAGCATGTGTTTTTAAATTGCTTTTTTAAAATGTGTTCTTAAAGTTGTATATTTGTTTTTAACGTTTTAATTGTTGTAAACCTCCCAGAGAGCTTCAGTTATAGGGCAGTATACACATGCAATAAATAAAAATAAATAAATAATCTAATGTTGTTTCTATCTCAAACCAGGACTACAGCCAAAGCTATAGATTAACATCCTTAGAATATGCTCAATTTAATGTCCTTAGATTGTTTTATACTACACTCCCTTTTTAAAATGTCTTTTTGAAGCTTTTTTTTAATATTAAGACAAATTGAATGTTTGTTAGAAAAGTTGAATGTTACAAATCAATTTCTAAAGTATTTTCTTTAAGTCTTTTATTGCTCTCTCTCAGAAAGGCACACATTTTTAAAATGGTAAAGATTTATTTTTAAAACAACCTTTTGAAAAAATGAACAGTGACATTTCTCTACATTTTAGAAAAAGCACACATCATGGCACCATATATATAAAGCACTAATATATCACTTCAACAGTCATGACTTCCCTAAAGAATCCTGGGGATTCCCAGGGTGGATTAACAATCAATCCTTCCTCTTCTCAGGGAACTCTGGAAAATAGGGATCTCCTAACAACTTTCAGTATCCTTAGCAAACTACAGTTCCCAGGATTATTTGGGGGAAGCCATGACTTTAGAAGTGGTATATTAGCATGTGTTTTTAAATTGTTTTTTTAATTTTTAATTGTGTTTTTAAATTTTTTTTTGTGTTTTAAAATTTGTATATTTGTTTTTAATGTTTTTAATTGCTGTAAACCGCCCAAAAAGCTTCAGCTATGGGGTGGTATATAAATGTAATGAATGAATAAATAAATAAATAAATATTAGTGCTTTAGATGTCTGGTACAGATGTGGCCACTGTTCAGCCCCCCACCCAACCACTTAGGCTGCAATTCAATAGACACTTACCTGGGAGTAAGTCCCATTGAACCCAATGGAGCTTACTTCTGAGTAGGCATGTAGTGAATTGTAGACTTAGCCCATTAGAAAAGACAGTTGAGTTTTACTCAGTTTCTGATCCCCATAGTGCCTAGATATCCCCCACCCCATTCAGCTTCCTGAAACTTACCTGTTGTACTTCCTATGACTTTTCGAACCTTTTGACAAGAACAGCTTCTAAAGAGAAAACAACTATTTAACAATGGGGAAATGGCTGAAATGTTTCGTTCCTTCACAACATGTCGAACATTAATGTGCTTTTTGGGGAGTGAGGGAAGAGTACATTCTGACAGGCCTAAGCAGGAAAGAGATTCATCTTCTTTTTTCCAACTTCAATTTTCATTAAATCCTCATCTAAAACCAAATCCAGTTACATAGATAATTAGCCTATGGTGCAATTAATTGCTCAACCAATTACCCAAGGATTTTTCTCAGTACTGAATTACAGCCAGTCTCTCAATACTGAAGTAGAATGAGTGACTGGCTAGCTCAGTTCCAAATGCCTAGCTTCCCAAGCTTCCTGATGGAAACGTTCTTATGAGTTGTTTCTGTTCCCTAACGATAAAGTATTGCAAGCTGCAAACATATGGCATCTCAAATGTGCTTTGATAAGAGACTACAAAGTGAGTGATTGAGCTACCCTAGGTTTCAGTTCTCAGGGTTTCATACGTATAAGGCTGAACACGAGTGCCTAGCTCAGGATTCAGATACTTAGCTAGCTTCTTCCCAGCTTATCATTGTACCTTGAACCACAGAGCCTGGCTCTGTCCTTGGAATAGACTCTAAAACATTAGGCAAGAAAGTGTTTCAAAGTAGAAGTCTTTTATTCAGCGATGGATGCCGCACCTGCTTTTGATCAGAATGGAAATGTCCCTTGTCAAGGCTGAGAGTCTGCCAGCCTTTCATGAACAATATGAAAAAACAGAAGAGCAAGTAGAAAACGAGAAGAATGATATGCTTGGGGGAAATACCACTAAAAATTAATGCTCTGCTTCTCCCTCTTTTCCTCTTCTTATTCACAGCTAATTTTCATGTAACCAGGAATTCTTTTGAAGCAAATGTCACACAAAGCTGTTCGGAACATTGGAAATACATTTATATATATATAAACCCCAAATTCTAAAGCCTTGATTTATCATTCAGAAAATTGATATTCCATTAATTCTTTTCCCTTCTTCTTGCAGATGTAACCAACCGACTAATCTGTAAATCCATTCTGAATAGAACCCCCTCGTAATTATATGTTCAGCAGATTACTCCACTAATTGCACTTGGCGTTGTTTGATAGCTTGGAGATCACTCCTTGGCATGTCATTTGCTGTGTTTTCACACTCATGTCAACCCTTTCAGGAAAGTGCCTATTCCATTGTTAAGCAATTGAACTGCCATTTACTGAAAGATTTCCAGCACCCATGAATAGGTGCCAGACACAGATCCTCATTGTAGCCCCTGAGAGAAATTGGCATTCAGCATCCTGTCCACTTCATTTTCTTAGCGTATTTCTGAGAAATCTCAGTTATAGCTAGGTGGGAATTCTTTCTCCATGCATTTGTAGGCACCCCAGTCTCTCTCTCTTTCTCTCTCTGTATCTATATCTATATTTACATATCTATCTATCTATGCATAAGACCTGGCTGTTGGGCACATTCACCAGACCTCATGGAGCATGTGCACATTAACTTTATGAAGACAGAATTGTGCACAGTTCCCATTCAATATACATAATCTCCCACAAGCCTTGGAAAAGGTGGATATACAGTATCAACTCAGTTTTGTACATTCTCTGGTCATTACTCAAAATCCCCAACAAGCTTTGGGGATTGTGCATATATTGGCTGAATTTTGTACCTTCTCTGGCCAATATGCATAATCTCCAAAAGACCTTGAGGAATATACATACGCATTCTCAATTGTTGGGTTGCTGTGTCATTTAGGAAGAAGTCTGCCTCACTATGGGCAGATGGAATCCAGGCCCTTTTTGCTAAAAGCTTGGGGGGTGGTATTACAAAGCACCACAGAGGTTAGTTTGTTGGCTGGCTTGAATTTATTTATTTATTTATTACATTTATATACCGCCCCATAGCCGAAGCTCTCTGGGCGGTTTGAAGACTATGTTGTTATATCAGCTCACAGCTTATACAGGACAAATTAATTATTGTTTTATGTATAGTTTACTTTTATAAATATCCTTATGAATCTATCTATCCATCACTTTATCCCCTCTGTATTTGTTTAAGCTTACATACATTGCTGGGATATATAGCCACTAAGTCATACCCTCTACCCTAAAGACAACAATCTTTAGATCACTGCATAGATTAAATGAAATGACTGAAAAGCTTCTAAGTAGTTCTTCCAAGACTCTATTTATTGTTTAGTGAAAGAATTATGGAGTTCGGTTAGAAGATCTTCTTTTAAGTTGTCATCTTTCATCTTTTATGTCTCCTTTATTTTCATCCTCTCCTCCAAGTGCATTATCTTGCCAATGATTAGATAATTTAACTCTGGCTCCCCTTCCTCTCTCTCTGATTCCTGATCTGTGTCTGCCTCAATTAGGTCTTGGTTCTCTGCCTTACTTTCTTGCCGTCCAATTTCTCTATAACCAGTGACCTCCTTGAACACTAATTCCATCTAAACTCTAATAAAAACAATCAGGAGGTTACACAGCCCATTAGGCTGACTTCAGAGTTGTAATTCATGTTTTATTCATGTTCCAGCTTTCACCCTCCATTGATAAAGACCAGCGTAATAGCTAAAGGTGTGTGTATTATGTGTTTATCTATGCTTACTGCCTGCATTCATAACAGTTGTGCCTATTCCTAAGGTATATAGCTGTTTTCTGTTAAGTCTGACCTGGAATCAACCTTCCAAGTATGGGCTGAATGAGTAGTCCAGAGCAAATAGATTATGGATACTGAGATAGCAGAGCACAGAGACGAAGAAAAGCAATCCAAGTGACTCATATAAATGCCACTGTGTTGTGGTGTATTAAGCATTGCCCAATGGTAGCTGCACATGTGGTGTAGTGTTCCCTTTTTCTAGCTTTGAAGGATTATTAGTTGTTGATCTGTAGGATTTTCTCACCCTGCTTAGTGCCCTGCATGAGGGCTGTAGGTGATTGCAGATGCCAGGAAATGGTAGGTGATTGTTAGAAGTATGCACAGAAAAAAAGATTTGGTTTGGAACATTCTTTAAAACCCTGGACAGGGGATGCTTTAGTTTGGGTATCAGGTAGGCATCCCACAGGCTAAGATATGAAGTGAAGCCTTGCTGTGGCTCATTTTTTGAAGGTTTGGATGTCTTCACATTTACTACAGTGGGGAAATAATAGCTACAATGGGTTGAATCCAACACAGGATTTCTGTTCCCTCTCCTCCAATGTGTACCCCACAGATCTGCTCCAGAGATACTTCCAGAGATATTTTGGGGGCATGCAGGGGAGGGGGGCTGGAGTGGACATGAGAGAAAGAGGAAGTTCATTGCATGCATGGGATATCTCTAGCACCAGTGGAGCTGCAGTGCTGGATACAGCCCAACTTTTTTAAAAAATGTGAGCAGAATTGGAGGGAAACTGCAGGCTTGGAAGCCTGAGGAGATAAAGTCTGCCAAATTTCAGGCAGACAGGCACAGGGAGGTTTGTTCAAGGATCTCCTGATGTTTAAGGTGTTTTAGGACTTTCCTCTCTTCCCTATGATTTTGTGTGCTATTTGTTGTGTGTGTGTGGTAAGAAAGTGCTATACAGTATTAGAGTAATTCTTGGTACCAGCTATGAAACCCTAACTGCTTGGAAAGCCTTTGGAGTATTCTTTCAGGTAGAGAAGGAGTGCAGGTTGCTCTTTATTTCAGAGGTGATGAACCCAGCTCATTACTGCAGCTTTATTTTAAGAGCAGTTGAATATTTAGCTATTCACAACAGCAGGCAGCAGCAATCAGTCTTCCACTAGTGCAAATATTCTCCTTGTGTATCCTTGATCCCAACCCCTGCTCCTACTTGGTACCTACAGGTACCCAAACTAGCCATCATAACTAGCGATCTTGAAGTGGAGGATATGTCCTGCAACTTAGCCAGGTGTGGAAAAACATGACTGTTTTCTGGAAACATCTGCCTTGCCTACCAACCAGTACTCCAAGTGAGTGGATTGGTGGGTGGGTGGGAGCACAGAGCTTGATGTGGACACAATTGACAGAACTATCTCCCAATTAGTGGGAATTCTCAAGCCATTTTTGCAACTGTGGAAACCCCAAATGCTGCTGCCATAGGCAGTTGTAGTTACTATGAGTAGAAATTGAGAACAGCTTCTGGCATGTTCCTACTATACTGTATTCTTCCCAAACTGGTTTGATTAGAAAGCCCTGGTAAAATCAGTCACTAATTGGAAGCTAGATCTGCTAGCCACAAAACTGTGAGATTTTTTACAAATGCATAAAATTGGGCTTACAGAAAACTACCCTGTGATGCTCCGAAGCAGACCTGAAGACTTGTTTCACTGTGGACTGTTTTGGTCCAGAGCTGGTTCAGAGGCAGTCCAAATACCCCCTGAGCATTCCACTTTAGCTGGAATTTGGGCTTTATCTGAAGTGGATGCATTCTCCTAGTGATTGTCTTATTCTATTGTAGCTGTATTCATTCTCTTAAGATAATCTTCTTCCTAAAGAACTGACACCATTAACTTCCACCTCTCCTGCAAACATGCACTTCATAGTAGTTATATGCAACTTCTTGACAATAAAAGATTGACAGCAGTCCACAAATACTGAAGTTTCTGTGGAATTCAAAGAGGTTAAATATCCATCATCAAGATGTTAATTCGAAAAGACAAGTTTCAAATGTTAATTTCCTAAGGATTAAGCATTAGCTAAATTCTGAACATCAGCATTCATTTTGTTACAGTCTTGCAGGTGTGCCTCTTTTCCAGAGCTTGGATTTTAATTGAAAATAATCTGTGACTGCCTGTGGTACCTGATGATGTAAATAGTTTATAGTAATATACAAATGGGAGTACCTACAATTAGACAAGTGTTAATCATTTCAGTATTTTAGTATGTAATGCATCCTTTCTGCTTACCTCTGATAGCATTCTACCATAGTTCTTGTATGAATTTCTTTATTCAAACTCTAAGGCATTTTCCCCAGAGTGCAATTACGCCTATGTCGATGGTTTTATGGACTTGTAGAATACAAGCCAACCATCCATTCACACAGTTGCTCTCTGGCATTGTCTCTTATTGCTTTGTCAGCACTGTTGATTCAGAGAGGACAAGAAGCAGCTCTAGTCGGAAGGGAGATAACTAGAACACAGATGGTACTTGAGCTTGACTTTCTACAAAGGGGACAGATTGCAGCACAGAACACTGAAAAAAGGGATTTTACCGTGCCAGTGGCAGTAAGAAAGATATCCTTTTCCTTTGTTGCCATTGCGTCTCTAAATTGTATTCCAGGTGGTAAATGACCTAGTAAAACTGGACTGCCTCTGCTTTGAGAATGAGCCATTTATTTCATGCTGTGATTAGTTTGCTACTCTCTTTGCAGACAAAACTGCACAAATCAGTTCAGCTTGGAGGATGCCATTTCAAATATAGGGTCTATGTTTGATGCATAGGGGGCTGAGTCTTGTCCTGTTTATTTGGATTGATTTTCAATGGGACGTGCCCACCAAAATAAGTGTGATCAGGTGCATGCAGGGGGAGGGATAGCTGTGAGTTGAACCCATGCCTCTCTGGGTTCCTTCTTGGTTGATTATTAATGGCACATTCAGAAACAGGAAGTTTCCAGTCTTAAATTTGCTGTTATTTGGTTCCTTGCTGAAAAATAGTAATAACCTGTCCTGGATTGCATATCCCCACCTAACTATTCAGCTAATTTATGAGAAAGGTTATTGACCTGTATGTTTTCCTTAGCTTCCTCTGATTGCCCTTGAGCCCTTCATCAGTGATCTTCACTTGGTGATAGGGATGGGGGAGAGATTCAATTTGGTTCACTTTTAAAGCCAAATCGATCAAATTCACACTTTCCAAAACAATATGAGATCCAAAACACAACCATTCTTTGAAATTCACAATTCTTATTTGAATTGTGTGATACAGTTCTCCAACCAGTGTTTACAAAAATGAATATATTAGGGGAAAATGTACGTAAAATGAATATATATATATAAATAAAATAAAAAAATGTATTAGGAGAAACTGTTTGCAAAAATGTGTACTTTAGTCAAACCACATACCAAAATGTGTTTGTCAGGAGAAATGCTGATGGATTTTCATGAGGTTTTTTTTAAAAATGTGCAGATTGGTGCAGAACTGAATTTAAGATGGAAAACCAACGGTGCTGAAATTGACAGATCTTTTCATCCAGCCCTGTAGCAGCTTTCCTGGTTAGGAGGGGCAGCCACATTTCTAAGTTTGGGAGGAAGAGGAATATAGCACCAGCCAATCCTCCCCCTGGCAGAGAGAACATGTAGACCAGGCAAAGCAAAAATTAATATAACAATACTAACAAGTGGCCAGAGGTTTGGAGTTTAATATTGGTATGCTGATACAGGTGTAAATAATTCCCTCCCCATTTGATTCATCCTCATTATTGACTTTCAGGAGAAATCTAAAAACATTCCTGACGGCTGAAAGACGCTGTTCCTGACAACCTGAGATCACTGGTTGAGAGAATGTTTTTAACTGTTTTTAAATTATCATTTTAATGTTTTAAACATATCCTGGGCTCCTTCGGGAGGAAGGGCAGGAGAAATAAATACATAAAGAAAAGTAGCAGCAGTAGCAGTAGTAGAGTGGGTCTTGTGATGGTGAATTGGTGACAATCAGCCTTCTCTGATTTTTCAACATAACAGTCTTATGTTTCTGCTGGATCAACAACTGTTCCAGGACAAAATGTATGTCTAATGAAAGTAGATTGTTCTGTATTATTATTGACTTTTTGCCAAATACAACCACCAAATACAGTCTGCTTTTCACAATGTATACCTGATTGTAAATCGGACCTGATAGAAATTAGTAAAAGGCTCTTTGATACATCAATTAAATCCTGTGATTTTCCCCTCACTCTTCTTCCTTGCCCTCTGGTATTTTATTAGCATGCACTGAATTACAAAGTTTTTAAAAGTTGGCATTTAAACAATCTATTTTCTTGCTATCATCTCTTTTATTGTGTTTATTGCTGCTATATGGTTTTTTTAAAATGTTGAAAACCACTCTGGGAGGCTGTATATCTGAAAAACAGGATATAAATGGTTATATAAACATCAAATAATTCATCTCAAGCATCATCACATCTATCATATCCTCACACTGATCTCAGTTCTCTGACTGTTGGTCCTTTTGTGTACCCACACAGCACCATCCATGCAGAAAAGCAGGCTTGGGGAAACTCCAATCTCATGGTGAAAAAACTTAGGGGGAAACCCTAAAATTGAATATATTATTAGGACTGTGCACTGGCACCCTGATCCAATTTGTAGCCTGATCCAGCACTTCAGAGTGACCCCAATCTGATGCAGGATGATCCAGGGCTGCCTGGATCTGGGACTGAACCAATTTGGAGCCTTTGCACAGTCATGCAGTCATGGGGGGGGAGATGCACACAGAGTGGCTGTGTGTCTCCTTTCCCTCTTCTTGCTGCCAGACTGCCCCCTTTTTGACAGCTCCAGATTGCTCCAGATGGACATGATCTGACCTGGGGCAATCCAGGGTTGCCTCAACCTGGATCAACCCGATTGAGTTTGGGATCCGGGATATGGCTAGAACTGGTGCACAGCTTTATTTGTTATACCCATAGAGAGAGTGGAAGGTAGTGTGTCTTGTTCATATAAACCCAGGTTACAGAAGGCTCGCCTCTATTTTACAGTAGTCGGATTCCATTGTGCTGTTTTGATTGTGCATGCTTCCAATTTCTCTGTCAGTTTATGAGAAAAAATGGGATGGAATTGCAGAAATGGTATTTTGTCACATTTATGGATTCTGTGTTGGAATCTGAAGAAAGAGGCTCCAGACATTGGAATGACTCTTAAGAAGCCAGATTGTTTTGTTTATTTATTTATTATTTAATTTGTATACTGCCCTTCCTCCCAGCAGGAGCCCATGGTGGCAAACAAAGCGCTAAAAACACTTTAAAACATCATAAAAACAGATCTTAAAATACATTAAAAAACAGCGTTAAAAACATTTTTTTAAAAAACATCTTTAAAAAAGGGTTAAAAACATTATTAAAAAACATATTAAGCAATTCTAACACAGACGCAGACCAGGATAGGTCTCAACCTAAAAGGCTTGTTGAAAGAGGAACTAACTAACTTTTCCATATAAGCAAAACCAACTATATGTTACATTTTCCGCTGAAGGTAATATTTCTGTCTGTCTGCACAAGATAAATGTTTTCTCTAAAAACTAAGCACCTTAGTTTAAAAAAAAAAAGAAAACCTCAAACACAGCTGAAGAGATTTTGTTGCCTGGTGCAGAAAATCCAAATGCTGCTCGTCATGGTGGTGCAAATGTAATAAAAAACTATATAAATGACAATTTGCTGCCATTTAATATGGCTCCAAAATCTACCATGCAAAGCAGCCTCACTCAACTTGATGGCAAGGCACACCTGCCTGCCCTATGCAAAGATTAATGTAAGGCTACTGGAAATTATAATTAGAAATGAATTTTTGTAACCCTTTCTATTTAGGATATATTTAAAGCTTTTAAAAAAAAGTTTTTAAAGTTGTTTGTTTTAATGTATTTTAAGGTTTGTTTTTATGGTGTTTTAAAGTGTTTTTAGTGCTTTTGTTTGCCGCCCTGAGTTTCTGCTGGGAGGAAGGGCAGGCTATAAATCAAATAATAAATAAATAAAATATTTTATTATTTGTTGGTGTGTGCTTATGTGTTCAAAAAAATCCAGACTTGAATCTTTCTACATTGCAATGAAGTAGAAGGCTTGGAAATGCTGAGTATTTTTTTTAAAGAAAACCAAGCTCATTGCTTAAAACTGATATTTTGACATGAAGTTATTTTCTCATGAAAATGTCCTATGCAGCCCATCACAAATAGCTTTGTATTCTAGCACTTTGGTTGATCTGTGATTAATTAACCTTTATTCTTTTTTTTTAAAGGAAGTGCTCTCAACAGAGAAATTAAAAAAGGAAAGAAAGGGCACCTCTCTATTACTCTTAGATTATGGCAGAAGATAAAACAATACAGTAAATAATTCCCAACTGTATTGCCAAATGCCTAGCCCTGGGCTGGCAAGAGACAAGTAAGTTCAAAATTTCACAAGGCAATGAACACGTCTGGTGGTGAAGAAGTTAAAGGATTTATTAAGGCAAGCTGGTTACATGGAACTGTCATTTGCAAGCAGTAAAACACTAAACTGAAACAAATGGCTAGGAGGTCTCTGTCTTCCCCACCCCCCTTGTCTGTCTTTGCTCTTAACTTACATGTGCTGGCTGGAAGCCCAACAAACAGCACAGGAAGGATTCTTGTCTGGGAGGGGTCACAGCTCTTGAGTCTTCTTGATGTTGCTTCTTGATGGTTTCCTAGAGACTTCTTCAGCCCCCTTTGAGGCTTAATTTCCCCAATCTAGGGGTCCCTTATTTATACCTAAAATACCCTCCGGGAGGGGGCATCCTATACCTATGAGATCATTTTCTTCCCATCATCTAGGTTGCTGGTTTCCCCCTCAAGTGATGTTTGTTGATCTCTCCTGACCCTGTGTGTGTGACCACTTGGTCTGGGAGTGCAACCTTTCCCTCTATAGGCATAAGTGTGTGTTTTGACTATCAAATGCTTTGTTTACATAAGCAAAGTGAGAACATTCGTAAGCCAATTATCTCACTGTCCCTTCAAAGATTGAGAAAGCCATAAACAATCCCATCTGGCAGCGCAAAAGTGTGGGACAAGCTGAATTGTTTTGATTAACTGAATAACTTTTCCCAAATGCTGTTTCACAGACAGAACGAATCATTTCTCAACAGAGAGCCTGCATTTTGAACTCTCCAGATTCCAACACATTGCAGTTACAGTATGCCAAGCAATAAGAACCCCAATAAATCAATCAGGGGTTTGAAGCATGAATTATGGGACAGGGGCCATGCACATGCCATTTCTAAGCCTCCTCGTACATCAAGATTCTTCCGGAGATTAGCAATACACCATTAAGGTCATCTGGTCAGATTAATATTGCATTTGTAAGTTTTTGTGTATTTGGAAAACTAATAAAAGATTTAATTATGGCAATGTTGCCACTGACCTTTTAGAAATGATGTTCTCATAAATTAGCAGATGATTCACAGTGTTTTTCCAGGTTTATATATTTCTTTTATAAAAAAATGCCCCAGAATTAATGGCATTTTTCCTTGACTCGTTTTTATAAAAGGCAAAAAGTTTAGGCTTTCTACTGAGGTGACTGAGACATTCTCATAAATTATTTGGAGTTCTCGTGGGGTTTAATAGTTTCTTTTGAGAAATGTAAAAATGACAACTTGTTGGGCTGTGAAATATTATTCACTAATAGGCAAAAAACCTTGCAGTTTAAGAACATACCTATAGCCAACAGATATTTCTATCCTACTTTAAAAGCATGGAAATTGGGCAGCTATAGTGAATGCACCAGGGGAGAGGTGACCTCCTCTCTGAGATATTGTACTGCCCTACAAATTTGTAAAAATGCAAAGACAATTTGGGTTGGTCTTTCACAGTCCAATCCACTTCCTGTGTAGCTTGGAAGAATTTGGTAATGTGCCTCTGAGCATATGGTGTGTGGTGGCAATACCTGCAATCAGTCCACATAACAGAAACAAGACATGTGCTGTGCTGATCTTGTTTAGCAGGAAGGAAGCAACAATATTATGAAAGGTGATATAGTTTAAATATGTTTGACTTACTTTGCAGTTTTAGTGAAGTTTCTATAGTAAATCATTCTCTTTTGCTTCTGATTCTGTGAATATGTGAAGTACAGCAACACTCTGCAACACACACACACAAAAAGCTCCAAAAACAATTGTGGAATAACGGCACTGACTATTAGTCTCCAATGGACATGTGGAGTGTCTCACTTTGCACAAGATAAAACAATGGGAGGTGAAATATATTCTAGCAAATTTATTTATTTATTATTTGATTTATATCCCACACTTCCTCCCAGCAGGAGCCCAGGGCAGCAAACAAAAGCACTACAAACACTTTGAAACATCATAAAAACAGACATTAAAATACATTAAAACAAAACAACTTTAAAAACATTGTTTTTAAGAAGCTTTGAAGACTTTTTAAAAAAAAGGTTAAAAAACATATTGGTTGGGTTTTTTTTAAGCATATTAAAAAGCAGTTCCAACACAGAAGCAGACTGGGATAAGGTCTCAACTTAAAAGGCTTGTTGAAAGAGGAAGGTCTTCAATAGGCTACAAAAAGATAACAAAGATGGCGCCTGTCTAATATTTAAGGGTAGGGAGTTCCACAAGGTAGGTGCCGCCACACTAAAGGTCCGTTTCCTATATTGTGCAGAATGGACCTCCTGATAAGATGGTATTTGTAGGAGTCCCTCACCTGCAGAGTGCAGTGATCAACTGGGTATATAAGGGATAAGACAGTCTTTCAGGTATCCTGGTCCCAAGCTGTATAGCGCTTTGTACACCAAAACTTGAACCTTGAACTTGGCCTGGTAGGAAATGGGCAGCCAGTGCAATTCTTTCAGCAGCAGGGTGACATGTTGGCAATACCCTGTCCCAGTGAGCAGTCTCGTCGCCGCATTTTGCACTAGCTGCAGCTTCAGGACCAACATCAAGGGCAGCCCCACATAGAACACATTACAGTAATCCAGCCTGGAGGTTACCAGTGCGTGGACAACAGTGGTCAGGCTATCCTGGTCCAGAAATTTCTAAGTGTGCTCTATGTTTTGAATTAACCATACCCACCTTTCCTTAAATGAAGTGGTTTAAACATAACAGGCTGAAAACATGCATCTTGGGCAGGCCAAGTTTGTTTTTTCCAACAGCTAGAATCATTGCTTAACTAGCAATGTATTGTAATCAGTCTGATTTTACATCAAACTGCAGTTCAGATTCAAGTGTTAATGCACCTAAAACAGAAGTAGAACATTACCTCCAATTTGAAACACAAAAGGCTGTCTTCATCATCACATGACATTGACCAATTTCTCTGCTTTCTAATCCGGGATGTAAGAAATGGGATCCTGTGCAAGTTTGCTGAGAATGGATTGATCATTTGCATGCTTGAGTTCAGTGGGATTTACTCCCCTGCAATCATGCTTAGGATAGGTGAAACTGACCAGAGGGGATGGGGAGGGGAGGAGGAGGAAGGGCAGAGGGGAGCAGGGGGAGGGGAGCAGGCAGGAAGGGGAGAGGAGAAGGACAGGTTTGATCATTTGCATGTTTATTGAGTTCAGTGGGATTTACTCCTGTGCAATCATGCTTAGGATAGGTAAAACTGACCGGGGAGGGAGGGACAGAGGGCTGGAGTGGGCAGGGGAGGAGGAAGAAAGAAGAGGGGATGGGAGGAGGAAGGGAGAGGAGAGGGGAAGGAGGGAAAAGGCAGATCTAATCATTTGCATACTTATTGAGTTCAATGGGATTTACTCCTATGCAATCATGGTTAGGATAGATAAAACTGACCATGGGGAAGGAGAAGGGGGAGGGGAGAGGAGAGTGAAGGAGAAAGGGAGGGGAGGGGGAGAGGGAGGGGAAGGAAGGGATTGGAAGGGGAGGGGCAAAGAAGGGGAATGAAGGGGGAAAGGGAGGTGATGGGAGGAAGGAGGAGGGGAGGGCAGGTTTGATCATTTGCATGCTTGAGTTCAATGGGATTTTACCCATGCAATGATGCTAAGATAGGAAAAATTGACCATGGGAGGGAGGCGGAGGGGGGGAGGGAGGAGATTGGAAGGGGATGGGGGAAGGAGGGGCAAACAAAGGGGGAGGGAAGGGAGAGTGGGTTTGATCATTTGCATACTTTTTGTGTTCAGTGGGATTTATTTATGTGCTATAATGTTTAGGATAGGTGAAACTGACCTGGGGAGGGGCGAGGAGGGGAGGAGATTGGGTGGGTTGGCACTGGGCAGAGGGGAAGCACCTTTTCAAAAGAAAAACATTGTGAACAGTATCATTGCTTTTCAGCGTTTCCTCCACCTTTTTATTCTACAGCAGGCACATGTAGCCTCCCACCCAAATTTAAACCAAAGCTGTCCCTGGCCACATCCACACCAGCCCTTTATTTCACCTGAGACAGTTATGGCTTTCTGGGAAGTGTAGTTAGTGAAGGGTGCTGAGAGTTGCTAGGAGACGCCCTGTTCCCCTCACACAGGTTCAGTCACAGCAGCTGTCTGTTAAACCACTCTGGCCACTGGTGCTCTGTCAGGGGAATAAGTCTCCTCTCAGTACCCCTCACAAACTACACTTCCCAGGATTCTTTGGGGGAAGCCGTAACTGTCTAAAGTGAACATGTTTCTACAAACATGTGATCAACATACTATGGCCTTGAGAATAAGTTATATTGTCCCCCCACCCCACCCTGGACCGCTAACTTAGTAAATGAGATAGACTATATTGTATTCACATCTGACGTAAAACCATCAAAGAAACTGCTGGGTCTTCATTGATTTGTGCCAGCTGAGTGTTTGGTCACCAAATGGAATGATGTACAAATTGTAAGATGCTAAATCAACTGAACAAGGTTTTCAGGGAGGCTGCAGGGTGGTTTATTATATAACTTAAGCAGATAGGAAAAGAAAAAATGTCAGCATATCTCATACTGACAGCCTGGGATGGGGGGGACATGGTTAGTAGAAGGCCTTTAATACCACAATTGAGATAAAACAAGTAATGATGTAACTGCGCAACACACTGAGGATGTGGTCCTGACATGACTTCATGCTGCAATCAGCTGTGTTTTAATCAAATGCTCTTTTCCGTGAAACCATTTTCCTTCCTTCCTTCCTTCCTTCCTTCCTTCCTTTCTTCCTTCCTTCCTTTCTTGTCATAAGGAAAATAGGCAATTTTCAGGTGACTGTACAACTCATCACACAGGAATTATAATAATTATAATAATCTGGTTTTTCTTCTCAACCAACAGATAAATATCACACTGTGAGGCTATTTATTTGGTTATTGTTGGCTTGGCATAAAAATGGCATGGATCATCAAAACGCTATTTTAACCTGGCTTCCTGGTGCCTTCTCACCTGCGATTCTCAGGCTCCAGAAGAATAGTTTGTTTCCACTGGCTAGTTATAACGGATTGATTTGTTCTTCCCAACTCCTCGACCCCTGGGAGATGTTGTCAACTTTGATAATGTTTCTTAGAATAGCCACTGGTATCTGTGTCCTCATCTGCTCTTGCCACCCACCTCTTTGGAATTGTGGCTCTAGCTGACTGGGGAGCTATTCCTTACTGAGAAAATAACCACTGACATGATGAATAACAAGCAGTTACCAGATTGAAAACAGGCTCCCCACAGCTGGACCAATGAACAGAGCCTTGTGCCTTTTACCTGGGGTTATTTAATTAAAATATTTTTGTTGTGGCTTTTTGTCCCATTATTTCAAAGACTTGAGCTTTATTCATGTAGGATTTTGAAAGCCACACTGTCAGGCAAGTGCTTTCAGCAGCAATCCTATGCATGCTTACCTAGAAGAAGGTTTTGAGTATATAAAGATAGGATTATATTTGTGTGCCCACTACAGTTCTTACTGGAGGTCCTAATCCAAATTTACTGTGTTCACTAAGTGCTCACTTTTTGCGAACTTCAGCTTCATTACAAAAGTTGCTGTTCAAATATAACAGCTTCTTCACTGCATTATACTGATCTATAAGTAGTGAATTCCTTGCTGAACTTCAGGTGCATGACAAAGATTTTTATTCCAGCAGGCATTTTTAGGTAGTGTTTCGTTTTATGATGCATTTTATTGTTCTGTGTTTTGTATCGGTTTTTTTAATGTACATGTGACGTCCTTCCCCAGCACCACCAGTGAAGCTCTCACTTGTAGCTACCAGCAGACAGGAACGTCAGGTTTTCTTCTTACCCTTTTCAGCTCTAGCACAGATTCAACAAATCCCACTGCTAGGCAGCACCAGCAGTCACTTTCTGTAACCCAAACTCCCAGAGACTTTGCCTAAGTCTCTCTATAGCTTGTTACTTTGTGACTGTGCGCCTATGCTGTTCCCAACCCCCTTGTATCTTTATATTTAAAGCATACAACTCTGGGTTGCTCTGGATACGTGACTTGTTACAATCTCTCCCTTCACCGCTGCCACCATTAGATACAGTTTCTGTTCAGCCTTGGTAATTACCTTTGCCCTCCCTTCTGGTCTGTATATTCCCCCAGCCAAGGATCAGACCTTTGGTAAACCAAATAAGTATTTATTGAATATCAGAAATAACAAGATTACTTAAGGAAAGTTTCACAAGCGTATGGTTTCATCTATATTCTGTTAGGTACTTGACTTTTTACTAATTGCCTCAGAACTCCGACTCACTCTCAACACCACCAAACCTCAAAACCTCCAACCTCTCTCTCAACCTCTTAAACACCACCTTTCAGATTCAACTGTCATTCTTCCATTTATCCTCCCAGCCATTCAAACACTCAGCGAATCATCCAGCATTCTACTGCTCATGTACTCCCCCCTCCTCTTTCACTCCACTTATCATATGTCTTAAGAACATAAGAACATAAGAAGAGCCTGCTGGATCAGGCCAGTGGCCCATCTAGTCCAGCATCCTGTTCTCACAGTGGCCAACCAGGTGCCTGGGGGAAGCCCGCAAGCAGGACCCGAGTGCAAGAACACTCTCCCCTCCTGAGGCTTCCGGCAACTGGTTTTCAGAAGCATGCTGCCTCTGACTAGGGTGGCAGAGCACAGCCACCATGGCTAGTAGCCATTGATAGCCCTGTCCTCCATGAATTTGTCTAATCTTCTTTTAAAGCCATCCAAGCTGGTGGCCATTACTGCATCTTGTGGGAGCAAATTCCATAGTTTAACTATGCGCTGAGTAAAGAAGTACTTCCTTTTGTCTGTCCTGAATCTTCCAACATTCAGCTTCTTTGAATGTCCACGAGTTCTAGTATTATGAGAGAGGGAGAAGAACTTTTCTCTATCCACTTTCTCAATGCCATGCATAATTTTATACACTTCTATCATGTCTCCTCTGACCCGCCTTTTCTCTAAACTAAAAAGCCCCAAATGCTGCAACCTTTCCTCGTAAGGGAGTCGCTCCATCCCCTTGATCATTCTGGTTGCCCTCTTCTGAACCTTTTCCAACTCTATAATATCCTTTTTGAGATGAGGCGACCAGAACTGTACACAGTATTCCAAATGCGGCCGCACCATAGATTTATACAACGGCATTATGATATCGGCTGTTTTATTTTCAATACCTTTCCTAATTATTGCTAGCATGGAATTTGCCTTTTTCACAGCTGCCGCACACTGGGTCGACATTTTCATCATGCTGTCCACTACAACCCCGAGGTCTCTCTCCTGGTCGGTCACCGCCAGTTCAGACCCCATGAGCGTATATGTGAAATTAAGATTTTTTGCTCCAATATGCATAATTTTACACTTGTTTATATTGAATTGCATTTGCCATTTTTCCGCCCATTCACTCAGTTTGGAGAGGTCTTTTTGGAGCTCTTCGCAATCCCTTTTTGTTTTAACAACCCTGAACAATTTAGTGTCATCAGCAAACTTGGCCACTTCACTGCTCACTCCTAATTCTAGGTCATTAATGAACAAGTTGAAAAGTACAGGTCCCAATACCGATCCTTGAGGGACTCCACTTTCTACAGCCCTCCATTGGGAGAACTGTCCGTTGATTCCTACTCTCTGCTTTCTGCTTCTTAACCAATTTCTTATCCACAAGAGGACCTCTCCTCTTATTCCATGACTGCTAAGCTTCCTCAGAAGTCTTTGGTGAGGTACCTTGTCAAACGCTTTTTGAAAGTCTAAGTACACTATGTCCACTGGATCACCTCTATCTATATGCTTGTTGACACTCTCAAAGAATTCTAATAGGTTACTGAGACAGGACTTTCCCTTGCAGAAGCCATGCTGGCTCTGCTTCAGCAAGGCTTGTTCTTCTATGTGCTTGGTTAATCTAGCTTTAATAATACTTTCTACCAGTTTTCCAGGGACAGAAGTTAAGCTAACTGGCCTGTAATTTCCGGGATCCCCTCTGGATCCCTTTTTGAAGATTGGTGTTACATTTGCCACTTTCCAGTCCTCAGGCACGGAGGAGGACCCGAGGGTCAAGTTACATATTTTAGTTAGCAGATCAGCAATTTCACCTTTGAGTTCTTTGAGAACTCTCGGGTGGATGCCATCCGAGCCCGGTGATTTGTCAGTTTTTATATTGTCCATTAAGCTTAGAACTTCCTCTCTCGTTACCACTATTTGTCTTAGTTCCTCAGGATCCCTTCCTGCAAATGTTAGTTCAGGTTCAGGGATCTGCCCTATATCTTCCACTGTGAAGACAGATGCAAAGAATTCATTTAGCTTCTCTGCAATCTCCTTATCGTTCTTTAGTACACCTTTGACTCCCTTATCATCCAAGGGTCCAATTGTCTCCTTAGATGGTCTCCTGCTTTGAATGTATTTATAGAATTTTTTGTTGTTGCTATATAAACAGCACTTACCATATTTACAATATAAGCAGGAACATCACAGTACACCACTTAGAAATGCTAATGATTAAGCAATATAGAAATGCCTTAAATAAATAAAAAATGATGGCATCTTGCTAGATAGCAAATTAGATTTGGCTATGTTATTATGGGTAAATCAAGCCCTCTTTTTTTCCTCACTCAAGATATGGTGTAGGATAGCATATGTCCCTATTTTCCCACTCAACCAGGCCAGTTATTTCATTCTTGCCACACATACAGGTGGTTTCATTGCCCACTAGCCCTGTGCATCAAGAATATTCTTCCAGTATAGTTGAATATGTGATGACTGCTTGGGATGACAGATAGTCTGTGATATCAAGAATGTCTACTTGAGATCCTGGATAGCTGCTGCCAGTCAGCATAGACAAATCTGGGCTAGATACTGGAATTAACACAGCTTTGGTTACCTTGGTCAATGACTGTGGTGGGAATTAGACAGGAGGAGTATATTCAGTTCATTCTTCTGGACCTCTCAATGGTTTTTGATACCATTGACCCAAGGTATCCTTCTGGATTGCCTAACTCAGATTGGGTGTGTGAGTACCATTGTATGATGGTTCAGATCCTACTTGAAAGCTTATTTCCAGAAGATGGTGATGGAGGATTCCAGGTCAGAACCATGGCCATTGACCTATGGTGACCCTGTAATGCTATATCTCTCATTCAAGGGTAGCTAAGCAGGGCTGGGGATTTTATTGGATACCAATAGGGCAACTGAAGACCTCAAAACTAGGCTTTAGGGTAGTTTATTAAATATAAGGTTATAGTAGGAACAGGAGATAGTCACATCCCTTGCTGTGTCAGGACATCAATAACAGTAGTGCTGGTCTCCATAGGTCAGGTGGTAGCCTTCCGGAGACCTCACGGACTCTGTCCAAAGTCAAACTTGTGCCACCATGGGCAAGCTTTTACAGTAGTGGCCTCTATAGCTCATCCCTAGTCTTCATTGCAGCTGTGAGATGACACATCAAAATCAAAGAGAGATACTCCTGAGTTGTTTACTACAGTCTTGCACTCCCACATTGCCCTAGTAATAACAAGGTAGCTAAGATTGGTAGCTGACTAGTGAGTTTCCCCACCCCTAAGCAACAGGTGCAGAGCATAAGACAATGAGCTCATCTCATGTACAAGAGTCAAGTGAATATCAAAGGGAGATACTCTCTTATTGTTTTACCTCATAGTCTCATGTTCTCTCACTGCCATGGTCATATATTTATATGGCCACCTGCAACCCAGCATAGCTCTCATGCTAAATGCTGAACCTGAAAAAAATACTTAGCCTCAGAAGGAAGCTCTGATTAGCTCTGATTAACGATATAGGCCTCATATAATGGCCTCTAGCAAGCATAGATTCAGGCCTTAAATACACCAAACCAGACACGCTGTATGGAACATTGCATTACTTATATGGCAATATCACTGGTCAGAGAATATTAGGCATTAACCATTGATATTCCTTCTGGCCTAGAAAGAATCCCTAGGTATGAAAGGAGCAAGTGTAGTGCACCAACCTAAACCTCCTTGAAATACAGTGTCTTCCAGATTTATGGCACTACAGTCCCACAGGGTTCTTTTTGTTCTGCATGCTGTTTAACATCTACATGACGCCACTGATATAAATTGTGCATGGATACTGGTGACACCCAACTCTATTGCTATCACATTCTAAGTATGTAGAGGTCTTGAATCAATGGTTGAGGTTAGTAAGGAACTAGATGAGGGTGAACAAACAAACTTAATCCAGAAAAGACAGTTGTACTCATGGCCTATTAGACTGTGGATCAGGGAATGGGAGTTCAGAGTGTTTTATATGGGATAACACATCCATTTATGAATCAGACTTACAGTTTTGGAGTTTTGCTGGACTCACTTCTGAGCCTGGATGAACAAGTGATGGATGTTGCCAGAAATGCATTTGCACAGCTTCATCTTGTGTACCAACTGTATCCTTGCCTTGAGACATCAGATTTGGCCATGGTGACTTCCCCATTTTATTATTTCAATGCACTCCACATGGGTCTGCCTTTGAAAAGTGTTCAGAAACTGCAGCTGGTCCAAAATGCTATAGCAAGACTTCTGACTGGAGCAGGTTATAGGTAGCATGTGACTCCCTGAGCCCTGTAGAAGTGTAGTGTCTGCCAAAGGGGCATTTTCAGTGGCCACTTTTGATTTCTCCCCTTTGGGATATTTGCCTTGTCCCCTTTTTGGTGTGTGATTGTTATGGTGTATTTTAATGGCTTGAGTCATAGGAGAAGTTGTCCTCTGGAAGCCCTGTTATAGAAGTGGGGTTTTTTTTCTATTGAGGGCCATATTCCTATGTGAGAAATATGTTGGGGGCCGCATGCCAGCAGTAGGCAGGCCCAGAGCTGGCAGTGGACAGAGCTAAAGGTAGTGGGTGGGGCCAAATAAGTCCAAATAAAATAGGACTGGATCAAGGCTGAAGTCTTCTATTTCAGATCTAACAACAGAAAAACGTATGTACTGTTAAGAGTGCTTAGAGTGAAGATGGAGAAATAATATTATTTCATGGTTAGCACAGAGGTGAAGATGCTACATATCAAGGACACCATGTGCAAACAGTTCTGCAGAGTGCTTTCCCTCCACACTCCCTACTTATCTCTCTCTTCCACTGTTCCTCATTCTCTCTCCCTCCTTGCCTTTCTTTCTCTTTATACAGGCTTGCCTTCATCTGTCCATTGTCTCTGTCTCCACTAGGAATGTGCTAGAATTCTGCCCAATTTGGATTTGGTCCCGAATTTTCCATTAATTCTCAGTCCATTAATTTTCCATTAATTTCCACTTATTCTTAGTCACTGAGGATCAGATTTTAATGTAGTGAATTTCTGTAGCTATTTTTGAAAATAGCCTTTTTAAAAAAACAAAACAACCCACCTCTAAAACAGCAATGGTAAAAATGATAATTTATTGATATTTCCTTTAAAAATGTCATTTCCTTCAAAATATTGATATTAATATTGATATTTTTTCTGAGTGAAATGAAACCATGGATCATTAAAAGCAGCAGCTAGCAGATAAAGAACAAACTCAAATCGATATCAGCCTGTTAGGTCAATGGAATGCTTTCGAACCGGCACTGGCCAATGGATCCCATCCCTACTCTCCACCCCGTCTGTCTCAGCATTCCTGTGCCAAGTACTTTGCTCAGAATTTTTTGTCACTCTTTGCCCCGCCATCACAATTAAATACTCCTTTGTTTTTATCTCCCCTTCTTCTCATCAGTTCAGTGCTAAAGCTTACCTTTAAGCAGCATCGAAATTGTTCTGTCTCGTTCAGCTTTCCTGGCTATCCCTCTTTGTCAGGTGTTTTTGCTCAGCACTGCTTGAATCAGAGCAAGGTGAGAACAGGAGGAAATCAGGTGCACTCATGAGCTCAGAGGTCAAACCTTCCCATCATCTAAGCAGCCTTTCCCAACTGGTGTGCTTCCAGATGTTGTTGGACCACAACTCCCATCAGCCTCAGCCATTGGCAATGCTGGCTGAGGCTGATGGGAGTTGTGGTCCAACAACATCTGGAGGCACACCAGTTGGGAAAGGCTGAGAGCATTATTCAAAAGGATGCTACACTGCTCTAGCAGCCACACTGTATGGTTGATCCTCTGAGCTGGCACATGTGTTGGACCTCCTACATGACTGTTTTTCTCTTCTCATGCTTCTCGTGGCGATGACTCAGTTCTGGCAGGAAAATACATGACTGCTGCTGGAAGGTACAAGAGAGGCCTCTTCTGCCCTGTCAAAATGAAGGGGAGCTGCATAAGATATCTTCTTGATGAATTATGCCTAGTTATAAGACAGGAATTACATATGATCCAACTCTCTCGGAAAGATACAAATAAAATTTAGACCATATGGTTGGCAATTTCAAAATAAGATTTAAAAAAAAAATTTCTCACATGACAGTGTTGGATGGAACGCAGCAAGTTCACAAATCCTGGCCTTCTTAGCAAATTCTTCTATCAGCAAGAAAGGGTAGATGAAGAAACTGTCTCATGTTCATCGTATCTCCTTCCTTAGAGAGGACAGTAAAATGTGGCAGCATTGGATTAATAAAATATTTGTGCAGGGGACTGGATTGAATAACAATAGTAACCCCTTTCAAATTTCTCACCTCCACCAGAAAAGTCTAATGTATCTTTTTTCATAGTGTGGTGATGTTGAGAAACAAACATGATTTTTTTCTCTCTAATGATTTCTGGAATTCCAGTTCTGCATTCCACCTTCCAGATGGTTCACAGGGATGTTGTATACAAGGATTATTTTCTAATGAATTCTATCTTTCTTTCTTTCTTTCTCTCTCTCTCCTCCCATTTTCCCTCTACTCAACCAATATTCAGAATCTTTGGCCATATCAGTCTCCGCTCTGAATGGCAGCTAGTAAAAGTAGATTACAAATCCATCTTTAGCCGGAGGTGTACCAAGGATGACTTCCAGACATGGCATCTGCACAACCAGGTACTGCTATACCAAGAGATCTTTCCTTTTGTATCTTCCAGAAGAAACACTTCATCACTTTCACAAAAGGAGTCCAAGTAATCTGATTCAGTCAAACTGAAAGATGGATAGTTGGGAATCTGCATAGCAGGAACAACACACAAAAGTTAGAGGAAGGGAATGGAAAACACCCAGCAACTAGTAGTCAAATACTGAAAGGGAGACAGTTTTTTAGTCCTCCGGCTTGTCATGATATTGTTCAGGAAGGCAAAACTGGGAATGACAGAGTGTCAAAAAGCAACAGCCTAAAGGCTTGAACAAGACTGTGCTTTTTTCACACAGATTAGAAATAACTAGAATTTTTTTTTGCAGTTTCTACTTGTACAACTTACAAACACTATTAACCACAGTGTGGCCATTATGACTTGATTAATGCTAAGATGTCCTAGGAACTAGATTGTAATTATGGCAGAGGGATAAGAGTTAATTGGAATCCTAGTAAATAAGGAAGCTAGAGTTCAGAGATTGCTCAGGAAGCTGTTTCAGAAGTCTCTTATCAGATCCAAAAATCTTTTATCAGGAATTAAATGAGTTTGTTTGTTTGTTTTCTCCCTGGATATGCAGAATGGCTGGATAGAAGTTTGCATCTGTGAATATGCAGAGTGCCCTTCCTAGCATCTCCACTTTTAAAAATTTATGCTGTTTTATTTTTACCATATAATTTTGGAAATTGCCATTTAGTTAGCATATTGCAAACACACAATTTAGATTTCTAGATTTCCTTTTTTCAGAATGTTGCTTTCAGAATTTGGAGACTAGAAATAAAGGCCAAATACAATATGATGGCTCACTCCTCAGCTTTGTAAGGTCCAGCGGTAAGTTTTTCAGGAAAGATTGGAAACTGGTGCCTCCTCCACCAATTAACCACCTCAGGGGTATGCACAGAGCTCATCATCGCTATTCTAACTCACCATTGTTTTGCTTCAAAGGGTGAACCATGTGTCATGGGAGAGAGGAAGATCTATAAGAAACGTAGAGTTGGAGCACGGTGTGCACTGACTAGAGATTATTCAAGAACAGTTGTCTCAGAACCTTGTATTTGTGCAGAATGGGACTTTGAATGGTAAGCCATTATGTCTTTTACAGCCTTTTCTTAGAACTCTTCTTGTTGCTTATATGTTCAGTTCTAAAGGTGATGCAAAGTAGCATCATTGTTCATCATTCTAGCATAAAAGCACTAGGGATGGAGGAGGAATCCATTTTAAATGGATTTTTATTCAGAATTCAGCAGTTCTGAGCATTGGACTGCCTCTTGAATCGAGCACCCTGTTTATGTCCAAGCTGCTAACACACTTGTTTGTTTATTTTTTAAGCGTAATTATATGCAAAAAAATACATTTTTATAATACATGTAAAAGTCAAGCCCTGTGCAGTACCATATTTCTGCAACATAACTGTATAAATATCAATACAGATTTATTTTATATAATATGTATTGTTGTATGTATCTGTTTACGTGGTAGTTACTTTAGGGAACCTGGAACATATATGTGTATGATTTGCGTATAATATACATATAATGCATATAATATGTAAGAATAGTTCATATTTTTGAAGAAATGATAAAACCTTGTATCTCATCAAGATTGAGGAGCGAAATGAGAATTAGGAAAAAAAATCCATGCAGCTAAGGTCAACATCAAGATTTTCAGAAAATTCCATCCCTACAAAGCACTATGCAGAAAGAGTAAGGACGAACAGATTTCACCTGCTCCATTCTGTCAGTATCCTGTTGGTTCACTCTAAGTTGCATTCTGTTACACCTGCCTTCTGGTTTAATTTGGCAAGTTTATTTATTTTCTTCCATTTATATCCTGGCTTTTTTCCAGATGGCATCCATGAGAGCTACTCCCATTAATCCTCACAACACATGAGCTGAGTTGAGACTTAGATCGGCTCAAAATTATCCAATTAGCTTTATGGCTGAACAGAGAATTAAACTCAAGCCTTCCTAGCCCATTCTAACATGCTAAACACTACTGCTCAGTTAATTTCTAATATTAATTTTGAAATTGGCACATGCATATCAGGATTCCTTTCTGTCCTGTGACTGAATTATTTATTTAGTCCCATGTAAATCACAGTACAAATAGGAATCTTGATGGTATTGTGCGTTCACATCAAATTTTCCTTTTGCACTGATTAAATCAATTCAGATATGTGCAGATGCATACGAATAACTTGTAAAAAAAAAGTGAACTGAAATCTGCATCAAACTGCACATCCACTGTAGTCTAAGCTAAGTCCAAAAATGAAAAGTTGAAGAATAGTGGGCAGCTAATGAAGCAAGATTAAATAATTCAGTATCCCCAAACCTGAGTCAGAAATTCAAACACTGAGATTTCCATAAACATCTCTAAGTTAGAGTTTTCTTCTTCACTTCTCTACTGGTTAAGTCTATGCATGAACTGCATGTGTCCTTCACAGGACTGGTTCTAGAACTTTCTCTCAGTCCAAAACATCACAGCTCTTACTAGTTAAAGAAGTTAATTTGTATCTTAGAAAGGTTTTCTCCTCTTCCCAAGCATCAGCTATATAGGTGGTGTGGGAGTTGTATCCAAACATTTTCTAAGAGCACTGGCCATGGCCAATCAGAATCTAGAGGTTTTGAAATATCATCAGGACTCTGGTGGGAAAAGATATATTTTTAAAAGTATTGTGTGCAGGTATATGAAACATCTGCACACCTGCTCAGCAAACACAAATAGTTCTGTGAGAGGAATGAGGGGAGGAATGAGGGGACAGGATGTACAGTGAATTACGGGTGCATCCTGTCATGACTTGGTAACTGGTGTGGATGGGAAATGACAGGATTGACCAAAGAAAGAAAGAAAAATCTACTGATAGTTTGGAAGGTTTGTTACAATTTTGCAAAGAGAGTGCTTTCTAGAACAGCCTTTCCCACCTAGTGGGCCACCAGATGTTGTTGGACCACAACTCCCATCAGCCTCAGCCAGCATTGCCAATGGTCAGGAAAGATGGGAATTGTGGTCCAACAACATCTGGTGGCCCACTAGGTGGGAAAGGCTGTTCTAGAAAGCACTCTCTTTGCAAAATTGTAACAAACCTTCCAAACTATCAGTAGATTTTTCTTTCTTTCTTTGGTCAATCCTGTCATTTCCCATCCACACCAGTTACCAAGTCATGACAGGATGCACCCGTAATTCACTGTACATCCTGTCCCCTCATTCCTCCCCTCATTCCTCTCACAGAACTATTTGTGTTTGCTGAGCAGGTGTGCAGATGTTTCATATACCTGCACACAATACTTTTAAAAAAATATCTTTTCCCACCAGAGTCCTGATGATATTTCAAAACCTCTAGATTCTGATTGGCCATGGCCAGTGCTCCCCTCCCCTTTTCCAGGACTACTTCATTTCTAATCACATTGGCCTTAGCAAATTGTACAATAAGACTTCCTTAACTTCACAGATGTGCAAAATGGCAACAAGAAGTGAAAGGCATGGGAGGGTTACCTATTGATGTAATGAGGAACTTTGTAGTATAGGATCACTACTTGCAATACTTTGGTGCAGTATGAGGGGAAAGGCTACCCTTTCTATATGCAACATATCTGCTGTGTTGTTCTCTGCTGCATGTAATTATTTAATAAAATACTCACTGCATGTATTTCTTCAATAAGAATATTTCTAAAGTGCAAACAATATCAAAGTGCCAACAAAATCAAGAGATTTTAGAATTCCTCAGGCCCTACCCTTAAAAAAGAGGGTGTTTTTTCAGGTTTGCAGTGAAAAAAGATAAAAATCAATAGAAGCCAAATTAGGTACTTCGGAGCTAGAGGGAATGTTTCCTTATAGAATAAAGTCCTATCATCAAGTGGTATAAGAACCCCTTCTTCCCATTTAGGATACTGCTGTTGAACAGCTAAATTCGGTATACTCCAAGTGACACAAAAAATAATGGTAGCCGTGCTGGGCTGTAAGGACAAAAAAATCCAAAATCCATATACAGTAGGGCCTTGCTTTATGGCGCTTTGCTTTACAGTGCTTCGCTAATGCAGTGGTCTCAATTAGACACAATTAGACTAAAGCCCCACTCATATGGCACTTGTTCCGCTTTTCCGGCGGTTTTCAGGTGTCGCACACCATTCTATTCAATGAGTTCCGCTTTTTGGCAGTTTTTGCTTTTCAGTGGGGGTTCCAGAATGTAACCCGCCATATGAGTGGGGCCCTACTGTAAGGGCAATGACTTCATTAGGCCAACCAGAATGTCACAGAATGTGAGCAAAAATTTTAAGAGGAGAATGTACAGGTAATCATATACCAAGAGAAAATAATCTAGACTTTTTTCTCTGTAGAAATATGAACAACGTACCGTTAGAATTCTTGCTTAAAGTTTCCTTCCATTAGTTCTTTATTTACCCTTGTCAAAGAAATAGCTTTTTCCAGGCAAAGCAGAGCAGTAGTTGGATTTGATGATTTTTCTAACATACAAGTCCTGGGGACTTTCAAGTGGGAAGGTGGGCAGCATGTGTGTGTTTTAATATACATTTACTAGAAGTTAATGAACGAGTCTGCGGCCTTGAGGGCATACAGCAATGTTGCCTTTAATATTATTTAATATTAATGCAGTTCTTTCTTTCAGGCACCATGTTGCTCCTCCAGAACATTTTTAATTACCAAGTTACTACCAGGGCATTTTAAATATATATATATATATATATATATATATATATATATATGCAGGGCCACCTGCTGAGAATTATTAACTTTGAACATTGAGACAAAAAGGGTATTTCAGATCCATTTTAAGCAGTTTGGAAATGCTTGTCTTCCAAATAATAATGGGATTCAGCCAGGATTACTATGGGCTACTACACTCTGTCCCCTTATGTGCCTTTGTGAATCCTCTGGAGACTTGGGAAGCTCATAAACAATACTCAGTCACTTATGTTAAATTCATTCTCATGACATCATGTCTGACTGCTGTGCGAAATGCTCCATGATCCCTATTATTTCTGTGTTTCTGCAATGGGATTGCTATCATGAAATACTGCCATGACTTCATGCCCAAACACCTTGTGTAATTGAATAATATATCTATACTGTTACACTTCATGGATTTGTTTATTCGTTCACAGAAGCTATTTCTCCCCCTGGCCATTTTATATAGCATCTTTTCTATGTAGTTGTGTGGAAGAGCCTTAGTGTGGACCTTCCTCTTGTATAAAGATGACCACAGCTGATTCTCTGATTGTGAAGGCTTGACAGAGGGAAATTGGGATCACAGAAATGGTTGCAGCTGTCCCTATGTAAGCAGCAGGCTCACATTAAAATGTTTCCAGTCAGTTGTACACAATCACATGAAGCAGGGCTGGGGAACCTTTGGCTCTCTGTTGCCAGACTACCACTCCCATCAGTCCCAGACAGCATGGTCATGGTTAAGGATGATGGCAGTAGTAGTTCAGTAGAAGTTGTGGCCCTCAGATGTTGCCAGACATCAGCTCTCATCACACCCAGCCATCATGATGGGAGACATAGTCCAACAACATCTGGAGGACCACAGATTCCACATCACTGACAGAAAATGGAAACATGGCTTCTTTGAATTGGGTCTTAGTTGACTCAAGGTTGAATCCTTTTCCTCTATTAAAATGATTTTTAAAAAAGCAGTATTCACAGTTATGCTTCAATATGTTGTTGTTATTCAGTTACTATTTAATCAGGAATTGGTCACATTTATTCCTTTGCTAATTATTTGACTGTTGCCACTTAATATTCCACTGAGATTTTGAAATGCCTTTGAGATTTGGAAAGATCCTTTAAGTATCAATGTTTCATGCAAGGAAAAATATGAAAAATAAACTCAGTATTTCTAGAATAAGGCTGCAGTGGATCCAGTACAAATACATTGGTATACATTTTTGGAGTGTTGAACTGAATCTGCTGTAAGGATTTGAATTTCATACTCCTGTATTTCTGGAGTTTTTTTAAAAAAATATTTTAGGTATTTTGATTTCAACCTTTTGCAAAAGCTTCAAGGTGGCATGCATATATATATATATATATATATATATATAAATCAAAATACCATACAAAATAAGATAAAAGCAGCATGAGAAAATAGCAGATAAAAATAGTTGGTGTCAGTATACAAAGATTCCTGGAGGATCTGCATCCCATGCCAGCCCTGATGCCCCCTCCTGAGTAATTTGCTCCATTTCAAAGGTCAGGGGCCTAGGGCTTTGCAAGCACTGAATGCAAGGTCATCCTTGCTTTCTGAAGGGAACCTACTCTCCTTTTTCATTCCTGGTTTGTTTTTACACTTCTCCAAGAAACAGTGAATTCCACTGAGTTGCAGGAGAGGCTTTTATCTTAGTTGCTCAAATGAGCTCAAGTATCAGGGCTGGGAAGGACCTATGTCAGAAACCCTTAAAAGCTGTTAGTGATGGTCAAGGGTGAACGTTTTGGACTTCTTCTCAAATGCTAATCCAAATGTTTCTCTCCTGCCTTTACCAGAAACAGAAGAGAGAGTGCAGGAGATGCATACATGTGTCAGATTGGTTGCCAGTTTTTTCTGGGTCTAATTCAAGGTGCTCATGTAGGTGTTTAAAAAACCTTAAATGACTTAGGTCCCAAATATCTGAAATACCACCTCCTTCTCTAAAAGCCTCTGGGGTGTTAAGATCAGCAAGGGGAGGCATTCTCTTTGGCAACCCCTAAGTTGTGGAATTTCCTTCCTACAGAGGTGCATCTGGCAACTTCATTATAAAGCTTGAGTCATATGCTGGAGACACATCGCTTCACCCTGGCTACATTTGAGATATGTGTTTTTAGGACCTTTTCTAGTTGTGATTAAATTTGTTCCAAATGGTTTTTAATGTTGCATTTTATATTGTTGTGACCCGCCCTGGGATCCTGTAGTGAAAGGTGGGTAATAAATCTAATAACAACAATAATTTGTGGATCAGAGGAAATGAAAGGGTGCTAATGGAGCTTCTGTCCCTTTCTTCCTCTTATGCTGTTCCTTTTGCTTGCATGTTTGACACATAGATCTTCCACTCACTTTCCCTTCCCTCTGTGTGACTTAAAATATAGTTTTCAATTTGGATCAGATATTACTGGGTGCAAATCTATACTGATCCATGAACCCCCATATGTGCCCTTGAGCAAGTCAATCTCTCTCAGCCTAATGTACTTCACAGGGTTATTGTTGGAATTAAACACTGCATATGCCACCTGAGTTCCTTGGAAGAAGAGTGAGATACAAATGTGATCAATAATTTATTTCCTTAGTGATTATGGCTATGAAAGACACAGTAATAATCAATGTATCCCAGCATTCTGGTTCAACCCATCCTCTCAACTGAAAGAATGCAGCCTTGGACAGAGCTATCTGAACAGCACCGGGTGAGTAGGTCCACCTCCTGTCATCACCTTGTGATGCAGGAGGTAGCCAACATGATGTTCTCCATTTGTTTTGGACTACCACCATCCCTGATCATTGGCCATGCTTGCTGCCTAAGGCATCCAACAACATCTGGAGGGCACCATGTTGACTACCTCTGTTGTAGTGTCCACTTTGCCATGTCTGGTTCTTTTCGAGGGTGAGCTGCTAGCTGAAGTTTGTAACCACTCTTTCATAAATCACTAGCTAACTCTTCACAAAACTATTCACATAAATGATGTCTATGGACTGCATTGCTATATGGTGGTAGATATTCCCCAGGTAGCCCAATGCTATCCGCGTTGGTGTCAAAATTAAAGCAAAAATAATAAAGGTCTATTCGTGGAATAGCCCTGTTCATTTTAATGCATATAGAATTAATCCATAGAGGTAAGAGCAGAACTGTGTCCACTAACCCCATTCCCAAATCCAACAGGTCTGAAAGATGGAGATTTGAATAGAACTTGTGTGTATATAGGTTCTGTTCAGACCTTTGTTTAAAATTTTAAATAAAGAGAGTCACAGCCATATGAGACATTATTATATAAAATGTTCATATCTTGTTAATTCCAGCACTGTTTGAAATAGTACAATAATCTGAAATAGTACAATTAGTTCTTCCATATTAGTGCTTGGCCAAAGTATTCAGCCCAAGCTTATTTGCTAGTTTTAAGGGTGAGGTGAAAACTTTCCCACCCCAAAGATTGGAATTAATGACAGAGTGGCCAACAGTTTTTAATTTTTCAATCATCATCATCACTTCAGTGGGCAGCATAGCAGTCGACCAGTGTTCTTCCTAATTTTGAACACAATACCCCAAGGGAAATGATTTTATAGTCGTTGAAGTGGCTGCAAAGCATTTTCATTCTGGGAAAGAAATGGAACATTTCAGCCTCTACGCTTCTACAAAATAGTATCAGAATTTGCTAGGGCCCTCCAGGAGTTACCAAACAACTGTTTCAATTTTGTGGGGGACAATCTATTAAAATGGGAGTCATTTTGGCCCCTTTTGAAGTATACTGCTGCAAAGTCAATGGCATATGCTAAATCAGGGGTGGGAAAATGTGCTCTATCTGGCCTTTTGGACTCTCCTCAGCCACACCTCTCCCCAAGCTACAGTCACTGGCCTTGCTTCATATTCTCCTTGAATGTTTTTGCCTTACTGGAATGTGTGTTGAACTCTTATAATGATGCTTACTTGCCAGGAGAGGAGTGTGTGTAGAAATTAGCCTACACTGCAGAGGTAAAATATACATTAATTGCTCCACCTATTTTTGCCTCTGGTCCAGCCCACTACTCATGTGTTGCCCCTAGAAGGTTGTCCAGAGAAAAATGTGGCCCTCAAGATGAACGAAGTTTTCCATTTTTATGCTAAATAATATAATGAGGGAGTAAGGTACATGGAAATAGATAAAATAAACCTGTAAAGTGTTTTTCCCACTTTAACTTTTGCCTGTGTACATTTCTTGAGCTTAGTAGGGTGTAGATCTATCCTGGTACTCTTGGAAGAAAGCTGAAATATAATGTGCTGCAAATGATAAAGCATAGATGATGATGATGGTTTCCTATTGGTGAACATAGTGTGTATGCTGTCAGAGTGTGTATGCTGTATTTTGCCCTTGGAATATGACAATTTAAATAACAAGATTCAACCAAACACAAATGATCATATCTCACAGGTATCGGAGGATTGTTTCTAATAACTGCACGGATGGACTATGGGAAAAGTATGCAGCCAAACCTGAACAGTGTCCAGGCAAAGCTCCCCAAGGTCTGCATATCCTCACATCCAACGGCAAGTTGGTTGCAGAACAAGGGTACAACACAACCTTCATAATCCTCATGGAAGAGGTACCACTCCTAGATTGATAATAATATAGGATTTCTTTCCTTCTCTCCACCCCACTCCACTCCTTTCCCTACTTACATATGATGAACTTTAAACATTGCTGAAGGTGGTGGTGAATGGAAATCTGACTTAAAATGGTAAGACTTTTTGGAAATCATTAACAATATTTGTATTGTCAACTCCCTTGCAACACACCAGATTTTATCATTAACACTCCATAAAACCTCTTTTTAGCAGGGGGTGTCTTGTCTGCTTCAAACAATGCTTTTCAAAACAAAAAAATGAGAGAAATGTAAGGAGATAATATACGCCAGACAGGTTCTTAAACTTTGGCTTCTGGAGATCACAAAGGCAAAGCAGTTTTTGCAGTTTCCTAAGTGTAATCGGTGGTCCTCCTAGTGATGTTCATTCTTGTCTAGAGCCTTAGGACAAGCAAAACAAAAGAAAGGGGAAAGGAAAACAAGAAGCTTGCAGGGAATACTGCTCCACTGTCCCAGGTATCACAGCACAGCAGGATGTACAGTCTCCTTTATTTTCTGATTGAGAAGGGGGATGTGCCCTCTGCTTTCTGAGCCAGTCAGACATTATAATGGGTGATGATGGGAATGTGGTCATGACTCCCTTGGTTTCTGTTTCTGCTTCTAACAAAAGCCCCACCTTAGAGCTTTAGAACCACTGATTTAAGCCAATCAAAATGCTATGTTTTATTTACTTCTAAGGGCATTCATTAATTTCATTCATATGGTTTGGTGACAGCCTTCAAACTTCTAGATCTGCCTTTTACTAGCTGCTTAGCTATGCAAGCCGATACAGGTCTACTTAGAACGAAGCAAGTCCCACTGAGATCAATATATTCATCCCATATGTATCCTGGGCTTCCTTGAAATGCATCATACATAGAGTTAAGACCAACTTTTTCCTCAAAGTGAAATTTCAAAGTGAATCTGGAGGGTTTTGCATGGACAAATCAGAGGCAAAATTCCAATGGATGCCAAAACAGGGAATTTACCATTTTGTGATGCCTGTCCAGGACTCATAGAAAAGATTAAAGCAACTTGTTAACACAAGTCATGTTTTGTGCATTATCTGTATTCACCAGCACCCAACATCCTGTTGGGACTCTGGGGGTGGTGAAGAAGCTGTCTATGCAGCAGGCAAAGCTGAAAAAGCAAGACTTATTGTTACCAAATTTTGCCTAAAGCAATACTTGAAGGTGAATATAGAGGTTTTTATTTGGGTGAAACATCTGAGGAGTTTCAAGGGAAGCCACCAAAATAAAATGTTTTGATAATCCTTGTGAAATTTCTCAGGGGAGGAATATCTTCATATTCCACATGGTGCTATTCCATTATATCCTAACTGCAACTCTTTTGGGTAAGTTTGCCTGAGAGATTGTGACCTGCCATCGGATGTGGATTGTTTTGTGGCTGAGTGTAGACTTATTTCTAAGCTTATTTCTGAGATAGAATAACACCATTATTGGTGTTATTCACCAGTACATATACATCTAGATGCACAGTAGCTGTAGGAAAAGGCCTGCATTAGTAGCATCCAACTGGGGTGAGCCAGTCACCTGTTTTTTTTTTGTTGTTTACAGCATTTCCTCAAGTAAGGTGAAATCCTGCATATTGTATCAGTGCACATGACTAGCTGATCCCAGATATTATGTGTAAGCATTTTAAGTACTTTGACCCTTAGTCACTAAGTGACTGATGGTTATGTCAGTATTATAGACCATGGGAGATGTGAAAAAGAAAGAGTCCATTGGTTACAGTGTTTAATGCAGACACTTTGGATTGTCCGACTGGGTTAACCAAAGTCACCTTTCATATAAACTTTTAAAGCTATCTTATACTGAGTGCCACCTAACCCAATATTGTCTACACCAGGAGTAGCCACTGTGGTCAGTGTCCTCCAGACTACAGCTCCCATCAGCTCCAGCCAGTATGGCCAATGATCAGGGATGGCGTAAACTGTAGTCCAAAGCATCTGAAAGTCACCACATTGGCTACCCCTGGTCTACACTAGAAGGCAGCAGACCTTCAAGGGCTTACACAGAGATGCCTCTCAGTTGTGCTGGTTGAAATCCTTTAAATGGAGATGCTGTGAACTACCCTGAGACCAGGGCCAGCTCCAAAAGGCAGCCAGGTGGGGCCCTGGCTGAGGCCCCTGGGGCTACAGGGCCCCTCCGCTCCCCTTACTGCTGCAGATTGCACAGAGAGAGCTCCAGAGCCCCCACCATTCCCTTGCTTCAGCCTACCTTTCTTGACTGTTGTGTGGTTGCATGCACAGCGCTGCCCTTAAAGAAGATGGTGGCGAAGTTTCCTAAGGGGCTGAAGCCTCTGCCCGCCATCTTGGCTCATGGCATGCATGCGTGCTATGCACGCATCCCTCCCATGAGCCAAGATGGCAGCAGAGGTTTCAGCCCCTAAGGGAAACCTTGGCCGCCATTTTTAAGGGCAGCGCTGCACACACAACCACACAACAGCCAAGAAAGGTAGGTTGAAGCTAGGGAATGGTGGGGGCTCTGAAGCTCTGTCTGTGCAATCCGCAGCAGTGATCCTGCTGCGAATCGTGGAAGGGGAGTGCCGGGCCCAGGGCAGGCTTGTGCCCAAGGGCCCCAGGATGTCTGGGGCCAGCCCTGCCTGAGACCTCCTGCATGCAAAGCATGTGTTCTGTCTTTCCTTTTGGTGTCTTATCTGAATGTAAATGGAAATAATATAATAATGACTTACTCATATTCATAAGAGGAATATGAAACATGGGAAAGATTTTGTGCACTAAATGTGTCATACTAAAAGGTAATCACATGATTCTCTAGAACTGAAAGTGTATCTTGAGCAAAAAAAGAAAGAAATACCTTTTAAAGTTCCATTCCAGGTGTTTGAAGTTAAACAAAAATATGGCACAGGTATAAATTTCTCCTAAATTTCTCTATAGCCATCAATGGCTTAGGAATCAGAGGGTTTTCCCTGTTGTATTCTTTTTATTACTCTCTGATTTGATTTGCCCTGCATTCCATTCTCCTGGAATTCTGGCTTAACTAGAATTTTCAAAATTGATTCTGGAGCACACAGTTTGTCTCAGGTTTAAATTATCTTGGGGTCATTTGCATCGTTTCCCACCTTTATATTACTGATGTTCACATGTGCATTGTATACACTGAAAAAAGACAGTCTTGAAGACTCTGGATATAATTGGTATGTATGCCTTGAGAGTCTTTTTTTTGCAGATTCACATATGTGTCCTTGCACTTCAGTAAAGCATTGCATACACAGAGAGAGAGAGGGGGAGAGGGGGAGAGGGGGAGAGAGGGGGAGAGAGGGGGAGAGGGAGAGAGAGGGAGAGAGAGGGAGAGAGGGGGAGGGGGAGAGGGAGGGGGAGAGGGAGAGGGAGGGGGAGAGAGAGGGGGAGAGAGAGGGGGAGAGAGAGGGGGAGAGAGAGGGGGAGAGAGAGGGACTGACTGACTGACTGACTGACTGACTGACTGACTGACTGACTGACTTGAGGTGACTCTACATACATTCACATCAAGTTTACTTTGTTGCAATGCTTTGTCAAGGAACACAAGTCTGCATTTGCAAAACAGTGTACAAAAAGTATCTTGATGCAGCTGTGAATACAAGTGCACCAAGATACCTTTTTTGTAGTGGTTTATCAAACTGTGCACAGTGCTATGCACAAAATTCAGAAATAAAAACAAACAGATCCCCGGAGAATTCTTAATGCATTGGTTCTATTTCAGAAACAAGACTAGGTAATTTGGAGCCACAAAATACAAGAAATTCAGAGAATGACAATTTCAGCAGCATCCCTACAGTGCCTATCAACTTAGAGATCGTGTTTCTTCCCGCTGTTGTTGTACCGAGCTGATTCTCTTTTTACTTTGTAGGTTCCCTTATCTATTCCAGTTTGACACACTTTTGCATGGGAGTTTAGGAAAAAAACAGACAAATCATCTAAAAATTAGGAAGCTAGTAGCAATTTCTTAAAGAGCCTAAGCCTAATTCCTTGCATAAAGAATGATACATGCAAGGCAATAATATAGCAGGCAAAGTAAATTGTAGAGTCTTGAGTTGAAAGCCGAGGAAATGAGAGACTTGGCAGGGAGAGGGAAGCTCTGCAGGATTAAGGTTTTCAAACTGGAGGCAGGAATATTGTCTTCAGTTGCATACCCTTCCACAGTACTATGCTGTAGCTACCGTAACTGTATTAATGTCTTTCCCTTCTGTATTATACAGCCACGAGAGTGGCTGTATACTATAGCCAGCATGGATTTTTCACATTCTGCAATGTTAAATTGAAAATACCCCCCATGCCATTCTGATGCTTCCCATAAGCTCATTTCAGAACAAAACCTTACATAACTTATAGTCCTGAACTCAGAAACGCTTGCTTAACAACCCTGTCAATTTTCATGGCAATACACAAAACAGTCACAGAGAATAGACAGTTCAAAGTGTAAAAAGAGAGAGAAAAACCTCAGAGCCCTTTTGGACTTTTTTCTCTGAGTTATAATCTGTTGAAATTCATTAAAAATCAGCCATGTTCACAGAGTACCTGTAATCCTAATACTGACGTTGCCCCATACTCTGACCTTCATCTGCTGCAGTTTAAAAGTTTAAAAAATGCCTGGCTGATTTTTAATTAATTTAATAAATTTTGGCTGGGACCCAATGATAGCACGGAGCATGCTCAGTAAGAACCAACTGTCAGAGTTCTAAAAGCCTCACAGCTGCTGGGCTTGGCTAATCAGGGGGCCACACCCACACCAGACTTTGATTTCATGTGAGACAGTCATGGCTTCCCTCAAAGAATCCTGGGAAGTGTAGTTTGTGAAGAGTGCTAAGAGACTCCTATTCCCCCGAGAGAATGGTTTAACAGTCAGCCACTCTGACTGAAGGTCTGTGAGGGGAATAGGGCGTCTCCTAGCAACTCTCAGCACCCTTCACTAACTACACTTCCCAGGATTCTTTGAGAGAAGCCATGACTGTCCAAAGTGAAATAAAGGCCTGGTGTGGATGTGGCCAGGGACAGCTTTGGTTTAAATTTGGGTGGGCGGCTACATGTGTCTGCTGTAGAATAAAAAGGTGGCGGAAAGCCTGAAAAAGAATGATTCTGTTTACAATGTTTTCCTTTTGGAAAGGAAAGGGGCTTCCCTTCTCCCCAGTGCCCACCCACCCAATCTCCTCCCCTCCCACTCCCTGCCCCTTCCCTGGGTCAGTGTTGGACTATGACCTGGGAGACCAGGGTTCGAATCCCCACACAGCCATGAAGCTGACTGGGTGACCTTGGGCCAGTCACTGCCTCTTAGTCTCAGAGGAAGACAATGGTGAAATCACCTCTGAATACTGTTTACCATGAAAACCCTATTCAAAGGGTCGCAATAGGTGGGGATTGACTTGAAGGCAGTCCATTTTCATTTTCAAACATGATTGCATAGAAATAGATCCCACTGAACTCAAAAATATGCAAATGATCAAACGCATCCTCCCTTCTCCTTCCTCCTATCCCCTCCTCTTGCCCCTTCCCTCCCCCTTCCTTTGCCCCTCACTCACCATCCCCTTCCAATCCCCTCTTTCTCCTTCCCCTTCCCCCTCCTCCCCTTCCTCCTTCCCATGGTCAGTTTTACCTATCTTAAACATGATTGCACAGAAGTAAATACCACTGAACTCTATAAGCATGCAAATGATCAAACCTGCCCTCCCCTCCACCTTCCTTTGCCCCCCTCCAATATGCTCCTTCCCACTCCCCCTCCTCCTCCCCCATGGTCAGTGTTTCCTATCCTAACCAAGATTGCATAGGAGTAACTCCCATTGAAAATAAGCATGCAAATGATCAGACCTGCTTTTCCCTTCTCCTCTCCTCTCCCTTCCTCCTCCCCTGCCCACTCAAGCCCTCCCTCCCTCCCCCCCCGGCCAGTTTTACCTATCCTAAGCATGATTGCACGGGAGTAAATCGCACTGAATTTAATAAACATGCAAATGATCAAACCTGTCCTTCTCCTCCCCTCCCCATCCTGCCTGCTCCCCTCCCAGTCCTCCCCTCTGCATTTCCTCCCCTCCCTCCTCCTCCTCCCCTCCCCATCCTCTGTGGTCAGTTTCACCTATCCTAAGCATGATTGCAGGGGAGTAAATCCCATTGAACTCAATAAGCATGCAAATGATCCATCCATTCTCAGCAAACTTGCACAGGATCCCATTTCTTACCTCCTGGATTAAAAAGCAGGGAAATTCACTAATAGGCAATAAACCTTGCGGTTTAAGAACATACCTATAGCCCACAGCTATTCTATCAAACTTTAAAAAGCAGGGAAATTGGGCAGCTATAGTGAATGCACCAGGGGAACAGGAGACCTGAACTCCTCTCTGATATATTGGACTGCCCTACAAATTGGTCAAAATGCAAACACCATTTGGGTTGGTCTTTCACAGTCCAATCCACTTCCTATGTAGCTTGGAAGAATTTGGTAAAATGTGCCTCTGGTGAAATTTGTCTCTGTTGTTAAGTTAACTGAAGTTATATTTGGCTATATACCATTGAAAACAATTGGAGCACATAGCACAAATCTTTGCTTGTGTGTATGCAAGTGAAAGTGGTTGCTGTGAAAGCTTGTGGCCCAGATCATTCACTCATACAGTTATGCGTGACTGGTGCATTTGATTGACTTGGCTGGTTCAGATGTTGTTCTGGGCTCTGTTCAGAAAGATGTATTATTGCATGGAACGTGGCTTATGTGGAAGTTTTGTGTCTTATTGCATGCATCCCATGTAGTCATGTGGGACTTGTGAATTTGGGAGGTCTGGCTCATTGGGAAGTCGCCGTTCTGGGCTGTTTTACGTAAAAGCGTATTATAGCCCGGAACGGGTATCGGAACGTGGTTTTCGTGGAAGTTTTGTGTCTTATTGCATGCATCCCATGTAGTCATGTGGGACTGGTGAATTTGGGAGGTCTGGCTCACTGGGAAGTTGCCGTTCCGGGCTGTTTTACGTAAAAGTGTATCGCCAGTGCTGAGTCCAGAGGCCTAGGACTCTTCAAAATAAGAACTTGGACTAAGGCTATGGTTGTTAAAGATAGAGGTTTATTTCAGAGTACCTTCCTTGCTCACAGTTACATACAGACTGCTGTTCTTCCTTCCAGAATTCTCTGTAAGTCCTGGGATGGACTAGCCTATGTCTGTCCCAGGGCATTCTGGAATCCTGGTCAGGATCAAGGAATGGCTCTGCCATAGATATTACAGTCTTAAGGCAGCTTCCTATGCTCCTATATTCCTAACTAATCAGTACATTCTCTAAACAGCAGTACAAGAGGGTCAGTTAAGAGGTATTTGACTGGGACCTCTGTGTTTTTTTAAAAAACACTGTTCTTTTAAAACTGTTTTCTGATGCACTTTAAAAAAGTGCATCAGAATAGCTGGTTCCCCATCATGAATCCAAAAAGAAGGAAAATGATCTATTGACAAGACATAGATGTAAAAGACATAGATGGCATAAACCTGGATTCAAAATTTGACTGTAGTTTAGAATAAGTGCTCTCACCATAACCATAGGCCAGTAGAAAACTGGTCATCTGTCAGATGAAGGGATGCCCTGCAGAGCCAACCCAGGCATCTCCTTCTTTTGCCTAACAGATTATTAACACAGAGAAAGTAATCAGGTGTGTAATCATTGTTGCCATAGGTTAAAGATAGATAGTGCAGCTTCTTCTCCTCTAGGATGCACACCTTAACATGGTGAGGGGGTTTGAGAATGTCAAAGAAGCTGAGAGCAATGCCATCAGGAGTCTAGACCAAGAGGTTAGACTCCTAGCAGGGTCACCCAAGGTGGAATGGTCAAAGCTGAGACACCAGACTAAGATGCATCCAAACTCAGAGGAAGGCAGTGGTAAACCACATCTGAATACCCCTTACCACAAAAAACCTACGAACAGAGAATCCAAAGTGCAACATGAGATAGTGCTGGAAGATGAGACCCCCACGTCAGATGGCATTCAGCGAGCTACTGGGGAAGAACAGACAAGTACAAGTAGCACTGTGACTAATGTCACCACTGGGTCAAAGCTGAAAGGAAGGCTGATGCACACAGATGCGAAAGGAGACTCCAGAGTTGTACAACGTACACAATAAGAACATGGAATGTGAGAAGCATGAACCAGGGAAAGTTAGAAATGAGTGAATTAAAATGGGTGGGAATGGTATATTTTCAGTCAGACAATTACAAAATATTTTATGCAGGAAATGAGAAATTAAGAAGAAACAGGTTTGTTTTACTAGTGAGAAGTGATGTAGCAAAAGCAGTTAGGAGCTATAATGAGCGAGTGATATCAATGAGATTAAGTGGGAAACTTATTAACATAACCATCATCCAAGTACATGCTCCAACAGCAAACAAAGAAGAAGAGGAATTGGAGAGATTTTACCCAGAAGTACAAGAAGAAATTGATCACACACCAAAGCAAGATGTTCTGATAATCATGGGGGACTGGAATGCAAAAGTAGGGAACAGAGAAGAACTAGAAATTGTGGAGAATGGGGCTTAGGAGATAGAAATGAAGCAGAAGAAAGACTTACTGAATTATGTGAAGCCAATAATTTGTTTCATGCAAACACATTTTTTGAGCAACCAAAAATATGACTATACGCATGGACATCACCAAATGATCATTATAGGAATCAAATTTATTATATAATAGGTAGCAGAAGATGGAGAAGTTCCATACTTTCTGCAAAAACAAGACCAGGAGTAGACGGCAGTACAGATAATGAACTGATAATATGGACAATCAGAGTAAAGCTAATGAAAAAAAACAAAGCAATCATAGTGCCAAAATACAATTTAAATAACATCCCAGAAGAATATAAAGATCAAATAAGGAACAGATTTGAGGCTTATACTTAGTTGATAGAGAACCAGAAGAGCTATGGATTGAAGTCAGACACATTATCAGGGGAAAATGCAAAAATGCAAAAAGACAATAGCTGTACTTAAAAAGAGAGAAAAACCTCAATGGATGACTGATGAAACTCTTTAAAATGGTTAAAGAGAGAAGGAAAGGAAAAGGAAAAGGACATAGAAACACGGTCAGAACTCTAAATGCAATAATACAGGGACTAGTACGTAGGGACAAAGAGAACTATTACAATAGTTATTGTATAGAAATAGAAGAGGACAGTAAAAAAGGTAGAACAAGAGCCCTGTTCCAAAAGATTAGAGAAATTTAAGGGGAATTTAAATCAAGGATAGGGATGTTGAATAATCAATGGGAACACACTGACTGACTTTGATGAAATAAAAGGAAGATGGAAGCAATACACTGAAGAACTATATAAAAGAGATGCAAGGAAGACAGATGCATTCATGAAGGAACTGTATGAAGAACCAGAAATTTTAGAATGTGAGGTTAAATTTGTTCTTAAAGTACTTGGAAGAAACAAATCACCAGGAACAGATGGCATACCAATAGAGTTGCTATAAGTTACTGAGACTGAATCTGTCCAAATTTTGACAAAAATTTGTCAACAAATATGGAAAACTAAACAATGGCCCACAGACTGGAAGTGTTCAATATATAACCCAATTCCAAAGAAAGGAGATCCCAGGGAATGCAGTAATTATCGAACTATTTTCTTAATATCCCTTGCAAGTAAAGTAATGTTCACTATTCTACAACAAAGGCTCTTACTGTATATAGAGTGAGAAGTGCCAGATGCCCAAGCTGGATTTAGAAAAGGAAGAGGTACCAGAGATCATATCACAAACATACATTGGATAATGGAATCGACCAAGGAATTTCAGAAGAAAATCACCCTGTACTTTGTATATTACAGCAAAGCCTTTGATTGCGTAGATCATGAAAAACTATGGAATGCTTTAAAAGAAATGGGGATGCCACAGCATCTGATTGTCCTGATGTGCAACCTATTCTCTGGACAAGAGGCTACTGTAAGGACAGAATATGGAGAAACCGACTGGTTCCCAATCGGAAAGGGTGTGAGACAGGGGTGTATTTTATCACCCTATTTGTTTAATGTATATGCAGAACATATCATATGGAAAGCAGGATTGGACCAAGATGAAGGAGGTGTGAAAACTGGAGGGAGAAATATCAATAATCTAAGATATGCAGATGATACCATACTACTAGCAGAAATCAGTAATGATTTGAAACAAATGCTGTTGAAAATTAGAGAGGAAAACACAAAAGCAGGACTACAGCTGAACATCAAGAAGACTAAAGTAATGACAACAGAAGAGTTATGTAGCTTTAAAGTTGACAACAAGGACATTGAACTTGTCAAGGATTATCAATACCTTGGCACAGTCATCAACCAAAATGGAGACAATAGTCAAGAAATAATAATACGACGGGGGAGGGCACCTATGAGAGAACTAGAAAAGGTCCTCAAATGCAAAGATGTATCACTGAACACTGAAGTCAGGATCATTGAGACCATGGTATTCCCAATCTCCATGTATGGATGTGAAAGTTGGACAGTGAAAAAAGCGGATAAGAGAAAAATCAACTCATTTGAAATGTGGTGTTGGAGGAGAGCTTTGCTCATACCATGGACTGTGAAAAAGACAAATAATTGGGTGTTAGAACAAATTATACCAGAACTATCACTAGAAGCTAAAATGATGAAACTGAGGTTATCATACTTTGGACACATCATGAGAAGAGTTGATTCACTAGAAAAGACAATAATGGTGGGAAAAACAGAAGGGAGTAGAAAAAGAGGAAGGCGAAAGAAGAGATGGATTGGTTCCATAAAGGAAGCCACAGACCTGAACTTACAAGATCTGAACAGGGTGGTTTTTAACAGATGGTATTGGAGATTGCTGATTCATAGGGTCTCCATAAGTCGTAACTGACCTGAAGGAACATAACAACATCATACCTAGGGCAGATCCACACCATTCATTTAAAGCATATTCAACACACATTTGAAGCATATGAATCACACCACAGAATCATGGGAACTGTAGTTTGTTAAGGGTGGTGAGAACTATAACTGTGAAGGGGAAACTACACTTCCCAAGATTTTTTAGGAAGTCATGCACTTTAAATGCAAGTTGGATGTGCTTTAAATGTATTGTGTGGATCTACTTAATAAAATTTGCCTGCATGTAAATCGTTTTAATTAAATTTTTAAAATGGAAATGAGCTATAAAGTTTACTGGGTGACCATGGGCGATTCACCACCTCTCAACGTAATATGTCCCTCAGGATAAAAACAACAGAGGGGAACCATGACCACCCTAAGGAAGAAAGGCACAGGAGATCATAATGTACAACCACAGGGTGAAATCAGATACTTACCGGGACATAGTATGAAGAAATATTTATATAAGCATGATTGTCAAGGATGTTTATTAGTTACACAACCTGTAAAGATATTTATAATGCAATCCTATTTTTTTTTTTACTCAGAAGCAAGTCCCAATGTATTCAATGGGGCTTACTCAAACAGGGAAGCGTGCACAAAACTACAACCTGAAGTGATGAGCTTCATTCGCCCAACCCAAAATTCAGAATCATGCCACTTTAAGCTGCTTTGCAACTATTTATACTTGCTGTTATGGATATTGGATTTTAAAGGGATTTATTTCTTATTGTGAGCTACTTTGGTTTCCAGTCAGCAACCCTACCTCACAGGGTAGTTGGAAAGACTCCATACACACACACACGCAATGGAGATGTAAAAATACACACATCTTATATAATAGTTTATTGTCAAAACCAGTTGGTCATTGCAGAACATTTTTTAAAAAAAATATCAGTATTAGTTTCCTACATAATAAAAGCAGTGATACCTATATAAGCCCTGCCGAATTGCTTTAAAAATAGGATTTGAGGGGGAAAGATTTACAACACAAACACAATTATTTGCTACGTGCACTCAAAAGTCCCATTAATTTACAGCGCAATCCTGACCCATGTCTACTCAAAAGGAAATCCTATTGAATTCAATGGGGTTTACTCTGGGTATGTGGAATTAGCATTGCAGCAGCTTTTCTCCCAGAAAAGTGAGTATTGGATTAAAGCTTCATATTGGGAAGTTTTTCAGAATACTTCCCTCTTCAACAGCCCAGGAAAATTTAAACTTGTTTGACTCGTACACACAAGAGAGAAAAAGACTGAAAGCTATGTACTTACTCAATTTATGAGATTTTCAGATAAGCAGAGGGAAAAAACACTTTCCTAGCCTTGAAGTGGGGTCTAGGTATTGCCTGGAAGTCAACAAATCACATCCCTGGCTTCACTTATTGGCTACAAACCTGAAAGAGTGGGGTTAGAGCAGCCAGCTATGAGCTCATTTCAGAGAAATTGCGGGGGGCACCTGATGTTTTGGTGTATATATCATGAAGCAAACCACCTAGAAATGTAGGGTGACAAAGCTGACAGTCTGGAGATTAAGGTGATTCACCCAGACCCAGAGAGTACCCCAGAAATCTAGAGTCTCTGGGCAAAAAACGGAGACCTGGCAATCCTACTTATGAGTTCTCTCCATGGGAGGACATTAAAAAATGGCATCACTCATCTGTAGCCCAAAGCTAAACAACCTGTGTTAGAACTCCTGCACTGGACGCTGAGACTAGTTACTGGCCCATCAACATCCATACAGGGAAAATATAAACCAACACCAAACTTTATGGTACAAACTAACATTTAGCAAATCTATCTGGTTCTGGTTTTCTTTCCTATTGAAGACTATAACCTGCACCAAATGTCAATTTTCGCTTGTTGCATTGCAGGAAATTCAAAGCATTTGAGCAATGTTTATGCTAATAAGGTTATTCTGAGTGGTAGTGCAGTGTACAACATAAATCACCCTTATCAGCCACATTCCTAAATAACAAGTGTTCCCTCCTGCAGGGTGATCTCCAGAAGACAAATATCCAACTAGATTTTGGAGATGGTACTGCTGTGTCCTATGCTAATTTCAGCCCTATAGAGGATGGGATCCGACACATTTATAAGAGCACTGGGATCTTCCAAGTGACAGCCTATGCAGAAAACAACCTGGGCTCTGATCTGGCAGCACTCTTCCTGCATGTGGTCTGTAAGTAGTTACCTACAATGAGGTCTGAAAAGCCCATCTGTTGATTGCATGCATAGTTTATGGTTCTGTTTTCCATATTTTACCATCTTCATTCATTCATTCGTACAACCACCTTGCAATATATCTCCTTACAGCACAATCTTGTGCAAGTCTGCTCATTAGTAAGTCTCACTGGATTCAGTGGGATTTCCAGGTAAGTGAGCACAGGGTTTCAATTTTAACATTCTTATTTTACATATGGTGAACAAGGACTGAGAGATAGTAGGTTGGAATCAGACAGAGTTGAACTTGCTCCCATTGAAATCACTGGTACTTCACTTAATCATGGTTAACTTTTCACATTGCTTTCTGGATGTAATCCAATAATTCTCCAGTGCTTCTCTAAGGAGTCCTATCCACAGTCCCCACATTCAGTTCCATTCTCTATCTGCCTCTTTTGTAAAAATCAGTCACAAATCATGTTTACTATTTATTTATTTATTTTCATAAATAACATGTAACATAGAAAGATAAAGATAAATATACTTTTATACATAGAACACATATCCATTTGAGATGCAGTAATAAATACCACTCGTATGTATTGAGATGATGCCAAACTGTTTACTTATATTCTAAGCTTTATGCTTCAAAACAATATAAACCAATTGCTCCTTTCTGGTATCAACTTTAAACTTTTACAATATTCAGTTTTACTGAATATTGGACAAATCATATTTAATGGAAAGAAATTTTTTGGACTTCTCTGTAATTAAACACACTGCTAGCCAGTTAGGGTTACAATTTTTGACAGTCACTAAAGGTAGTGGGAATTTATGTAGATTTGTTAAAATATATTAATAACAAATATACACAGTGCTTTGTCTTTCCATAAAAAATGAGGTGCCGGTACTCATGTCTTGATACAAATGCAGTGGGTGCCAGCACAAAATGGCTGCCATGGACAGTAACAAAAGAAGCAATGGTACTTCATACTGGTGAGTACCATCACAAAACAACAATAACAAAGTACTGGATACACATAATATAAATGTGTGGTCCAAAGTTACAGTCATATATTAAGCCACTGGTTATATGAACCAGCCATATATTACAGCCATATATTAAGCCACTGGTTATATAACTTTGAAAACACTGACTGAAATTCACAGTGTCTTTCTGCCAGTGGAATGTGCACTGCTGGCAGAATGGATTCCTCTCTTCCCTGCTGTCCCCTTGTGCCCCTAAAATCTGCTGAAGCAGATTTGGATGCTCCAGGATTTGGTGGGGGAGTTGCAGAGGGGGGAGGCATGGAAGGCTAAATCCATGTGTGTGATGTTGAATATCACCCATCAGCATTTCTTTTCCTTGAAAAATTTGATTTGCTATTTTCTTCTTAGTTTAATTTGATGCTAATTTTATGGTGTCAAACGTGCTTGCCAGTCATGTCAAAGAGCAATGTAAGTTCAAAACTGATTTTGTTTAAAATTGTATCCTGAAAATTCTGTCCTTTTTTTAGTTTTATAAGATGCACACATAATTTCTGTTCAGACAAATGTGTTCATTCTTAAAATGGGGAAGTTCCTGACTACAAATGTAGATTGGATAGTTTTTTGCATGGACAAACCTACATATAACTTTAGCTACTTCATTGTGCCATCCTGTGATTTTTGTGGTACTGCATGTACTTTTTAGCAGCCAATTGTGGCATCTTGTCCTTTTTTTATAATTGGTTTGTACTCTCTTTTTAGATTTATTAGGACCACTGTAGCTTTAATTAATAAGGCATACACTGGAATGGATGGTGAGCTGGCACTGTGCTGGAATGTGGTGCACTGCAAGTGTCTCAAGGTCCATTACAGTGCAATCCTAAATATGTCTACTCAGAAGTAAACCCACTGAGTTCAATGGGAGTTTAGCCCCATCAGCACTATACATTTAAAGCAGTATCATACCACTTTAAACAGTCATGGCTTCCCACAAAGAATTCTGGGAATTGTAGTTTGTCAAGGGTGCTGAGAGATGTTGGGAGACCCCCCATTCTCCTCCCAGACCTACAATTCTCAGAATAGTTTAACAGTCAATCTCTGTTTCCAGGCAATTCTGGGAGTTGTATATCTCTGAGGGGAATAGGAGTCTCCTAACTTCTATTAGCAGCTTTTAACCTACTACATTTCCCAGGATTGTTTACGGGAGGCCAAGATTGTTTAAAGTGATATGATTTTGCTTTAAATGTATAGTGTAGATGGCACCTTACTTCTAGGTAAGTGTGTTTATGATTGCACAGCCTCAGATTTATAATGAAATTCATAGGCAGAGAATTTTGCATCACTTTATGGACTTACAACAGATAGGTGTATGTTGCACTTTTCTAATATCACTGCAATACTGTTGTTTTTGTATGATTATACACACAACATATTAGTCCCCTTCTGCCTTGACATGTATGAGGCGACAAACTATTGTGTATATTTATAGCAAAGTGCCAATAATCAGGGCTTTACATGCTATTTATTTATTTACTTATTTTTTTATTTATATCCCGCCCTTTCTCCCAGTAGCAGCCCAGGTCGGCAAACATTTGGCTAGGCAGAAAGGATGGAAGGACCACCCACAACCCTCCTATTCACATCTGAATGGATAATCAGCACCATAACTATTAATCTGAATGGCACTGCATTTGTGTGGTCACAGATGGTAGTTGAGGCTTTTCAGCATCAGGAGCCACACATACTGTTTTTTTCCCTGCAATTAGGGATACATGTGTGGGGTCTGCACATATGACTGACTGGTGGATTGGCATGACATTCTCTTTTATTATGTTAGTGATGTATGGGCCCCTTTTTGGATTTCTGGTTCCTCTTTTGCTGGTGTTCCCAATGTATCACCCTCAGACACCCTCCTAGGCACCCACCAAGCCCCCCTTCCATTTCTTTGTTCTGTTAAAATGCATTTTGGGGATGTTATTTGTGACAGGGGGTTGCCAGCTTTTTCTTTTCTCTGTTTTGTTTGTTGTGTCTGTAATTTTTTTCATGGGAGAGTTCTGAGCATCACCATTTTTTTGTGTGTGAAATTGATATGCCGGTTCCTTTTATTTCCAAATGTGTGCCTGGGCCTCAAAAGGTTGGGAACTCCTGCTTTTTGGTGTAAGTATCATGTGCAGTAACTGTAGGCAAATTACCTAGGGAGGTGGTGGGCTCTCCAACACTGGAGGCATTCAAGAGGCAGCTGGACAGGCACCTGTCAGGTATGCTTTCAGATGGATTCCTGATGAGCAGGGGGTTGGACTCGATGACCTTATAGGCCTCTTCCAATTCTATGATTCTATGATACTGTGAAATCACATTTCAAAGTTTGATGTCAGAGTGCTAACAATATTTTTGAAATATGATCCTTTCAGCTGTTCATTTGCACTTTATCTGAAGCATGCAAGCCACCAAAGACGCCACTATTATTTCCTACTGATTGAGGGGAGGAGCAAAATAATAGGACATTAAAAAGGAGTCTGGCAGATTCTTTGCATTGAAGGCTGGCAGGCAAAATGTAATAGGGACAGGGATACTGGCCTTTTACAAGGAACAGATGTGATCAAGTATTTTGAGGGTGATATTGTCACAAAGAAAGATGATCAAGCTGAGGTTCTGCATTTCTTTTCTTCTTCTCATCCAAAATATTCCAATCAGTTCTAGAGAGAAAGTGATCTTGTTAGGTGCATTATAGCAATATCTTGGAGTCTCAAATTAAGGATCATGTGTCAGTATATAAGGCACAAAGTGTTTAAACCCAATCCCAAGCTTAAATACTATATTAATATAACCCAAGAGGCAATATTGTGGTCTGTTTCTGTTTCACCAGCTATGCTCTGCCACCTAGTACATGCCCAGAGAAGAATGTGTTTCAAGCAGAAGAAGGGCCACTGACAGACAGGTAGAAAGGGTTAATTTCTATTGAACCCAGGGTCAGCAGGGTATTCAGACTCTTAGCTTTCATTTTTTAAAAGAGTAAGTTTCTAAGTTTCTAACATGGGTGATGCCACCCTAATTTAAGTGATCATGGGTTGAGGGAAATATAGCCATGGGGATGTGGTGAATTACCATAGAAGATGAGGGCAAGGCTATCTGCGCCTTGTTCCTTGCTGCCACTCCTCTCATGGATGGGTTCCTCATTGCTCATCTGCTCTGCCCACTGGCCTGTGTGTGTTGTTAATGTCAGAACAGTACACAATAAGACCACTGTGATCCAGGATTTGATTGTGGATGAAGGTGCCGATTTGGTGTGCATTACTGAGACCTGGGTGGGTGAGCTTGGAGGAGTTGATCTGACCCAGCTTTGCCCACCTGGATACTCGGTGCAAAACCAGCACTGGCTGCAAGGACGGGGGGGAGGAGTTGCTATGGTCTACAGAACTTCCATCTCTGTCACCAGGAAACCACTCTGTCTTAGAGCTGGCTGTGAGGGCCTGCACCTGGTGTTGGGCCGAGGAGAGAGTAAATTAGGGTTGCTGCTGGTGTACCATACACCCTGCTGCCCGGCAGCTTCTCTGACCGAGCCGGCAGACACCCTCTCGGCTGTGGTGTTGGAGGAGCCCAGAACGATAGTCCTGGGTGATTTCAATGTCCATGCTGAGGCTGCATCAAGTGTTCTGGCCTGGGACTTCATGGCATCCATGATGACTATGGGGTTGTCTCAAGTTGTCACTGGCCCAACGCATAGGGCAGGGCACACCCTCAAGTTGGTTTTTGCTCCAGATGGAGGAAGGGGTGGTCTGGAGATGGGGGGGTGGATGTCACCCCATTGTCATGGTCACACCACTTCCTGGTGAAGTTTAGACTTATAGCTCCAATCCTTCCCTACAGGGGTGGTGGACGGATTAAGATTGTCCACCCCCGGAGCCTAATGGAATCCATTGGATGCCTGAATGCCTTGGGGGAGTTCCCAGTAGATAGAGCAGGTGACCCTGTTGAAGCCCTTGTCATGCTGTGGAACAGCGAGGCGTGTCGGGCTCTTGACATGGTTGCCCCCGAGCGCCCTCTCCGGCATTGTGGAGCCCAGTTTGCACCTTGGTACACCAGTGAGCTAAGGACAATGAAACAGGCTGGATGACAGCTAGAGCAGAAGTGGTGAAAGATGTGCTGTGAGGTTGATCGGGCATGAGTAAAACATCATAACCGTGCCTACTGTGTGACAGTGGGGGCGGCGAAGAAGGCCCACTTCTCTGCCTCCATTGCATCCTCAAGTAGCCATCCAGTGAAGCTTTTCCGTATTGTCAGGAGTCTGTTTACATCAACTCCGGGAAATGGAGTTTTAGACCGTTGGGAGGCCCACTGTGAATTGTTTGCAAGGCATTTTGAGGGTAAAGATGCTCATCTCCGTAGCAGTCTTGATGCCTCCTCCACATCTACTGTAGTCCCCAATAAGGTGTCCAGTGCAACGTCTGCTGCAACTTAATGGGAACAGTTTCAATTGATGCGGTCTGATGACGTGGACAAGGTGCTTGCGATAATGCGGCCAGCAATGTGTCCTCTCAACCCTTGCCCTTCTTAGCTTATTAAAGCTTGCTGAGGGGGTTTGACCGAGTGGATCCAGGGTGTGGTCAATGCATTGTTGCGGGAGGGAGTGGTTCAAGCCTCCTTGAAAGAGGTGGTGATCAAACGACTCCTGAAAAAAACCACCCTGGACCCATTGGTTTGTGACAACTACAGGCCAGTTGAAAATACCCCCATTTTAGGGAAGGTGATTGAGAGAGTTGTGGCGCAGCAATTGCAAGTACTCTTGGATGAAAGAGATTATCTTGACCCATCCCAGTCTGGGTTCAGGCCTGGCTATGGGACTGAATCGGCCTTGGTCGCCCTGATGGATGACCTTTATCGGGAGAAGGACAAGGGGAGTGTGACCCTGTTATTCTTACTTGATCTTCCAGCGGCTTTTGATACCATTGACCATGGTATCCTTCTGGGCTGACTTGGTGAGCTGGGTATTGGAGGAACTGTTTTACAGTGGTTACGATCCTATCTCCAAGGTCGCTCACAGAGAATAGCACTGGGTGACTGTCTTTTGGCCCCCTGGCAGTTGTGCTGTGGGGTTCCTCAGGGTACCATCTTGTTCCCCATGCTGTTTAACATGGGGCAAGCAATATGTTGATGATCCCCATCTCTATTTCTCCATAACATCTGAATTGGGAGAGGCCTTGCAAGTCCTGGACTGGTGCCTGGACTTGGTGGTGGGCTGGATGAGGGCCAATAAACTAAGTCTGAATCCTAGGAAGAAGCCCAGGTGACCTCCGTGGCTAGGAGTGACTTTTACTGGCTTCAGCTGGTAAGACAGCTGTGGCCATTTCTGGACCGGGATAGCCTGACCACTGTTGTCCACACACTGGTAACCTCCAGGTTGGATTAATGTAATGCGCTCTATGTGGGGATGCCCTTGAGGTTGGTCTGGAAGTTGCAGCTAGTGCAAAATGCAGCAGCGAGACTGCTCACTGGGGCAGGGTATCACCAACATGTCATCCTGCTGCTGAAAGAATTGCACTGGCTGCCCATTTGCTACCGGGCCAAGTTCAAGGTTCTAGTTCTGGTGTACAAAGCCCTATACAGCTTGGGACCAGGATACCTAAAAGACGGTCTTACCCTTTATATACCCAGTCGATCACTGTGCTGTGCAGGTGAGGGCCTCCTGCAGATACCGTCTTATCAGGAGGTCCATTCCGCACAACATAGGAAATGGACCTTTATTGTAGTGGCACCTACTCTGTGGAATTCCTTCCCCTTAAATATTAAGGAGGCGCTATCTCTGTTATCTTTTCGGCACCTATTGAAGACTTTCCTCTTTCAACAAGCCTTTTAAGTTACGACCTATCCCAGTCTGTGTCTGTGTTGGAATTGCTTGTAATATTTTTTTAAAAAAACCTTTTTTTCTAAACAAAATGTTTTTAACCCTTTTTGTTTAATATTTTTTTAAAGCATGTTTTTAAAGTTGTTTTGTTTTAATGTATTTTAAGGTCTGTTTTTATGATGTTTTAAAGTGTTTTTACTGCTTCTGTTTGCCACCCTGGGCTCCTGCTGGGAGGAAGGGTGGGATATAAATTAAATAATAAATAAATAAAATAAGTGCTCTGGGGGGAAAAGTTGTATACCAAAATGTGAGCTGCCCCTCTCCCACAATTCCTTTGAAATGAGCTAGCTGGCTGCTCCAATCCTCACCCTTTCAGGTTTTTAGCCAATTCGTGAAGTCCGAGCTATGATTGACAAAGGATTTGTCACGCAATAGGTAAAGAAACATGCAAGTATGGAAAAGAGCTCCCTTTTCCTGCTTGTGTCTGCATATTGGTTAATGGGGTTCACTTTCGCAGTAGCATGTGTATCTACCTGCCTGCTCACTTTTCTCTCTGTGTGCACTTCCAGCACAGGATCCAGAAGATCAAAGAAGTACACACAACGCAGCAGGATCTTGATGGGCATGCTCAGTAAACAAATCCAGCGATTATGATTAAAGTGTACATGCATTTTTAATTATTTGCAGAAAAGAGCATATTATACATTTTATCTATCAAATAATTTTTGAACAGAAATAAGAAAAATGTACATGCAACATCTGATGACATTATAGCGTGTTATAGTTTTGTAAATATAAGGAGGCACACAAGTTTAAATTTCCCTGGGCTGCTAACAGGACAGTTTATTTGTCTAATACATAGCTTGTTTTGAAAACTGTCCCAATATGAGGCTTTAATCATATACTCACTTTTCTGGGAGTAATGCTACAATCCTAATCCCACATAGCTGGCAGTAAAACCCACTGAATTCTATAGGATTTATATTTGAATAGACATATTTAGGATTGTGCTGTAAATCAGTGAGACTTGTGAGTAGATGTAGCACAGGATTGTGTTGTTAATCCTTCTCCCCCTCCCCATTTTTAAGGCAATTAGGCAAGGCTTACTTAGGTGGCACTGCTATTATTTGGCAGGAAGCTAATACTTTAAAAAAAATCTGCAATGACCAATTAGTTTTCACAATAAACTATTATTATAGGGTGTATATATTTTTACATATTCAGTGTGTGTGTATGGAATCTTTCCAACAACCCTTAGGTTAGGCTGAGAGTTGGTTCAGTCAAGCTGCACGTGCTCTCTCTCACTCTCTCTCTGTTTGTGTGTGTCTGTGTGTGTCTGTTGGGAGGTCTATCTATCTATCATCTATCTATCATCTATCTAGTAATTTGCTGTAAAATAGCAGGTCTGTGAAATGTTGCAGTTACAACAATTAGGTGAGGGCTACCTTTATGCATGTTTTTTCTGCTCACTGCATGGATTGTGAATATGACATAATGACCTCACTTTTCTTCCTGGGTCCTCCCTCCCCTTTTATCTTTGCAACAACCCTGTGAGATAGGTTAGGCTGAGAGTTGGTTCAGCCGAGTTGCACAAGTTTTTTTAGCTGCTCCTATTTTTAAAATGTCATTTTATGTTCAAATGTTATTTAAATATGATTATGGTTTGTGAACTATTTATAACTGCTGTAAAATGCCTTGTGAGGGCAGAAACTCTGGCAGGCAAATTAAAAATCTGTTAAATATGTCTTAAATCAGTGGTTCCCAAACTTCCCCCCCACACACACACACTGACCACTTGAAAATTGCTGAGGCTCTTAGCAGATCATTTAATGATACTTCAGCCTGTTGTAGCAATTTGTAATATGTTGGGCTAGATGCTGTATGATTTTTAATTGTATTTTTATTGCTTCTTTTATTTTTTGTATTTTATTGTATCACAATGAATTCAAATTATAATACAATAAAATTCAAGAAATAAAACAAAAAACATTATCAAGATTAACCTTCTTAATTCTAGACTCCCATTAACTCATGGACCACCTGAATTAAGTTTGCAGACCACTGATGGTCTGCAGCGTTTGGGAACCCGTATCTTAAATCAAGACTGTGGATTCAAAATAACTGTTCGTATTGGTAATATATGTACATAAGTAGCAGTTCTTGTCCATAAATTATCCGAAGGTGAGGAGCGGGTGGGAATGTAGGGGGGAATGTAGAGGGGTGGGTGGAAATGTAATGTACCACACCCAGAAAATCTTATTGGCACTCCTGAGCAGAAGTCTTTGGGAAAGGGTAGGAAAGGCTACAAATTCTATGCTCTACAAGAGACTTCTTCAAACATGACTCGGAGATGGGACTGCAACCTCACCCCACCCCTTGCAGGGGGAAGAGATGCAAGTCAGTGGTAGAGCAGCATTTTTGTGTGTGGAAGGTCTCAGGTTCTATCCATAGCATCTCCAGGTGGGGCTGGGAGATATCCCTGACTGAAACTCTAGGGACCCACTACCAGTCAGTGTAGATGAGGGGTAGCGAAAGTCATGCCCTCCAAGATGTTGCTGAACTCCCATCAGCCCTAGCCAACACGGCCATTGGTCACATGTGATTAAAGTGGTAGCCCAACAAGATCTGGAAGGCAACATCTTGCCTACCCTTGGTGTAGGTAATACTGAACTAAATGTATTTAGTCTCATTCAGTATAAGGTAGCTTTCTATGCTTTTATGTTCCCATCACCTCCAGCCAGCATGACTAATGGTCAGCGATGATAAGGGTTGTAGTCCAAATACATCTGGAACCCAAGATTGGGGAAGGCTGCTGTAAAGGCTATGGGAGTCAAATGCTTTAATGACATTAGCCATCATCTACATGCTATAAAAGTACCCTATACCTTCATGGTCCCTTCCTCAATACAATCAGGGGAAAATGTAGAATTTCTGTCACCTCTACCCGGTTATTTTTAGTCTATTTGCTTAGGGTTTTTAATGTCCCACAACTCTCTTATTTTTAGTAAGGACAATTAAATTAGGTTGCATGGAAAAGTTGATGCACAAGAGTAAAGAAATGAAGATTAACAGCACCTCAGGATGAAATGAAGATTAAGTGTTTGTGTGTGTGATGTGATCATATGCAGAGTCCATATAATTCCCAACAATGTTAGAGAAGCCAGCTAGAAATTGCTTTAAAGAAATCAATTCACCCTACTTAAGACTGGAGAATAGCTAGTGTTATGTTTTAAAATAGTAATCTGCGATAGATATTAGCAGTTCTATTTAACTTCCATAGCATAAAAGGCTCCTGAATAAATATTAAGGAAAAATAACCAAACATAATGAAAAGAATACCACATGGGTACCACAAAGGTAAGTTTTGGCAGACTCAACTGATGTGGTTGTAAAACAAACATAACTGATGGCCTGAACAAGATAAATGTTGAGAATAATTACTCAATTGGATAAGAAAAGTATTATAAACTATACTACAACCATGATGAATTTTCATGGAAGCCTTTGAACAGCCTTTAAAGGCTACTTAGCAATGGAGGCTGAAGTCCTATCAGATCTGTCTCAAGATGTTTTGATGCCTGAAGCAAAATTCCATAGACAGAAGCTATTCTTCCCATTCCAACCAGACTGGCTGTTGACTCTTATTGACTCTTATTCCAACACTAGCAATGACACAGTGTCCTCCACAGTACCTAAGGGCAGCAGCGGGGATTAGGGGATGCAGAGGAAGTTGTGTGGCACACACAGCTCTGTCCTCCAAACATTTCCCTGTTGCTTCCTGATACCCAGTGTCCACCATCTGAGGCAATGGTCTCACTTTGTCACATGCTAGGGCCAACCCTGAATCCAATTCATGCATACTTGGAAGTAAGTCTGATCGAACTCAATGAGACTTGCTTTTGAATAGATATGCATAGGATTGCACTCCAAATAACACATCTAAAGTGTCAATACTCTGGGCACAAGCATTACTCTTTGTATCTGAATGGACCAACTTTGGACATGGTGTTCGTCCTTATGCAGTCATGCCAATCCTGTTGCATTCTTCTTTAATTTCCATGCAAATGACCATACTTTCACTGTCACCACAATTCTATCCTGTCTGCTGATTTGGCTAAGTTACGTCTGGTGGACCTTTGCTTCTCCAGACATTGCTGAACTACAACTCTCATCATCCCTGGCCATTAACCATGCTTTCTGGGACTTATGGAAGTTGTATTTCAGCAACATTTGGGGTGCCAAAGGTTCCCAGCACTTGAGCTTTGTTGCAGGCCTGTACAATAGCCTTATGAGGATTTCTTCTTTGTTCTGAAGATCAGGCAAAATCTTTGCTTGATGCTACAATTGCTACTTTGAACTACTCCTTAACTAGAAGAAGCAGAAAGCCCAGAAATGTTGTAGGGTCATTTAGTTTGGTTTTACAGATTTTCATTCTCTTCTTTCTTCTTTTTTTGCATAGAGTTGGAAATGGAGTCAGCAGCTCCAAATGGTTAGTTTCAAGGAGATGTTTTATATCCACAGGATCACATTGTTCCTATTGATGTATACACATTGGATAGGTCATACTCTGATTTGAATTCTTGTTTTTAATGTTATTTTTGCCTTCCCCAAAAATATTGTAATATAGATTGTATCAATCTTCCCCTTTCTGGTGCCCTCCAGATGTTTTACACCATAATTCTCATAATCCCTGACCATTAGCTATTCTGCCTGGGGCTGATGAGAGTCCAAAATATCTTGAGGGCACTAGGTTGCAGAATACTGGTTTATATTGATAACACAAGAAAGCATATGATGTCTCACTATTCTATTAGATAAGCAGAACTACAGTGAGTAGAGAAGACATCTTGTTCTCTATATACAGCCCAGACTGTTCTCCTCTGGCACCCCCACCCCCATCCCATGGTCAGCCTGGAGAAGAGCACAATAAGAATATCAAGGGGAGCAAGGATCCTCCATTGGCTCAATCTCCTTGCACAAACTAAGCAGTGGTATCCCAGCCACATTGCCAACATGGCTCCAAAGCAGAGATGTAGAGATGTATTTTGCCCTCTGGGGGTCTGTGTAATCTGTGAGCTGTCCTACCCATCCATCCACACAAGACTGAAAAAAAATACATATACTGGCTTTGAGTATATAAAATACTTGTCAATTCATTCATTTCCATAATAATCCAGTATTTCTATTAACATACATTGCCCGAAGAGCTTTGGTGTTTTTAAACCATCTTTTAGTCAAAAGAATTCTAGAAGCAATTAACAAGTTGCCTAAAAGTTGATAACACAGTTGACTGCAATTTGTCCTGGATGTTTCCAATTAACTAAAAGTGTCAGGGCAACTTCTAGAGATGTCATGAGAAAATAACTAGGAGTTCTTGCCAAGCAAGTGCCTCTGTTCAATTCCTTATGAACAGGTAAAGCTGAGCAGGCTTGCTTTCACTGCCTTCACCTCATCCTCTGATCTCTTTCCCCCCTTCTCCTCCCCAATGGACCAGCTACTTTTCTGCAGTGGTGAGGAAGACAGCAGGAGTGGCAAAAGTGGTGGCAAATGCTCCATCTCCCTGGTGGCATGTTTATTCCTGCTGCAATAAGGGTACTAGAACCTCAAGTCCCAGTATCCATGGTGGAGAAATAATGCCATTCACATCAAGGGATGTTTTGCCTGGGAAAAGCCCCTTCAAGGCCTTGGAGGTGTTGGTGGATGCTTTACATTGCACATTTTGTAGTCACCTGCATGGGCTAATCATCCTGTAATCCCATAGAGACCGTATGAAGAATGTTTATGATTACAATGCCAGGTACACATAATTAATCCTCTCTGGTGTTATATATCCCTGAAAAAAACATTTTATAGCTGCTCTATAAAATGACAGTACTTGGGCCTTGAGAGTACATACCAGGGGCATTGTTGCTGGGGGGGGGCAGTAAATATTTTTACTTTGCTTACAGGGCAGCTTTCTCTCTGAAAGTTGTCCTAAATTAATAAACAAACACAAAATTTATGCAAATCTGTGTCATGGGCCTGTGCACAAGTTTTTTTAAGGGCACATACATTTCCTTTGGTCATTTTTTCTCATATTGTACCTTTGTGTGTGTGTTATGTTCCTACATCGATGTGTGCATTGTGATGTATGGGTTTTAATGTGTACCCTGAAGAATAATGCACAAAGTCATTTTATGGATGCACAACATTCTGTTAGAACTGGCCCAGAGAATAAGTTGATTAACTGTGAGATCTCCCACCTGCTTGCAATTAGAACAGTTTACCTGACTGTAATCTCTGAGCAGCCACAAGAAACAGTTATTCTAAGCATGCCCGCTGTATAACAATGACAAATTAGCATTCGATTCCACACATGCATGCTAACAAAAACAATGGGAGGGAAAGCAGATGGAAAGAAAACTAAAGTTTCAGTTTTAAACTTCAGATCTTCCCATCTGTTTTTATCTTTTCTTATTATTGTCTGTCCCCTGTTAGTGACAAACTAAATGTCCAATTTCTTGAAGTGAAAGCTTAACTATCCATCTGCTGTTTTGTACTGAGGGTACTAGAGTAAGTTTGGCATCTTTAAGTCAAACCATTTTACCTGTTGGTATAGTTTCTTTTTTCAGAACATCTGTGATTTTCCCTAGCTCTGTACTGTTCTGATATTGACAACTGCATCTTAATGTGTACTTGGGCTTGGTTTTAGTATTAAAAAGCATTTGTTTATGTAGCTAGAATCCCAGAATAGTTCAGATACTTTGTCTTTGTATAGAGGGTTGCCAGGTCAGAAGCATCCCAAACCCTGAGATTTCAAGGGCAGGACCTAGTGATGTCATTAAGCATAATATATTAAGCACCACAGTTGCTTGGGTCATGAAATTCAAACAAAAATATTTCTTTGATTGAAAATTAAGATAGAAATTTTAGCTAAAGGAGGGTATTCCCAAATCCAGCTGAAGTGAAGGGATCATTCCTTCTTACCTGCTTAGGGAGCCTGGGTAGGGAAAATTTAATCTAGCCTGCTTGCTTCTGGCAAGAAGAGTTTAAGTGCCCTCAGGCCAGGCTTGTCACCAGAAGGCCATTGAAGGAAGAAAGGAGCCTAGTGTTGTGGAGATGTTAGATGGGAATGCTCAGGAGTAAAGATGGATGCCCCTGAAGGCTGCAATTCTAAATTCTAACTTTAGAATTCTAATTCTAAAGACTAAGCCCCAAAGAATTCAATAGGACTTTCTTTTGAGTAGATATTGTTAGGGTTGTGCTGTTGGTAAGGCTTGACTAGGGATCCCCTGCAAAAATATCAATATTCAAGCACGATTGGCAACCCCCTGCCTGGAATGTCCACTATTGGGCAAGAAACAAACTGTCATGCAACCAGAAAGGTGCATCATCAGTGGGTTTAAGGGTGTTGAGCTGAGTGCATGGAACCACTGTTGTTGCTTCTATGGATGTAAGGGAGTGATGTTAAAGGTAAGTGAAATGCAAATAGGAAAGGAAAAGAAAAGTTATGATTTCCTAAATGCAATATCATGCCAACTACAAGATTCCTATGAGTAAGGCAGAAAACTCAGCATCCCGCAACCATTCAGGATTCCTAAGCAAAAAACCAAAACTAAAAAAAATGCTGGCAGCCAGTCAGCCAAGGTCACAGAAATCCCCATGCAGCACAACCTGACCCAAGGGCTGCAGTTAATGCAGAATGCTGTGGCACAATTGCTGGCATGAATGAGACCCTGTCAGCACATAATACCTCTGCTCTGAAATCTGCACTGGTTGCTGATTTGCTACCAGGTCAAGTTCAAGATGTGCTTTCCATGTTACAGGTGCCACATAGTATTTGTGCTGCTCTTGTAAGAAATCAGTCCTTTAGTGTGGCAGCACCTACCCTTTGGAACTCCCTGCTGATTGACATTAGGCAGATGCCTTCATTGTACTCTTTTCATCACCTGCTAAAAACATTTTTGTTCAGGCAAGCCTACCCAGGCATGCAGAAGCTATTATGTTTTTTATCTGTTTTTAACTCATTGTTGGTTTTATTATTTTGAATGTTTTTAAATACCTGTCTTTAATTGGTTTTGCCAATAAGTTTGTGTTAATTCCTTCTGTAAACCATTGTGAGAGGGTTTTTTTTTACAATAAAGCAGTATATAAATGTTGTAAATAAAATACATAAATAAATATTGGAGTTATTGTTACTTGGGTCTCTTTCCACTTTTAGGAACAAAGGAATGTGCCTTATACTGACTCGGACCATTTGGTACAATTTAGCTTAGTACTGATGTCATCATGGACTAGCATTGGCTGTGCAGGATTCCAGGCAATAGTCTTTTCCAGAAATTGAATATTGGACCTTTGCATGCAAAACATATGCCCTACCACTGAGCTACAGCCCCTCTCCTGTTTAAAAAAGTATCTTTTAAAATGGTTCTTTTCAATCACTAATGAATGCACAGCATACCTAGGGCAGATGCACACCATTCATTTAAAGCACATTCAACACACATTTGAAGCACATGAATCCCACCAGGAGCTATGGGAAGTGTAGTTAGTTAAGGGTGATGGGAACTATAACTGTGAGTGGAAACAACACTTCCCAGGATTCTTTGGGGGAAGTTATGTACTTTAAATGTATTGTGTGGATTAACTTCACAAACTTTGCCTGCATGTAAATCATTTTAATATATTTTTTTAAAAAATGGAAATGAGCTATAAAGTTTACTGGGTGACCATGGACTACTCAACATCTCTCAGTCTAATCTGCCCGTCAGGATGGAGACAACAGAGGGGAACCGTGACCATCCTAAGGAAGAAGAGCACACTTAAAATGTAGAGGAAATAATGTACAGCCATAGTGTGAAATCAGATACTTACTGGGACATAGTATGAAGAAATATTTATATAAGCATGACTATCAGAGATGTTTATTATTTACACAACTTGTAAATATATTTATAGTTTTATTTATTTATTTATTTATTTATTAGTTACATTTATATACCGCCCTTAGCAAATAGCTCTCAGGGCGGTGAACAGCATAAGATAAAATACATACATCGTAACGATAACATCACAAAACATATATAAACAAACACAATACAATTAGACAAATACAAAATAAAAAATCAATGTTACAGAAGTTAATCAGACAAATAGATTAAAATGATTAAAATGTTTAAAATGATTAAAATGATTAAAATGCCTGGGAGCATAAAAAGGTCTTTACCTGGCGCCGGAAAGATAATACGGTAGTTCAACCCTCTGTATGTGTACTCAGAAAGAAATCCCAATGTATTCAATGGGGCTTACGCGAACAGCGAAGGGTGCAGAGAACTGCAACCTCATCCAACACAAAATTCAGAATCATACAATTTTAAGGTATTTTGCAACTGTTTTATACTTGTTTTTATGGTTATTTGATTTTAAAGGGATTTTTTTTTGTGTGAGCTGCCTTCATTTATAATCAGCAACCCTACTTCACAAGGAGGTTGGAAAAACTCCATATACACACACATACTGGAGATGTAGAATACATACACCCCATATAATAGTTTATTGTCAAAACCAGTTGGTCATTGTAGAACACTTTTTAAAAAAAAAAAAAATCAGTATTAGTTTCCTACATAATAAAAGCAGTGACACCTAAGTAAGCCCTGCCTACTTAGTTTGGAAAATAGGGTTTGGGGGAAGAGAAAGATTTACAAGATACACAATCATTTGCTATGTTCACTCAGAAGTCCCATTGATTTACAGCACAATCGTAGCCATATCTACTCAAAAGTAAGTCCTCCTGAATTCAATGGGGTTAGCTCCCAGGTATGTGGAAACTGGGAAATGAAGGGGCCCTACTTCCAAGGATTTTATAAGAAACATCCCTGGATCATACATGAATATGTCCTGCACAGGTGACAGGGTATATGTGTGTGCATTTGAACCTATGTATTTTAGTAGTATATAGAAAATTAGAATCTGCCCATAGATTTTTCCTTTTGATATCTAAGTTAAATGGGCCCCTACAACTCGGTCACTAGTGGGCTCTTGCTAATGAATATTTAGCACAATGGATTCTCAAACTCTGCTAATTGTTAAGCTTTAGTTTTAGGATGGCCATATAATTTTTGTTGTATATTTTGACAGTTCTAGGGGTTGTAAACCACCTTGAGTACAGTAAAATAAGGAATACGATATACAAATTAAAATTGTAATGTAATTCAGCACAACAGATTGAAAGCTAACTCACAAACAATCATGCTTACTGCTGTTAACTATCACTCTACACAGAATCCTTACCTGTGTTGAAATCACCATCACAGATCATACTTGCTGTGGATTACAGTTCCTATTAGCGGAGGCAAGATATAGTGAAAAATTCATAACTTGTTAACTGTTTCCGTAGCTGACTTGGATATTATGGTGAGCCTTAACTATATTATGAAGGATTAGCTAAGCTGGAGGCAAGTTCAATTTTAAAAAGAAGAAAATATTTTTTTGTCAGAGAATATGATATTGTATTTTTTTTTTGTCATTGCAACAAGCAGGGTTGGTTGCTTTACACCTGTCTTCAGTTGCTACGAGTTTGTTAGGACTTCTTCTTCTTTTTGGCATGTAACCACTTCTGATGTGTAGATGTGTAATATGTATATTAATGTGTTGTCTTTCCACAGGTCCTGTGGAACGTGTCCATTTGAGTGTCCCCTTTGTGGCCATCAGGAATAAGGAAGTAAATATCACTGCTGTGGTTTGGCCCAGTCAGTCGGGTACCCTCACATACTTTTGGTGGTTTGGCAACAACACAAAGGTTTGATCTGGTTTAAAAATAAAATAAAATCTTGTTTATTTCATTTGAAAGGAATTGTCTTTGTATCATGTTATATTTCCATATTATATAGGAATCTCCACATTGATTGAACCACAGTGAAAACATAGTTTTTCCTTGCTGTTGAAACAAAAAGCTTCTAAACTTGGCTTTTCTTTTTGTTCCCCCCATGTTTTTCATACCACCCCCCTTTTTTTTTTACACATGAGCCTTACAGTATGCAGTTAGTTATTATTGGAACATTGTGTTTAGTAACTATTGTTGTTACTAGAATTCAATACACCACCATGATTACTGGATAATGCTGGGCTTTCTGCTTAGCATTTAAAAACGGCTGGTGATCAAATAAGCAGTGTTTCCAATATGAGTGTCAGAATGTACTTACAATTTTAGAATCTCACACAGCATTTTAAAGCCGCTGGGGACTGAATAACTTTCAGCATCTGTGAATTCAAGCTAAGATCACAAGCATCTCTCTCTTAGTCTGTCCATGCCGTTTGTGCCTTTGGGGACACGTCAGAGAAATACGTGTGAAACTGCTGTTGAATGCTCAGTGACAATCAGTTACCCATTCCATACAGCTTTGCCAATAAAAATTATTCTGATACTAAGGATTCTATAAATGCTGAAAGAAAAGTTCTAGTGACTGAAGAAAAAGTTCTAGTGACTGCTTAATTTAGATATTTACCCCCATAGGTGATAGAGAGAAGATAAAATGTTTTCTTGGCAAGATTGTTCAGGTAGTCAAGGATTTCAGTCTAGAATATTAGTTTTCAAGCTGTATATTGTGGTTCCTGAATAAAATCAGTATTGGTGGATGAGCTTTCATTAAATAGACTTTGTTCACTAGTACTGATCTTCCCCAGAAATAGTGACTGTGGAGTGTATTCTGAATTCATGTGGGGTAGGAATGGAGCCCTGCAAATTTGGCCAGTGTCCCACCTGGAATGAGATTGTGCCCTGGAATATGTCCAGAAACATCTAGAACATGCAGGAGTACCCGGGTAGATTTGCAGGGTTTCCTTGGCTGATAAGTCAACATGGAAACGATTGTTTCAGCTTGAAAAGTCTGAAAACCATGGCACTAGAGCAAGGATAGGGAGCCTTTCTCAAACTGCAGGCATATTACTTTCTTGGCAACTTTCCAGAGGCCACATGGCGATGGTGGTTGGGGACTGAGGCAAACATGAGTGGAACAATGAATATACAGTACTTTTTTACTGTAGGGTTGTTTCTACACACACTCACATACCCCTCTCTATCCTCTATCCAGACAAGCAACAGTCATCAGCAATTACAACCAGGCAAAAACACTTGGAGAGGATGTGAAGCAAGGCCAGTGAGGGATGTGGCCTGGGGAAAGAGGGTGTGGCCTGGGGAGTTTCAAGGGCCATTTGGCCCCACAGCCTGAGGTTCCCCATCCCTGCACTAGAGCCTAATTGTGAGTAGTGGCATTTTAGGAATATAGGGAGCTTCCTCCTGCCAAGTCAGACCAATGGTCCATCTAAATCAGTAACTGTGTACACTGACTGGCAGCAACTTTATTATTATTTATTATTATATTTATTAGTCACTTTTTCAAAACTGAAAAGTGACTTACAACATCAAATACAGAAACAAAATCCAATTCCTTCCCACCTAACTAAAAAACAAACAGAAAAACTCAGAAGGCCTAGGTAAATAAAAATGTTTTTACCTGGTGCCCAAAGACAGACTGTGATGGCACCAGGTGTGCCTCCCTGGGGAAAGCATTCCAGAGATGGGGAGCCACCACTGAGAAGGCCTGTTCTCATGTTGCCACCCTCTACACCTCCTTTGGAGGTGCCACAGGGAGAAGACCCTCAGATAACAAATCCAGCGTCCCAGTTGGTTCATGTGGGGAGAGGCTGTCCTTGAGATATTGGGTTCCTGGACCACATAAGGTTTTTAAAGGTCAAAACCAGAGCTGTGAAATTGGCCCAGAAATTAATTGGTAGCCAGTGCAGCCATGCCAAAATTGGAGTTACGTGTTCCAACCGTCTTGCCCCAGTCAACAATCTGGCTGGTGAGTTCTGCACCAGCTGCAATTTCCAAACCATTTCAAAGGCAGCCCACTGTAATGAATTGCAAAAATCTAGACATTTCAGGAGTCTTTCCAAGCCTTACTTGAAGATGCTGGGGATTTAACCTGGGATCCTGTCTGCAAAGCATGAGTTCTGCTACTGAGCCAACTTTGCTACTTACACTATATAATATGGATAATTTTGCTCATCTATTGATAAGCAATTATGTTCTGCCTACAGGCTGTACGTTGATTGCTCAGGAAGAAGCAAACCAGAGGCAAGTCTGCCTTGAATTGTAATTGATTTGTTAACACATAACATTATAGTGCCTTGGAAGGACCATTGTCTAATAAAGGCTGAAATGTCTTTTGGATCCACATCCCACTTGTCAGATTTAGATCATGAAGTTCCCTAAAAGGATCCCCACAGAGTCTGCTGTGAGGGCAAGATTGGGACATAGGAAAGCTCCCCAGTCATCTTGTGCATACCTCCCTAAGAAGCATCATGGCATTGTACCATAGTCACAGTAGTGGACAGTTGGTCAGAGCTGCATAAACTAATATGAGGAAGAAGGGCGTTGAATATGGGAATCTTACCTTGGAGCTCTATTTACTGAGTTTGATTTTTTTTTTTTTAGCATTATAGTTTCAGACAAACGCACCCAAGATTTTACTTTCTACACTTGAAAATTGCAGTTTGGTGTAATTGCAGTTGCATCTTTGTACCTGCAATTTAAATCTTATCTATGCTCATGCATCTGATTCCTAGGTGTAATCACAAACTTAAGCTCTTTAAGCTGCACATGCAATATGGCACCAAAATAGGGAGAGTTTAAAGCTAGTAAGAGTATCTGGCTTTGAAAATGGCAATAATCATGGAAGGATAGAACAGAATGCAAAGCAATGCTGAGCTGCCATTCTGATAGTCTGAGGTTTTTTGTTACTTTCCATTGATTCACAAAGGTGACTTAAAACAGCTACAGAATTCCTGTTCTCCCAGGGCTCTTCTGCCTTTAGTCTCTCTTGAGGGTTAAAGTGTTCTGAGTTGTTATTATTCTCTGACCTCTATTTATGCACTCTGCGGAAGCAATGAACTCTAGGGATTGTTTCCTTGAGCATCAGAAGCCCATGAGGCTTGGGAGCAATCCTAGAACTCTTCACATGAGTACTGATCTGTAGCCACAAAGTCTAAAAATCTGCACTAAAGCTTTCCAGATTCTATGGATTAAAAACAACACCCCCACACATTCTGTAACATTCTTGTTTAAACAAAAGCAAAATAATTTCTCCATCTGATTCACAGCATTGTTCTTATATTGTGTATACTTTCTGGAATATGCTTACAGGACTGGATATCATTGTCTGCAGATGTAGCCCCATAATGATGCTATTATTCATGTGACACAAGTCACTATGTGACTCTTTTACAGTTTTCATATTCAGGCTGATCCAAACAAAAATATAACCTATAAATCACAGAAGATAGTTGATGAGCACTGCTGCTATCTCTACAGTATGCCTGAATCTCTTGGGTTTGTTGATTGCCATTAGCACTGGCAATATATTACATGCAGCGACTAGACCGCCCACTGGGGCAGGGTATCACCAACATGTCACCCTGCTGCTGAAAGAATCGCACTGGCTGCCCATTTGCTACCAGGCCAAGTTCAAGGTTCTAGTTTTGGTGTATAAAGCCCTATACAGCTTGGGACCAGGATACCTGAAAGACCGTCTTACCCCTTATATACCCAGTCAATCACTGTGGTCTGCAGGCGAGGGCCTCCTGGAGATACCATCTTATCAGGAGGTTCGTTCTGCACAATATAGGAAATGGACCTTTAGTGTGGCAGCACCTACCCTGTGGAATTCCCTCCCTTTAAATATTAGGCAGGTGCCATCTCTGCTATCTTTTCGGCGCCTTTTGAAGACTTTCCTCTTTCAACAAGCCTTTTAAGTTGAGACCTATCCCAGTCTGCATCTGTGCTAGAATTGCTTTTAATATGTTTTCTTTAATATGTTTTAACCCTTTTTTTAAAAGATGTTTTTAAAGCTTTTTTAAAAATGATTTTAATGTTGTTTTGTTTTAATGTATTTTAAGGTCTTTTTTGATGTTTTAAAGTGTTTTTAGCATTTCTGTTTGCCGCCCTGGGCTCCTGCTGGGAGGAAGGGTGGGATATAAATCAAATAATAAATAAATAAAAAATTATTTTGTATATTAAAACATGATAACTATTGGATGTAAAGGTTGCTATGCATGTGCAGAGAAGTGAACTCCTATCTAACCTGACCGTTTACTGTCTTGGGAAACTCTGGGATTTATTCCAAGTTCTACCATAAATATAGGCCAATCCAGATAGCTGAAAACCAGCTGTGGCCAAATAACATGCTTGAGTTTTGTATTATAGCTGGTCATGTGGCCAGCAGGTTGTCCAATTGCTTTATTGCATAGCCAGACTGGTTTTTCACTGTGTGATGAGTAATATTTCCCAAATACAAGATTTTTACAATAGAGGATCAAATTGGTCATATGATGGCAAGAATCAGGCCAATGCTTCATTGCATTACCATTTAGAATACAGTGCAGTAGAAATTTTGATTTAAGAGTGATTTTGATTTAAAAGTGATTTTGATTTGTGTGAGTCAGCCAACTTCTGATGTGATTAACCCCATGAGAGGAGTGATGGAGACAATGATGTCATTTTAGGCTGTTTGTAGACTCATAGCTTCACTGTTTCTTCCTGTATAAGCTCCATCTTATACATGTCCTAGACAAGGTTTTAATTTATTTTTCTAGATAGAGCTATTATAGTGAAGTGCTGGACCACTGCTTCAGCAATATACCAAAAGACCAATTTGCTTGGATTAACAGAAGCCCAGTTTAATAAATGTGTCTGGTTGTCTAATAGGTTTTGAGCAAACGAACCTTAAACTGCTTGATTTAATTTAGAGTTAGTTCCCAGACTTCAGTGCCTGAATTAAATCTAAGTAGCTACCTGAATGTTAAACTCTGATGGAGGTGAAATCAGCCAAGATATAATAGGACATACACCAAGAAAGGGAGGACAATTTTTCAAACAAAATTAGCTTCTGATATCTTTCTTGGTTTGGAGTACAACAAAGTTGGTTGTACCTACAAAGTGTTAATTTATCCTCATTATATAATCATCTCATCCCAAAAAGGATGTGCCAGAGATACAGGAAAAGGAGCATGAAAGAAACTTGGAAATTAATAATAATAACAATAACAACAACAGCAATAGCACTTCTATCCCACACTTCCTTCCAAAGGTGGCCAAAGTATAAACTCATGTCCAGATAAGTGCAGGTAAAAAAGTAGAAGCTAATTATATGGTATCTGCATACCTTAAATATAATTAAGGTGAAGTTTACAAGGTGAGCAGATATGGCAAACTATTTCACTCCATAATAGGACCTGCCATTGTAGATGAGACACCATGAAAAATAATTCAGACCTGTACCCCATGCCTTGGCTCTGCACCCTTCTGCCAACAGCAGTAGGACACACAGAGAAATGGAATATCAGGTTTGAGAAGAAAATGGGAGTAGGTGACTATGGATAGCAATCACAGTCTTGCAAATATGTATTTGGAAACCTCATTCTTGCAAACATCTATACAATGAGTTCTTCACCTGTTTCCATCACACCCTCATTCTGTCCCCAGCACAGGAAGCAACCAGTCCAGTAGCATGCACCAAGCTGACCATTACCATACCACTGTATACAAATGGACAGCAGTTGTATTCTTCCTAGGAACAGTCCCCACGTTGTCATTGAGCAGCTGTGGAAAGGAGTGGAATGTAAAGGAGACAGGAGAATAATCTATTGGGGTAGCTGATTCCTGCTAAAAGTCAGCACCTAGGAAAGATTTGTTTTATTGAACAATCACTTCTTTTTTGCAGAAATCTGAATTGAACTCCACCTACCTACCCAATCACCACTGATCACTGGTGAAATAAACACAAAACAGAAGGTGGCCAGGCAGCTTTTAACCATTTCTAGAAACAAGTCTCATTGACTCCTTTCCCAGTCAAATGTATGAATTAAACTGATGAATTAAAATCCGTTTTTATGTATATGACCCCTGTAATTTCTAAACATTTCTTATGCTACAAATCTGAAATTCTTTTCAATTTTTTAAAAAATATTGGAATAGAATAATAAATTAGCTATATATGATTGCATGTGACTTTTGCAGCCATTCATCACCTTGGACAGCAGCATCTCTTATACTTTTACCACTGAAGGAATGAATACCATCACAGTGCAGGTCTCAGCTGGCAGTGTCCTCATCCAGGATACCAAGGATATTGCTGTACATGGTAAGCAGACACAGGCTCATCCAAGAGAACCCAATAACTGTGTGCCCCAGTTACTCATTGCTATATTTAGTAAAATTCTGATGGCTAAACAAGCAAATGGGCAAATTATGGTTTGAGCATTCCTTGCAAATGAGGATCAAACCATAATTTGTAATAATAGTTTGGAGGACACTCTAACTGTAAGGAAACCAGTGCTATATTAAGACACACTTTTTATTTATTTCAAACTTTTTATATCCTGCACTTCCTTCATATCAGAGCTCAAGAGAGGAAGGGGAGCACCACTCAAGAATGTGACATCTGAATGTGGCCATTGTTTCCTGAAATGAAGACTTTTAATGACCAAGTAATGTAGTATCAGAACTAATACTAGGATGAAGGCTAAAAACAATGTCAAAAAGTCTAAAGCAGCTACCGCCTTTTGCTATGTACAGAATCATCAAGTGTGGTCTGTCCATCTACAAAAGATGAAGGGATTTAATTTAACAAACATTGCTTGAAGACTCTGACATTAAAATGTTGAGGTCTTCAATTACCTCCCCTGCTCCCTCCGCAAGCACTCATCAGTCCTGGTCCCAATTGCCCAGGCTCTCTGTGACATCTAAGGAAATGGCATCCAGTCAGGCCTAGCACCCCTACTTCCAAAACTCCACTGTGACATCAGATCAGGTCCACTGCATTAAGATAGGTGAGGTGGACAAAAAGCACATCATTCAAGTAGGACATGGCAAGAGTGATGGGTACAGGGGATGAGGAGAAAGAGCAGAACCATCAGGAAAGATGAAACAAACTTCATCTAACTGACTTTTCTAATCCCAAGAAGGCTTTCAGCTCAGGAGTGGACAAGATCCCATGGTGGGTCAGAGAAGAGATCCAGCTCTGTGAATTTATAAACTTGCCTACTATTGAAATTAGCCTTGCTCTCCTTCAGTGAGTTAATTAGGAAGTAATTTCTTAGTGCCTCATGAATTGCAGTAACCTGATTCCCCTGTCATTAGCACAATTGATACCTGATTTGTTATGCATTAATTACTCATGGCTGCACATGGGGCTAACAAACAGATAATTCCTGCTGTTGGAAAACAGATTACTTGGAGCACAAAGCATGCCAAGTGCAACAGAAGAACAAACCAATTTCTGAATATGGCTCCCATTTCTTTCTTGGCACAGTGTGATTGCTGGTCAGTGCTAGTGCATGCAAAAGGGTTTAAGGTTAGACCACACTCACGGCATACATTTATTCCACTATTCCACTTTAAACAGTCATGGCTTTCCCCACAGAATTCTGGGAAGTGTAGTTTGATAAGGGTGCTGAGAGTTATTGAAAATGGAAATGGACTGCCTTCAAGTTGATCCCAACTTACGGCTACCCTATGAATAGGGTTTTCATGGTAAGCGGTATTCAGAAGGGGTTTACCATTGCCTCCCTCTGAGACTAGTCCTCCCCAGCAGGCTAGGGCCTGCTCAGCTTGCCACAGCTGCACAAGCCCGCCCCTTCCTTGTCTGCAACTGTCAGCTGGGAGGCAACTGGGCTCCTTGGGACTATGCAGCTTGCCCACGGCTGCACAGGTGGCAGGGCATGTAACCCCTGAGCCACTCATTGTGTGGGTGATCTTTAGCTGGCCCTTTACACCCAGGAGACACAAGCAGGGATTTGAACTCGCAGACTTTTTTTTTTAATAATTTTTATTCAAATTTTTCAAAAGACAAACAAAACAAAGTCAAACAACAAAAACATAACAATACAACAAAAGGAAAAAAAATAAAATAGTTGACTTTCCATTTGTCGCAGATCAGCTATAAGTATATAATATACATCAAACCTGTCCCTTAATATATACATACAGGATCACTTTTCTCCATAGGCTATCTTAGTTAATCGTCAAATCCCAATATCATTTTATTTTGATCTTTCAACAAAAAGTCTAAGAGAGGCTTCCATTCCTTAAGAAATGTGTCTGTCGATTTTTCTCTAAGTAAACATGTCAATTTATCCATCTCTACTAAGTCTATTAATTTCAATAGCCAGTCTTCCGTTGTTGGTGTTGATTCCATTTTCCACTTTTGTGCATATAATAATCTTGCTGTCGTAATCATATATAATATTATTCTTCCATATTTCTTTTCTATTTGTTTATCCATAAAACCCAATAAAAAAATTCTGGTTTTGACTGAATATCTTTAGAATTTTTTGCATCATCCTACCTATCTGTGCCCAAAATGATTTTGCCTTTTTACACAGCCACCACATATGATAAAATGATCCTTCTTGTTGTTTACATTTCCAACAAACATTAGAAACATTACTATACATTTTTGACAACTTTTCTGGAGTCATGTACCAATGATACATCATTTTATAGAAATTTTCTTTAAGATTATAGCATAATGTAAATCTCAAGCCTTTTTTCCACATATTTTCCCATTGATCCATTTGTATGTTATAACCAAAATTTTTTGCCCACTTTACCATACACTCTTTTACTTGTTCTTCTTCCATATCCATTTTCAGCAAGAGTTTATACATTTTCGCAATTGTATTTTCATCATTTGTACACAAACCTATTTCAAAATCAGATTTACTTATTTCAAACCCATACATTTTCTTGTCCATTTTATATCTTTCTAACAATTGTAAATAGGCAAACCATTGAGAACTATATCCTTCCTTTATCAGTTGTTCTCTCTCTTTTATTATATATTCTCCATGTACATTTTCTAATAGTTCTTGATAAGTTAACCATTTCTCTTTTCCAGCCATTTCTCTTCTGTAAAACGCTTCTTGACTTGAGACACATAATGGTATTTTCGAATAAAACCTTGGTTTATATCTATTCCATATTTTCAACAGAGGACGTCTTATAAAATGATTATTAAAGTCTACATTTACTTTTACTTTGTCATACCATAGATATCCATGCCATCCCCACTTCATGTTATGGCCCTCCAAATCCAATAGTCTTTTATTCCTCAATAAAATCCATTCCTTTATCCAGACTAAACAGCAGGCAGCAAAATAAAGTCTCAGATTTGGTAATCCCAGTCCTCCTCTTTCTTTGGCGTCTTGTAGTAATTTAAATTTAACTCTTGGTTTTTTTCCTTGCCATACAAATTTAGAAATATCTTTTTGCCATTGTTTAAAAGGTAAATCAGAGGATATTACAGGTATTGTTTGAAACAAAAACATCATTCTCGGTAATTCATTCATTTTTATCACAGATATTCTACCCATTAATGACAATTGTAGTTTATCCCATTTTAGCAGATCTTTCTTAATCTCTGTCCATAATTTTTCATAATTATTATGAAACAACTTTGAATTTTTGTCATAATGATACCTAAATATTTCAACTTTTTCTCTATTGTAAAATCTGTCTTGTCCATTAACTCTTTCTGTTCCCTTAAAGTTAAATTTTTCACCAACATCTTTGTTTTTTGATTGTTGATCTTAAATCCTGCTAACGGTCCAAATTCTTTTAATTTGTCCATCAATACATTAATTCCTTCCAAAGGGTTTTCTAATACAATTATCAAATCATCAGCAAATGCTCTCAGTTTATATTCTTCTTTTTTTATCTTTAATCCGGAAATCCTTTTATCTTGCCTTATATCTCTAAGCAGCACTTCTAAGACCAGAATAAATAGAAGAGGAGATAATGGACATCCCTGTCTTGTCCCCTTTTGTATTTCACATGAATCCGTTAAATCTCCATTAACAATTATCTGAGCCTTCTGAGATGTATAAATCGATCTAATCCATTTTATAAAATTGTCTCCAAAATCCATTTGCTCCAAAACCTGAAACATAAATTTCCAATTCAAATTATCAAATGCTTTCTCAGCATCTAAGAAAATCAAAGCTGCTTGTTTATCATTTCATTGTTCTAAATATTCCAACACATTCAAGACATTCCTGACGTTGTCACGTAATTGTCTTTTAGGTAAAAACCCCGATTGATCTTCCTGGATAAATTGTTGCAATATTATTTTCATTCTTTCTGCCAAAATCATTGTAAAAAATTTATAGTCATTATTCAATAGAGATATCGGCCGATAATTTTTTGTTTTAGTTAAATCTTGCTCCTCTTTAGGTATTAATGTTATGTTAGCATTTTTCCAACTATCCGGTATCTTTCCCTCTTGCAAAATAGAATTCATTGTATACTGTAAAGGTAGCAAGAGTTCTTCCTCCAAACATTTATAATACACTGCAGATAACCCATCTGGTCCTGGCGCCTTTCCTGATTTAATTTTGTTTATAGCTTCAGATATCTCTCTTGACGTGATAGGGCCATTAATAGCTTGTCTCTGAAAGTCTGTAATTTTAGGCAAATTCTGTTTAGATATATACTCTTCTATTTTTTCAGATGGGATTTCCTGACACTTGTACAATGTTGAATAATATTGATGAAAAATCTTTTTGATTTTTACATTATCTGTCAGCATCTCATCTCCTTCTTGTATCTTTAAAATAATATTTTTTTTGACGTTCTTTTCTTAATTTATATGCTAACCATTTCCCCGGTTTATTTGCAAATTCAAAAGTCCTTTGTTTAGCAAAATTTAGTTTCCTTTCAATTTCTCTAACTGTCAGCATTGATACTTGATTCTGTAACATTTTAATTTGATTTACAATAGAAACTTTAGTTGGATTCTTTTTCAATTCTTCCTGTTTTTGTTTTATTTCTTCCAAAATTAATTGCATTTTCTGTTGTTTCTTTTTTTAAATTCAGAGTTACATTTAATAAAATATCCCCTCATAAATGCCTTACTTGTATCCCAAACAATATTTTCATTTGTTCCTTTATGTAAATTATGTTCAAAAAACTCTTTTAATTTCTTCTTACATTCTTGTACTACTTTGTCATTCTGTAATAAAGATTCATTTAGTCTCCATCTAAATCCAAGATTTTTTTTTTTTGAAAGTTAATATCACAGGATTGTGGTCCGAAAAAGTTTTTGGTAATATATCTATTTTAAAAATATCTTTCACTAGATTTTTAGACATCCAAATCATATCAATCCTCGAAAAAGTTTTATGTCTTTCTGAAAAATAAGTAAATTCCTTTGCATTATCATTTATATATCTCCAGGTATCCACCAATTCTAAATTTTCCATCAATTCAAGCAAATCTTCGGTAATTTACCCTGTGTCTCTTTAATATTTTTTTCAGAAAGTCTATCAATTTTTGGTGAGATTACCCCATTCCAATCACCCATGACACACCAATGATCATATGAAAACTCTGACAATTTTTCCATAAGTCCTGTGTAAAACCTTGTTTTATCTTCATTGGGGGCATAAATACCCACTATCAAATTTTTTATGCCCTGTAAAGCAATTTCAACCCCCACAAATCTACCACTATCATCCAGTAATATCAATTTAGGAAGCAATTGTGGGTTAATGTAAAGAAGAACTCCATTTTTTTTTTAATCCAGCCGAAATAAATTCTTCACCCAAATTTTTACAAATCAAATATTTGGAATCTTTCTTCTTAATATGAGTTTCTTGTAAACAGATTATATCCAATTTTAATTTTTTCAAATAATGAAACACTTTCTCTTCTGCGCCGTGTTGGCTCCATTTATATTCCAAGTTAGATATTTGTAATCCATCTTTAAGCGTGTATTTTAAAATGTACCTGATGCTCCCTTTAATCCATCATCTTCCTTCCCCTCCTCTGCATGTTCCTGTTGACTTTGTTTCCCAGGAATTATATCCATATCTTTGAGTTTATCTTCTTCCATGTCTTTTGAAGCTTTTCTCAAGAAATCCCTTGCTTTTTGAACAGTATTCAATCTATATTTCTGTTGTCTGAATGTAAAAATCACTCCTTCTGGAACATCCCATCTAAATGGAATTTTGCATTGCTTAAGTTTTTCTGTAAAGAAAGCATATTCTTTTCTCTTACGTAAAAGTCTAATAGGAATTTCTTTCATTACCAGTATTTCCTTACCATCAATTTTAAAGGTATTGTTGAAGTGTTGTTGTAATACCATATCTCTGGTCGTCTTTTTTATAAAGTGAACAAGCACATCTCTTGGAATTTTTTTCATTGTTGCATATCTGGAATTAATTCTATAAACTTTATCTATTTCAAATTTCATCCGATCTTCATTCAAATCCAAAAATTTTACTAAGGCATTAACAATTTTATCTCTGATATCTTCACCTGTTTCCTCAGGGATTGCACGGAATCACAAACAATGTTCTTTATTTTTCAATTCCATCACAGCCATGTAGTCCAAATTTTTTTCTAATTCCAGATTTAATATATCTGTTCTATTCTCCAAGATTTGTACCTTTTCTTTAGTATTTTTTGCATCCTCCATTATTTCCCCAATTGTCCCTTTAATCTCACCCACTTGTATTTTAATTTGGTCTTTTATATCTTTCAATTCAGTTTTCATTTCTTGTTTTAGATCACTAATCCCTTCCATTATTTTTTGAATCATATCTGGGGGTATAACCCCTTCCTGTGGATCAATTGAACCTCTTCGCTCCTGAGCCTTAGCTGCTTTTCTAGTTGTCATTCTCAAAAGAAGCCTTTAATTTCTGATATTAACCACTGTTCCAAAACCTAGAGGCAGTCTATTTCTTTTTTTTTTCCTCCACCAACAAAAGAGTTAATATTCCAGGCCTGTTATTATAGTCCGGCCAGCACAGTTCTTATCTACGTCCAGGAATGCAAAACAATTCTGGTTCACAACACCAAGCAATTAGTAACATATACGAACAGCAGATTCGTCCAAAAAGAAATAATCCAAGGAGAAAAATAGTCCAAAATATATTTCCATCAAATAATAATTGCCTCTCATCCGTTTTTTAATCTTTATAACTCCAAATTCAGGCCAGATTTTTGTCGTAAAAAAAAAAAATTGTTTACATTTTCTTTCTTCCTTAATTATATTTAACAGAGAAAAAGTATGACTCACCGAGATTTCTAAATTGCTGATTCGTAAACAAATCCCTTTTACTGTAGTAATTTAAGCCAAATGATAAGATTTAGACAGAAGGAGGCTCGCTGGTTAAGAACGTTTTTAAGAAGAAGAAAAAAACGCCTCGCTTTTTTTCAGTACAGCTTGTTGGAAGTCCTGACCCCGTCTTCAGCCGATCGGTATGCCTTCTTATCTCAGGGAATTCCTGATCAATTCCAGCCGCCGACAGCTCAACGAAGTCCTGTGGAAAATCTGATCGGTTCACCTTTACCTTGGAGAACATTTAAGCCAGTCAAAGTTTCCTCTTGGCTGGCTTTTAAACTGAAAAAAGCTTCCTCTGAGGCAGAGATCTCTCAGAGACAACCACCAGCTGGGCACTCACTTCCGGGAAGTCGAACTCGCAGACTCTTGACTCCCAGTGAGGCTGTCCTCCCCACTGTGTTATACCATTAGGAGACCCCTATTCCCCTCATAGAACTACAATCCCAGAGTGCTTTAACAGTCAGTCCCTCTTCCCAGAGAGCTCTGTGAAGGGAATAGGGGTCTCCTAACAACTACAGCTCCCAGAATTCTTTGGGGGAAGCCATGACTATTTAAAGTGGAGTAGTAGTAGAATAAATGCATGGTGTATATGTGGCCTTAGAATGCTGAGCAAGCCTCAAATCTCCCACCAGAAAGGAAGACTTATGTGCTCATCCGGCTTGCTTCCTGTTTGCTATGTGTCCTGTACCTTTATACCCTTATGCTCTTATATAGTGTATATATTATATAGAGTTATACGATTTCTTCCCTCCCTCTTTTTTTCAACCACACTTTTCCAGGAATTAATTTCCCTTACAGACCAGCACAAAAAAATCCATTGTTAAATATATATATTCCCCATTTTAAAATGGAAAGCTTTTGTTTAAATAACTTTTCCCATGGGTTTGGGACCAATCCTATGTATATTACTCTTTACCACTGTAGCATAACCAAGTGTTTAGAATTTGTTTTCTTATGTTCCTGAAAGTTATGGGTTCAAGTCTAAAATATTCTTATCCTGGAGAGAGGGATCCTTTCTGCTTTACCCAGCTATATATATTTTATCCATTGGACTGAGAAAGTTAAAGGTGGGCATTAGTTGTACTTCCCTAAATGACACTTGACATTTTGGAACTGTTGTTTGACATAGCCAAAACAAGGCCCACAAAATGAAAAGTATTTTTAAAAAATCAGTTGTTTGAGGGGCAATAATGATTAGAAGACTTCTATGAATTTAAAGAGCAGAAATATTATTTGTTATACTTAATGTATGATGGATTTTGCATTTCTAAGAACATCTGTTTCTTTTCTAAACCTACAAATAGATCTCTCTTATATGACATAACACCTTAACCATCCCAGTTTAAATGGCTGTCCAGCATTCTTACCTTGGAGAGCCAATGTGGTGTAATGGTTAGAGTGTTGGGCTATGACCTGGGCAACCAGGGTTCAAATCCTCACTCAGCCATGAAGCTCATTGGGTGACCTTGGGCCAGTGACTACCTCTCAGCCTAACCTACCTCACAGGATTGTGATTAAATGAGGAGAGGGAGAACCATGCACTGTATTATTATTATTTATAACACCTCTTCCACCAAAGGGCGGCACACCAAACATGTGCAATTAAAATAACAATACATAAAATAACTCCAATATCAACCATTGTCGTAAAAGGCACCTAGCGCCATCACCAAAACCAAATCATACATTCTCCTACAAACCAAGTTCCCATCCCAAGCTCATTTGTTTACTTCGGCAAATCAAAAAGGAAGGTTTTCAAACCCTTCCAAAAATGGGTAAAATCCTCCTTCAGCTGAAGCATGTATGCCACCTTGAGCCCACTGGAGAAAAGGTAGGATATAAATGCAATAAATACAATACAATACAATGGACTTTGACTGTGATTCTCTCTTTGCAGAATATTTCCAGTCTCAGTTATTATCATTTTCTCCCAATTTGGATTATCACAATCCTGACATCCCGGAGTGGAGAGAAGATATTGGCAGAGTGATCAAGAGAGCCCTGGTGCAGGTGAGTACTCACAGGCAGTCCACTGAATAATAAGGGTCATTTTCTTAAATACTAAGTGATCTGTTGCAGGCTAATTCAGAGAACAAACATTTTAGTTCACAATTATCAGCCACCCCAACTTTTTTAAAAAGCCAAGTACAGCATCAAGGAGGACGTTGTATGAAATAATGTAATTATTGTCTATATAAATATTTTACAACACTTTCCAGAACACAGCAAACCCCTTCAATAAAATGCAGTTGAGTTGAGTTTATTATTGACCTTATGCTGAACAAGAGGCTTAAAAAAAATCCATCATCTTCCTAGTACAGCAAATGTTTGGCAATCTTTGTCTCATCCATCCTCCTAGCAACTCTGGATGGCAGATCATCATTATTTACCATTTTATAGATGAGGCAATGGGGAGACGAGTTGGTAATTTCTCATGTTTCCAATGAATCTAAATTGTCCATGACCTTTGCCTTTATGTTTCTGTTATTCAAGATCAACATATTTTCAGACTTCTGGGCCACGCTGGTTAATCAACTTAAGAGAGGCTATTCTAAGGACTCCATCTTTTTTTCATTTCTAAAACTGTGTCCTATTGCTTCCACTTTAGAAAAGGTTGTACTGCAAGAATTGGTTGGGCACACATATGCATAGTCTGCTTCCCCCTTTTGGGATGACATTTTGGTCACTTTTTATCTCTGTCCTTTTAGAAAGATTTTATTCTTTTGTAAATTTCTGAGTTCCCCTGAGCCTGCTCATACCTCCAGCATGCATGTGGCTACATAACACTCACCTCGTGAAATTGGGGGCAGGAGGAAAGAGAATGATATAAAGGTAACCAAACTGTAAAGCTGGATCAGGGAATACTTATTGTTAAGACCTTCAGATATGTTGTCTCTGTCTCAAATGTCTTTTTTATTATTATTTATTGCTTTTTATTTCAGATGACTCATGTTTATGTTACCTTTTAAGATTTGCTTGGCATACTGAATTATCGTACTCAATAAACACAGTGTGAAAATTTGCAGGTTTTTGCCTACTTGCTATCCCACCTTGGGAAAATGTGCTTGGTATAATTTAATGATATCTCTGCTCCCTTTGATCAAATACATCCCTGCTGCTCAAGGATAGATAGATAAATAAATAAAAAAATGAGGGGAGCTTCATTTTCAGCATCCTGCAAAGAAAGTTTGCCAGTAGTACATTGCTGAAATACACCTGACTCCAAAAACCTTTTGGTCTGCCGTAGCCCAGTCGCATCCTCTCTTTGCATATGAAGATTTATTATCAACTATATACAGCTGAGGAAAACAATGTGGCTTGATAACTATTTGTGTAAACTAAAAAGTGTATGTTTTGAAAGGTACAATAAACTCCCTATTCAGCTACTGGTGTTCTTTTTAGATACTGTTTTTCAGTTTATGTCGCCTTTTGAATAAAGTACAGTGTAACCCATTTATGAATAAACAGTGAAACAGTGAAAAGCTGGCATCCAAAAATGTATATGAGTGTGAATGTGTGCATTTCATGTGTATGTTCTTTTTGAATTCTTGTCCACCACCAATCCAGTTCCGTTTTGGATTTACCCAGACCTTTCCAGGGTCTGGGCCAATTCAAAATGGATCTGTTTCAGGCTGCAAAAGTTCCATTATTGCCCCTGCTTCCAAAGCCACCAAGGCAAAGAGTTGCTGAGAGGGCTTCAGAGAACTGCCATAGTCATGCTTCAGTCCCCAAATGCAGCTATGAGCATGCTCCTCATTTTTGGCATTCCTGAATATTGTCATGCATGTTTGTAGTAAGAACATAAGAATATAAGGAGAGCCTCCTGGATCATGCCAGTGGCCCATCTAGTCCAACATCCTGTTCTCACAGCTGCCAACCAGATGCCTATGGTAAGCCCACAAGCAGGACCTGAGCACTGCAGCACTCTCCCCTTTTGCAGTTTCCAACAACTGGTATTCAGAAGCATATTGCCTCCAGCAGTGGAGCTAGAACACAGTCGTCAGAGTTAGTAGCTATTGATTAGTAGCAATATCAAAGCCTGACGTTCTTTCTTAGTGGTTCCTGAGATCCCTCTTCACCATCTCCCAGCTCAGTTAACTCTTTTCTGTCAAATCTGACTCTTTTAACAGCAATCACATAGCAAACTCACAGCACTATTCACATAGTTCAGAAATCAGATGTACTCTGATTTAATGAGAGTTGGAATGGGCTTAATAATTCAAGTGAACAAGGTGAGTGCTTGCAGTGAGAAACACAGTGGCACTGAGAATCTTAAATAACAGAAGGTCAGATGGGGGCAGACTTCAGGCTGGTAGGATCCACTTTGTTTTTTGCTAGAACCAGAGCTTGGGAAGTTCGTTTTAAAAAGAAACTAGTTCTACTTCACCATGTCCAGAAAGGAACTAATTTCATCTCTCTTTACAAAATAAGCTAATTCAGTTCATAGTTCATTTCATGTTCATCCAAATGATTCTTGCCATTTTTGTTCAGCATTCAGAATGCTACAAGTTGCTGTGCTAAAGTATAAAACATACTTAAGATGACAAAGAAAACAAAACACACACCTAGTGAAAAGTGAATTCTTAATTTATTTTTTCCAACAATTTAAGATATGCAGATGATACCATACTACTGGCAGAAACCAGTAATGATTTGAAATGAATGCTGATGAAAGTTAAAGAGGAAAGCACAAAAGCAGGACTACAGCTGAACATCAAGAAGACTAAAGTAATGACAACAGAAGATTTATGTAACTTTAAAGCTGACAATGAGGGCATTGAACTTTTCAAGGATTATCAATACCTCGGCACAGTCATTAACCAAAATGGAGATAATAGTCAAGAAATCGGAAGAAGGCTAGGACTGGGTAGGGCAGCTTTGAGAGAACCAGAAAAGGTCCTCAAATACAAAGATGTATCACTGAACACCAAAGTCAGGATCTTTCAGACCATGGTATTCCCAATCCCTATGTATGGATATGAAAGTTGGACAGTGAAAAAAGCGGATAAGAGAAAAATCAACTCATTTGAAATGTGGTGTTGGAGGAGAGCTTTGCTCATACCATGGACTGTGAAAAAGGCAAATAATTGGGTGTTAGAACAAATTATACCAGAACTATCACTAGAAGCTAAAATGATGAAACTGAGGTTATCATACTTTGGACACATCATGAGAAGAGCTGATTCACTAGAAAAGACAATAATGGTGGGAAAAACAGAAGGGAGTAGAAAAAGGGGAAGGCGAAAGAAGAGATGTATTGGTTCCATAAAGGAAGCCACAGACCTGAACTTACAAGATCTAAACAGGGCAGTTCACGACAGATGCTCTTGGAGGTCACTGATTCATAGGGTCGCCATAAGTTGTAATCAACTTGAAGGCACATAACAACAACCACCAGTTTTTAAGTTTAAAGGCCCAAACAACCTAAACGAATAAAACAATAACACATGTAAAAGAATGAACTTGTAGATTTAACTAAAATCATTCAAAGTTCTACTCCAAAACAAACTTAATTCCCGTTCAGTCCACCTGGCAATAATACAACTTTCAGGTGTAGTTCAGAGATTTTTGAACTAATTCAGTGAACTTTGTTAATGCCAAACACTGACTAGAACCCTGATATCCACCTACCAGATTCTGATACAAAAGATATACATGTAAAATGAGAGAATTCCAAACCCAGGAATTTGTTTTGAGTACTATAACCAAATGGACCAACAGCTTCCTTCCCCAACCCCCACTTTCTTAATTTCAGCAGTATAAGGGGGTCATTTTGTTGTTGCCATTGTTAAACGATGGGGTGTCAGAACTCCTTGCTGATCTACTTCAAATCACCCATAGGTCTACCAGTAGATTCTGATCTATCTTCTGTCCATCCCTTCAGTTATATATCTGTTCTTCCAGGTAACAGGATATGACCACAACTTCCTTTATAATTTTTAAGGCTCACTGAGAAGGTATGTGTGTATGCCTTCAAACCAACAGTATATTGAACCCAACATTTAATTTTTTTTTCTTTCATATTAGAACTCATACCAGAAGGTGAACAAAGGATCTAAATACAGTTACGATTACTACTAATCCTCCTGCTGGTCCTCTTCTTTAGGTGACTGGGATCCCTGATGAACAAGTTTTGGTGGCTGTGTTCTCTGGTTTGCCCACCTCTGCAGAACTCTTCATTCTACCCCATCAAAACACATCAGAGAGAAGGAAAGGCAATGAAGGTGACCTGGAGCAGGTAAGAAGAATCCTTCTCATCTTTCACATATTCCAGCTACTAACATTGAACACCTTGTGGATTGTAGCAAGTCAACACAGTGATAGTAATTTCATTGGATTATTCTAAATGTTCCCTGTGTCAGGTCCTAGAAATTGAATGGTTTAGAGATTTAAATAGTTAAACAAATATGGTGCACTTTATTTAACTTCTGTTATAGTCATATATTAATTGAAGCCTCTGGCAGGATTTAACTTCCCATTAGTAATGTTCAGCTACTTTTTAACTTTTTAAAAAATGATATTGAAATTGGATAAGAGTTGGATGAACATGGCAGATTTCTACTCGCATATATGCTGAATTTGATAGGGTTGTGGTCACTGTTTTCAAGCAGATGGACCTAGCTTACATATTGCATCAGATCCTGACCACACTTCCGAGAAAATGAAGAGTTGTCTCTTCCATTGGCAGCTCCATGATTAACTGTCCTAAGGGCACAGCTATTTGTTTCATTTATATGTAGGCACAGCTATTTATTACATATGCGTATTTCATTTATTATATCTTCATTTGAAACATGTTTAATCCTTAACAGATATCAGAGCATTAATCAGTAGGCACAACTAAACTAGTCATGCCAGAATAAAATACAACACAAATGCATTCTTCCAGCCTGCCCTAGAGAAGAATTTGCCCCACCACTCCCATTGCAAGGAAAGGAAGACATGGGCTTCTTCTATTGGTCAGGGTATGACTGCATCATTTGCCAAGTGGTGTGTCTTCTACCTATCCCTTTCTAGTCACCCATAATGGAGGTAGAGTACATGTTTTGGAGTTGTTTCCCACTGCTGGCCTTGGGGGTGCCTTTTTTTGCCTACTTCATACTCCCAGCAGTTCTTGGGTTGGTGGTTTTATTTTGCTGATTGTCATGCTTATTGGTCACAGCAAGTAGACTGTGCTGGCAGGGTTGGTAAAATAAAACAGGCTACCGTGGTGAACAGTCTCCAGTACCTACATAGCAAAGGGACCTACTTTGTGCGACCAGCTGGCTTGAGGAGATGGGGAGGGGAATACCCTTTGTGCTCTGGAGGCTTCACCTTTTTGAAAGGTGGGTGGAGCAAACAGGTGGGCTGCACTTCGCACTGCCCTGTTGGCAGTCAGTGCTGCCGTGGTTCACATTTGGGCAAGCAGACGAACAGCAGGGACAAGGTATTTACAGAAGAAGTTTGCTCAGTGGGTGGAACTGCAATACTAACTTCCTATCAGCTTACCAGGAGGGAGGGGACAGGGAGGTCAGGGCAGTGCTGTTGCACCCTCATAGCCAATAACCCACTCCTGCTGTGAGCCCACACTGTGCAGACCTCCCCAGTGCCTTGCTGCTCCCCCTCTTTGTCCCAGTAAGTGGCAGCAACCCCGCTGCCGAGAAGAGAGTCTACCCCTCCTGGCATGCCTCTTCTGGGTATTTGGCTCCCAAGCCATTTAAGGCTTAAAATGTAAGCACTAGCATCATGCAGTTTTGTATTTATCATTTACCCAGTCAATTTGAAGATAGTTGTAATCGCCCATTACTTTAGTTGACTTCCTGAATTCTTTGTTGCATTTCAGAATCACCCATGTATTGGAGTCTGTGCTCTTTTTGAAATACAGAGCTCCTCCAAGTATGACCTCCTTTGTCCTTTCTATAGAATAGATGTCCAAGGATAACTGTTTCCCATTGATTTTCACTGTTTCAACAGACTTCTGACATGCCCACTATATCAATATTATCTTTCAGTGCAAGGCAACTACTGTAATTACAGTAACTAGATTCAGTGGAGGATATTGTATTTTAATAGGTGTAGAATATGGAATTTCAGCAAATGCAGCTTTTCTAATCCTTGCACAATAAGTGTATATCTGACAAAATTTGCTCTTCTATAAACCCCCCAAAAGCATAGGATTACTTTTCTCCTTTGCATTTGGTCACTCTAATTGTAATTTACCTATCCAGTTTTCATGCTTCTAGATGGTATGAGTATATCATGCCAGTGATTTTACCAGTTCATTTCTGGGCTCAATTCAAAGTGCCCATTGCAGCTTTTGATCAGGAGGCCTGAATAAACCCATCTCCAGGTGCCCTTACCTGGACTTTAAGATCTTTTTATATCCTTTCCCAGGTGCCCAGGCCAGGTGAGGTATGGCAATGTTGACACCCTTGCTTGAAATGGCCTCCGCAGAGAGGCTCATCTGGTGTTAGGGTTGCCAGGTCCATGGCCTGAGACTGATCCTGTATCTTTAGGAGAAGAGGTCAGCCAAGTGCAGCTGTTCTTGCAACTCTGTAATGGGAAAAACCACAAGGTGAAGTTCTCCCTTCCCCCTGTACAACTTTTAAAGATACAGAAGACCTCTTGGTTGCCAGTCCCTGGCATCAAGATAGCATCTCACTGTGAACTAGGTAATAACCTATCTAGACAATGAGCTTGTTCTTACCCTTCATATATCTGTCCCTCTGTCCTCATCTTCTATCCACTCAATTATTTTTCCCTTTGTGCACAGTTGTCAGGTTTCCCCCCCCCTCAATGTATCAACCTTCTATTAAGTTATCATGAGGATTTTTTTTCACCCTCCTTTAGTTCCCCCCCCATACTTGTACTCAGGCAAGCCTCTGGGTTACCGTAATTCTGCCAGTACTTCTCTCTCCTGCATTGGTAGTGTGGTTTTGGCTGTGTAAGGATGAGCACAGGAAGATGAGTTGTGCTCAGTTTCTGCTTGGGTGCTTCCCATAAGCATTTGGTTCATGGCCTTTGTGAAAACAAGGTGCTGGGCTAAGTGTACTACTGGCATCATCCAGCAAGCTCTTCTTATGTTTTTAAGACTCCAGACAGTATTAGTATTTGGATATGTTGTCCCCTTTAAAGGTAATTTTCCCATGACATAGTACAGTCTAATTTTATGAAAGTTCCCCTTTGTCTAATTCCCAAGTAGGGTAGCCAGAGGAAAACGAGGTCAGGACTCCTGCATCTTTTAATATAAGAGAGGCACCTCTGGTCTGCAGGCCCATGAGGCCATTTCTCTAAACCACTTCTTACGTGGAACCTCATCAGGTGTGGTGCTTCTGGTTATTCCTTTGCAAGTGAGGCTTGATGACAGCATTGAACAGCTGATCAGAGCTGACACTTAGTCCGACTGGGGTCAGCTGCACTAGAGAGTTCCCCATTGTATGACAAGCTACACCTGCTGAAATTCTCTCTTGTACATGTCTCTTAAAGGTACTGGAGCCCTGTCCTATTTTTCACCAGGCCACTTTACTCCGAAGTGAGTGTGCACTTGATTGCAGCCAGGCAGCCCACTCTTATGTACATTGACTTGGAAATAATCTCCCTTAGGCCTAGAAGCTTACAGCTGATCAGTAGTGGCCAGTGTGGTGTGGCAGATCAGCTGAACTCCTGACACCAGTTCTCTGCAGATTATCTGGACAGGGCTGGGGTAGGGCAGGGCAGCAGCCAGTTTGGAACTGTGCAGATGCACCACATTGGCTCCACTTTGTGACCTCACCACCGGCCTGCCCCATCCCAGCCCTGAACAGGAGAACTGCAGCAACATTGGTATTGGGGGAGGATCTTCATGGCTCCATCCCACTTCATCGACCACTGCTGTAGCTGGCTGAAGCATTACATTTTTAATGTAAGTCTAAGATTTTCTAAAGCCCCATTCAGACCTTCAGCGGGACAAAATGGATTATGCATATACAAGTGTCAGGTTTATGCATAATTGTACTTGTACATGCATATAATCTCTTCAGAACTTCAAACGATTATGCATAGTTTGGGAGCAGGGTTTGCTGCTATGATTCTGCTTTCCCATGCATGGTCTTCTACCCATACTGAAAGTCTGAAAGTGATTTGAGGGGACACATATTACTGCATAGTGAATGATACAAGTCCATGTTTGAAAACACATGTTATCATACAAGTACATTCTTCAAACAAGCAGGATTGGTTGCAGCTCTCTATTGAGAATACACTCAGTCAGAATCCACTTAGGATATAGCATACAAACTGTATCTAGAAGTTTCAGTGGCCATTTACTTAAATAGGTGATTACAGTGATAAATAGCAGCTGTGATATTAAGGTGAGACTGGAGTAATGAACAATAAGCTTGCTAAAGCTTCCATGCAGAAATTAACTAGTGATTAAATCAGCAGTATCACTTCTGGAGGCTTTGTGGGGAGCAGGAAGTATAAAAAGCCTTTGCAGCAAAATCCAGTTACTTTTGTTGGTGGTCTGCCAAATAGCCTGTGGATGTCAGCTCAATAACCAGTAATAATCCTTAGCATTTCTGTAGTGCATTTCTAAAGTGCATAATAGTGCTGAAAGTTCTCAAGTGAGAACTTGTGATGCAGAAACAAGGGGCAAAATGGGGATAATTTTAGGGGTCTGGGAAAATTTGCCTCAAGGTCTTGGGGCTGTGCCCTGTCCCCTTGTGGTGGCAGCAGAAGCAGCTGCAGTTTATTGTTTATTTTTATTTGAAATGTTTTTGTTCCAATGCAAAAGTGGTAAAAGTAACAGCAAAACTCCTATTTTGCCCACCCACAAGTGGCCTAGGAACATAGAACCATAGAATAGTAGATATGGAAGGGGCTTATAAGGCCATCAAGTCCAATCTCTTGCTCAATGCAGGAATCCAACTTAATGCATACCTGACCGGTGGCTGTCCATTTGCCTGTTCACCTCCAGTGTTGGACAGCCCACCACCTCCCTAGGTAATTGGTTCCATTGTCATACTGCTCTAACAGTTAGGAAGTTTTTCCTGATGTTCAGTCAAAATCTGGTTTCCTGTAACTTGAGCCCATTATTCCGTGTCCTGCACTCTGGGATGACTGAGAAGAGATCCTGGCCCTCCTCTGTGTGACAACCTTTCAAGTACTTGAAGAGTGCTATCATACCTCCCCTCAGTCTTCTCTTTTCAGTGCCCAGTTCTCTCAGTCTCTCCTCATAGGGCTTTGTTTCCAGTCCCCTGGTCATCCTTGTTGCCCTCCTTTGAGCCTGTACTAGTTTGTCTGTATTCTTCTTAAGGTGTGATGTCCAGAACTAGTTGCAGTACTCAAGATGAGGCCTAACCAGTGCCAAATAGAAAGGAACTAGCACTTCACACAACTTGAAAACTATACTTCTGTTAATGCAGCCTAAAATAGCACTTGTCTTTTTTTTTTTGCAGGCACATCACACTGTTGGCTCATATTCAGCTTGTAATCAACAACAATTCCAAAATCCTTCTCACATGTGGTATTTCTGAGCCAAGTATCCCCCATCTTATAAGTGTGCACATGGTTTCTTTTTTCTAGGTGCAGAACTTTGCACTTATCCCTGTTAAATTTCATTTTGTTGTTTTCAGCCCAATGCTCCAGTCTATCATGTTGAATTTTGTTTCTGTCCTCCAGGATATTAATTATTCCTCCCAATTTTATATCATCTGCAAAATTGATAAGCATTCCCTGCACCTCCTTTCAGATTTGATAAGCATTCTCTGCAACAATGCTTGTTGAGAAATTGCATCACTCTTGTGTAGTTTTCCAGGGAGGGAATGGTGGACAAGGTTTCAGGAGGATAAAATAGTCTCTGAAATGTCCAAAATGACCTCTTAGTCCTTTGCCTGCAAAGCTGGTAAAGATTTTGGGGTGAGTGCAGAGGGAACATTTTTTGTTGAGCCCTAATTCTTTGTAATCATTACAGCAGGCCTGTTACTGTCATTTGTCTTCAGACGGCAATTTATTGTTTTCCTGATGTTTCCTTTCCTGATAATGTCTGCACTTTATTTGATCTTTCACATGGTATAGAAGTTACGTCTGGAAATCCAGCAGAATATAGTGGACGTTAAGTGTTCATTGCCATGTTAATTGCTTCCAGAAAAAAATCCATTTGCAACCTCATTAACCTAAAGTGATCAAATATGGGGCAGTATACCCTCATACAGTTATTTTATGCCATTTTCATGGGTGAATCATGGAGAAACAGAAGTGTGCATGTGCAGAAATGGTGGGGGAGTAGCAACTTGTGAAGATGTTCATTGTTGTGTCACACCACACTAGGGATGGGATCCGTTGGCCAGTGCTGGTTCAAAAGCATTCCATCAACCTAACAGACTCATTCTGGATTTGCTAGCCACTGTTACTGACAACAACAACAAAGCTTTACTGCATATAGCCATAGGCCTTTGCAAAATACAAAAGGTTTTACAATAAAAATAGGGTTAAAACATCAAATAGACTAAAATAGGCTGGAGTTAAAGAGAAATCACATGGTGTTATAGGTCTTAATGTGGCACGCTCGGAGCTTCTTGGCGGCCAGTGCAAAATTAGCCACGGAAAGTGTTACTTGTTTAGCATTATCACCTTGAAGCTCCACTATCAACTCCCGGGAACAATTGCTGGGTCACAAGTGGATGTATGAGGCCAGGAATTTCCTTCTAGGGTCCTCATACAATGGGCAGTGTAACAGATAATGGAAGATGTCTTTTATACAGTTGCACCCATAAATGCATCTCCGTTCCTTGGTTGAAATCCCCAGGTATCTCCCATCGAGGAAGGCTGAGGACATCATTTGGAACCTGAGTTCCGTGAAAGCCCTATGAACGGGGGTGTATGACAGCACCTCGAAGTAGTGTGATCTGGCATGATTAACTTTGAATGGGGGTACCAAGGGGAAAAGGGGGCAGCAGTGATAGTTGTCCGATCTTGACACGTGTCGTAGTCAAAGATCCAATTCCTAAGGGCATGTGGACTGAGGCTTAGGAATTCCCTCATGGACAGATTGTACATCTCCAGCTTTACTTGGCACTGGTGAGACCACCCCCCGTTCCTGAGCTGCTCCGACCAACAGAGTTTGGTGAGAGAATGCTCATCCATCATATATATTCTGTGCCAGTATCTAAGATAGGCTATGTCAATTCTGGCTGCGAGAGAAGGGAGACCAAGCTCTGCTCTGAGGTGAGCTACAGGGGCCCCATGGGGGAGTCCCAATATCTGTCTCATGAACTTATTTTGGAGGGCCTCTATCTCGTGTTTGACAGTTTCCCCCCACAGTTCTGCCCCATAGAGTATGTGAGCTAAAGTTTTAGCAGCAAGACCTTGAGTGCAGGATTAACAAGTTGGCCCCCTCTTGCATAGAAAAACCTCCTGAGCTGACCTAGCGATCTATCACCTGAAAGTTTAATTGCCTTCATGTGAGGCTTCCATGAGAGTTTCTCACTGAAGCACAGTCCTAGGTATTTTAATAGATGGGACTGTTCCAGTTGGTGCCCATTAAGGACCCAGTTGGAGTTGGGCCTCCTCTTGCCAAAAACCATGATCTTGGTTTTGGAATGATTGACTATCAGATGCTGCTCCTTGCTGAAAGTACTGAGCCGGGCTAGCATCCTTTTAAGTTCAATTTTATTCAGGGATAGTAAAACCAGATCATCAGCATAAAGCAATAATGAGGTCTTACGACTGCCAGCTGATGGAGGAAAAAAAGAAAGGGAGGCCATCCCAGGAATGATTTTATTGATGTAGAAATTAAATAAGAAAGGGGCCAAGATGCATCCTTGCTTTACTCCTCTCTCAACCTGTATGGCACAAGATAAAGTACCTTGCAGGCCCACACGGACCCACAAGGTGTTAGCCTGATGGAGGGACTGAATGAGCCAGAGCAGTCTTTTGTCGATATTTGTCTGGTCCAGTTTGTGCCATAAGAAGTCCCTATCTATTAAATCAAAAGCTGAGGTGAAGTCTACAAAGGCCGCAAAAAGGGACTTATTTGGGCCCTTAATGGTTTTACATATTAGGTGCTGCAAAACAAATGCGTGGTCTATAGTACTCCTGCCCTTCCTAAATCCTGCTTGTTCCTCATGAAGAATAGAGTGGCTAGTGTCCCACCTGAGGAGCTTATTTAAAAGGTAGTGCCCGTAAAGTTTGGAGGTCACATCCAGGAGGCTGATAGGTCTATAATTTCGGGGGTCTACACTCTGACTGATCCTTCCTTTTTTTTTTTTTTGCTTGGAAAAAAATTTGATGATTAATATCGATATTTTTAAAGGAAATATTGATATTTTGAAGGAAATGTCTATATTTCCTTTAAAATATTATATTTTGAAGGAGGTATTGATATTTTAAAAGGAAATATTGATAAATTATCATTCTTACAATCAATGTTATAGAGGCAGATTTTTTTTAAAAAGTCCATTTTCAAAAACAGTAGTGGAAATTCGCTACATTAAAATTTGTTCCTCAGCGATTGAGAATAAGCAAATTAATGGGAAATTCCATACCAAATCTGAGTGGAATTTTAGCACATCCCTATACCACGCCCACTGATGTGAATGAAATTTAGTGCAACATGGCAGTATATTGGTCTAAATGCCACAATTCCATAATGCAACAGGTACTGCAGTGTAGAAGGAATGTTAAAAATTGGAATAGAAGCGCTACCATTATAATCAGTAAAACTAACACAATAAACCCATGTCTGAATGCAGCCGGAATGAGTGCATAGCACAGAGATTTCAGTATTTTAACATGTACACTACACCAGTTCTTATATAGCTTCTGCAAACTGAGCAGGATCCCTTTATCATGCCAAATCATTAAAGAACATGCAGATGTTCAAAATGTTTTAGTATCCCCCAATGGAGTTAGCTACTTAACTTGATGCTGTCAAGATCATGAGGTTTAAAAGATATCTGCATGATAGAGTTGCACTATGCAGCACTTATATCTAAACATTTATAATGTAGAGTCTTGAGAAGCTAAGCTTTGAAGTTTGAAAGACTATTTCTTTCCCTAATAAATGCAGATTTAGGCTTGAAAGGTTACAGACAATGTTTTTCTTCCAACTCAGCAATGGTGATCTGAATGTGGAAGCAAGTTTCTGCAGGCAGATTGTCAGGATATATATCAAAAGTATTAAAGTGTAAGGACATTGGGTGGTATTCACCTAAAAAGTTGTGTTAGTGCTAGCACAATGGAATTTCCCCATGTCCTCCCCTTAAGCATGCTCTGTGTTGTCCCCATATCTGCTCTGGAAGGTTGGGAGAACTCCCAGAACAAATTTAATGGGCACATGGGGAGGGGGGAGGAGAGGAGGAGACTGCTTCATTATGCAAGGTGAAATCCTTGTGCTGACAGAACAATCTGCTTGGTGCTGTGTTGAATGCAGCCCATTGCCTTGGATCCTAAGAACCACAAATGGAAGGAAGCTTGCAAAAGGGAAATAATTTCCCATTTCCTCCTTTCCCCTACAGCACCCCAGACACCCCTAGAAATCCTGCCCAGAGGGTTGGGAGACCCTCCTGAACAGTGTGGGGTGAAGTATGGGGATTAGAGTGGGAAACCAAGCAGACAACCCTTATGCGAAGGGAATTGTAAGGATGTTGAAAGTTTTGAGTTACATGAAGTCTGTATATAATTGACAGCAGTTTATGTTTGATTCAAAACTAAACCAATAGATAATTGTCACTTTAACACCTGGCTGTGTCAAATATGAATAACTTCATGTTATGTTATATAAACATTTCTCTATGTGGTGAGAATAATTTGAACAGAAATGGGATTTGCAGCCAAATGTTGCCATGTGGAGTAGTACAAATAAAGTTTCCAGCTACTCCATTTTTGGTTTTCTGTCCCATCCCCCTCCAAAGTCTCTAAGCATTCTGTGTCCACGGATCATCCTTAGTCATCACTGAGCTGTTCTCGATTTTCTCCCTTAGGGATTTTTTTCCTTAAAAAATGGCACTTTTACCAATCTTGAGGTTCCCCCAACCCGGCTGCTAACCTCCCTTTGTGTGTGCCATTTTTGCTACATAAGGACTGGCACTGAGAGAATGACTTTGCAATTAGCATATATGATGTGTCTGGGAATTCTTTCTGTAGTTTCTCAAGTGCTACTGTTTTTGAATATCTCATTGTTTCTTTAGGCTGTTGAAATCCTCTTCAATGCTTTGAATCAGAACCTGGTCCAATTTGAGTTAAAGCCTGACGTGGAAGTCATTGTGTACGTCACTCAACTAACATTAGGTAAGCCAACAAAGTAGTCAAAGGTCTATGGGATGCATCATAGGTCTTCTAGGAAGAAAGCCAAACAAGGGCACCATTGTAATTGTTTGCCTTCTGGCTTTGGGCACTACACATTAAGATGAATTCCAGCAATCTAGCTAGAGGAGCCTTGAAAAGGTTCCAGTTTAAAGGAAGCCAAAATCAGGGTGAGGGCAAGTTCCTGTAAAATTTACTCGGATATCTTACCTGTTTTTAAGAGTTCCCTTCCAAGTTTGTAGATGATGATGATGATGTATATCCCACCCTTCCTACCAAAGTAGCCCAAGGGTGGCAAACAACAAGAAAAACATCTTTAAAACATTTTAAAAACATTTGCAATACAGATACAAGTCTCTACTTGTTGAAAGAGCAATGTCTTCAGTAAGCACCAAAAAGACAACAGACAGCACTTAATATTTGTCTAATATTTAAGGGGAAGGAATTCCAAAGGGTAAACGCCACAACACTAAAGACTCAATTCCTATGTTGTGTGGAATGGATCTCCTGATGAGATGGTAACTGCAGGAAGTCCTCACCAACAGAGCACAGTGATTGACTGGATATAGAAGGGATGAGACAATCTTTTGGGTATCCTGGTCCCAAACTGTATAGAGCTTTACATACCAAAAGCAGCACCTTGAACATAGCCTGGAAGCTAAGAGGCAGCTAGTATGATTCTTTCAGCAGTAGGGTAACATGTTAACAATAACCTGCCCCAAGAAGCAGTTGAGATGCTGCATTTTGCACCAACTGCAGAGTCTGGGCCAACCTCAAGGGCAGCCTCACATATTAGTACAGTAATACTTCAGTTAAAGAAGTACATATGTTCCTGAGCATTACTTCCCACACCACAAAAAAAGAAGATAAGTTCAACATATTTCCGCAAACTTTTTATTCAAAACTATCAATTCACATGTCTGCAATGAAACAACCAGGCCTTGCATACAGACCACTTGAAGGCTTCTTCCAAAATGAGTGCAGATGGAGACGAACTCCTGGTGGATGCAATTACACACTGGTAAGCGCCTATGGTAAGCTGTATTTAGGGGCAGTGAGGGCAGCAAAAAAACAATATTTTGCTACCACTATCAAATCATCCATCTGCCACCCAGTGGAGCACTTCAGAATTGTCCGGGGGCTATTACACGCTGGCCCCAAGAACATGGTAGGACCATCTGAGGCCCGCTGTAATTAATTTGCTAGGCACTTCCAGGATAAAATCTTTAGCACCCACCAGGACTTAGACTCCAGTGTTATAGCAGGTGAATCAAGCAGGGTATCCAGAGCACAGCCTTGTCCCGATTTCTTGGATGAGTTTCAGTTTGTACCGCTTGAGGACATTGACAAGGTGCAAGGTGCTTGGACAGGTTCGTGCAACCACTTCTGTGCTGGATCCTTGCCCTTTTTGGCTAATAAAAGCTAGTAGGGATGGAGCAGCTGGCTGGGCCAGGGAAGCGATTAATGTCTCTCTGCGAGAGGGGGTGGTCCCTGGCTGCCTGAAAGAGGTGGTAGTGAGACCACTCCTGAAGAGACTATTCCTGGACCCAGAAAATCTTAATAACTATAGGCCGGTAGCAAATGTACCATTCCTGGGCAAGGTCCTTGAACGAGTGGTGGCAGGCCAGCTCCAGACACTCTTGGATGAGACCGATTATCTGGATCCATTTCAGTCGTGTTTCAGGCCTGGTTTTGTCATGGAAACAGCCTTGGTTGCCCTGTATGATGACCTCTGTCAGGAGAGAGACAGGGGGAGTGTGACTCCGTTGATTCTCCTTGATCTCTCAGCGGCCATCAACCATGGTATCCTTCTGGGAAGACTGGCTGAGTTAGGAGTGGGAGGGACTGCATGGCAGTGGTTCTGCTCCTACTTGGCGGGTCGGCTCCAGAAGGTGGTTCTTGGGGAACATTGATCGGCAGGCTGGACTCTCCAGTATAGGGTTCCGCAGGGGTCAGTTCTGTCCCTCATGCTGTTCAACATCTACATGAAACCACTGGGTGCGGTCATCCGGAGCTTTGGAGTGTGTTGCCATCAGTATGCTGATGACATGCAGCTCTATTTCTCCTTTTCATCTTCTTCAGGTGAGGCTGTCAATGTGCTGAACCAGTGCCTGGCTGCGACAATGGACTGGATGAGGGCTAATAAACTGAGGCTCAATCCAAACAAGACCGAGATGCTGCTAGTGAATGGTTCTTCTGACCGGATGGTGGATGTCCAACCTGTCCTGGATGGGGTTGCACTCCCCCTGAAGGAGCAGGTTCATCACTTGGGGTTTCTCCTAGAACCATCTCTGACACTTGAGGCTCAGGTAGCCTCGATAGCATGGAGTGCCTTCTACCAACTTCAGTTGGTGGCCCAGCTATGCCCCTATCTGGACAGGGATAACCTGGCTTCAGTGGTCCATGCTCTGGTAACCTCAAAGTTAGATTATTGCAATGCACTGTACGTGGGGCTACCTTTGAAGATTGTTTGGAAGCTGCAGCTTGTGCAAAATGCAGCGGCCAGATTGGTAACAGGGACCAGATGGTTCGAACATATAAAACCGATTCTGGCCCGTTTGCATTGGTTGCCAAGTTCTCTTCAAGGTGCTGGTTTTAACCTATAAAGCCTTACATGGCTTAGGACCACAATACCTGATGGAACGCCTCTCCCAACATGAACCCACCTGTACACTATGCTCAACACCGAAGGCCCTCCTCCAGGGTTCCTATTCCAAAGGAAGCTGGGAGGCTGGCAACAAGGGAGAGGGCTTTCTCAGTGATGGGCCCAAATTATGGAATGATCTCTGTGATGAAGTGTACCTGGCACCAATCCTGTTATCTTTTCGGTGCCACGTCAAGACTTTCTTCTTTTCCCAGGCCTTTTAGCATGTGTTTTTAAATTGCTTTTTTAAAAAATGTGTTTTTAAATGTGTATATTTGTTTTTAATGTTTTTAATTATTGTAAACCACCCAGAGAGCTTTGGCTATGGGGCGGTATACAAATGAAATAAATAAATAAATAAATTGAATCTAGGGATGCCTGCCTTCCCTTTTTTCTTTTATCTTGTAGCATCTTGCTATAGGAATCTAAAGTTTTGACCACAGTTCTCTTCCCCGTACACTCGAGTAGGCAGGCAAGGGGCAGCCAACACCAACACTTTGTGCTTGTCTCTCTGCCATCCTCCCCTACACTCAAGTAGATGGGTTTGCAGTAAACTGTACTTCCAGGGCACTCAAAGCACTGTTTACTGTGGAGTCACCTGCACCATCTGGCAAGGAGCATGTAATGTTCCTCCTACTGGCACCCCCTGTCAGGCTCCCACCTGTGGCTACCACCCAGGAGAAATGTAGTTTTTATTTTTCTTTAGCTCACCCTAGCACAGATCTCACAAGATCCCACTTCTAGGCAGCAGCACCAGTCACTCCCTGTAAACAATACTGCTAGAGGCTTCGACAGTCTCCCTTCTTTTTTTTTTAATATGTTTTTTATTTCAAATATATAAAGAAAGATTAAATATTAAATATTCACATAATACAGAAACCATATACGCAAAGAATAGTACATTACATATAAAAGTACTACTCAGTCTATCACTATCCACATACAATACAAATTACTTAACATTGATTATTAGGCAGTTTTAGATAATAATTAATTAACAAGAGGACAGATCCCAGATCTCCAGAGAAACTATTGTAGCCATAAGCTGTTAAAGGCAATTGGAACCTGTATTGGTGCTGATGTTTTGTTTGTATGTGTAATAAAACACGACCATTCTGTAGCAAAACTATCTTTTTTCTTTTGTCCTCTTGCCACTCTCAGACACTGAGTAAGTTTCTCTGAGAGCCTTAGTCTCCCTTCTGGCTTATTGTTACTTTGTGTCTGGGTGCACTTGCAGGCCACAACCTCCCTGTATCTTTGTGCCAATAAAGCATACAGCCCTGGGTTGTCCTGGATACTTGATGATACACTATCTCTTCACCAATGCCACCATTTGATACTGTTTCCCAACCTTGGTAATTATCCTGCCCACCCTTCTGGTCTGTGAAAGCCCCAGCCAAGGATCAGGCTTTTGGTAAGCCAATAGAATATTTATTTATAAACACCAGGAAATAACAAGATTATGTAAGGTATGTTTAACAAGCGTATGGTTTCATATAGTGTCACTCTTTATGTTTCTGGTCATATATATATTGCCTAAATATCAGCCAAATACAATCCAAGCCTCCCTCAGAACTCTGCCAACCAACTCCTCCAAAATCCCTCTCATCAACCAACCAACCTCCTCAACAACTCCCCCCCTCCGACTCAACTGTCATCCTCTCATTTATACCTTCAGCCATTCAAACACTCAGCCAATCATTATACAGCATTCTCCAGCATTCTCGCTCATGTACTCCCCCCTCTCACTCAGTCACTTACCATATATCACTTAATAAACCCGCACTTACCATATTTACAGATAGTAAAATACAGGGACATCACAGAGCACCATTCCAGCCACATGTGAAAGAGCTGCCTGACTATATCAGCATGTACACCCCCCATGTCCCCCACATCTAAAAAGATTTTGTTAAAAGGAGCTTGTTTCCTCAAGGATTTGTTAACTTGGATATTACTGTATATGTATGCACATGCAAACCCCCTTATTGGGGATGGTAGTTTGCTTTCACTTGGCCTGCCCCACCCTAAAGCACCAGTCACAGTAGAGAGCCACTTGAAAAATTCAACTGCTTCCTCCACAAGAGCAAGCAAAAAACAAACCCAAAGGTTTCAGATCTGGTTGGTGACAACAATTACGATAAAGTTTTGCAAGGAACAATCAGTACAATTGACCCAAATAGCAAAAATACCCATCAAAGAAAAGGATACTTTGGCCACTCAGTTTCACAGTAATCAATGAGATTTTCATTGGGAGTAAAATATTAACAGTGCAGACCTATTCAGAAGTAAGTCCTTGTGCATTTCTCACATGGAGGCAGCCTGAAGGCTATATTTGAAACTTGGTGTTGTGAAGTAACAAGAAACACAGGAAAATTACATAACCTGTTCCTGCTCAGCAAACTGCTATCCAAAGCCTCATTTCAATGGTTCAGTGAAAGTACAGGCATTGCCAGTTGTAGCAGTGCTTCTTAAGCCATCATAATGGAGCATAACGGGAGGGGGATAGGATAGGCAGACAGATAGGTGGATAAAAGCAGCAGTGCCATGGACCTAGGATGGAGAAGGGGAGCTAAATAAAAGTCTTTAACAGGTGTGGGGAACCTTTGGCCCATCAGATGTTGCTGAACTGCGACTCCCACCATCCCTGGTCACTGGCCATGCTTGCTGAGGCTGATGGGAGCTGTAGTTTAGCAATATCTGGAAGGCCAAAGGTTTCCCATACTGATCTAGAAGAAGTAGAAGGGAATGAATTCAGACCTATAATGGGAGTACCAAGGGCTAAACTTGCCCATGCTGGTCAAATGTAGGGTAAATTCAGAGTCTCATGAAAGAACTGCAAAGGAAAATGTTTGGTTTTAAGAGAATCCCCCAACTCTTGCATCAAAGTCAAAACTGCACACTGCACAAGAGACTGAACATTACCTCCCTTTTGCTTTTATTGATTCACCATTAAACAAACCTCACAAAAGAAGTTAAAGCAGACCAAAGCAGTGGGGTAGGACAGGTCCTACTCCACCATTTGTCTCCACGCAACCTGCAGCTTCCTTTTCATTCAGTTGTGACTTTGTGTTCAAAGGGAGGGAGATCAATTTCTTTGTCTATACAAGTTGCCTTTTCTCAGACAGCATGTGCCACGTGTCAGTGCTAATAAAGAGGCTGCAAAGGAAAGAGAGTGATGAATCCTGTAACTCTTCCACCCCACCCCTGCATTTAAAGACTTCTCAGTATAACATAATGTTCTTCCACTTCCTAGCGCCTCTCGTCGACTCTGGTGCTGGGCACAGCAGTTCAGCAATGTTGATGCTGTTGTCAGTGGTCTTCGTGGGCTTGGCTGTTTTTTTAATCTACAAGTTTAAAAGGTATGTTGCTATTCCTCCATGATTTAAAGAAAATCTGGCTGACAGTGAACTCTTGGAACCTGGTTTTCAAAGGCAATTTGGTTTAAGGTTTGAGGGAAAAGGGAGAGGAAGGACAGAAGATTTCTACAGTGGGTGATATTCAGTGCTAGTCCTACTCAGAGTAGACCCTTTGAAGTTAACTTATATTAACTTGACTAATTTACTTAATTGACTAACTTACATTCATTAATTTCAATGGGTCTGCTCTGAGTAGGACTTAGCTGAATACAACCCAATGCGAGAAACCAAGATCAACTCCAGGTGTGTGTCAGAACCTCATGTGCTCAGAGTGGATGAGGGCCATCTAGCATCCTCACTCCTCCCAAACATGTGAAATAAGATGGAGCACATTCTGGCCTAACTTCTAAGGCTTGTTTTAATGTAACTACTTTTACCCAGTTCTTAATCTTGGCACACATGCCGTGCAGCTGGATAGGAAATACCTACTCTGAATAATAATGGCAATCATGGGAACCTACTGTAGCTCCAAGGTTGTCAGGCACCTTTGGAGAACTTCCCTTCACAATACACAGAACCAGAATGAGAACCGGATAGATCTAAGTATGTTGGGAGATGTGTTTAAGAAGCAAGTGGCAAGGGCCACCGTATCATCTGGAACCACACCTTCTCTGGATATGACACTGCAAGCAGTGATACTAAAACCCTCATTGTGTGTTACTCACATGGAAGGCCATGTGTTGAAAGCACTGTGGGACCATGCACCATGCTTCTCCCTCCTGGATGTTATGCATGCTAACATTCTAAAGCTGAAAATGGGCATCAGCAAGTAAGCCTGTGTACATAGACCTGTATATGCATAGGGTTTCACGTTCTAGATTCTTGTACAGTGTCACAGGACACCTGGAAGCCTAGGGGCATCAAATTCTAAGTATGTAGGCTTTGCAGCTGCACCAGTCCACACTCAGTGCATGGACATCAGAGGTAATTGGCACACACAATATTTGGGGTATGGTCAACAGTGGGGACCCCACAGCCTCTTCAATATGTGATAGGGAGCTTAAAAAAACTTCTATTTTAAACAACAAATCATACATTAGCTGAGATTAAGAGGAGTACGTCATATATAAAATAGGTTTTCCTACACTTAAACATACAAATAAATTATCTGTTATTATTATTTGGTCACCTTTACGAAATCCATAGGTTTGAAAGGCCTTGGGAACCTTGTTTTTATCATCTACAGCATTGGTGTATGTAGTGAAGCTCCACCACCGTGCAAAAATTTATTTTTGCATTTTTGTCCTTTTGCAATCTATCTTCTGCATCAATTTCTCTATTAATGCTAGTTGCTAACCGTTATGGTACCACAATGAAATAGAGATACCTTTCAAATATTTCCAAAATCATTCTATTGATAGGGCTGCAACCAATAAAAAGCTAATAACTGTTTATCCTTAAGAGTCTGTTTTTCATTCAAAAATAAATTTAACAAGATTAATTCTGGGGTTTTATGTATGAGCTGCTTTGTAATTTTTTCTGTTTCTATAAACACCAGATTCCAAAATTCAACTACCTTAACACGTGTCCACTACATGTGGGGCAAGGAACTCTTCTCTAAACATCCCCTCCAGCATGGGGGGGGGAGAGGAATGGTTTTATTATTATATGACAGCTTAACAGGAGTAAGACACCATTTTTGCACTACTTTTAACATTAGTTCCTTTGTTTGTTAACTTATTATTTAACCCCTTGCATTTTAGGCAGCTCTTATCTGCTGTACCTCCATCTCAATTTTTATAGTATTTATTTTTATTATTGCTAATTACTTGTCATTTTGAATTGTTACAAGTCATCCTGAACACTGTTTCTACAGAAAAGATTTGTCCGGTATAATTGCTTACTATTTTCTCAGTTGCTGCTTAACCCTTCTAACCCTCCAGAGTTTCCATTCATGTCAAGTTGTCATTCAGAATGCATAGCTAGATGTGTTTCTATCCAGCATGTCAGACAGTTGGTTCCAATGCGGTGACTGTAAGTCACCTGCAGTCCCATCAGTGACATTAGTTATGTCTGATCCGTTCCACTGGCCTCCCTACTGAAACGACAGAAGGGTCAATGCAGCAGACTGCTTTTTCCATAGAGATCTTTATCATTGGATCATTGTGAGACTCAGTTCTCTGAACTAGCTAAAAAGCACACTGCTTGCTTGCTGAAAGAATGATATACTGACTCTAGTGTCATTTCAGGAAGTAAAATGTTTGCAGCTTGTCCAGCGAGACTAGCATCAGAATCAACCCTTTCAAATAGTCTGAATGTATACAGAAGATACATTATATCTCTGGGTGCCTCCACAGAATGCCACAATTGCCCCAAGGAATTCTAAGACATATATCTACAAGTAGTGGAATCATTCGTGTGTGTGAACACAACCAACTAGTGTTACACAGTAATTACTGACTCTAGGTTACCATTGTTTATACATGCTTGACAACATTTTTTATATGCAAGAGTTTTTTTAATGTAGACTGCAAATCTGGACCATTTTCCTGGTGATAATTAATTCTAATTGCATTTGTTTCCTGGTCAGCGCCCCAGTATTGATTTTCTTTAGCTAAAGATCAGCTCTAACCTGTTTAGGGTTCCCAATCTGAGTATCCCCCTGCATGAAATAATTACCACTCTACTCTTCCAGCAAGTGCGGCAGTCAAAGATGCTGGTAGCCAGGAGCATCTGCTCCTATGAAAAATACACAGTTCTGTCAAAAATTGGCCATTAAGTTCTGCCACATTTGAAGAAATGACATAACTAATCAGAGGCCTATTTACAATTTCTTAGCTTTGATTATTTTTATTTATTAAATGTATTATTTAATAAAATTATATCCTGCCTTTCCTCCCAAAGGAACCCAGGGCCACAAACATAGCTCAACAATTTAACAGCAATGAAAGGAAAAGTATCCTAAATACAGTTTTAAAACTTTGTAAAATACAGTTACAGTTTAAAAATAGTCTGCCATCCAGTGATTTCCAGGTTGCCATTACTATTAATGTCAAATAACAGGCATAGAGAATGCATATAATAAACTCAAGAGTCTTACAGTATGTATTGCTTTTTGACAATTCATTTATATGATGAATAGGATGGCATTTATATGGTTTTTTAATGTGCAAAGTATCTTTAAAGTAGATGATTAGTATTACATTCAATTTATAAGGAGGGAACTAATGCTGAGCTTAGTTTGTCTGTCACTGGTCCGCAAATCTCCCAGGTACATGTTCAACGTGCAATTATCCAGATCCCCAAATAAACCTCATCAGATTTTGTATTCTTCAAAGATCTTGTTCTAAAATATTTTTCACCATTTAGGGCATAGCAGTACTTAATGTACAGCTTCAGCCCAAGTAATGACTATTTGCAAGAATCCAAGCTGGCATGCATTGACACAGCTGTAGTGGCATCTTGGATAATGCCCATCCATTTTAATATGTGTGTGGAATCATCACCTTTTGTACCTTTGTAAACTGGTCAATCAAATGTTGCAAGTTCAGAAGCATCCCAAACCCTGAAATTTCACGGGCAGGCCTTAGTGATATCATGGGGTGGGCCCTGAAGCCAGTTTGTATTTGATGGGCGGTGAGGAGGAACTTCCCCCTCCTCACCCCCTGATGGGATGCAGCCAGTACCAGAGCCATGGGTGTGTGGCAGCGGGCCTAAATCTCCCAGGGGAAGGGAGATTTGGGCCTGTTGATGCTCCGGGGGCAGACCATCTTAATCTGTCCCCCACCCCTGCAGGGAAGGATTGGAGCCATAAGTCTAAACTTCACCAGGAAGTGATCTGACCATGACAATGGGGTGACATCCAGACCACTCCTTCCTCCATCTGGAGCAAAAACCAAGTTGAGGGTGTGCCCTGCCCTATGCGTCGGGCCAGTGACAACTTGAGACAACCCCATGGTTGTCATGGAGGTCATGAAGTCCTGAGCCAGAACACTAGAGGCAGCCTCAGCATGGACAATGAAGTCACCCAGGACTATCATTCTGGGCTCCTCCAATGTCACAGCCAAGATGACCTCCATCAGCTTGGTCAGAAAAGCTGCCGGGCAGCAGGGTGGATGGTATACCAGCAGCAACCCTAGTTTCCTGTCTCCTTGGCCCGACACCAGGTGCAGGCCCTCACAGCCAGCTCCAAGACAGAGTGGTTTCCTGGTGACAGAGATAGAAGTTCTGTAGACAACAGCAACTCCTCCCCCCTCTGCCCCTGTAGCCTGTGCTGGTGTTGCACTGAGTATCCAGGTGGGCAAAGCTGGGTCAGATCAACTCCTCCAAGCTCACCCACCCAGTTCTCAGTAATGCACACCAAATCAGCACCTTCATCCACAATCAAATCATGGATGAGAGTGGTCTTACTGTGTACCGATCTGGCATTATACAACAATACACATAGGCCAGTGGGCACAGCAGATGAGCAATGAGGAACCCATCCTTGAGAGGAGCGGCAGCAAGGAACAAGGCACAGATAACCTTGCCCTCGTCTTCTACGGTAATTCACCACATCCCCATGGCTATATTTCCCTCTACCCATGATCACTGAAATTGGGGTGGCATCACCCATGTTCCTCCGTACTAAGACTCCTCCTAAACAGCTGATATGGACCCAACACAAGCACACCAACAAAGCCTGCCAGAGCCAATTATCCCAGAAGGCCTCTGTGAGAATTCGGAACAGTCATACCCATTCAAACTTTTTCACACAGGGCCCATCTACTCCCCCTCCTGTCTCACACCCAGGGAGGGCCAGCTTTCTGCCAGTTACAGACTCGCACTCTGAAGGCATCTGGCGACTCTCCTACCATTCAGTTCACTGCACAGGCTCTCACCCTTTGCAGGAACTACAGATGCACCACACGGCCTCCCCACCACCAATCTCCTCTAGATTGGTTTAACAGAAAATTAAAACAAACAAAAAAGGAAGGGGGTAGTGCCCTCGCCCTCGGGACTCCCTATGGGGATCCCCAAGGGGCCATTCCCTTTGGTGTCACCCCTTCGGTGGCAACCCCACTGGTGGCAGACCCGCCGCCCAATGACAGCTGGGCTTTTATGCGTCCTGACCCAGCCAGCAGCTGATGCAAGAGGCTGCAAGATTAACTGCAGCCTCTCTCTGGAGCCAGGGTCAGGCAGGGGGTCCCAGTCCTTGCAGCACTTACCAGGGACTTCCGCTGTCTTGAGAGACAACACCCCAAAGGAGCAAGCAGCAAGCACCCAGATGCTCAGATACTCACTCCCAGGGCAGGTCTTCTTCAGTCCCCTAGTACTGCAGCTGTTATATATGATCCCTTGCCTTTGAAAAGAAAACATATTCACGGAGAATCTTATTCCAGCTTTCGTATATTTTCATATGTTTTCACACCTACCATAGTTTTCCATTTGCTTCCATATCAAAGTTTCCCTGTCTCTCAGAAGAACAGATGAGCACTGCCAGTGCTGCACATGCCCCCTGGGAGTTTAACAATAAAGCTACATCAGTGCAAGAGATGAGTTTAAATTAGAGATGCCAGGTGCAAGCCCAGATGGGCTCTGTTAACTTTATGGCCTGTATGACAGGGAAGGCCTGCTTCTCTGAAAGTCACTTATTCACATAACCACTTGTTGCATCTATCTTCTCTCATCCCATCCTAACTACTCAAGAGTGGGGGTAGAACCCCACCTATCACAGCACACAGAGACAGAAATAGAGCAAACACATTGAATGCAGAGGAAAGAGGGACATGGCAGCTAAGATAGGAATCCATTCCTATCAAGTGGTCTTAAATCAACCAGGACCTGCAGTGTTTGGTGAATATGTCTTGGACACATTCCAAGGAAAGGAAACCCTACTTCATGGGTGTGCTGAGTTACTAATGAATGTCCTGAAGAAGCTGCTGTATTGGTTATAAGGTTGTCTGCCCTTATAGTCATCGAAATCCTACTCAGAGTAGACCCACTGAAATTGAGGAACCAAAGTTTGACATGTCTAGTAACGTCAATGGGTCTACTCTGAGTACAACTAGTATTAACTACTACTCTGTGTGCAGCAAAAGGAACAATAGCTTTTATTTGACCCAGATGCTATTCTAAACTCAACATGTGTGTTCTTGAGTCTCACAGATTCCTTGAGTATATATAGAATCATACTGCATCTTCAGTCAATTTACAGCTTGCTCACTTTCTGTCTCTTCCAAACTGCATGATGCATAGTGAAATTAGTTGATCCAAATAAAAGAGATTAGGTTGTAGTCAACTAAGTCCTACTCAGAGTAGACTCACTGAAATTAATGAACCTGTTAGTCATGTCTATTAATTTTGGTGGGTCTACTCTGAGTCAGACTAGCATTGAATACCACCCATTAATGCTCTAACTTTCTTCTGAGGAAACAACATAACTAATACTTTGGACCAGGTAGGAACACTATGAATTTACAGCTTCTGGCCAGCCATTTTATTTCTTAGGTAGATTGCTGGTTAATAGCCCAGAATGGTTGGATAATGTTTTCTCAATGGGTGCTAATATTTGGAAGATAGCTGGGATTCTTTCTATATGTTTGATCGAGACCATCAGCAGTGATGGAGGGCCCCTTCTAACACCAGTATTGCTGCTGCTTACCTGGATGCAGCTACACTGGTGTACCGGGAGGTGCACTAGATTGGCAGTGGAGTTCTGTTGGTGTACTCACATGGCCCTTAGTTCATGCCAGCCTTGCCATATCCATGTCCAGGTAAGTAGCAGTGACTCTGGTGTAGCAATGGCTCTGCAACTCCATCTCACCACATGCCCTGCCTATCAGAGATTACAGAAAGTGATACCCTTCCCTGCTCATGGGTAAGGGCAGGTGTGTGTGTGTGTCTCTGTGTGTGGCCCCATATGCACTGTACATTTAAAGCATTGTTATACCACTTCAAACAGTCATGAGTGTGAGTAAGAGAGGGATGACAGAGAGATAGTGAGTTTACTGAAAGCACCTTGAGGTATGTACAGTAGGGCCCCACTCATACGGCAGGTTAGGTTCCAGACCCCCGCCAAAAAGCAAAAACCGCCGAAAAGCAGATCAGCTGTAGCATGAGGATCTGGAACCTAACCTGCTGATCGCACAGGAGGAGGAGAAGATCAGCTGTAGCATGCTACAGCTGATCTTCCCCTCCTCTGGCGCGATCAGCTGGAGTGCAGGAGTCTGATCGCCCCAAGGAGGAGAAGATCAGCTGTAGCACACTACAGCTGATCTTCCCCTCCTCCAGCACAATCAGATCGAGGGCGGGAGTGTGATCATGCCAGGAGAGGAGGAGATTAGCTGTAGCGCACTACAGCTGATCTTCCCCTCCTCCAGCACAATCAGATCGAGGGCAGGAGTCTGATCATGCCAGAAGAGGAGGAGATCAGCTGTAGCGCTCTACAGCTGATCTTCTCCTCCTCTGGTGCAATCAGCTGGAGTGTGGGAGTCAGATCGCCCTGAGGAGGAGAAGATCAGCTGTAGCGCACTACAGCTGATCTCCTCCTCCCACGCAATCAGATCTAGCACAGGAGTCTGATCATGCCAGAAGAGGAGGAGATCAGCTGTAGTGCTCTACAGCTGATCTTCCCCTCCTCTGGCGAGATCAGCTGGAGAGCGGGGAGCTCCAGCCCCCCTCCAGCTGATTGCCCTGCTGGTGCCGTATTAGCGGAATGCCAAAAAGTGGGGTGCCGAGAAGCGGGGCCTTACTGTAATGGGGAGTCTGATGTGGAGCAGCAGGTCTGCTTTTATATGGGAGTGTGTGCTGTTTGCCTCTATTTATGCTCTATTTGTACATTTGTAATTAAAACAAATATTACAAAGAAATCATAAATCACTCTCCAATGATCTCTCATACAAAATAAATCAGACCTGGATATAGTCCTTTAAGAGCTTCTCATGGGTCAGGGAAGTGGGGAGTATGCAACAATGCTCAACAATGATCACCTTGGCCTGCTCTCACCAACAATTAGAGAATGCAGCTGCTCCTAATAACAAATGAAATATATTTAGCGCTGTCCCATTTTTTTTCCTTGGATCCAGACGTCTATTAGCAATGTGTACTTTTGTGATTATGTAGAATTGCAACTAGAATACTGAGCTTCAGTTTAGCAAAGGTAGGGAAAACATGTGTCTGCATGAATTTTTAATTTTGCAAATTGCTACAATTGGCACTCAGCTGGCACACATGCAGGCTGTTTATTAGGGGCTTACATAAAGTGACTCGTTAGGCATTCATGTTACAAACTGTCTTGGAAGCCTGGCTGTGTTGAGCTGCATGTGCACATGGAAGAAATCCATTTAATAAAATCCTTTGCTGTGAAAAAATGATGGTATAAGGTAGTTGGTTTTGTTTTGTATATCTTCTCTACTAAAGCTAAATGGAAATTCTGATCTCCAACAAAAAATATAAATGTGTCTTTCTAGGGTTTTTTGAGGTAAACAAGCATGCTATAGAAATGCATCCCATTTCCAACAGCCCCATACATCCTAAAGTAAACCTGTGGTAATCCCTAGCACATCTTCATGGTAAATAGAAAAGGTAGTTGGGTTAGTGCTGACCACCTTGCCAGGATGGGGCTGAGAAGATGGGAAATGTCCTTGGGAGAGTTGCTGCTGGAACATCCTCCTTTCCTAAATTTCCTCAGCCACACATAATTGTGCTGCTATACATTAAGGATGTGATCCACACTCTTAATTGGGTAGATTTTAGGTATTTTAGTTCATTGATGTACATGTGAATGCTACGGGTATGGACAATAGTTAATGGCACTTCATTAGAGATGAACAAGCAGGCTCCTGCCTGCTTCAAAAGTGATCAGGACTTTTCAAAGCAAAGAAAAAAACTTAGGGGGACTCTTCTTTGTAAAGCTCCCAACCTTTAGCACAATGTTCAAAGTGTTAGTGTCTAACTTCATTCAATGAATTGGTTATTTTTTTTGATGACCCTCTCTTGTTCTTACAATATATGTTAGTTTTAACATTGATAAATGTTCCCATAATTTACTACCCAATCCTCTAGTGATGGAGGGCTCTTTTTTTCCATTATGAAGTGGTTGTCAGTCTAGCTTTTGTTAACAGATAGATGACCATCTCTCTATCTTCCTTTGTGACCTGATCTTTGATATATCTCATGAACACAATTAAAGAGTCAGCTGGTAGATTATATCCTAATTCTTATTTCAGCTAATACTTAAATCCAACAAGATCTTAATTTTGAGCAAGACCAAAATATATGTAACATATCAGCATGCAGGGATTTACATCTCTAAAATACGTTTTTGTTTGTTGGATATATTTGGTATAATCTCACAGGAGTCAAGTACCACCTGAAGCATGGCTTGTAGAAATTTTCTTTCAATATAACACTTACTGTTTGCAAGGAAATTTTCCACATCCATTTCCATACATCTAAAGGGATGATGTGCCCCAAATTTCTTTTCCATTGTTGTTTTAAACCAGAGTCCCTCATTGTATCCAGAATGGGAACTCTGATATAATGTTGGTTAACCAACCAGGATATTACACCATTGTTTATGAAGCCAGGAATATTATGTCTGAAGCAGGCCACTGTGTGAAAATTGAGAAGCAGGCTCAGAGGAAGTCTTGTGAAACCTATTTTACTGGAGAGAAAAACTCACCCCAGCTACTACTTCTCCTTAGGTACTTTCCATAAGGAAACTGGCAGATATTTAGGCATGGAAGTAAAGGGCAAAAATTAATGTGGGCATATGGAGGTGAGCACCACAGGTATTGAAAACACAACTGAGTGACAGTGTGTGACTTAGGGATGGAAGGACACCTTCTATAATGTCAAGCAATGACTTACTCATCTCTAGTCCTCATTTCCACACACCATTTGTGCATATTTATTATTGTTTATTTATTTATTGAATTTGTATACCACCCTATAGCCGAAGCTCTCTGGGTGGTTTACAAAAATTAAAAACATTAAAAACAAATATACAAATTTAAAAACACATTTTTAAAAAGCAATTTAAAAATACATGCTAAAATGCCTGGGAGAAGAGGAAAGTCTTGACCTGGCACAGAAAGGATAACAGTGTTTATTTATTTATTTATTTATTTATTTATTTATTTATTTTAATTTATATACCGCCCTAAGCCCGAAGGCTCTCTGGGCAGTGTACAAAAAGATAAAAACAAGCACAATATATAAATACAATAAATACAATAAATCAAGAAACAAAACAAACAAACAACAAAAGAACCAAACAACGTCCAAAATACAGAAATGCTGTTAAAATACACTTTAAAATGCCTGGGAGTATAAAAAGGTTTTCACCTGGTGCTGAAAAGATAGTAGCATCGGTGCCAGGCGCACCTCATCAGGGAGACTGTTCCACAGTTCGGGGGCCACCACTGAAAAGGCCCTAGCTCTAGTCACCACCCTCCGAGCTTCTCAATGGGATGGTACTCGGAGGAGGGCCTTAGATGTTGAGCGCAGTGTACGGGTAGGTTCATATTGGGAGAGGCGTTCCACCAGGTATTGCGGTCCCATGCCGTGTAGGGCTTTATAGGTCAAAACCAGCACTTTGAATCTAGCCCGGAAACATATAGGAAGCCAATGCAGACGGGCCAGAACAGGTCTTATATGAGCGGACCTTGTGGTCCGCGTCAACAATCTGGACGCTGCATTCTGGACTAGCTGTAGTTTCCAAACAGTCTTCAAGGGCAGCCCAACGTAGAGCGCATTGCAGTAGTCCAATCTAGAAGTTACCAGAGCATGAACAACTGAGGCGAGGTCATCACTGTCCAGATAGGGACGTAGCAGGGCTACCAATCGAAGATGGTAAAAAGCATTCTGTGCCACCGAGGCCACCTGGGCCTCAAGAGACAAGGAAGGATGGAAAAAACTCCCAAGCTACGAACCTGTTCCTTCAAGGGGAGTGTAACCCCATCAAGAACAGGATGAACATCCACCATCTGAGCAGAGAAGGCACTCACCAACAGCGTCTCGGTCTTGTCTGGATTGAGCTTCAGTCTGTTAGCTCCCATCCAGTCCATTATCGCGGCCAGGCAACGGTTTAGCACGTTAACAGCCTCACCTGAAGAGGATGAAAAGGAGAAATAGAGCTGCGTGTCATCAGCGTACTGATGACAACGCACCCCAAAACTCCTGATGACCGCACCCAGCGGCTTCATGTAGATGTTAAAAAGCATGGGGGACAGTACCGATCCCTGCGGGACTCCACAATGGAGAGTCCAGGGTATGGAGCAATGCTCCCCAAGCACTACCTTCTGGTGATGACCCACCAAGTAGGAGCGGAGCCACTGCCAAGCAGTACCCCCAACTCCCAACTCCGTGAGTCTTCCCAGAAGGATACCATGGTCGATGGTATCAAAAGCAGCTGAGAGATCAAGGAGAATCAACAGGGTCACACTCCCCCTGTCCCTCTCCCGACGGAGGTCATCATCATACAGGGCGACCAAGGCTGTTTCGGTGCCAAAACCGGGCCTAAAACCGGATTGAAATGGATCAAGATAATCAGTGTCATCCAAGAGCCCCTGGATGTTGGCGCCAGGCGCACCTCATCACAAACATCAATTTCGGCCCACCACTGAGAAGGCCCTCTCCCTTGTTGCCACATTCTCAGCTTCCCTCGGAGGAGGCACCCGGAGGAGGGCCTTGGATGTTGAGCGTAGTGTACAGGTGGGTTCGTGTCAGGAGAGGCATTCCATCAGGTATTGTGGTCCTAAGCCATGTAAGCCTCTATAGGTTAAAACCAGCATCTTGAATTGAGCTCGGAAACATACAGGCAGCCAATGAAAGTGGGCCAGAATCAGTTTTATATGTTCAAACTGAATGGTCCCTGTTACCAATCGCTGCATTTTGCACAAGCTGCAGTTTCCGATCAATCTTCAAAGGCAGCCCCACGTACAGTGCATTGCAGTAATCTAACTTGGAGGTTACCAGAGCATGGACAACTGAACCCAGGTTATTCCTGTCCAGATAGGGGCATAACTGGGCCACCAACCGAAGTTGGTAGAAGGCACTCCATGCCACCGAGCCTACCTGAGCCTCAAGTGACAGAGTTGGTTCTAGGAGAACCCCTAAGCTACAAACTTGCTCCTTCAGCGGGAGTGCAACCCCATCCAGGACAGGTTGGACATCCACCATCCAGTCAGAAGAACCATTCACTAGCAGCATCTCAGTCTTGTCTGGATTGAGCCTCAGTTTGTTAGCCCTCATCCAGTCCATCGTTGCAGCCAGGCAGTGGTTCAGCACATTGACAGCCTCACTTGAAGAAGATGAAAAGGAGAAATAGAGCTGTGTGTCATCAGCATACTGATGGCAACGCATTCCAAAGCTCTGGATGATCGCACCCAACAGTTTCATGTAGATGTTGAACAGCACGGGGGACAGAACTGACCCCTGCAGAACCTCATACTGAAGAGTCCAGCCTGCCAAGCAATGTTCCCCAAGAACCACCTTCTGGAGCTGACCAGCCAAATAGGTACGGAACCACTGCCATGCAGTCCCTCCCACTCCCAACTCAGCCAGTCTTCCCAGAAGGATACCATGGTGGATGGTATTGAAAGCAGCTGAGAGATCAAGGAGAATCAACAGAGTCACAGTCCCCCTGTCTGTCTCCTGACAGAGGTCATCATACAGGGCAACCAAAACTATTTCCATGCCAAAACCAGGCCTGAAGCCTGCCTGAAATGGATCCGGATAATTGGTCTCATCCAAGAGTGTCTGGAGCTGGCCTGCCACCACTCGTTCAACGACCTTGCCCAGGAATGGAACATTTGCTACTGGCCTATAGTTATTAAGATTTTCTGGGTCCAGGAATAGTCTCTTCAGGAGTGGTCTCACTACCACCTCTTTCAGGCAGCCAGGGACCACCCCGTCTTGCAGAGAGGCATTAATCACTTCCCTGGCCCAGCCGGCTGTTCCATCCGTACTAGCTTTTATTAGCCAAAAAGGGCAAGGATCCAGCACAGAAGTGGTTGCACGAACCTGTCCAAGCACCTTGTCAATGTCCTCAAGTGATACAAACTGAAACTCATCCAAGAAATCAGGAAAAGGCTGTGCTCTGGATACCCTTCTTGATTTACGTGCTATAACACTGGAGTCTAAGTCCTGGTGGGTGCTAAAGATTTTATCCTGGAAGTGCCTAGCAAATTAATTACAGCGGGCCTCAGATGGTTCTACCACGTCCTTGGGGCCAGCATGTAGAAGCGCTCCGCTGGGCGGCAGAGTGATGATTTAATAGTGTTAGCAAAATATTGTTTTTTTGCTGCCCTCACTGCCCCTAAATACAGCTTACCATAGGCACTTACCAGTGTGTAATTGCATCCACCAGGAGTTCGTCTCCATCTGCACTCAAGCCGTCTCCTATATTGTTTCATTGCTCTAAGTTCTGGAGTATACCATGGAGCCGTACGAGCTCTACACAGGAGAGGGTGCTCAGGAGCAATCATGTCAACTGCCAGGGTCATTTCTGTATTCCACAATTCAACCAGGATTTCAACAAGAGCGCCAGCCCTATCAGCCAGAAAACTCCTCAGAGCCCTTTGGAAACCATCCGGATGCATTAGTCTCTGGGGGCGGACCAACTTAATAGGTCCCCCACCCTTGCAGAGTAGAAACCCCTCTGTAAGTCTAAACTTCAGCAAGCAGTGATCTGTCCATGACAGAGGGACTGATGTAAGGCCCCCCCACATTCAGATCATAATCTCCATATCCAGTTGCAAAAACCAAGTCTAGAGTATGCCCTGCTACATGTGTTGGGCCAATGGCATATTGGGACAGTCCCATGGTTGTCATGGAGACCATGAAATCCGGTTCTGGGGGGATCTCAACAGTACACCCATGACCACCTCCGTCAGTTCAGCTAGGGAGTCTGTTGGGCAGCGGGGTGGGTGGTACACATGTTACCAAATTCTTCCAAGCTACACAGGAAGTGGATTGGACTGCAAAAGACCAACCCAAATGGTGTTTGCATTTTTACAAATTTGTAGGGCACTACAATATCTCAGAGAGGTGGTCAGGTCTCCTGCTCCTTTGGTGCATTCACTATAGCTGCCCAATTTCCCTGCTTTTTAAAATTTGATAGAAATACCTGTTGGCTATAGGTAAGTTCTTAAACCACAAGGTTTTTTGCCTATTATTTATTTATTTATAATTTGATTTATATCCCACCCTTCCTCCCAGCAGGAGCCTAGGGCGGCAAACAGAAACACTAAAAACACCGCAAAACATCATAAAAACAAACCTTAAAATACATTAAAACAAAACAACATTAAAAACATTTTTAAAAAAAGCTTTAAAACATCTTTAAAAAAGGGGTTAAAAACATATTATTAAAAAAACATATTAACAAGCAATTCTAACACAGACGCAGACTGGGATAGGTCTCAACCTAAAAGGCTTGTTGAAAGAGGAAAGTCTTCAAAAGGCACCGACAAGATAGCAGAGATGGCGCCTGCCTAATATTCAAGGGGAGTGAATTCCACAGGGTAGGTGCTGCCACACTAAACATCTGTTTCCTATATTGTACAGAATGAATAATAAACTTTAATAAACTATTTCTACCCCGCCCTTTTTCCAATAGGACTCAGAGCGGCTTACAACTAAAAACAACACCAATTAAAACATACAGAAGTATACTATTAAAAAAGAATTAAACTATGAGAAAAATTAAAACCATAAAATATAGGTTAAAAACAGCGGACAATTTAAAATAATAAAATCATATAATGTAGTCACCAAACCTATGACGCTTAGTCCTGGTCGTTCTCTATCCCAAATGCCCATTGGAATAAAACAGTCTTCACTTGTCGCCGGAAAGACAGCAAGGAGGGAGCTGATCGCACCTCACTCGGAAGGGAGTTCCACAGCCTAGGGGCGGCCACCAAAAAGGCCCTATCTCGTGTCCGCATCATATGTGCTTGCGAAGGTGTGGGGAACACAAGAAGGGCCTCACCTGAAGATCTCAAATCCCGGACAGGTTCATGTAGGGAGATACGATCTGTCAGATAGCCTGGACCTGAGCTGTATAGGGCTTTGTAGGTCAAAACCAGCACTTTGAATTGTGACCGGAAACAAATTGGCAGCCAGTGGAGCTGTTGTAACAGGGGAGTTGTATGGTCCCTGTAACCAGCCCCGGTTAGCACTCTGGCTGCAGCTCTTTGTACCAATTTAAGTTTCCGAACAGTCTTCAAAGGCAGCCCCACGTAGAGAGCGTTACAGTAGTCTAAGCAGGATGTAACCAAGGCATGCATCACCCTAGTCAGATCAGGTAGCTCCAGGAACGGGTGCAGCTGGCGCACCAGTTTTAGTTGGGCAAATGCGCTCCTGGATACAGCAGCAATCTGGGCCTCCAAATTCAAAGCTGAGTCCAGGAGTACACCCAAACTGCGAACCTGAGACTTCAGGGGGAGTGCGACCCCATCCAGCACTGGTTGAATCCCTATTCCCTGATCTGCCCTCCGACTGACCAGGAGTACCTCTGTTTTGTCAGGATTTAATCTTAACTTGTTTGCCCGCATCCAGTCCATCACTAAACACTGGTTTAGGACCTGTACGGCTTCCTTGGCTTCAGGTGGAAAAGAGAAATAGAGTTGAGTGTCATCAGCATACTGATGGCACTGAACCCCAAAACCCCAGACAACCTCTCCCAGCGGTTTCATGTAGATGTTAAATAACATGGGGGACAAAACTGAACCCTGAGGGACCCCATAGGTCAATGGCCAAGGGGTCAAGCAGGAGTCCCCCAGTACCACCTTCTGGGTTCGGTCCTCCAGGAAGGACTGGAGCCACTGTAACACAGTGCCCCCAAGTCCCATCTCAGCAAGGCGGCCCAGAAGGATACCATGATCGATGGTATCGAAAGCTGCTGAGAGGTCCACTAGAACCAGCAGAGACACACTCCCCCTGTCCAGTTCTCTGCATAGGTCATCCACCAAGGTGACCAAAGCCATCTCTGTCCCATAGCCAGGCCTGAAACCAGATTGAAATGGATCCAGATAATCCATATCATCCAGGAATCTCTGGAGTTGGGCGACCACCACACGCTCTATTATCTATTATAAGATGGTATCTGCAGGAGGCCCTCACCTGCAGAGCGCAGTGATCGACTGGGTATATAAGGGGTAAGATGGCCTTTCAGGTATCCTGGTCCCAAGCTGTATAGTGCTTTGTATACCAAAACCAGAACCTTGAAGTTGGCCCAGTAGCAAATGGGCAGCCAGTGCAATTCTTTCAGCAGTGGGGTGACATGTTGGTAATACCCTGCCCCAGTGGGCAGTCTAGCCGCTGCATTTTGCATTAGCTGCAGCTTCCAGACCATGCTCAAGGGCATCCCCACATAGAGCACATTACAGTAATGCAGCCTAAAGGTTACCAGTTTGTGGACAACAGGGGTCAGGCTATCCCAGTCCAGAAACGGCCACAGCTGTCTTACCAGCCGAAGCTGGAAAAAGGCACTCCTAGCCACGGAGGTCACCTGGACTTCTAGTAACAAAGATGGATCCAGGAGCACCCCCAGATTATGGACCTGCTCTTTCAGAGGGAATATGACCCCATCCAAAGCAGGCAACTGACCAGTTATCCAAACTTGGGAACCACCAACCCACAGTGCCTCCGTCTTGCTAGGATTCAGACTCAGTTTATTGGCCCTCATCCAGCCTGAGTCCAGGCAGCGGTCCAGGGCTTACATGGCCTCTCCTGATTCAGATGTTATGGAGAAATAGAGCTGGGTATCATCATACTGCTGACACCTCACCCCAAAGCTCCTGATGGCTGCTCCCAAGGGCTTCATATAGATGTTAAACAGCATGGGGGACAAGATGGTACTCACAACACAACTTCCAGGGAGCCGAAAGACAGTCACCCAATGCTATTCTCTGAGAGCGACCCTGGAGATAGGATTGGAACCATTGTAAAACAGTTCCTCCAATACCCATCTCACCAAGTCGGCCCAGAAAGATACCATGGTCAAAGGTACCAAAAGCTGCTGAGAGATCAAGTAAGAATAACAGGGCTGCACTCCCTCTATCCTTCTCCTGATAAAGGTCATCCATCAGGGCGACCAAGGCCGATTCAGTCCCATAACCAGGCCTGAACCCAGACTGGGATGGGTCAAGATTATCTGTTTCATCTAAGGGTACTCGCAATTGCTGCGCCACAACCCTCTCAATCACCTTCCCTAAAAAGGGGGTATCTGCAATCAGTCGGTAGTTTGCACAAACTAATGGGTCCAGGGTGAGCTTTTTCAGGAGTGGTCGGATGACCATCTCTTTCAAGGCGGCTGGAACCACTCCCTCCTGCAATGATGCGTTGACCACACCCTGGATCCACACGGTCAGACCTCCTCGGCAAGCTTTAATAAGCTAAGAAAGGCAAGGGTCGAGAGGAGATGTTGCTGGCTGCATCATCGCAAGCACCTTGTCTATGTCATCAGGCCACATCAACTGAAACCGTTCCCAAGAAATTGCAGCAGACGTTGCACTGGACACCTCATTGGGGACTACACTAGATGTGGATGGGGCATCAAGACTGCTACGGAGGCGAGCAACTTTACCCTCAAAGTGCCTTGCAAACAATTCACAGTGGGCCTCTGAATGGTCTAAAACTCCATTTTCTGGAGCTGATGTCAACAGACACCTGACAATACAGAAAAGCTCCACTGGACGGCTACTTGAGGATGTGATGGAAGCAGAGAAGTGGGCCTTCTTTGCCATTCTCATCGCCACACAGTAGGCATGGTTATAATGTTGTACTCATGCCCAATCAGCCTCATAGCACGTCTTTCACCAATTGCGCTCTAGCCGTCATCCAGCCTGTTTCATTGCCCTTACCTCACTGGTGTACCAAGGTGCAAGCCGGACTCCCCAATGCCGGAGAGTGCACTCGGGGGCAACCGTGTCAAGAGTCCGATGCACCTCGCTCTTCCACAGAGTGACAAGGGCTTTAACAGGGTCACCTGCTTTATCTACTGGGAACTCCCCCGGGGCATTCAGGCATCCAGTGGATTCCATTAGGCTCTGGGGGAGGACCATCTTAATCTGTCCACCACCCCTGCAGGGAAGGATCGGAGCCATAAGTCTAAACGTCACCAGGAAGTGATCTGACCATGATAATGGGGTGACATCCATCCCCCCATCTCCAGACCACCCCTTCCTCTATCTGGAGCAAAAACCAACTTGAGGGTGTGCCCTGCCCTATGCATTGGGCCAGTAACAACTTGAGACAGACCCATGGTCATCATGGAGGTCATGAAGTCTCGAGTCAGAACACTAGAGGCAGCCTCAGTGTGGACATTGAAATCACCCAGCACTATCGGTCTGGGCTCCTCCAACATCACAGTCAATATGGCCTCCACCAGGTCGGTCAGAGAAGCTGCCGGGCAGCAGGGTGGATGATACACCAGCAGCAACCCTAGTTTACTGTCTCCTCGGCCCGACACCAGGTGCAAGCCCTCACAGCCAGCTTAGTTAATATGTTCTATGTGCTGCTCCTCTTTCTGTCTCCAGTAGAACAGAGCTTCTGGGGCTCTGGCCTGGATCCCTGGAAGGTTCCCACCATGTGATAGGCATCTTGCATTTTGATAGAGAGCCTGCTCTACTGCAGAGATGTTGAGGTTTCTGAAACTTTTGAAGCCCTAGGCAGTAGCCTGGCATGCCTCCTTGTTAATCTGATCTAGGAATGGCAAAGAATTTCAATTCAGGTTGCATTTCAAGCCGAATATATCAAATTATCACTTTCCAAAACAATATGAGAACCAAAATATAGTCTACCTTTGAAATTTACATTCCTGTGAATTTTGTGATGCAGTTCTCCAACTAACTAATGTTTACAAAAATGCATATATTAGGGGAAAGTGTGTGTAAAAATGAATATATGAGTGAAAATAATATGAAAAATGCATTATATGACAAGAAAAGGGTTGGCAACATGTGTACATTAGTAAAACCGCCCACCAAAATGCATTTATCAGGAGAAATTTGCACTAAAATGATGGATAATTTTCATGTGTGTGTGTTGTTTTTTTTAAAGCAAATTGCTGCAGAAATGTGGAGAACTTAATTTAAGGCTGGAAAAATGAGGAACAGAGAACTGAAACTGACAGATATTACCACCCCTAATCTGATCCAACCTTACTCTCTCTTTATTCTGGTATAATGAAATTCTTTTTGTGCTTATGCCAAGGATTACCAGGGTGCCACTAGAATGGAATTAGGACATCTTTAAAACCATTCATACAATATAATCTCAGAAGTGGGCCTAAAGCACATGTGTAAAGAAGAGTCTGTTTATCTCAACAAAAAAATATTTTCATGTATCTAGCACTGAAGAGGTTAAGACTGAGGCAGCTGTTGTTCAATCCTCCTTTGATGCTGCTTTCTCCTCCTCTGCCTGCATAGAGAATGGTACAAATATGTTTTATTCCATTCAGAGAGCTCACCATTCATGGCATGGGGTCCTTTCATAGGTACAAGATGGGGGGAAAGTCTGCTGGCGGGAGGGATCCACATATACAACTCCTTCTAATAAGTCCTGGGGATCGCTGTATGTATTTCCCATGTATAGTTTTGAAAATGTATCCATGAAGGTCTCCCCTGGAAGATGTTTTGATGAAAGCCTGACCTAAGCTGGGATCTCAGAGTCTCATCTGAAATTAGATATATATAATGAGCTCCCCCTGAACTCTACCTATGTTTAAGAGGCCCAAAATCCAGAACAGATGCTGAGAGCAGAAGCAGGAAGGAACCCAGGCAAGCTTTCCAAAGCAATGATGACACATTATATCAATTATTACTGACCTAATTTAGATGTACAAAATCAGGGAAGCATGCACCAAAGCTAAATGAGCGTAGTTATTTATTTTCAAGAGGAACTAGGAGAATGTTAAAGGGCATAAAGAATAAATTGTATCAAAGGTAAAAAGTATCAAAGTTAGCCCAGAGAAAATAAGATACAGAAAGACTATGTTGTCCATATCACACACACCCAACCATTTAAAAGTCACAATGAAGGATCAGTTATGCACCCTGTCCACTGATGATAAGAAAGGCACACAAATATTATACAGCCACTACAGTGGCTGTATACTATAGCCAGCGGGGATTTTTCACATTCTGCAATGTGAAATTGAAAATACCCCCCATGCCATTCTGATGCTTCCCATAAGCTCATTTCAAAACAAAACCTTACATAACTTATAGTCCTGAACTCAGAAACGCTTGCTTAACAACCCTGTCAATTTTCATGGCAATACACAAAACAGTCACAGAGAATAGACAGTTCAAAGTGTAAAAAGAGAGAGAAAAACCTTAGAGCCCTTTTGGACTTTTTTCTCTGAGAGTTATAATCTGTTGCAATTCATTAAAAATCAGCCATGTTCACAGAGTACCTGTAATCCTAATACTGATGTTGCCCCATACTCTGACCTTCATCTGCTGCAGTTTAAAAGTTTAAAAAATGCCTGGCTGATTTTTAATTAATTTAATAAATTTTGGCTGGGACCCAATGATAGCACGGAGCATGCTCAGTAAGAACCAACTGTCAGAGTTCTAAAAGCCTCACAGCTGCTGGGCTTGGCTAATCAGGGGGCCACACCCACACCAGACTTTGATTTCATGTGAGACAGTCATGGCTTCCCTCAAAGAATCCTGGGAAGTGTAGTTTGTGAAGAGTGCTAAGAGACTCCTATTCCCCTGAAAGAATGGTTTAACAGTCAGCCACTCTGACTGAAGGTCTGTGAGGGGAACAGGGCGTCTCCTAGCAACTCTCAGCACCCTTCACTAACTACACTTCCCAGGATTCTTTGAGAGAAGCCATGACTGTCCAAAGTGAAATAAAGGCCTGGTGTGGATGTGGCCAGGGACAGCTTTGGTTTAAATTTGGGTGGGAGGCTACATGTGTCTGCTGTAGAATAAAAAGGTGGGGGAAAGCCTGAAAAAGAATGATTCTGTTTACAATGTTTTCCTTTTGGAAAGGAAAGGGGCTTCCCTTCTCCCCAGTGCCCACCCACCCAATCTCCTCCCCTCCCACTCCCTGCCCCTTCCCTGGGTCAGTGTTGGACTATGACCTGGGAGACCAGGGTTCGAATCCCCACACAGCCATGAAGCTGACTCGGTGACCTTGGGCCAATCACTCCCTCTTAGTCTCAGAGGAAGACAATGGTGAAGTCACCTCTGAATACCGTTTACCATGAAAACCCTATTCAAAGGGTCGCAATAGGTGGGGATTGACTTGAAGGCAGTCCATTTTCATTTTCAAACATGATGTCATGGCCCCGTCAGAGGACTCCTCAGATGAGGACGACTCGGGAGTAACAGCAGCAGACCCAGGAGCAGCAGACCCAGAAGGAGACACGGAGGAGCCTCCTGAGAATCCAACTCCTTCTCCCCCTCAGCTGCAGAGCACCCCAGATACAGCAGAGGCCCTGCAGCCAGACACAGACAGTGAAGAGGATACTCCCCCCTCACCTGCAGAACATAGACAGCAGAAGGTCAGGCAGAAGAGAGGCAGGCCTGTCTCCTTAAGGCCCAAACGCTGAGGGCTCACACCTGCTGTCAAACCTGCTCCTTATAAGGCACCCCTTGCTTTCAGCTTGTTGCTGACTGCAACGTCAGGCGTGGCTCGTGTATACCTAGTTTCCCTGCAGCATCTCTTGGACTGACCCCTTAGCAATTGATCCCGGACCTCTACTGACCTCGCTTCTGGACTTTGGACTTGGAAAGTAAGCTTCAGACAGGCCTGGCCCTTATCAGGTTCCCTCCTCATTTGCCTGGCAGATTTACAACCAGACTGCCGGCTAAGGACTTTCCTCCCCTGCTAACGACCCAGGCATTTCCAGCCCCACCGGCACTGCTGTCTCAGTGCAGAGCTGACACATGATTGCATAGAAATAGATCCCACTGAACTCAAAAAATATGCAAATGATCAAACCCACCCTCCCTTCTCCTTCCTCCTCCTTCCTCCTATCCCCTCCTCTTGCCCCTTCCCTTCCCCTTCCTTTGCCCCTCACTCACCATCCCCTTCCAATCCCCTCTTTCTCCTTCCCCCTCCTCCCCTTCCTCCTCCCCATGGTCAGTTTTACCTATCTTAAACATGATTGCACGGAAGTAAATACCACTGAACTCTATAAGCATGCAAATGATCAAACCTCCCCTCCCCTCCACCTTCCTTTGCCCCCCTCCAATACGCTCCTTCCCACTCCCCCTCCTCCTCCCCCATGGTCAGTGTTTCCTATCCTAACCAAGATTGCATAGGAGTAAATCCCATTGAAAATAAGCATGCAAATGATCAGACCTGCTTTTCCCTTCTCCTCTCCTCTCCCTTCCTCCTCCCCTGCCCACTCAAGCCCTCCCTCCCTCCCCCCCAGTCAGTTTTACCTATCCTAAGCATGATTGCACGGGAGTAAATCGCACTGAATTTAATAAACATGCAAATGATCAAACCTGTCCTTCTCCTCCCCTCCCCATCCTGCCTGCTCCCCTCCCAGTCCTCCCCTCTGCATTTCCTCCCCTCCCTCCTCCTCCTCCTCCCCTCCCCATCCTCTGTGGTCAGTTTCACCTATCCTAAGCATGATTGCAGGGGAGTAAATCCCATTGAACTCAATAAGCATGCAAATGATCCATCCATTCTCAGCAAACTTGGACAGGATCCCATTTCTTATCTCCTGGATTAAAAAGCAGGGAAATTCACTAATAGGCAAAAAACCTTGTGGTTTAAGAACATACCTATAGCCCACAGCTATTCTATCAAACTTTAAAAAGCAGGGAAATTGGGCAGCTATAGTGAATGCACCAGGGGAGCAGGAGACCTGAACTCCTCTCTGAAATATTGGACTGCCCTACAAATTGGTCAAAATGCAAACACCATTTGGGTTGGTCTTTCACAGTCCAATCCACTTCCTGTGTAGTTTGGAAGAATTTGGTAAAATGTGCCTCTGATCATATGGTGAGTGGTGGCAACACTTGCAATCAGCCCAAATAATAGAAAGAAGACATGTGCTGTGCTGATCTTGTTTTAGCAGGGAGGAAGCAACATTATTAAGACAGTTGATATAGTTCAGATGGTCACTTTGAATATATCTGATTTCCTTTGCGATTTTAGTGAATATGTGGATATGTGAAGTACAGTAACTCTTTGCAAAATTTATACTAAAAAAACTCCAAACATAATTGTGGAATAATGGCACTGACTTCTGCAGAATAGTCTCCAGTGGACCTCAGGAGTGTCTCAATTTGCACAAGATAAAACAGTGGGAGGTGAAATATATTTTAGCAAAATGCTAGGTGTGCTCCATGTTTTTAATTGACTGTGCCCACCTTGTCTTAAATGAAGTGGTTTAAACATAGCAGGCTGAAAATATGCATCCTCTTTTTTCCAACAGCTAGAGTCATTGCTGAAGTAGCAACATATTGGAATCAGTCTGATTTTTCATCTAACTGCAGGTCCAAATTCCACTGTTAATGCACCCAAAATAGAAATAGAACATAACCTCCAGTTTGAAACACAAAAGGCTGTCTTCACCATCATATGACACTGACCAATAAAAAGGCTTTGAAATTAATAAAAATAAATTTGACACAGATTTCTGGGATGAATAGAGGGAAATAAAATTTTCTAGTGTAGATTCTCTGTAGAAACATTAATAACACAGGAAAGAAGCAAAGTAAGACGATCACCAGCAAACATACAAAAATATAATTCTCTATCTTTGGAGATGGCAAGTGTTGCCACCACTCACCATATGCTCAGAGGCACATTTTACCAAATTCTTCCAAGCTGCACAGGAAGTGGATTGGACTGTGAAAGACCAACCCAAATGGTGTTTGCATTTTGACCAATTTGTAGGACAGTCCAATATTTCAGAGAGGAGTTCTGGTCTCCTGCTCCCCTGGTGCATTCACTATAGCTGCCCAATTTCGCTGCTTTTTAAAGTTTGATAGAATAGCTGTGGGCTATAGGTATGTTCTTAAACCGCAAGGTTTTTTGCCTATTAGTGAATTTACTTAGCAAAGAACACTGAAAAATATGTCTCTTGAATTGCACGGACAGCTAGTAATCTCTGGACATTGGTTCCCTAGGGAGACACTCTGTGTTCTGTATCTTCTAATGTTGATAATTTCTTCTCTTTGAGATTCCTAGATACAGTTCAGTTAATTAATGGAAAATACTCACTTCACTAAACATTCACCTTGTTCTGATGTGGTTCAGTGCACTTTGCTTCCCTGGCTGCCTCTAATTCTCAGTGCCATTTTCCTTCTCCCCCCTCCCACTGCCCTGGGCAACATGGGCCATCACTGCTGTTTACTCTGATTGGCTGTGATAACTCACATGATTTTGTTTCTTGGAATCTGTGATGTCATCTGTCAGATATGTCATACAGTCATCTGCAAAACTGCAATTAATCCTACAGTTTAATTAATCAAAAATGCTACAGTTAATTCAAGGAAATGGAGCATGTTGGTCTTGGCTGTGGGTCTCCTCTCACACAGGGTCTCAAGAGAATGATGGAAACTCATCTATGATGGATCTGGAAGGGCATGTTTCTTTTTTTTCACACACTCCCCCAAATAATTACAATAAATATCTAGGCTTAAACATCAATGATAAGCTCTCGTGGAAATCCCACTTGGAGGCCACTCGACTACTTTGTGCTAGGGTTTGCGGGCAGCTAAGGGGATTTTTCTATACCCACGATGGGCAGCTAATTAACCCAATGTTAAAAATCTATGCCGCCAAAGTCCTCCCAAAAATCCTATATGGATCAGAACTCTGGGGCCGTCCAGTTAAATCTAGGCTTGAGGTACTCCAAAATACTTTCATGAGACCAATTTTGGGGTTATCTCGCAGAACACCGTCAGCACATTTAAGAGCAGAACTTGGACTTCCATCCCTGGCAGCAAAATTAGATCTGGCCTACCTTAGGTTTTGGAGAAAGATCTCCATCATGAATGACAGCTCCCTCCCAAAGCTCTGCTGGCTTGAACAACAGAGGACTGGGGGCTGGGCCCAAGGGGGACAGGCAATACTAGACACTTACGATCTTTCTCTAAGCAAGCTTTTTGGCCTTAACCCCACTCAACTTTGAAATTGGGTATTCGATTACGATGTGAACCAAGACAGGGCAACAATTGTTGCGGCCCCTTTTTCATCTTGGTTCCCCTACATTAAATTCAATCATGCCAAACCCCGCTATTTCGACACTTTGTCGTGTGCTCCCTTATGAAGAGTATTCACATGTGGAATAATGCCTAGCTTGGTCTCGTCTCTAATTCCTGATCTGAAGCACAGGGAATTGGAGTCTAGATTGGCAGGCCTAAAAGCATAAGGCCTGGCCCTTGTGTAACACACAGAGCTCAGATTTCAAGTAATGCCCACAGCTTACCTTAAAGGTAGGTACTTGGGAATCCTACGCAGGAGCGACACTGTATCTTTGGTTGTAAGGTACCCGAAGATCTAGTTCATTATATGTTCCAGTGCCCTCTGTAGCCCCTCTGATTAGTTGTATGGGGGGGACATCTTGCGGAGACTGGGTGATCGTGCTTCTGGCCGATAATTACAAGCAGGTCACAATTGCAGTAGCAAATTATGCTCTAGCTGCTAAAAAGCTCAGAGCAAATCATGTAAAAGTTTTATCATCATCAGCCGGATCTGTTTTAACGTTTTAGGTATTAAGGTTTTAAATTTTGTATTGTGCAATGGCCTATGGCTAAATGCAAATAAAGGATTGACTGACTACAATAGGCTGCCACTATTGGATAACACAGCCCAGTCTCTCCAGCTGCTCAGGAATGGGGTGGCTATCTGCAAAATCAGAGTTAGTACCAGGTTCCAACTGAATTTGACAGCCTGCTATCTTTTCGGACCGGCACTGATTTCTTGCAGCAGGCTGTGGATGTAATTGGTGTGGATTTCCCCCCCGATTTCCCCCCCAATTTTAAGTAATTATCTTCGTAATTTCATCTAACTTGATGTATTCATAACAGTGTGTATGTGTGATAAATAGGAAAAAGATAAACCACATGGAACACCGTGATCATTTACATAGGCATTTGTGTTAAACATTACACATTTTTCCACAACCCCCCCAAAAACAAACAGCAGATCAAATCGGCAAGTGCCAAAGCAAGCAGGAACAAAAATGCGCTGATTGGGATGGGACAATGGACTGTCAGAATACAAGCAAATCAGAACTAGAACCCCATCCGTACCCGGGACCCATCCCTTCATCCCAGCTCTGGTTGGGGGGCAATAAGCAAAGAGAGAAGCTTTTTATTTATTTTCCTCAAACCATGTGAAATATCCTTAAAACACAAGAAGAAACTTTACCCCTGTGCAGTCTAGCACATGAGGGTGATTCCAGTGGGAAATTCCAGGGGATTGCCTTTTAAAATCAATGAAGCCAAATGTAAAGGTATAAAGATTTGGGGGGAAAGGATGAAAAGTAAAAGTTGAAGGCAAGGATCACATACACAGATTTGCAAGTAAAGGCAATCTAACTTAGATGGTTGCATGCTACCTGCTTGAGTAGTGCCTTGGGTTTCAGAGCATATACAGAGTTCCTTGTAGAAGAGATAATATGGAAAGGACCATCTTTGGACACTTGCTCAAATGGTTCCAACAGACAAAAACCTAGAGTGATCCTCACATTTTTATAGAATGTCAACACCAGTAAATGCCACTTCCTTAGTGGAGACAGACTGTTCTTTAGTCCAGTTATGAAAATACACTCCATCTCTGATGTCTTACAACTATTTGGGCCAATCAGAAATTACTTAGAGATTTGAGGGTGGGACTGTGAGATTTGAGGGTGGGACTGTGGGAAGCAGTCTAGAGAGAGTCAGGAGCCAGGAAATGGGAGCCAGGACCAAAGAGCAACCAGGATGCAAGAATGGAGGACAAGCCATGAGACAAGACTGAGGAGCAATCAACATCAAAGAAATAACCAGGAGGCAGGATCGGAGAAGAGACCAGGACAAAGAAGCAGTCAGAATCAGAGGGCAAATCAGAAGGTTGGACTGGAGAATAAGCCAAGAAGCAGGATGAAGAGCAAGACCTGAAATGCACAAAACAGTAGAGCTCAGGTAGATCTTGTTGCTTGTGCAAGGCAAAGCTGGACAAGTCCTTTATGCAAGGCTCACCTGGAAAAGTTCCTTATACCCCAGCCAATGGCCAGCCTGCATGAATGGAAGCAGACTAAATCTGGAAAGCTCTTTCCTGAGTGGCTCAGTTATGCAGCTCACCACTTGGGACAGTGGTCAGTAGTTGCTGACAGTAGATCTTTTACTGAGAGGCTACAGTTAATGTGGCTCATCATATGCGGGAGTGGACAGCCATTTCTGCCAAGAGGCTATATCCAGCTCCCTAATTACTCTGACCTTACATCACAAATGACCTAGTCAATTCTGACCAGTTAGCCTTTGTGAAAAAGTATTAACTTGAGAATGTATTTTCATAAACCAAACACTAAAAAAAGGTAAAGGTGTCCCCGCACTTATAGTGCGAGTCGTTTCCGACTCTGAGGGTGACGTCTTGTGACGTTTACTAGGCAGACCGTATATATGGGGTGGGATTGCCAGTTCCCCGGCCTTTCTTTACCCCCCACCATATGCCGGGTACACATTTTACCGACCACGGATGGATGGAAGGCTGAGTGGACCTCGACCCCTTTTACCAGAGATTCGACTTCCTCCTTTCGTTGGAATCAAACTCCAGCCGTGAGCAGAGCTTTGGTTGCGTTACCGCCACTTACCACTCTGCGCCACAGAGGGTCTTAAACCAAACACTAGATAGATGTCTATTCAGGAATTCACTGTGGGGTGTTAAATTCCAGACACCCTATCCTCATAATGCAGTTGGACTACAACTCCTATAATCTCTTCCCCTCAGCCACGTAAGTTAGGGCTAATGCGAGTTGTAGTTCAACATCTGGAAGGCACCACATTAGCTACCTGTGCCCTAGGTGGCACTGTTGAGCTACAATGGTATATAGGAGGTATTCACAGTATCTCTCAGGTTTGAACTATATAATCTAATGCCTCATTCCATTTCCATGATCCTGGGCAGTCACCCCCACCATTTGTTCCAAAAAGTAAGATCTTAATGGGATGTGATTCCAACATGCAATGACCTGAATTCTGCTTCTAATGGCACGAGGAAATTGACTTAATTACACAAAGTGCTGAAGTAAGGTTAGCAGCACAGTCCTGTGCATGTCTACTCAGAAGTAAATCCCACTGAGTTAAAATGAAACAATCCCAGATAAGTGTGTATAGTATTGTAGCCTAAATGTCCTCCTTCAGTGATGTGGGTATATTCTTGTACCATCTACACAATCAGCCAGTTCAATATATACAAAACATATATAAAAACATTTTAAACAATTTTAATATAAAAATAGTTTATGGAGGCAACTGCTACTGTCCCTTAAAAAGGCCACCATACTGAAGCTCTCTTTTCTCCCCCTTTTTAATATAGGAAAATCCCATGGATTAACATCTATGCTCAAGTCCAGCATGACAAGGAGCAGGAAATGATTGGTTCTGTCAGCCAAAATGAAAATGCTCCCAAAATCACTCTGAATGAATTCACAGATCCTGAAGAACTCATGGACAAAGAGATGGACACACGGGTTATAGGTAAACAGCACGGCGGCTCATTCATTGACATCTCAACATTTCATGCTCATCAAGAACAATCTCTGCTCCTTGTCCTCTGCCATCATGGAGTGCACATTCCTGGATCTCCAATGTTAATTCTTTCTGGAGATTTTAGTGGTTCAGCTCTTCTCAGATGCATGAACATTGGCAGGCTAATTTTCTGCAAGTAATGCATACGACACATGGGAAAGGAAGAGATAGTACTTGAAGTTATCTTAGGGTAGCAGAGTTTGAACTGGCAAATGGGAACAGACAGACTGATAGACAGGGAAGGGTACAAAAAAGAAGAGAACAGAAAGAAGAGGAAGTATGTCATAAGCTAACAATTTTTGCTCATCTTATCTCCTTCGTAATCTGACTTTTTTCTTCTCCATTCCTGCTAATTGTCTTTGCAAAGCACTGACCTGCCTGTTTTATTTCTCTAGGGCATGGTATAACGTTTGCTTTGTTTTATGTTCAGAGCCTAAAAAATGTAAACTAGTGTCATCAGTAGAGGCAGTCTTAGTAGTGCTGCATGCTCCTGCGGTCCACTCCATGGCCACCAGGAGCAGGGTGTTTAGTGTTGCAGCATCTGCTTTGTGGGACTTCCTATTGATACCAGACAGGTATCAACACTGTTAAATGGTAATGTCTGTTTCAGGCTTTTTTCTTTTTTCCCCTGAAAGATGACTTAGCTGTGCACACCACTGATCAATATGAATTAAGCTGTATACTGTTCTAGGATGTTTTTATATTGTACACCAACTTGATATTTTTATTAATTTGTGCAATTAAAATAAATAGCATAAGTGATTTGGGGATCCTCTGGCACTTTGCTGATGTGTAGTGAAAGCCCACCCACCGATTTTATAGCAGGGCAAAGAAGGAAAATTTATGCCACAAATGACTACTGGTTGATACATTAAAAATATCCAGAATAAGACTGAGATACAACCAGCAGGTTTGCTGAATTCCATTGACTCTTCATTCTCCTTTTCCTTAGGAAGCATCTCAACGATCTCCAACAGTGAAAGCACAAAGGAAATACCCAACTGCACTAGCGTTTAATACTAGAAATCTACTTTGACTACAGCATTTCTGAATTTTTATTTTTAATTAATAGTATTATTGTTATTATTACAAAGGGAAAGGTCTATGTCATTATTATTATTATTATTATTAGGGAGGGAGGGGTGCAGGGGTTTTGTTTGTTTGTTTTTTTTCCCCAGGGCCACATTCATAAATTCAGTATTTGGAAAACAGTATAATAGAATAATATAAGGCTTAATGGCAACCAGGAGTAGTAAGACCCTGAATTTAATTTAGGGGCACATTTTCTATTTTCCTCTTCCACAAAATAATTGGCCTGTTCTGTCAGCGGCAGTCTCAGAAGGCTATTTAATTGTTCATGCCAGGTTTGTTCCTGTACAATGCAGGGTTCTCCTATCACTTAGTGCCCTGTTGGATTCAATCCACTGAGTATATATATATATATATATATATGTATATTTATTATGTTGTATATCTTTTAAAATGGGGAATAATAAAGCCTTCTGAGGTTAACTATTTGGATTCTCATGAGGGTGGACAGGATGCACAAAATGACTGCTGACAAACCTGACCAAGTTTATGAATGAGGCCCTCACTGGTGCATGTTGATTCTGAGGATACCAATGGCATACTGTAAATAACTACCATGTAAATACCTTTTTATTTCTTGAGAAATAATTTAATGTTTAGTAAAAGATAAATTTAAAATGAATAAACCACACACACACACACCTTCACACCTACATGTGTCACACGAGATCTGAATGTGTACCAGTTGTCTGTCATATTTAACTCTTCTCTCTTTGTATGTGGTCGACAGTGAGGAAGGGAATTCATAAAGAAGGAAATACATTTGGGTTATGAACACTTCAAAATGCAACAAAGATATTTGTTTTTACTCAGAGGTGGTGGGTGGGTGGGTGGGAGCACTTAGTCCAACACACACACACACACAGCAGGTTCTGCAAGAAAGTGTGCTTCAGTTTGAGAAAATAAAGTAACTGAAGCATCTATAGGTTTTGATATTTATTTAGCCTGTGGTGTTGGCCACACCACAATACAGTACTTTGCTCCTAGTCTACTACTGTTTAATCTTTTGTTCTGTTATCTCCCCCACATTTTCTTCTGTTTAGTCATAATCACTAGTGGCATGCCTTAGCGCAAAGCCATTTTACTTTTCCATTTTACTTCTAATTCAGCAAATGATGATGACAACCATGGTTCTGCATGGTTGCTTCCGGCATTTGTAGTTCTAAGCAGGTATCCACTGAAGTGAGTGCATATGAGATCAGAAACACCAGCTTCTGCAAACTACCATGGTATTATTATCCTCACAATTGCAAAGCATCTGATCAGCCATGAGAAGCAATGGGACAATGTCAATAAGATAACAGGCGATGGACCTTTTCATTGCCATGAAGTAAATGGCAGCGGTGAAGCAGATTTTGATGATATTAATGGTGCTGATCAATACTGTGCTTGATTACTTAGCTAGTCTGAAGTCACGTCCATGCCGTAAAAATGCCCATGCTATATGAGAATCATTAAAATTATGGACAAATTAGCCATGAAGATGGCAAATCTACCTGCATCATTATGGCTGTCAGTGAATTCCTGTAAAGCAGCCACGTGGATTTTAAGCTTACTGCACAAAAAGCATGTCTTCCAACCTCCCCTCTCCCTCCTGCCAGAACAGGTTTATTGAAAAGCCATGTGCCCCTTGGGGGCTTCTAGACCCTAAACAACCACATTGAGAGAGAAATAGCTCAGAAATGTGGTTTTAGATGGAACACACAGCTGAAGGAACATTCAACTCAAACACCTCTCAGAATAAGAATAAAGGTAATCATTGAGGCTTCCGCAACTCCTTACGCCATAACACTCAAATAACCACACATAGAAAGGGAAAAAACGCCAAAGTGTCTCAAGGTAAAACCTTATCCTGAAACAAAGTAGCTCTTGATAGAATCAGATACTAAAGATGTAGCCAATTAAGGTAGTTGTGCTGCGTGCATTAATAATTGTGAATGAATAAGTCTAAAAAGGGTTACCATCCTTTCTTCCCCCCACGCAGGGCTCCTGTGTCCTTAACCACGACATGATAGGCAGAAAAGCACTTGCTGAAACTTCTATTGATCTGTCCGTGTTGGTTCTCTCAGTTTCTCATTTTTCCAATCTTACATTCAGTTCTCTACATTTCTGCAGCACTTTGTGTGTGTGTGTTTTAAAACAAACCTCATGCAATTTCTTCAGCATTTTAGTGTGAATTTCTCCTAATAAACACATATTTGTAAGCAGGTTTGACTAATGCACATATTTTGGCAAGTAATTTCTTCTAACATAATGCCTTTTTGTATGTTATTTTCATGAATATATTCATTTTTATGCACACTTCATATATGCATTTTGGTAAACATTGCTTGGTTGGAGGATTGCATCACAAGATTTGGATAAGTGCAAATTTTGAAGGATGGCTGTGTTGTGGTTCTCATATTGTTTCCGTTTTATACATTCTGCTTTAAATGCAAACTGATCAAATTTCTTCCCCATCCCTACTTGCAGAGACGCCCCTAGGCATTGGGAAGCGGGGCAGTTGCCCCGGGCCCCGCGCTTGCGGGGGGCACGCTTGGTGATCTGCTCACCAGCCGGCTCCTCCCTCCCTGCCTGCTCGCCTTTGCTAGGCAGGCGCAGCACTCGCTCGCTCTATTTCCATCCGGGATGGGGGCTTGATTGCCTGCCCACCCACATGCCATGCCAAAGCCGCCACTGCTGCCACCGCTCCTGCTGCCATCAGTGAGTGGTAGCCACCCCGGGGACAGCGAGCTGGGACAGCGGTTCCGGGACTGGTGCCTGCGCACCTACAACAGTGACTCGGCCAAGACCGTGACCCGGAGCAAATGTGGGGGAGGCAACTTTGCTTTTGCCCCGGGCCCCGCACGTGCTAAGGGAGGGCCTGCCTACTTGGAGATATAATAATGAGGTAAGCTGTACCTGATTAACCTCTGCCTGAAGTTCAGGTGTTAAAACTCTGGAATGCCTGTTAAAAAGGGGGAAGTGGCAACCCTATTTAATGGTAAGATTTTTCTAAGATTTTGGAGATAAGGACACAGCCTGAGAAGTACAAGCACACTGCCCTGAATTGTATTTAAGGGTGCAATCCTATACACGCTTATCTGGGAGTAAGTTCCATTGAACTCTATAAGACTTACTTCTCGGTAGAAGTGCACAGGATTGCATTATACAATCGTTAGGCTTGGAAAATGGGCCAAGAATTTAGAAGGATTATTGTTTTTCTCTACACATTTTACATTTCTGCTTCCATTTGAGCCGGAAGATAAAACCTTCCCATAAAGAAACAAAAATCTATAGAATTATCCAGAAAGCATCAAAAAAGCAGTATGGATTGGAATTCTTGGACAGCTGCAGAACCTTTGGAGTGGTGATGTTAAAAGACTGGTGCAGCTTTATTAGCTTAAAAATTGATAGGTCTCCTATTCCTAAAAAGTTCCTCAATGTAAAACAACTGTTACAATTGCTGTTTTGTTCCATTAAATGAGCTTTCAAAAATACTAGGCAGGTAGTATATTTCTGCAAATATATTTATTTATTATTTATTTATTTAAGCCATTTCTATACCACTTTATATTATTTGGGAAACAAATCTCAAAGCAGTTTACAACCCAGATTATAACATTGAACAAAACATCAGAAAATATTAAAAGAAAACATTACAAATTCAGGCCAAATAGAAAAGACACATTCAAAACAGCATAATTAACAGAAAAATAAAAATATTCTCTTAAACATAGGCATTATGAGTTAAGAATCAAACACAAAATACAAACTCCCAAAACAGCATCAATAGTTAATGAAAACAACTATACTAGGAGCTGCATCCCCCCAGTAATCCCTCCCCAATATGTCCTTAACAGTCCTCTATGTCTAAATCTTACTCTGATTCATCCCCACAAACCATACAGATAACCTATCTCCAGCCAAACCACCATAAGGAACAAATGAATTCTTCTACTGCTGCTGCTGCTGCCGCCACCTTCCCCTCCTCCTCCTTTGCTAAGCTGATGCGGCTGCCTTCACCGCCACTGGCCTTGCCTGTTGGAGCGGGGGGCATCCTACATGGCAAAAGTCTTGGCGGTGCTGGCAGAGGTGGTGGAGTAGGCAGCAGTGGGGCTCTTGCTGCTGCTGCTGCTGCTGGAACCCCAGCTATCTACTATCATTGCCATTTCTGGCCCTGAACATTTCTAAACATTCAAGGGACCTTTAAGCCTAACATATCATCTTAATTAGACAGTGGATTTATTTCCATGGGGTGCTGAGCCCTAAAACCTGTGGTATCCCGGAGTCATGTTCTTAAGCTTGTCGATTCACTGCCCCTCATTCATTTTAAATGAGTTCCCTATAATTTAATTTGTTCCTACATTCCAGAACAGGATCTCATAGCACCATTCCAGGGGGTGCTGAAAAAGTTTATATATTGCCACTATAATGTTCTGAAAAAAATTGATTTTTATCCCATCCTTCCATTAAGAAGCTCAGGGCAGCATACGTAGTCTTCTCCCTGAATCCTCACCAAAAACCTGTGGGATATGTTAGGCTGAGACTAGGGATGGGGGAGAAAGTTGATTTTGCATTTAAAGGTGATTGTACCAAATTTGCACTTTCTGAAACTGAAGCACAGCTATTGTTTGAAATTCATATTTCTCCAAATGTTGCCATGCAGTTTTCCAGCCAAGTAATATGTACAAAAGAATGCACATACTAGTGGAAAGTGGGCACAAAATTGCATATATTACTGAAGACAACATACAATAATGCACAAATTGCTTTGCACAAAAGCATATATTAAGCAAAATTACATAAAAATATATTTATTAGGAGAAATTCACACTAAAATTCTGACAAATCTTCATGATGACTTAAATATTATTTTTCCAAATTGCTGCAGAAATATGGATAACTTAATATAGATTGGGAAAATGAGAAAGGGAGAGAACTGAAATTGACAGAACCATCCATGTATTCCTAGCTGAGAAACTGACTAAAATGGGAAGCTTTATGACTAGCCAGGGATTTCAGTAGTGGTCTCCCCAGTTTATGTCCAACACTCTAACCATATCCAACACTCTAACACATTGGCTTGCAGTGCTGAAATGCAAACCATGTGGAACAAAAAAACCCTACTACTTAAATCTTAACTCATGGCTTGTGATCTCTGGCTGTGTGTTAACACAAACCAGCAAAATGGCATGGCTCCTTCCCAATTATATAGTTGGTATTACAGGACATAGATCAATAAACCTTCAGCAATCCCCACACACAGGTCACTGCAGGGTGTTCTGTGTCTTTTAAGTTATATATTATACATATACCAACTTGCCTATTATGTAAACAGAGGAATAGTGCAATCCTAGCATTTTAATTCAGTACATTGATGTCAATGAAACTTACTCCTAGGTAAATTGGTATAGGAATTCCAGCCAGAGAAAAAGAAGAAAGATTATTGGGGGGGGGAGGGAGATAAGGGGAGAAAAGAGAAAGAAAAAGTGTGGGAGGGACAACACCTAATACAGTATGTTTGTAGGTCAAATGGTTAGCAGTTGGAGAAAACAGAAAGTGCCAGCAAAATATATTGGCCAAGTCGTGATTCTTTAATCCTCCTTCCTTGTTTGAACCAGGTGCTGTATGACATTTTGTCTTCCAGCCCTAAAGACCCCCATCTGTGCAGCCTGTATTTGACTCAAGCCCTGAGTTCACTACTGTATATGCTATGCCAACCTAGGATACAAAGCACATCTGCTTAATCCTATACCAATCAGGTTGCCAGGGGACTATATTAACCCAACTCACCAACCTCTCTTGGAGTCCTGCATGGAATACTGCTTGGCCAAATTGACAGAACAGAGATGCAAATGCTCTGTTGTTGGAACGTGACAAACTGACCCAGTTTTTCCTCCTCCTCTATCATTATAAGATTTAAATGAGACAGACAACTGCAATACTTATTTTAAATGAAGTAAGACAAATGCATGACTCATATATACACATAAGTACATCTATATACTGTTATTGGTTTTATTGTTCCATTTGGATATTTCTACTGTAAAAAAAAGACAGTGGTTTTGAAATTGTTGAAAATAAATGTATTTTTGTACATCAGAGCTGCCAGTTTGAATTCTTTTGGTGTCTTCTTGTTGATGGTGATGCTTCATCTTGTGGAACAGATTTCCCTGTCCCAGTTCTGCATAAGATGCACTTCACCCAGTGGTGTCAGGATGTTGGGGCAGGAGTCCAGGGCCCTGCTCAGCAGAATGAACAGAAGGGCACCCAAATGCAGAGAGGCTGGTTTACCACAGTTTCAAGTGAGTGATGTAACATACATAGGCCCATCTAAAATGTCCCAACCTCCCAATTAAGCCCAGAGACTAAAATTATCTAATTGCACCACTGATTCTACCTCCACTGTCTTCACTTGCATAGGAAAGATTAGGGTTTAATCAGAAAAAAATAAGCGATTGGGATATATATTGGACTTAAGCATGACTAATGTTCTTGGGATTGTCTGTTTTCAGCAGTTTCATTTGCAGGAAACCTACTTCTGCTTTCCCCCAATGTATGCAGTGTTCTCTGTAAAATTCCACTTTAGATTTTTGCTAGTGCCATGCCAAATGTTGAAGGCAAATAAACAAACAAAAAAGGCATTGGGGCACTGAAATGTTCATTGGAAGAGTACCCCCCCCCAAAAAAAACCCCTTACTTTTACATGCCAACTCACTATTTGTTGCCCAGATCATGTCTGGCCATTTTTTTTGGTCTCAGCCTTCTTTCTAACAATACTGGTCCAGATACATTATTAAACCATGCTTTGCAGTATGTGAATGAGCCAGCCCCCCTCACCATCTCTGCTCTGACCAGGAGATTTAAACTAATTGCAATTTGTTGTTATATCCAACAAGAACAAACTGTGTTTACTTTAAATTAAGATTTATTAAAACAAGACAAGATCAAACCATGGTTTGATCAAGTGGTCAAACAAACAAGTAGGGGCTTGAATTCAGGGCTTGATCAGGCTTGCTTTAAACTATAGATGATGATGAAATTTATTACCTGCCCTTCACCAGTAGGTCCCAGGGAGAGTCACAACAATATAAAATACATTATTAAAAACATTTTAAAATGAATTACACTCACAACTAGAGAGAGTCCTAAAAATATGCATCTCAGGTATAGAGGTGAAGAGGTGCATCATCTGATTCAGGTCATTGTCATATCAATAATCCAGTTATGTGCGGATGGCACTGTTGCTAAGAAGAACAAAGGCCAATATGAAACCACCACTAATATTATGTAAATCACTTAGAGGTTTTGATTATTAAGTATTATATAAATCCTGTTAAATAATAAATAAAACATGGAACAGAAGCAGCAGTCAATCAAGGTCCAAAAAACATTCACTGCTTCGTACCAGAGCTCTTCAACAATGTTAGGGATTGGACTGGAGAAGGAAGGGGTGAATGTGTGTCACGGATACTCTTGTGCCACTTGATTAAACCAATATGTGCATGGGGATGCATTTTGCGGGAGGAGAAATGTTTCTGAGACCCCTCCCATTTTACCTCGGTACTTCTTTTGACATTTAAATTCACTTCTCAGTTTGAAATGCCCAAGTTTAAAGTGAAATTCTTGAAAGCTCAGGATTGTAGAATCTGAAAATACTTTAGCTTCTCTTTCCAGCATACTCAAAATCTTCATGGCATCATTTTTTCTTTCATATGCTGAACATTTCTGCTGAGTTTTGTGTGAGAAAATCAAGGTATGGAGGACAAAGGTGTAAAACGATGTTACACTGGCCACCGAGATGATGCACAGGCTTACATTATTTCTCTGTGTTCTAAAGTCCTCATTATCCACATCTTTTGATATTACTCTTTAATGTCTTCGTGGAGTCTCATAACAGTTACAGCGTTATGTTCCTAATGGAACCTTAGGAAGTTGCATTGATCTAATATTCTCATTAACCAAATATCTGTTACATCTTTCATAGCATTTAGTTAAATGTGGTTTTAATGCAATCCCAGTCTTGTCACATCTGCATCAATGGATGGATCCAAAGGTGCCCATCCATTCACAGAAGAATGGAAGGGACTTCGATCTGGCAGAGACTTCTACAAACAGAATGGGGAACACATTTTTTGGCTGATTTCCTCCTTCCCCTGTAGCTTGCAATGTCACCCTGACCTCCCCCACCACTGTTCTGGATGCTGTCCCCAGCTGTCTGGAGCAATGTGTTTGGGGAAGGGAGGGTGTAGGGGGTGAGGGTTATTGGGAAAATCTCACCCCTTCTTCCGTTTTCAGGATCCAAGATTATCTCATTCATGGGTGCAATTCACTCCACTGATGGATCTCTGGATCAAGCTCAATGGGTACTTCCATGTTGCTGAAAAGCTAGGATTTTCCAATGCAATTCCTATGAATGACTTACTGCAAAAAAAATGCTTTGGCCCAAAGTAAGGAAGAGGTTAGATACAATATTTTATGTGTGTGTAGAAGGGCTTTGAACATTCATTTGCTACCTTGAAAGTAAAAGCATCTGACTCGGCTTGCACCAATTTTGTGTACAAACCCCTTTCTCCACACTTAAGCCATTACATCTACTGTTCACCTTGCAACCCACTCTTTATAATCTGAATCTAGGAGACATCAGGTTATGTTCGAAAGATCATAAATTAGAAAACAACTTACAGAAAGACAGCAAAACAATTACTATCAGTTGGTTTTAAAAGTCAGACATGAAACAGAAATTACACACACACTAAGACTTTTTCTCTCATTCCGTTTACTTGTCATTCTCCCTAGTGCAGTCATGCAGTTATTAAGCATTATCAAAGCGCCATTGCACCCCTGGCATATTATTGTAATATATCAGCTGAATGCAATTCTCTCTCCATGTATCTTGGTACTACATCATCGGACTGATGGCTGACAGAAACACAAAATACAGAGACAAATATGATCAGCACTGCTTTTCCAGAAATAGATGGGTCACTTTATGATGAAGGCAGAGAAATGGTAACAATAAAGACCAATAACTCTATACAGTAGGGCCCCACTCATACGGCAGGTTAAGTTCCAGACCCCTGCCGAAAAGCGAAAACTGCCAAAAAGCAGATCAGCTGTAGCACGGGGGTCTGGAACCTAATCCGCTGATTGCACTGGAAGAGAAGATCAGCTGTAGAGCACTACAGCTGATCTTCCCCTCTTCCGTCGAGATCAGCTGGAGAGCGGCGAGCTCCAGTCCCCCTCCAGCTGATCGCCCCACTGGCGCCGTATTAGAAGAACGCCAAAAAGCAGGGCGCCGAGAAGCGGGGCCCTACTGTATTGTAAAGCCGCAAGAGTGGCTGTATACTATAGCCAGCATGGATTTTTCACATTCCGCAGTGTTAAATTAAAAATACTCCCCATGCCATTCTGATGCTTGCCATAAGCTGATTTCAAAACAAAACTTTACAGGAGACCTGGCCTCCTTACCATATGCTCAGAGGCACATGTTACCAAATTCTTCCAAGCTACACAGGAAGTGGATTCGTCTGTGAAAGACCAACCCAAATTATGTTTGCATTTTGACAAATCTGTAGGGCAGTACAATATCTCAGAGAGGAGGTCAGGTCTCCTGCTCCCCTGGTGCATTGACTATAGCTGCCCAATTTCCCTGCTTTTTAAAGTTTGATAGAAATATCTATGGGCTATAGATACTTTCTTAACCCGCAAGGTTTTTTGCCTATTAATGAATTCTATATCGTGACTTAAGGGATCCTAGCAATCCTTGTACCCAACCTAAATTCAAAAGTTTGGGCAACTGAAGATATCACCCCTGTTGTGTCTGTGCCCTTCTATTTCATTTGTACAACACCCAGCAAAACCATATAGCCCATTTATTAAATGTGAAGCAAAATTGTGCATATGCACACACTCACACATACTGCAGCTCCACAATAATATAGGAAAGGGCGAGAATGATATAGGGAGTATCTTCATTATTCATCATATAGGATGCCACATTGGCTAATGTAATGGAAACAACTGCGACAACTAAGACTGGTTCATGGTCTTTGACTGCCCTGTAGGGCATAGTCATTGACACAGGTTAGAAACTGAGATGTGTCAAATGTTTTTAGCTGCACTAGGGGCTGTTGTAGAGACCAGGGTACCTTACTAAGCATCATGCAAGCATGCAGTTCATAATTGGATAGGTGCTATCGCTGACACCTTCACCGTGACCCTAAACATATTATCAAGGATAATTCAGATAATTGCCATTTTAGATATGCCCCAGCATTTTGATTCTAACAAACTTCATTTTGTCAGGGAAGGTGAACCAGGACAATATCTAGCACCTACAGCAGGACTGACTTTTACTCATTATGCAAAGAGATGAACTATGAACATGCTTTTTTCTCTGCCTAGCTCCTGATACAATCAAGCCATCCAAGATGTGTCTGCAAATTGACCATCTTAGAGCCCTGGAGAAGGAAGCTCCACATCCAAGGTACTGCAACCACCTGTAGACATTAGTACCCATCAAGGTTAGAAGTCTCTACTCAGCAAGTGTACAAGAAAAATCTCTTTGCACTTCACACTTATTACCCATGGTGGGTAAATTAGAGCCTACTAATAGGCTGGGTGTGTTTTGCCCTGCTTGATCTAGAAAAACCACTTCCTCAGGTTACCCAGCCTACAAGAAAGAAGCAAGTAGAGTTTAGAAAGCAGTTCAGTTGAAGTGGACCCAGGCTAGTTACTTTTGCTCACTTTCCTACTCTTTTCCCCATCTTCCTTCCCCACCTCCATCTTTGTTATTTTATACTCAGTGTCATTGAAGCTCCGGGGGGGTGCATAGTCTCATGTTTCCTCCTCCAAGCCTTTATCCAGGAAAGTCTGCACAAGGCTAAATGGGGCTTATAAAGGCTTTCCCTTGTCCTCAGCTCCTCTATCACAGACTTACAGAGGGCAACTCCTGATCCTCAGCATCCCCCTAAAGAAGAGGCCCTCTTTCTTTCATTCTGAAATACATAAAATCAGTTGTCTGATGTCTTTTCCGTATCTAATTCTGCCTTTCTTTCCCCTTTTTTGATACGTTCAAGCAAAATACCTGTGCTGTCTTCTAGTGGTGTTACTCTCAGTGGTGTTACTCCTCCTTCCAACCCAATTGGACTCCTCACATGTTTATCTGGCACCTATCATCCTCCCCTTTCCTTATTTGGTGTCAGCCTTTTCCCACCTTTTCTCTAGCCTTCTCGTAGCACCAGCACATTGTTCCTTCCCACTCTATCTGTCCCTTTTTTCTCTATCCTCTTTAAATTTAACCAAATAGTTGTCAGTCCAATATGAGTGCTATCAATGCAACTAATTGATTTCCCTATTCTTATACATGCATTCAATTATTCTCACAGCTTCTCATATCATTGGTAATTCCCCATATTAGAAAGGCCCAATGGTCCGCATGGTATACTGTGATTCCTGGCATAAGACCCAAAATTAAACCACTGACATGAGTAGATGAGGACACATAGCAATAGACAGTTAGCAAGCTCATGCTTACATGGTGCTAATCCAGGTGTTCTCTGACTCCACCACTTCCTTCCAGCACTTACAAATAAGGGCAGGAACTCCTCTCTTTTCTTCCATACCCCACACAAAAGACCAGCAGTTTTGATTGGTGGTCTCCACTGGACTCTATGACCTGGATCCTAAGTGGGTATCTGAGATCCAATGGAAGATCCCTCAAGCAGAAGTGGAAGGCAGTTTTTGCTGATTCTGCCTGCAATCCCTGCTATGTTCAAGGAGCCAGATGATTTCTTTTTGAAAGATGAGATTTGAGAACTCTCTCTCCCGCATCATCCCTCTGTGTATTGTAGTATACACTCCAGTTTGACAGGTCATCATAAGCTTTTATGGGATAAATTTGGGGCGTGTGGAAGAGAGTGTAGCCAGGAAACAAATAACTTACTTCTGAATATCAGATTTTTCTTACGTACTAACACTTCAACTAAGATGGCCTAAAAAGGATTCCATACTTTACCAGCATACACTACTTTTCTTTGAAGATAGAGCTTTCAATAACCTCGTGGCTTTTGAAGCCACAACACTTGTTACTAGCTTCAGGACCAATAAGAGCTCACAGATTGATACAAAGTCAAATGTTTGGAAGAAAAAGCAAGTGTTCCTCTTTTTCATCTGCTATGCAGTATGAAAAAAATGTAAGGAGACATACAACATGAAGAAAAATAACAGAGATGTCTAAACTTTCCAGCTGCTGGGGACTGCAAAACAAAGAAGCCATAGGTTTGAATGTTCTATGTTTTTAAATATATATATATATATATAAATAATAATTTCCCCTACAATCTACTGGGAAAGAAAAAGTGAGGCAGAGGCACAAGAGTGAAACTGAATGCAGCCATCTGAGGGCCCAGATGTTTGCTGGAAAACTATGAAAAGTCAGAACACTTTAATGGATGGACCAATTAGCATTAAATTTTAAAGTGAACGTCAGACTGTGGCATTTTTTGGCCAGCTGTCTGGAATAAATTAGGGATTCACTGGCCTTTTTTTCACCTGGTTTAATATTCATCTTGTGGATCTCTGCGTGTGGAATAATTTTCATTTTCATTTTATTTCCTTTAAAGTGCCTGACCCATCTTTCTGTCATAATATGTAATGCAGTTTATAGTACAATAAATGAAAAATCTCCAAGGGGAAAAAAGTATATCCTATAATTTATTTATTTAAATGATTTATATACCACCCTTTGCGCAAGTCACAGGATGGTTTACAACAGTCAACTAAGATTTTAAAAATCCATAAAATACCACAGTACTTAAGATACAGCAGCATAGCAACTCCTAACAATTCACTAAGTAGCAATATGTTAACAACAGCAGCAGTAGCTAATCCATTTGTCCGTTCATGTTTTATCAACAGGTCAATGTCTTTGTGTATGAGGCTTTGTCCCCTCAAGGGAATAAACTCATTTGGTTAAGAGGTCATTGCAGTGAGGAAACACTCACAACTTCTCTCAAGCAGGCAGACATTTGTACATGTGACATTATGTACATACATGGATAGCAACCACGCCCCTGCTGGCTTTCTACCTGCATATCTGTTTGTGTAGCTTATCGAGTTAGTTTACCCAGGAGCCTGGGTTAGGTCAAAGAAGGGAGGAGCAGAGTAATCTGTCCTGGCCTTCTCACCCAGCTGCCAAACTTGCTTGGCTGCTTAACATGTTTGATGCTTTATCACTGGGGCTCAGATAATGCATCAGATGGGGCTCACGTCTTACCCACAGCGCAAGAAAAAGCTCCATGTGGGAAGTGAATTCATGATATTTTGTTCTGGGATTGAATTGAAGTACATGTACCTAGGAAAGCTGCAGGGTACAGACCAGTGGTGAGATGATTAGTAAGATGAAAGACAGAACACTGACAGATATCCCTTGGCCTCTTCAAGTAAGTTAAGCACATATATATTAAAAAACCCTGCACTCCACCTATCAGAGTTTCACCATTTTGATAATTTTTAAAATTTATTTGAATGGATCATGGTAAAAAAATGTCGGTGAAATTTTCAGCATAACATTAGAATGACAAGTGTCTGATAATGTGTAAGTTCCATAGCTAGAACATAACATAAGAACCTAAGAAGAGCCTGCTAGATCAGGCCAGTGGACTAGTCCAACATCATGTTGTCACAGTGGCCAACCAATTGGCCATGGGAAGCTTGCAAGCAGGACCTGGGCGCAAGAGCACTCTCCCCTCCTGCAGTTTCCAGCAACTAGTATTCAGAAGTGTACACCTCCAGCTATGGAGGCAGAGCATAGCCATCATGGATAGTAGCTATTGAGAGCCTTTTCTTCCATGAATTTGTCTAATCCTCTTTTAAAGCCATCCAAGTTAGTGGCCATCACTGCCTCTTGTGGGAGCAAATTCCATAGTATAACTATGCAGATTGGGGGAGCAAGTTAAGTTGGTGTGGAAGAAAATGTATGTTTGTTCACCCAACTATAGCACACCTAGGATCCACCCAGCTCCATTGTGATTTGTGCAGCATACACATATACTCCCTCTTGAGGGATAACCCACCTCCAATGCATTACATCTGCCATGGTTATGGAGACATCAGTGTATATTAATATATTATTTCACAAATTGATTAGGAGAACTGCTAGGCAGGACTCCAGAAACTCATGCTAATTTCCCCGCCAATAAAATATGTGTGTTCCTTGGGTGAAGGAGTTACTGTTATTAAATATAATAAAAAACTCACTTATAATGATAAACTGTAATTTTCATTGCTTAATTAATCTATTTCTCAGCTGGAGAGCAAGGTGCTTAATTGGCTAAAAATCTTCACAACCAACTATAATCAATTGATAGCCCTAGAATAAAGCATTATATTTTGAAAGTGTCTTCATCTGTTTTAATCACTGGCAGTTTTGAAATTTAGTAACATGATCATCTCATTTTTTATGCTAGTAGGTTTTGTCTCCTAAATTAAAAACACACATGCATGCACACAAACACAGATGAAACTCATACCCATTCTGTCTTCAGTACGTTTTGAGGCTCAAACGTTGCTTTCACAGAGTTTATTTATTTGTTTGTTTATTTGTTTGTTTAATTTGTATCCCGCCCTTCCTCCCAGCAGAAGCCCAGTGCGGCAAACAAAGCACTAAAACACTTTAAAACATCATAAAAACAGATCTTAAAATACATTAAAACAAAACAGCATTAAAAACATTTTTAAAAAACAACTTTAAAAAAGGGTTAAAAACATTATTATTAATATTCTGTGGGGGGTTCACCCCGCATATTTTGTTTTCTTTAAAATATGTCATTATACTGGGCAACCTAACTGGAGTGGGGGAAGCTGCTTATTCTTGCCAATTTTCAAACTCAAAATGGGCCTTATACAAGCAGGTTTTTTTTTTAATGTGGACAGAAATATACAGAATTCCTGTATATTAAGCAGACTTTCTCTATCTGTTCTTCCTCTCTCTAGGGAATGGGCACCTCTGTCAATTCCAGTTTCTCTCAATTTCTCATTTTTCCAATCTTAAATTCAATTTCCACATCTGTTTGTGATTAAAAAAAATCCTCTTGGAAATTCATCAGCATTTTAGTGCAAATTTCTGCTAATACATATTTGTATGAAATGTTGCCTAATATACATATTTTTGCAAATAATTTTCCTCAAATATAATGTATTTTTGTATGTTATTTTCATGAATGTATGCAGTTTTACGCACATTTTTACCACAGTATATGCACTATTTTACATTATTCAGCTGGAGAACTATATTACAAAATTCAGAAAATTGAGAACTTCAAAGGATGGTGGCATTTCATTTCTTGGATTGTTTCTGAAAGTGCAAGGTAAGGAGCCTCCCATTTAAATGTGAACTTAATTTTTCCCCATCCTGACCTATATCCAATGTCTTAAGGGCAAACAAAACATGGAATTTTGTACCACAGCGCTTGAAGTGGGGCAGGATGTGACCAACAGGGCTGGAATCCACCTTCCTCTGCTTCTGCCACCAACCAATGGAATGGAATGTTAATGGAATGCCAAGAGGGGGACATATAGAGAAAAACAGTTTAGTTGGTTGGAAAAGAGAGTTGGAAGGGGACTGGAAAGATAGAGAGTGAGGAGAATGATATGATCTGTAAGGGGATTGCTCTTGAACTGGAAAGAAAGATTGATAACAAAGTCCGAGTTTAGGACAATGGTAGATACAAAAATTCAGGGGAAGTTCAATTATAGAAACAAATGCATCCTTGATGGCTGTGAATCAGCTCAGAATTATGGTACTGTAAAAAGTCTCAAAAATAAAAGGTTCTCTCTTCTGAGTTACCCCACTGCTTGGATATCATTCATGCCTTGGGAATAAAAGTGGAAAACAGTATTGGGACCTGCATAATACTGGTCATGCACCCAAACAGACATTGGGACACATTTATTTTACTGTTCTTGACCATCACCTTACCACAGTCCAGAGAGGCCAGTTGTCAGTATCCAGAGGATGGGGGAAGTGAGACAGGTTGTTGTGGTGAGGAGAAGAGAACAGGGACAAGATACCTAGTTCAACTCATGAGGAGCATCTGAGGCCTATCACATGAGATAATATCTGACTTTCAGTTGGGAACCTATGTCCATTCCACTTCTTTTCAGGTAGACATAATTGCTCTGGCCTAATCATGCCTCTTTTCACTCCAACTTCAGGTACTGATATAACACCTAGCTTGACTCTCTGTCTCACTCATGGAGCTGTTGGTCTACCCCTCGGTATGTCTGAACCTTTCAACACAAATAGGTGGGAAGAAATTAATCAATCTCTGTCCATTTCCACAGCTTCATTCCACACAGTACTAGTTTCCAGCCCATCAAATTCATCTCCTTGGCAAACACAAGGAAAGTATTTTTTTTGTGCTGTGTAGTTGTGTTGTGCTCCATGATTTGACTAGCTTTCATTATGCTCTGTGGGTTCCTAGTTAGATTGAGGCAGAGATAAAGTGCTGTCCCTTTAAGTGCTTAATGACCTCTCAACACTTTCAGAAGGCTGCCTAGAGAGAAGAGTAAATGCAAAGCTAGTCTTGCCAATTTATATGGCTTGATAAATGCTGTCATTTGATCCATATTTCTGTTGACATTTTTATGTGCAAAAATGTATTATCTTCAGTCTCTCCTTAAAAAACAAAAACAAAACTGCATTCTTCATGAAATCCTTTTTTTAGGGAAACCTCCTGAAGTGATTTAGTTTCCAAACAATGTTCAAAATGTGGTAGAGGTCAGATCTCCCATGTGGGAAAAGGTTCAGAACAGATGCAAAAATAACGGTAACCATCACATCATTATGACTGGATCATGGCAAAAAGGAACATGAACATCTGAAGAAAAATGATGTGAAACTTATGGAGTCATGCATTTCCTGATATCCATGATGTTCTATGCTTCTCCACTCTGACCAAGTGCAACAAATCATAGCATAGGGATCAGGAAAATGCAGGACACTGTGATATCTATATCTTATGAAGCATGGGTTTGGTGCAATATATAATGTGGTCATCAGCACAGTCAGTATTAGAAATCTGCATCACTGCTTATCTACAAGGCTCATGTTCCATTTGGATGCCCAGTGCCAATCCCTGGAACCTCCTGGCCCTCCTACATTTACTATTGATGCTTATTTGCCTGACCTCCCCAAGAGAGTAAGCAGTGAGAGAAGTGAGGAAAAAGAGTAATAACCTTTACACACCTTATCTTCTCCCTCTGGGAGGTGGTGCAGATAGGGGAGTGAATGAACAGGGGAGAGGAAGAGGAGGAAATGGGCATGCTCTCAGGAGACTCACTGAGGGACAGCCAACATGCTATACTAAATACAATACTTATTCTTTATTTAACTACAGGTAGGGATGGAAAAGGTAAAGGTGTCCCCGCACTTATAGTGCGAGTCATTTCCGACTCTTAGGGTGACGTCTTGCGACGTTTACTAGGTAGACCGTATATATGGGGTGGGATTGCCAGTTCCTTCCCCGGCCTTTCTTTACGCCCCCCCCAGCATATGCCGGGTACTCATTTTACCAACCACGGATGGATGGAAGGCTGAGTGGACCTCGACCCCTTTTACCGGAGATTCGACTTCCTCCTTTCGTTGGAATTGAACTCCAGCCGTGAGCAGAGCTTCGGCTGCGTTACCGCTGCTTACCTCTCTGCAGCATGGAGGGCACTACAGGTAGGGATGGAAGGATCTGTCAATTTCATTTTTTCCCATTCAGTTCTCTGCACTTCTGCAGCAATTTGCGATTAAAAAAATAATAATGAACACTCTTCAGCATTTTAATGTGAATTTCTTCTAATAAACATAGTTTGTATGCAGTTTTGATGAATGTAAACATTTGTGCAAGCAATTTATCCCACTTTAATGCATTTTGTATGCTATTTTCACTAATATATTTATTTCTATGCACACTTTCCCCGAATATATGCATTTTTGTAAACAATGGTTGGTTGGAGAACTGCAAAATTTGGATAAGTTCAAATTTCAAAGGACAGCTGTATTTCAGTTTTCATATGCTTTGGAAACTGCAAATATGATAAATTTGGCTTTAAATTTGAACTGAATCAAATTTATCCCCCATTCCTAACTGAGTGGTCAGTTTGAGACTGCAGCATGCAAGGATGGGAGCTCTAACCCAGTCTTCGACAGGAAATCCTTAGTATTGTTCAAGAGCTTGGAAGTAATTAGTTACATGTAATGAAGTACTTGTAGTTCATTACTTTTTGAGGAACGAGTGGGTAAAAGTGTTTTAAAGTGTTTTTAGCACTTCTGTTTGCTACCCTGGGCTCCTGCTGGGAGGAAGGGCAGGATATAAATCAAATAATAAATAAATAAATAATTCCTTTACATTTTGATTGTAATAGAACTAGGAGTAATTTTATTACTTTTGTGGAGTAATTGTAATGTTTCCAGCATTACTTTTGGGTATTACTTGAGGGGGGAAGCAGGGGAAGTCTTCTGCTCCTCTGATTTGAGGATGAAAATCATGTGCCTCAAACTGAGCTTCTGTGCAGCATCACTCTTCCCTCATGCTCTGTGGGTGGGTAGGAGGTGACGAGCGAGAAGGTGGAGAGTGAGATGAGGTGGAGTGGAGACAACAATTGTTTAAAAGAATGGATGAAGGTGCTGAAGAATGGAGTGGAGGGAAAAAGTGTTTGGTTTTTGTTTTTAAAACCAATGAGAAACTAGGGACATTATGGAGCCCTATTTCATAGCAGAAGTATTTAGTAACAACAGCAGATTTTAGAATCAACCAGCCCACCTTTCCCTCAGACACAAATAACAGACACAGTCTTCTTGGGTAAAAAAAGATAACGAATGTTTACTCATGACCTTTCATATGTTCAGGAAACATAGGCTCTAGCTTAGATGGAAAAAGTAGGTGTCTTAGTCCATTTAGTCTTTGGTGATGATGCTCTCAGGAAGAGCATCTGCCATGCTGCCTCTGCTAGAGGTTAGGCTCAGTAATGGTGGATATGCAGGAATCTACTAATCCCTTTTTACAAAGGAAAGAGGAAGAGAACCCAGGTAAACAGGTACATAGAGATATTCCCGAAATATTAGCTAGAGGGAACTCTCCCTATCAAAGGGGAGGCATGCAAGCTTGCTTAAACCCAACAAAAAGGAGGGCAAGAACATTGATAAAGGAGGAGAAGGAGGCAGCAGCAGAATGGAGATAAAGAACTGTGGTGGTGAAGACAACGACGTGTATATGTGTGAATACTGTGTTTGCACTTGGCACACAACGTGGCCTCCACCAGCCTCTCTAGCTACTGTGCTGCATTTGCAGTATTTTAACTTTTTTGCATCTCAGGGGAAAATGTTTGCTTGGGTGAGTGTCCCTTAGTTGGTGGCATGGCAGGGCAGGGTCCAGGAGGTGGTTAAGTGAGAGAGATTACGCTTGCTGGCTGAGTGGGGGGGTTGCACTTGATTTGACATGCAAAGATATGAGTAGTGGCCTCTGCCTCCGTCCCCACCTTACCAGCAGAGAGACCACCATTGCTATCTTATGGATAAAAAGAATTATTCTACTTCCTCTGTATCTGTGTGTGTTTATTTTTAATGTTGTTTTAGGCTACTTAGATGTGCAGCAGCCAAGGCCAGCACCTTGTAGGTGTTTTTTTAAAAAAGTAACTGAAGTGTAATTGTAGTGATTACTTCTGAGAAAAAGTAAAGTAATCCGTTACTTTCAGAGCAATTGTAATTGTAATGGTAATTACTACTTTTTTGGGCCATGTAATTGTAACTGTATTTTATTACTTTTTTAAAGTAATCTTCCAAGCTCTGCATTTTTCTCCATAACAATTCCCCCTCCTCTTGTGCAGATATGAGCCTTAGAGAGGAAAGGCTCCCATTAGTACCAATTGACTCTTTCCCCGTGAAAGCCTCATAGTTTGGGGGAGCAATTTTCATTGGGATCATGGCTGAGAAGGGAAGGATTAAACTTCCCCTCCCCATGCACTGTCATCTTGATGAAAGTTGGCCACCCTGTCCCTGTAATAAATTTTAACAACAACAAACATCTTGGAGATGTAGCTGCTTATTATGTAATTAAAGAAATGTCTAGTTAGATTCTGAGAGTATCTAGCCAATGTATCTCCCAAAACCTGGGCCTAGCACTAGTTATCAGTGTGGGATTGTTTTGTAATATGGATTTGAAATGGATCTTGGCATATGCATCCTGGAGAAATATTATTTCACAATACATGGAGGGATGACTTCATTTACCCATCATCAATACAATTTGTCGAGTAACAAACATGCTCATAGGCTGGGCTTATTCTTTCTTATTTCATTCAAAAGCAAGTCTCTCTTTTTAAGCATTCATTCCCCATATTTCCTTTTTTAAGACATTAAAAAAATCTGCAGAAGAGGACAAGGATTAAAATGAAAAAGGATCTAGAATCACTTTGACTGAGAAATATTTGTACATTATTCATTGCATTCAGGGTTATTCATCAAAAGTTTCATTCTTCGGCTAAAGTCTTTTCCTTATCTGAAAGCCACTGACATGAATACTATTTGCCCAAGTTGAAAAGATTGAATTACATTTCTCTTGCTGCTGCTAAAATTCATGGGAGCTCAAAGCCTGGGTTAGTCCCTTGGTTTGCCAAGCTAGTGAATGTTATATTTCCCCCATTCCCAGAGAACAACGCTAACAGGGCTTGTCTCTTCATTGTGCTACAGAGATGATTGAAAATGTGCTCCTATATCACTTAATAAAAGACCTTTGCTTTAAAAAAAATAAGGAAAAAAAGTAACTTTGTCATTTGAGAACATTACCCATGGGATTTCGGAGCACTAGGCACTCAGTTTTCTTTTTCTTCCAGCTCTAAACCAAAATCTGCTGCATAGCTGAGTTATTTGCATAAGTGAAAGAGCATATCCTGATATACATCAATATTTTTCATGACAGACTTAACCTGTATTTGTATGTTCTTCTACCCCATACACGTGAGGAGAAATGTGGGACCATGCTCCTTCACCCTGTTCCTTTTATCATGCCATAATTGCGGCTTCTTTCACCCTCTGTGTTTTGGGGACTGAATTTATGCAGCAGGGAAGCCTGCTCTACTCATGTAGGCTCCCTGTGAGATTTAGAATCCAGGAAGATTGGGGTTCTAAATTGCACAAGCTCACATGAGTAGAAAGGCTCCAGATGGATAACTTGATTTGGCCAGTGGGCCGGATCAGGAATGTAGTGAGCCAATTTTCATTGGATGGGCGGCAGAAGCAGAGCTGTCGACAGCAGGTTCAGGCCCCTGTGAATTTTTTTTCAGGCCCCCCAGCAAGGGCGGACCAGCTAAAGATCTTTATACTTTAATCTTTTATATCATTATTTTCTTTGAAATTCACCAATTTTACAAAGGATGTCAAAAACAATTGACAAATAATGATACTACCAAGAAAGACAAAAACATATGCAACATAGTCAGGCCCCAGGCCCCCTTCTGGACTGCTGGGCCCCGGTAATTTGTACCGGCTCCCCTCCCTCATCAGCCCTGGGCAGAAGGGTTTGGGCATTGATCACTATAAAAGAGGTTTCTGAGGGAAAATGTTTGCATAGGTAATGACAAAAACAAATTTATGCATTTTAATTAGGAACTATGAGTTGTGAAGTTTGCAAAAAAGCAAATCAATTTAAAATATATTTTCCACATGCAAAATAGTTGTGTAAACAAAGTAACAGTCACTAGGAAGTAAATAAATATTGTGCAAGTTATCCTACCATAATGATGTGAACTGATAATAAAGTCTAATGTGCCATGATTTCTCTGCAAACTTGCAGAGGAACTATTCACTTGAAATTCCTTCAAATATGTTACTTTCAAAAGTTTGCTTTTCTCTGATTAAGCATTTAACACTTGTATGATGTCAATGCATGTGTCAAAGTTGAGAATGAATTTTCACACACAGCTGTAGATGCATCAAAGGTGAGTCCTGCAGCATACAAAATGTACAGGTGTGGAAAGGCTTCCTTGTACAATGTTTGAGTAAGCTCGTGAACTGTGAGTTCAGTTTTCCTGAGGCAGCTGCTTTCCTGAACTAGCTGTCCTGGTCTCCCTTGCCATGCCAGGAAAGCAATTCAGACAAGGTTCACTTTGAAAATTTAATTAATACCTATAAACCCCACTTTTCCTAAGTAAATGCTTGACAGCATGTCACATAGGAACTGTACATCTGTCCAAATTACAGGTGCTAGAATTTACTGTACAAGCACACAATCTCTATTCTACGGAAAGGCCCTGGACCAGCTGTGTGGGAAAAGATCTTGCAAGACATCTCAATGTAATGAGGAGGCTTAGTATGGCATGATCAATTCCCCTGCCCCATGTTCCTGTCTCACGCTCCCGCAATCCAGCCAGGTGGGCCTTTTGGCATGCTTTCTCACCCTGCCTACGTAGAACATAGGTCTGGGAAGCTCTGTTTAAGATGTCATCCCACACTGCTAAGGCCTGGGAACATGGCCTTCAAGGCAGGTGCAATGAAGCACGGTGCTACAAAGTTCAAGGACACTGAACAACAGAATTGATAAACAAAGACAGAAGTGTGAGACCCAAATTAAAACAACATCCCCTAGGTATAGCTAGCTAAAGTCACAGGTGCAAACCTGCACCCTGGTACAGGGGCTCTTTTAGGTATAAATAAGCCTCCCTAACTCCTGTTAGCTTCAACACAGACCTAGGTAGGAGGAAGTAGTGTATACCTATTGGCCATCAGCTGGAATCTCTCCATTGTTGCTGACTTGGGGTCCCCAACAACAGAAAAAAGATGTAAGATAACCCTGCTCGTTAGCTGCCTTATCTTAGTTTAAGAGCCTTGCCTGTGATTAAATGCTATCTGCTCTGTAATAAAACAGTAAATCTTCTCCACTAGTGTGATCATTGCCTTTGAAATCTCCGAACTTCTTGCCTCCGGCAAAACACCAGTCAGCTAACACTGCTTCTGATGGCTCTACCACCAAATCTCACACACCCTATTTTAGTGAAATAAGGTGAATTATTTAGAATGATCATTTGCACAGGTGGCTGTGCAACTGTTGCAACCAAGTTGTATGTTATACTCTTCAAAACCATTTTGAAATGGAACCAGCTTGAAACGATTGAAAGGATTTTTTTCAACTTTTTTTAACAAACTAGGGAAGAAATGCTCCCAGACATGCATGCATACACAATATTTCAGCTCCTCATTGCCTGGGCTAACTTAGTAAAGTCTCATTAGGCTTCCTGCCCTTGGAAAGCCAGCTCACTCACCTCTCTGCTTCTTCTCAAGTCCTGACCCAGACTGGGCTAGGCTGCTACAGTCTAGGCAAAAAACCCTAGGCACACCCACCAGATGCACCACCTACAGAGGCTGGCCAAGTACTACAGGGGAGGGGGACATACTCTGCAGTGAATAACACTACTGTCCTTCCCACCTTTCTTTCCTCCAATTGCCAACTCTTAGGTTTGCCAACTCCCTCCCCCATCCATCAAGACTTGAATTCACTTCATTCACACCTTTAACTCTTATATTTGCTGTGTTCGCATTCCCTTGGTAACTTTGCCCTGCCTCTTCACACACTGAAACTACTGGGAATTCACATACAGGGAAGTGTGGCTTCAGTTGCTGTTGTTCCCAGTCTACTGCCTGTGAAAGTAGACCAAACCATGTGTGTTTTCTGTGTCAATTATTACTCACTGGAATTGGGTTGGCTGTCAAAGTGAGTTTATAGCAGCCCACAGAGTGGACAGGAAAGAGCAGAGAATCTTCTTAACTCTTATTCATATCTCAAACCTCTCTCTGCAGTGAAGGTTCAAGTCTACAAAGAAGTTTGCAGCAGCCACATTAAAAGACAGGCAGGGCATTCCAGGCAGGGGGTTGCCAACCCTACTTTGATATGGATATTGTTGCAGAAGATCCCTAGTCAAGTCTTACCAACAGCACAATCCTACCAATACCTACTCAGAAGTAAGTTCTGTTGAGTTCTATGGGGCTTACTCCCTTAGTCAAGTGTGCTTAGAATTGTAGCCTTCAGGGGTATCCATCTTGACTCCTGAGTGCTCCCATCTAACATCACAATACTAGCTCCTTTCTTCCTACAACGGCCTTCTGGTGATTGGCCTGGCCTGAGGGCACTTAAACCCTTCTTGCCAGAAGCACGTAGGCTAGATTAAATGTTCCTTACCCAGGCTGTCTAAGCAGGTGAGAAGGAATGATCCCGCTACTTCAGCTGGACCTGGAAACACCTTCATTTAGCTAAAATTTCTATCTTAATTTCCAATCAGATTTTTTTTGTTTGAATGGTATGCTCCAAGCAACTGTTGTTGATGTTTAATGTATCATGCTTAATGGCACTACTAGGGCCCGCCGCATGACATCACTAGGGCACACCCCCTATGACATCACTAGGGCCCATCCCTGAAATCTCAGAATTTGGGATGCTTCTGACCTGGCAACCCTATTCAGCTTCAAAGGAAGAACTGGAAGCACAATCTAAGTGCACTCCAGGTTTCCATTTACAAGCCACAAAGATTTGATGCAAGTCCAGTTTTGCCAGGAAACTGCTCCACTTAGACGCTATGATCAGGAGAACCTAAGTGGAGTCAATCCCAGTGGGGCTTGCTTTTGGTGCCATATTTAAAAGGCACCAAGTGCAAGACCCACTTGCAGGGGAATGATTGGGAGTGCTCTCTAAGGCTTCTGCTCATTCTTGGAAGTCATGGCCTCACAACTGATGTCGGCTAGAGGAAAATGTGTCTGGAGAAAAATGGCCTTGAAGGCCAATCTCATGTATATAGGTAAGGCCCAGTTTGTTTAGCGGGGCTTGCTACCAGATAAGCATAAACCCTTTCAGGAAGATTGTGGTAGTATCTTCAGTTAGGACCTGGACTAGGGTTGCCAGGTCAGAAGCATCCCAAACCCTGAGATTTCAGGGGTGGGCCCTAATGATGTCAAGGGAAGTGGGACCTAGTGATGTCATTAAGCATGATATGTTAAGCATTAACCACAGTTGCTTGGAGCAAACCACTCAAACATTTTTTTCTCTCTCAATAGATGTTTTCTAGCTTCAACTCAGTAATAAGAGGGATGTTTGATGATCATGGCAGAGTTGTCCATCAATCTTCAGCAACATGCAAGCGATGAGAAAATGGGGCAGCTGAATTTTTTTTACCAAGGCTGATGAGCTATATGACACATCAAGGACAACAGGCACTTGATGAAGACAAGGAGAACCTTGGAGAATAAAACAAAAAACTAACATGCTGGTTTTCAGCTATCCTTCCCCAAATAAGAAGTGAAGAAAATGAGTTTAGGAATATGTTCAAGTTTGCAAGGTTTCCCTTTTGTAGCACATCAAACCTGTTTTCTATAAAAACTGAAAAATAATAATTGCAGAACATTTGATGAAATTTGAGGTGACAGACAGGATAGGGAATTAAAGAATGAAAGTTTCCTCCCTCTTGGTATTACTTTGTTGTTATGTGCCTTCAAATCGACTACGACTTATGGTGACCCTATGAATCAGCGACCTCCAGTAGCATCAGTCGTGAACCACCCTGTTCAGATCTTGTAAGTTCAGGTCTGTGGCTTCTTTTATGGAATCAATCCATCTCTTGTTTGGCCTTCCTCTTTTTCTACTCCCTTCTGTTTTTCCCATTATTGTCTTTTCTAGTGAATCAGCTCTTCTCATGATGTGTCCAAAGTATGATAACCTCAGTTTCATCATTTTAGCTTCTAGTGATAGTTCTGGTTTAATTTGTTCTAACACCCAATTATTTGTCTTTTTCGCAGTCCATGGTATCTGCAAAGCTTTCCTCCAACACCACATTTCAAATGAATTGATTTTTCTCTTATCCGCCTTTTTCACTGTCCAACTTTCACATCCATACATAGAGATCAGGAATACCATGGTCTGAATGATCTTGACTTTGGTGTTCAGTGATACATCTTTGCATTTGATAACTTTTTCTAGTTCTCTAATAGCTGCCCTCCCCAGTCCTAGCCTTCTTCTGATTTCTTGATTATTGTCTTCATTTTGGTTAATGACCGTGCCAAGGTATTGATAATCCTTGACAAGTTCAATGTCCTTATTGTCAACTTTAAAGTTACATAAATTTTCTGTTGTCATTACTTTAGTCTTTTTGACGTTTAGCTGTAGTCCTGCTTTTGTGCTTTCCTCTTTAACTTTCATCAGCATTTGTTTCAAATTGTTACTGGTTTCTGCTAGTAGTATGGTATCGTCTTCATATCTTACATTATTGGTATTTCTCCGTCCAATTTTCACATCTCCTTTATCTTGGTCCAATCCCGCTTTCCGTATATGTTCTGCATACAGATTAAATAAATAGGATGATAAAATACACCCGTCTCACACCCTTTCAGATGGGGAACCAATCGGTTTCTCCATATTCTGTCCTTACAGTAGGCTCCTGTCCAGAGTATAGGTTGTGCATCAGGACAATCAGATGCTTTGGCACCGCCATTTCTTTTAAAGCATTCCATAGTTTTTCATGATCTACACAGTCAAAAGCTTTGCTGTAATCTATAAAGCACAGGGTGATTTTCTTCTGAAATTGCTTGGTCCATTCCATTAGCCAACCTATGTTTGTAATATGATCTCTGGTGCCTCTTCCCTTTCTAAATCCAGCTTGGACATCTGGCATTTCTTGCTCCATTTATGGTTAGAGCCTTTGTCGTAGAATTTGAGCATTACTTTACTTGCATGGGATATTAAGGCAATGGTTTGATAATTACTGCATTCCCTGGGATCCGCTTTCTTTCAAATTGGGATGTATATTGAACACTTCCCAGTCTGTGGGCCATTGTTTAGTTTTTCATATTTGTTGACAAATTTTTATCAAAATTTAGACAGATTCAGTCTCAGTAGCTTGTAGCAACTCTATTGGTATGCCATCTGTTCCTGGTGATTTGTTTCTTCCAAGTATTTTAAGAGCAGCTTTCACCTCACATTCTAAAATTTCTGGTTCTTCATCATGCAGTTCCTCCATGAATGAATCTGTCATCCTGGCTTCTCTTTTATAGAGTTCTTCAGTGTATTGCTTCCATCTTCCTTTTATTTCATCTTGGTCAGTCAGTGTGTTTTCCTGTGGATTATTCAACATCCCTACTCTTAGTTTAAATTTCCCTTTCATTTTTCTAATCTTTTGGAATAGGGCTCTTGTTCTTCCCTTTTTGTTGTCCTCTTCTATTTCTGTACAATAACTATTGTAATAGTTCTCAAACCCCCTCACCACGTTAAGGTGTGCATCCTAGAGGGGGCTTGGTATTACTAAAGTCTGCTAATAAGAAGTTGGTGGAACAGTGTTGCACATTGAGTTTCCAGGTGCACAAACAATATACTATACCTGGTTCTATTAGGTTGGCCAGATACAAAAAAGGAGAGAGATCCTACATCTTTACCAGTTGTGTAGAAGAGTGAGTTTATGCAGGTGTAGCTTGTCATTTTACTGTTGGGGAGAGACATGTTGTATAGTAATGGATGGGCAAATTTCCTTTTCTCTCATTTTCCAGTTTTTCCAATCTCAAGTTTGGTTCTCCACATTTCCGCACATTTTGTGATTTTTTAAAAACTCCTCATGAAAATTCATTAGCGTTTTAGTGTAAATTTCTCCTATTATGCACCTTTGTATGCAATTTTTCCTAATATACACATTTTTGCAATATATACTATTATGCACACTTTACCCTAGTATATAGATTTTTGCACACGTTACCTGGCTGGAGAACTGTACTACAAAATTCAGAGAATAGTTATATTTAGGTTCATGTATTGTTTTGGAAAATTCAGATTAGGTAGGTTTTCCGTTAAATGTGAATCCAATTGCATTTTTCTGGGTGCAGTGGAGAGAGCTGTGCGCAAGCCACATCTGCTGAAATTCCCTTATTAAAAGTACACCTACCCACTCTAGGTTCTAGTGACTGAATCAAAAAATCCAAGCCAAAAACAAACACACATATCCACACAGAAGAAAAGAAAAACAATGTCTTCATAGCTATAGAAGTGTATTGATAATGTGGAAAAATGCAAAAAACAATTAATTATTATTTTTCAGCTCATTTTTTGTAAGCATATCAATCAGGTCTTTTAAAGTTCTGACATGTGGGTCCATTTTACAGCTGCAGGTAATAATCAAGGCCAGTGCCAGCCAAAGTGCCACCTAGTGGTACCCCATCCCACTGCAGGTACCCCAACTCCAGCTGGCTTACTTGTGACAGCAGCACCATGATGGGAAGCAGCAGCACTCTCAAGATTTATGGGAACCAGATATGACCCACCTACTGTTTTGCTGCTCCCATGTAGTGGCACTTTAGGGCATTATCAGAGATTCAAAATGGTTACTTCCCAGCTTCCTGAAGCTGCCCTACTTAGTAAATCAAAGCTAAGTGGGACAGACAGGCAGGCTCAGCTGAAACAACAGTGCCCTCCACCAAGTGCTGGATCATTCGTAGGTCTCCAACTATGGCATATGCTTCTATTGTCCTGGAAATAACTTGTGATTAATGAGATACCTGTCATCTATTGGTTTTTAACCATTATTTTTACATGCAACTTTCCCCTGCAAGCACCCATTGGCTTATTATGATCTTTCTGTGACATATGCAGTGGTGGAAAAGCTGTCCGCTTCTGGACTAGGTGATCTTTGGACCCCTTCAGAACTTGTGACTGAAACTCCAGTGAAGTACTTCTGGTGTCTCATGCACCACTGTGGTGATTTAAATAATTCCTCAAAGACAATCCATCATTTCCATTAATTTCACGAAAATGAATAGTATGTTTTAGACTCTGAACTGATTTGAGTTAAATGTGGTACATGCATATGCAACTAGGAATGCTGGACAGGAATGGACATCCATATCCACACCAGCCACATCCAATCAGTTCAAATGAATGCTGGACTGGGGTGATGATGTTTTGAATTTTTTCTTACTGGCTGAACATGTGAGGACAAAAGGGAGGCTGGGAGCATGTGCAATGCCTCCAATGGCTCTGGGTGTGCTGGGTATGTGTGCTCCACCCCTGACCTTTCTACAAGCCTGAAGAGGGCTTGTAAGCGCATTTGACTAAATGTGCATATAACCCCTTCACAATCAGGAACTCTGATAATGCAGGCTTAACAATTGTGTGGAGACTTCTTAGGGTGCACATCTCCAGCCTTCTGCACACCTTTTGCCCATACATGTTCAGGCTGAATGCCTGAAGAGGCCTATAGACTGGCAAGACAAAAGATGTAATGAATGTCTTACAAGTCATTCAATAATTTCAAATTAATACCATGCTTAATGATAGATGGGATGGGTGAAATGAAAATGGTCGTAACTTTGCAAGAAATCTGAATCTTTGTCTTACATGTTCAGAAGGATCCAATGAAATGCAGTATGAACACTGTTCAACATTAACTATATTCACAATGGAAGCTTTCTGGCACAAATATTATTTATGTAAATTTTATTTATTTATTAAAAACTAGGCTTTCATTTTGGATACTTGTGCAACCAGATTTGACTTCTGCTGCTAGCATTTTTACTTTCCAGTTCATCTCCTTACTTTTTTTGTTCACTAATTTCCTAATTTAGCCATCTTTAATCCCCATATCCTTTGATTTTCTACTTTCCTTGCAGAAGCCATAAGCATTGGATGTTTGGTTGAAGTCTGATGTTCTCTTGAACATTGTACGAAAAAACTCATAACTCTGACAGTCTTATTCCATTTTCCATAAATGTGTTTTATTGTAGACTTGAACAATTATGGCAGCCATGTAGTGTCAGATGTATATTACAAATGGCATCTTGAGTGTCTGCATTCATTTTCTTAACAAGCTTCACATGCAGAAATTACAAATCCCATTAAACTGGTGTTCACATTGACAACAGTAGCTATATAAAATTTCAACAGCAGGGTTGTTACATGTGTAATAAATCAGACTGCTTTATATATTTTTTAAAAAGCTCTCTTTTGAAAGGAACTGTATATATCTCAATGACTGTCTACATAAGAATATGAAAACTGTTGGGTTTGTCACCAACTATTGCCCCTACACTCGCACATACCATCCAGAATAAATATCTTTATTAACTTTATTGCTGTCTTAAAGAGATGCAACACTTGATCAGAAGTCTCTTGTAATATATCTGTTGCTGGACTGTAGATGGAGGACTGAATATTTGAATGAGAAATCCTGGACATGCAAAGTTAGCATGGCCGGAAAGAAGCTTCTTGTTTAGATTTCTCCTCGGCATGATAGCTGTGTACGTGCAGGGGTTTTTTTTTGTATGGCAAAGCATTTAAATATGCAACTTCTATTTGACATTTTAAATAGCATTGCCAATTAAAAGTTTCACAGCATTATTTATTTGAGGCACATCCCCATACAGAAGCTTCTGCAGCTACTCCGTAAGTAACCTTCTCCTACAGGTCTTACAGAGCCCATGGGAGGTGATTGTCATGGAGCCAACAGTAGTTGGCTGGGTGCTTGTGCTTACCTGACCTCCCATCACTGGGAGTATTGCTGTGGTATATCAGAAGGATGAGGGGAAAGGGCAAGGCAGCATTGAGGTCAACGTAGTACAAACACATCAGTGGAGCTAAGCCAATGCTTTAGATGGTGCGTTTGCACCAAAATGCCATCTCACCCTTCCCAGTACGTTGCAATGATGCCGTTGATGGGAAGTCAGGTAAGCACCACCATCTCACACCACTAACCACTGCTGCATGGTGCAATAGAATTCTCTTCCTTTCTTATTAGAACCATAGAATCATACAATAGTAGAGTTGGAAGGGGCCTATAAGGCCATTGAGTCCAATCCCCTGCTCAGTGCAGGAATCCAACTTAATTGGATCCAGCTGGCTGTCCAGCTGCCTCTTGAAGACCTCCAGTGTCGGAGGAAGTGTTACTACCTCCCTATGTAATTATTTCCATTGTCGTACCACTCCAACAGTTAGGATTTTTTTCCTGATGTTCAGCTAAAATCTGGCTTCCTGTAACTTGAGCCCATTATTCCATGTCCGGCAGTCTGGGATGACTGAGAAGAGATCCCTGCCCTCCTCTGTGTGACAACCTATCAGTACTTGAAGAGTGCTATCATATCGTCCCTCATCTTTCTCTTCTCAAGGCTAAATATGCCCAGTTCTTTCAGTCTCTCCTCATAGGGCTTGGTTTCCAGTCCCTGATCAACCTTGTGGCCCTCCTCAGAACCTGTTCCAGTTTGTCTGCATCCTTCTTAATATTTATCTAATACAGTCTTACCCAACCTGGTGCTCTTCAAATGTCTTGGACTACAATTTGCATCCTCTCTGACCATTGGCCATGCTGGCTGCGGCTTATAAGTGTGGGAGGCCAAAACATCTGGAGGGGGCCAGGCTGAGGAAGTCTGAAATCAAATCTAGAAGAGCTTATTCCTTCCTGCCCCACCTTGCTCTCTTTGGGTTTCCAAACTTGGCCTCATCACTAATTTATGTGGATTCCATTTACCCATGTGTAGTAAAATGTGTGGGTGAGTTATCTGCTGAACCTTAATGCCAACTGTGATGTGTCCTTCCCTGGCTCTCCCTGTCAGGTTCCTACCAGCTCGTGGTTACTGCCTGTCTCTAGGCACCACCAGGGACTCCACCAGTCCGGACCGCACTCTCTTATGGTTTACCTATCCGCTCTAGCACAGATCTCAACAGATCCCCCTGCTAGGCAACCACCAGTAACGTCCCAATACTAGTATTCCCAGAGACTCTGAATACTGGTATTGTTATTCTCTTCACCGCTGCCACCATTTGTTACAGTTCCCCTTCAGCCTTGGTCAATACCTTACCCTCCCTTCTGGTCTGTGAAACCCCAGCCAAGGATCAGGCCTTTGGTAAACCAAATTAAGTATTTATTACAGATAACAAAGCTAACAAGATTAACAAGATTTCTTCTTAAGGCACATAAGCGTATGGTTTTACTCAATACTAATCCGAACTCCACCTCCCTCCTGGCAAACAACTCTCTAAACCCCACCAAGCAACCCACTCAGTTCTCTTCTCCCCCCAGATTCCACTCTCACTCTTCCTTTTATACATTCAGCCATTTTAAACACTCAGCCAATCATCTCGCATTCTACTGCCCATTCACTCCCCCTCCTCTTTCACTCCACTTACCATGTATCTTCTAAAACAACAACACTTACCATATATACATTAATATAGGAACATCACACCAACATATAAAAAGCTTTACGTCCAACTATTGTGTACTTTGCTGTTGCCATATTTCAAGGAACAGATATTTCTGAACATTTTTCAATGGTTTGCAATGTTTTATTGAAGTCATTTTTCATATCCCTTATCTTTGCAACTAACAGTGCAGGTTTTGGTAAAGGCTCTCAGAGGACAGGAAATATTAGAATAATATGTGACTCTCATTTTAAAAGTACCCCAGGAGGAGGATGGGTGGGAAGAACAACCAACTTTGTTTTACATCAGATTGCCAAGACCATACTGTCCCTATGATAGTATTTGCAATGTCAAAGTGAAGCAGAATCAAAATGGATTTCTTTTGATTTAGGTTAGTGTCTTTCAAATGTGTTCTGATCCATGACATTTGCCATGCAAAGTAGATCCCCCATGTGTCAAAAAAGCAAACAAAACCAACAACAACAACAAATTAGGATACAAAGCAAGTGATTAACTTTGTCATCTTTAACATCTATGGTCCCTATTGGAGAGGCAGGATTTGGCTGCTGTCTAGGATTTCCAGGTCTATTTATTTATTTATTTATTGAAAATATCTATACACCATATCTCATTAAAAACAATTCAAAGTACAATTTAAAAGATCAATTCAATACAAACAACATATAATTATGATAGACCATTCAACTCATATCAAAGCTCAGGGCAGTTTGAGTAAACAGGCATACTTTTAACAGCTGGTGGAACCTCATCACAATAAGCGCCTGCCATATCTTGGTGGCAGATATGGAAGTCACTATGGAAAACTACTGCAAAGTGATCTATATAGGAGTGCCCTTGAAGAGTTCCGGAAGTTGTAGCTGCCTGATGGGTGAACAGGTGACTGCTGTTTGAAAGGGTCAGTCCATTTCAACTGTGTCTACGTCTGAACTGTGCATAGAAATTTAGGAGCCCCACTATTGCAATTCATGGTCTTTTGGTTCCAATATTTACAAAGTTCTTTTTATTTACGTATGTATGTACATGTGTGTATATGTGTGTGTGTTGCCAGCTAAGGATAGCACACCTTAAATAGTCTATAATAGTTTATGCCACAAAATGTCTTTATTATTATTATTATCTCAATTTATAGACCGCTTACTATCTAAAAGATCTCAAAGCGGTTTACAATAGAATACAGAAGGTACAATAAAAAACATATCAAATTAATTTACAAAGCAAAATACAAAAAAATATCCATATACATAAACAGGAATGCAACCTTAATCTTTAAACAACTAGCTTAAATAGTCTCAGACCTTCAAGGAAAATATGGCTGTGTTACCAATACAAAGCCAGGACTAAAGGGAGTCAGAAAAAGCTTTTTACATATTTGAAATTTTCTCCTAGAAAATTAAGAATTACTGAATATATATTTAAAGTTTTGGGGTTAATCATATTTAAAATGTACTGTATGTCAATAATGATTTCAGTTTGCCATTTTCAAATGAAATACCGAAACATTCTGCATTCCATATGTATATGTAAATCTAATTATATCATAGCTAAGAAGGTGGGGATAAATATGATTTTATTTGTATTTTGATGAAAAATTACCTTATTTGCCATTCTCAAACTAATATGCAAACCAAAACTAAAGCTATCCTTTGAAACTCGCACTTCTCCGAATTTTGCAATGTGGTTCTTCAGTCAAACAGTGTGTACAAAAATGCATCTGTTAGGGGGAATTGTTTGAAAAAAATGTGTATATTAGTTAAAGTCCGAAGAAATATATTGTTGCGTGCCACCCCAATCTCCGAACAGTGTGAGACTTCCAGGGGTTCCTGCGCTTGCCCAGTATTTGGCTTCCTTGGAAAGAAGGTGAGCGGAGTCTAGGTTGTCTTTATGGAAATACAGTTTTTATTTACACACATTCCAAACTGAGCTTACGATGGAGGGCTTCAAAGCATTAGCAGTCCAATAGATCTTGCTTTTCCAGCAGGCTTGCAGGAAACGTTCTAAAGCCAGAGTGCAGGGAGCCAGACTCTTTCCGTGTCTCCAGTTCTCAGCATTTCCTCAGACTAGCTAAAAGCACAGGCCTCCCTTTTGGCCCCGGGAGAGGGGGGGGGCTTTCCTGAAGCATATCAATAACAATAGGATCTCCCTGGCCCATTCACCAGTTAATGTGTACTTGGCCACTCTATTAGATTAACAAAGGAGACTCATCTGGCCAGTGCAACAGGTTTCACAGCTGCAGAGTCCACCTTCAGGTGCAGGGTTCCAAATCAGAGGCTGGAAGGGGACTCATAGAAATCATCTATCTCAACCCCCAAACCTATAACAACACGCTAATTAAGAGAAATGAGAACAAAATGCTGATGGATTTTCATGAGGACTTTTTAAAAATTGCAAATTGCTGAGGGAATGTAGAGAACTTAATTTAACATTGGAAAAATATGAAATTGAGAGAAAGCAACAGATTCATCCATCCCTAATCAGAGCCATCTTAAACAGATTATAGTATCCTACTATTAAGAGTACCACATGCCCTAGAGTTGCATTCAGTACTCAGTAGAGACTGGGCTTTTAATATTGCAGCTCCAGCCCTCTGAAATCAGTTACCAACTGAAATTAGACAAACACCTAGCATTTTATCATTTAGGCAGCTATTGAAGACATATTTGTTCAAGTCAGGTGTCCACGAGCTAGAGGGAGCCCCAGTTGACGAAGCGTCAAGGCCCCAGCTGAAAAAGCGTCAAGGCGAGTTAAGCAGCAGAGCGAGTTCGGCAGCAGGGCGAGGAGGCCAGGGCCCCCCCTCTGCCCATCTGTTCCCTGACCTCAACTAAACCGCAGTCTCCAACCCGTTGACGTAATAAACCTTAAACAAAACTATGCAGGTAAGAAGCCAGCAGGGGTGTGGGGGCTTTCCAGTGTTTTGCACCGCCTGCAGCATGTACGACTATCTGCCTGTTGGACAAAAGTCGTGGGTATGCTCTCGGTGCAATGAGCTCCTGGCTCTCCGGGAACGACTTCATTTCCTTGAGGCCAAGGTGGCGGACCTGGAAAAGCTGAGAGAGGCAGAGAGGTGTGTGGAGGAGGCCTTCAGGGACGTTATAGCTGTGTCCCACTCCAACGATGATAGCTCTCCTGCTATCATGGACAACGATGGTCTCGGGGAAGGAGAGCATCCAGCTGAGGAAGAGGGAAACGATCCCTTAGAAGGGACCCATTCCTTGGGGGATGAGCAGCTATCCTCTTGTGCCAAGGTTATATCTCCAGGGGGTGGAGGGATCCTTGTAGTGGGTGATTCGATCATTAGGAACATAGACAGTGGGGTGTGTGATGGGCGTGTAGACCGCAAGGTGTTTTGCCTGCCTGGTGCGAAGGTTGCGGATATCGCCTGTCATTTAGATAGTTTGGTAGACAGTGCTGGGAAGGAGCCAGTGGTCGTGGTGCACGTTGGCACCAACGACATGGGGAAATGCAGCCGTGAGGTCCTGGAAGCAAAATTTAGGTTGCTAGGTAGGATGCTGAAAGCCAGGACCTCCAAGGTGGCTTTCTCTGAAATGCTACCGGTTCCACGCGCAGGACCAGCCAGACAGGCCCAGCTTTGCAGTCTCAATGCGTGGATGAGACGATGGTGTCGGGTGGAAGGGTTTGGATTTGTTAGGCACTGGGGAACATTTTGGGACAAGCCGGGCCTGTACAAAAGGGACGGGCTCCACTTGAACCAGAATGGAACCAGACTGCTGGCACTTAAAATTAAAAAGGTGGCAGAGCAGCTTTTAAACTGACTGAGGGGGGAAACCCGACAGGAGCTGAGAAAGGTCCGGTTCGGAATAAACCTCCCCCCTGGGATAAAAACCAAAGAAATGATGACATTTTAAAAGGGGTAGGCCTAGAAGTAGGCATTGTGAGAGCAGGGGCACAGGATATAAATTCAGAAGAGCAAAATTACCACAGGCCTAACCACAAGTGCCAAAGACACTTGAAGAGAGACACTGCTTACAAGTGCCTGTATGCTAATGCTAGGAGCCCGCAAACCAAGATGGGAGAACTGGAGTGCTTGGTCTTAGAGGAGAGCATTGATATAGTGAGCATAACGGAGACCTGGTGGAATGGAGAAAACCAGTGGGATACGGTTATCCCTGGATATAAACTATATCGGAAGGACAGGGAAGGACGTATTGGTGGCGGAGTCGCTCTATATGTGAAAGAAGGCATTGAATCCAGCAAGCTCGAAACCCCAAAAGAGGCAGACTCCTCCACAGAATCGTTGTGGGTGGTGATACCATGCCCCAGGAGGGATTTAATACTGGGAACGATCTATCGTCCCCCTGATCAAAATGCTCAGGGAGACCTTGAGATGAGATATGAAATTGAGGAAGCATCCAAACTAGGAAATGTGGTAGTAATGGGTGACTTCAACTACCCGGACATAGACTGGCTGAATATGTGTTCCAGTCATGACAAAGAAGCAAAGTTTCTAGATATTCTAAATGACTATGCCCTAGACCAGTTGGTCATGGAACCGACCAGAGGGACGGCAACCCTGGACTTAATCCCCAGTGGGGACCGGGACCTGGTGCGAGATGTAAGTGTTGTTGAACCGACTGGGAGCAGTGACCACAGTGCTATTAAATTAAACATACATGTAACTGGCCAATTGCCAAGAAAATCCAACACAGTCACATTTGACTTCAAAAGAGGAAACTTCACAAAAATGAGGGGATTGGTAAAAAGAAAGCTGAAAAACAAAGTCCAGAGGGTCACATCACTCGAAAATGCTTGGAAGTTGTTTAAAAACACTATATTAGAAGCTCAACTGGAGTGCATACCGCAGATCAGAAAAGGTACCGCCAGGGCCAAGAAGATGCCAGCATGGTTAACGAGCAAAGTCAAGGAAGCTCTTAGAGGCAAAAAGTCTTCCTTCAAAAAATGGAAGTCTTGTCCAAATGAAGAAAATAAAAAAGAACACAAACTCTGGGAAAAGAAATGCAAGAAGACAATAAGGGATGCTAAAAAAGAATTTGAGGAGCACATTGCTAAGAACATAAAAACCAACAACAAAAAATTCTATAAATACATTCAAAGCAGGAGACCATCTAGGGAGGTGATTGGACCCTTGGATGATAAGGGAGTCAAAGGTGTACTAAAGAACGATAAGGAGATTGCAGAGAAGCTAAATGAATTCTTTGCATCTGTCTTCACAGTGGAAGATATAGGGCAGATCCCTGAACCTGAACTAACATTTGCAGGAAGGGATTCTGAGGAACTGAGACAAATAGTGGTAACGAGAGAGGAAGTTCTAAGCTTAATGGACAATATAAAAACTGACAAATCACCGGGCCCGGATGGCATCCACCCGAGAGTTCTCAAAGAACTCAAATGTGAAATTGCTGATCTGCTAACTAAAATATGTAACTTGTCCCTTGGGTCCTCCTCCGTGCCTGAGGACTGGAAAGTGGCAAATGGATCAAAAAGGGATCCAGAGGGGATCCCGGAAATTACAGGCCAGTTAGCTTAACTTCTGTCCCTGGAAAACTGGTAGAAAGTATGATTAAAGCTAGATTAACTAAGCACATAGAAGAACAAGCCTTGCTGAAGCAGAGCCAGCATGGCTTCTGCAAGGGAAAGTCCTGTCTCAGTAACCTATTAGAATTCTTTGAGAGTGTCAACAAGCATATAGATACAGGTGATCCAGTGGACATAGTGTACTTAGACTTTCAAAAAGCATTTGACAAGGTACCGCACCAAAGACTTCTGAGGAAGCTTAGCAGTCATGGAATAAGAGGAGAGGTCCTCTTATGGATAAGGAATTGGTTAAGAAGCAGAAAGCAGAGAGTAGGAATCAACGGACAGTTTTCCCAATGGAGGGCTGTAGAAAGTGGAGTCCCTCAAGGATCGGTATTGGGACCTATACTTTTCAACTTGTTCATTAATGACCTGGAATTAGGAGTGAGCAGTGAAGTGGCCAAGTTTGCTGATGACACTAAATTGTTATGGGTTGTTAAAACAAAAAGGGATTGTGAAGAGCTCTAAAAAGACCTCTCCAAACTGAGTGAATGGGTGGAAAAATGGCAAATGCAATTCAATATAAACAAGTGTAAAATTATGCATATTGGAGCAAAAAATCTTAATTTCACATATACGCTCATGGGGTCTGAACTGGCGGTGACCGACCAGGAGAGAGACCTCGGGGTTGTAGTGGACAGCATGATGAAAATGTCGACCCAGTGTGCGGCAGCTGTGAAAAAGGCAAATTCCATGCTAGCAATAATTTGGAAAGGTATTGAAAATAAAACAGCCGATATCATAATGCCGTTGTATAAATCTATGGTGCGGCTGCATTTGGAATACTGTGTACAGTTCTGGTTGCCTCATCTCAAAAAGGATATTATAGAGTTGGAAAAGGTTCAGAAGAGGGCAACCAGGATGATCAAGGGGATGGAGCGACTCCCTTACGAGGAAAGGTTGCAGCATTTGGGGCTTTTTAGTTTAGAGAAAAGGCGGGTCAGAGGAGACATGATAGAAGTGTATAAAATTATGCATGGCACTGAGAACGTGGATAGAGAAAAGTTTTTCTCCCTCTCTCATAATACTAGAACTCGTGGACATTCAAAGAAGCTGAATGTTGGAAGATTCAGGACAGACAAAAGGAAGTACTTCTTTACTCAACGCATAGTTAAACTATGGAATTTGCTCCCACAAGATGCAGTAATGGCCACCAGCTTGGATGGCTTTAAAAGAAGATTAGACAAATTCATGGAGGACAGGGCTATCAATAGCTGCTAGCCGTGATGGCTGTGCTGTGCCACCCTAGTCAGAGGCAGCATGCTTCTGAAAACCAGTTGCCGGAAGCCTCAGGAGGGGAGAGTGTTCTTGCACTCGGGTCCTGCTTGCGGGCTTCCCCCAGGCACCTGGTTGGCCACTGTGAGAACAGGATGCTGGACTAGATGGGCCACTGGCCTGATCCAGCAGGCTCTTCTTATGTTCTTATGTTCTTATGTCCCTGAAATGTGACACAGCCATTTAATGGAATAATAATTGCATAAGTGTAGAAATTATGTTATTGCTCCCATTTGTACTTGACTGCATTTTATGTATTGTACACTTCTTCAGTAACTTTTGGTTGTGAAGTGGTTTATAATTCTGCAAATAAAAAAAAAGCAGCAGCCACTTCTAGAGGCAGATGATGGTGGGTGGGTAGTTGTGGTGAGGTGTTGGAGGACAGACCTGTGTATATCACATGGCCGCTATTTGTCTCCGAAACTAGCCTGCAGCCCTCAGGTGCACCACAGTGTTTAAGGAAGCCCTTTCTGCATCTATACATTTAAAGCAGTATCGTGGCACTTTATACAGTTGTGACTTCCCCCAAAGAATGTTGGAAACTGTAGTTTGTGAAGGATGCCAAGAGTTGTTAGAAGACCCCTATTCTCCTCATAGAGCTACAGTTCCCAGAGTGGTTTAACAATCAATCCCTCTTTCCAGGCAACTCTGCAATCTGTAGCTCTATGAGGAGAATAGGGGTCTCCTAACAACTCTCAGCACCCTTAACAAACTACAGTTCCCAGGAGTCTGGGGGAAGCCATGACTGTTTAAAGTGGCATGATATCACTTTAAATATAAAGTGCAGATGGGGCCTAAGATTCAACTGTCAGGCCAGTTGGCTTCTGTGCATAGAATGTGTTTGTGGAGACACAGCTTGTCCTTTGTCTGAAGCAGCAAAATGTTTAGAAAGGACCCTGATTTATAACACTGGCTGTTTCAGCATTTGTCTGCTGATCTGAGTTTATACATCTCAGTTGGGGATTTCATTTGTTTGATATTCTATAGACTCTTTTGGTTTCTGCTAAAGAAACCCATTCCAGGTGAGATTTTCATTATTAACTCTATATAAAGAGCTTCACATGAGGGGCTAAAATTCTGAGAGACCCTCTTCTCCTTTCTGTCTCTATTGGGAATTTAAGATAGATTGGGATTAGATTACTGTCAAACCATGCTATTACCAGAACCAATCTATAAACAATCTCTCTCTCCTTTCTTCAGTTGAAAGACATCTTTCATTGAACTCCATGCTTGTTGGCTCAAGGAAGTTTCTTTTTGATATCAGTTTCTTGGTAAGATTTTTTTATATATAATGACAGCTAGCTGTCCTTTAGGTGGTAGTGTCTTTGTTGAAAATGATATGTGCATTATCGGTTTCTAGATGGAATAGAACATCATAGAGGAGGGCAAAAGGCAAGCTATTTGGGCTTATTTTTATCATCAGTCTGCCAGTTCACCAAATGCAGTTGTTTTTTCTTCACATCAGTCACCCTATCTTTCCCTGAACATGTCTGTGTGGACAAAATATTTGGCCAACAAATATAGTGTGTGAACTGGACTATCTCATGGCTGAAGGCAATAGAAACCACCAGAGTGACACTTGTGAAAAGTGTTGAAAACAGAATGCAGGAATACATGCATGTTGGTCAGATTCAGTCAAGCAGCTCGTTTGCTTTTCTTCAAGCAGGTACCCATGTGTGAATCAGGCATTAAATCCTAAAGTGGGGAAATCTACAGTATAAGTGACATTTACTTCTTTTCCTGCTTCTTCTGTAAAATTATGAAATGGTCTCATGTATTTTACCTCAAAATGGCTTCTGAAACTCATGAATCTTCCTGCGGGCAAGTTTCACAAATCCCATGTCAGCTCCGCAAGCAGGAAAAGAAATGTGAATCAGTCATTATTCTCCTTTGCCAACTACTTTGTAATCTCTGAATTGGCTCTGGTAAATCCTGTAAAATTGTTAACCTTTTAGAATCATAGAATAGTAGAGTTGGAAGGGGCCTATAAGGCCATCAAGTCCAACCCCCTGCACAATGCAGGAATCCAAATCAAAGCATTCCCGACAGATGGCTGTCCAGCTGCCTCTTGAATGCCTCCAGTGTCAGAGAGCCCACTACCTCTCTAGGTAATTGATTCCATTGTCGTATGGCTCTAACAGGAAGTTTTTCCTGATGTCCAGTTGAAATCTGGCTTCCTGCAACTTGAGCCCATTATTCCGTGTCCTGCACTCTAGGACAACTGAGAAGAGATCCTGGCCCTCCTCTATGTGACAACCTTTCATATACTTGAAGAGTGCTATCATATCTCCCCTCAGTCTTCTCTTCTGCAGACTATACATGCCCAGTTCTTTCAGTCTCTCCTCATAGGGCTTTGTTTCCAGTCCCCTGACCATCCTTATTGCCCTCCTCTGAACCTGTTCCAGTTTGTCTGCATCCTTCTTGAAGTGCGGAGACCAGAAGTGGACGCAGTACTCAAGATGAGGCCTAACCAGTGCTGAACAGAGGGGAACTAATACTTCACGTAATTTGGAAACGATACTTCTGTTAATACAGCCTAATATAGCATTTCCCTCTTTTGCAGCCACATCACACTGTTGGCTCATATTCAGCTTATGATCAACGAAAATTCCAAGATCCTTCTCACATCTTATATTGCTGAGCCAAGTATCTCCCATCTTATAACTGTGCATTTGGTTTCTTTTTCCTAAGTGTAGAACTTTGCATTTATTCCTGTTGAATTTCATTCTGTTGTTTTCAGCCCAATGCTCCAGCCTATCAAGGTCCCTTTGAATTTTGTTTCTGTCTTCCACGGTATTAGCTATGCCCCTCAGTTTTGTATCATCTGCAAATTTGATAAGCATGCTCTGTACCTCCTCATCCAAGTCGTTAATAAAAATGTTGAAGAGCACTGGGCCCAGGACCAAGCCCTGTGGTACCCCACTCATTACTTCCAACCAGTTTAAGAAGGAACCATTGATAAGCACTCTTTGAGTACAATTCTGGAGCCAACTGTGGATCCACTTGATAGTTGTTCCATCCAGACCACATTTAGCTAGCTTGCTAATCAGAATATCATGGGGCTCTTTGTCAAAAGCTTTGCTGAAGTCCAGGTATATTATGTCCACAGCATTCCCACAGTCTACAAGGGAGGTTACCTGGTCAGAAAATGAGATAAGATTGGTATGGCAGGATTTGTTCTTCATAAATCCATGTTGGCTCCTAGTAATCACTGTATTATTTTCAAGGTGCTTACTGATTGACTGCTTTATAATCTGCTCCAGAGTTTTTCCAGGGATTGATGTTAGGCTGACTGGTCTGTAGTTCCCCGGTTCCTCCTTTTTGCCTTTTTTGAAGATAGGGACAACATTAGCTCTCCTCCAGTCCTCCATGCTTTCGCAAAGATAATAGACAGCGGTTGTGAGAGTTCTTCAGCCAGTTCCTTCAATACTCTAGGATGCAGTTTATCGAGCCCTGGAGATTTGAACTCGTTCAAGGTGATTAGGTATTCCTTGACCATTGGTCTATCAATCTCAAGCTCCAATCCTGCCCCTTCTACTTCATATTTCCCAGGAGGGTCACAGATCCTTTTTCTGGGAGAAGACTGAGCCAAAGTAGGAATTGAGCACTTCTGCCTTTTCTTTGTCATCTGTTATCATTTTGCCATCCTCATTGAGTAGCTGTGCCACCGTTACTTTTCTCTGTCTTTTACTATGGACATATCAGAAGAAAGCTTTTTGTTGCTTTTAGCATCCTTCGCTAACCTCAGCTCATTCTCAGCTTTAGCCTTCCTGACACCATTCCTGCAATTCCATGATACCTGCCTGTACTCTTCCTTTGTGGCCTGGCCTTCTTTCCACTTCCTCTATGTGTCCTTTTTTGTTTTCAGGTCATCTCTAAGCTTTTTGTGAAGCCACACTGGCTTCTTCTGTTGTTTCCCCCCTTTTTTCCTTGTTGGAATTGCTTGCCATTGCGCTTTTAGAATTTCCTTTTTTAGAAACTCCCACCCATCTTGGACTCCTTTTCTTATTAGGGTGGCTTGCCATGGAACTGTACTTATAATTGTTCTGAGTTTATTAAAATCAGCTTTCCTGAAGTCCAGGGTGCATGTATGGCTACTCTCAGCTTTTGCTTCTGTTAAAATCAAGAATTCAAGTATGATGTGGTCACTTTCCCCCAGAGTTCTCATAACTGCCTCTTCATCCACCAAATCATCTCTATTGGTTAGAATCAAGTCCAGGGTAGCTGATCCTCTGGTTGCTTCCTCCACTTTCTGTAGGAGAACGTTATCTGCAACACAAGTCAGAAATTTCTTGGAGGAGCCATGTTTGGCAGAATTTGTCTCCCAACAGATATCAGGATAATTGAAATCCCCCATAACTACTACATAATGCCTCCTCAACACATTGGCAATTTGCTTTTCAAAAGTTACATTCTTGTCTTCTCCTTGATTGGGTGGTTGGTAATAGACTCCAAGCACCACATTCTTTTTATCTCCTGCCCCATTTGTTTTAATCCAGATACTCTCAGTGGAACTACCAAGCTCATCTTCCTGTATTTCTGTGCAGGGATATATATTTTTAACATATAGCGTGACTCCACCTCCCTTTTTATTCCTTCTGTTCTTTTTGAACAAGTTATATCCTTCATTTGCTGTATTCCAGTCATGGGAGTCATCCCACCAAGTTTCAGTTATACCTATCAAGTCGTAATTGCCCTCCTGTATTAAGAGTTCAAGTTCGTCCTGCTTGTTTCCCATGCTCTGCGCATTAGTACACAGGCATTAAAGACCATGTGATTTATGGCTTGGCTTCCTTACTACATTTCTCTGAGGACTGTCACTGGTCCCTATTATAGCCGATCTCTCTGCTCCCGTTACTGTGCACAAGCCTTCATCAGTCATTATCACCAAGTTTACATCTCCCTCCCCCTTAGGATTCAGTTTAAAGCTCTGCTGATGAACTTCTCCATGCTGTGGTGAAACACATTCTTTCCAGTCCTTGTGAGATGCAACCCATCACTTGCCAGCAATCCATCTTCCAGGAAGGATAGCCCACGGTCCCAGAATCCAAATCTCTCACGTCGGCACCACCTTCGGAGCCATTCATTCACACAGAGTATTTTTCTTTCCCTTTCTACTCCTAAGTACTGGAAGGATGGATGAAAAAACTATCTGGGCCCCAAAGTCCTTGAGTTTCCTTCCCAGAGCTTCAAAGTCTGATGTGATTTCTTCATAGCTCCATTCCCACATGGATGAGGAGAAAGGGATACCTGTCAGCAGGCTTGATGAGTGATGGCAGCCCTTTTGTCACATCTCTAATCTGTCCTCCTTGTAGACAGCATACCTGGTGGGTCCACGGATCTTCTCTGCATACTTGGGTTTCAATCCCATGCAGTAGGGAGTCCCCCACTACTAGTACTCTTCTCTTCTTGTTGTAGGGTGAGGTTTCATTGCCCCTGCTTGATTAAGCTTCAGCCTCTTGCTCGTTGTCACACGGGGTCCCCTGTAATTATTCCACCACAGGCTGTCCTCCAGTCTCATCCTCGAGTGGTTGAAAGTGGTTTCATAGCTCCACTGGTGAAGGGTGTCTTCTAGCTCTTCTGCTCCTGTCACCCTTTCTCACGGAGTTTCGTCCACTTCATTGTTCTTCTCCAAAGCAGTCTCCTCTTCTGCTACCACATGCTGTTGCTCTTCCACTTCCACTTCTCTTTGCTGCTGTTGTTCCAGTGTCCTATCTAAGAACTCTTCATCTTCTCTTATAGTTCTCAGCATGGCCACCTGCCGTTCCAGGCCGGTCACTTTTTCTTCCAACAGTGCCATGAGCTTGCACTTGTTGCACGTGTATGCCATGTTGTTCTCAGGCAAGAAAACAAACATGGCACACAGCTTGCAGGTCACAACCACTGGAGTATCCTTCCCATTCATACTCTCTTCTATCTTTTGTTTCTTTCTAACTACTTGTTTTGGAGTGGCCTGTGCTTTGTCCTGTCCTACTATAGGGTAAACTTGAGAGTCCCACTGGTATGGTAGGAGAATTAGTAATTTGGATTTTTGGGTGGGGGTTAGGGACCTCCCCCTTGACCTCCCCTGTGGAACTCCTTTGTCAAACTCCTGTTTGACAAAGGTGGTTACAGTGACGTATGATTTTGTGGTGTGCATAAAATATTGTGGGTTAGTGTTTTGTACACACAAGATGCCACTCTATATATTTTAGCAGTGATGTGAATGTAGTCAACATATTTTAGAAGATAGTAGGGAGAGAGAACACCAAATATTGAAGCAAAGGGCAAGAAAAAGGGAAATCATAATAACTGCATACTATTAGGTAGATTGCAAAACACTATACTGAAAAAAATTAAATACCCACAGCCGAAGAATGCCTCAAATATATTCTGCAATTCTTCATGGTTGGTATGTTCTCAAGAATCTGGTGTATTTGTTGTAAACATCAAACTACATCCCATAATCTCTTGTCAAACTTCATTGTGGCATAATTTGTGAACTTTACCCTCAATAACAACGGTTTGGGAATCCACTTGGTTAATTTTGACATGTCTACCACATCCTGCTGCAACCTAACATAACAGTGGAGGATTATAACTGGGACATTTAAAAAGTGTTTTTATTTACTAATGTGGGCCAGGGGCTTGTTGTAGGGATGGTGTAAAAGCCAGAATGGAACAGGCCGGAACGGGCCCTTTATAAAAGAAATTGATGCCAAAAACACTGGGATGTGTTAGAGACACTTGAGAACAACATTTAGGAACAAAAACCATTACGATAAGATTTTTATTAATCCTTTAACAACCAAAATGCCCTCCGGAACGGAATGAAACAGCCCGGAATGGCGACTTCCCAGCGAGCCAGACCTCCGAAATTCACCAGTCCCACATGACTACATGGGATGCATGCAGTAAGACACAAAACTTACACGCAAACCACGTTCCAATACCCGCTATAATATGCTTTTATGTAAAACAGCCCGGAATGGCGACTTCCCAATGAGCCAGACCTACCAAATTCACCAGCCACACATGTTGCTGCCTCTCCTTTTAGGAGAGATCCAATATGGGATGTCAATGTTCAGGACTAGTTTCCATAGGAAACAGGCATTCTGACCTGCACACTTGCCTATTGCCCAGTACCACTTCATTAAAAAACAACATTCTTTTCAGCCTAGTCCAATGTGTGAATTTCATTGGTTTTCCATCTTGGGAAGTGGACATTCCAGTCCATTTTTCAAAAATACAGTTTCTTGCTTGAAATAGATACTGGAGCATGGTTTTTGCAGACATTTTGTGCCATATTGTAACAGAAGTATTTTGTTGCTTTGGCTAACTCAAAGTCTTCTGTAAATTTAGTTGACCTGCCTAGCTAGAAAGTTGCCATTCTGGGCCATTTTCCCAACAAAAATGGGCCTTGTAATGTGGTTGCTGTGAAAGCTTGTGGCCCAGAGCATTGACTCATACAGTTATGCATGACTGGTGCATTTGATTGACTTGGCTGGTTCAGATGTTGTTCTGGGCTCTGTTCAGAAAGATGTATTATTGCATGGAACGTGGCTTATGTGGAGGTTTTGTGACTTTTTGCATGAATCCCATCGAGTCATGTTGGACTGGTGAATTTGGTGGGTCTGGCTCATTGGGAAGTCGCTGTTCTGGGCTGTTTTATGTAAAAGCATATTATAGCCCGGAACGGGTATTGGAACGTGTTTTGCATGTACGTTTTGTGTCTTACTGCATGCATCCCATGTAGTCATGTGCGACTGGTGAATTTCGGAGGTCTGGCTCCATTCCGTTCTGGCTCTTACACCGTCCCCTTGTTGTATACAGCATATCATGTAGCCTGTAATTTAAAGTGATAGTCACCTTCATCATCCTATTTTAAACAAAGCCACTTCCATGGTCATCTTGAAATCTAGCAGATCCTAGACATTTTGCTATGTGGCTATATTTTGGGACATTTCTTCTTGATTCAGGACAGCTACAAAGATATCAAGAAGTGAAGTAGTTACTGTGTGAGGCAGAGGTGAGGAACATTTTATAGCTGGAGGGCAAGGCCCCATTCCTATCTGGACATGCCAGTGGTGGATGGGTCTGAAGGTACAAACGAGTGGAGCCACAAATGTGAATTTTACCTTTGTATAGTAGCCTAGTTTCTACACACACTCACCTACTCCTCTTCCATCTTAGCAAGCAGATGCCACAGGCATTATCAGCACTCATCCAGGTAGAAACACTTAAGGAGGGCCCAAGACATATCTGGTGAGGGGGTGACCTGCAGAGGGGGAGAAGTTGGCTGGGGAAGGGATGTGGCATTGGAGGAATCTCAGTGGCCAGATGGAGAGGCCTGGAGGGCTATATTTGCTCCCCTGGGATGAGGTTCCTTACCCCTAACCTAAGTCACCTCAAATAGCAATGGTGATCAGCTTTCATCAGATTATTTATTTATTTATTGCCTTTGTATACCGCCCCACAGCCGAAGCTCTCCGGGCGGTTTACAACAATTAAAAACATTAAAAACAAATATACAAATTTAAAAACACGTTTTTTAAAAAAGTAGTTTAAAACACATGCTAAAAGGCCTGGGAGAAGAGGAAAGTCTTGACCTGGTGCCGAAAAGATAACAGTGTTGGTGCCGAAATCATTCCAGAATTTGGGGGCCACCACTGAGAAGGCCCTCTCCCTTGTTGCCAGACTCCCAGCTTCCCTCCCAGTAGGCACCTGGAGGAGGGCCTTGGATGTTGAGCGTAGTGTACGGGGAGGGGGTTCATGTCGGGAGAGGCGTTCCATCAGGTATTGTGGTCCTAAGGCGTGTAAGGCTTTATAGGTTAAAACCAGCACCTTGAATTGAGCTTGGAAACATACAGGCAGCCAATGCAAGCGGGCCACAATTGGTTTTATATGTTCCAACCGTCTGGTCCCTGTTACCAATCTGGCCGCTGCATTTTGCACAAGCTGCAGCTTCCGAACTGTCTTCAAAGGCAGCCCGATGTAGAGCGCATTGCAGTAATCTAACTTGGAGGTTACCACAGCATGGACAACTGAAGCCAGGTTATCCCTGTCCAAATAGGGTTGTACCTGGGCCACCAACCGGAGTTGGTAGAAAGCACTACTTGCCACCGAGGCTACCTGAGCCTCAAGTGACAGAGATGGTTCTAGGAGAACCTCCAAGCTATGAGCCTGCTCCTTCAGGGGGAGTGCAACCCCATCCAGGACAGGTTATAAGGTATGAATATAGCTAATAGATTTGTTACTTCACAAAACAGTGTTTTATACCCCCTAAGAAGAACCTTTCACCTCTGTGGTTATATGATGTTGCTCTTCTGTAAGGACCTATCAAATTAATACACACCATAATCACATAAAGATCCTGGTCAATTTTATGAGGTAGAACCCACTTTGCTCCCTCATATCTCAAGGGGGGAATTGAGAACTTCATTAAAGCCACCACAGCTTTAAAAGCTTCCTCTGCATTCAGAAGCAAAAAATGTTATAAAACATTCATAACCTCCATGCATTAGCACATCCTAAACTAAAATACAATTACATCAAGTCAGGGACTAGAGTCTGCTACTAAAATAATAATAATAATAATAATAATAATAATAAAACCTAGGCCAACATTTATCTCAAATGTTAACGACAACAGCAATAACACTGCTGGTTTTACAATGCCAAATAAAAATCATTTTAAAAAGCTTCAAAATTACAACATCTGAAAATGAGAGATGCTACACTTGTTTTAACTTGGGATCTACTAAGTGATTGATTACTGGAATTAGTGCAACATGTTCACTTACCTCTGGGAATAATACAACATGAATCCAGTGACTGGGCTACATTTCTGTTAGTGGTTTTGTACATGGAACAAATCTTTCATACATGCAAATTCATGTAAGATTTTGTATGGGTGGGAAAGAGGAGCCCAGAAATTGCCTTTCCATTGGAATAAGTTATTGCACATAAGAAAATGGGGGGTAACAGCATCTATTGGGAGTGGCCATCCAGTTTGGGCTCAGGATTAAAGTCATATTATTCACATTAAATTAGCATACCCGATAACACTCATTTGCACCTCCTTTGCACACCAAGGTCAAAATATTAAAGCAGAGACCCCTCAAAAGTGGGTGCCATTTATGGACATTTTGAGGAGTACTAAAAAGTGCCCCCCCTTCAGCAATTTTTGGTGATTGGTACAAAACATTGCCTTCACTTTCAACTGGCTTATTTGCCTTTAGTAGTGGCACTACCTAGTCAAATCTGATTGACTAGAGTCCTCTTCAGGCATTCAAATCTCATGTAATGATGATGAGTCTGGTAGGCCTCATCCCCTCCATTACGTCCCTGGCCTTCCATGCTTTTAGAAAGCAGATTCTGCAGTGGGGAGCCTTACCTACTTGAGGAGACTCCTTGCGGAATTTAGAACTCTGGAACAGCAGGATTCTAAATTGAATGGGGAGCCTACATGAGTACAGCAGGCTCCCTGTTACAGAAGTTATCTTCCCAACACATGGAAGGCAATGAAGCTGGTGACAGGGATGTGATAGTGAAAACAGATGGGGCCAATAGGCTCAGCCACACCTCCCTTCACATGAAGATGCTGGACAATTTATATCCTGCACTTCCTCCTAAAGGAGCCAGGAGCAGAAAACATATCAATAACAATATCATTAAAACCTTTCTAAAAACACTTTAAAACAATCACATTCTCTCAGCCAACGAGAGTTGCTAAGAACAGTATCTTTTAGCCATCAAATGCCTGGGTAAACTAAAACAGGAATTCCTGTTTAGGAATTCCTAAAAGTCAATAATACGGTAGGCAGACACACCTCCCCAGGGAGGGCATTGCACAAATGGGGAACCACTAATGAGAAGGCCCTGTCATGGGTCAACACCAACCAAGCAGCACCAGTGGTGATGCCACCAACAAGGCCTTACCTGCCAATCGTAGGGTTTGTGATGATGGTAATCATGTGGGGAAAAGGAGAACTTATCTGGTGTCATGTCTTCTAATCCCTGCTTGCCTGAGGTTGCAGTTGTGACTAATTCAGGAAGAAACAGCAGCAATTCAAACATCACAAAACAAATGGAGCTGAAGGAGCAGGAGTTGGGAAAACAATGGCAAGAAACAAAGAAAAGTAAAAGAAGGTTCTCACAGTTGACATTCTGATCACCTTATCCTGCATGAAACTGCTTGGCTTTTGATGCTGGTCTCTGAGACCTTCCTCTAGGTTCTGCCACCTCTTGAAGTAAAGCAAGTGGTGAGACAGGGATTTATCAGTTGTTGCCCCCCACTTTTGGAATGCCCCCCCCCCAGAGTGGCTTCCCTGGTGCCATGTTTGTTCTTTTTTTGGTGCCAGCTGTACGCCTATTCATTTTGCCCAGCTGTTTTTGGTTTTTATGTTGTGGTTTTTATGCCAGTATTTTATTCTGTTCTGCTGTGGTTTGCAATTTATTTTTAGTGTTTTAATTTGTAAATTTCCTGTTCCGAGACAATAGAGAACTCAAATGAGCCACCTGAAGTGGTCAATTATCACAAAAGAGGGTTGTAGCAAAATGCCCTCTGGCAATGCCCCTAGCATAACTATGTGCCTGTCAGCCATGAACCCTTGCAGCTGCATGCTCAGCATTAGTGAGAAAGGGGCCATCTGTACATGTGTCAGACCTGTTTTCCACAAATGCTGAACACATGGCCAATAGGCGTATTGGCTTGCAAGGTGTGTTGCCAGCCAACACTTTAATACATTAATGCTACCTCCTCCCACATTAACTGAATGCATGAGGGGCTTGTTGGAACACCCCTACTATTTTATCAATACTGGGGGCAAACAATAAACAGATGATGATAAACTATCAAGGGGCACTATATCATGTCAATTTTTTTTAAAAAAAACTCTCCATTTTAAAAAACAACTGTGGTCCTTATATAAAGGGAAATATGCAGAAACAGTTCTTAACTTCTTTGATGTTTTATTTTCTTATTCTAAGAAACTCTAAAGCATGTGAGCCTTAGCGCTCGCGCTCTCACTCTCTCACTTACTCACTCACTCACGCACGCGAGCGCGCGCACCCACACAGGGCAATTTCTCCTGGCACTAAGCTTTTATTCTGTTTTTAATCTTTAATGTTGGTTAAAAAGTAATAATGCATCTTCATAATGTGGATTATGGTGATAAATATTTCAAGGGGTTGCATAAATCTGCCATGTCACAGAGATTCAAGGTGGTGAAGGATGATGCCTGACTTGGAAAAAAAAGGAACATTTCCCTTTTGAAATGGATCAAAGAGAAGACTATTGTGACTGTCTACACAGTTTATCTCCCTTTACATCTCACATCACTATCTAGATACTTACATGCAGTGGCCCTAAAAATTGGTGTGGTTGTAATCATGTGGCAGAGCATGGAATTTACCTGTCTACTGTAAAATGTTATAAGGGCTGGTTCACACATGTATGTTCATCACCCTCTGACCACATTATGACTCTCATATGTAGCAGCAGAAGGAGGTGGAGCTCCGTCTCTGATCATGGAACAGGAGACCCACTATACCCTTATGGCCCCTGGAACACCCTCCCAGGGACCCTGGGATTGTATCCTTAGATGACATTTGCATATCATTTGTATACTGATTGTTTGGACATACTCATAATAGAACATCATAAAATTAAATTTCATCATTAGTTTGGCAGAATTTAGCCCTATCACAGAGCTCAGAATGATATCCATCTATTTCATGCAATATAAAAGACAGTTTAAAAGAGAAAATGTAAAGATGGTGGAGAATGTTTTGCTGAAACAAAGCTAAATGTTTACAGGTTGTGGCTTTAATTTCTTTTAATGCTTTGTCTTTCATATGAAACTTGGAAAACCAAAATGAAACATGCAGTAAATATTGTAACATCAGATTCAACTGAGCATTAAGATCAGCTTAAAAGACACTTTTCTAAGGTGTATGTTTTATTTGGTCTCTCTATCATTTTAACTTGCTTTTTTTCCTCACCACTCTTTTTCCTGCTACATCAGTATCTTGAAGGGGAAATTTGTCTCCTGCCCAATTTAAAGAGCAAAATATTCTAGGAAACAAATATTCTCACATTTAAATACGTAAGTATATTCAAGCATGATATTATTAAAACAGTGACTTTAGCATATGGAAGTGGTGGGGATGTGACCCACCACAGAGTTGTTGAATTCTTTACAACTAGTATACATTTTCCAGATTTCAGCAGTTCCTATTCTTGTTCTTCTTCTTGAAGTTATATCCCATCCTTCCCCTATGAAGGAACCCAGGGTGGCAAATACAACAAAACAATTTAACTAAAATAAAATAAAGAATTCTAAAAAGAGATCACAACTTTCTAAAAAACAGTTACAGATTTAAAAAAACGTGCTTTCATCCAGTGATCTCTGGGTTGCCAGGAACAGTCTCCTTCAGCCATCAAACGGGTGGGCAAACAGGAATGTTTTCCGATTCCTCCCCAAAGTCAGTAGTGACTGAAACAGAGGCTGCTTTCACACTGCACTTTATTCCATTATTCTGATGGATTTCTTACCTAGTAATTTGCACATTTTGTTTGATCTTTCAGACAATGTAAAAGCTAGTTCTGGAAATTTGGTTATATAGTGAAAGTTTAGCACTCATTTCTGTGATAAATGATTGCAGAAACAATCAATTTGAAAGCTTGGGAACCTGGAAAATCACAGGAGTTTTGCACTAGTTGCAGCCACTCATGTGACAGGCATCCCGGCACGCAATGCTCATGTCATTTTTTTTCCCCATCATAGGTGCAGATAGCAGCTTTCCCTTACTCCTTTCCCCACCCACCCTCCGTGTCCAGACATTAACTCACGCAATGAATTATGGGGGAACTACAGTTTGCATGTGTATAACAGGTGATGGACGAAAACAAAACATTGTTCATTGCAGCAGTGTGAAAGACATTTGCACGCAATGTCAGTATTTCGGCCAAAAAAAGTTACAGTTCCTTAATGCAACCGGTACTGCAGTGTGAAAGGAATTTTAGAAACTGGGACAGAAATGCTACCATTTTAATCCACAAAACTGACACAATAAGCAGCCAGACACAGCCCACTTGGCACATCTAGGGCTTGGGAGGTAGTTGAAGGGATCTGTCATAGATGATGCCCACTAGGTTACTGAGATTTCACAGCATTGGGACATTTTTAGAGCATCACTGACCAATAGCCTACAGTGAAGGTTAGGGGTAACTTATCAGTGCCTGTCTACTCAGCCAGAGGTAGCTCATACTGAGTTCAATAGGACCTATTCCCAGGTACATGCATATAAGACTGAAGCCTTAATCTATTGAAATGGCGGTAATTTCCCCCCTCTCATATTCAGATCAGGATACCATCAATCATGGGCTCCTAATAACAAGTATGATGTAATTTGCATACGGCTGGGCTTCAGAATTTGTTTGGGGGACCTCTTCTACCAAGCCCAGCAGCCTGATTCCTGGTGGGTCACCAAGAGTACAGGACAAGATGATCTTCTGTCTTTAACCTCCTTTTTAAATTACTGTTTTAACTGTTACGCAGGTTTAATTTTTTATTGTACATTTTAATTATGGATGTTTCTTTTAATGTTTTGATGATGTTTGTGTATTTGATGAGGTGTGGTTGTATTTTTATAATTGTTTTTATACTTGTAAACTGCTTAGAAGCCATTTTGATATAAATTAATTAAATAACAATAATAATAACATAAGAAGAGCCTGCTGGATCAGGCCAGTGGCCCATCTAGTCCAGCATCCTGTTCTCACAGTGGCCAACCAGGTGCCTGGGGGAAGCCCGCAAGCAGGACCCGAGTGCAAGAACACTCTCCCCTCCTGAGGCTTCCGGCAACTGGCTTTCAGAAGCATGCTGCCTCTGACTAGGGTGGCACAGCACAGCCATCATGGCTAGTAGCCATTGATAGCCCTGTCCTCCATGAATTTGTCTAATCTTCTTTTAAAGCCGTCCAAGCTGGTGGCCATTACTGCATCTTGTGGGAGCAAATTCCATAGTTTAACTATGCGCTGAGTAAAGAAGTACTTCCTTTTGTCTGTCCTGAATCTTTCAACATTCAGCTTCTTTGAATGTCCACGAGTTCTAGTATTATGAGAGAGGGAGAAAAACTTTTGTCTATCCACTTTCTCAATGCCATGCATAATTTTATACACTTCTATCATGTCTCCTCTGACCCGCCTTTTCTCTAAACTAAAAAGCCCCAAATGCTGCAACCTTTCCTCGTAAGGGAGTCGCTCCATCCCCTTGATCATTCTGGTTGCCCTGTTCTGAACCTTTTCCAACTCTAGAATATCCTTTTTGAGATGAGGCGACCAGAACTGTATAATGTTCCAACATTTTCCTGTTGCAGCATAATATAATGGGTACTGTTCCGAACCATCAGAGCCCTAAACCTTAACCTATTATTATTATTATTATTATTATTATTATTATTATTATTATTATTATTATTTCTTACCTATCCTTCACCATAAGGTTGGAAGGCACATTACAACAATATCAAAATACAACATTAGAATAATGTAAACCAATTTATTACCTCTTTCCTGTGCTCACAATCTCTAACATCACCTGAGAGTTATTTTGTTCAGAAAACTGAGAGAAGGATAGAACAGTGTCTTCCTTCACCACACTTCTCTAAAATACCATTTTATGACCTCGGCTTTCAGACACACAACTGCTGTTAAAATGACACTTGAAATAACAGTACCCAAAAGATCCTATATGTGATTAGTTGGGCAAGCCACAAGTGTTCTCTTAGTTACGAAACTGGCTGATTTGGATTTTCTGCCACAGTAAAACCAGTGAGTACTGTAGTGAATCTTAGGAACAGTACTGCCCTTTTTTGCTTCAGTGCAAATCAAAAGATCATGCTCATTCCTGAGAAAAGTTGTCAGAGGGCCTCCCCACATCTTCACTTTATAACCACACTAAAATAGAAGCTCACGAGAGAAAATAAAGTATTAATATAAGCAGCACTTATGGCGGGGGAGTCAGGCTTGGGCAGTCTAGTACCCTACTGATCTTCTAGGTGCTTTCCTGTGCTGTTGCTGGGAAAGCTACAATGACTTCTGCAGCTGGGAGAGTTTTTTCATAGCTGCTAAGTAGACTGAGTGCTGGCAATTTGTGAAGCTTTCACAGACGAGCATTCCCCTTTGTGCTTCCCACAGGTTTTACAAATATGTACAGGCATCCAGGTCAAAGGAGGAAGAGCACAGCCCCTGCAAACAGGAATAGGTCGGCTTATCAACTCAGTGTTCTTTAAGTCTTCGAGCCTTTGGCATATCCCTCTTTCAAAAATATGAAAAGCAGAGCTCTTCAGCTTATCTCAGCCGTGGGAAACATTTTCTCAGCCTGAGGGCACATTGCCTTATGGGCAACCTTTCAGGGGCCCCATTTGCCAGTGGTGGGCATAGCCAGAGGTGAAAGTGGGTAGAGCAATAGAAGCGACTCCTACCTTAGGCTCCATACCAGCCACACAGGTTTCTGCACACAGAACCCACATTTTTTTCATCCAAGCAACCAAGAGGCATGCATTATCATAGTTCAAGGACACATTCCAGCAAGTTGAAAGCACTCAAGGAGGATGCGGACCAGGGCCAGTGAGAGGTGAGGCCTGGTGAGGGGTGGTGGCCTACAGGTAGGCATGGCCTGGAGAGAATCCCAATGGCTGCATTTGGCCCCCAGGCCTGAGGTTCCCAACCCCTGATTTACATGGAGGGTTAATAAGACTGTGAGCATAGATGAAAGATGATCAAAGACTCATCTTTTCCAGCAAAACTTCCATTCTGATGATACACATTTTGTGCCTATGGATCTTGTCACATGAGCAAGTCAAATGTAAATCTCTTCAATGAACTTACCTAAAGTTCATTTAGACCTAGGCTGTGGTTTCTATGGCAAATGTTGCTGGACCATGATTAACTGCGCTCCCCGTTTGATATCAAGAGTAAAACTCCCAAAGTAGTGTGGGGGAGGTAAATGTTTAATGTAAGACTCGGCAAAGAGTTTTTTCCCCCTATTGAAACCAAACAGAAAATGTGATGCATTCCAATTTTGAAATGAAATAGCTAGCATCTGATTTAAGCAATGAAATATCAAATGTTGACATCTTTCCCTTCAGATCTGAAGTTGCTTCCTCTGACTCTGGCACCTATAAATTTGCCAAATATCAGTATTTGAATTGGGTACTTTGTATATGTATGGTATATATGGGCCAGAAGCACAACTGATCAAGCTTAGCTGACAAACTATGCTCTTGATGATGGCTCTTGCTCCAGAGCAATGGGAGCAGCTTCCCTCGAATTATTGCCATGTACTAGCCCAGTGCAGGTAGCCTGATCATGTACAAATATAACTTGAGCTGGAGGAAGGAGCCTGTCAGTGCCATTCTCCCAGTTGCTAAAGCTGCTTCCCTTAGTTTCTGGTCTAATAAGTTCATCAACTAAGAGACCTCTGTGACGCCCTTCCCTGGCTCTCCCTGTCAGGTTCCTACCTGCGTGTGGCTACTGCCTGTCACTAGGCACCACCAGGGACTCCACCAGTCCGGACTGTCCTTTATTTTATTTTTTCTCTCCCCGCTCTAGCACAGATCTCAACAGATCCCCCTGCTAGGCAACCACCAGTCACGTCCTAATACTAGTATTCCCAGAGACTCTGAATACTGGTATTGTTATTCTCTTCACCGCTGCCACCATTTGTTACAGTTTCCCTTCAGCCTTGGTCATTACCTTACCCTCCCTTCTGGTCTGTGAAACCCCAGCCAAGGATCAGGCCTTTGGTAAACCAAATTAAGTATTTATTAAAGATAACAAAGCTAACAAGATTAACAAGATTTCTTCTTAAGGCACATAAGCATATGGTTTTACTCAATACTAATCCGAACTCCACCCCCCTCCTTCTCCACTCTCTCCTGGTAAACCACTCTCTCAAACCCACCAAACAACCCACTCTTTCTCTTCTCCCCCCAGATTCCACTCTCACTCTTCCTTTTATACGTTCAGCCATTTTAAACACTCAGCCAATCATCTAGCATTCTACTGCCCATTCACTCCCCCTCCTCTTTCACTCCACTTACCATGTATCTTCTAAACAACCAACACTTACCATATATACATTAATATAGGAACATCACAACCCCCCCCTTTTTTTTACCTAGGTATAAGATAGTTTCCTCAGTAGTAGAAGACATTTTCTGGATTTTGGGGAGAGTTACGATGAAACAATCTTTTCTTTCAGAGTGATAGGGATTCCTACTATACTAATGCCATTTCTTGAGAGTGGCTCCTTAGAGCAGGAGTGGGGAATATTTTCTGGCCAGATCATTTTTTCCCCACCCCTTGGTAGGCTAAACTTGACAGGTGGCACAGCCGCCCATCTGTCAATCACCTGACATCATAGTGATATCTGGTGATGCTGCCCTTTGAAGCCCTGATTGTTGGAACTTCAAAGCTCAGCACTGGGCTATGTGAAAGCCCTTGGAAGCCCTTTCCACTCAAAGAAGGAGAAGTGGTTCCATTAAATGCTTCTTCCTCCCTGTCCTTCCTCCCAGTTTAAGCTCCTGATTGTTCCTTTGAAGCCCCTCCCTTATCCACACCACATCATCATATATGACATCAGATGTAAGGTGACTGGAGATGGCTTCCCCAAAATGGCCTAACAGGCCAAATAAAGAGGTCTGGTGGGACAAGTTTTTGCCCACCAGCCAGAGGTTTACCACCCCTGCCTTAGAGCTTACGGTAGGGGAGGGAAACTATTTGCCCTCCAGATGTTGTTGAATTACAACTCCCATAATCCCTGACCATTGGCCATGTTGATTAGGGCTGATGGGAGTTGGGTCACTTCCAGGCTGCCATTATTTTGCAGGAGGGATTCAATCACATACCCGAAATTTAAGTTTGTGCAATTATAATGGACTAAAGTACTCTATCACATAAAAATCCTCCCCCCCTTTTTTAAAAAACACACACACACATTTTGCAGTCAGGAAGGTAATGAGGAAATGCAGTAAAAAGTGTTAAATAATGATTAATTGATGGGGAAATGTATAATCTTCCTAAAATAAATCAGAACAAATGCTCAAAGAAGAGTGGGCATTGTTTAGCCTCCCCAAAAACTTTGTGCAACCCAAATCAGGATGAATGCTCAATCAGCAGGTCACCTTGGAGTCCAACAGGGTCTGGAAAGCCAAAAGTTCCCTATCCCTTTGTTGGATTGTGGTTCTTGACTTAGGTGCAAATTATTGGTGGTAGATATGCTTCTAGCTTGGCTGGACTCCTCACCAAATCAGAAATGGCAGATAGGAGCCTGAATATGCTATATGCAAGCTTCCGTGGGATCTGCTTGACACACTAATTGCAATAAACAAAACAATCATGTCTATAAAATAAACAATCATCCTTAGCCTGGTATCTCTAATTCATAATGCTGACAATTACAAACCAGCTGTTGAAAATCATGATGCAGGCGTAGGAAGAATAAATGCTGAAATTAATGTTTTATTTGACTTTTGGTTCCAGTACTTTTACAGCATACTCTGACCACTTTTTCAGACTGTTATCTCTGCAGAGGGTAAGGGTAAAACATTTCCTTTCTAAATGAAGACTGATAATTGCATGATTTCATCATGAGTCCAAAACTGAAAGTATTGGGAATCTAGGAAACTGCCTTGTACCAGATCAGAATATTGGTCCATCTAAACTGACTGGCAGCAGCTCTCCAGATTTCAGACAGCTGTTTTTTCCCCAGCCCTGTCTGGAGATGCCAGATGCAAAGAATGCACTCTACCCCTGAACAGTGTCCCTGCCCTAAAAGTTGGGCTCTCGGTTACCCAGCTTTAAGTGAAAATGTCTTGCAAATGAGGACTTCAGGCTCACTCATGCTGGAGCTGTGGAAAAGATATCATAAGAAAATTTCCTGCTATTCCCAATTGTCTGAGTTAATGGTAAACTCAGCATTCAACTAACCATAAAGAAATGGGGAAAATCTAATTTTATTTATTTTGCAGCACAATCCAATAAAAGAAAACAAAATAATAATAATTTAGGCAGTGTTTCCTTTCATGTATGAAGATTCATCCTAGCAGCTGAAGCAGCAGGGCACCAGACAGACCTTTTATTAGGTATTGCTTTAAAAGGGGGAGAAAAGTATATAAATGCAATTAGATTGTCAATAGGGCACTGATTAAATTTAGTCTTTAGGTTTTCCTTCCCTCCATCTTCTACCTTCTGGTCTCTTCCCCCCATGACATCGATTTCATATTGTTAACCTTTCCTTATTACTTGTTTATGTTCTCCCATTACATTAAAACATCAATAAGGAGCTTTTTAAAAAGGACAAAAGCAGCAAAGAAAGAGACATTGAGGAAAGGTCAGGGGACGTGGAAGGAGGTTGTGCCAGTTTGCTGCAGGGAACAAACTGACAGCACTGAAAGGTTAGCATTCCTACTCCTGGCAGGATGAAGGGACATAGATTGCATACTGATCCTAAGGCAGTGGTTAGCAAAATGAACAACACAACTTCCAATAATTGTAAGTACCACAGAAGGCAACCAGTATGTTGCCATTCTGCTTACCGCTTTGTATGGTAAATAATGCCTTTCTGCATTACTCTGCTAGCAAAAAAGATGTTGATTGAGAACCATAGGATTGGGCATTCTCTTCTCACAAAGTTGTACATTGTCCAGCTCAGAATAGAATGAAACTGTGGGAGGAATGAAGAGAAATAAAGATGTATAAAACCAGCAATGGCACGGTTAGATATTTCAAAGGAACTTTTCAAACAGCAGAAGTGATAGCCCTGAATTAAATTGTGCCGACTCCCACTGAATTTTCTGCAGCAGAAATATAAGCACAAATAGTGCGAGTCGTTTCCGACTCTTAGGGTGACGTCTTGCGACGTTTACTAGGCAGACTGTATATATGGGGTGGGATTGCCAGTTCCTTCCCCGGCCTTTCTTTACTCCCCAGCATATGCCAGGTACTCATTTTACCGACCACGGATGGATGGAAGGCTGAGTGGACCTCGACCCCTTTTACCGTTGATTCGACTTCCTCCTTCCGTTGGAATCGAACTCCGGCCGTGAGCAGAGCTTTGGCTGCGTTACAAACCTTAAACCTTACCTACTCTCTTGTTAATTACAACCTGGGATGCTTGATGCAACTCACAGATGATCAGCTGCATGTAGATGTTTAAACTTGATGGAATCATTTTTAAAAACCCACTGAAATCACAATATGTCATCAATGCATGCTATTAAAATGGAACTGATGACACTGTGTTAAATATTGCTAATATGTATATATTAGGGGTGTGCATGATCCCCAAAATTCACCTAGTATTTGTGCATTTTTAAAAATTCTGATCTGTTTCCGAGTTGCTTTGTACTCTCCAATTTGATCTTTGTTTTGAGTTGAGTTGAGCCTCTCTGTTAAAACAAACTCTATGTTACCTATTCGCTATAATGGGTAAGTCTTAAAATAGGTATAACTTTTCTCCCTTTTGGCCAAAGTCGATTAAATTTACACACAGAGAAGCCCTTCCAGAGTGGATTAACCTTGCAAAACTGCAGACAAATAGGTCCAGAGCATTTTGTGAGGGAAATGAAAAGAATTCACTTTCCTCCATGATCTGACTTGGGAGGGGGCATGCTTTGTGCTTTAACACAGGAGGGGAAAAAATTCATCCCAATTCACCTAGTTTTCCAAACAACACACAAAGCTGATGCACACCCCTAGTATAAATGTTTGGGATTGATATTCCATAGGGTTTTTAATCCTACATTGTGGATTTTATTTAGTAGGGCTGGGCACAGCCCACTGAACAACCCCATGGCTGTGACCCAGGGGGGAGGGGGAATCAGGGGATTACCTACCACACCTTGGAGCCAGTCCTGAACAGGTTCAGGGGTGGGGGCTAATATTTAATTAGGGTAACCACCCAATTAAAGATACGGCTGGGAGGAAGTGGGGAAGGAGACATTGCGACACCATACCCCCTCCAGACTGACAGTGGGGGTTAATTCTGTGGGGTGCTGTGTTTCACAAGCAGATTTCCTGAAGGAAAGCCACTTGTGAGTGAACACCCATACTTGTGGGGCAGCACTCAGGCAGAAAGAAGAGCTGTAGCATTGAGCCTACCTTCTCCGGAGAAAACATAGCAGGCAGGTCTCAGCCTTTTCACAGGTTTTTCCACTGATGCCTGCCTCTTCATCCTGCCTGATGCCCCACCCCCTGACAGTCTTGGATTGCTCTGGGCCATCCAATCTGATCCACAGCAATCCATGGCTGTCTCAGTTTGACTGAAGCCCTAAAATCTCTGAATACCTCAGCCAAATCCAGTACAGAGCCCTATTATTTGTTATGCTATGGTGTATATATACAAAACAAGATTTTGAGTTTGTCTGAATTTTTGCAAAGGCCTTTAGTCATAATAAGCTTGGCCTTGCTAGTTCCAATTGCATTCATTGGTGACTTCAGCATGCTTGCTGTGAATTTATTTTCACTGGTTCTCAAGTTAACAGCCTGCCTGTTTTTAAGCCTGCAGCAAATCCCTTGCTTAAAGGGTTTGAACAGCGCCCCAGTACCTTCAAATACACAGTGCTGTTAGCACAAACTGGGATATGTTCGTTTTTATTTTTCAAATTATTTATTTCTTCAACAGTACGATCCAAAGTGTAGTGTGTGTGTGGCAAAATATAAAGGTGGTTGGACCATCTTACCCTATGCCATGATGGGCTCAATCTGGCAGAGTTCAAGTGAGGGTGAAGGAATGCTGTTTTAAAAAAAATATTTTCTTATTGTTTCCAAGGGAAGGACGAGGTTTAGTCATGCTTAGGAACATGACTAGATATTTCCATGGTTTGTGGGCATGTCAGAGGGACCAGATGGTAGTTTGGATCCTTCAGATCTAAGCCACTCCCCAGAACACTCCCACCATGCCCAACATTGGGCTCTACCAAAGTCGTAGCTCTGATGTTAATACAGACAGGGCATCAGAGGAGATAGCAATATCATAGAGGGAGGCTCTAACATAGGGTCTCCCTCTTCAACAGCAGAGACATAGGCCACATCCACATCAGACATTTATTCCACTTTAAACAGTCATGGCTTTCCCCAAAGAATCCTGGGAAGTGTAAATTGTGAAGAGTGCTGAGTGTTATTAGGAGACTCCTATTCACCTGATAGAGCTCCAATGGACAGAGTAGTTTAATACTACCTTCCCACTGAGACCATAGGATTGCACCCCAAATCTAATTGTCTAATAATGAACCTGATTGAGGTATAACAAAAATACATTATCTGGTATTTCAAAAAAGCTTGCCCAAAATAATTAGTGAAATAAAAAACACAGTAAAATGTAGAAGCTGAACAAATGCTTCTTTAAAAACTGCAAGTAAAGGAATATATATGTGGAAAATTTCAATTAATCTCAAGCACATTTACAGTAGAAGTAGACTTGAAGTTTAAAAAAAATGCCTGAAAGAGAAATAGGTACAATATTCCAATGAAAGATCAAAATCAAGGGTAGAGAAGCTGTAGTCCTCTAGCTGCTGTTGGACTCCAACTCCCATAATCCCTGTCATTTGGCCATGATGGCTGGGGCTGATGGGAGATGAAGCCCAACAATATCTGAAGGGCTTCAGGTTCTCTGTTTCTGATCTAAATCAAGGCTACAGTCTCCTCAACTCCATGTGTGCTGCAAGTTCATCTTTTAAACTAAAATGATCTGAACTAGACCAATATCTGGATATGAGAACATTTAGAAACCCCAACTTCAATACTTCTGAAAAAGAAAAATTCAGCACTAGTTAGGCCTCATCTTGAATACTGCATCCAGTTCTGGTCTCCGCACTTCAAGAAGGATGCCGACAAACTGGAACAGGTTCAGAGGAGAGCAACAAAGATGATCAGGGGACTGGAAACAAAGCCCTATGAAGAGAAACTGAAAGAACTAGGCATGTTTAGCCTGGAGAAGAGTGAGTGGAGATATGATAGCACTCTTCAAGTACATGAAAGGTTGTCACATAGAGAGGGCCGGGATCTCTTCTCGATCGTCCCAGAGTGCAGGACACGGAATAATGGGCTTAAGTTGCAGCAAGCCAGATTTCAACTGGACATCAGGAAAAACATCCTGTTACAGCCATACAACAATGGAACCAATTGTCTAGAGAGGTAGTGGGGTCTCCAACACTGGAGGCATTCAAGAGGCAGCTTTGATTTGGATTCTTGCATTGAGCAGGGGGTTGGACTCAATGGCCTTATAGGCCCCTTCCAACTCTACTATTCTATGATTCTGTGATTCTAAGATGTGAGGAAGTCTTGAAAGGATTTCAATATGGCTTCTATCGTAAGTATAAGTGGCAAATCCTTAAACCCTGGAAGATGCCTTCCTTTGGCCACCTTGCCATTATTCTTCTCATAATGTAGCTCCTTATAGAATGTATTCTTTGTATCAGCTTGGAAAACTTTGAATTGGTGTGTTCAGAACCATACGTATATTTTTGTGATGGAGGAGATATCAAGGCAACAGAAGAAAAACATCTTTTTTCATGCATGTATGGTTTAGTTACAAAAAAAATGGTAAGGAACAGAACCACCATCATTTATTAACCACAGAAATTTCAAGTGACCTTTTAAGATCTGTTGCAATTGAACAAAATTTCTCATGCTTCACACACACTTGGAGCTGTATAAATAATAAATCTTTGTAATTACTTTTTAGCGCCAATATTGCAGAGAGTAGTACATGTCTGTAACATTGTTCCCAGACTTGATGCCATTTAAATACCACACTAGCTAGTAGGCTGCAGTTTCATCATTTTATTGACAGATATTCCATGAAATATTCCAGCATCCTGGATTTTGGAAAAGGGCACAGGCTTGGTTCAGGAGGATATTGGATTTTTATTTTACATTTGTCTGACATACGGATGCCACTTCACTAGGTCATTTGCTTATCAAGGAAATCTGTCTGATAGAATGATTGGCTCTCAGTACCATCCCAAATTGTTTTGATTTCTGGGATACTAAATAAATAAACAGGCAAAAAAGCACTGAGAGTGCGTGAGACCATCCAGATCCACAGCAGTAATAGTAATAAAACTTGTATACCACCTTTGTCATAAGTGATCTCAAAGTGGTTTACATACAAATAAGTCACATCATTGCAAGTTGATCACATCATCACAAAATACAAATCAAACCACAATAAACATAATTAAAGATCAACATCAATAATAAAATATAAAACCACAATACATTAATATCAATACTAAAATTACGAATCAATACTCCAAAACAATCTAACCAAAATGATGAAGAGCTAGTGGTTTATTTCCATCAAACAGTAAACCCCCAACAACTACATAGCATGTGTTTTTAAATTGTTTTTATATTGTTTTGAATTTTAAAATTGTGTTTTAAATAGTTTTAAAATATGTTTTTAAATTGTGTATTTGTTTTAATGTTTTTGATTGTTGTAAACCGCCCAGAGAGCTTCGGCTATGGGGTGGTATACAAGTGCAATAAATAAATAAATAAATAGCCATCCATGCCTCCAGAAGGCTGGTGTACCAAAAACAGAGGCACCACTAATATATTGGAGCCTTTAGGTCTTCTTCATTTCCATATGCCACCTGCCTGGATTGACACACCATTACTATCTTCTATGTCTTCTGCTCCAGCTGCTCATCTTAAGCTGAGAATCACAGGACAACAGCCTTTTGCTCTCATCTTTCGGCTCATGCCCTTGTCAGACACAAGCTTAAGTACTATACCTGGGGAGGCAACCTCTCCAGTCTTCAGCCAAGGATCCCAGCTGCACCTCCTTCCATCCAAACACACACCAGCCCCATATACAATGATGCTCAGCCAGAGTTACTCTTGGAGTACTTTTGCCCCCCCCTCTATTTTAGGCCAGAATGCAGACATGTGGGGAGCCTTCTGCGTGGCACATTGTGTGTGTGTGTGTGTGTGTGTGTGAACCATTTCCTTGGCCTCTTTGCCACGCAATGTGGCTACCCACCCCAACAACAGTGCAAGCCTTGCACTCTTGCAATAGTGCAAGGGTGACTGCCACTCTTAAGGGACCAGGTAGGGATTTTTCCCTGGGTCCTATTAGGCATGTGAGACCATCTTTTTCATTAACACCACAGTGTTTCATCACCAGCAGAGGGAAGGTATCTTGTTTTGGCTGACTGGCTGTCTGTTTCCTTTATAGGCAGATAAATGACTGTCATAGTCCATTTCTAGTATTGTAAATGGCCAAGAGGTGGTACTGCCACCTCAAAGAATACTCTCTAGTTGTTTACTATCCTGTTGCCATGCTTTCACTGCCATAGTCATAACATACTGATAAGGCACCTGTTGTTTTGTAGTTATTTAGCTCATCTACTTCAAAGGAGTTGGCACAGACAGATTATTAATCTCCCGCTAGTACCATGCGAATGATCTAATAAGGAAGGAATGTTTGACCTCCTGTTACTCTCTCCCAAGCTGTCAGCTTTCCTGAAACTCACAGCTCATGATCTGAAGCTTACTAATACATTTCTACAAAGCTCTGCTATCAAGCATTTTCAGGACCTAAAGGGGGCTGCAGATAGGGCATTAAAGGGACAATTTCTGGATTTCATATATCTTCCATCAAACAACATGATTTCCTTGACAATACACCTGCCCTTCCCCAGCAGGTCCCTGGGTAGGTTACTACAAATTAAAATTCAGTATTAACCGTTTAAAACAAATTACAATCATAGTAATATAGTGGGTCCTGAAAAGATATCAAAGGCCAGAGTAAAGAGGAGTGTTTACAGCATTTGCCAAATAAAGTGGCCCATGACCCAAGTTATGCCTCATGTCATCATTCTGGGGGGCAGGGGAACGTCTACCACATCACTTAATGTCTTCATGAAGCAATAGTGGCTAGAAGACTGAGTTGTGAATCAGAAGGTCTTGGTTCAAAAATCTTGCAGTGGACATAAACTCACCAAAAAGTAGTTCAACAAACTACTTTTTCACAACTTCAGCTACTATCTGCAGAAAGGTCAGCATGGCAAGATAACATGCATGAAGGGCCTTGAACTATCTGAAGCATTATAGGTTGTGCTTTAAATATGTGAGGGGTAGGTGCATGCAATGAGACTTTCCTGCCCTTTCCTCCTTACTGCTGCCCCTGGAATACCCTGAAAATCCTCTCTGGAATCAGGGGACTCACAGGAAAGGCCTGGGATCTGGTGTGGGGTTGCAGTGAGAAGGGGAAGCATTCCCTAGAATCAGACAGGGAGGGCACAGGAAGCAGCTTGAGTGAGAAGGAAGTTGCTTGCACAAATTACTTGTGCCCATTTCCCTTGCCACTGCAGCCCTTCTGTGCCACATCACAGACCCAATGATTCTCTGGCTTCCAGGGAAATCATTTTTGCAGTCGTGGGGGTGGGTCAGGACCAGAATCAGGAAAGAACAATTGTCTGAATTGTCTATATAAAGATGATGATGATGTCTTTACTATTATAATAGCAATTCCTATTGTACATGCTTCACATTTCTCATTTCATGTATCCTCTCAATGGTTTGAGGTAGACTAGGCTTACAATATGCTCAACTTGGCATGGTACTTTAGAAACATGGATGGCAGTCTTCATCAACTTCACTGTTGCACTACTGAAATTTAGAAGTTTCTTCTGTATCACATGAGTTACTATGAGATCAAGCAGGTGATCCTTCCCTTCTGATGCAGAACTTTTACAAGTAACTGATATGGAGAGTACTCATGGGAGAATAACAACTGTGGCTGAAAGAATCCCTAATCCACATGTAATTTTCCATGCACATGCAGCTCCACATGGAGCACTGATGGACTATACTATTCAATTCAGTAGAAATAACTGTTCTATATAACCAAAAGGGTGCATGAATGCAAGTGCCCACTTTCTCCATTAATTAAAGTGTATTGGCATCTCTTTTATGTTTGGGAACTATGTGAGCATATGAAGGCATCTGGTCCTAGCTCAGGCAGCATGATTTTCCCCCAAGCTGCTGAGTACTGAAGGGAACTATGTGGCACACAGGCATGGTGTTAATGTGACCCTCTGTTGGGTAAGTTTAGAGTGCAAGCATTTCTAATGAACAAACCCAACAGGGGAATGAACTGGTGGATTTTGGGGATCCCATCTGTAATCAGCTTTGGTCCATACTTAGAAATTTGGGAGAAAATATGGATCAATTTCACAAGCAACCCACTGAAGTTTTGCTGAATGCTTTAAACAAGAGAGCACAGACACAGGCTCCCTCCCCCTCTGCTTCTGTTTTCCCCCCTACTGCCCCCCTTGCTCCTACTGCTCCTATCCAGCTTCGCTCAGAAGAGCAGAGGCAGACCATACAAGATGTTCATGATCGAACCTAGGGCTGCCCAGTTCCTGCTGCTCCAGTCACAACTGTGTCAATGTTAGCGCCAACTTTGTGGGGCAGAATGAATGTGGAGGCCACCACTTGGGAACTGGGAACAGTGGCCAGAAAACCAGACTTGGGTTTTTCGAATGAATCCAGCCTGCAAAAACCAGAGGTCTTTGGTACAAATTTTGTAGCTACGGGAGGAGGTGATTCTCTCCTAGAACAGGGTGTCATGGATCACAGTGCAGAACCATCTTTAGCACCACAGGAAAAGATTTCTTTGACTAAAGAAGTTGAAACTCCAGAAACAGCTGGAACCAAAAGGGCTCCTGTTATTGAGAAAAGTCCTGTTAATGCACTTAAAGAAGAACATGCACAAACATCCACTGGCCCCTCAAAAATTGTGGCTAAATTAGTGCCAGATGAATGGGGTAGACCCAGTGTGAAGGCTACAGTGGGAGAGTCAGGATGTGTAGCCCATCTCTTAATTGATACAGGGGCCTCTGTAAATATACTAGACCCAGACTGGGTTACGAATGGCAGGCCCACAAAGAAAAAAAAAATCTCATTGGATATGGGGGAAAGTCAAAGGAAGCAACTATCTGGCAAGATGTTCCTTTTACATTAGGAACATTAAAAGGAAAAATGGAGAGTGCAGTGCACAGGGGTAGAGAGGGAGGCATTTTGGGAGTCCCCTTCTTACGTTCACATCATCTGACAGTGGACCTGGCTAATGGAATCTTATGGCAAATTTTGAATGGTCCACTGGAAATGTCTGCTAGTCAACGGTGTAAAGCCATTAAGGCCCCATGCCCACTGGCTTTGGTGGAAGAAGACCCTTGGATACGGGATTTCCCACAGGTGTGGACCAAAAATAAAACGGAGTGTGGAAAAGTGGAAGGCAGTGTATTGATAGAAGGGGCTGATCCTCCCCCTCAACGCCAGTATAAATACCCAATACAGGCGGAAATAGGCATTCAGAAAACCATTGAGGCCTTATTGGAGCAAGGGGTGATAGTAAAAATGCAGTCAGTATGCAACTCCCCCCTATGGCCCATCTTGAAAAAACCACGGATTCCACCCTCACTTACCGTCTCACGGTGGATTATAGAATTTTGAATTCTTATACTCCCCCTGTTGCACCAGTAGTGGCCAAATATAATGAAATAATGGCCGCCGTGGCAGCAGGATCCCGTTGGTTTTCAGTAACTGATTTGGCCAATGCTTTCTTTGCTATCCCATTGCACCCAAGCTGTTGGTACAAATTTGCTTTCAGTTTCAAAGGGCAACAATTTTCATTTAGTCGGACCCCTCAAGGGTTCAACTCATCACCTTCGATCTGCCACTCCTATGTGACACGCATGTGAGAGAAGCTAAAAACAGAATCACAGAGTCATGTGCTTTCTTATGTGGATGATGTTTTGGTCCATTCACCCACAGAGGACTTAACTAGGGAGATCACACAAGAAGTGCTTTCCATCATACAAGACACTGGGTTCAAAGCTAGTCGAGAAAAAGCTGAGTTAGTATCGACCAAGGTGAAATATCTTGGAGTCTGTTTAGAGGAAGAAGGACATTCTCCTGATGCTCAACGGGTAGAGATAATCTCAAAACTTCCCGCTCCCACAGATGTGCACTCTTTAAGGGCTTTGCTGGGAACTTTAAACTTTTATAATAATAATAATAATAAATTTTATTTTTCAGTCGCCTATCTGTCCGGGTTAGGGACACTCTAGGCGACTTACAATAAGATTAAAAAAAATACATATATATATATATCACACAAACAAATTTAAGCTAAAAACCATCCTTCAGTTCATTATAACATAGAGTTAATCTGTTCCAATCTTGTAGGCCTGCCTGAAGAGCCAGGTCTTTAAGGCTCGGCGAAAGCTTGACAAGGAGGGAGCATGTCTGAGATCGAGAGGGAGGGAGTTCCAGAGGGTGGGGGCCACAACAGAAAAAGCCCTCTCTCTGGTTCGTACCAGCCTGGCTGTTCTCACCGGTGGGACAGAGAGAAGGTCTTGCGAGGCTGATCTCGTCAGGCGGCACAATCGGTGATTCTGGAGGCGTTCCTTCAGATACACTGGGCTGAAACCGTATAGGGTTTTAAAGGTCAACACCAACACCTTGAATTGGGCCTGGTAGACAACTGGTAGCCAGTGAAGATCTAATAACACTGGGGTGATATGATCCCAGCGACGGCTATGTGTAATCAAGCGAGCCGCCGCATTCTGCACCAGTTGTAATTTCCGGACCGTTTTCAAGGGTAACCCCATGTAGAGCGCATTGCAGTAGTCTAAGCGAGAGGAGACCAGGGCATGTATCACTTGGGGGAGCAGATGAACAGGAAGGTAGGGTTGCAGTCTCCGTATCAGATGTAATTGATACCAAGCTGCCCGGCTCACTGCTGTAATCTGAGCCTCCATGGACAGCTGGGAGTCAAGAATGACCCCAAGACTGCGGACCTGGTCCTTCAGGGGTAAACTCACCCCATTAAGCATCAGGTCAGTAATTCCTAACCTGCTTTTATCTCCCACAAGTAATACCTCAGTCTTATCGGGGTTCAGCTTCAGCCTATTCTCTCTCATCCATCCACTTACGGATTCCAGGCACTTGGACATGGTGTTCACAGCCAACTCCGGTGAGGACTTAAATGAGAGATAGAGCTGAGTGTCATCTGCATACTGATGACACTGCAGCCCAAAACTCCTGATGATAGCCCCCAGCGGTTTCACATAGATGTTGAATAGCATGGGAGAGAGGATAGAACCCTGTGGCACTCCACAATGAAAGGGAATTTTCCTGCAATTTCATTGAAATGTTTGCAGAAAAGGCCAAGCCCTTATACAAATTGCTCAAGAAGGATAGAAAGTGGGAATGGGGAACAGAAGAAAGGGAGGCTTTTAGGACACTAAAGCAGGATGTGGCCTCAGCTCCTGCTCTAGCATACCCTGATCTCAAGGTCCCCTTCATTATTCAATTGGCTACTTCAGAAACCTGTGTGGGTGCTACCTTGTTGCAAGAACAGGTAGGAACAAAAAGAGTCATTGCCTATGCATCCAAAACTCTGGATGACGTAGAACAAGGGTTCAGCCCTTGTGAAAAGGCATACCTGGCATTAGTGTGGAGTCTAAAACACTGGGAGTTCATCATAGGTGGAGCTAAAGTAATTGTCCAGACAACACATTCTTCCTTAAAGTACATCATTTCTGGGAAGATTCAGGATGGACAAGTTAGTAATCCCAGGATCGCTCAGTGGACATTGGCATTGGTAAATAGGGGAGTTAGCTTTCAGAAAGAAACCAAGGTTCCCCCAGTTCCATAAGGGTTGGTGGTAGAAGGGGAGGAACATATTTACCCTCTCCCTATTACCAAATATGAGGAATGGCCAGTAAAGTGGGGTAAATCACACTCAGTGGCAATACAGGAAGGACTTTCTGTGTGGTACACCGATGGCTCCTCATTTTATGAACAGGGGGTGCCAAAGACCGGGTTTGGGGCAGTACGTGTGCAGGATAACCAGATCCTGAGTGGGCCTGCTCTTCCACATTCGGCCCAAGCTGCAGAAACACAGGCAATCTTGGAAGTGTTGGAAGTGGAACCCCCTGACACTCCCTTAGCTATTTTTACTGATTCAGACTGGGTAGCGCGGGCTGTAGCTGTGTGGCTCCCAATCTGGAAAACCAGAGGTATGGTCACAGCTGATGGGAAACCAGTAGTACACGTAGCTAAGTGGGAACACATATTACAGTTAATACAATCCAGGCAGGCAGATACTTGGATTGCTCATGTCCCAGGCCACTCTAAAAAACGGGATGAACCAGCAAAATGGAACAAGCTAGCTGATTCTATAGCCAAGCAAGCTGCTGTTCCCAGCCCTCCACAAAAGGAAGGGGGAGGAAAGGAGCCCATCTCAGCTGTAATCACGCGTGGAAACAAATGGGAATAGATGTCACTATGTTAGATCTGGCTGTACTACAGGAAGGAGATAAGGAGATAGAAGAGCTAGTGAAACAGGGGAAGGATCCTACAGGAAAATTGAAAATAGAACAGCATGATGGCATTTGGTGGGCTGTGGGTGAAAATCAAGGGAAACATTGGATCGTACCCCAGACTACCCGGGGAGATCTTATACAGTTCATTCACGAACAGGGGCACAAAGGCAAGGCAGATACTCTAGTTAGAGTTAAGGATACTGGGTGGTGGCCTCAAATGAAGAAGGATATAGATCAGTGGTGTGAGAACTGTCTCTCTTGTGCTATGGTAAATGCAGATCAGGGAGGCACTAAGGCTTCTATCCAACATCAGAGAATAACTGGGGTATGGGAGAGATTGCAGATTGATTTCATTGGCCCACTCCCAACGTCAACCCGAGGAAATCGCTTTTGTCTGTTCATTGTGGATGCTTTCAGTAAATATGTGGAAGCCATTCCCTGCAGAAATGCAACTGCCGCCACTACTGCAAAAATATTATTTAATAATGTTTTTAGCAGGCGGGGTTTGCCCAGGATCATAGACTCAGATTTAGGCTCTCATTTTGTAGGGGAGGTTATGCAACAATTATGTAAGGCATTGGGGATCAAACAACGATATCATATTGCACGACATCCTGCCTCTTCAGGGGGCGTCGAATGCGTTAACAGGGTGTTGAAAGATTCCTTACGCAAACGGATTAAGGCATCAGGAAAGGATTGGGATGACAAATTGCCCCTCATTCTAATGACTATGCGCAATGCTAAAGCAGTGCATGGGTATTCTCCTTTTCAGATCATGACAGGGAGGCAGATGAGAATGCCAGAAGTCTGGTGGCTGGGAGTAGAACTGCCCAATTCCTGGGAAGCTAAGGTTGTTTCTGGTGCATGGGTGCAGTCTTTGGTCGAGGAATTGGCCAAATACCATAAACAAGCAGCCATAAACCTGGGACTGGCTCAACAAGCAGTGGATAAGAGACTGGGGTGGGTTCGTAATCCTAGTCTGTGGGAGGTAGGACAAGCTGTAATGTACCGAAAATTCTCAGTCAAAGAACATGCTTTGGCTCACAAATGGGCAGGACCGGTAAGAATAACAAACAGAGTTAGTCCTGCAGTATATCAGGTGGAAATTCCTCAAGGGAAAAATGGAAAGCCCTGGAGGAAATATTTTCACTGCTCTCAGTTGAAGCAATGGAAAGGAAAGCCTCCAAATGCTTCTCAGTAAGGTTACCTATTTCATCTTCCATTCTTGCGCATTACAGAATGGAAGAAATAGCATCTAGCAAAGCGAAGAGAAAGAAAATGGGAGGGGGAGGGAAAAGAATAATTTCTGTGTTATTTTCTTAAAGCACCAGAACATGCCCACTATCCTGTTGATGATATGTGGAATCTTAGGAGCACGTGCAGAGTGGAAAGCAGGTGTCCTGGAGAATACTGGCATCGAGCCCAACCCCACAAATGCTTGGATCTGTTATCAGGACCCAGAGGTGGAGATGGCCTGTCGATTTCCAGGGTTACTAAGTAATGCTTCCACGAGAGAACAGTTGGAAAAAGATATCCTCCATCAGCTACCTGTCTCACAGAGTGCAGCTTGTGAGAAGTCACGATTAATTAAATGCACCAAAGGTCCCCAGAAGCAGCAAGTTCATTTTTGCCATGATTCTTCTGTTGACACCAAGATTTCTTGCACCCCACGATTTGGTGAAATGTCCCAAGGCAACGACATGATACATGAAGAATTTTGCAACATTTTATGGATTTCTATGGTCACTTGGGGGGAGGGATCACCTCTGCACTTCCAGATTTTTATGGCAAGTCCCAAGAAAAGAAGAACCACTGATGAACTGGCTCTTGTCATGATTTCATCAAAAGAGCAAGAATATCCCAGAACTATAACGCATTGGAAGAGGTTCAATGGTCTTATGGATGTGACCAAAATACATACTGTTGGTCCTCCAGACTGGATAATGCCAATCCAGGAAAAGTACTGTCATTATGGACAACATCATATTCCTTTTAAGTCAATAGGTTATGTTTCTATTATTGAGAAATATAGCACCCCAGGGTCTTATAGGTTGGAAGTAGGTTTGTCATTTAAGAAAATCATAATATTGAATCCTCTTATTGAAAAGATAAATGAATTAAGCCATTTGAGAAGCCCTCTGGTTGGATCTCATGTGATTAAATTGAACCACCCCCAGCAATTATTGATAAAACCACGGACTGCACTTAAGGAAGTGGTAGTCTCACTTGAGAAATTAAATATTGCAAAGGAATTCCCTGTCTGTGCATCCTATTTAGAGATGAGCAATAGGGGATGGGATAATTGGGTTAAATTATGGGAGGGAGAGAATGGGAAGAGAAATAAGCGGGATTTGTCAGGGTGGCTGGGAACTGGAGCTGCTTTTTTGGATGCTACCAATATTGAAATATTAGCCAACAAATTGCATTATACCACTGAAGAAATAAGTAAAATGACAGAACCTATCAACAGGGCACTGGATAAGGCTACCAAAACTCCTAAAATTATAGCAAACTTACTCCCAATGTGGGAACAGAGAATGGAAAAAGATAATCATGACATGGTAAACACCATGCAGTCCTTACAACAGAATATTTCCTTGGCCATTACATGCACCCAAATGCAGAATTGGGCCCATACAGTGGCTTTGGAACTTATTCACATGACAGATAGTGGGTTCATACCCAGGGAAATTAGGTCCCTAATTCGACATCAGGTGTCCAAGGGGGAAAGAAAATTGGAAGATTGGTGGAGCCTTGTCAATGCCATATATGATAGGCAAAATCATGCATTAAGATTGTTTATTGTAATGGTAGAAGCATCTGAAATTATTACTGTTTATCCTGTTATTCCATTGGGAATCACTGTAGATCAAGATTTAGTTCTTTATGCCCAGGAAGTGCACCAGTGGGCTATAATTAAGCATGCAAGATGGGTAACAATTAATGTGAAAGGATGTCAACACCATAAGAATCTAGGATTTGTTTGTGAAGACGATAGTTTGGAATCCCATCAAGATTGCTTTTCTCTCAAAATGATTAATGTATCTTATTGCTCTTTCATGCTAAGAAATGAATCAAGTTCAACTATTGTATATTCTGGACATGGGTGCATGTGCCTTAGAACATTTTGTGATTATGTTGTTATTGATAAGTATTATATACAACCTATGCTAAGATATATCAATAGATGCTTTTGTGGTATTGAGGAAATAGTAGCATGTGATTTTTCATTTAAAGTCCCTGTATGGACCATCCAGAGAATATTAGTTAATCCAGATTTGTTTCAACACCTCAAACCCATTGCATTAGGTTACAGCCTAGCTGATCTCCAGAGGTTACTTTCTCATCCTATGTTACAGAAACAATTAGAAGCAGTTAAACAAATGGGAGAGCAAGGCACACTCCAGATAACACATGATCGTCATGCAATCGCTAATATCGCAGCTAAGATTAAAAAGATAGGGGAACATAGATGGTGGGATTCTCTCTTTGGCTGGGGAGAAGGTGCCAAAGGAGGTTTAACCCTTATAATGCACCCCATTGTGGTGATTTTGATGTTTCAAATAATTCTGGTCTTCGTCTTAATGGCCCTTGTAATATGGATCCGATCCCAAATGGCACAGATATACCAGAGGGAAGTAAACATTAGAGCCAAGGGCAAGACTGAGAAGTCTAAGGTGTGAAAAGACATCTGAATAAGTATATACAGATGCTTTCCAACGGGGGGAGATTGTTACAAGGCAGGGCCATGGAGCCTGCTAAACTACAATTCCCACCCCACACCCCCACCTAATGGTATGGCTGGTTATGCTTTCCCATGAGGTTTTGTGCGAAGAGTAACAAGGGCAGAAATTAAGATACAAAAATAAAGCTACGGCATAAACGTTCTGCATAATTGTTATCTTGTCCTTTGGCAAATTTCCCTCACCCACAGTGAATCCCATTGTTTGTTAGGAGCCTTAGTTTTCAGGGTCAGTTAGGGATACACACACACATACACAACATCACCAGACTTTCATACCCTCCTTGGCAGGAGGGGGAGAGAGGAAAAAGTATTTTAAAACCAAGGCTTGAAGGTAGAAAAAGAGGAGAGGAAGAAAGAGGAAGGGGGGCTGAGGAACATCAGAGCTCCCACACACGTGTACTACACTCTCAAGGAACGCATCAAGGACTGCAGGGACAGAACTGGGAAGACTCTGGGTCTTGGTGCAAAACCTTGAAAGCAAGAGATTCCTTCCTGGTTTTGGATCAGAGCTCTTCCACATAGCTTCAGCTGTATTCAACCGCCCATTCCGGGCATAGGATAGGTAATCTCTCCTACCTTTCACCTCTTATAGTAATAGGGTCCTTTGATTTCTTAACTTTAAAGTTATGAATGGGTTAGGATATTAATGATAAATGCTGCCACGCACCCAAGTAATTCTGTAATGCTTTCCTACTCTTTCTCTCAATAAAATCGAGCTTTGCTTTATTTTGGTTTGGACCTGCATTTCTTGGGTTAAATATATACACCATTTAAGCACATTTCAGGGCAAAGCGCTTGTTTTATCCCTAGCAAAAGATCCCCTCCTCTCAAGGAGGTGTGTTTCATGGGACATGAGGGTGGCAAATGCACACACTCAGGTTCCCAAGAGCACATGTCGTACCAACAGCATTTGCAAAATTCCAAGCCAGCACTTTCCTACTGAAGTGATTTTTGGCCTTTTTAGCCATGTTATATATTCAACATAATTTATCACTCAGCATCAAAGCTTAGTTGTCAAAAGACAGCATGTTCTGAGCTATACATTTAGAAATTCTGGCCACAAGACACTTGATTCGGCATACAAAAATATTTCAGTTGAAAGAGCTGTATATTTGAAAAATCTGACTCTATAAGAGAAAGAAAATCTCTGAAATTAAAGCAAACCAATTCATTTAATTAAACTGCTCAGACACATTAAGAATCATTTCTAGATGATACCAAATTTATTTGCTTTTGTCTCCTTTTCCTCCTGCCATAGCTCAATCACATTTCTTTGTCTCCTTTCATTTGATCACTGTCTACAATAACGTGACCCATTAATTTCATCCATAAATAGAGATAGAGTGGTTTTTATCCCATGGCTGTGAATGGTACTTTAAGTAAAGGATCAAAATGATAAACCAGTGCAGTAATTGAACATAATTAGAATGCTGGAGTACTACTTAGAATGAGCCGAGGAAGAAATAAAAGAAGATCAAGAACCTTCCATAGAAATTACTTAAATGGAAGGGAATGAGGAGAGATGGGGGAATAGATTATCTCAATTTGTAGCATTTTAACCGTCTTGAAGTGAACTACAGGAGATGGGATGAGATGTGAGTGAAACACAGGCAGAAGGAGGTACCTTAGAAAGTGTACAGAATAATGACATTCTCAGTGAGGCAACATTTGGGATAGTCATTAGGTCTATTCAAATACTTAGCTTGGATGGGTAGACTTAGTGATGAATCAGTGACTCACACAACCTTATCCTTACCAGTATTTACTCAGACATAAACCCTAATGAATTCTACTTAACTAAATCTGCAATGAACTCTGTGGAACTTGCTTCTGGGTAAACGTGGATGAGACTGAAAGAAAGACCAGATCAACATACATGTGCAAAGTACTGTAAATGGAATGATGGTGCTGACCATAAAACAAAGATCATCCTGTGCAGCTAGCTGCACAAGAACACAATCCTCTATGCCAAGGGTGGGGAATCTCAAGCCTGGGGAGATCCCCTCTCCACAATCCACACTTCTCACTGATCTTGCTCCATGCTCTTCTCAAGTGTTTTTGCCTCACTGGATTGTTTTCTTCAACATCTGTCAAAGTTCAAAGGGAATCACAGTAACGACCAGTCAGCTGATTGGAACTCACAGTAACTTCCTTTGAAAGTGTGTTCCCAGTGCCAGTCAGCTGATTTAAGAAGCACTTTAACTGAAAACTCCCTCATGCAAATAGAGCAATCCCCACTGAAGGAGTGCTCCCACTGCCAATCAGCTGATTGGCATTGGAAGCATGCCTTCAGAGGGACTTGCTCCATTTCTAAGCACTTCTGTTTTAGAAAGTGGTATGAATACAAACCAAAATGGAACAAACAAGCCCCGTCAGCTGCACTAGAACTGCCAGTGCATCTTATCCCATTAGGGCTTCCTGTCGGACATATGTCAGATGTTCCTGGCATATCTACACAAAAGGTGAAAAGCCAGAAGGATGAGCAAGCTTTGAGAGGCTGAGGAGTGGCTTCTAAGACCAAGCAGGACTAGGGGTAAGCAGTTTGGATGAGGAAGGACTGTAAATGGCTGGTACAGGAAGGAGAAGTTGATGAAGGGACACAGACACATCATAATGAGGAGAGGAAGAGTGGGGAAAAAGAGCTATAAAGCTACTTGGACCCAGGAGATCCATCCAAAATAGTTGAGGAGTAATTGCTTCAGGTGCTGAGTTCCAGATCAACTTCTGGTTCTGACTCAAACCAGCTAAACTGACCTATTTGGATTTATGACAATTTCTTGGAACTAAATTGCCTTAATTGTAGGTTCTGCACTGAAACTGTGAATCAGGAAGTACTTCTCTTTAATATCCTGCTTTTAACTCTTCTGTTTAGCTTTCTATAAGTGTGCCATTCCTTTTGTCCAAGTCCTAAACTCTGATAAAGCAATACCTGGCTCATTCCACAATGCCAACAGTATTGATGTCTGTACATCAGCCTGCTTTTACCTTGTCCAGAATAAAGCAAGAGTTGGTCTCTAGCATTATAAAACCAGTAACAGTTCAGAATTGATCTCTCCAGAGGTATGCACAACACCAGAATAAATTTTGTACTGGGGATTCTCATTTATGTGTTCCTACTGTGTGCATATTTTGGTATTCTGTATTATAAGGTTATGCATTTTATTTATTTTAAAAAGATTTATATACTATCATTCTGGAAAAAAAACAATTAATGCTTGTTGGCAATATTGCACAAGCAATTCCACTGTTAAATGCATAAATGTATAAATTTAAAAATGCAAAGCATACAAGAGCAGATTAAAGGGAACCCAGGCAACATGGTCCAGATGTTAAACCATTTATATTAGAGGCTTAATGGAATCAAAAACTTAAAATCACCAGGAGCCTTTAAACTTTAAGCTCTTATAAACCAAAGAACTATGAAAGGCTATAAAGCTCAAAAGCTTTAAGGTCCGGGGCTCAGCAGAATAACCCAGTAGTCTGTCCATATGCCTCTAAAACAGCACAATCCTAACTATATCTACTCATTCAATGGGGTCTATGCTAAATGGGATTAGGATTGCTGCTTAAGGCATCCAGAAGTCCATATTGGGTGTTATTGGGTCAAAACACATTTTTCAAAGACCTCATAAAGTTCTAGGCCCAGGCAAGAGGGGGCCTAGAACTTGGCAGAGAATGGAACAGCAGGAGAGAGAAAAAACATGTTTTAATGGAACATGTTCTGGAGCAGATCCATCCTAATTATGTTCACCTCTATGCAATGTCCAGACAATCCTGCTGGTTTGATGGGGATTCTAGTTAGCTAAATAAGATGCTATCAGTGGTGGCATTAAAAACAGCCACATTGCTGAGCTGAGCTTCAGCCCCTCTTTCTCAGCACACTGAAATGGAAAACCTAACTCCTCAATGAAGACAAATAGCTGGATAACAAAGCCAGTGAATAAAAGGAATCAATGACTCCTGTACATTGATGTCATGTTTTCATACTGGAGAGACCTTACTTAACTTTGACATCTCTTGTTTCTTTATTTTGGGCTCCTACTGGGAGGAAGGGCGGGATATAAATCTAATAATAATAAATAATTTCCCCTCCCTTAAACACTAGGTGATGCATCTCATTAATTTAAAGACAGTGACATGTACAGCACATATTGCTATCAGAGAATTGTTTTCCATTGCAGAGAAGTAAGAAAGGGATAAAAATGGCAGAGTTTCTGAAGTGAAAATCAGATGCTGATGTTTGCATTTTCTTTCTCTTTTTTTTGCCAAGTGTTGACTGATACTGATTTTCTGGCACTGCTATTCAATACATGCTCACCAAAAGACAAGCAACCCAATTCAGATCTCTCTGCACTTGCAATAGGGTTTTTTTTTTTTACATATGAGTGGGTGCTCCAAAATGGGGATCTGCAATGCTCTTCCCATTGAAAACAATGCAGTGCTACACTCAAATATACATTTGGTTTAAACTCGCATTTTATGGTCCAACAGATAATCCAAATGTGGAACCATGTTTACGTGTGCTAGATCCAGTAGAAGCAGTAATCATTAAAATCTCATTTGAAAAATTAAAAAAAGCAGGAGAAATTCATAGCCCTCTAAAAAAGAAGGATATTAAATGAAAGTAAGCATCACATTTACCATATGATTTAGATATGAAGTTCATATCAAAGCCTCACAATAAAAGGCAACATTGCTGATGGTTACCTGAAAATGGTGCATCTCTCTATACAATACCATATTATACTCTTGTTATGTGCCTTCAAGTCGATTACGACGTACGGCAACCCTATGAATCAGCAACCTCCAATAGCATCTGTTATAAAGCACCCTGTTCAGATCTTGTACGTTCAGGTCTGTGGCTTCCATTATGGAATCAATCCATCTCTTGTTTGGTCTTCTCTTTTTCTACTCCCTTCTGTTTTCCCCACCATTATTATCTTTTCTAGTGAATCGTGTCTTCTCATGATGTGTCCAAAGTATGATAACCTCAGTTTCATCATTTTAGCTTCTAGTGATAGTTCCGGTTTAATTTGTTCTAACACCTAATTATTTGTCTTTTTTGCAGTCCATGGTATGCGCAAAGCTCTTCTCCAACACCACATTTCAAATGAGTTGATTTTTCTCTTATCCGCTTTTTTCACTGTCCAGCTTTCACATCCATACATAGTGAACGGGAATACCATGGTCTGAATGATCCTGACTTTAATGATCAGTGATACATCTTTGTATCACTTTTGTTGATTTGTTTGCCATTTGTTTGCCATTTGGAGGCTTTTACACTTGTCAATCAGCTGTTGATGTTTTGATACTGGTGACTTGTCATTGTAGTGTTTCCTGTAGCCTGTGGTTTTGGCTGCACCACTAGGATTTCTCTGAAACTACTACGTTTTCTTCCTTGCTTTGTAGTGTAGTGCATTCAGAGTCCTCCTGCTTCCCTGCTCCCTCAGTGAAATATGGAATCAGCTGAATGACTCCAGATTAGCCAACAGATTCAATTTTGTTTGTATTTTGTAGTTTTTATTTTGACTGGGGGAGAATAAATGCTAACTTGGAGTTAGTACCAGATTTTGACTCGATCCGACATTCCTCTGTCTTTTCGGAGCAGGCACTGATTTCTTGTGGAGGGTTGCAGCTGTCATCGGCATGGATTAATCTGCTCTGAATTTTACGTTATTATCTTCGTAATGGGCTGTCTTCTAAGTGGATTCTTAACAGCTATCTATATGATAATGATAACCTTTTACATCCATTAACCTCCCTCCAATTTTCTCTTTGTTTTGTTCATTCTCAGAAGTGGCCGTTAACATTCATATCAATTTTTTTTCTTTGTATGTTCTCTAATTCTTCTGTTCCTTAAAAAAGGTTTAGGGCAAGTAATAATTTCAGTCATTATTCATTATCAAATTAAATTGCAGAAATGTAGTTTCCTTAATCTACCAGTTGCTGTTTCAGTGCAATGCAATTTAAAAATGTTCATCTATGAAAGTCTACATAATTTTTTCTTCTAAGTGGCAACAACACCACGGATACTGCACACAGAAAGCAGACACCCTGTGTGGGTGTTCGGTGGAGGACCTCAAATAACACTTTGTTGTAGAGTGTGTGGATTGCAATGGTGGATAGACATTGAATTAAGGTTTGCAAGTGAAGCAGAATCATTGTGGTACAACAAACCATCTGTCCATTGTAGCAGGTTCTTTTTAACACTGACTTATTTAGATGCTATTTTACACATACATAAAAAAATTGACTGCTTCTCCTTACTTACTACTACCATTATGCCAATTACAAAAATAATTACGTTTTGCTGCAATGCAGAGAAACACACTACTTTTTTTTTAATGCAATGGAAGGGACGCACTTAATTCACTGCACAGCACTCAGGATATTTGTTTGGCTTTCTCTTATAAGTTATATACTGGAAATAAGCCCCTGAGAGCTGCTGCCAGAGGGGGGAATGACAATGCTTATATATGCTACAGTGTATTCTTCCAAATCCATTGCTAATTACAAATTCTTTCCATTGCTATATTTGCTTTTTTGCCTTTGTGTGTGTGTGTGTGTGACTGTGTGTGGTCTGTACATGCATACTAAGTGCCAGCGTGTTAGATCATATGTTAATAATTAGCCTTGCATTGGCCATATGCAGACAGGCAGGCATGCAGACAGGAGGCCCCCAGGTAATGATATATGATTGATTGATAATGAGTCTGAAAATGCTACATAAATTTCTCTGCAATGTAAAAAAAAGAGAGAGAGAGATCAAATTGCAACCACATATCTGAAACTTAAAAAAGGAAACAGTGGGTGACTTTTGTTGAAATGGGGGGGGGATTTGTGCATGAGTGTGTGTGTGTGTGTGTATGTGTGTGTGAGCAAGAGAGATGGTGTCACAAGTCAACTGTGTTGTTATGAAGCAAAGGGTTCTTCCTCAACAAGGTGGTAGAGTGGACTGCAGAGAGAGACAACTTAGGTTCACACAAGCAGTGTTAATGGCAATGCCATTATATAAGCTTCTCCTCACCTAACACAGCAACACACTGCTAGTACTAGTAATAATAGAATAAAAAATAAAATATCCACCCCTCCCAAGTTAAACCTTCAAAATTAATTAGGTTTCAAAATGTCTTACTGTAGCTGGGAAGGAACTCTAGAGTCCAGAGCCAGAGAGTAGACCAGATTTGGCTAGAAACATGGTGTATAGCATTTCTGCCCATGCAGCAGCTTGGCTCTCATCTCAAGTGCCTTTTTTATCATCACAATTTTAAAAACATTAATTAAACAGAAAAGACTAAATTGCAGCGGTTTAAGATTGACTCTTAGTCTGAATAAGGTCAATGAAGGGACAGTGGTGAGACGTAAGACGTGTGTGCATGTGTGGGGGTGGTCCTTCAACACTGCGGTCGTTACAAAATTGGCAATGAGTAGTTGATGATGCAAAAATTAATGCAACAAGCAGGCAGGAGAAGGAAAAGAACTAATCCCTTGTTCTTCACATTCATTGGGTAAAAAGAATACTCTTTTTTAAAGAAAAATTAACATTTAGCAGGAAAAAATAAAAAATAAGCAGTGGTTTTCAACTTTTCAAAAGTAAAAATAAAAATTACTTCAAAACATCAATAGCAAAAGGGGAGATCATTAAGCAACACATCAGTTAGCCTGAGGCAAGACACCTACTCAATAGGCGATTATCTGCCTAATTGATCTCTAAACAGGAAAAGAACATGTGAAACATCATAAGCATTTTCGTTAAAAATTACGTTATTTTTTCACTAAAAATATCAGCAGATCGGCAAGTGCAAAAGCAAATGGGAACAGAAAAAGCAGATCAGGAATTTCAGAATCCAAGCAGATTGGCAGTGGTGTCACTAGCGGGGTGTGGGGAGTGTGGACCGCACCCGGGTGACACCATGAGGGGGGTGACACCCAGAGCCGCCCCGTTGCGGGGCAGGGCGCCCACGCCATTGCCCAGCAAAGGAGCCGGGAAGTGCTCCGGGTCAGTGTCGGAGCAGCCAACTCCTCCTCAGAGGCAGGCAGGCAGGCAGGCGGGCGAGACCAGGAGCAGCGTCAGTGGGGCAAGGGAGGCGCGCTGGCATTCCAAGGCCTGCTTCTCCAGCTGGCTACCCCTCCAGCACGCATCCTCCCAGGGGCATGGGTGGCTGGTCTTGTGCACGCACGCGCTCAGCAGGACATTTGGGGGCTCGCCAAGGAGTTACCACACTGGGTGACACCAACCATAGTGATGCCACTGCAGATCGGAACTAGCTTGCAAACCCCACCCTAATTTTAATGAGAAGCTATCTAATTCATTTATTGAAGCAATATGCCGACCGAAACACAGCTATTCTCCAAAATTTGCACTTATCCAAATTTTGGGATGCAGTCCTCCAACCAGTATTTACAGAAATGTATTTGTTTTAGGGGAAAGTGTGCATAAATGCAAAAAGTATACAACAGTGCATTACATTAGGGGGAATTGCCTGTAAAAATGTGTACATTAGTCAAAACAGCATACAAAATGGTTTCATTAAAAGAAACTCACTAAAACTATGTTTAGTTATTTTGTTATATTGTTTCAATGTGTTTGATATATGTTTTTAATTGTATACTGGATGTTTTTATGCTGTAAACCCCTCAGAGAGCTTCGGCTATTGGGCGGTATAGAAATATAATAAATAAATAAATAAATAAATAAATTACTGATTTTTTTCATGGGGATTTTTACATGGTAAACTGCTACAGAAATATGGAGAACTGAAGACTGGAAAAATTACGATCTGAGAGAGCCAAAATTGACATATACATCCACCCGTAATCCAGACTATATTAATCTAGTATGCATACAGTAATCTATTATGCCATATGTAGCTGTTAACATTCCTAGTCATAATTAGGAGAGCAGGAGAGCCAGACCTCCGTTTTTTGCCTGTAGACTCCAGTTTTTTGGGGTCCTCTCCGGATCTCTGGGTAAATCCTTAATCTCTGGACTCTTAGCTTTCATTTTTTAAAAAAGTTTCTAGGTGGTCTGGTTCAAAAGATATAAACCAACATGTCAGCCGCCACCCCCCACAACTTCTATTAGTACCAGCTGCTCTAATCCCTGCCCTTTCAGGTTTTTAGCCAATAAGAGAAGTCAGGGTTGTGATTCACAAGATTTGTTGACCCCCCAGGCAATACCTAAACCCCATTTCAAGTTCTGAGAAGAGTTTCCTTTTCCTGCTGGTCTCACTCACATCAGGAATTCAGTAAATATATAGGTGTCATTAGCATAAAGAGTACTTTCTCTGTACAGGATTGGGAATTGCTTCTGAGTAAACACGCATAGGATTGCACTACAACAGAAGATCCCAGCGATCTTGGTGGGCACACACAGTAAATCATTGTAGTTATAATTACAATAAAAGGGTACATGCAGGGTTTTTTTAAATTACTTGCAAAAATGGCATATTATATATTTTATATTTAAAATAATTTTTGAATGTAAGTTTTAAAAAGTACATGCTGTAGTGTTATACCATTCTAATTAAGGAGTCAAACAAGTTTATATTTTACTGGACTGTTGAAGAGGTCAGTTTGTCTCATTCAGAACCTGTTTTGAAAACCTTCCTAAGGTGAAGCTTTTCTGGGAGTAAAGCTGCAATTCTAATTCCACGTACCTGGAGATTAACCCCATTGAATTCAGTAGGACTTACTTTTGGGTAGACATGGTTAGGATTATGCTGATCAGTGGGACTTTTGAGTGTACACAGAGCGTGGAAGATTACTTTTTAAAAGTAATAAATTTCAGTTATAATTACATGGCCCCCAAAGTAGTAATTACCGTTACAATTACAATTGCTCTGAAAGTAACTGATTATTTTTTCTCAAAAGTAATCACTACAATTACATTTCAGTTACTTTGAAAAACGCCTACAAGGTGCTGGCCTTGGCTGCTGCACATCTAAGTAGCCTAAAACAACATTAAAAATAAACAAACATATACAGAGGTAGTAGAATAATTCTTTTTATCCGTAAGATAGCAATGGTGGTGTCTCCGCTGGTAAGGGAGGTGGGGAGGGAGGCAGAGGCCATTACTCAGATCTTTGCACATCAAACCTAGTGCAACCACCCCCCTTAGCCAGCAAGCATAATCTCTCTCACTTCACCACCTCCCAGACCCTGCCCTGCCACCAACTAAGGGACACTCACGCAAGCAAACATTTCCCCCTGAAATGCAAAAAAGGTAAAATACTGCAAATGCAGCACAGTAGCCAGAGAGGGTGGTGGAGGCCACTTTGTGTGCCAAGTGCAAACACAGTATTCACATACACACACACGTTGTCATCTTTCACCTCCACAGTTCTTTATATCAATTCTGCTGCCGCCTCATTCTCCTCCTTCATCCATGTTCTTGCCCTCTGGCTCCTTTTTCCCTCCACATCCATTTTTTAAACAATTGTTTTCTCCACTCCACCCCGTCTCACTCTCCACCTCCTCCCTCATCACTTCCTATCCACCCACAGAGCATGAGGGAAGAGCGATGCTGCACGGAAGCCCAGTTTGAGGCACATGATTTTCATCCACAAATCAGAGGAACAGAAGATGTTTATAGTGCTATTGGTTATGGAAGATGGGGCTAGGTGGGGAGAAGCACAGTGGGACATTGGAGAATATGTTATAGATATTGTTATAATTGCTATGTTTGTTTTGTTTTATTTATTCTGTTATGTTATGTATATTATTGAGATGTATTGTTTACCTATGTTTATTTAAAATGATGTATTGTTTTTCCTTTTAATTACAAATTGTATAGTATATATTGAATATTGATTTTTATGTTGTAAACTGCCCAGAGAGCTTCGGCTATGGGGCGGTATAGAAATTTAATAATAAATAAATAAGACTTCCCCTGTTCCCCCCCCCCCAAGTAATGCCCAAAAGTAATGCTGGAAACATTACAATTACTCCTCAAAAGTAATAAAATTACTCCTAGTTCTATTACAATCAAAATGTAAAGGAATTACCCACTCGTTCCTCAAAAAGTAATGAATTACAAGTAATTCGTTACTTGTAACAAATTACTTCCAAGCTCTGAGTGTACATAGAAAAGGATTGTGTTATAAGTCTTTTTCTCCTTTTTTTAAAGCAGTTAGGCAGGGCTTATTTAGGTGTCACTGCTTTTATTTGGCAGCAAACTAATACTTTTTTAAATAAAATGTTCCTCAATGGCCAACTGGTTTTGACAATAAACTATTATATAGGGTGTATGTATTGTTTAAATCTCCAGTGTGTGTGTATATGGGATATTTCCCACAGCCTTGTGAGGTAGGGTTAGACACCAAGGCAGCTCACAACAAGAAATAAAGCCATTCAAAATCTGATATCCATAAAACAAGTATAAAACAGTTGCAAAACAGCTTAAAATGGCATGATTCTGAATTTTGAATTGGGTGAGTGAAGTTCCTTATCACTGAATAGCAGTCCTGTGCATGCTTTACTGTTTGAGTAAGCCCCATTGAATACATTGGGACTTGCTTCTGAGTAAACATCCATAGGTTGTGTAAATAATAAACATCTTTGACATTCATGCTTATATAAATATTTCTTCATACTATGCCTTGATATCTATCTGATTTCACACTATATAAAATAAACCATAAGAGCATTTATTGATTGTGCTTAAAAAACTAGGTACTGTGAAAACACATAATGGGTGCAATCCAACTCGCCTTTCTGCCCGGCTGGGGTGAGTTGGATGCTGTGGATCCCCAGCTGCACCAGCAGGCCTCTGGCAGTGCTGGGCTCCATTGGCAGCAGCTTTGCGCCATGGCACTGTGACACTGAATTTTGTTTATTTAAGTTAAACATAAAAATTGCTCATTTGGGGAATTGAACACAGTTAATTTACTTGTCTGTGTGTGTGTTAAAAGACATGCTAATTTGCTGACTGGCCTTGTCTGTTTAAAGCTGTGCTTGCAGAATGAGATATTAGATTTTGTTGCAATATGCAGCTGTGTTTGTAGACAAAGACTTGGGTGAAACATCCAAGGTTGAAATGAGAAAAACAAGTGTGAATAACAACTTCCAAATATGGAGCTAGGAAGAGAAGGGAAGTTACCAGAGGAAAATGGGCATGGATTAAAGTGATGTAAGGAAAATGAAAGTGATGTAGTCATGATGATAATGATGTGTGCATAATTAACATATCAAAGTTAATAAGAAGGCTGGCTGTGTTCAGCTTAGTCAGAACTAGCTCTGGCTGTTTCTCCACGTGCACGTGTTAGTAATAAATATACTCTTCCTCCATCTTGTTTCATCATTTCTGAACTCTATTGGGGTGAGTATTGGGAGTGAACTCAAGCCACCAGGACCCCTCAAAGGGACTGGGGCATTTTGTTTCTAACAAACTAGCGACACTCCACCAGGACTCATTTTTCGCGCCCCTCTGTATTTCGGGCGTGGTCCGCAGGAGGTCGGAAGAGCGCTCCGGGCCGCATTGAGCCCGCCTGAGCCTGTGAGAGCGATCCGAGGCGCTGAGGTGGCGCCACAATGACTCCCTTTTAAAATCGAAACAAGGTTGGAGTGGAGCGGGGGATTGAACGTTCCAATGTCTCTGGTCGACAGTGGTAAGGAGCCCAGTGGGCTTAAATGTGAAGAGAGTGACGTGTGAAAGTGTGTGTATGAGACAGGGCGTATCCCCAGGTGGATTACCCTGAAGTGAGTGCGGACCTGCAGTAGTGCGTTTCCCATACCTCGCGAGAGGCTGGGCCATGAAAACAGGGAAGCGAGTGTTGTACATCATCTGTCCGTCGTTTCGTCTCAGACATCTCCCCTGGTAGCAGGCAGGTAGGCTACCCGAGTGTCGTATGTCATCTGCAGAGGGCAGAGGGGACTGGACACGGGAAGGATGGGGAAGGGTGCTTCGAAACAGGAGGGGGCAGAGGGGACAAGACACAGGAAAGTTAAGACAGGGTCCGGAAAGAGTCAAAAGAAAAAGGGCGATTGGAAAATGACCCCCCTTGAATGTGTTTTGCAAAATTTTCCTAGATTTAAAACAAGTGTTATTTCTTCCAGAGGGCCGGTCCCAAACGAAGAACAATTGTCAACGTTTTGTGATGAAGAGTGGGTGGAGCTGGGCATTGGTTGGCCGCTGGGTGGGACGTTTAACCTCACTAAGGCTTGGCAGTTGGAAGCCACCCTCTTTAACATGCTGCCAGATGAGGCAACCTTGTGGTGGTATGCACGGGGTTGGAGAGCCATCTGCCTAGATCCCCCACAAGAATGTGCGCTGGCAATGGTGTTGGCTCAATGTAAAATTAATGAGGGGAAGAAATTGAAAACTAAGCCCCCAGTCCTCCAGGCAGAAGAAGAGGAATGTTTAGTTTCACCTACGGCCCCACCCGTGATTCCTTTACCGCCGCCTCAGGGTCCGGTGATTCCCCTACCAGCACCAGCACTACCAGTGCCACCACAGGCGGTTCAACCACCACCAGTTCAACCGCCACCAATTCAGACTTTGCCACCAGTCCAGATACCGCCACCTCAAATCCAGCCCCCAATGTATCAACAGTTGACTGCCCCGCAGACCCAGTCCACTAGTTTTGGAACTCCGTCCGGAACTGCAGTAATGTTCCAGGATTTAAGCCAGTCTTTAGGGCGGCTAAGACAAGAATATGATATTTTGGATCGTTACACCCACTCCGTATTACATAGCCAGGGTTTAGGGGCTTTGCCCCAAACCATATCACCACGCCTTCGTATGATTGAGAAGCAATACGACATGATTGCGGCAGTGGTTGGTGTAAATCAAAGAAATGGAGAAAGAGGGCCAAGAAGGAGACTGGAAAAGGATCAGTGTGCTAAGTGCTTGAAGAAAGGCCATTGGGCAAAGGACTGTAGGAATGAGAAGGTTCCTAGGCCCCGCCAAGACGGACGCCGTGATTACAGAGAGGTCCCTGGCTCTCGGGACAACTATAGGGAGCCGAGGACAGTCTCGAGCTCTGACCCGAACCCACCCTATGTTCGGATCGCGGCCGCTAGAGGGCAGGAGGAGGAATCAGAATGAAGGTGGACGGGATATGAGGGCGGCTCGTGGGAAGAACCATATGTGTCCCTTACCCTGAATAATTTGGCAGTCCAAGGACTAGTGGATACAGGAGCGGCCTTCTCCATGATCCCACGAGCAATGTCCCGTCTACCCTTGACCCTCAGCAAAGAAACTAAAGATGTAATGGGAATAGAAGGACAGCGTCGTCGAATCCCTTTGTCCCAACCCATACAGGTACACCTTCCAGGAAGAGAAGATAAACAACAATATTTTACACATCAGTTTTTGGTTTCGGATGGTTGCCCCATCGCAATATTTGGAAGGGATCTTCTAGCAAAGCTCCAGGCCCAAATTACTTTTAGAGGAAACACCTTGGAAGTGGTGATACCAAAGCGACAAGAATGCGCTTTCCAAATGATCTTAAGGGGGGAGCTGGAAGTTAAAGAGAAACAACAGTGGGAGCCTCCGGAAGGAATTCACCCTGATGTTTGGGCCAGAAAGAATAATCCTGCTCGTGCGGTTAATGCTGAACCAGTGAAGGTCAGATTGAAGCCTGGGGTAGGCCTGATTCCAGTACACCAATTCCCTTTGAAGCCAGAGGTACGTCTAAGCTTAAAGGAATTAGTGACAGACTTCATCCAATACCAATGGTTACATCAAACTACTAGTTCACACAATACCCCCATATTTGGAGTTTCCAAGGAAGGCCGCCCAGGACAGTATAGGTTGGTGCAAGATTTGCGAACTATTAATGAAAAAGTTCTGGAAGATGTTCCAGTGATACCAAATCTGCATACGTTGTTGGCCCATGTTCCTGGCAAGACGATTCGGTTCACAGTCATAGATCTAAAAGATGCATTCGTTTCAATACCCCTTCATGAAGATAGTAGAGATCTTTTTGCATTCCAATGGGAGGATCCGGTCGACCTCCGACAGTGTCAGCTGACCTGGTCTGTGTTGCCCCAAGGGTTCATCAGCTCCCCATCTGAATTTACCAAGGCATTGCAAAAAGATTTGGGACCTTGGTATCAACAACAACCAACGTCGGCATTGCTGGTCTACGTGGATGATCTTTTGATCTGTAGCCCAGATGAAAAGAGTAATGAACAAGATGCCGTGAGCCTTTTGAACCATTTGCATGCCTGTGGATATCGAGTATCCAAGGATAAGGTACAATGGAATCGGGAGAAAGTGACATACCTTGGATACCAACTGTCACAAGAAGGACGAATGTTGTCAACTGAAAGGCGGACGGCGATCTGTGGCCTACCACCACCGACAAATGTTAGGGAACTGCGGTCATTCCTGGGTTTGGCCGGCTTCTGTCAGCAATGGATACCAAATTATAGTAGTTATGCCACTTCCCTGTATGAGCTGTTGAAGAAGGAAACTGAATGGAAATGGACCAAAGAATGTCATCAGGCTATTGAAGATATAAAACGAGCTTTACAGAAGGCACCAGCTTTGGCCCTACCAGATGGACTCAAGCCATACAGATTGTATGTTTCAGAAAATAAGGGAACCGCCAGTGGAGTCTTGACACAGCAGTGGGGCCCGGATCACTTACCCGTGGGTTACTATTCTTCTCAACTGGATCCTGTGGCAAGAGGATGGCCAGCCTGCCTACGAATTGTGGCAGCCACAGGAATCCTTCTGAAGAAAGCAGAAAAAATCATGATGGGAGCCCCTGTGGAAGTATTGGGGCCACGTGATTTGAAAAGGATCCTGGGAGAGAAGGCAGCTAAGGTCCTCAGTCCGAGCCAGCTTACCCAGTATGAACAACAGTTGCTTGGATGGCAAGGCTTACACCTGAGAGCTTGTAACACCTTGAATCCAGCAACACTACTTCCCCAACCAGGAGAATTGGTACATGATTGCATCCAGACATTGGAATGCTCACTGAAACCCCGAGTGGACTTGACTGATCAGCCAATATCAGGGCGACATTTATATATAGATGGAAGCTTGAAGGTGATAAATGGACAACGGTATGCAGGCTACGCCGTGTGTGAGGATCTGAAGGCCATAAAGAGTATCAAGTTGCCGGTCACCTATTCAGCCCAGATGGCAGAACTGGCTGCAGCCATAGATGCCCTGCGGGAACTGGATCAGCAAGAGGGGAATATATACACTGATTCCAAGTATGTATTCCAAACTGCACATGCTTTCGCTATGCTGTGGAAAGAAAGAGGTTTTATCAAGAGTGATGGACATAGAATTGAACATCAAGGAATGATAATGGAATTTCTGGAATGTGTCCAACTACCAAAGAGAGTAGCAATTATTCATGTGAAGGCTCATGGAAGAGAAATGGATCCAGTTCGGCGAAAGGGAAATCATCAAGCAGATGAAGCAGCAAAGGAACCAGCACTGAGTGGACAACCTTTGGAGAGGAATCTAATGAACATTATGATTCCATGGAAGGAGTTGACTCCTCAATATTCTAAGAAAGAGGAAGATGCTGCAGTACAGTATGGGGCTCAGAAATTACCTAGTGGTTGGTGGCAGTTACCTACAGGATTAATCTTTGTCCCACGAGCGGTGCTTCGAGCCCTTGTAATGGAAACACATAAGCAGACTCATCTTGGAGGCAACGCTTTAGGGGATCTTCTAATCAGACAAGTGGTTGCACCAGGATTATATGAAGAAACAAAGTGAGCAGTATATGGATGTACTATCTGTGCAGCAACTAACCCTGCTCCAAAGCCACTGCCGGCCATGGGAGGAAGACCATGGGCCTATTATCCTTTCCAGAGACTGCAGATAGACTTTGCAGAATTACCAAGATGTGCGGGGTACAAGTATTTACTTGTCATAATAGATCAGTTGACAGGATGGATAGAGGCCTTCCCCATGCGGGCGGCGACAGCCATTACAGTAGCAAAGATACTGTTGAAGGAAATTTTTCCAAGATACTCCATGCCAGAGACATTTGAGTCAGACCAAGGTCCGCACTTTGTGAGTAAGATAATTTGCGCTGTAAGTGCGGCCTTGGGGTTCAAATGCAACCTTCATACTCCTTGGAGACCACAATCATCCGGTTAAGTTGAACGCGCCAACCGGACGGTTAAGACTTTGTTGACCAAATTGTGCCAAGAAACTAAGTTGAATTGGGTGACAGCATTGCCATTGGCTTTGACCATTATGAGAAACACTCCAAGGGGAAAAACAAAATTGACTCCTTTTGAGTCACTGTTTGGCAGACCTCCCATTGAGCCTGGGCCCCAGACAGAGATTAATGGGGAATTAGGGAACAGACAGTTATTGGAATATGTTACTGCCTTGCAGGGTGTTTTGTCCTCTATTCACAGGCACAATCGTGAGTTTCAGAGGCTACCCTTGGATGTGGCGATCCACCAATACCAACCTGGTGATTGGGTACGAGTCCGGAAGTGGAAGCAAGAACCTTTGCAGCCCACGTGGGGACCGCCGGAGCAGATCATCTTAATTACTGAATCGGCAGTAAAGCTTGTAGGCCACAAGTGATGGGTCCATGCTAGTCGTATAAAGAGAGCCAAGCCTGTAACTATCCAGGAACCTGAGCAGGGAGTAGCCAAGGACTCCCCACCTGGAGAGGTGCAGGATCAGACACCTGAAGCCAAGTGGCTGTCGGAAACCATGCCGGGTTTCGGCCTGAAGCTCAAGTTGAAGAGACAATAAGATTAGATGGGAGGATCTAGTCCTCCTCTCCCTCTCCAGATCATAACCTCGCCAGTACGGTTGCCCCATGGGGCTGGATCAAAGGTGTCAGTCACAGTGAAATACGCTCGAGTGTTTATAGGGGAGTTTGGAGAGTATCGGCAGTGGTGTATGGTTACATACACCTTTTTGCATTTTCAACAACCACATTTCTCGCCAAGGTGGGATTGGGGAGAAGGAAGGTGGTAATAAGTTGAGTCTGCTCTTTTTGATGAATGGGTGGCTCCAATAAGCCCCAACCGCTTAAGGTCACCCTTTTACCTTCGGAGAGAAGCCATCGTCCTTGTGTCTTTGTTAACGTGACTCGTAAAACCCATTATGGGGAACGAGTTGTGACTCGAGCTAAATTGTACTGTCAGGCTCCCTCCAATTGTTACATGAGAGATTGGCCAACTGAAGAATTTTACAAAGGTATTTGGATAGAACATTGGGCCCCGATCATATAAGAGTACAAAAATACATGCCAAAATGGGTCAAACCCACGCAAGTACCAACTCCTTTGGCTTTAAGCCTATGCTTGGTACTATCTTGTGTCTTGCTTCTCTATTTATGGTATATGTCTGCTTCCCAACCTCTTTTCCCGCGCAAGAAACGAGAGTATGCAGTTGTCAAAGGCGCTCATTCCAGGAGAAAAGGGAAAATGTGTTTGTTGAACTCGCCCAGGAGGTAGCCAAAGGGTTCAACCTTACGAATTGTTGGATTTGTGGAAGTCCAAAAGGATTCCCAAAATGGCCATGGATGGCTGTTCCTTTAAGCCTTAAATGGTTAATCAGCAATCAAAGTGATGTCCATAATGGCAGCGAGTTGTGGACCACAAATCATACTTGGGACCTTCAGTGGGCTCCCACTGGCCAATATTGTATACATCAAAATGAATCTGTAGGTCCTTTGGTAGGAAATAGTAAATGTAATTGGACTCTCCAGTGGCTCCTGCATTGTCATACAAAGGGATGTCCTGTGGTACCCTGTGCCAACTATGCATCCCAATGGAACAGCACTGGAGTACAACTTGAGAATGGCACATGGGTATCCTGTAAAGCTCGGAATGGACCACATGAAAATTTAATTGAAAATAGTTGTGATGTAAAAGTAGGATCTGACCAGAAGGATAAACAAAAGGTGGAGTGTCAGGTGTTTAATCGCACCACAAATGGGAGTCTAACCTTTCACACTTGGCAATGGAAACATTTAAATGGTACCATAGTCCATGGATTTCGAACTTATTGGAGTATGAGAAATAATACCAACCAGAAAAACAAGGAAATGTGTGAATACAGAAAGAATGTATACTTATGTCACTGTAGTCTCATTCAAAGTGCAGGTAGCACATATCTTACAGGACCTCTGGGCAATCAGGATACGAAGTATTTCCCATACATGCATAACACATCCCAGTTGCCTGATTATGTTCGCCCAGCTCTACAGGGTCATTATTGGATATGTGGTAAGATGGCATATGCAATCCTCCTGGTACATTGGAGTGGAAGTTGTTATATTGGAGTTATACAACCAATGTATACCATCAAAGGAGGAAATTTGAATCCTTTAATTCCGGTATTTGATGAAACACAACACAAAAGGAGGAAATGAACGATTGATATTTCCTTGACCAAAGGCCAAAGAAATAATTGGGGAGACACTTGGCCTCCAGAAAAGATCATTAAACATTATGATCCTGCTTCATGGGCACATGATGGTTCAGCAGGGTACCAAGGTCCCATATACATTTTAAATAGACTTATTCGACTACAAGCAGTAGTGTAAATCATTACTAATCAAACAGCAAAGGCTTTGATGCTACTTGCAGAACAATCAACACAAATGAGGGAGGCAATACTCCAAAACAGGCTGGCCTTGGATTATTTGTTAGCCAAAGAAGGAGGAGTCTACGGACTCCTCAACCTAACAGAATGTTGTTTGAAAATTGATGATAATGGTGAGGTAGTAAAAGACATTGCTAACAAAATCAAAAAGCTTGCCCATGTCCCAGTGCAAATTTGGAAAGGAATAAATCTTGGAAACTGGGGAAGTTGGTTCAATTGGTTTGGATGAATGAAAACAATGATTGTATTGGTTGTTTTGATTTTATTGGGATGTATGCTTTTACCTTGCTTATTACCTATAATCATGAATGGCATTCGTAGCATAGCAGATAATGCAGCAGCTAAAAGTAGTATGCAAATGTATGGCAAAATTATGTATCAACAAGTTATTCAGAATGAAGAAGCTATATGATATAAATATCAAAAGCTTCTAAGGGGGAAATTGTGACACTGAATTTTGTTTATTTAAGTTAAACATAAAAATTGCTCATTTTGGGAATTGAACACAGTTAATTTACTTGTCTGTGTGTGTGTTAAAAGACATGCTAATTTGCTGACTGGCCTTGTCTGTTTAAAGCTGTGCTTGCAGAATGAGATATTAGATTTTGTTGCAATATGCAGCTGTGTTTGTAGACAAAGGTATCAGACTTGGGTGAAACATCCAAGGTTGAAATGAGAAAAACAAGTGTGAATAACAACTTCCAAATATGGAGCTAGGAAGAGAAGGGAAGTTACCAGAGGAAAATGGGCATGGATTAAAGTGATGTAAGGAAAATGAAAGTGATGTAGTCATGATGATAATGATGTGTGCATAATTAACATATCAAAGTTAATAAGAAGGCTGGCTGTGTTCAGCTTAGTCAGAACTAGCTCTGGCTGTTTCTCCACGTGCACGTGTTAGTAATAAATATACTCTTCCTCCATCTTGTTTCATCGTTTCTGAACTCTATTGGGGTGAGTATTGGGAGCGAACTCAAGCCACCAGGACCCCTCAAAGGGACTGGGGCATTTTGTTTGTAACAGCACCACCAGGAGTCTGCCGGTTTTGCTGGATGGCCAGCCTGACAGATGCCCTGAAAATGGGGCATTCCAGGGGCGTGATAGGGGAGGAGCCACAGAGGGGGACTTACATAAGATTCTACTCATGTTCAGACCCCTCTCTGGGTCCCAATCCTCCTGCAAACTCTGCCTGCCAAAAGTAAAATAATTTTAATGATTTCCCATTGTTGTGTACAGGGAGCACTTACTCCCCAGGAGGCCTATTCATCGGAGCTGGCACTTATCCGCTGGCTCATGCGCACAGCTCCTGTTCAGCAGGCTAACAGCTCCCAAGCAGGAAGAGGATCCGACGGGGCTTTCCACTGGCTCCACTTCTGCCAGCCTCCCTTCTGCCAGCTCTCCAGCATTTGGATTGTTCTGCCCAGCTGCAATCTAATACTGTACATGTCTACTCAGAAGTAAGCTCCATTGAGTTCAGTGGGCATTCTCCCAGGTAAATATCTATTGGATTCCTGCCTAAAACAGCCCCAATGTGCTTATGTTCTAATTTAGGCAGGAATAGCATTCAAAATGAAAAGTGGAAAAAGCGAAAAGCAATTAAATGTAGAAGAACTGAAATAAATGAGTTTTAAGTCATTTTTGTAAAATGAAACGAATATCAGCTGGCAAAGACTTCCGTAGATAAGGAGCCATAAGAGGAAAGCACAAAGTTGTAGAAGTGAAAGAGACACCAGGTTTAACAAGCAACAAAGAACAAAGGCTGAGGAGAATGTGGAGGAAAATCAGAGATGAAAGATATGTAGGACTACACAGCTGAAAGTAACAGAATCTAAAATTGAATGCAAAAAGGAAAAGGATAGCCAGTAAAAAGAATTCAGCAGCAGAAAAATGCAAGCATATTTACATGTTTTCCATGAGACTGAATGCAAAACAGAAACACATGGTTTAAGGTGAAAAGGGGGGGAATTGAGTAAGCAGAGCATTGCACTAATACAGTGCAGACAAAATAAGAGGCTGAACATATTCAACAGGGCAGCATCAACAGAAAGAAAATGCAAAGTTTTAGCATTAGAGATAGACGATCTGTTTCCATGTTCACCACTGTTTTCATATTTTCATAAGATTTGTTTGGAAAGGAGCTGAGCTATGAAGCTCCAAATCAAGAAATAGTTTGATTAATTTCTGAACCAATCAAAATGTTCTAAATTTTCTAGGAAAACTGGAGATGGAGAAGCCCATGCCCACATAGTTCCCTTGTGAGGGATGGGTGTTTGCTCATGGAGAGCCGTTTTCCCCAATGCTGCCCTTCAAAATAGAGGTGAGATGGGAAGTCTTTTCTAGCTCAGAATTTAATAGAAGCTGGAGAGTAATTCAGGGACTTCTAACACTGGCTTGTCCTTTTATTTTTTTGGTGGGTTTTTTGTGACATAATTCAGCAGAATGGAGTACCAGCACCTCTCATGTCAGCCATTTTGTGCTGGCACCCATGCTACTTTTATCAAAATATGTATACCAGCCCTCATTTTTTTTATCAAAAAAGCACTGCATGTGCATTACCAGACCTCCAAAACTCATCAATTCAAGATGACATTGAAGAAGAATAAAAAATTATACTGAGATCTCAAACTTGAGGAGAAAGAGAACATCATCAATAGCTAAGAATACTCTTCCTGTGCACGTGAATGTGGGCAAGGAAGCAGGAGTGCATTCTGCTGATCCTGACCCCAGTGTGGCTGCCCTCTCCTCAGACACCTGTGCATTGAGTGTGATGAATGTCTCTGTAAATGTAGGTGAAGCAATTTGTTTAAGAGTAATTTCCAATTTGATCATCAAAGAAACAGGATAAAAAGAGGAAAGATGAAGAAAAGGCAGGAGAGTCAGGGTACTTCCAGATGGGAGTTTATTTCTGAATGAGTACTGCTCATGGTCAGAGGTTTGTTGTTGTTTTTTGCATTTTCCACATGACAACACATCATCAAGATGCCAGCACATGTTGTTTTGGTTTATTTACAGTTAATCTGAACTTCCCCTTGCTGCAAAAAAAATCTAATAATTAGAAGTAACCTGTTACATATCTGCAGTCACTGGTTTGTCATGTGTGTGGCAATTTTTGGCGAGTGTTTTCTATAACCACACCCCTACTTCTGTTTGGTCCTCACCTAAGCACAACCTATCCATTTTGTTGCTGGAGCCCTCCAATTCCAAAGGAAAGAAACCATTTTCCACTGACTGTTGCATGCCCATTTTGGAGGAGATATTCTCAAATCTCCACATGGTAAATGTGGCAGATTACCTGGGAGTCTGTATCTCCAATGTATACAGTACATACATTGGAGGATTTTTTAAAAAAATACAGAGGTCTTGCGCAAAACCTCTTTGCCAACACACCAAGGAAGACTCGTGACACATGTATGGTTGAAATGTTATATTTATTAAAATATAACACATAATCAATCAAATTCCAATCCGCCAATTAATAATCTCAAATCCTTCGGGCAGGTGAGGCTCAACCTATCTATGAGGGTCTAGACCCTCCAAACCAGGAGGCAAGTCAGTCACATCGTACTGCAACTCCCCAGACAAGGATGTGGGAAAACTTCTCCCTCCTTGCAATCGGAGTCAGGTTTGTGGTTCCAACCTCCGCATCCTGGCCCCACCGTACAGGCGTTCACCATGATGCGCAAGCCGGTCCCACGTGGACACCCCCCGGATCCACACCAGGCATTACGCCTTGATGTTTCACCAGGGAGTGCCCTTTACCCAAATGCCTCATCCACCTCCATTTTTAACCCCAATTACCTCACCTGCCTGAATCCAACGCCAGCCAAACCGGAATCACCACAACCCACCCGGAACAAGCCAAATGAATCAAACACAAGCAGTATGGAGTAGGCAAAACCAAAGAGATTCTGAAATCAGAATCTCCAAAAAAAAATTCCTACTCAGCCCCCGCAGGCGACTAGCTGAGCCCATACTGACAAGGGAGGGGTGGGTGGGTGCCGCAAGGCAAAAAAGGCGCGCTCTTAAAGCGGAGCAGGCTATATATAGCCGCTCAAAACCCTTACCCCATTGGTCAAGATACCCCACCTGACCTCTTACACAATTTCTGGAACCTTCCCGAGCCTTCCTAGAAATAGGGTGTAGGCAAACCCGCCCCTACCAAATGGGCAGGACCGTCATTGCCAACACACCAAGGAAGACTCGTGACACATGTATGGTTGAAATGTTATATTTATTAAAATATAACACATAATCAATCAAATTCCAATCCGCCAATTAATAATCTCAAATCCTTCGGGCAGGTGAGGCTCAACCTATCTATGAGGGTCTAGACCCTCCAAACCAGGAGGCAAGTCAGTCACATCGTACTGCAACTCCCCAGACAAGGATGTGGGAAAACTTCTCCCTCCTTTCAATCGGAGTCAGGTTTGTGGTTCCAACCTCCGCATCCTGGCCCCACCGTACAGGCGTTCACCATGATGCGCAAGCCGGTCCCACGTGGACACCCCCTGGATCCACACCAGGCATTACGCCTTGATGTTTCACCAGGGAGTGCCCTTTACCCAAATGCCTCATCCACCTCCATTTTTAACCCCAATTACCTCACCTGCCCGAATCCAACGCCACAAGAGGGGATCAGCTGAAGCTTGGTCCCCTCAACCCAAAGAAAACAAAGCCCCCAAACCCAACCTAAAATCCTCCAATAGCAAATCACACCCAATATCCGAAAGATGGACACCATCATCTCGAAACAGATGCGGTGCATGAAAATGGATTCTGTCATGAGGAAAATATGCCCCACCCAATGACAAAACTAAACTCCTAACTTTCCTATTTACCCACTTTCTGGATCTGTCGATCCTGTTGGGGTGCATTGCACCCCTCCAAACACGTCGCACCAGCATGTCGGACCACACTATAACAAGGTCCGGGTATGACTGGATGAGAGCATTAAAATCCTGGGTGATCCTAAGCAGCAGATCCATACCTGGCCGCTGCACCAAGTCGTTTTCCCCTAAATGAACCACCAACACATGTGGCGGGTTAAACGATGCCATAAGGTGACACACCAAAGGCATGAGCGCATCCCAAAGCATGCTCCTCTGAGCCTCCCAGCCAACCGTTGCTCTAGCGGAAAGCTGCAGCTGTGTCCCAGCAAGCGTAGAGAAGGCTCTCCGATGTGCCCAAAATAAAATAGAGTGGCCACACATGACGACCCTCGCAGGCACAGGAAGGCTCAGCACACCTAAGAAAGAAAGAACAATACATCAGAATCAATACCTGACATAAGACTTGAAAGCGGAAGAACGCCACCTTCCAATCGCCTGAATGTCCTAAACGCTCATGCCCACGAGGGCGGCGGCCATAGCTGCCCCAATCCGAAAGGAATGCAGCCCATAGACTCCAGCATCGCGACCACTGGCCAACAAGGCCCGCCGAACAACGGCCCAAAATTGAAATTGAGTCAGGGCAGAACCATCCGCATGTATAAAGAGGTAACGCTGGCCCGCTGGCCTCATTGACAGAAATAAACGCACTGCAGCCACTGGGCACAATTCAGGGACCCGGCAAACTCTCAATGAAATAATACTGCCACGGCCCTTTTGATCAGTCTTAGAGACTCGAAGGGAAAGCCTAACTATTTCTGCACCTAGCGTGCAATCGCCAAAGCAAAAGGCTCGGTAGGACACATCGCGCTTTGAGGAAGCCAATACTTCGCTAGGGCGGAAAGCACTATAGAACATCGTCAGTGTTACTGCGGTGAACAGGTGCGACTCATACTGAGATGAGCACAGAGACCTAAATAAAGGCAGGATCTGAAGGAGTACATCGGGCGTGATTGGCCTCCTTCGGTCAGCGGGCCTGTGAGCGGAACGCGACCAACCCTGAAGGACCTTTCTGACCCTAAAATCTACAGAATGATCCTGCAATCCTCTTGCCTTGGAAATAAAGGCCAGCGCAGAGAGGTGTCCGGCGATGGTAGAAACAGAATGAGATTGCCCTTTCAGATGTAACTTAAACTGCAGCAAATGTGAAACAGGGATAGGCCATACAGGAGGCAGAGCACTACTGGCATGGAACGCCTGAACGTTCCCAAGGCACGCTGGTATGCCCTCTGAGAGCTGGGAGCAAGGGCAGAAGTTATAGCTGAAGAACGCCACCTGCCAATCGTCTGGACGTCCTCGATGCTCATGCCCACGAGGGCAGCGGCCGTAGCTACTCCAATATGAAAGGAATGCAGCCCAAAGACTCCAGCATCACAACCACTGGCCAACAAGGCCCGCCGAACAACGGCCCAAAATTGAAACTGAGTCAGGGCAGAACTATCTGCATGTATAAGAGATAACGCTGGCCCGCTGGCCTGAAACACACACACACACACAAAATTGCCGCATAGCAGAAACTGGGCATAGTTCAGGTACCTGGCAACTAAATAAAGATACAGAACTGCCATGGCACCATTGATCAGTCTTAAAGACATTTAAGGAAAACCTCATTAAATATGCACCTAACGTGCAATCGCCAGCATAAAGCACTACAGGACACATCGCGCTTTGAGGAAACCAATACTTCACTAGGGCGAAAAGCACCGTAGAACATCGTCAGAGTTACTGCGGCGAACAGGTGCGACTCATACAGAGATGAGCACATTGACCTAAATAAAGGCAGGATCTGAAGGAGGACATCGGGTGTGATTAGCCTCCTCCGGTCAGTGGCCTTGGGAGCGGAACACAACCAACCCTCAAGGACCTTTCTGACCCTAAATCTACAGAATGATCCTGCATTCCTCTTGCCTTGGATTAAAGGCCAGCGCAGAGAGTGTCAAGCGATAATTATGACAGAATTAATTTTGCCCTTTTGAATATAGCATAAATATCAGAATACTTCCTGAACGCATGCCCGCTAGGGCAGTTGTCGCAGCCGCTCCTGTATGAAAGAAATGCAACCTCTAAACATAATGGCCATACGAACAACATAGCAATAATCAAAATTAAATCAATACGTAGCCATTAATGAATATGAAAAGATAGTACTGGCCCACTGGCCTAACAGGGAAAAAGCTCTATCCGAGGGAAACCAGAGACAGAGTGGGCGATGGGCAGCCCCTCCGCTTAACCACTCAGTCACTAGCCCACTGGTCCATATTAAGCGTATGCGCTAAAAAAAAAAAAACAGCACGGCAATATAAGCGCAGGGCTCAAATTTTACAATGACTTGCCCAGAAAGCTAATTTTTCCAGGGCAAAAGGCTCACTGAAAATATTATTAAGGCCACCGCCCAGGACAACTGTCCTGTAAGGGGGGGGGGAAACTAAGAATCATCGAAGGCAGGAGTATCGATAGCACATCCGGGGCAAATGGCCACATAGGACCAGGCGGTCTCAGGGTGGAATGCAACTAACACCCTTTGGTTTTCATGAAATGGGTTCCCTAATGCACTTGGCCAGAAAATTAATGACAAAGGCGGAAAGGAGGCAAGATATATTCCCAATGGTAACGTCCTGCCCTCTTTAGTAGATAATAAACTGCAACAAGGTGTACATCATTCGTTCATTGGGGGGGGGGAAATGGCCTCATAAGATCAGGTGGCATTAGAGTGAAATGTAACCAACCCCTTTATGATATTCATAAAATGGGTTCCTGACTGCACATAAACCCAGACATACCAAGTGATGAATAGATATTGTATTATACTTTGCAGAATAAACGCATGCACAAAGCGCATAGCTCAAATAGCGTTGAGGGTCTGGGGATTTACCCCATAACCATAGCCAAGTGCTGCACTGAACGTATCATGCAGATCTGAAGGGCAGAAGGCCACATATGTACCGCTGGCACTGTAGGAAGATAATCCAAGAAAATAAATTCTATAGTGAGCCCCCAGGCACCTAAAGGCAGCCAGCCATTATTTGGCACGCCCAAGCTCCTGAATGGACACCAAATTATCAACTACAGCCTGTAACAAAACTTACCTGCAGTTCAGGCTACAGGAGGAAGTCCTCTGTTCTTTGAAGAAAGAACGGCGGCTGAAGAAAATTGGTAGCAGTGCCCAGTGTACACGAGACTGCCATGAAATAGATGCGATTGAAGAGGGTACCTGTATCTTGTGAAACAAGCAGTATACAATTCATATTTGTGGAATAAAGTTAAATTGATTTAAAATTCCGTGGAAAAGCATCATAATAAAGATTTACCTAATGCTAGAGGAGCACTTTAATCAAGGACCAATAAACTGTCAATCTCAAATTAAGCATAATGTTTCATTTTAGATATTTCAGGGATAAAACAGAGCATTTAAAACTACAGGAAAGATATATATTAACCTTAAACATATTGGCTCCCAGAAAGCCACAACTATGAGTTTACCTGGCTGTAGGGCATTTCCTTTCTGTTTGGCTCAGAACGCTACAACAATGAGTTCACCTGGCTGCAGAGCATTTCCTATAAGCTTACATAGCATAGATTACCTTTCTCGGAATCACACCTATTCACATATTTTAAAAAAAAACCGCAAAAGAAATATGAGATGTGGGATTTTTCTATACTCACCTTAAAATAAACTATTGCCCTTTAGAGACGCTATTGTAGAAGCATCTATACTTTTCCTCCTTGCATAAGAAATGCAACAAATTATGAAGCTACATGATCGAGAACATCATTTTAAAATACAAAACATGCATGCAGGAATACAAACAGAACTAAGTATATAAAATAAATGATATGGGGATAAGCAACAACGAAGATCAATCTAAACCCTACATCCGCAATGCTACCCGCCAGAATAAGCTTCATATATCTATATATGATTATGCATATATCTATAAAGATTTTAAAATTAATTTATATATTATCAAAGTATTTATTCATATAATAATGATAAAATCATTCCATATATAATAAAGAATTTAAGAAATCAAAACAAGCAGACACCCCCCCCTTCCAAGCTACTCACCCCTCCTACGCGAAAAAAGCAAAAGGAACGGGGGGAATCTAAATACATATCTATAAATATTAAAATGAATTCATGTATTTATTTATTTAATAATAATAAAATGATATTATATATCTAGAAATATCTCAAAATTAATTCATGTACGTATCTATTTATTTATATATTTAATAATAAAATAATATTATATATAATTAATTAATAAGACAAAACAAGCAGACACCCCCCACCCTTGTGAGCAACTCACACCTCCCCCATGAAAGAGGCAAAAGGAATAAGGGAGGGGGCTAAGGGGAGGGGTAAACAACCCAACTCCCCACAATCCAAAAAGGGGTGGAAGAATTATGTAGCAGGCTGAATGGAGGGAGGGGTTAATGAAGGTTACCATCCACAAAAGGGGGTTGCTTGTGCAAAGCACTTGCTTAAAACCCACTCTAGCAAGGCCCCAATAGGGTGCAAGGAAGGCCCCTGAAATAAATGGGGTGGGATTGGTGCTGGAACGCACCTGCAAACAGCCAGCTCCAGGAAGAGCTGACAAACGGAAAGGGGCCAACAACAGAAGGCAAAGTGTGAGAAGTCCTATAGAAAGCCACGTGTAAGCTCAGCGCAGCAGCAGTAGAGCTAGCAAGCAACACTGCAACCGCTGCACAGCTGACGCGAGGGAAAAGGGGGCCCAACAAAAGGAAGGCGATGAGGGAGAACTCCAGGAAGCAGCCACGTGCAGGCTCAGCGCCGCAGCGCCAGAGCCAGCCGGCAAGCCGAGGCAGCTGGTCAAACACCGCTGCCCAGCTGACGCGCGGAAAAAAAAGAGGAAGGCTGCAACAAACAGGAAGAATGTCCGGGAAGTAGGTAAGATGAGGCACTAACGCCAATAGGCAAGCCCCACACCCGCCTCTCAGCTGATGAGAAAGCAAAGTTAAACAAGGCACGAGGGTACCGGCAGTAGAAAGCAGGAAACCTCTACAAGGAAAATTCACCAAAGACGGTCAGCAGCAGGAGACCCAAGGAGCCTTTTCTTAACGTGCCGCAAGGCAAAAAAGTCACGCTCTTAAAGCGGAGCAGGCTATATATAGCCGCTCAAAATCCTTACCCCATTGGGCAGGACCGTCATTATCACTCTTGCACAAGACAAGAAATTGAAAACACCAAATAGAAATGGATATCCCCCCCCCAAAAAACACCCTCCATTTTGCCTATTGTGAAATATAATTGGCTGGATAAGGTTGGTAACATCTGCTTTTGTGAACTTCTTATGATTTTTTTTTAAAGGTGCATACAGTTACATGTATGCCCGGAATGAAAATAAATAGTGGAGAGTGAAGAAGGAGTGATTGAGAAGTAAGCCAGGAAAACACAGCCCAGATATATGCCATCAAACTCTACCCACTGGCATGGATGGCCAGCAGCAGAATGGTAATGAATACTATGCCTGAAAAAAATGTGAATGTGCGGAACTTGCCAAATGTACACACAGAAAAAAAAACAGATCTGAATGATCTGGAAGCACCCTCAAAAAACTAATGCAGGAGGCAAAGAAGACTGAGGGTGCAATCCTATATATGTCTGCTCAGAAGTAAGTCTCACCAAGTTAAATACAGTAAAACTTACTTCTGACTAAATTTGCATAGGACCAAGCTACATGCATCTGAAATAAAGGAATTGAGTATAAACTAGTTTACTATGAAAAAGTGACCAAACTTAAAAGGTGAGAGAGAAAGTGAGGAGGAGGAAGAGGATGATAGACCAAAGAAGAGATACAGCAAGAAGAGTGAGAAAAGAAATCAATTTTAAAAGATAGTTTAGCAAAAGATACAGCATAAAGGAAGAAGCTGTGAGTAATCAAACCTCCATTTTTGTTTTCAATATCATTCTGATTTTCTGTGGCTGGCTGTATGTAAAACAATGCAATTATCTTAGTTGATTAGTGTTAATATGAAACTGGTTAATCTTATTATGAATAATTTCTTTCCTCTGTATTAACACATTTGAATTAGCAGAATAAAAGGGCATTACCACTCAGTATCAATTTATCTCTCTAGTGGTGACAACAAAGCCATAGTATGCTTATGTAATCTGTTTTAGCTTGTATTTTGAAAAGTACAAAAGGACCAAGTGCTCTATTATGAAAACAATTGTTAATATTGTGAAATGTATTCGTTTGTGCAAACTGTGTGTTTGTGTGTTTGTGTGTGGAATAAGGAGATCCATTTGCACTTTGTGAATTGCTTTCAGTATATTAATATGGCTCTTTCAACAGGCTTTTGGGATTTTTGGGGAGGGCTGACTTTTTTTTTTTTATTGAAATGCCTCCTACCCTGCAATGTTTTTATCTTAATTTTTATTGTTATATTGTATTTTGTTGTATTGTATTTTATTGTACTTGCCATATGTACGTCGCCTAGAGTGGCCATCGGCCAGATAGGCGACACATAAATTAAATTATTTATTTATTTATTTATTTAATTTATTACTAATAGGCAAAAAACCTTGTGTATTAAGAATGCACTTATAGCCAACAGATATTTCTATCAAACTTTAAAAAGCAGGGAAATTGGGCAGCTATAAGGGGAGAAGGAGACCTGACCTCCTCTCTGAGATATTGTACTGCCCTATAAATTTGTAAAAATGCGAACACAATTTGGGTTGGTCTTTCACAGTCTTTTTGCAATGAGCTTATGGGAAACATCAGAATTGCGTGGGGGTATTTTCAATTTAACATTGCAGAATGTGAAAAATCTATACTGACTATAGTATACAGCCACTCTTGGACTGTATAATTTTGCTGTGTCAGTCTTCAGTGGCTCAGTACTCTGGATTTAGACCTATATCCGAAAGGTAAACAATACTCTAGCTAGCCTATAATTTATCTCTTGCTCCACTACAGTCCTGTATATTGCTTTGCAGCCATAAGCACTTCCCATAGAAAAAACAGACTGAATAGTTGGATAGTATGGTTCATTTTCAGCAGTAAACAATAACTTATTTAAAATAGGTTGAGCTTGTGTTTTGACCTCTTGTTTAATTAGCATCATGTGTAGGAGAATCAATTTAGTGCAGAATTTCTCAGAAAGAGCCTGCAGGATATCAGTCTTTCGCTTACCCTTTCTTTTTTCTTTTAAGTCAACTTTTCTGGTTAAAAAAACAGAGTTTCATATTTATGAACTGTGTCCACTATGGAAGTGCACTTTGTTTTATTTATTTATTAAATTTGTTAGTCAATTTTCTTCACAAGATGAACCCAATGTGACTTACAATCAATAAAGGATTAAAACCAGTAAAAAATTAAAACAAAATAAAAAGCATGCTCAAGTGGAACAGAATGCTCAGCATCTGTTGGGAGGGAAGTGGGGGGAAATGCAGAAAACCAGGGGGAGGAGAAATGGAACGTCCTGAACAAAAAGGCATGGTTAGTGGCTGGCTGGCTGGAACACTGAACAAGAGCACTACACACAGCAACATTTTGTTGGTTTCCCATTGTTCCACATAATGGGCACAGCTGCTCAGGCACTTTATCTCTTCCTCATTTATATACTGTATATATATATATATATACACCTATTTAAACTGGAAATCCTGCCATCCTAGGCATATAAAGAAGAACATTGTGTATAGCTTAGCTCTGAGAATCAAACTTATTTGCAACACTGAAGATAAATACCAGAGAAGGATCAGTGAACTTAAAGAACACCATCTTCTAAGAGGATATTCTCCACATATTATCAATTGCAACATCCACCGAGCCTCCATTCTGTCCAGAGAAAACCTCCTCCATCATACTGAGGTGTAAAGAGCAGAGAGCAACGGATTCCATTTGTGGTAGATTTCCATCCAGCATCTCCTATCTATCACCGAGCAATCAGGGAGAGCTACCCATTGCTGGCAAACTCTGAACATCTTGCTAGAGCCATCAGCAGGCCTCCTGTTGCAGCATTTCGCCAACCTCCTAATTTGCGCAGACTGTTGGTGAGAGCTGTGCTTAAGCCACCTATCCAGGGTCTCATCCTTGTCACTGCAAACGCTGTATCACCTGTGTGTACCTCAGCGAGACAGCCACTTTTACAAGCACTAGGACAGGCAGGACATATTACATCAAACAGAACATCACCTGCAGGTCCTGCAATATAGTTTACATCATTGAGTGCAAAAGACCAGGATGTCATATCCAATACGTAGGAAAGACCACAACTGACCTACTCACGCGCTTCAGGAACCACAAGTCAGCAACCTTGACAAAAAAAGTGGAGCAACCAGTTGCAAAGCATTTTAACATCGAGGGTCACAGCCTGTTGGACTTTTCCATAACAGCAATAGAGATGCTAGCAGATCCAGCAGCACTGACCAAAAGGGAGAACTTTTGGATATACTCTCTGGACACATTGGCACCACATGGCCTGAACCTTGGAGGACACTACCATCACTACTTAGCTTCTGCAAATGAAGCCCCTCTGAGCATTCCATCCTCAAAGCTCTATAACTGCCACCTTGGTAACAGCATTTGTATGTTAGCAGCTGATGAAGGCGGAAGCTGAAACGTTTTGTTAATATAATAAAACCCTCTGTTTGGTTAATCACAATTACGTTTATATATATTTTAGGTGATTAACGGGATCCTTATAGGGATCCAGAGCAAGCTTGAGTGAAGTTATGTTTGTTGCTTTCAAAACTGTCTTATATATATATATATATATATATATATAAACCAGCTACCCATATTGAAGCTGCTATCCACCCACTTATTTGGGGGCAAGACCCATTAAACTCTGTGTAGACATGTATAGCATTGTGCTGTGGGACTGAAAGGTGTTTAATTTCAGCGGGTTTCTGCCAGTTGTGGGAAGGTAAAACATCACAAGGTCCTCATTTGATTAAAAAAACTTAAGTGAAGAACAATAATCTCCTTGATTCTGTCTTCCACCTCACCCCCTTATTTGAACCGCAGTGCCAATGTCAGATGAAGAAAAGGGATGCTATAATTTTGTTTCTAGCATGCTCCTCGTGTCCTGCAAATGATATTGAAGACTGGGAAATAGAATACCTCTGCTCCTTCTGAATATTTGCATTTTATAATTATTTCTCGAAAGAGCAGGCTGGGCAGAACTGGAGCCGGAGGGGCTGTATCCTCCCTTTTCCTGACTCAGAGGAGGCAGTGGAATTTTAACAAGCTCTGGTAGTGCCAAAGCAGCAGCTACATTTGCACATTACCTCCTTATCAGTTTGTCTCCTGACACATGCCTTGTTTGCATGCAGAAGCTAAGGACTGCTAAGGCAGGGTACGTGGATTCCAGAAAGCAAATGGGAAATCAAAGAAACCTGGGAAAGTAGATTCCTTCTCTCCCCCCCTCCCCAATAAATTTAGGCTGCAAAGTTCTCAATAAAGCAACCTATCAATTTTTACACTATTGTAAAAATTTTATTGAAAGATGCAAGGCCCATAAAAAGCTACTTAATAAATTCACAGCTCTTTAAAAACCTATTTTTAAAAGCAACCTGTTTTTGCTTATGCTCCTTAGTAAAGCACCATATCCACTGATGATCCTCTCGAGATCCATAGTAGATTTGTATCTGATCTCCTCTGCATGCCTGGAGTGAAAGACGTTAGACTGACAGGCACATGGGAGAGAGCTTTGTCAGTGGTGTCCCCCAAGCTTTGGAACACCTTACCATCCCTCCCTGATGGTTTTCTGGAGACTTCTGAAAATGGCGTTCCTTTTAAGGGGCGTATTTGCCCTCACCATAATTACATGGAAGGCTTGTGAACATTCTAGAATCAAGAGTTAGGAGCCACGTGAGATCAATCAACCAATAGATGAAGGCGCGGAGCAGCAGATATAAGGCTGCTCTGTCCTTCCCGCGCTTGCCTTTTTCGCCTTGCGGCACGCTTGCACTTAGCTCTTTTGTTGGATGGCTTCAGCTTCCCTCGTTGGATTTCTTCGTTCCTGTGTTTCCTTCCTCCCGTTGCAGCGACGCAGCTGGGCTCTTACAGAGTCGGTGCTGGTTTGTGGCGGTTTTCCCGCCTTCCTAGCTGTGTGTTCCCCTTCACTTGCTCCCTCATAGATGCCACCCCAGTGTGTTAGGGAGTGTGTGTGTGTGTTTTCTTTCTCCTCATTCCTGCTTCAGCTGTGCTGCGGGTGAATAAATTCCCTGTGTAATAGCAGGCAGGCGTTGCTTGCTTGGCTTTTGTTGTTGTCGTTGTTGTCTGTTTCTTTGCCTGTTTTGCTCCCTGCCTGCTCCGGCGTTATTTAGAGCCTGGGGTGTCATTTCCTTCCCCTTTTATTCTCGCCCGTCAGCTGGTCAGCGGGTAGATAGCGGACAGTTTCAAAAAACTGCAGGCAAGCATTTCTTTTTTGTTTTGTTTTTAAAATCTTGCTGCTTGCTCTGAGACAGTTTGTGAGTTATAGTGATTCCCCCACCCCAATTTTTTTTTTTTTTTTAGGGGCCTTTTGAGCAGCATGTTTTGTGCTGGTCTGTTTGAGAGGGCCTTTTGATAGTGCGTTCCAGCACCATTCCTCCCCCCCATTTGTTTTAAGGGCCTTTCATTGCGCCCTACTGGGGCCTTGCTGGACTGGGATTTGTCGAGGCGTTTTGCACGAGCACCCCTCACTTGTTGGTATCCTCTGTCAAGCCCCCCCCTTCCATTCAGACTGCGCTGTAATTCTCCCACCCCTTATTGGGTGTTGTGGGAAGTTGGGTCGTTTACCACCTCCCCTTGCACCCCCTCTTGTTCCTTTTGCCGTTTTCATGGGAGAGGTGTGAGTTGCTTCAAAGGGTGGTGGGGTGTCTGTTTTGTCTTATTAATTTATTATATATCATACAATTTTATGATTATTAAATCAATTGATAATAGCATAATTTAATTTTAGGATAATTATATATATATATTTTTTATTATTAAATAAATAAATAGATAAATACATGAATTCATTTTAATATATTTATAGATATATATGTAAATTTAACACACACACCCGTTCCTTTTGTTTATTGCTTTTCCCCATATCAATTTATTTTATATTTAGTTCTGTTTGTACTCCTACATTCATGTTTTGGTTTTTAAAATGCTGTTCTTGATCATTTAGCTTCATAATTTTGTTGCATGTATTGTGCATGGAGAAAAAGTATAGATGCTTATGTAATATCATCTAGAGGGCAATAGATAATTTATTGTAAGGTGAGTTCATTGGAATTCCACATCTCTGACTTTTTATTTGGCTTCAAAATATGTATAAGTGTGATTCAGAGAAAGGTAATTTATGCTATGCAAGCATAGAGGAAATGCTCTACAGCCAGGTGAACTCATTGTTGTGGCTTTCGGAGAGCCAATACGTTAAGGTTAATGGAAAAATAAATAAGTAAATAATTATATATATATATATAAATAAAGTTTGCTAAATCAGTATTTGTTTGCTTTTTGAGTGATTAAGTCTTAACTGTAATTTTCTTTATGGATCTCTAGTAGTTAATAAGTTTATAACAATAGTTTTTCTATAGCAGGAGTGTAGCAGGAATGTTTTAATATGTTGGTTGCTTAAGGCATTATATTGCCTGTAGTTTTAAACGCTTTGTTTTATCCCTGAAATAGCTACATGAAATATAAAATGTGCCTATTTTAGGAATGATAGCTTATTGGTTCTTGCTTAAACTGCTCCTATAGCATTTGGTATATTTATATCATGAAGCTTTTCCAAGGCATTTTTAATTCAATTTAACTTCATTCCTAAAATATGAATAGTATACTGCTTGTTTCACAAGATACAGGTACCCTCTTCAATCACATCTATTTCATGGCAGTCTTGTGCATACTAGGCGCTGCTACCTGTTCGATTCACATTCATTCATACGTCGGGATGGCAGTTCTTGTTTACATCATATGAAGAAGAACCTTCTGTGGGAAACCTGCATAGGTTGTGTGGGCTTTTGCGTTATGGCCAGGCTGTCGTCTAGATCCTGATCACTTCTACTGGGTTGTGCAAGTGCTGCTGGCCAGATGTGACTTCAACGGCCATTCTTTCTTCAAGAACAAAGGACTTGCTCCTGTAGCTTGAACTGTAGGTAAGCTTTGATGCAGTTGGTGGTTGGTATTTTGGTGTCAATTCAGGATCTTGGGTGTGCCGAATAATGGCTGGCTGCTTTTAAGGTGCCTGGGGCTCACAATAGAATTTATTTTCTGACTATTTTCCGACAGTGCTTGCGGTATATATGTGGCCTTCTGCCCTTCTGATCAGCATGATACGTTCAGTGCAGCACTTGGCTATGGTTATGTGGTAAATCCCCAGAACCTCAACGTGATTTGAGCTATGCGCCTTGTGCATGTGTTTATTCCGCAAAGTACAGTTGCATTCCACCCGAATGTTGCCTGATCCTATGAGGCCATCCCCCCCCCATGTATGAATGATGTACACCTTGTTGCATCCCATGCTCTACTAAGGAGGGCAGGACATTACCGTTGGGAATATATCCTGCCTCCTTTTTGCCTCTTTCTTTAATTTTCAGGCCGAATGCATTCAAGAACCCATTTTATGAAAACCAAAGGAGGCTAGTCGCATTCCACCCTGAGACCGCCTGGTCCTATGTGGCCCCTGTTATACTGTTGATGTTCCTGACTTCGATGATTCTTAGTGCACCCCCCCTCTTCCAGGCCAGTTATCCTGGGCAGTGGCCTTACCAATAATTTTAAGGTGCCTTTTGCCCTGGTAAAATTAGTTTTCCGGGCAAGTCATTGTAATACTTGAGCCCTGCGCTTATATTGCTGTGCTGTTGTCAGTGCATATGCTTAAGTCGGACCAGTGGGCTTGTGATTGAGTGGTGAAGCTGAGGGGCTGCCCATCGCCCTCTCTGTCCCTGGTTCACTGAGGGACCTTTCTCTCTTTCAGGCCAGTGGGCCAGTACTATCTTTTCATGTATCAATGGCTACGCATTGATTCAGTTTTGATTATTGCTATGTTGTTCGCAAGGCCATTATGTTTAAGGATTACATTTCTTTCATACAGGAGCAGCTGCAACAGTTGCCATCGTGGGCACGTGTTCTGGAAGTATTCTGCTATTTATGCTGTATTCAAAGGGCAAAAACTTATTTCTGTCATAGCTATCGCTTGACACTTCTCGGTGCTGGCCTTTAATCCAAGGCAAGAGGAATGCAGGATCATTATGTGGATTTAGGGTCAGTAAGGTCCTTGTGGGTTGGTCGCGTTCCGCTCCTAGGGCCTCTGACCGGAGGAGGCTAATCACGCCCAATGTCCTCCTTCAGATCCTGCCTTTATTTAGGTCAATGTGCTCATCTTGTATGAGTCGCACCGGTTCGCCGCAGTAACTCTGACGATGTTCTATGGTGCTTTTCGCCCTAGTGAATTATTGGTTTCCTCAAAGCGCGATGTGTCCTATCGTGCCTTATGCTTTGGCGATTGCACGTTAGGTGCAGATTTAGTGAGGTTCTCCTTAAAAGTCTATAAGACTGATCAAAAGGGCCATGGCAGTTTTGCTTCTTTATAGTTGCCAGGTACCTGACATGCCCATTTTCCGCTATGCAGCAATGTTTGTGTTTCAGGCCAGCTGGCCAGCATTATCTCTTTATACATGCAGATGGTTCTGCCCTGATTCAGCTTCAATTTTGGGCCGTTGTTCGGCGGGCCTTGTTGGCCAGTGGTTGTGATGTTGGAGTCTATGGACTGCATTCCTTTCGACTTTTCGCATGGGCACGGAGCTGCCGTTGGAGTGGCCTATTCCTGTGGAGCATCTATTGCAGTTTATGATACATTTAAAAGGGCACAATAATTCTGTTTCTACTATTGCCGGCCACCTCTCGGCGCTAGCCTTTAACTCCAAGGCAAGGGGGCTGCCGGATCATTCTGTAGATTTTAGGGTCAGAAAGGTCCTTGAGAGTTGGTCGCGTTCCGCTCCCAGGTCCACTGGCCGGAGGAGGCCAATCACGCCTGATGTCCTCCTCCAGATCCTGGCACTATTTAATTCTTTATGCTCATCTCAGTATGAGTCGCTCCTGTTCACCGCAGTAACTCTGACAATGTTTTATGGTGCTTTTCGCCCTAGTGAAATACTGGCCCCTTCTAAGCGTGATGTGACTAATCGAGCCTTATGCTTTGGCGATTGCACATTAGGTGTGGATATAGTGAGGTTCTCCCTGCGTGTCTCTAAGACCGATCAAAAGGGCCATGGCAGTATCGTGGTTACAACGATGCCAGGTCCCAGTATTGTGCCCTGTGTCTGCAATGCGGCACAAGGGCCGTGGCAGTATCGTGGTTACAACGATGCCAGGTCCCAGTATTGTGCCCTGTGTCTGCAATGCGGCAATTCTTATCCATTCGGCCAGCGGGCCAGCGTTATTTGTTTCTACATGCAGATGGAACTGCCCTGACTCAGTTTCAATTTTGGGCCGTTGTTCGGCGGGCCTTGTTGGCCAGTGGTTGCGCTGTTGGAGTCTATGGGCTGCATTCATTCCGGATTGGTGCGGCTATGCCGCAGCCCTCGTGTGCATGAGTATAAGCGATATACAGGTGATTGGCAGGTGGCGTTCTGATGCATTCAAGTCTTATGTCAGGTTTTAACAGAGGAATTTGTTTTTGTTTCCCATAGGTTTGACAAACATCCCAATTCCTGTGAGGATCGTCTTGTGTGGCCACTCAATTTTGTTTTGGGCTCACCGGAGGGCATCCTCCTCTGTTCCGGGCACACAGCTGCAGCTGTCGGCCTCAGCTATGGTTCAGTGGGATGCACGGAGGGGCATGTTATGGGATGCGTTGTTGCCTGCCATGTGCTGAATCATGTCCTCTGCTAATAGGCCACACATCGTGTTGATTCATTTGGGAGAAAATGATTTGGTGCAGCGTCCTGCGTTGGATTTGCTGCTGAAAGTTATGCGTGATCTCACGTGGCTTATCCGCGTGTATCCCAATCTTATAATTGTATGGTCCGAAATGCTTGTTAGAAGGATCTGGAGGGGTGCAGTGCACCCCAATAAGATAGATAGATCTAGGAAATGGGTTTAATAGGAAGGTAAGGGAGCTAGTTTTGTCCTTGGGTGGGGCAGTTATTCCTCATGAAAGGATTAGGTTCCATGACCCACATCTGTTTTGTGATGACAGTGTTCATCTTTTTGAGCAAGGGTGTGACTTTTTTTTGGAGGATCTTATGGGGGGATTAAGGGGTTTGTTATCTTCATTGGGTGGAGGGGACCAAGCTTAAGCTGATCCCCTCTTGTGGCATAGAATTCGGGCAGGTGAGGTATATGGGGGTTAAAATTAGGCGGTTAAGGCATCCTGAAAAAGGGGCACTCCACAGGGAACCATCAGGGCTTGGTGTCTGGTGGCGATCTGGGTTGTGTCCTCGTGGGACCTGCTTGCGCGTCAGGGTGAACGCCTGTACGGCGGGGCCATGGTGTGGAGGTGGGAACCACACAGCTGGCCCCAAGAGCAAGGAGGGAGGAATTCACACACGTCCTTGACTCTTGGGTTACGTAATGACGTGAATAGATGCCTTTAGAAGGTGAGGGTGTAATCCCTCGTTGTTAGGTTTAGCCTCACCTGCCCAAAGAGTTGGATATTTGAATAATTGGCTGTATTGCATTTGATTTACGATGTTATATTTTAATAAATATAACATTATACCAGTCTGGTGTCACGAGTCTTCCTTGTGTGGGGGCAATGATCTTGTTCCAGAGAGCCTTTGGGAGGGACTGAAGGTAGAGCCTGACACTGATTTTATGATTTTATGCCTTCTACATTAAAATTTACCCTTGTAGTCCCCTTTAGTACCACTCCCTATATGTGCGTGTGTGTGTATAGATTTATTGTATTTTATGTATTTTAATTGTATTTTATGTATTTTAATTGTATTTTATGTATTTTAATTTATTTTAATGTTTTGTGATTTTATTGTTTACAATTTTATTATGTACGTGTTTGATTTTATTTTTGTAAGCCGCCCTGAGTGCCCTATTACAAGGTAGAAGGGTGGGATAGAAATATTTTAAATAAATAAATAAATAAATTTGTGAGTCATGGCACTCACATTTGTTTTGCTAAAGGTTTTTCCCTTCCCTGAGGCAAGAAAGTTTGAGATCTGAATGACCATGAAACACACTTGTGAAGAAGGAAAATTGAGTCTTTTATTAAAGCAAAGCTGTTGATTTTAACAAGCAGGCTCTAATTCCTTACAGCAGATAATAATGAGCACAGTGCTGATCTTTACGTTCTGTGTTTTCCCTGCCAGAAGCTTCTCAGACAGCAAACAGAGAGATTGCTTTTGGCCCTGTTTTGATTTACACTGTGCCACTCTTCCCTACAGGCCGGTGCTGAGGCTTCTAGCCATTGGTCAGGGTTATATGCCCAGATCGAGGGTCCTTTATTTATATCCAAAAGACCCTCTGGGAGGGGGCACAGCTGACACCTATACCTGTGAGATTTTTATCTTTCCCAGGGGTTAATGTGTCTGATCTTGCACTTCTAACTTTTGTTTACCACTCAGTGATCTTAAAGCTGTTCTCGCCAGGGCTGAGAATACAGCTGGGAAGACTTTCCCCCTCCTTCTCAGTGTGTGAAAGCCCTCTTTCTCCTGCTTGGTTTGACTAATTAAATATCCTTTCTCACTCCCTGTTTTTAGGCAGAGTGAAAAACTTCAGGCAGCCTGCAAATTTGAACATACTGACACAAACAGAACTCTCTTAAGCACCTTGTACTATGCAAGAAGCTTGCAAAAGCCATAAGCACCCCATAAATCAAGAGTATGAGACAAGAATTATGGGACGGGGGAATGGGGCATGCCACACTAAACCTCTTTAGTTACATCAAGATGTCTTCCAAGTTTTTTTTTTGCTCTACAACGTGAGTGGTCTAAATGAGGAACATTGGAGTGAATTTCTTGACAACAAAAGCTGGTAGATACACGGGAAAGCAGTAGGACAGAGGAGAAAATTAGTCAACCTGCTTGTCAATAATCATCTTGCCCATATTTATATATGTTAATTTCAAGAAGGGTAGCTGTGTTAGTCTCTTGCAGCAAAAGCAAGTGATAACCTAAGCAAGAACTTCAGTGCCATCACTTATGGGCTAAATCAGGATAAAGGCCACTGCATATGTTAATTATCTTACGAATGCCATGATATCTATATTATCTATGACTGTTTCTTGTGAATGCTTCCCTGCCCCTGTACAGCTGTTAATACAGACCATTCAGCAGTTATCTGCTACTGTTAAAGGTGTGCCTACTTAGGTTAAAGCTCTAATTATCACTGACTATAATATTTACATCTCAGTTGCCATTCAACTCCCACCTTAGAATTTTCTGTTGACCATTGAACCGCACTGTCACTGAGTTTGTTTTCCATCAAGTCTGAAAAACTGTAGCTAGGGGGAGTTATGTCTTTGCCCAGTCTGGGAACGGACAGCCAAGGCCGTTGCTATGGTAACCATCGCGATAGACTGGGAACAGTTCTAGCAGCTATCTGTGTTAAGCTGAGTCTTCTGTGTATTGCCTCTGAACTGAGAGGTTGTCTTCTGTGTTTACCTTTGGAGAGAGATGTACCAGAAGGGGGGTGACTGAAGAAACTCTACATGTATTTACTCTTAAGCCTTTGGCCGTAATGTCTTAATAAAGACTCTTAACATGATCTTTTTTTTTTTTAATAATTTTTATTCAAATTTTTCCAAAAACAAACAAAACAAAGTAAAAAAAACATAACAATACAACAACAAAAAATAAAAATAAAATAGTTGACTTCCGATTTGTCGCAGATCAGCTATAAGTATATAATATACATCAAACCTGTCCCTTAATGTATACATACAGAATCCCTTTTCTCCATAGGCTGTCTTAATTAATCGTCAAATCCCAGTATCATCATTTTATTTTGATCTTTCAACAAAAAGTCTAAGAGAGACTTCCATTCCTTAAGAAATGTATCTGTCGATTTTTCTCTAAGTAAACATGTCAATTTATCCATTTCTACTAAGTCCATTAATTTCAATAGCCATTCTTCCATTGTTGGTGTTGATTCCATTTCCCACTTTTGTGCATATAATAATCTTGCTGCCGTAATCATATATAATATTATTCTTCCATATTTCTTTTCTATTTGTTTATCCATAAAACTCAATAAAAAAAATTCTGGTTTTGACTGAATATTTATCTTTAGAATTTTTTGCATCTTCCTACCTATCTGTGCCCAAAATGATTTTGCCTTTTTACACAGCCACCACATATGATAAAATGATCCTTCTTGTTGTTTACATTTCCAACAAACATTAGAAACATTACTATACATTTTTGACAACTTTTCTGGAGTCATGTACCAACGGTACATCATTTTATAAAAATTTTCTTTAAGATTATAGCATAGTGTAAATTTCAAGCCTTTTTTCCACATATTTTCCCATTGATCCATTTGTATGTTATAACCAAAATTTTTTGCCCACTTTACCATACACTCTTTTACTTGTTCTTCCTCCATATCCATTTTCAGTAAGAGTTTATACATTTTCGCAATTATATTTTCATCATTTGTACACAATCCTATTTCAAAATCAGATTTACTTATTTCAAACCCATACATTTTCTTGTCCATTTTATATCTTTCTAACAATTGTAAGTAGGCAAACCATTGAAAACTATATCCTTCCTTTGTCAGTTGTTCTCTCTCTTTCATTATATATTCTCCATGTACATTTTCTAATAGTTCTTGATAAGTTAACCATTTCTCTTTTCCAGCCATTTCTCTTCTGTAAAACGCTTCTTGACTTGAGACACATAATGGTATTTTCGAATAAAGCCTTGGTTTACATCTATTCCATATTTTCAACAGAGGACGTTTTATAAAATGATTGTTAAAGTCTACATTTACTTTTACTTTGTCATACCATAGATATCCATGCCATCCCCACTTCAAATTATGGCCCTCCAAATCCAATAGTCTTTTATTCCTCAATAAGATCCATTTCTTTATCCAGACTAGACAGCAGGCAGCAAAATAAAGTCTCAGATTTGGTAATCCCAGTCCTCCTCTTTCTTTGGCATCTTGTAGTAGTTTAAATTTAACTCTTGGTTTTTTTCCTTGCCATACAAATTTAGAGATATCTTTTTGCCATTGTTTAAAAGGTAAATCAGAGGATATTACAGGTATTGTTTGAAACAAAAACATCATTCTCGGTAATACATTCATTTTTATCACAGATATTCTACCCATTAATGACAGTTGTAGTTTATCCCATCTTAGCAAGTCTTTCTTAATCTCTGTCCATAATTTTTCATAATTATTATGAAACAACTTTGAGTTTTTATTTGTCATAATGATACCTAAATATTTCAACTTTTTCTCTGTTGTAAAATCTGTCTTGTCCATTAACTCTTTCTGTTCCCTTAAGGTTAAATTTTTCACCAACATCTTTGTTTTTTGATTGTTGATCTTAAATCCTGCTAACGGTCCAAATTCTTTTAATTTGTCCATCAATACATTAATTCCTTCCAAAGGGTTTTCTAGTACAATTATCAAATCATCAGCAAATGCTCTCAATTTATATTCTTCTTTTTTTATCTTTAATCCCGAAATTCTTTTATCTTGCCTTATATCTCTAAGCAGCACTTCTAAGACCAGAATAAATAAAAGGGGAGATAAAGGACATCCCTGTCTTGTACCCTTTTGTATTTCACATGAATGCGTTAAATCTCCGTTAACAATTATCTGAGCCTTCTGAGATGTATAAATCGATCTAATCCATTTTATAAAATTGTCTCCAAAATCCATTTGCTCCAAAACCTGAAACATAAATTTCCAATTCAAATTATCAAATGCTTTTTCAGCATCTAAAAAAATCAAAGCTGCTTGTTTATCATTTCGTTGTTCTAAATATTCCAAGACATTCAAGACATTCCTGACGTTGTCACATAATTGTCTTTTAGGTAAAAACCCTGATTGATCTTCCTGAATAAATTGTTGCAATATTATTTTCAATCTTTCTGCCAAGATCATTGTAAAAATTTTATAGTCATTCAATAGAGATATTGGTCAATAATTTTTTGTTTTAGTTAAATCTTGCTCCTCTTTAGGTATTAATGTTATATTAGCATTTTTCCAACTATCCGGTATCTTTCCCTCTTGCAGAATAAGATTCATTGTAGACTGTAAAGGTAGTAAGAGTTCTTCCTCCAAACATTTATAATACATTGCAGATAACCCATCTGGTCCTGGTGCCTTTCCTAATTTAATTTTGTTTATAGCTTCAGATATCTCTCTTGACGTAATAGGGCCATTAATAGCTTGTCTCTGAAAGTCTGTAATTTTAGGCAAATTCTGTTTAGATATATACTCTTCTATTTTTTCAGATGGAATTTCCTGACATTTGTACAATGTTGAATAATATTGATGAAAAATCTTTTTGATTTTTACATTATCTGTCAACGTCTCATCTCCTTCTTGTATCTTTAAAATAATATTTTTTGACGTTCTTTTCTTAATTTATATGCTAACCATTTCCCAGGTTTATTTGCAAATTCAAAAGTCCTTTGTTTAGCAAAATTTAGTTTTCTTTCAATTTCTCTAACTGTCAGCATTGATACTTGCTTCTGTAACATTTTAATTTGATTTACAATAGAAACTTTAGTTGGATTCTTTTTCAATTCTTCCTCTTTTTGTTTTATTTCTTCCAAAATTAATTGCATTTTCTGTTGTTTCTTTTTTTTTAATTCAGAGTTACATTTAATAAAATATCCCCTCATAAATGCCTTACTTGTATCCCAAATGATATTTTCACTTGTTCCTTTATGTAAATTATGTTCAAAAAACTCTTTTAATTTCTTCTTACATTCTTGTACTACTTTGTCATTCTGTAATAAAGATTCATTTAGTCTCCATCTAAATCCAATATTTTTTTTTTTTAAAGTTAATATCACAGGATTATGATCCGAAAAAGTTTTTGGTAATATATCCATTTTAAAAGTATCCTTCGCTAAAATTTTAGACATCCAAATCATATCAATCCTCGAGAATGTTTTGTGTCTTTCTGAAAAATAAGTAAATTCCTTTGCGTTATCATTTATATATCTCCAGGTATCCACCAATTCTAAATGTTCCATCAATTCAAAGCAAATCTTCGGTAATTTACCCTGTGTCTCTTTGATATTTTTTTCAGAAAGCCTATCAATTTTTGGTGAGATTACCCCATTCCAATCACCCATGACACACCAATGGTCATATGAAAACTCTGACAATTTTTCCATAAGTCCTGTGTAAAACCTTGTTTTATCTTCATTGGGGGCATAGATACCCACTATCAAAATGTTTGTACCCTGTAGAGTAATTTCAACCCCCACAAATCTACCACTATCATCCAGTAATACCAATTTAGGAAGCAATTGTGGGTTAATGTGGAGAACAACTCCATTTTTTTTTTTTGGTCCAGCCGAAATAAATTCTTCACCCAAATTTTTACAAATCAAATATTTGGAATCTTTCTTCTTAATATGAGTTTCTTGTAAACAAATTATATCCAATTTTAATTTTTTCAAATAATGAAACACTTTCTTTCTCTTCTGCGCTGTGTTGGCTCCATTTATATTCCAAGTTAGATATTTGTAATCCATCTTTAAGCGTATATTTTAAAATGTGCCTGATGCTCCTTTTAATCCATCATCTTCCTTCCCTTCCTCTGCATATCTTTGTTGACTTTGTTCCCCAGGAATTATATCCATATCTTTGAGTTTATCTTCATCCATATCTTTTGAAACTTTTCTCAAGAAGTCCCTTGCTTTTTGAACAGTATTCAATCTATATTTCTGTTGTCTGAATGTAAAGATCACTCCTTCTGGAACATCCCATCTAAATTGAATTTTGCGTTGCTTAAGTTTCTCTGTAAGGAAAGCATATTCTTTTCTCTTACGTAAAAGTCTAATAGGAATTTCTTTCATCACCAGTATTTCCTTACCATCAATTTTAAAGGTATTTTTAAAGTGTTGCTGTAATACCATATCTCTGGTCGTCTTCTTTATAAAATGAACAAGCACATCTCTTGGAATTTTATTCATTGTTGCATATCTGGAATTAATTCTATACACTTTGTCTATTTCAAATTCCATCCGATCTTCATTCAAATCCAGAAATTTTACTAGAGCATTAACAATTTTATCTCTGATGTCTTCACCTGTTTCCTCAGGGATTGCACGGAATCTCAAACAATGTTCTTTATTTCTCATCTCCGTCACAGCCATATAGTCCAAATTTTTTTCTAATTCCAGATTTAATATATCTGTTCTATTCTCCAAGATTTCTACCTTTTCTTTAGTGTTTTTTGCATCCTCCTTTATTTGCCCAATTGTCCCTTTAATCTCATCCACTTGTGTTTTAATATAGTCTTTTATATCTGTCAGTTCAGTTTTCATTTCCTGTTTTATATCATTAATCCCTTCCATTATTTTTTGAAACATATCTGGGGGTATAGCCCCTTCCTGTGGATCAGTAGAACCTCTTCGCTCCTGGGCCTTAGTTGCTTTTCTAGTTGTCATTTTCAAGAGAAGCCTTTAATTTCTGATATTAATCACTGTTCCAAAACCTAGAGGCAGTCTATTTCTTTTTTTTTTCCTCCACCAACAAAAGAGTTAATATTCCAGGCCTGTTATTGTAGTCCAGCCAGCACAGCACAGTTCTTATCTACGTCCAAGAATGCAAAACAATTCTGGTTCCCAACACCAAACGATTAGTAACATATACGAGCAGCAGATTCGTCCAAAAAGAAATAGTCCAAGGAGAAAAATAGTCCAAAATATATTTCCATCAAATAATAATTACCTCTCATCCATTTTTAAACTTTAAAACTCCAAATTCAGGCCAGCTTTTTGTCGTAAAAAAAGTATATAAGTTGTTTACATTTTCTTTCTTCCTTAATTATATTTAAAAGAGAAAAAGTATGACTCACCCAGGTTTCTCAGTTGCTGATTCGTAAACAAATCCCTTTTATTGTAGTAATTTAAGCCGAATGATAAGATTTAGACAGAAGTAGGCTCGCTGGTTAAGGACGTTTTTTTAAGAAGAAGAAAAAACGCTTCGCTTTTTTCCAGTACAGCTTGCATGGAAATCCTGACTCCGTCTTCAGCCGATCGGCATGCCTTCTTATCTCAGGGATTTCCTGATCAATTCCAGCCGCTGACAGCTCAACGAAGTCTTGTGGAAAATCTGATGGGTTCTCCTATACCTTGGAGAACATTTAAGCCAGTCAAAGTTTCCTCTTGGCTGGCTTTTAACCTGAAAAAAGCTTCCTCTGAGGCAGAGATCTCTCAGAGACAGTCACCAGCTGAGCACTCACTTCCGGGAAGCCTAAGACTCTTAACATGATCTAATGCTCTGAAGAAGTTTCTTGCTCAACTTAACTCCAACGTAATGTATGCTGTTTCACGCAACAACGCACACACTTCAACATTTTCTCCTTTACGTATCTGCCAACTAAGATTTCATTTAATGTGACTTCCGGGAAGGGTGACTTAGCCTGTGCCTGCTTTTGAGACGGGCTCCTGCCTCAAAAGAAGCTTATTCAGATATATCAGTCAGTTTTTTCTTTTTTTTTTTGACTGATTAAACTTCTCCCGGGTAGGGAGAAACGAAGAGATTAACCTCAAAGCCTATTTTTGTTGGGACGACCAGATCTCATTAATTTATGGGACGAGGTCCAGCCGACGAAGGTGGGACGGATTTTCAACAGCAAGCTCTATCTGTTAAAGCGAACGTTCATCTTATCTTCTAAGAGAGAACGCACTAACAGGCAAGCACCCTTCTTTCTATATTTTTCTTTTACTTGACTTAAATTGTTGCTGTTTAAAAGAGATTTGCCAGATTGATCGGTTTTTGACATCTCACTGGGGAGCCGTAACTTCTCTCTGCTACGCACTAATTAATAGCTTATCTCTGTTTTTGTTGCAAAAAGCTGTCCTGGATTTGCATTCTAAAGATACACACAGAAGAGGGATTTCTATTCCAGATTTTTATTTTGAAAAATATTATACTGTTTTGAGACTACTCTCTTTTTGGTCTATTTTATTTTGACGAATCTGTTTCTTGACGATTGCCATTAATTGTTTCGATCCTGGGAACTGCATTTTGTTTACTTAACTATTGGAGAGATAAGGCTGTCTGCTCTGTTTATACTGTGATGTCATCAAGTCTGGAGTATTAACCCAATTGTTGCTGAAATAAGAAGTGGTTTTCCTATATTTTTCTTTTAAAATGGCAATTAAGAAAGTGGCTGAGAATCTGGAAATAACTATGTTTCAGAAAATAATGGATGAGATTGAGATAACGAAAATTGAATTGAGTAAAATGAAGCAGGAGATTAAAGATATAAGGGTCCCTGTGAGAGAGGTGACCCTGGAAGGGGTCCCTGTGAGAGAGGAGACCCCGGAGATTGGAACAGGGGTCCCTGTGAGAGAGGAGACCCTGGAGACTGGAATAGGGGTCCCTGTGAGAGAGGAGATCCCGGAGATTGGAACAAACGTGGAACAGGAACAAGATTTGGAGTCTATGGACTTTAGAAATAAAATCTATTGTTTGGAACTCAATGTTATCTCTGAAGAAATTAATGAAGATTCTAGAGATAAAGTTATCAATGGCATGGATTATCTTCTGGACTGGAATGATGTGATGGAGCCCAATATAGAGAAAATCTATGGAATTAACTGCAGCCATGTGACAATGGAAAAACTTTTAAGAGATGACCCAGTGTATTTTGAAAAAAAGAACAGAGATATGATTTTACAGCAGTATTTCAGCAACCTATTCAGAATGGATGGCAAGAAAATATTTGGGATAGAGGTAATTCCCATTAGACTCTTACTATATGACTATGGCTTTGACAGCAAGATTATTATGGAATACTGATAATGGAAGATTGGATATTGAAATTACTGGACTTAACAAGACTACTGAAGATGGAAGATGGAAAATGGAACTAATAGAGATAATAGAACAATGGCTACTGAAATTACTGAACCTAACAGATTCTGATGTGATGGATTAATTGAAATGTTTATTTTGACTATGGTAATGACAATAAGATTATCATAATTAGTAATGAGATGGATTAATCGATATGCTTATCTGGAAAAAAAAATTGATAGATATATTTCTTAAAGAATTGAAATCTCTCTTTGACTTTTTGTGGAAAGAATAAAGCAATGTTTATGAGATTTGATGATTAAGTAAGATAACTACTGGAGGAAAGTGATTTTATAATATGACTTAAGAGACAGGATTGCTATATATTATAGACTTATAACTGATTTGATCTTTGACAAATGGGAAGTCAATATTTTACTCTTTATTTTTTATTTTTGTTTTTTTTTTTTTTTCTTCTTTTTTTCTTTTTGTTTAACTATTTTTGATTTTGTTTTTTGTCTTTGAATGTTTTATGATTTTGTCTTGTATGTTTTACGAAAATTTGAATAAAAATTATTGAAAAAAAAAAAAAGATTTCATTTAATGTGTCTGATGAAGTTGGGTTGAATCCATGAAAACTTATGCCATAATAAATGTGTTAAGCTTTAAGGTGCTACAAGCCTATTTGATCAGATATATTAAGGAATATGTCTTTGAATCATCTCTGTGTCATCTTTGGAGGCCCTTCTCTGGTTTCACTACCATCAGAGGCAAAGTGACTGGGAAGAAGACCTTTCCAGTTGTAGCTCTCTGGCTCTGAGGCTCCCCCTCCAGACGGCATGCTTGGTGCCAAGCATCTTTCCAGCATAAGATGAATTTTCAAGACCTTGATTGGTTGATTTCTAATTGGGAAGGTAGCTGGATCTGTCAGTGGCCTTTGTTGTGCTCCTCTTTTAAGTGGGGTGCATAGGGCTTGTTCCTTTTCAATATATATTTTTGGTGAGTTTTCGTTTTTGTTTGTTTTATATCTGACTTTAATGCCTTTATTTCTATTTTTATAGTGCAAGTTGCTTTGAGAACCTAAGTGCAAAAATGTGACTATAAATACTATTATTGTTGTTATTAGTCAATTTTTTTTAAAAAAAGCACTTTTTAATGCTGATAGGGTGTTTGATGTACCTTTTCATTGTGTTATTATTTGACTTTATCACTTTGTAAACCAGTCTAAAAATTCTTGAAGATTGATAAACAGGGCACGTAATTAATAAATAAATGTGTCGGGCCGTTTCTAAACGTGTTGGGAAGATGCTTCCATTTCTACCTCAGGATAACATGGAAACTGTTGAAGGCCTGTTAAAATGTGTAGAGATTCCAGCCCCTTTCAGTCATTCCAGCCCCCCACATGGCTATGATTATAATCCTGTCTATCCCCCTCTCCATTGGGTTCTAAATCCTAAAGCTCTCCACTTCAGGCCTTCTGCCCTGAAGTTAAGAATGGGAGAGAAATTCAGTTTTGTTTGCATTTTGATGAGAACATTCTTAATTCGTACTTCTCAAAGCAATGTGAAAACTGAAATCCAATTATCCTTTGTAATTCACACTTCTCCAAATTTTTCAAAGTAGTTCTCCAACCAATCAGTATGCACAGAAAGTACATATATTAGTGGGAAAGTATGCATAAGAATGTATATATTGATGAACATAACATACAAAAATACATTATATTTGGGAAATTGTCTTGCAAAAACCTGTGTAAAACTACGCAAAAGTGTGTATATTAGGAGAAATTGACATTAAAATGTGATGAATTTTCATGAGGATTTTCTTTTTAACATTGCAAATTGCTGCAGAAATATGGAGAACTGAATCTGAGTCTGGAAAAATGAGAAAGCGAGAGAAACCAAACTTGGCAGATTTGTCTATCGCTACTCAAAGTGTAGACGGCAGGGGGCTGGAGCCAGTGGGGAAGCACAACGGTGGGGCCAGTGAGTGGGGCTTCACACCAATTGTAATTGTGTGAGGGAATTATTATTATTATTATTATTAAATTTTATTTATACCCTGCCTTTCGGCCAAAGGCCCTCAAGGCAGCTTACAAAGAAAAGTAAACACAGGTATAAAAATACAATAAAAACAATACAATTTACAAAAATTAAATTAAATAACAAATAATATTATCATAATATTGTTAATTAAAAGCATGGGAGAGCCCAGGGTTCCAGTCTGAAGAAGTTATTAGTTAAATTGAAGGTACTGGGGAGCCCCAGGTTCAAGTTCCGCTCAGCTCCCTAGGTGACCTTGGGACCATCATCTTCCCTCCAGCTAACCGACACTGCAGGACTGCTTTCTTGCGGGGTGCTTCATGTTGCAAGGCCTTGGGCTCATGCTTGAACACTTGCAGGGGCACCTTCTGCTGCGGCTGGGCCTTGCCGGGCCCGCTGCCCTCGGCCAAGTACTGCTAGTGGTGCTGGTGGTGGTTGTGGTTGTAATAGTAGTAGCAGTGGTGGTGTGGCAGCGGCAGGTGCTGCTGCTGCCGCTGTGGGCCGGGCTGCTCCTCCAAGAATGCATGTAGGAGGCTTTGGAAAATGCTGTTACCTTGCCATGTTGTCTGGGGAATGTACAATGCATGTTGTGATATCAAACTACCATTCTTTACATGGGTAGAAACCTTCTCAAAGGCCAAATACAACATTTTGGCTAACTAAAGCATAGGTTGGCAGATAAGTGCTGTGATAAAAGTAGTAGTACATGAAGGATATATACCTGTGTCAGTCAGACAAGGGTTATTGCACACATTATGCAAGGTCATCAAGTGTAAACTTGACAGAGAGCTTCCGTCAATCAGTTCCCCAGCCCTGACAAGTGTATCTGCATAGTACATATGTTTCCAAACACATGTTTCCAATCACACTTTGATTTTACATACACTAAGGCATCTTATGCATACAACCAAAAATGCAGTGTGAGAAGAGGCCCTGAAAATCTAGGAATCGCTCAGCAGAAGCCCTTGTCTGACTTGCATGTGACAGGATCTTCCTAATATTTGTTTCATATCATCTGTTCTACCCTAACTAGAATATCAACCCTGAATATTTTCCTCTTTTGTGGAAGTCATGCATAGACCAGTTTACAAAACTGTTAGGCTGGAATGCTTAAATTTAACCCAGTATAATCCTATTGATTTTCAAAGCTTAAACAAATTGTGGCTTAAATAGTGTCTGAATAAGGAGACTTTCAGGGAGGGATGTCCATGTGTTTGTGGGAAATACTCTCCTCTAGGGTCCCAAAACAGTGGAACTGAGCCTTCTAGCAATCTATGCAAGGACGACAATATGAGCTAGGATGTAGGCCTACACAGACAAAAATGGAGAAAGAGTTGTATATAGTATGTAAAACATCCCTGCTGTCCACAGAAATACAGTGAATGACAAACAATATCTCATTACCTCAAGGACCACCTCTTCCCATAACAACCAACCTGGACACTGCACCCGGCATCTGAGGTCCTTCTTCATGTGCTCCCTCCAAGGGAGGTGTGGATGGTGGTGACATGAGAATGAGCCTTCTCAGTGGTGGCAGGCCCCTTTGGTTTTCTTTATTTTCAGCCCTGTCAAGCTCTCCAAGGTTAAACAAAATGTATGAAAGTTGGGAGACAAGAGTTTATTTTGTATTGGAAAAAAACCAGTTGGAAGTAAAAGTTGCCTAGCTGCTGTAAGAGTTAAGTTTCTCTCACCCTCCATTCCCTCCTCTCCTATATAAAAACTGAGCTCTGCCCACCTTTCATTTAGAGAACAGTAGGCTAGGAAGTCTGCCAAGAGTCTGGGCATTTCCCCCTCCTTTTGTAAATAAAAAGTATATCAGGAATCAAACCTGTTAGGCTTTTGAGAGAGAGAAACTGCACCAATGATAGCTCACAAGACTTGTCATTGTTTTAACCAGTTACAGGCTGTGATGCTGTCAAAAATTTGAGGAGCTTCACAATTAAAAGCAGTTAACCCTTTAAGATGCACATAAGGGTATGGTGAGAGCTCTCATGAGACAAGAAAACCCTATAAATAGCCTGCAAGCCAAATGTTCGAGGCCAGTCTTAGTGACTGAGCCAAAGAGGCACAAGGCCATCCCTAGTGGCTATAGTGAAGATTACAGAGGCCAGTGAAGAGAAGGCTACCAAAGCAAGTCTGCTAAAGATAGCTAGAGATAAGATTACGATACCAGTCTTAGTGACTGTGCTGAAGAGCAACCAGTCCTTTGTAACTGCACTGAAGAGGCTTAAGATATTGCCTGACACTGACCAATGGCCACTTTTCTGGAAGTAAAAGTTTGTGTTGAAGTTCAGCAGGTATTTAACACTGCACAAAGTATAAGAAATATATATATATATATATATATATATATATATATATATATATAACCACATGTGATATTATATAAAGACACTTTGAGTGAAGCCAAAGACAGTTTTTTGTACAAATAAGAAGCACATAAGGGCACAATGAAACTCACCTTTCTTCTGGACTGGGGTGAGTTGGATGCCCTGGAGCCCTGGCTGTGCTGGCAGGCTCCACCCTCCACCATGCCCCCTTCAAACTCCTAAGGGGAGTGCTTACTCTCCGGGAGGCCTGTTTACAGGAGTCTGTGCTTCCCAGCCGGCTCATGCACATGACTCCTGATGGAACCCATGTTCAGCCGGGCCAGTGGCTCCCGAGAGGGAGGAGCAGAGCTTGGAAAATTTACTTTTTGGAACTACAACTCCCATCAGCCCCAGCCAGCATGGCCACTGGATTGGGCTGATGGGAGTTGTAGTTCAAAAAATAATTTATCCAAGCTCTAGGGAGGAGGATCCCATGGAGCTTTCTGCCCCCCCTCTGCCGCCCCCCTCTCCACAGCTGGCTTCCTGGCAGTTGGATTGCTATGTAAACCTGTTTGCATAAAGCTGTTTGTATCAGGCTGTTATTAAATAAATACATAAAGGCACCATGTATTTGCCAGCTGCTTTTAGGCACTGTGTAATTGCCTCATACACATAAGTACTACTTGTGCATTGTTATAAGCTTGTTAAAGCCAGCTATTTGCCTCTTTAACCATTTTGTTATCAGTTAAAGCCAGCTCTATGCCACTTATGTTATGATAAAAGCCAGCTATGTGCCTGTCTAACTATTAAGATGTAAGCTAAGAGCTATATGCTTGTTTGAATCTTATACCCTGGCTACAGCCAGCAATATATGACTGTTTAACTATTAAGCTACTGGCTAAGGCCAGATTCTTCCTCTAAACTATGTATGCACAATTTCTGCCCTATTCCCTTCACAGAGCTACAATCATCCAAATTCTTTGGGAAGAAGGGCTGACTATTAAACCACTCTGGCTACTGGAGCTTTGTCAGGGGAATAGGAGTCTCCTAAGAAGTCTCACCACCCTTCACAAACTTCATCTCCCAGGATTCTTTGGGGGAAAACCATGGCTGTTTAAAGTGGAATAAATATCTGTCATGGGTGTAGTCCCCTAATTAGCCAAGCCAAACAGCTGTTAGTCTGGCTTTTAGAATGCTGACAGTTGGTTGTTACTGAGCATGCCTGCGCTATCATAGACTCCAATGTTAATTTAATTAAATTAATTAAAAATTAGCTGTGCATTTTTTTTAATGTTTAAGCATCAGAAGAAGAAGGTCAGAGTATGGGTCAAGATCAGCAATAGGATTACAAATAATCTGTGCATGGCTGATTTTTAGTTAATTTCAACAAATTAGGAGACTCCTGACCAAAAAAAAAGTCCAACAGGGGTCTGGATTATTTTACTTTAGTTTTAGACTTTGAACTCTGAATTCTCTCTGTGTGTTTTGTGTGTTGCCATGAAAACTTAAAGTGTTGTTAAGTAAGTGTTTCTGAGTTCAGGACTATATGTTTTGTAAGATTTTGGTTTGAAATGAGCTTATGGGAAGCATCTTAATGGCATGGTGGGTATTTTCAATGTAACATGACAGCATGTGAAAAATCCATGCTGGCTCTTGTGGCTGTATAATAAAACAAAAGTACAGCAGATACCACAAGAAAAATAGGAAGCAGCTCACAGGATGAATTGGGGCTACAATTAATTACTTAATTATTGTTTCTTGAATTGCATTTTTTTCAGCTTGTGCCAGTGTACAGGCAATCTCCTTTCCTCCAAACCATAGTGTCTCCTTCAGGAAGAGCTCATTAGAGGGTCCTTCCATTTGTAGCAAAAAAATTGAAAATAAAATTTTAAAAATGGTGTAATACAGCTGTTTAAATACTTAATTTAATCAGAGTCACTAGGGATGGGGGAGAAATTTGATTCAGTTCACATTTAAAGCTGATTCTATGAAATTCACACTTTCAAAACCAATATGAGAACCAAAACACAGCCATCCTTCAAAATGTGCACTTATCTGAATTTTGCAATGCAGTTCTCCAAGCAATGTTTACAAAAATCCATATATTAGCAGAAAGTGTGCATTAAAATGAATCTATTAGTGAAAATAAGATTCCAATATACATTGTAGTTGGGAAAAATGCTTGCAAGAATGTGTACACTGGTTGAAATGGCATACAGAATGTGTTTATTAGAAGAAATTCATACTAAAATGTGGAGAATTTTCATGAGATTTTTTTAAAAAAAATTAAATTGCTACAAAAATTTGGAGACCCAAATTTAAGACTAAAAAAATGAGAAAAAAGAACCAACATGGACAGAACCTTCCATCCCTACCAGTCACACAAACTAAGCATAGTGTTCAGATCATGAGAAGAAACAAGCCCTCATCACACGTTACTCCAAAATCGCACTGCTCCTCCTGCCCCCACCTTTGCTGTCATTGAATTGACATGTCATCTACAGTAGGAAATCTTCTATGTGCACTGAAGCTCCCCAGGCAATTTAGATCTCTGCTTGCATCTTGCATTGCAGATCCTGTATTGGATGAGGGGTTGGACTGATGACCTCCAATTGAAAATCTAGATTACTAGGGCACTAAGGCTGCTTTCACACATAAGGCTTATTGTGTTAGTTTTGCAGATTAAAATGGTAGCTCTTCTGTCCTGATTTTTAAAATCCCTTTCACACTGTGGTACCTATTGTGTTAAGGAACTGTGGCTTTTTTCACACTGCTGCAACAAAAGTCTTGTTTTCATCCCTCATCCATTATACACATGCACACTGTAGTTCCCCATAATTCACTATGCAAGTTAGTGTCTGGACACAGGTGGGTGGGAAAAGGAGGAAAAAGAAGCTGCTACCCGTGCTTATGCCAGAATACCAGTACAATTTTCATAAGGCAAAAAAAGGATGCAAGCCTGAAGGGCAGGAACACACTGCATGCTGGAATGCCTGTCATGTGAGTGCCTGCAGCTAGCGCAAAACTCCTGCAATTTTCCAGGTTCCCAGGCTTGCAAATGGATTATTTCTGGAATAATTTATCACAGAAATGAGTGCTAAACTTCCAATATATTCCACTTGATTTCCAGAAGCTGCTTTTACGTTGTGTGAAAGGTCAAATAAAATGCACAAATTACCAGGTAAGAAATTGTTGGAGTAACAGAATAAAGTGCAGAAAGCAGCCTAAGATAAGAAACAGGTAATCTGTTGGTGAAAATGCCCAACATTCTGGAAAGAGGGAATAACTCCCATCTTTTTCTTCATTCATCTCACCTATATATAGGCAGGAGACTGGGAGGATTTGAGTTCTTTTTTCTCAATGGAATTCATCCCAGAGGAGTTCTGTTATTTTAGTAATTGTTACTATCAGATACATATTGTTTGAGTGGATATGTTATTAGGCAGTAGGGATGGGGGAGAAATTCAATTCAGCTTGCATTTAAAGGCAAATATACTTAAATGTGATTCAGTTCTCACTTTCAAAAACAATGCAAGAACCAAACCAGGACCACTCTTCAGAATTTGCAGTTCCCTGAATTTTGCAATGCAGTTCTCCAGCCAAGCAGTGTACAAAAATGCATATACCAGGGTCAAGAGTGCACAAAAATGCATATATTAGTGAGGAAAATTGCTCTGCAAAATATATTAGGCAAAATTGCTTGAAATACATACATATTAGGAGAAATTCACACGAAAATGCTGAAGAAGGATGCTCAGGATGGAAATGTGGAGAACTGGATTTAAGGCCACATCCATATCAAACATTTATTCTGCTTTAAAGAGTCGTGGCTTCCCCAAAGAATCCTGGGAAGTATAGTTTGTAAAAAGTGCTGAGAGATGTTAGGAGACAGTTATTTCCCTCACAGAGCTCCAAGTTATCTGGGAAAAGGGGCTAACTGTTATACTACTCTGGCCACTGGAGCTCTGTCAGGAGAATAGGAGTCTCCTAATAACACTTAGCACCTTTCACAAACTACACTTCCCAGGATTCTTTGGAGGAAGCCATGACTGTTTAAAGTGGAATAAATGTCTGATGTGGATTTGGCCAAAGACTGAAAAAATGAGAAACTGAAAGAACCCAAAATTGACAGATATCCCCATCCCTACTAGGCATTTAGCAAAATGTACATACTGAATGTACAGAGGCATGGGACTCCAGGTAAGAAGTCTGATCTGCCTGAGAACAAAGGAAAGCAGAAGATAGAACAGGATCACCTGGTATATATCTGGATGATCTCTAATGGATCAGCAAGGGCTTCCAACTGCCCATTGATTGACAATAGCAACAATGAAAAGTCATCTCTCCTGAAGTTAGCTTACTAAAACAAAGTAAGGAGTTTTGTTTTTTTTAGTGGGGGGACAGGAGTTGATTTTTGTTGGAAAGGATTGTGAGATCAATCCTGATCAACCGGTACTGATCAATATTCCTGGCCTGAGTATGTGCTCAGAGGGAGACTGTTTCTTATTGCTCAACATATGTTGTCTCTGAGCTCCTGAGCCACTATTTTGCATCTAGCTCTGGCTGTTGGATCTCGGGGTTCTAGTAAAAACAAAAGTGGAACCTGTAAGCCATAGAACATGGATGGCTAACCTGTAGCCTGATGTTATTTCCATCAACCTCAGCTGGCATGGCTAATGGTCAGCAATGATGGGAGCTGTAGTCTTACAACATGGAAGGCCACAGGTTAGCCATCCCTGCTGTAGAAGGAGGAGACTAGAACCACAAAGCTAGATAATGGAAAGACCACTGAAGAATTCAGTAGCAATCAGAGAAAAAAAAGATGATAAAGCTATTAGTAATGCCATTCTTTGTGTACTTTTTAAAAAGTCTTGTTCCTTCCCTAAACAGAGAAGTGGGTAAATCATGAATAGAAAGATTACCATTTGAGATCTACAAATGAATAAAATACTTAGATTGTGCTTCATTGCTGCTACATCACTCTCTCACACATATACAGAAACACAACTCCCTAGGGCAAACATGCTGGGAATGATGTATCTCTGTGCAACGTGTGTGTGTGTGTGTGTGTGTGTGTGTGTGTGTGTGTGTGTGTGAGAGAGAGAGAGAGAGAGAGAGAGAGAGAGAGACAGAGAATGGGCAAATGAATCCACATTACATCTAGATGTACACCGATGAGGTTTAGAGTGGCATGCCCCATTTCTCCGTCCCATATTCTTGTTTAACAGACCTTTCCCACCCTGATTTTTAGGGTTGTTTATCGCTTTCTCAGGCTCCTTGCATGGTACAGTACTCTGAGAAGCTCTGTTTAGGACAGTAAGCTCAATTTGCAGGCTTTCTCACTTTGCATATGTTAACAAAAAGCTGGGAAAAGTCTGATTAGCCAAAACCGACAGTGAATGAGCTCATCACAAACACTGACAGGGGCTGGGAGTGAGCTTCACAGCTATATTCCCAGCCCTGGCTAGCACAAATCCAAGGCCACTGAGGGATAAACAAAAGGCAGAGATGTGAGATTCAAGTAAACTGGCCACTGGGAAAGATAAAAATCTCACAGGTATAGATGCCACCTGTGCTCCCTTCAGAGGCTCTTTTTGGTATAAATAAAGGGCCCTAGATCTGGGAAGATAAGCCTCAACACCGGTCTGAAGAGAAGCATGGCACGGTGTAAATCCAAATGGGGCCATAAAGGGGATCTCTTCACTGTTGCTGTCTGAGGCTTCCAACAGGAAAAAAGAGAATGTAAGATGAGATCTGTGCTCATCATTAGCTGCTTTAAGTGTTTTAGTGCCTGCCTGCCAACAACAGCTTTGCTTCAATAAAGCACTACATTTTCTTTCTTTATAAGTGTGTTTCATGGACTTTGAGATCCCAAACTTTCTTGTCTCTAGCAAAACTACTTTTGGCAAAACAGAGAAAGAGAGAGAAGAGGGGAACAGAGAGAGAGAAAGACAGAGTGTAACACATTTTCCAACCTTTCCCAACCTACAACCCCCATCAGTCCCAGCCAGCGTGGCCAATGGTCAGGAATGATGGGAACTGTAGTCCAGCAGCATCTGGGGACCCAAAGGTTGGGAAAGGCTGCATAACTATTCCTTTCACAGGGATGGGGGAGAATTTTAATTCAGTTCACATTTAAAGCTAAATCTATCAAATTTGCACTTTCCAAAATGATATGAGTACAGAAGCACAACAATTGTTTGAGATTTTCATGTTTCTGAGTTTTGTGATGCAGTTCCTCAACAAAATATTTACAAAATTGCATACAGAGGAAAGTGTGCATAATAGGGGTAAGTTTTTGTTGATGTTTTTTCTATTCTGGGGTCCTTTGAGAGGCAGAGGGGGTATAAATTCAACAACTAATGATAACAAAAATGAATATATTACAAAAATGCATTATGTTAGGAAACATTGCTTGCAAAAAGTGTGTAAGCAGTAGTGTAGTGGCAGGATCAGTTCATGATAGTCATGCCACTCCTCTCATAGCCATGCCCCCTCACTTGGTTGTTCTCCATTGTCATCTCCACACTCTTCAGTCCTTCCTTCAAGTGTCTTCTCCTACAATAGCAGACATCCCTAGGAGCCAATCAGCATGAACGGGGAGCATGTTAGCTATTCAGAGGTGTCTTTTCAGTGGCTAACTCACCTGCTTGCATTCTGATTGGCTCCAATCAGCAGGAAAGGACAAGGAATCATATTAGAAGATTTTTCTAAGTGGCTAACACTTCATGCTGATTGGCTCATATGTTGCTGGAGGTATAGGGACCTGGCCAGGATCCTGCTCCCCAAAAAGTAAGGAGTCTAATCCCCCCAAGACCCTGGACAACTACGCCTCTGCACATTAGTCAATACTACATACAAAAATGTGTGTGTGAGGAGATATTTGCACTAAAATGCTGAAGAATTTTCGTGAATTTTTTTTAAGCACAGATTGCTGCAGAAATGTGGAGAACTGAATTTAAGATTGGAAAACAAGAAACTCAGAGAACTGAAATTGACAGATCCTTCCATCCCTACTTTCACATGCATAAATCTTTGTGAATATCTTTCTCTGTAGATCTTGTTATTTAGATCTTTTGATCCTTGTTTTACTTTAGCCTTGGGAATGCTTTTATCTAAGTATCCAATGTACGTGATGGGACCCCAGGAAACTCACATGGAAGTAATTAAACAAGGATTACAGAATCATTTCTGAATAAGAGGCGAAGGATATCTGCAACATGGCTGAAGAGTCTAGGAGACAAATTCCAATCATGAATTTTGTCTGTTGGCTGTAAATAAATAAATAAAGTAACAATAATAAAAACAAGCAAGATGAATTTAATAATGGTCTTGGGAGAGAGATGTTGAGGCAATGGAAAATAGCCCAGACTTCTCTGCCTCTCACTGAAGACTTGAGATTGCAATCCCAAGTTCTTATTCAGGCATCATGCAGTGGAATAGATTTCGGAAAATACAGTTTACACTAATCATTTCTCCCTTATCTATCAATCACAAAATGGCTCCCAACAAATTGCTTTACATGCAATGCACTGTATGCTAATTGACCAACTGAAGAAAGACAGAGACTGGTTTGTGTTTATTACTGGAAATGAATTATGGCTCATTTTCATATAGACATTCTGCACAAGCACAGCTTTGCCAACAGAAAGACTGTTGCTGTAGTCTCTATCAGCATGGCTGGCTTCACAGAGTAGACTGACTAAACGATATTATTTCTCTGCGTTTTATTGAATTGATGCCATTGGAATTTCATTCTGTTTACTTCTGATTGTGGATCTTTCATGATCATTCACTTAACTTCTGAAATGAGAAAGGCTCACCCAACACCAGAGTACTCATTAAAGCATTCTTTCATTGCAAACACTACAATGCTGCCACTGAAGAAGAATGGTCATTGCTTTACAGGGCTGAAAATACCTTTCTGGTTATCTAGGGCATCCTCCTGGACTGAGGCAGAATCATATCATGTATGCCAGAAGTTCCCTACTGGGAGGAAGGCAGGATATTAATTGATTGATTGATTGATTGACTGATTGATTAGTATGGTTGTAAGAAACCTTAATCTACTAAGGAATAAAATATAGGATCCTCTTAAAAGCATGACTAAGACTGCAGTCTTATACAAATTTACTTGGGATGTTATTCTTAGACATGTGTAGGATTGTGCTGTTACTCTGATTCACAGAACCATGGGTTCCTGTCAGTACCATGGCTAACTGTGACTGGACTGAGTTTTTGCACACAGTAAAGCAAATTGATTGATTCACAGGATTGTATCAGGTGACCCCTGAAATATAGATGGTGTCATGAGCCCTGTGAATAGGGTATGGAATGGCAAGAGCAGAGAGGAGGAGTTGGACTTTGAATGGGAAGAAGAGACCAGTAAAGTGTCTACAGACATGCTGGAGACTGCAAGTTTCTGCACTGTAGACAGTGACAGCTCTGACCCTATAGATCCCATTGCCAGCGAGGAAGCCAGACCTGGTCAGGAAGATGACCCTCTGCCTAAGTTTCAGCCCTTTCCTTTGCCCACTCTGCCATTGCTGCTGTGCAGCCTCCATTCTCTTGTTGGAGAGGGCCTTGCTGAGGCAGTCCAGCCACTCTCACCTAGGACTCAGAGGCTGTGGTGCTGACAGTTTTGACGAGCCCTCACTCTCCCTCTGCAGAGGAGTGCTTGCCTGCCTGTGTGCTCTCCACAGTGGCACTCAGTCCACACAAGTAAGGCTTCCATCCATCACGGCCGGATTAAGCTGAGGAGGGCCCCTAGGCTGATTGGTGTTTGGGCCCCCCTTCTCCTCTTAGGCATGCATGCGTGCCATCAACCAAGATGGCGGCAGAGGCTTCAGCCCCTTAGGGAAACCTTGGCCGCCATCTTGATAGATGGCAAACCACAAAAAGCAGCAGAGAAAAAGGTAAGTGAAGTGGGGGGATGGTGGGCGGTTTGGAAGCTCTTGTCCTGCAATCCGTGGCTCCTGTCCTGCTTCCGCGGATTGCGGAAGGAGAACGGAGGGCTCTCGGTAGCTCCAGGAGCCCTCGGGCCAGTGCCCCACAGGCCCCAAGAGCTCCGGGCCCCTAGGCTTCAGCCTGCTAAGCCTAATGGATAATCCGGCCCTGCCATCCATCCTTACTTAAGGTTGGTAAGGAAGAGTGTCTAGTTGCTGCAACAATGTCTTAGTGCAGTGTAGTTGTGCCTTGTTAATCCTAGTAGTGATACTGAATCCTGTGTAACGTTTAATTAATTGATTCATGAAGTGCTCTGAAAACTTAAAGAAAAGCACACCACATTCATGTCTGACTTCAATGGGTTCAGCCAGGACAGCAGGTGGTGAAATCATCACAGGCTGAGTTTGTACGTATCTGTCATTGTCTCAGACCAGGACTCCTTGGATGCAGATGAAATGAGTCCACTCCCTAGTCTATCCTGTGTGGATCTGTGTGCACCTGAACCTGCCTCCCCTATCCTGGTCCCTAAGGAGACACCTCTTCTGCCAGACATTAACGGCTGATCCACAGGCTCCTTGGGGATCAAGAGATCTCTGAGGAGAAAACCTCATAGCATAAAACCCCATTACTTCAAAGGAGTCAAAGGCTCCTAGCCACTCCTATAGCCATCGTCTGCCTATAGCCCTGCTATGAAACTCGGCCAGTTCTCCCAGGATCTTCCTGAGCCAACTTGAATGTTTGGTCTCAGTTGCAGGAGTGCTATCCATACATCTTCCTCTTCCTCTAAGTTACTAACTTTTGCCCTCTCCTGGAAATCAGGAACTCTTTACTCCCCCTTGGTTGGGTTATCGCTCTCCCTGTGGATCACAGTAATTTCTGGAGGGGGACGGATTGAAGTCCAGTGCAAGATCGACACTCAGCAGATCCTGATTCAACCAAATGTCACACATTTTCTAGCACATAAACATTACTACCTCACAAATTTTGAACTCAGTAAAAAGGTTGTGGTTTTTTGGCATGAAATCCTGATATGTATCCCCTGGTGTGTGCCCACACTAATACTGCAGTGGTATACAATGTGGACAGGTCTTGAAAAAAATCAATATCCGGGATGTAGTGAAGCAATCAAACAAACCGAAAGACCACATCCAGCACAAAATATGAAAATGGTAATGCCTGAATCAAAAAAACATTTTAAATTTGATTAAAAGATCCGAAACCTAGTCTTTTATGTTGCTGTCATTTTTACCTTAATCAACATTCAGCAATCTAAAAGATGTTCAATGGTCCTCTCTCCTCAGCTTGTGTTTAATGCCTGCAGTGCTGTATTTGAACAGAGGCAGAAAGCCCTTCTGCTCTTTGTCATGTTTTGGAAGGAAAGTGACATTGATGGGTGTGGGCTTGCTATAAAAAGGGACTTTCCCCTTGTGAGCGCTAATTGATGTCAAATTGAATCATTCCAAGGAGCTGTGATGACCACGAAACAGATCGCTGGGGGCAGCACCGGTTCATTTTGCTTCTTTCCTGAGTTGATTTTACAGCATAAATTGGTGATACTTTCACATCAGAGGATTCTTTACAAGCCAAACAAATCATATGTCAAATCCCTTTAATCTTGATGCCTGACAATAAATTTATGATTTCACCCACTGAGATGGGATCTGGGAGAGGAGGAGGATTCTGGATGGCAGGGTTGCCCCTATCTTTATTTACAGCCATGGCAAACTGAGACAGGAAAAGATCAGGGGGGCAATGGGATCCTGCAAGGCAGTTTAAATAGGGGCAGAAGACAGTTTCTTTCACAGTAGATTACTTCTAGGTTTTGCTTTATCTTTGCTTCCAGGGTACATAGGGAATTACAGCCAAGGGTGCATGTTTGAAGTTAAATTTTGGCTTCAGTGCAAGGAAGCCCACTGAAAAGATGGCAAAACTGCACATTAACTTTACACACTGCAACAGTGTTTCAAACCTCACACATGTGGATTAGATCAGGAATAGTGTCACCTTCCTTGTACTTACTTTTTTTACAAGGTGGTCAGAGGGCTTCCTTGGACGTTTCTTTAAAATACACACATACACACACACACAATTTTTAGCTGCGTTTAGAAAGTAGAAAGCAGTGTCTGCCACACTTGTTCAAAACTGTTGATTAAAAAGCCCCTGGAAATGGCAGTACATTATGTTTTGCCACTGCTTCCTGGGTTATTGTCCTAAGAAAAACACGACTGTCCCCATTTTTTTAATGTACAATGATCCTGGTATGAACAACCTCATAGATAAAGGTGATATCAAGATCAAGGAGGCCCCAGAATCATAACTACGATTCTACTATCCTCACCAGCACAATGATAGTCTCACAATGTCACCTGTTAAATAGTGCCCAGCATCCTTCCATGGGCAGCCCAATAGGAAACTTCATGGAAAGCAAAAGCCAGGCATGTCTGTTCCATTATCCTGTCCTCATGGATAACATTGTGCCAGCTATGGATAACTACCACACATTTTAATGGTGTGGCATTTTAAAATTGCATAATTAATTTACTAAAGATTATGCAAAATGGAGAGGAAAGAAACTGTGAGCCCTGTGCTGAACTTAATTCCATGTCAAATTTTACAATTCCATTAGTGGGAACTTTATAATCTTAGGAATAGTCAAATGTAGAAAATTGTCCCCCTATAAAATATAAAGCTATAATTATAGCCTTCATGGTTTAAAGCGTACAGTATGTCTAGAAGTAAACACTGTAGGGAGGAAAGTAAGGAGAGGATACATGTTTATAGCAGTGAACAAAACATTACAGGAAAGTTCTTGAAATACCTCTTTCTTGTTTGAGATGAAGAACTCTTCTATATGAGAATTTATTTATTTGTATTGTATTTTATCACTAGCATTTTGTAGCCACCTTTCTATCACTGATAGTGAAGGTGTTAACGTTACATAAATGTTAATGCTAACCAGTAGTGTAGTGGCAAATTCAGAAGTGCAGGGTCCCTTTATGATAGTCACACCATACCCTTCACAGCCACCACCCCTTTCCACTTTCCCTGGTCTTCCTTGCTCTCTATGTCATATCTGAGAACACTCTATTACAATAGATGTTCCTAGGAGCCAATCAGCATGAAAGTGAAGCCTTGTGTTAGCTGCTGAAAAGAGTCTTCTCAATGGCTAACTCATCTGCTTTTACTCTGCTTGGCTCCAATGAGCATGAAAGGGCAAGGACTTTTCTCAGTGGCTAATACACTCCCCTTTCATGTTGATTGGTTTGTGCATAGGGACCTGGCTGGGATCCAACTCACAAAAAAGTAAGGGGTCTATGACCCCCCCCCCAAGAGCCCGGACATCTACACCACTGATGCTAACAAACTCCTTCTAGGAGGAAGGGCAGGATATGAATTTAATACATAAATATATATATAATAAACTATGCAATGGGGGTATTGGGGAGTTCTATCATTAAAAAAGCTTAAAAGTATAATCAACTGTCTCATAAATTGCTCCAAATGCTTCAACCATGAATTAGAATATTTTACATGTTATGCCAGCAAAGAGGATAGGTTGGACATGTGGCTTTTTTTAAATACCACACCTTGGCACCTTTCTGATTGGTGCCACAACATCTACATGCTTTATTCTCCTCAATCCAATGGTTATGCAGAAAGAACACACCACACACCACTAGCATGCACCCCAACCCCAACCCCACACACACTAGAAGCAGCCCTCAGGGATGAAGGAAGGAAATGGACTAAAACCTGGTAAAGCTCAACAGAGAGGTGTAGAACTTCTATAATTTCTGGAGGGAAAGACATTGAAGTTATCCCACCTTAACTGTTAATTACTACTGTTTGTGTTCATTTTAGTACTATTAAGAACAATTTTAAAAAGTGATTACTGTAATCTGCAATTCCATTCCAAGATATCTACAGAATGCTCAGACTTTACTTTCTGAAGTTTCCTGAGCTCAACAGTTACTGCTGTAGACCATGACAATCAACACATACCCCACTTGTAATCTAGTGAAACATATAGGAAACCAATTCAGATGTTTCGATGGCCAGCTGGACCACAAGAAAGAGCTTTTGGCGGCAAGTGTACTATGTATGTAAGAATGTACAAATGGATCATTATAATATCTAGCTATTGTGGTTATCCTGAAAACCTGACATTTTACAGAATGATTATGACATCACAGATAGGGTTAGAAAAATGACAGCTTGCAAATATCATTGAAATTAATAGCTGCATGGTTGTGTTATTAAACTTCAGTGGATTTCAGCATATTTACATTCCACTGGATTACAGCCATTGGCTATAATCCCACACACTGTTATGTTGTTTAAATCCCATTGATTTTACCATGTTCAGGATTTCATCCATAGATCCTGATCTAGTTCTGGAAATTGGCAATTAGTCACAGGTAGCAAACATGTGGCAACTATTAATACATTGAAAAGTACATTGTGCCATGTAAATGGGACTTGAATAAGGCTGTGCACACCAAAGCTAGTGTCTGGACATAGCTTCTGCACAATCCTTGCTGGATTGGGGTTAATGTTTTCCAAAATAAGGGCAGCCACTGTTAGTTAGAACGCCCATGATGAAATTTATCAGGACAACATACTTTGTTGTTTTCTAATTATCCCAAACATATTTATTTTCTTGGTGGTGCAGATAAATGGTTTTGTTGGAACAATATATCAAACCTGAGTAGTTTATTCAATTTTGTTGGCATCACTCAGATTTTCAAAGTCTAATAAAAGCCAAAAACATTGTGACTGTTTTCATTTCCCTCCTACCTAATTACTGCTTCTTGGCCATGAAAAATATTTAATTGTGAAAGTACTCTACAGAAGATATGCTCCTGTCCTTCTGAACTGAAGCTAAGAATTAGAAGCTTGCATTGTGCTGTCTGTTTTCTGCCTCTAAAAAAGCCTACTGGGAACAGGATACTGAATAAAAACAGATACTCCTAGAACAAGATATTTGGGTTTTATTTACCTATTTAAAGCTGCAGCTTTATTAGGAGCAAGGCTGTGCTCCCCTGAAAAACAGAGCAGGAGGTGTCTTTCTAATCTTAAATAAAGACTATGTTTAAAAAGATGTAAACAAAGTATCTCCTTCAGTTGCCATGATGGACAGGATTTGTATTTAAGTGTGAATGTGGCAGAATTATAGACACTTATCAAAGGAGTTTGTTTTCTAAAATTTGTTGCTAATATTTATTTGCCTGCAGCTATATGCTTCCCTGAAACACAGAGATTTAAAATTAAGGTGAACCATCTTGTCTTTCTGTCTAGCAAGTAGATGCATCTCTGAAACTTTAGAGTTTGTGCAGTATAAAAATTATACTTGTTGTGAAACTTACCTGCCTTAGTTCCTGGTGATCCCAAGCTCCTTCAGAACTCCAGCGTGCCTCTTACATTCAGAGCCACCTGGTGAGCCCATCCCCTGTCAAGATTAAGGCTTTCCTCATCAGCAGACACACTCTTAGGTTGGCTTATGTATAGTCCAGACATTTAGCCCACCCCTGAGGTATGCTGCCCCAGACTTTACAAACCTCCTTCATATCTTAAGAAATAATAATAATACATATTTTGGTATTTTTGTCTGCATCTCACCCAGAATACAGGTTCCGAGGTGGAAGCATTTAATATAGATCCCAATTCCAAAGAAAGGGGATCCCAGGGAATGCAGTAATTATGGAACTATTGCCTTAATATCTCATGCAAGTAAAGTAATGCTCAAGATTCTACAACAAAGGCTCTTACCATATATGGAGCGAGAAATGCCAGATGTCCAAGCTGGATTTAGAAAGGGAGGATGTACCAGAGATCATATCGCAAACATACTTTGGATAATGGAATGGACCAAGGAATTTAAGATGAAAATCATCCAGTGCTTTTCAAGCCTTTGATTGTGTAGATCATGAAAATCTATGGAATGCTTTAAAAGAGATGGGAGTGCCATAGCATCTGATTGTCCTCATGCGCAACCTATACTCTGGACAAGAGGCTACTGTAAGAACAGAATATGGAGAAACTGATTGGTTCCCAATCGGAAAGGGTGTGAGACAGGGGTGTATTTTATCACCCTATTTGTTTAATCTATATGCAAAATATATCATACGGAAAGCAGGATTGGACCAAGATGAAGGAGGTGTGAAAATTGGGGGAGAAATATCAATAATTTAAGATATGCAAACTATACCATACTACTAGCAGAAACCAGTAATGATTTGAAACGAATGCTGATGAAAGTTAAAGAGGAAAGCACAAAAGCAGGACTACAGCTGAATGTCAAGAAGACTAAAGTAATGACAACAGAAGATTTATGTAACTTTAAAGTTGACAGTGAGGACATTGACCTTGTGAAGTATCATCAATACCTTGGCAGAGTCATTAACCAAAATGGAGACAATAATCAGGAAATTAGAGGAAGGCTTGGAGGGCAGCTATGAGAGAACTAGAAAAGGTCCTCAAATGCAAAGATACATCACTGAACACTAAAGTCAGGATCATTCAGACCATGGTATTCCCAACCTCTATGTATGGATGGGAAAGTTGGACAGTGAAAAAAGTGGATAAGAGAAAAATCAACTCATTTGAAATGTGGTGTTGGAGGAAAGCTTTGCTCATACCATGGACTGTGAAAAAGACAAATAATTGGGTGTTAGAACAAATTATACCAGAACTATCACTAGAAGCAAAAATGATGAAACTGAGGTCATCATACTTCGGACACATATTGAGAAGACAGGATTCACTAGAAAAGACAATGCTTGGAAAAACAGGAGGGAATAGAAAAAGAGGAAGACTAAGCAAGAGATGGATTGATTCCATCAAGGAAGCCACAGATCTGAACTTACAAGATCTGAACAGGGTGGTTTATAACAGATGCTATTGGAGGTCGCTGCTTCATAGGGTCACCATATGTAATAATCAACTTGAAGGCACATAACAACACAACAAGCTTTCCTCTGTTAACTCATCACAGGTGGTGCTTTTTTTTCGTTATTCCTGCTTCAGTCAGTATCTTGCAGCCATCTCTAGTCACCTTCACTTATTTTTGCCTGTTCACTTCTGGTCTGATCAGCTCATTTTGTAGTTAGAGTGCCAGCACCTTTGCACACCTGAGAGGAAGCCTTCCTGCCCCCATCTCACACTTGTATATTAAGTATAAAAAGTAGCCATGACAAATACACTTAAAATGCACTGTTTTTGTGCAATTTAGTCTTTGGAAAATAGTGTTTTAGAACCTTGCTGAGATGCTGTGCCCCACCAAACAAATATCCCACAATATAAAGTGGTCTCCCTGGGAGCCAGCAGCCACTTTTATTATCCTGAGCAGCACTTTTCCAGCAGTCATCATCTCAAAGATGCTTTAGCTTCCTGCAGATACAGTCCGGGCCACACCAGCTTTTCTCAACATAGACTTCCATACATTATGACAGAAAGCAGGACTGGAAAACCTTTGGCCCTCTAAATGTTGTTGGACTCCAACCGCCATCAGCCCAAGCCAGCATGGCCAACATTCAGAGATAATAGAAGCTGTAGTTGAACAAAATTGGTGGTGGAGGGGGACACAGGTTTTCCAACTGGTGGTTAGTGTGTCAGACAACGGCAGGGTTCAAATCCCCACTTTGCCATGAAGCTCACTGGGTGACTTTAGACCAGTCACTATCCTCAGCCTAACCTACCTCTGGGTTGTTGTGAGGATAAAAGGAGAGTAGAATCATACGTGTATGCCACCTTGAGCTCCTTGGAGAAAAATTGGGATATAAATGTAATAATAAAATAAGAAGAATTTGTCAGTGTAAGTGAATCAACTGCTAAATGCTGAACAGTCATATCTGGAACTGTGAAGTAACTTCCTGCCAGATTATTCTGAATTAGGGTTGCCAGGTCAGAAGCATCCCAAACCCTGAGATTTCAAGGGTGAGCCCCAGTGATGTCTCAGGGATGGGCCCTTGTGATATCACAGGGTGGGGCCATAGTGATGTCGCTCCCCCAGGCACTTTCCTCCCATTCCACCCACACCACTCACTCCCCGAGGCACTATCCTATCCCCCTTCATCACTTCAGGCGCTTTCCTACTCCCCACCCCACTCACTTCCTCAGGCATTTTCCTATCCCCCTCATTCAACTGACACTTTCTTACCCCCATCATTCATTCCCCCAGGCACTTTATGACCCCACCATCACTCATTCCCCCAGGCACTTTCCTACGCCTCACTCACCACATTATTTTGACAGCGCCCCATGTTGGGTGCTTGCAGGCCTTCCTCCCACTCAACCTTTGGGGAGGCCTGGACTCGTTTGCTGCTACTGCAACCTCTCAAGCAATCTCTCACACGACCCTCGACCCATTGCCTGCCCAGAGGCTGACGTGAATTCCCCAGAGACCTGGGGAAGACCCTGAATCTCTGGGTAAAATCCAGAGAGCTGGCAATGCTATCTGAATAGTAACCCTTCTGATTTTACTCCCCATATACACTTGTGCATGAGCTAGCCAAGAGAATTTAATTAAGCTCATTGGTTTCCTACAAAACATCTCCTGCAGGGTAATTTAAAATCCAATCTCCTCTCTGCTTGGGGTACAGTTTTATCTTTATGATCTAAGGGGATGTATTAGGACTGGGTTTTAGTTTTCCTAACTACCACATCAGCCAGTTTTCTCCAGATCTGAATTTTCTGCATTAAAGTGGAAAGTGCTATCTTCTTAATAATATCTGACTATGTAACTGTTGTTATATAAAAATGTCCTAATATTTTTTAACAGGTAACACTTTAACATGCTGTCATAAAGCAGATTACAAAAGGTAAGTATTGTTAAAAAAGAGTTTAGAAGGCTCTTTTCATGCATGAGTTTAGTTATTATTACAAAGGTATTAGGAAAATCCATATAATTTAATAGATAGCAGTAAAATATTTATACACTGCATTAGAAAACTATCAAAAACAGAGCCTAGTACCCCCAGGCTACAGCCGTATCAGACACCGCATATGCTAAAAAACATGAAACTTGGTAAACCAATCACTATTGTAAGGGAGGGAGAGGGAGAGATGTAAAAGAGTTTTATTTTCCCTTATTTGGCCTGCTGTGCATCTGTGTTCACACAAGCCAGGGCCCATGCCTCTTGAATTCTGGATGAGAGCCAAGGGCCTCTTGATTATTTACATGCATTATGGATCTCTTGGTATTATTTGGAAGAGTATCCATGTTTACATTGCTATGCCAAGCCAAATTAAATTCAATCTCATTTTGGGCAAATTATGCATCTCCTTTTGTTGCATTCACAATGGGCTGGCAAAAACTACAAGGGTTCTTAACCACAGTTCATCTCTTCATTAAAGCAACTGTCAATCACCCATCTCCAAAGTCAGATCAATATGGGAAGGCTCATGTCGCTACACTGATTTCTAAAAAGAGTTTGATGAGTCACCATACACTGAAAGCTTCAGGCAAAGAGCTTGCCATGTTTTGACAGCAGATCAACAATGTGTTTATTTGATCTGAATCCATCATCTAAAGCAGTGTTCATAACTTTTTTTGGGTCTCTGAGAATCTGATGAAAGCTGTGGACCTTCAAAAATAAATAAATACAATTTATTTTATTGCATTAGAAATGGATTTTTGTGCTCTGTTCACAGACCTCCCTGAAACTAGAGGGCCATGGTCCGCAGGCTAAGACCCCCTGATCTAAAGTGAGTTGAAATGCCATCCAGCTCTGTCAACTCTGTCACCCTGGGCTCCTTTTTGGAGGAAGGGTGGGATATAAATTTAATAATAATAAACAAGGTTCAGGACCAGGACCAGGTTTGACAGAATCCTGGGCAAAGTACCCTCTGGTGAACCTTCTACTCTACTGGTGGATCCTAAAGGGCTTACTTGGCAATAGTGGGTAGCAGCAGCGCTCCAAACAGTAGCATCATTGGGGGCTACCATTTAAATATCCCACAATGTCACAGCATCAGAGGAATGGTGGGAAATTTAAATGGCAGTTAGACATAGCGACCAGGTGCTATTCAGAGCACTAGGCCATTATCATTATTATTGGTAGTAGTAGTAGTAGTAGTAGTAGTAGTAGTAGTAGAAGTAGTCGTCCTCATCGTCTGAGGCATCTGCATTGGGCCCTGCTAGGGAGATACAACCTTGACAACTGCCCAAGGATACCATGTGCTTATGCCAACCTTGATCCCATCCTAATACTTTTCAATGGATGGAATTGAATGTAGCCTAATTTGAAATAAAAACATCTCTGTTTTCTTCATCTTTGAGTATTGCCTATAGTTCACATATCACAGGAGGCAGTCATACCACAAGAAAAACTAGAATATTAAACTGAAGGATAGCAGAGGATATATGTAACAGGACAACCACAGAGCATGGTGCTTAACAAAATACCTTCCAAGAATCTAACAATGAACCTTCAACATTTGTCTTCAGCTGGGCAATGGAACAAGAAAGAATGGGGAAAAGGGAGGCCTTGTGGATTCTGAAACTGTTTGGTGTATTACCTAAGGGGAAAGGTAATAAAATCTATAGTATAGCTAAGTTATAAAAGAAAGAAAGAAAAATGGAAATTAAACATTTTATTACTTAAGAATAGAACCTTAGATATGAAGCTGAAAAAAAGTTACGGATTTTAAAATATCAGTGGTCCATCAGTTACAGATCCTTAAAATGGATTTTATACATTGAAAGCATGGACACGTTGTTGATTTATTTCAGCAGGAATTTGTTATAAAAGAAACAGAGACAAGCACTGAAATATTATCTTGAAAGAAATATGTTAACATGAAGAGGAACAAAAAAAATACAGGCACAGGGCAAAATAAAGAATGGAAGCAGTGAATGAAAAGTTAGGATGGCTATTTACCAGAAGCATACTGTATTCCAAGCAGAAGATGTTTGAATTTAGTAATAAATCCAGGACATTGTTAGATCTGTGGAAGGAAAGAGATGATAATATATGGATTAACTTTACTGAACAAGTGAAAGGGAATAAAGTGCATTATCAAAATGGGGTCATCAAGGCATTTGTGAGCTATTTGGGGAGTTTATTTAAGTCAAAAGAACCTCTGCATTGATGTATTAAAGCAGTGGTTCCCAACCTTTATGAGTAGGGGACCCCCTTTGTAAGCTCAAGAAAATTCGTGACCCCTTCCCCAATTCTAATTTAGTCTGTTAATTGGAAAAATGGTGCATGGCAAAATCACATCTCCAAATACCCTTTTCATAAAAAGCTTCCTGGAGACAGGGAGGTGTTGCTTTCTTTTCTTCATGCAAAGGCCCAGTCAGATTGGTATCTCCCTCTCCCCTCCACACACACAGTCTGAAGATGTACAGTCCTGTCTCCCAACACCAATGGGTTACAGTGTTCACTAAGATCCAGGTTCAAATCCCTACCCAGGCATGAAGCCCACTGGGTGACCTTGGACCAGACACAGTTTCTAGCCTGACCTATCTCACAGGGTTGGTGTAAGGATAAAATGGAAAGGGGGGAACCATTGCACCACCTTGAGCAACTTGGAGGAAAGGTGGATATAAACGCAATAATAATTAATTAAATAAATATATTTCAGCTGCAGTATGTGGACTTCAGCCTCAGCCAACCTGCTGAGCTTTTTAATAAAAATAACAACAACAACAATAAAAGAAGCAGCAATGTGGTAGTGGTAGGGATGCTAGATTGTGAAGGCAAAGGGTGGACAGGTAGAGGAGGGGAACTAGTGCTTTTAGGCCTTAGGATGGTCATCAGAACTGATGCTTTGGTTAGTGTGCACTTGGGAATGAGAGTGGAGCAGAAAGTAGATCAGTGCATACACACAAACAAACACATCTGCTCCTCCTGCAAGCACCTGCAGGTGTGCATGCATTTGGGCATGTAGGGGAGGGGAAGCCCCAAGTGCCACAACATTTTGGAGAGAAATATTGGGGGGGGGCAGAGTGTAGGTGGAAGAAAAGGGGGATGCCCACACATACACTTAGCCTCAGAGATGCAGGGATGAGCAAGTCCTGAGCTTCCTCCATGCTTCTTGACTCTGTCTGAGCCAAAGACAAGATCTAGGCAGCCTTGCAAATAAAAATATTTTTTAAAAGGAGGTGGCAGCAGAGTCAAGAAAGGCAGGCTGGCTGCGAGGAAGGAAGGGGGAAAGCAGCCTTTCCTTGCAGCCTTGCTCCTTTTTGCTTCTCCTCTTGTTCTGAGTAAGGGTATCGTCAGCAGTAGCAGTGCAAGGAAACGTGAGTTGGTGGTAGTAATCTCCTCTTCTTCCTGGTAGCTCCACCGTCAACCCCCTTTGGCATCTGCCACATGTTTTATAGGCAGATGCCTGTCCTCAGCACACCTGAAAGATGCTCTGGCACTTCAGCAAAAGTCCTCCCCTCTCATTTGGAGCAAGGGAGAGGTGTTGTCTGCAGCGGCAGTAGGGTGCAGACAGCATCCAGGGAGTGAAGACTTTTTAAAATAATAATAATAATAATAAAATCATTTCTTTACTGTTCATGGCCCCCTCTGGATTACTTCAGGGGGCCCTTGGGATACACTGTATTAAAGTATATGAATGAGGTTAATGTATCAGAATTGTCAGAGATCACAGAGAAAGTTTAGAGACCCCTATCTCATCCCAAGAGGGTGATCAAAAGAATTAAAAGGGATACATTTTGGGTATTGATATTTCAAAATCCTCAACTCCCCAGGCCCTAATGGAATTACTGGGGAATTCTAGCACAAATTTAGGATGCAATTCTAAGGCAGGGAAGGATGAGAAACTGAAGGTGGTCCATCTGTCTCATCCAATATCCTAATGGGGTTTCACCAGCAGGGCCACGGTGAAGGTGAACAAGCTTTAAAACTGGTTTCTTTCCCATTGGGAACAACGGGACAGGAGTAAATGGAGAGAAACTATACCTGAACTGGCAGAGTTTCCTCCCTGGTTTGAGGGTGTGCTGAGAGGCTAGGAAGGTTCCTTCAGATCCATGCATTCCTAGGATCCATTCAGGCATGCACCTAAATCACCTCCACTGTGCTCCCTCTTCAGCAGTACCAGTTGGAGATCCAACTTTGGAAGGGCAAGGGTCATGGGAAGGGAAAATCCAACATCCTCTGAGGTTGGAGCTCTCTTTCCACCCTTGTAGAGGGTGTATCCGCCCAGGGATGTCCTCCCAGGCACAGCAGAACTAGAGTACTCAGGATTTAATGATACCCAGATTAATGATAACATTTAATAAAGTGATAACAACATATAGAACACCCAAATCCTTAACAGAAACATATATGGTAATTATGGAAGGTTCCTGAGAAGTCAGAATCATACAGACTCAACCTTTATTAAATACTGGCTATAAAAACCTTGCAGCAATACTAGCTGAAAAAGCAGATACCATTTTGTAAAATTACATAGAAGAAGTTCAAATAGAGTTCACGCTGGGAAGACAACTATCATGAAACATAAGAAAAAATGGTAACATTGATCAGAATACTGAAAGGGAAAAAACCCAAATGCATCTTTTTAATTTTGTTCAAGCAGAGAAAGTGTTTGATTCTACCTAGTGGAAATTTATACTAGAAGCATTAACAAATTGGATTTGGAGCAAGGTTTTGTAAATTACTGGAATGTTTCTGTGTTATGCCCACAGCTAAAATTTTAATACGTTCCAATTAAATTATAATGGGGTGATTAGACAAGGACTCCCCCTTCCCCCACTTATTTTTCATATCTGCGTAGAAATAGTGGCACAGTTTGGGAGGATGCAACTATTAAAGGGGTAAAAGTCAAATATCAGGATGAAAAATATTATATGCTGGTGACATTTTCTTTTCTTTTTCTTTTATTCTTCAAGATCCAGTACCTTCAGTTAAAAATATAATGGAGAAAGTGATTGCATTTACTAGGGTTTCTGGATATAAGGAAAAAATAGGGAAATCAGAAATATTATGCAAGAATATAGATAATGCTAAAAATGGACATTGAACAACTGACAGATTCAAAATGTAAGCAAAGAGAGATAAGCTATTGAGGGATAAATCTATTCAAATAATCTATCAAATCTATTAGAGGATAACTACTATATTGATAAAGCAAAACAGGATATATCTAAATAGTCAAAAGTACCCACTTCATGGTTAGGATTAGTAGCAGTTACAAAATTAAGATATTGCCTATGATAAATTTCATTTCTCTGTTTTTGCTCTCAATTTAAAGACCATTGAAGGTTTTGAATAAATCATAGTCAGAAATCAATCAATGTATGTGGAACTGTAAAACAAACAAACACACAGGGAGGTATTTATCTAGAACTATTTATGCTAATGCATGTGGGGGGAGAAAAGGAAGAGATCACTCAGCTGTGTGAGTAATCCTGATGGAACGATTGTCTCAGTGCTACATTGAATACAGCCCTTAGTATTAAATACTTAAGAGTGGTTTAATAATTAATCCCCCTTCCCAGGGAACTCTGGGAATTGTAGATCTGTGTGGGGAATAAGGCTCCAATCAGCAGTAAAGGGCAAGGAAGCATGTTAGAAGACTCTTCTCACTGGCTAACACATTCCCCTTTCAGGTTGATTGGCTCGTAGGATGCTGGAGATACAGGGGCCCTGCTGGGAGCCTGCTCCCCAAAAAGTAAGGGGTCTAAGACTCCCTGAGACCCTGGACAACTACACTCCTGTTTAGGACAGAAAAAAGAATTTCTACACACAGAGCATAGTTAAACTATGGCATTTACTCCCACAGGAGGCAGTGATGGCCACCAACTTGGATGACTTTAAAAGAGGATTAGACAAATACATGGAGGATAAGGCTACTTATGGCTACTAGCCATGGTGGCTATGTTCTGCCTCCATGGCCAGAGGCAGTATGCTTCTGAATAGAGTTGCTGGAAATAGTAGGAGGGGAGAGTGCTGTTGAACTCGGGTCCTGCTTGTGGGCTTCCTATGGGTATCTGGCCACTGTGAGAAGAGGATACTGGACTAGATGGGCCATTGGCCTGATCCAACAGGGCTCGGTTCTTATGTTCTCTCTAGGTGTGGCTTTGCTGACTTAAATTGCTCCCACCCACCTGAAGCTACTACAAGCAGCAGAAGGCTGATAGTGATGGTAGACAAGTACCTGTAGTTTATTTGCCTCCCCCTCATTAATAGGTTTAACAGAAAACCTGTCAACATAACATAGCCATCATCCAAGTCTATGCTCCAACATCAAAGGCAGAAGAAGAGGAATTGCAGAGATTTTACACAGAAGTACAGGAAGAAATTGATCATACACCAAAGCAAGATGTGCTGATAATCATGGGGGACTGGAAAGGAAAAGTAGGGAGCAGACAAGTTCTAGAAATTGTGGGAAAATGGGGCTTAGGAGACAGAAATGAGGCAGGAGAAACACTTATTGAGTTCTGTGAAGCCAAAAATTTGTTTCTTGCAAACACCTTTTTGATCAACATGTGGTCAATATAGGAATCAAATTGATTATATAATTGGGAGCAGAAGATGGAGAAGTTCCATACTTTCTGCAAAAACAAGACCAGCAGCAGATTGCGGTACAGATCATGAACTGGTCATATCGAACATCAGAGTAAAGCTAAAGAACAACAACAAAGCAATCATAATGCCAAAATACAATTTAAATAACATCCCAGAAGAATATAATGATCAAATAAAGAAAAGATTTGAGGCTTTAAACTTAGTTGACAGAGAACCAGAAGAACTATGGAATGAAGTCAGAGACATCATCAGGGATGCATAAAGACAATACCTCTTGTTAAAAAGAGAGAAAGACCTCAACGGATGACTGAAGATACTCTTAAAATGGTTAAAGAGAGAAGGAAAGCAAAAGGAAAAGGAGCTAGAAACATGGTTAGAACCCTAAATGCAACAATACAGCGACTAGTACATAGGGACAAAGAGAACTGTTACAATAGTTATTGTATAGAAATAGAAGAGGATAACAAAAAGGGAAGAACAAGAGCCCTATTCCAAAAGATTAGAGAAATGAAAGGGAAATTTAAACCGAGAGTAGGGATGTTGAACAATCAACAGGGGGACACACTGACTGACCAAGATAAAATAAAAGGCAGATGGAAGCAATACACTGAAGAACTCTATAAAAGACATGACAGGATGACAGATTCATTCACGGAGGAACCATATTATGAAGAACCAGAAATTTTAGAATGTGAGTTGAAAGCTGCTCTTAAAATACTTGGAAGAAACAAATCACCAGGAATAGATGGCATACCAATAGAGTTGCTACAAGTTACTGAGACTGAATCTGTCCAAATTTTGACAAAAATTTGTCAACAGATACAGAAGACTAAACAATGGCCCACAGACTGGAAGCGTTCCATATACATCCCAATTCCAAAGAAAGGGGATCCCAGGGAATGAAGTAATTATTGAAGTATTGCCTTAATATCTCATGCAAGTAAAGTAATGCTCCAGATTCTACAATGAATGCTCTTACCATATATGGAGCGACAAATACCAGATATCCAAGCTGGATTCAGAAAGGGGAGCCGTACCAGAGATCATATTACAAACATACATTGGATAATGGAACGGGCCAAGGAATTTCAGAAGAAAGTCACCCTGGGCTTTATAGATTACAGCAAAGCCTTTGATTGTGTAGATCACAAAAAACTATGGAATTATTTAAAAGAAATGGGGGTGCCACAGCATCTGTTTGTCCTGATGTGCAACCTATACTCTGGACAAGAGGCTACTGTAAGGACAGAATATGGAGAAACCCATTGGTTCCCAATAGGAAAGGATGTGAAAATGATGTGTGTTCCCAATTAAACATTAGTGAACTAATTCATAAGTTCACCGAATTAAAATTCATAAGTTCACAAACATGAAAGCATGTAAGGCTAAATTTGTGTAACTATGTATCTTTGCATAAAGGCAATACAAAAAGGTCATTTTCTTTTTACTTTATTTTACTATTCACACAAAACATTTTCCTACTCCATAATGATTTTCTTATTTGTCCTTATTTGCCTTATTACATTTTTTATAACATTTGAATTGAAAAATGAACAAAAAACAATTATAAAAGGTAAGGGTGCCGATTTATAATTTGCAGGGGGGCGCCAAACACGCCAGCACCGGCCCTGTTCCAAAGTATCAGGATGGACATTCTCTTCAGAGAACTGATGTAAGATAGCTGGTAGCAAGAAGACCTTTAAAAAGACAGCTTTATGGCTTAGGATTTTGTGGATTTCCTCCACAGGTGGAGAGGAAGATTCACAAGCAGGGCAGAAGGTCTAGTCATGGAGAAATCCTTACTGAAACCTCCAGGGCTGAACTGTACCCAGGCATTATGGGGAGAGGGGGATCTTGGGCAGATTGGGGAATGTTGAGCCAGATCCTGGTTTTGGCATGCCCTAAATGGGGAGAAAAATACTTAAAAAAAAAAACCAACCTTGAAGAAAAAAAATCCTGATACTTGGCAGAAAAAAGGGTAACATCCCATGCTCCCTCCACCTTCTTCTCTGTTTGCATGAGCCCAATAGGGCTTTGGATTTGCAATTGTCCATCTTTGATTGTCCCTCCTCTGTTCTTTGTTCCACCCAGTACCTTTTCTGTACAGTACTTAATTGTGAGAACATAAAAAGAGCCCTTTGTGGATCAGACAAAAAGCCTATCTACTCCAGCATCCTATTCTCACAGTGGGCAACCAGATGCCTATAGGAAGCCTGCATGTAGGACACAACTCACATTCACACAACTGCACTCTCCCCACTTGTAATTTCCAGCAACTGATATCCGGAGGTGGGGGCAGAACATAGCCATTGTGAGTAGACTGTATGAGCCCAATCCAGTCCTTTCCTTTAAGTGTCGTGTTGGGAACTTGCAGACTGTTTGCGAGACCATTTTCCTCTACAGAGGAGGGCAGCTGACAAGCAAGATGGGATTGTCAGCAGAGAACTCCAGCATGTATAGCTACTAGCAGCACTGGAGAAGATGGTGCAATGGAGGGTGACTGGACCAGCTCCATCATAGTGACAACAGTAGTAGCAGCAGCAGCAGCAGCAGCAGTAGTAGTCATTGTCATCATTGTAGTAGTAGTAAAAGAAGGAGTGGGATGAGGATGAAGAGGTAATGATTTATCTGGATAATTAGAAGGATATTGTCTCCAAATGAATAAATGTCTTTTAAGATTACTAGAAATAAAGGAAAAAGAACTTTGAGAAATGTAGTTTAGAAATGTATCATTTCAATACTTTATGAAAAACCTAAATGGTGTGTAGTGATATGTTTTTAATTTGGGTAGTGACGGATTTGTGATATTGTTTTAAAAAATTATTAATTTAGATTCATTAGCAAAAAACTTTAAATGGTTTGTAGTGATATGTTTTTAATTTGGGTAATGAAGGACTTGTAATATTGCTTTTAATATTATTAATTGAATAGAATAATGAATCATGAAAAAAATCTGTCATGGGTTGTTAATTTTACTTTAACGGTAACAGTATATTTTAGCTCAGATCAGAAATCATAGTGTGTTCAGGAGTTACTGACTACACTCTTAATTTTGGAAAGAATTATTTTCTTAACAAAGTATTTTAATGGCATAATTCATCAGGTTGCCTAAAGTGAAATTCTGCTGTACCCCATCTAAAAGGCATTTCAACTACCACAGAACCCTTCTTTACTATGCACACCTAGGCAATATGCTGATAGTGAATTGGCATATAAACATTTGAACTCGTGGATAACACACAATAAAGGATTTGCCTTAGTTGGCTTCCACAGGGTACCATTTTAGTTCTGATCTACACATGCAGCAAAATGATGTGGTAGAACAGACTGTATCACTTCAGATTACAGGGGGCGATGCCTCTTTGAATGCTTCCCCATGTAATAAACTCCCTGAAATTGGCACAGTCTATAAACCAGCGCTTTGGTGCTGTGCTGGGTTTCTATCTGCTGAAAAGCTTTAATGTAGAGATGCATACATTTCATCACCCTCCCCACCACCACCAGCACCACCACACAGTGAAACTGCAGGACCTGGGCTCTGTATCATTGACATATGGATGGAGACTGCCAACATGTCTCACTCTCAGAGTAACCTTACTATCGGCAGTATTCAACTAATGCGTCCCTTCAGCACAAGGATTTCTACTTGTGCAATGGGACATCCCCCCCTGCACATGCACCTTCCCAGCTCTGCTCCAGAGGGTTGGGGGAACCCCTAGAATAGATTTAGGGGGTGTGCAGGGGAGGAGAAGGGGATAGCATTCCATTGCAGAAGCAGAAATCCTTGTGCTGATGGAACATTCACGTAGTGCTACGTTGGATACAACCCTACAGGTTCCCCATGCACAATGAAATCACACTGGAATGAAGTATCTTCCTGCATGAAAGGTCTGGGAAAAGAATTAGCATTTACTCATCATCATCATCATTGACTGGGCCCTCCCTGCTAAGATTTTTTTTTTGTGGCATTTTGGTAAATGAATATATGTTTTTTCCTGTGAACATTTTTAACAACATCTTACTGACAACCAGGCTTCTACTGGGAAAAAGGCAGGATGATGATGATGAGATGATGATGATGATGAGATGATGATGAGGAGGAGGAGGAGGAGGAGATGAGGATGAGGATGATGAGGAGATGAGGATGAGAATGAAGAGGATGGGGATGATGAGGAGATGAGGATGAGAATGAGAATGAGGAGGAGGAGGAGGAGGTGGAGGAAGAGGAGGAGGAGGATACACCATACTGATTCTTCTCTTTGCTTAAGCCTATAGATGAGCCCAAAGATCCTTTTCCAGTCCAGTGACTCATAAATGAAGTTTTTTTTCCAGTAAATTACACATGTGAAACTGGGGTCAATTTAATATCTTGTAGTTTATTCCTGGCTAATGGGAACATCTCGAAAATAGTGGCAAAACAACATCAATTTGTTCAAAAGAAGAGATGAAGTCAATGAAATACCCATCACATAAACCAGGCAGTGAGGCATATTGATGCTGAATTGAAACGGTACAAAACTGTAGATGGCAGAACACAACCCCACAAATTCCTCAGATACCATGGAACAGAATAACTGTAACAAAGTTCAAGTACATTTCTACTGTTCATTATAATGTGGAGCTGAGGAGTCACCCTAACAGCAGTCTATAACTTCAGGTTACGTTAAATTGTCACTGGTTCTCCAGCTATGGCCCCTTTTGGACAAAGGTGACTTAGTAACAGTACTCCATGCTCTGGAAACTTCCAGACTGGATGGGATTATTGTAATGCGTTCTGTGTGGGGCTGCCCTTGAAGATGACTCAGAATCTTCAACTGGTCCAAAATGCAATGGCTGGGGTTGCTTTTAGAACTCATATAAGCCTTATTCTACAACAGTTGCATTGGTTGCCAGTTTGTTTCTGGGCCCAATTCAAGGTGCTCATGTTAGTGTTTAAAGCCCGAAATCTCTTAAGCCTCAAATATCTCAGAGACCGTCTCCTTCCCTATAGACCCTCCCAAGTGTTAAGATCAACAGAAGGGGCCTTCTTGGTTGTTCCACGACCCTCAGAAGTTTGGGGGATGGTGGCCTGGGAAAGAGCTTTCTCTGTGGCAGCCCCTAAGTTGTGGAATTCCCTCCCTAGAGATGAGTGTCTGGTACCTTCGCTATACAGTTTTTGGCGAATGCTAAAGACACACCTCTTTACCCTGGTCTAGTCTTTGGCTCCTGAGATATATGTTTTCAGAACCCACCCTATTGGTGAAGGGTGGGCAAATTATTATTATTATTATTAACAACAACAACAACAACAAAATTTAACAATTAAAACCAAGCGCAGGGAGTAATCTAGATCAGGACAACAGGGTGTGAGAAAGGGAGTTTAACCCTTTCCTGTCCTACCATGATCCTGAAAGAAAATCTCATCTGTCCAAAGAGCAATAGTTAAAAAAAACCCTTCCATTGCTGACAATGGGATCTCTTTGAGTATCATTATTTGCCATGTGGTGTGTGTGTCACGGTCATTGCTGTTGAGGAAGGGGTCAAACCTGCCCTCACCATATGCTGTGGTTCTGATATAAATCACGCATATACAGTCCTAGCATTCCTGGCTTTATTTTATTTTTTGAAAGCCTGATGTAGCTTCAAGTGACATTATACATGGCAATACACAAAACAGTAAGAGATAATCAAGAGTTCAAAGTGTAAAAAGAGAGAAGAAGAAAAAAGAGTGACCATCTGAACTATATCAACTGTCTGAATAATGTTGCTTCATCCCTGCTAAAACAAGATCAGCACAGCACATGTCTTCTTTCTATTATTTGGGCTGATTGCAGGTGTTGCCACCACTCACCATATGCTCAGAGGCACATGTTACCAAATTCTTCCAAGCTACACAGGAAGTTTGGACTGTGAAAGACCAACCCAAATGGTGTTTGCATTTTGACCAATTTGTAGGGCAGTATAATATCTCAGAGAGGAGTTCAGGTCTCCCGCTCCCCTGGTGCATTCACTATAGCTGCCCAATTTCCCTGCTTTTAAAAGTTTGATAGAAATAGCTGTGGGCTATAGGTACATTCTTAAACTGCAAGGTTTTTTTTGCCTATTAGTGAATATTCAAATCAAATCAAATTTATTACAGTCATAGACCCAAAACATTGAACGAAAAAAATACAATAACCTTCCAGATAGAATGGTATTAGAATCTTACATAAAAACAGGACCATCAAAAGGGAACATTTTCCCCCGTATAGATTGAGCAGCAAATATAAATCTGGCAACAGATAGGGTAAGTTCGCTATTTGAAGCTGACAAAAGGTGGGGAAGTAGACAATCAAGCGGCTTATAAGGAAACTTTTTTATAATAGGAATTACAAATTTAGAGCGTTCAGTAGTATAAAGTGAACACTCAAAAAGAACATGAAAAAGGGTTTCAATAACACATGCATTACATGGGCACAGTCGATTTTCATACGGTAAGCCTCGGTATCTCCCTTCTAATAATGCAGAAGTTAGACAATTAAATCTAGCCTTAGTGAAGGCTAGACGGTATTTGGGGACAGTGAGGAATAATTAGTGAATATTAAAAATAATGTGTTAGGCCTCAGTTAAAAGGTTGCCATCTCTTCTAGTTTCTTGGTTTCCTTATCAATTTTCTGTATAGAGAGTCATATAATCCTGGTTTATATGAACATCTTTATGAGTGTACCAAACAGAATCGAGCAGAGACAGGAGATGGATAGTGACATTGCAGAATATATCAGCAGGGCCATTATTTTTAATATTTATGTTGCAGTTGCATGATGAAGGAAGTTTACATTTGCAAAGAAATTGATTCAGCCTGCAGAGAGATAACAGATAGCAGACAGGTCAACATAAGTTTCCTTTACTATCAGCAGAACACTCTCCTGTCTCCAATTGTATTCATTATTTTATATCCAAGACAGGCAATGGACTTCATTGTCATCACACACTAGCTTTTGTATTTATTTGAGAAGTATGATTTTCCATTTGCAGCTTTCTTTCATTCCCTAGCACTACTCAAACTGAATCAATTCTGCAGAAACATAATCATCACATGGAGAGTTCTGAGTTCAAGTCCTAACAGCAGCACAACCATAGCAATAATTTTCCAACACTTTTCTGAGCTCTCACACAATTTGTATTGCCCAGTCCGAACTAGCAATGCCACTGTAGTTCAGAAATAACCATTTTGGGAATACAAATGTCCCTGGCTCATAGGAGAGCTTCTTTCTTACTGAGGTTGGAATGCAAAACAAAACTATTATGGGTTTATGAGCCACTTGTTTGTCACTGCATGATCTGCATTTTTCAGGGGTGTCCAAAACTAGCAACTGCTGTTGGCACATGTTCAGAAACTGATTCTTTGAATCTCTTATGCCCAATAATTGCCGCTGTAGGGTAGAGTTTTTAAAATGGGGTGTAATTTGAGAACAGCATCTTGGTTCTGAATAATAAATTGGCCCAAGAATTTCTAAGTTTGAAAATGTCAGGTACACCAAAGGCGTATATAGTGCTCATATAAATTCATTTATTTATCACGAAACCCCTTTCTGAAGCAATTCACAAACCTGACTGTTGTGGAATGTTTTTAAAAACCAAACTATATTGTTACTGGCTCCATTTGTACGGGGAGGGGGGAGACTGGGAAGAAGCTGAAGGAGTCATGCTGTAGCAATAGGTGTCTTGTTTGAATGTGAACTAACAACAGTTAGTTAACAAACTAGGATCTAAAACTATGTTTGCACGCAATAGGGAATTGTGGTTGGGTCCAAACTGCAAACAAGCCCTTTAAACTTCCTCTCCTTGTGCATCAAAGAGAAGGGAGGAAGAGGAAAGCCCTGATCCTGAGGCTCGCCTTGGCATATTCTTGTAATGGTGAAACTCTGTCTAACTGGATCATTGAGTCAGGTCATTGATCCATCTAGCTCAGTTGCCAATCTAACTGGCAATGATTCTCTGCTACCTGAGATTCATAATGGGGCATTGCAGAGATGAAACCCGGGTCTTTCTGCATATGTGCATGTAGATATGTGCATATCTACCTATAAACTATGGCCCCTACCCTCCCATAATGAAGAACAATTGATTGTCCATTTCATTGAAATAGTTAACCTGTGCATGCATGGGACTTTCTGAGAGCTGACTACTCTCAAATGCTGATTCATTTGGAACACATTTGTTGATTATCATCTTGCAAAAGCAACTGACCCTCTTTTAAAGGAAATGTAGATATCTTGTCTAAAAATTGAGTGTGCAAAGTAGCCCTATATTTGTTGCAAACTAGACATGGGGAACCTCTAGGCCTCTTGGTTTGGCCCTCAGAACTCTCTCCAGGCCAGACCCTGTATCCCCAGGCCGGACCCGTCACTGGCCCTGCTTCACACCCCAAGTACTTTTGCCTAAATAAAATGTGTCCTTGCTCTGAGAATGTTTCTTGCTTGTCTGGATGGAGGATGGGGTGGGGGTGAGTGTGTGTGAAAACTAGCTTACTGAACAGAGGTTAATATTTACATTCATTGCTCCATCTCCATCTTTATCTCGGGCCCTGCCAACCACTGACATGTGGTCCTCAGAAGGTTATCCAGAAGGAAATGCAGCCCTTGGTCTGAAAAAGGTTCTCCACCCTTGTTGTAAACAATGCTTTTAAAATCTGAACCATAAATACCACAGGAGTGGTTTGTTATTTTGCGTGCAACAACTTAGTGCCCAATGACTTCTGCCTAATTCACACTAATAAAAAATGGATTTCTTTGTTTTTATTCTGGGACAGCCACTGGCAGGAAGATATTTGGGACTGTGGTTGTGTTTAAAGAACACTGCAGAGAAAGCCTTATGTGCAGTAGCACCGCCGTGCCAGGTTTCCAGTGTTTACAGCATGGTGAACAAAAAGAAGAGGCTTGATGGAATATCTGTTTCCTGAAGCTACTGATGCGAATTACACTTAACAGGGCACTGCGACTCAGTGAAAAAAGGGATTGTTGTGTTTGTTTCAGGGTAGGCTGTAAGCACACAGTCTGTTTTTGAAACTTCAGTGACAACTCACAATCAGCTCCTTTTTCCAGACAGAAAAATGTGAAGTTGGATGCCATTATAACCTCACAGGTGGCAGCATGAAAGAAGGGAGAAATGTATGGCTGCAGTTAGCGATCTGCTCATCACTAGATGCTCCACTCGTATTTCAGCAGTACAGAGCACATAGGCTCCCTAAGCACACTGAAGTCTGTGATGCTGTATATTATGACACTGGTATTTCTATGATAAAGGCTGGTGTAAATAGTCATTACACTATGTGATTTAGAGGAACATAAAGAGTTTTAAGTTATCCACTTAAGGTGTTTAGGCTATGGAAGAGGTGGGGATACTAAATAGACCCCAGCTTCACATTGCTGGATTTCACCTCCAGACAACATTGTCAATGGTCAGAGATTATGGGAGTTGTAGTCAGCAGCATCTAGAGGGCCACAGGTTGCCCCCCCCCGCCTGAACCTATGGCCTAGTTCTCACCAATGTGAGAAACCTGTGTCTGGGCTGTACCATTTCAGATTGAAGGTGGGGGCTTACATGATTGCATGCTCCTCCATACAAAAATCCCTCCACTTATAAACCTAAATGCCAGAGAGAATGATTTAGGAGCAGCTTCCTCAGTGAGGTGCTAGTTTTCTACATTCAAGATTGTTTTTCTTGGTATGAAGGAGGATTTTATAATTTTAGCCCCCACCTACAGTATCTCTATTAAGTGTATGTGTCATGGCAAAACTGGATTTGGTTCTGTATAATGAATTAGTCAAATTATCCTTATTTCTTGGTGGAAGAAAAATGCTTGTATCGGGTAGCATTTTCCCATTATTATTATCATTACCCATCCTTCACCAGAAGGTCCCAGGGTGGGCTGCAACAATATTAAATACAATATTAAAATATTATTTGAATGTACATCATTATAATGAAGGGAATGTGTTGGCTATTAAAAATTAGGAAAAGGGATTTTTGTGAAATATTGGACTATAGTAGACTGGTGGGTGAAGGGTGAGGATCTCTTTAGTGAATCACATTTTGAGTGTGCCCTGGCCACCACTGCTTTACAATTAGTGTCATGAAAATGTAAACTAAATATACTGTTGTGTTTACTGTTCTGTCCATGCCAGGGTCCTTCCCTGTCTTTTCTTATATTCCACTTTATGAAATCACCTCACACTAGCTGCACCATCAATCTGTTCTTCCAGATAGACTAAAGACATCTTTTTTCTTTAGAAATTTGCTGTGAAACGTGTTCTAATTCAGGAGAGAAGTTCAAAGGGAAGAAATGAGATTTGCATGAGAAACAAGATTGCTTGCACACAAAAATGAGAAAGGTGAAATGAAATCCTGCCTTGTCATGTAACATCCCTTGAGGGATTTCAAAGAGCAGTGGAATTACACATTGCTCGTTGGTAATCATATGTCTGTAACAAGGTGTTCTGCGTCTGTCGAAATAAGCTATCTAAAGAGGCTGGATACCAGTCTTATCAATGTCTAAAAGTTGCATGAAATCCCTGCTAAATGGATTATCACAATGTGGAGCAGTCTCCATGCAGGTCTAGCATTAGCTAGCAGACTAGTATTAAAATGCACACACAAAAGCCTTGTTTTTCACACCTTTACAAGATTTGGAATAGTTCAGGCAACAGAAAAATGGTTCAGTTACTTTCTGTTAATGTAAGAATTTGATGTTGGGAGTTATTTACCATGGGATGGAAAACATGCCGTGAGATTAATCATTGATGACTGCAACCTCAAGTGCTGATTTCCATGCGTGAAATGGGCCACCAGCATACATTTTACATTATAATCAAAATTTTCAGTTGAGTCCACAGAAACAACACGTTTATTCATTCATTCACCAAAATGCCTCATTGTCCTGAGATGTTTTAGTAATTCTTGGCAAAAAAGGCCTAGTGATCATGAATTGTTTGTTCATCAGTTACCCAGATTTTCCCAATGGCATATGACTGTTTCCTCACTCTTCTTATAGTATTATTATTTGCATTCCACCTTTAAGGATACCAAGTCTTCCAATGGGAATTGCAAAAAAACCCAAAACAAAACCATAGCAACATGTGTGGTGGGGTGGAGCTGCAGAGCTGCTCTCCCAACACTGATGTTGCTGCTGCTTATCTGGGTGGGGCTGCAGTGGGGGTGATGTAGTGGCAAGGCTGGGGCTATCCGGGTGCACCGGTGTACTCCTGCCAGTGCAGCCACTTGGCCTCTACCTTGCTACTGCCCATGCTGGTCCTATCCCCATCCAGATAAGCAGCAGTGACATCAATATCAGGAGGGTGACTCCGCCCCACTACATGGGCCACTACTGGGAAAAATGCTTTAATAAAATCACAACACAATGTAAAAAGTAACACAAGAAATCATCAGGTACTAGGGTTGCCAGGTCAGAAGCACCCCAAAACCTGAGATTTGAGGAGCAGGCCCTAGTGATGTCATGGAGGTGGGCCTGAGTGATGTCACGGGGCGGGCCTGAGTGATGTCATTAGGCATGATACATTAAGCATCAATCACAGTTGCTTGGAGCATACAATTAAAAAAATCTGATTAGAAATTAAAATAAAAATCTTAGCTAAAAGATGGAGGCTGGGTAGGGAACATTTAATCTAGCCTACTTGTTTTCAGCAAGAAGGGTTTAAGTGCCTTCAGGCCAGGCCAGTCACCAGAAGGCCACTGTAGGGACAAAGGAGCCTAGTGTTGTGGAGATGTTAGATGGGAGCATTGGGGAGTAAAGATGGATGCTCCTGAAGGCTAAAATTCTAAACACACTTACTAAGGGATTAAGCCCCATAGAACTCAACAGGACTGACTTCTGAGTAGATATAGTTTGGATTGTGCTGTTGGTAAAGCTTAACTAGGGATCCTCTGCAAAGACATCCATCTCCAAGCAGGGTTGGTAACCCCCTGTCCTTATCTTTTAATGTGGCTGCTCCAAACATCTTTACAGATTTGACCCTTCACTTCAGAAAGAGGTCTGAGTAATGAGTAAGAGTAAGAAGTATATTTTAAAATTGTTCTTTTCAATTCACTCTTGAATGCACATCATACCTAGGGCAGATCCACACCATTCATTTAAAGCACATTCAACACTCATTTGAAGCACATGAATCCCACCACAGAATCATGGGAACTGCATTTTCTTGAGTGGTGAGAACTATAACTGTGAGGGGGAAACGGCACTTCCCAGGATTCTTTAGGGGAAGTCATGCACTTTAAATGTGAGTTGGATGCACTTTAAACGTATTGTGTGAATCCACTTAATAAATTTTGCCTGCATGTAAATGGTTTTAATTAATTTTTCAAAATGGAAATGAGCTATAAACTGTAGTGGGTGACCATGGGCTACTCACCATCTCTCAGCCCATCTGCCCTTCAGGATGAAAACAATGGAGAACCATGACTACCCCAAGGCATACTTAAAATGTAGAGGAAGTATTGTACAACCATAGTGTGAAATCGGATACTTATTGGGACACAGTATGACAAAATATTTATATAAACATGACTATCAAATATGTTCATTATTTACACAACCTGTAAAGATTTTTATAGTGCAATCCTGTTTGTTTACTCAGAAGCAAGTCCCAATGTATTCAATGGGGCTTACTCAACCAGGGAAAACTACCCTCAAGTGATAAGGAACTGTTCTTTTAACAAGCCTTTTAAGTTGAGACATTATCCCAGTCTGTGTCTGTGTTGGAATTGCTTTTTAATATGTTTTAAAACCCTTTCTTTTTAAAAAAAATGTCTTTAAAGCTTTTAAAAATGTCTTTAAAGATGTTTTGTTTTAATATATTTTAAAGTCTGTTTTTATGATTTTAAAAGTGTTTTTAGTGATTTTGTTTGCTGCCCTGGGCTCCTACTGGGAGTAAGGGCGGGATATAAATCAAATAATAAATAAATAAAAATAAATAAATAAAGTTCATTCACCCAACCCAAAATTTGGAATCATGCCACATTAAGCTGTTTTGCAACTGTTTATACTTGTTTTATGGTTATTGGTTTTTAAAGGGATTTATTTCTTATTGTGAGCTGCCTTGGTTTCCAATCACCAACCCTACCTCACAGGGTTGTTGGAAAGGCTACACACACACACACACACACACACACACACACACACACACACACACACACACGCAGGTGTAAAAATACACCCCTTACAATAGTTTATTGTCAAACCAGTTGGTCATTGAGGAACATTTTTTTAAAAAAATCGGTATTAGTTTCCTACATAATAAAAACTGTGATACCTAGGTAAACCCTGCCTAATTGCTTTAAAAATAGGATTGGAGGAGGAGATAAAGATTTACAACACAAACACAAGTCTGTGCTATGTTTACTCAAAAGTCCCATTAATTTACAGCACAATCCTAACCATGTCTACTCAAAAGTAAGTCCTATTGAAGTTCAATGGCACTTACTCCAGGTACATGGAAAGCAAGTATTGGATTAAATACTTTCATATTTCAAAGCCCAGGGTCTGACTCTTGCACACAAGAGATAAAAAAACACTTTAAGCCATATTACTTGCGCAAACTGCAAAATCTCAAAGCCACCATTTTCTGACATTGAAATTAAGCCTAGGCATGCCTGGATCAACAAGTCACAACCCTGGTTTCATTTATTGGCTACAATCCTGAAAAGGCGGGGTTAGAGCCAGAGCTTGGCAAAGTTACTTTTTAAAACTATAACTACCATCAGCCCCAGCCAGCATGGCCACTGGAATGGGCTGATGGGAGTTGTAGTTAGAACTAGGAGCTGTTATAAAGATCTGTAAAAGAGATTTAACAGTCGTGTGGGGGGGCGGTTGACATTTTGGTGTATATCTCGGGAACCAGACCACCTAGAAATGTTTTTTAATTGAAGCTGAGAGTCTGGAGATTAAGGGGTGCTAGCCGGAGAACCGGAGGGAACCCCCAAAAACCGGAGACTCTGGCCGAAAACCAGAGACCTGGTAACCCTACCAGGAACCATCCCATAATGCAACGGGTGTCAGCTGGCCATGAGTGTGTGTGTGTATTATGCAGCCATGAGAGTAGCTGTATACTATAGCCAGTGTGGATTTTTTGCATTCCACAATGTTAAATTGAAAATCCCCCCATGCCATTCTGATCCTTCCCATAAGCTCATTTCAAAACAAAACCTTACAAAACTTATAGTCCTGAACTCAGAAACGCTTGCTTAACAACCCCTCAATTTTCATAGCAATACACAGAACAATCAGGTAGAATCAAGAGTTCAAAGTGTAAATAGAGAGAAGAAAAAAAACCCAGACCCCTTCTGGACTTTTTCTCATATTTTGTTGAAATTAATTAAAACTCAGACATGTTCACAGAGTACCTGTAATCCTATTACTGACCTTGCCCCATACTCTGACCTTCATCTTCTGCATTTATTTATTTATTTATTTATTTATTGTATTTGTATACCGCCCCATAGCCGAAGCTCACTGGGCAGTTTATAGTAACTAAAAACATTAAAAACAAATATACAAATTTCAAACACATCTTTTAAAAACAATTTAAAACACAATTTAAAAAATTTAAAACAATTTAAAAACACATGCTAAAATGCCTGGGAGAAGAGGAAAGTCTTGACCTGGCGCCAAAAAGATAACAGTGATGGCACCAGGAGCACCTCATCAGGGAGATCATTCCATAATTTGAGGGCCACCACTGAGAAGGCCCTCTCCCTTGTTGCCACCCTCCGAGCTTCCCTCATTTAAAACATTTAAAAAAATGCCCGCTGATTTTTAATTAATTTAAGTAATTTAACATGAAAGGCAATGATAAGCCAGGGCATGCTCAGTAAGAATCAACTGTCAGTGTTCTGAAAGCCAGACTCACAGCTGCTTGGCTTGCCTAATCGGGGCCACACCCACACTAGACCTTTATTTCACTTGAGACAGTCAAGCCTTCCCCCAAAGAATCCTGGGAAGTGTAGTTTGTGAAAAGTGCTGAGAGGAGACTCCTATTTCCCTGACAGAGCTCCAGTGGCCAGAGTGGTTTAACAGTCAGCCACTCTGATTGAAGTCTGTGAGGGGAACAGGGCCTCTCCTAGCAACTCTAAGCACCCTTCACTAACTACACTTCCCTGGATTATTTGGGAGAAGCCATGACTGTCTAAAGTGAAATAAAGGTCTGGTGTGGATGTGGCCAGGGACAGCTTTGGTTTAAATTTGGATGAAAGACTACATGTGTCTGCTGCAGAACAAAAAGGTGGTGGAAATGCTGAAAAGCAATGATACTGTTCACAAAGTTTTCCTTTTGGAAAGGAAAGGGGCTTCCCATCTGCCCAGTGCCTACCTACCCTATCTCCTCCCATCCACCTCCCCTCCTGCTTCCTCCCTCCCCCTCCCATTCCTGCACTCCTCCTCTCCTCCCTGCCCCTTCTTCAGGTCAGTTTCACCTATGCTAAGCATGATTGCACAGAAATAAATCCCATTGAACTCAAAAAGTATGCAATTGATCAAACCCACCCTCCCTTCTCTTCCCTCCTATCCCCTCCCTCTTGCCCCTTGCCTCCCCCTCCTTGCCCCTTGCCTCCCCCTCCCCTCCCCTTGCCCCTCCCTCTCCCTCTCCCTCCCCTCTCCTCTCCTTCCAATTCCCTCCTTCCCCCTCCCCCTCCCCATGGTCAGTTTTACCTATCGTAAGCATGATTGCATGGGAGTAAATCCCACTGAACTCAATAAGCATGCAAATGAGCAGACCTGCCTTTCCCCTCTTTCCCCTGTCCTCTCTCTTCCTCCACATGTTACCAAATTATTCCAAGCTGCACAGGAAGTGGATTGGACTGTGAAAAACCAACCCAAACTGTTTGCATTTTGACAAATTTGTAGGGCAGTATGATATCTCAGAGAGGAGGTCAGGTCTCTTGCTCCTCTGGTGCATTCACTATAGCTTTCCAATTTCCCTGCTTTTTAAAGTTTGATAGAAATATCTGTGGGTTATAGGTATGTTCTTAAGCCACAAGGTTTTTTTGCCTATTCGTGAATATATATCTCTGTGTTCTATGTGAATCCCAGACAGTCATTCCTCAATGTGACAGGTATCTTACTACATTTGGTCCCAGTATAGCCATTTTGGCCACCCACACTTTTGGATGCCCTATCTTAAATAATAAGGTTAAGGATGCTTTCAGTCCATTGACAAAGCTCCAGTGCCAGGTGGTCATGGTGTAATGAAATGCCAGGCAAATGACTGACAGCTCCTCTTTTGGAAGGCTCTGCAGCGGCAGGATTTTTGTCCAGGCGAAATGGCCAGCAAGAGAATATTGCATATGGGGAACTATTTTGTCATGTCTTCATGGGTAAGAATGGATAAATCTATCAATTTTGGGTTTTCTCCATTTATCATTTTTCCAATCTTAGGTTCATCTCTTCACAATTCCATATTAGTTTGTGATTTATTCATTTTTGAAAGTCCTCAAAAACCATTTTTTTTGCATTTTTGTGTGCATTTTTGTGGGTAGTGTGGTGTAGTGGTTTAGTGGTTAAGTGCTGTGTAGTGGTTAAGGTGTTGGACTATGACCTGGGAGACCATACAGCCATGAAGCTCACTGGGTGACCTTGGGCCAGTCACTGCCTCTCAGCCTCATGAAAACCCTATTCATAGGGTCGCTATAAGTCGGAATCAACTTAAAGGCAGTCCATTTCATTTTTTTAAACCTTAACATACACATTTTGCCAACAATTTCCCCTAATTTAATGCAATTTTATATGTTATTTTCAGTGATACATGTCTTATTGTGCACACTTTACCAGACTATATGCATTTTGTACACATTATTTGATTGGAGAACTGTGTGTCAGTTGCTGGAAATCACAATTAGGCAGAGAGCTATTGTGCTCAGTCCTGCTTGCAGGCTTACTATAGACATATGGATGGCCACTGTGACAGAACAATGATGGACTAGATGCACCTTTGGCCTGATCCAGCAGAGCTCATCTTACGTTCTTTTAAAAACACATAATATAACAGAGCTTGGAATATTACTTCGAAAAAGTAATAAATTACAGTTATAATTACATGGCCCCAAAAGTAGTAATTACTGTTACAATTACAATTGCTCTGAAAGTAACTGATTACTTTACTTTTTCTCAAAAGTAATCACTACAGTTACATTTCAGTTACAGTTTTAAAAAAATGCCTACAAGGTGCTGGCCTTGGCTGCTGTACATCTAAGTAGCCTAAAACAACATTAAAAATAAACACAAACTCAGAGGTAGTAGAATAATTTTTAGTAAAATAATTTTTTTATCCATAAGTTAGCAATGGTGGTCTCTCCGCTGGTAAGGGAGATGGGAAGAGGCGGGAAGAGAGGCAGAGGCCACTATCCAGATCTTTGCACATCAAACCAAGTGCACTCCCCCACCCCAACCAGCCAGCATAATCTCTCTCACTTAAGCACCTCCCAGACCCTGCTCTGCCACTAACTAAGGGACACTCACTCAAGCAAACATTTTCCCCTGAGGTGCAAAAAAGTTAAAATACTGCAAATCAGAGCTTGGAAAAGTTACTTTTTTGAACTACAACCCCCATCAGCCCCAGCCACCATGGCCACTGGATTGGGCTGATGGGAGTTGTAGTTCAAAAAAGTAACTTTTCCAAGCTCTGCTGCAAATGCAGCACAGTAGCCAGAGAGGGTGATGGAGGCCACTTTGTGTGCCAAGTGCAAACACACATACACACATTGTCATATTCCACCTCCACAGTTCTTTATCTCCATTCTGCTGCTGCCTCCTTCTCCTCCTTTATCCATATTCTTGCCCTCCAGCTCCTTTTCCCCTCCACTCCATTTTTTAAACAATTGTTTTCTCCACTTCACTCCGTCTCACTCTCCACCTCCTCCCTTGTCGCCTCCTACCCACCCACAGACCATGATGATAATGAAAGTTAATCAGGAAAACACAAAAGCAGGACTACAGCTGAATGTCAAGAAGACTGAAATAATGACAACAAAAGATTTATGTAACTTTAAAGTTTACAATGAGGACACTGAACTTGTCATGGATTATCAATACCTCGGCACAGTCATTAACCAAAATGGAGACAATAGTCAAGAAATTAAAAGAAGGCTAGGACTGGAGAGGGCAGCTATGGTAGAACTAGAAAAGATCCTCAGATGCAAAGAAAGATGCACTGAACACTAAAGTCAGGATCATTCAGACCATGGCATTCCCAATCTCTATGTATGGTTGTGAAAGTTGGACAGTGAAAAAAGTGGATAAGAGAAAAATCAACTCATTTGTAATGTGGTGTTTGAGGAGAGTTTTGTGCATACCACGGACTGTGAAAAAGACCAATAATTGGGTGTTAGAACAAATTAAACCAGAACTATCATTAGAAGCTAAAATGATGAAACTGAAGTTATTATACTTTGAACACATAATGAGAAGACATGATTCACTAGAAAACATAATAATGCTGGGGAAAACAGAAGGGAGTAGAAAAAGAAGAAGGCCAAACAAGAGATGGATTGATTCCATCAAAGAAGCCACAGACATGAATTTACAAGATCTGAACAGGGTAGTTTATAACAGACGTTATTGGAGGTCACTGATTCATAGGGTCACCATAAGTCATAATCAACTTGAAGGCACATAACAACAAGAACATATGTGCTGTCATTCATGGATAGGCACTCCTTCCTATCCTAATCCATTCTATTCTGTCTCATAGTTTGAGAGCTTTCAAAAGCAAAATGCCACATTAAAATTCAAAAATAAAAACTATCAAATACAGATTTTAAATGGGAATCAGAGATATATTTGTTCAGTTTGTATTTTAAACCAAACATACCTAATCTGCACTTCTTGAATCAATAAGCAAACAGAAACACAACTGTTCTTCAAAAATTAACATTTCTCTAAATTTTGTGATGCGGTTCTCCAACCAAAAAGTGTGCACAAAAGTGCATAGATTAGCAAAGATAATGAGCAAAACTACATTTTATTAAAAGAAAATTATTGTAAAAATGTGTATATTAGGAGAAAGCTGCACAAAAATGTATATGAATTCACAAATTAATGTGGAAATGGAGTGGACTGAAGGCTGGAAACTGAGAAACTGAGAGAAGCTGAAACAGATTCATTCTTCCCTAGGTACAAGTGCAGCCTTTCCATTTCAAAAGCACACGCGCACACACACAAAGGTAACAGCTACTTCAAGTGGCTAAAAGCCTAGTGGCTGTTTGTGTGGGCATTCCAAATGTGGCCACAAGTGCCCCTGAGAGTGATGATATGCCATCCTCCCAGGAACTGATATGCCATCTTTTTGAGAGACGCAGCCCCTCTTTTCTCTAGAAATAAAGCCCTGCTTGAATGATCATCATTTTTTAAGGAGTAAACATTTTGGTATTCAATGCTGAAAAAAGCATCCTTATAAGCATGGCACAGTTTTTTTTAAAAGGGGTTAAATCTGATAGAAAAAGTAAATACCGTTCTGCCCGACATTGATGGTACATCCTTAAATGCTTATATTTTCAAAGGCTGGCAAACATCTACAGTGAATTTATGAACCTATGTTATGTTATGAAGTTATGTTACTTCTTGAGGGGGTGATAGCTGGTAATGTACTGGGGTTCTTAAAAAGAACTCATAAGAATCAAGTACATTAGAAGTGTGAAAAAGGTAAAGGTGTCCCCGCACTTGTAGTGCGAGTCATTTCCGACTCTTAGGGTGACATCTTGCAACGTTTACTAGGCAGACCATATATATGGGGTGGGATTGCCAGTTCCGTCCCCAGCTTTTCTTTACCCCCCAGCATATGCCGGGTACTCATTTTACCAACCACGGATGGATGGAAGGCTGAGTGGACCTCGACCCCTTTTACCGGAGATTCGACTTCCTCCTTTTGTTGGAATCAACTCCGGCCGTGAGCAGAGCTTTGGCTGCATTACCGCCGCTTATCATAAATGCAAAAGTAGTTGTGCTGTTTGGTCCATAAGAAAGAAATGGCAAAATCCACAGCTGGGCAATACCTTCATTAGAAATATTAGTGGCTATTGGCCAAAAAATGCACCATTATTAGCCAAATATGATTAAAATATGTTGGCTGAACCATGCCCCACAGATGAATTTCAAAGGTCATTAAAGGTCCTTCTTCAGAACATTGTAATTTATCAACTTACCTTAATATGGGGAGGGGTAGCGGCAGCGGCAGGTGTGAGGGGGAGGTGGCGACAGGCATGGGGGGGAGGTGACAGGGGGAGGGGGGAGGCAGCAGCAGGTGCGAGAGAGGTGGCAGCAGGCGCGAGGGAGGAGGTGGTGACAGTCGCAAGGGGGGAGGCAACAGGTGCTGGGGGAGGCAACAGTCATGATGGGGGAGGCGGTGCCAGGCGCAAGGGGGGAGGCGGTGGCAGGCGCAAGGGGGGAGGTGGCAGGCGCAAGGGGGGAGGTGGCAGGCGCAAGGGGGGAGGTGGCAGGCACAAGGGGGGAGGTGGCAGGCACAAGGGGGGAGGTGGCAGGACGAGCAGGGGAGCACACACACACACACACCATCGTCACTCACCTCAGCTCTTCACCTCCATTCTACTTCTGCCTTCTCCTTCTTCATCCTTGCCCTCCAGCGCAGTCTGGCTCTCCAGTTCCTCCCTTGTGCCTCCTAACACAGAGCACAAAGGAAGAGTGACGCTACACAGAAGCCCAGTGTGATGCACATGTCTTTTGTCTACCAATCACAGGAGCAGAATACTTCCCCTGCTCCCCCTCAAGTAACATCCTAAAGTAACACCAGAAACATTACTGTTGCTGCTGAAAAGGAGGGAAATTACTAGTTCTGTTACTAGCAAAATGTAATGAAGTTACCCACTCGTTACTTTAAAAAGTAATGAATTACAAGTAACTTGTTATTTGTAATGAGTTACTTCCAAGCTCTGTAATATACACATATGTTTATAAGTGTTGGTCTACAACCTGGGAGACCAGGATTCAAATCCCCACATAGCCATAAAGCTCACTGGGTGACCTTTGGCCAGTCACTGCCTCTCAGCAGAAGGCAATGGTTAACCCCCTCTGAATACCGCTTACCCTAAAAACCCTATTTATAGGGTTGCCATAAGTTGGAATCGACTTGGGCAGTCCATTTTCATTTTTTTCAACATACACATAATATAATAACTAGACCAGGAACTCCTATCTTTACTACATTTTGTAGTAAATACTACATTTTGTTTTCCTTTTTAACACTCTCAGCCACAGACTCAGAAAGCATACAATGGTCTGCTTTTTGTGAACCAGTCATATACTCCAACTTTGTGTTGCAGGGCTCTGCTTTCCCAAATCAGCCTCCCAAAGATGACATGCTTCTTATCTCTAAAGTTATTGGCTTCTTTAATTCCCTATTATTTTCTTCTTCTTCTCAACCTTACAGCCTCACTGAGCTGGTATTTTCATTTTCTCTTTCACTTTGTATTGTGTTTCTTTCTCTGAAACACAGACTGTAACTATTAGTATAATGATGTAACAGCCATTGAACCTATGCAGCTGCCCTCAATGGCTTTTGATCTTCTTGCTCCAGTATTTTAATGCTGTTGTAAAATTGGATTGGGTGTTGCCTATATATGCATCAGTTTGTGCTGAAAGAAAGATTTAAAATACTCTTTTTGTCTCTATACAGTTCTTTGTTAGATCTGGATTCTTTTCTTGAAAATCAAAAGGTTTTTAAAAGAAAAAAAAGCGAGCCATTTTAGAGAAAATAGAGTAGCACACAAAGGAATTAAAGGGATGAAATTATTTATCTACCCAATTGTTGACTAAGGGTGGATTTGCACAACTGACCCTTCCATACAAAGAGGCATTTTATCTATATGCCACTTTAATAATAATTCCCATGTCCCATGTCTTTTATAGTTGTATAAGCAGAAACATGAAGATGATGCTTTCACCCATCATTGATTCTCTACTAGAAAAACTTCACCTCATTGTTCCTGCCTGGGATGCAGTTATTAAAGTCATGGGAGCCCTACAAGATATATTAGTCCTCCTGCCTGGATTACTGTAATACTCACTACATGGGGCTGTCCTGGGAGACAGTCTGAAGGCTGCAGTGGTGCAGAATGCTAGACTGGTAAGTGGAACAGCCCAACAGAACTGTGTCACCAGTCCTGAAAGCACTGCACAGGCTGCCAGCATGCTACTGGGCCCAATTAAAAATGTTAGTACTAGCATACAAAGTCTTAAATGTTTTGGGACCCAAGTATCAAAAGAGTGGCTCCCCTTGGTGGTGGTGGTATATTACTGCTGCTGGGGGCTTCCCAGTTGGCATTGACCAGGACAGAGCCTTCTCAGCAGTTTCCCCATTTGTGGAATATCCTTCCTAGTGAGGTGCCGCTGCCTCTTTCATTATTAGCTGCGAGCATATGTGACTGTTTTACATGCATTTAGATGTTCATGTTTTTAGATGTTTTTATTTTTAAAAAAGTTTAAAATGTGTTTTTGTTTCATTTTTAATTGTATTGCTTTACTGCTTTGGTGTTTGCCACACTGGGCTCCTTTGGGAAGGAGAGCTGGATAGAAATGGAATAATTAATATGTCTGCAGTAGCATGCCACTGGGGAAAAAAGCCAACGGGAAGTAAGGCATATGTTTATGGAAACCAAATTCATCAACCGCTTATTGTCTAGACCATCAATTCCCAATGTGGGCAGTAGCGCCCCCCTGGGGGGCGTTACAGCCTTTCAGGGGGTTGTTGGTGTGACTACAAACTTTAGGGGGGCGTTTGGGTTCATTAGGGGGTCGTTGACATTTGGCGGTCTGATGCGACAGTTGAAGCATTTAAGTTTATTTAATACACAAATCATTAATTTCTAAACTGTTTTGTCCCCAGTTAGAATGTATTTAATAGTCTCAATTCATGGAAATAACACTATAAATAGTGTGTGCTCTTTAGTAAAAAAATTCTCAATAGCGGCCAGTGTCATATCAAGGAATGGGGATATTAGCCATGCCCCAGCATTAGGTAATGTTCTGATGCTGTCTTGAGGGATGTTAGAACCAATCACGAGACAGTGTTTGATAAGCTGGGTGTATTGGTGGAGGGCACATTCTTCCAATGGATGAGTGTCGTGTGCAAACTGGTGACACAGACTGTCAGTTATTCTCTGGTTTTCTTCAGGAATGGGACACACTCGCTACCTGTTGTTTCTGTGATGTTTACATGAACTTGTTTAACGAAACAGTGCCGGTAAACTGAATGAGTTTGTTGTTAAGTAACACAGTGTATTCTATTGGTTCATACTGTGTGGACTTAATTAGTTAGGATTTAGTGCAGTGAATCACATACTAGTGAAGAATTGAAACCATTTGGATATTGTTAGTTGTGGTGACTTAAGACTATTACTATCCAAGTGTACTCCAGACATTGTGAAGTTAGCCAAAACTCATCAAGCTCAAGGATCACACTAGTATTTTATAATAAATCTCATTTCATTTACTTTTCTATAACTATGTATGTATATTAATAAATCATACTAAGAATTCAATGTGTAATCTAAGTGCAATAAAAAGGCATGATAAAAACAATCAGTAATAATAATTGAAAATACCTTTTATGCATTACTCATATTTTAAGGGAAGAATAGGAAGCATTGACATATACTTAATCTGAGGGGGGCGTTGGGCACAAAAAGATTTTGCAAAGGGGCGTTGGGTCGAAAAAGGTTGGGTAACACTGGCCTAGACTGAGCAGGAGCAGGAAGCCCCTGGCCTGCAGGCTGGAAGAGGCCAGCAGCCTGGTTTCATCGGATCCTCTCAAGGCCATAATAAGGTGGTTGGAGGCCCTGGTGCAGTTCCAAATTTTTTATCATTCTGACATCTCTTTGTATGCATTTGGCTCTCTTTTTTTCCTGGGGATTAGGGTTACTGATATTGTTGTTCTGTGCATAATTTAAAATAATACAGATATATACTGACCCTCACCCTGAACCTTCCTTCCTTTTTACAATAATTTTTATTCAAATTTTCATAAAACAAACAAAACAAAATCATAAAACATTCAAAGACAAAAAACAAAACAAAACAAAAATGATTAAACAAAAAAATAAAATGTTGACTTCCCATTTGTCGCAGATCAGTTATAGGTCTACAATAAATAACAATCCTGTCTCTTAAATTATATTATAAAATCACTTTCCTCCAGTAGTTATCTTAATTAATCATCAAATCTCATAAACATTACTTTATTCTTTCCACAAAAAGTCAAAGAGAGGTTTCAATTCTTTAAGAAATATATCTATCAATTTTTCTCCAGATAAACATGTCGATTAATCCATCTCGTTAATAATAATAATAATCTTATTGTCATAACCATAGTCCAAATAAACATATCGATTAATCCATCTCATCAAAATCTGTTAGGTCCAATAATTTCAATAGCCATTATTCCATTATCCCTATTAATTCCATCTTCCATCTTCAATAGTCCTGTTAAGTCCAGTAATTTCAGTTTCCAATCTTCCATTATCAGTATTCCATAATAATCTTGCTGTCATAGCCATAGTCATATAATAAGAGTCTGATGGGAATTTCCTCTATCCCAAATATTTTCTTGCCATCGATTCTGAATAAGTTGCTGAAATATTGTTGTAAAGTCATATTTCTGTTCTTCTTTTTTACAAAATGCACTGGCTCATCTCTTGAGAGTTTTTCCATTGTCACATGGCTGCAGTTAATTCCATAGATTTTTCTCTATATCAAGCTCCATTACGTCATTCCAGTCCAGAAAATTATCCAAGCCATTGATAACTTTATCTCTAATATCTTCATTAATTTCTTCAGAGATAACGTTAAATTCCAAACAGTAGATTTTATTTCTAATATCCATAAACTCCAGATCTTTTTCCAATTCCACATTTGTTCCAATCTCCAGGGCTTGTATCTTCCCTTTATTTTTTCTTTTCTCATCTCTGATCTCATTCTCCTCTCTCACAGGATCCCCTATTTCTTTAAGCTCCTGCGTCATTTTGCTCAGTTCAATTTTCAGCTCCTTACTGCCTTGTCGCAGGGTTTGTTTCGTTATCTCAATCTCATCCATTATTTTCTGAAACATAATTACTTCCAGATTCTCAGCCACTTTCTTGATTGCCATTTTTAAATCCACGAAAACAAAACAAAACAAAAATAAAGAAGAACCACTTCTTATTTCAGCAACAATTGGGTTAATATTCCAGGCTTGATGACATCACAGTATAAACAGAGCAGCCTGCCTTATCTCTCTATGTTCAAGAATACAAAACAAATTTAGTTCCCAGCATCAAAACAGTTAGTGGTGTCGTGAAGAAGCAGATTCGTCAAAATAAAATAGACCAAAAAGAGAATAGTCCCAGACAATATAATGTTCCAAAGTTCATATTTTTTATTTTTTTCTCCTCGGAATAGAAATCCCTCTTCTGTTTATATCTTTAGAATGCACTTCCAGGACAGCTTTTTGCAATAGAAGCAGAGATAAGCTGTTAATTTCGTGAATAACAGAGAAGAGTTATAGCTCACCCAGAAGTTCTTTAAAGCTGATTCATTTGACAAATCTCTTTTTGCTGCAACAATTTAAACCAAGTAAAAAAAAAAAGATAGAAAGAAGGGTGCTTGCCTGTTAGTCCGTTTTCTCTTTGAAGAAAAGATAAACGTGTCGCATTAATCAGATAGAGCTTGTTCGGAAGTCCGTCCGGCATTGCTGGCTGGACCTTTTCTCATAAATTAATGAAATCCAGTCCTCCCAACAAAAACAGGCTTTTGAGGTTGATCTCTACGTTTCTCCCTGCCCGGGAGAAATTTCATCAGTCAAAAAAAAAATGTTCTGACTGATTTATATCTGAAAAAGCTTCTTCTGAGGCGGGAGCCCGTCTCAAAAGCAGGCACAAGCGAAGTCACCCTTCCCGGAAGTCACCCTGAACCTTCCTTCCTGTTCCTCACAAGAAAGCCAAGGCTACAGTTCTGTACCTACTTGCCTGCAAATAAGCCTCATTAAATACACAGAGAAATTTCAAAGTAGACATGTATATCATTGCATTGTAAGTTTTCTATGTAGTGAATTCTGAATGAATACCTGGACTTCAGCTCCTGTATAGCAGGAGACAGGCCTAAGATGCTTTGCAAAGTTTTCATATATTGCATTTTCCTATGTGTGTGTGGATTCTTTAACATCTGCCTATACTTACTGTTTAGGAGTATTTGCAGACAATAACTTCTAGAGAGTACGTCATCTCAGATGAACCCACCACAGGAAAGATGCATCCTGGTTGCTAAGAAGAAAGGAGGGGCAAAGGGAAATGAGGGGGAATCTTGTAGATATTTACAACTACAGAGACTCCAAAGACTAGAAAATGAGACAGAGGCAGGAAAGAAAAATGCATAAAAGTGGAGGAGAAAATAACAGCTCTTTAGGTCCCTGGGGTTCCTATAGCCAAGCATCCATACTACTCACTCATCAATCGCAGCACTCATAGGCAAAAACAACTGAAAAACAGAAACAACCAGACAGGGTGTTCTCACAGAAATTTCTTAGGTTTCCTGCACATTTTGCTTTATAACTTTCCTTCTAGGAGCACTAGAGACTTATTAAAAAACAAACAAACCACAGGGCCCCCTTTGCAGGCATGGGCTCTGGTACAATTGCTCCAACTGGACCATTATAATCCAGTCATGGTTCTTCTGGGTCTCCTCCTAAGCATCTGTTCTTCACAGGGAAAGGGGCTTTGATGATGTCAAAAGTATGCAACTGTAGCTCCTTTCTCTGCAAGAAAATCAAAGCAGAGGGGAGAAAGCTTCAGCAGACTTGTGTTGCTTGCATGCATGAACGCCTTGGGGGAGTTTCCAGTAGGTAGAGCAGGTAACCCTGCTGAAGCTCTTATTACGCTGTGGAACAATGAGATGTGGTGGGCTCTTAACACAGTTGCCCCTGAGCACCCTCTCCAGCATGGTGGAGCCTGGTTTGCACCTTGGTACACCAGTGAACTAAGAGCAATGAAATATTCTGGATGATGGCTAGAGTGCAAGTGGCAAAATATTTGCTGTGAGGCTGATTGCGCACAAGTAAACATCATAACCATGCCTACTATGTAGCAGTGAGGGCAGCAAAGAAGGCCCACTTCTCTGCCTCCATAGCATCAAGTAGCTGTTCAGTGGAGCTTTTTTGTATTGCCAGGGTCTGTTAACATCAACTCCAGAAATTGTGTTCTAGACCCTTCGGAAGCCCACTGTGAATTGTTTGCAAGACTCTTTGACAGTAAAGTTGTTCACCTCCATAGCAATCTTGATGCTCCATCTACATCTAATGCAGTCCCCAGTGAAGTGTCCAGTGCAACTTGTGCTGCAACTTCTTGGGATCAGTTTCAGTTGATGTGGCCTGATGACGTGGACAAGGTGCTTGCAACAATATGGTCAGCAACATGTCCTCTCAACCCTTGTCCTTCTTGGCTTATTAAAGCTTTCCAAGAGGATAAGACTGAGTGGATCCGGGGTGTGATCAACACGTCTTTGAGGAAGGGAGTGGTCCCAGCCACTCTGAAAGAGACAGTGATCTGGCCACTCCTGAAAAAGCCTACCCTGGACCAATTGATTAGTGATAACTACTGCCTGGTTGCAAATATCCCCTTTTAAGGGAAGGTGATTAAGTGGGTTGTAGTGCAGCAATTGCAAGTACTCTTGGATGAAACAGATTATCTTGACCCATCCCAGTCTGGGTTCAGGTCTTGTTATGGGACTGAATCAGCCTTGGTCACACTGATGGATGACCTTTATCATGAAAAAGTCAGGTGGAGTGTGACCATGTTATTCTTACTTGATGTCTTGGCAGCTTTTGATACCATTGATCATGGTATCCTTCTGAGCCAAATTGGTGAGATGGGTATTTGCAGCACTGTTTTAAAATAGTTCTGATCCTACCTCCAGGGTCATTTTCAGAGAATAGCATTGGGTGATTGTCTTTCAGCCCCCTGGCAGTTGTACTGTGGGGTGCCACAGGGTATCATCTTGCCCCCAAGGCTGTATTACATCTATATGAAACCCTTGGGAGCAGTCATCAGGAGATTTGGGGTGAGATGTCAGCAGTACACTGATGATACCAAACTTTATTTCTCTGTAACACCTGAATCAGGAGAGACCGTGCAAGCCCTGGACCAGTGCCTGGACTCAGTGGTGGGCTGGCTGAGGGCCAATAAACTGAATCTGAATCCTAGAAAGATGGAGGTTGGTGGTTCCCAAGTTCGGATAATTGGTCAATTGCCTGCTTTGGATGGGGTCATATTCCTTCTGAAACAGCAGGCTTGTAGTCTTGGGGTGCTTCTGGATCCATTATTGTTGCTAGAGGCCCAGGTGACCTCCGTGGCTAGGAGTGCCTTTTACCAACTTTGGCTTTAGTGTTTTTGTTTGCCACCCTGGTCTCTTGGAGGAAGGGCAGGATATAAATAAATTATTAAATAAATAAATCAACAAACTGCACACATGCAGTTACTGGGATACAATTGCCTTTTAAAGTTTGAGGCTTTAAATAGCTGTAGAGCAGAACTTGCAGTTCTGCTGTACATTGATTTTATCTATATTCTTATGATGAGATTAGTGAGTTGTTGTTTTGCATTTTTATGCTTAAAAGCTTTAAATGCCTGGTGCGCATGTAGCCCAGGCACAAGCGTACCCTCCTATTCAGGCTGGCCATTGGATCCGAGGAAGGAATATAAAGGGCTTCCTGTTCTGGTTGAGCCTTGCTTAAGCAACATGGCCTTCCTAAATCCTTGGTTATTCTTTGGTTGTGTCTTCTGACTCATCTCATGCCAAAGCTTCAACCATGGTCTTTTAATAGTTTCCCTCAATGTGCTGTTCTCCAGGACATTCATTTTACTTTTCTGGTAGAAGGATGCTTTATTTAATTTAGCTAAAAGAAATTTTAAAAAACCCAAAGCAAAATAAAATTAAACTAAATTAAATTGTATCACTTCACTCTTCTACTTAAATATGGGAAATTGTTTGGAATGGGGCTTCTTGACATTCACTAATGGACTTTACAATGAATTATAGCATTCTGCCAAAAGGGCAGAACACTAAGAAAATGCAAGGGGAAAAAAAACAGATTTCAAAAGCAAAAGAAAGGACTACTCATCCCAGCTTCATTTAAAGACATTGGATTTTTTTTCCTGTGGATGCTGGGATTTTGATTATTGTCAATGTATGTGCATGTGTAATAGATTCAAGTCAAGCAAAATGCAGTTTCATTTGTAGAAGGGGAGGAAAATGTTAAATGGAAAGCCCATTACCTTGCAGGTGGGAAACAGAGGAGAAACAAAATCAGGACTGCTAAACCTGGGACAATATGCATAGCGCAAAATACCATTTTTCTGTATAAATGTTTCCTTAAAGTGGCACTATAAAGACTCTAAGATGGAAAGTATTGCAATACAGTTGTATGGGCTCAGTGGACACAATGGTAGCCTTGGACTCAAAATACTAACAAAGCCATTTTTTAACTTTGCTTTTTGATTTCAGACTACTTCCCACCTTTTGTCCTCCTCTATCTGTTATCATGAAAAGCAAGCTCATACCACAATTTATTGAAATGTTGAAGTCAATATAAATTAACTTTGTCAGTGATTGTTAGCACATTTATTGGCTTTGGAAATACAAGTCCAATTTATAAATCTTTATTTCTTTAAATTGAGCCAGGATCTGCTGTGTCATCATCTGGAAGAAACCATTTGCAAGATCAAGTCAGCACACACAGATCCAGAGTATATCTACTCATGTTGACTTCTGTAGTTTATCATGTGCCTCGGGAAGAGATTTTATCATCAAGAGGGGAGACCTGAGGGGGCCCCAATTGCCGTAGTGACGGGTAGAGGGAGGTATGGTGATATGAGAGGGACGTGCCAGGTAAGGAGAACGCAGCCCAGACATGTAGTGACTGTGCCGCGTTCTGGTTCTTCTCATACCCGCAGGGTTGTTGGTTGTCCTATCAGCCAACTCTCAGATCTCCAGTTGCTGCTTTTTAATGCCAGATCGGTACATAATAAAACCTCCCTCGTCCATGATTTGATTGTGGACGAGGTGGCCGATCTGGCATGTATAACCGAGACCTGGGTGGGCGAACAGGGAGGAGTTAGTCTGTCCCAGCTCTGCCCACCGGGGTATCTGGTTCAGCATCATGGTAGATCTGAGGGTCGGGGAGGGGGGGTCGCTGTGGTCTATAAGAGTTCCATCTCACTCACCAAGCACCATGTCCATACAATCACTGGTCTGGAGTGTTTGCACCTTGTGCTGGGCCAGAGGGACAGACTGGGGATCATTTTGGTGTACCGCCCACCTTGCTGCCCAATGGCTTCCCTAACTGAGCTGACGGAAGTGGTCTCAGAGATACTGTTGAGATCCCCCAGACTATTAGTACTGGGAGATCTCAACATTCATGCTGAGGCTACTTTGTCTGGGGCAGCTCAGGACTTCATGGCCGCCATGACAACCATGGGGCTGTCTCAATATGTTAGTGGCCCAACACATACATCGGGGCATACTCTTGACCTGGTCTTTGCTACTGGACATGGGGATAGTGATCTGGATGTGGGGAGTTTTACATCTCTCCCGTTGTCATGGACAGATCATTGCTTGCTGAAGTTTAGACTTTCAGTAGCCTTTTCCCTCTGCAAGGGTGGGGGACCTATTAAATTGGTCCGCCCCCGGAGACTAATGAATTCTGAAGGTTTTCAAAAGGCTCTGGGGTTTTTTCCGGCTGATAAGACTGGCGCTCCTGTCGAAGCCCTGGTCGATCTGTGGAATACAGAGATGACCCGGGCTGTTGACACGATCGCTCCTGCGCGCCCTCTCCTATGTAGAGCTCATACAGCTCCTTGGTATACTCCGGAGCTGAGAGCGATGAAACAAGACAGGAGGCGGCAAAAAAACAACATTTCGCCGCCACTATTCAGTCATCTCTCTCACGCCCACGGGAGCTTTTTAAAGTGGTTCGTGGCCTACTTCATCCAGGCCTACAAGATACGGCAGATACATCGGTAGCTCGATGTAATAAATTTGCTGAACACTTCCAGCATAAGATCTCATGCATTCGCCGGGACTTAGACTCCTATTTAATAGCAGTTAATCCTACTGAGGTGTCCAGAGCACAGTCTTGTCATGTTTTGTTGGATGAGTTTCAGTTGGTTCAGCTCGAGGACGTGGACAAGGTGCTTGGACAGGTTCGTGCGACCACTTCGGTACTGGATCCTTGCCCCTCTTGGCTAATTAAAACTAGCAAGGAAGGAACAGTTGGCTGGGCCAAGGAAGTGATTAATGCCTCTTTACGAGAGGGAGTGGTCCCTGGCTGTCTGAAAGAGGCGGCAGTGAGACCACTCCTGAAAAAACCTTCCTTGGACCCAGAGGATGTCAGCAGCTACAGACCAGTAGCCAATGTTCCGTTCCTGGGCAAGATCCTGGAAAGTGTGGTTGCTGACCAGCTCCAGGCGCTATTGGATGAAACCGATTATCTAGATCCATTTCAATCGGGGTTCAGGCCTGGTTTTGGCACTGAGACTGCCTTGGTCGCCCTGTTTGATGACCTATGTCGGGAGAGAGACAGAGGGAGTGTAACTCTGTTGATTCTCCTTGACCTCTCAGCGGCTTTTGATACCATTGACCATGGTATCCTTCTGGAGAGGCTTGCGGAATTGGGAGTTGGAGGCACTGCTTGGCAGTGGTTCCGCTCCTACTTAGCGGGTCGTCTCCAGAAGATAGTGCTTGGGGAACATTGCTCGACACCGTGGGTTCTCCAATGTGGGGTCCCGCAGGGTTCGGTTCTGTCTCCCATGCTTTTTAACATTTATATGAAGCCGCTGGGGGCGGTCATCAGGAGTTTTGGAGTGCGTTGTCATCAGTATGCTGATGACACGCAGCTCTACTTCTCCTTTACATCTTCTTCAGGTGAGGCAGTCGACGTGCTGAACCGTTGCCTGGCTGCGACAATGGACTGGATGAGAACTAACAAACTGAGACTCAATCCTGACAAGACTGAGATGCTGTTGGTGGATGGTTTCTCTGATCGGATGGTGGATATATACCCTGTCCTGGATGGGGTTACACTTCCCCTAAAGGAACAGGTGCGTAGTCTGGGAGTCATCTTAGACTCTTCCCTCACATTTGAGGCTCATGTAGCCTCGGTGGCCCGGAATGCATTCTACCAACTTCGGTTGGTAGCCCAGCTACGTCCCTATCTGAGTAAGGAGGACCTCTCATCAGTGGTACATGCTATGGTAACCTCGCGTCTGGACTACTGCAATGCGCTTTACGTAGGGCTACCTTTGAAGATGATTCGGAAGCTACAGCTAGTGCAAAATGCGGCAGCCAGACTGCTAACAAGAACTAAGCGGTCTGAGCATATAACACCTGTGCTAGCCCGTTTGCACTGGCTTCCAATATGCTTCCGGGCCAGATTCAAAGTGTTGGTACTTACCTATAAAGCCTTATACGGCGCGGGACCACGATATCTGTTGGAACGCCTCTCCCGATATGAACCGGCCCGTACACTACGGTCTACTACGAAGGCCCTCCTCCGGGTTCCGACTCATAGGGAAGCCCGGAGAGTGGTGACAAGATCTAGGGCCTTCTCAGTGGTGGCCCCCGAACTATGGAATGGTCTCCCCGAGGAGGTGCGCTTGGCGCCGACACTATGATCTTTTCGGCGCCAGGTTAAAACCTTTCTCTTCTCTGAGGCATTTTAATTCCTGTTAATTGTAAATTATTATATTTTGATTTTAGACTGTACAGTTTTGTGTACAGTTTTGTGTTATTTTTATTGTATTTTTAATGTTCACCGCCCAGAGAGCTGTTGCTAGTCGGGCGGTATATAAGCTTAATTAAATAAATAAATAAAAATATGAATTGGCCCTGAGTGTTAATGTTTATCGGGCAATGTGTATGGTGACAGCATTGTTAGCTTTTGGTTGTCATCATAAGATCTTACTGCTCTTCCAGGACTTTAGGAACTAGTTATTTTTAATGCTGCTGTTTTTATTATGGTTTTATCTAGTGTATCAGGGGAACAAGAGTCTCCTCTCAGCACCCTTCACTAACTACACTTCCCAGGATTCTTTGCAAGAAGCCATGACTGTCTAAAGTGAAATAAAGGTCTGGTGTGAATGTGGCCAGGAACATCTTTGGTTTAAATTTGGGTGGAGGCTATATGTGCCTGCTGTAAAATAAAAAGGTGGGGGAAACCCTGAAAAAGAATGCTACTGTTCACAATGTTTTCCTTTTGGAAAGGAAAGAGGCTTTCCCTCTGCCCAGTGCCCATCCATCCAATCTGCTTTCCTCCCCTTCCCCTTCCCCTCCCCGTTCCTCTCCCTTCCTCCCCTTCTCTCTCCTTTGCTGCCCTCCTCCTCCCCTCCCTGCCTCTCTCCCAAGTCAGTTTCACCTAAACATGATTGTACAGGAGTATATCCCACAGAATTCAAAAAGCATGCAAATGATCGAAACTGCCCTCCTCTCCTTCTCTGTCCTACCCCTCCCTTTTGCCCCTTCTCTTCCCCGTCCTTTGCCCCTTCCTCCCTCTCTCCATCCCCTTCCAATCCCCTATCCCTCCTTCCCTCTCCTGTTCCCTTCCCCTCCTCCTCCTCCATGGTCAATTTTACCAGTTCTAAGCATGACTGCACAGGAGTAAATCCCATTGAACTCAATAAGCATGCAAATGATCAGACCTACCTTTCTCGTCCCCCTCTCTCCTCTCCCTTCCCCCTTCTCCTTCCCCTCTCTACGTTGTTAAACTGCAAGGTTTTGTTTGCTTATTAGTGAATTTCTCTGCTTTTTAATCTGGGAGGTAAGAAATGGGATCCTGTGCAAGCTTGGTGAGACTGGATTGATCATTTGCATGCTTATTGAATTCAGTGGGATTTACTCATGCTTAGGATAGGTGGAACTGGCGACAGGGGATGGGGAGGGGAGGGGAAGAGGGGGAGGAAGGGGAGAAGGGGGAGGGGAGCAGGAAGGAGGGGGAGGGGAGGAGAAGGACAGGTTCAATCATTTGCATGTTTATTGAGTTTAGTGGGATTTACTCCCATGCAATCATGCTTAGGATAGGTAAAAACTGACCAGTGGGGGGAGGGAGGGAGGAAGAAGGAAGAGGGGAGGGGAGGAGGAAGGGAGAGGAGAGGGGAAGGAAGGGAAAGCCAGGGCTGATCATTTGCCTGCTTATTGAGTTCAATGGGATTTACTCCTATGTAATCATGGTTAGGATAGGTAAAACTGACCATGTGGGAGGAGCAGGGGGAGGGGGAGTAGATAGAAGGAGAAAGGGAAGGGAGAGGGGAGTAGAAGGAGGGGGAGGGGGAAGGAGGGGATTGGAGGAGAGGGACAAAGGAAGGGGCAGGGGAGGGCAGGTTTGATCATTTGCATGCTTATTGAGATTAATGGTATTTACTGCCATGCAATCATGCTTAAGACAGGTAAAACTGACCATGGGAAGGAGGAGGGGGAAGGAGGAGATTGGAAGGGGAGGGGAGGGGCAAGAGAGAGGGGATAGGAGGGGGAGAAGGGCGGGTGGGTTTGATCAGTTGCATACTTTTTGAGTTCAATGGGATTTATTTCTGTACAACCATGTTTGAAAATGGAAATGGACTGCCTTCAAGTTGATCGTGACTTATGGCGACCCTATGAATAGGGTTTTCATGGTAAACAGTATTCAGAGGTGATTTTCCCATTTCCTTCCTCCAAGGCTGAGAGGCTGTGAGAGACTGTGTGGGGATTCAAACCCTGGTGTCCCAGGTCATAGTCCAACACTGAACTGGGGGAGGGGCAGGGAGGGTAGGAGGGGGGAGATTGGGTGGGTGGGCACTGGGCAGATGGTAAGCCCCTTTCCTTTCCAAAAGGAAAACATTGTGTACAGTATCATTGCTTTTCAGGGTTTCTCCCACCGTTTTATTCTACAGCAGGCACATGTAGCCTCCCACCAAATTTAAACCTGAGCTGAGAGTTGCTAGGAGATGCCACATTCCCCTCACAGACCTTCAATCAGAGCACCTGACTTTTAACCCACTCTGGCCACTGGAGCTCTGTCAGGGGAATAGGAGTCTCCTCTCAGCACTTTTCACAAACTACACTTTCCAGGATTCTCTGAGGGAAGCCATGACTGTCTCACATGAAATCTAAGTCTGGTGTGGGTGTGGCCCCCTGATTAGCCAAGCCAAGCAGCTGTGAGTCTGGCTTTTAGAACACTGACAGTTGATTCTTACTGAGCATGCCCGACATTATCATCCAGTTCAATGCAAAATTTATTAAATTAATTAAAAATCAGCTTGACATTTTTTAACTTTTAAACTGCAAAAGATGAAGGTCAGAGTATGGGGCAAGGTCAGTAACAGGACTACAGGGCCTCTGTGAACATGGCTGATTTTTTAATGAATTTCAACAGATTATGAGAACTCTCAGAGAAAAAAGTCCAAAAGGATTCTCGGGTTTTTTCCTCTCTTTTTAGACTTTGAACTCTCTATTCTCTCTGACTGTTTTGTGTATCGCCATGAAAATTGACAGTGTTGTTAAGCAAGCATTTCTGAGTTCAGGACTATACGTTTTGTAAGGTTTTGTTTTGAAATGAGCTTATGGGAAGCATCAGAATGGCATGGGTGTATTTTCAATTTAACATTGCGGAATGTGAAAAACCCCCACTGGCTATAGTATACAGCCACTCTCGTGGCTGTATAATAAAAGAGCTAGGCAGAGAGTATAGCAATTCTGCTGGATTTGAAAAAATCAGTGATGGCATAAGTTTGTTCTGTACACAATAAGGATATGCAATGTTTCTCTGCATGCAGTTTCTGGGGACAAAGACAGTGTTGCTAAGGGTAGCATGTGGGATGGAACAGGCCTATTAGAGGCTTGAATGCCACACTCTTGCTTTAGTAAATATGACTGAACTCCTGCCTTCCCTCTCTTGTTTAGTGTTTCTTCTTTAGTTTTGCTTGCAGCTCAAATTACATCACTTTAGATTACAGCCTCAGCTGTGCTGTCATTGTCTGAAATAACGTTTTGCACCAAGATATGTCACCAGCTCCCTAAATACCTTGGGCAAACAAAGAAATAATGACATGCTCATTTTTCTGTTGCTTTCCGTTGTGGCTTAGTTAGCTGCTGGTTAATAATAGTTTGGAGGTGGAAGGTGGCCAGTATAAGGATTTATTGTGAGGGCACAGAACTATAAAGGTATCTTCTTCCAAGAAGAGTGTGCCTTATGTGGAGAGAACACACTTTTTCCTTCATCTCTTAGAGTGACAGAGACTAGAGTAAGGTTGGGCCCAGCTGCAAGGGCTCAATTACAGCTCATTTACAGGCAGCCATGCCTGTACTGGACCATGATTCTTAGTCACAGCAACAATCTGTCACCAATGCGACATACAATTAGCTTGATTTTCTTCCAGTTCCCAAATCAGTTACAGAAAGGGGGCATTTTTCACCTACTGTATAACACTGTGCTAAATGTGTACAGTAGGGCTGTGCACAGCTTCCCTTCCCCACCCCAGACCACCGATCTGAGGCTCCCAAGTCAGGCCAATCCAGGTAGACTTGTGGACCACCTGTGTCCCGCCCCAGATCTGCCCCCAAATCAATTCAGGGGGTAGGCAGATGTTTAATTAGGTTTAATTAGGGACTAATGTTTAATTAGCTGCTATCAACAATGGCATTTTGGGATTTTTTTAAAAAAAGGAGGAAGAAGGAGATGCTGTGTCTCCTCCCCCCCACCCCTCCCCCCCACAACCGAGAGTAGGGGAGTACAATCCTGTAGGACACTCCTTTGTAAGTGACTTCCATGTAGGGAAGGTGCACCGTATATTGCTCCACTGAACAACTGTGCAGTTGCATTCTGCACCAGCTACATCTTAAGGGAATCCCCCATAGATTGCTTTGCAGTAGTCCAAACTTGAGGTTATGAATGCATCGGTCACCATGGCCAAGTTACCTCCATCCAAGAATACTCATAGCTGGTATACCAACTGAAGCTGGAAACTCCAACCTTGGAGACCACTTCAACCTCCAGTGACTTTCATGGATCTAGGAGTACCCCTGGACCATTCACCCATTCCTTCACAGATGCCACCCCAACCAGAACAGGCAACTCATCTATTGCAGGTCCTGGGAACCTGCCTATAGGTACTTTGTCTTACCAGGCTTCATCTTAAGTTCATTTGCCCCCACCCAGCTCACCACTGCATCCAGGCACTGATCCAGAGCTTGCACAGTCACACCTGGTTCAGATGTTACAGAGAAATAAAGCTAGGTATTATCCTAGGTAATATAAATTACTCTGTGCTCCAAATTGGTTAGTTTGGTTCAGGTTGAAGAAACAGAAAGAAGGAACAATGGTGAATATATAAAGGCATCTGGGTGTTGATGCTTACTCAAACCAGCCTATCATGAGTTATCAGTTTAAGGAGCCCCCTAGGACTCTTTAGCAACAATGCTCACCAGATAGACAGATGATGGTTCATAGAGAATAAGGCTATCCATGACTACTAATCATAATGGTTATCTCCAGGATCAGAGGCAGCATGTCTCTCTATACCAGTTCCTGAGGGAGCAACAAGGGGAGTATGCTATTGTCCTCATGTCTTGCTTGTAGGCTTCCTATAGGCATCTGGTCAGTCCCTACACTAGATATGCCTTTGGTCTAATCTAGCTGGGCTCTTCCTATGTTTTTTTATGCATTTAAAATAATAGTATGTTAGGTCATCCAATGAAGTTAAATAGGTAGAAGAATCAGGACCAATAAGAGGAAGCACTTCTTGACACAACAGAGAGTTAGAAATTTGATTCCACAAGAAGATGTGATGGCCACAAATTTAGGGAGCTTTAATATAGGGTTAGACAATTCATGGAGTGTAGGGTTATCAATGTCTGCTAGTCAAAATGGCTGTATGCCACCTCCAGGATCAGAGGTAGCAGGTATCTGAATACCAGTTGTGGAGAATATGAGGGAGAGGGTGCTCTTGTTCTCAGCCCTGTTTGTGGGCTTCACAGAGGCATCTGGTGGGCCACTAGAAGAATGGAATTCTGGATTAGATATGCCTTTGGTCTGACCCAGCTGGTTTCTTCATAAATTCTTATGCCTTTAAAATGTTGGTCTTTCATACATGCGCACCAAGTGCAGGAACAAGGCTGAGAAGCACCTTAAGTGGCATGTTATTGCTTTAATGTGTGTGTGTGTGTGTGTGTGTGTGTGTGTGTGTGTGTGTGTGTGTGTGTGTGTGTGTGTGTGTGTGTAAAATCCTATGATCACCAAGTTACATTTCTTATTAGGACAGCTTATGTCTCTTTGTTCTTGTACTCATTATAATTCACACACAAACCCCTACCACTGTAGTAATAATCTCCCAGGTGTATTTTTTGAGCTGCATCAAATCACTTCCCTATTGAATCCTTTTTTTAATAGACTAAACATACAAGCCTGGTTCTTTCAACAACAGCTCCATTTCTTTCATAAGCTAAGGGAAATGAAGCATCAAGAGTTTAAATGCAGCCCTTTGGAATATGAAAAGAGCAGGGAGGTTGGTTTGCATTCTAAGAAACAATCCATCCCCACACTTACCAGGAGTATTGTTAGATGAATCCTCTGTAGTCACTGCAGTGTTGTTAGGTATGGTACAGTGCTCCTTTTGTTTTCTTGTTGCAAGAGACAGGGTTAATATATCAACATCTGCACAACTACAAAACACTTTGATGAGAAAACAAGGAGGTGAGTTTCTAAAGCAAAGCAGATTCATTAGGCTTCTTAATCCATGCATTTGTAGACAAATTGTATCCCAAATGACTTTTGCAAATCTTGCTTCCTACTCATAATACTTGCTAAATAATTGCTTTATTACACAATGATGCATTTCTAAATGACAGTAAAAAAAATAAGTGGGTGTTTTATTCTCTGCATGCATGGAAGCAAACACACAAAGAAAGTGGGAGGGGGGATTGTGTTCCATCCTGTTAGCACCTGCCAAGCAGGCAACAATTTTCATAATATCAAGTTCCATATTGCTGTAACATGTTTCATATTGCATTTTTTAGTTGTGATCCTTATTGTATTTTCCCACAGAGTGCAGAAATGAGGGAAAGCACACTCTGGCCCTCTGTCACTGGCCAGGGGACCAAGAGCTACTGGGAGGTTCCACCCCTGGCCTCCAAAGAAGAATATCATGCCAGCAAAGGAGCATCTGCACAGAGCTTGTATCTTCTTTCCCTGCCAGAAAAGAGCACTCAGCTCCAACTGCCAGTTGCTCTGGGACTACAGAAGTGAAAAGGACCCTCTAGGCTCTGTCATTGAGCTCGATCCATGATTGGTTTTAGAGTATTTTGGGTGGTTTTAAGGGCAGATTTGGGGTGGTTTTAAGGGTGGGTGGCCTGCCTGAGTTGCGGACTCTAGTGTTAGGGGCATGTGCATATCAGGGGGGAGTGATGGAGGGAGGGGGAGAGGCCAAGATATAATGAGGCTGGATGGCAGATGCTGGTGGGGTGCTAGCCGCAGGCCACGTCAGATAAGAGGAACTAGGGAGAGATACGTAATATCTGTCCCTTGTTCCGGGCCCTCCCAACACCGGAAGATAGCTGGGGGATGCGGGACTCCATGCTCTGACCTGCGGTTGTTGCTGTGCAATGCCAGGTCCGTTGCCCAAAAAACATCTCTCATCCATGATATGATACTGGATGAGGGCGTGGATCTAGCATGTATTACGGAAACCTGGCTGGATGAGGCCGCAGCTCCCATCCTTGAGGCCATGTGTCCAGCTGGGTTCCTATATGCGCAGCAACTGAGGGTCGGGAGATGGGGCGAGGGAGTGGCGGTCATCTATCGGGGGTCCCTGGTTCTCACCAGACCTCCTCTCCATGAGACCAAGGTTGTGGATTGCATGTACTGGAGGTTGGGCCCAAAGGGCAGCTTAGGGATTCTGCTTGTGTACCGTCCACCGCGCTGCATGACAGACTCCCTGGCCGAGGTGCTGGAGGTAGTCTTGGATATGCGGGCACAATCCCCAAATTTGCTGGTGCTAGGGGATTTCAACGTACATGCTGGGGCCGCCCTCACAGGGGCACCTCGGGATTTCATGGAAACCATGGCTTCCTGGGAACTGCGCCTTATTTCCATGGGGCCCACCCATGTAGCTGGTCATGCACTTGACCTTGTATTTGCTTCAGGAGAGGAGGGGAATGATCTGAAAATGAGGGCTACATCTCTTACCCCCTTGTCATGGTCAGATCACTATTTGGTAAGAGTAGACCTTTTGATGCCACACACCCTCCGCGGGGGCAAAAAACCCATTAGGATGGTCCGCCCCAGGCGTTTGATAGATCCAGATGGATTCCTGAATGCGCTTGGGGATTTTATGGACCCTGCAGATGGGCACTTGGTTGACTCCCTGGTGAAGGAGTGGAATGAGGCAATCACCAGGGCATTAGACCAGGTGGCTCCGAAACGCCCTCTCCCCCTGAATAGGACTCAGACAGCACCGTGGTATACTCCACGGCTGTGAATTGTGAGGTGGGAGGTGAGACGGCTAGAACACCGGTGGTGGAAATCTCGCTCCAAAGACGATAGAACACGGGTTAGAGTGGCTGCAGCGGCCTACCATATGGTGATAAGGGCAGCAAAGAAGGATTTCTATGCTGCCTCTATTGCATCTGCAGAGTGCTGCCCCAGGAGGCTGTTCCAAGTGGTCCAAAGCCTGGTCGGTCCAGTTGCTTCGGAACTGATGGGACATTCTAAAACCTCCTGTGGTGAGTTTGCAAAGCACTTTGCGGATAAAATCGATCGTCTAAAGATACAGTGAGCGAGCCAGAGTCGGCCAGTGGTTTTCCAGTGATGTGGGATTGGTTCCAGCTTCTTCCTTCTGATGAAGTGGACAAGGTGCTTGCAACCTTAAGGCCAACCACTTGCTTACTCGATCCCTGCCCATCGTGGTTCATCATGAACTGCAAGAATAGACTGGGTGAGGGGGTCGAGGCGGTGGTAAATGTGTCCTTGGAAGAGGGCGTGATGCCATCAGCTCTCAAGGAGGCAGTAATAAAACCAATTTTAAAGAAGCCCTCCTTGGATCCCCAAGATTTAAACAACTTTCGCCCAATCTCAAACTTACCATTCTTGGGCAAGGCAGTTGAGCAGGTGGTGGCGAAGCAGTTGCAAGCGCACTTGGAGGAAGCGGATTATCTGGATCCATTTCAGTCAGGCTTCAGGCCTGGATATGGGACTGAAACGGCCTTGGTCGCCTTGGTAGATGATATGAGGAGAGTGTTAGATAGGGGTGAAGGCACCTTCTTCGTCCTCCTGGCTCTCTCAGCGGCTTTTGACACCGTTGACCATGGTATCCTTTTGTACCGATTGGAGGGGTTAAGCATAGGGGGCACTGTTCTGCAGTGGTTCTGTTCCTTCTTCTCTGATAGGTACCAGAGAATGGAATTGGGGGATGAGGTTTCAGATCCTTGGCCTCTCACTTGTGGGGTGCCGCAGGGCTCCATCCTTTCCCCAATGCTATTTAACATCTATATAAAGCCACTGGGGGCTATCATCAGGAGATTTGGGCTGCAGTGTCACCAATATGCGGATGACATGCAGCTCTATTTCTCATTTAAATCTTCACCGAGGTTGGCTGTAGAAACCATGTCCAAGTGCCTGGAGTTGGTGAGTGCCTGGATGGGAAGAAATAAGCTGAAACTGAACCCTAACAAAACCGAGGTACTGTTTGTGGGAGACAAGGGAAGGTTAGGGGATTTGGACCTGGTGCTCAATGGGGTACAACCGCCCCTAAAAGACCAGGTCCACAGCCTCGGAGTCATTCTTGACTCCAAACTGTCCATGGAAGCTCAGGTTTTGGCTGTGAGCCGGGCAGCACTGTATCAACTCCATCTGATACGGAGGCTACGCCCCTACCTTCCCAATCATCTGCTCCCATCAGTGGTACATGCTCTGGTCTCCTCTCACCTTGACTACTGTAATGCGCTCTACGTGGGGTTACCCTTGAAAATGGTCTGGAAGCTGCAACTGGTTCAGAACGTGGCGGCGAGCCTGATTAAAGGCAGCCGCCGGCAAGATCACATACCTCTAGTGCTCAGAGAGTTGCACTGGCTACCAGTTGCTTGCCGGGCCCAATTCAAGGTGTTGGTTTTGACCTTTAAATCCCTGCATGGTTTTGGCCCAGTCTATCTGAAGGAGCACCACCAGCATCATCAGCTATGCCGCCTAACAAGATTGGCCTCAAAAGACTTTCTCTCTATCCCACCAGTCAAAACAGCTAGACTGGTGAGGACTAGAGAGAGGGCTTTTTCAATTGTGGCCCCCACCCTATGGAACTCCCTTCCAAATGATCTCCGCCAGGCCCCCTCTACAATGAGTTTCCACCGGGCCGTGAAGACCTGGCTCTTCAGGCAGGTTTTTGGGGTGGGTTAGATTTTATCATTATCGCTTTTAGATTTTAATGTTATTGTATTGGTGTGTCATTTTTGTGTTATTTTGTTCATTCTGTATGTCACCCAGAGTGGCTGGATGGCCAGCCAGATGGGCGACTAAGAAATCCAATAAATTAATTAAATTAATTGACCAGGGGAACAAGGGTTGCTGAGTCAGTTGCTGCACCTCTGTCCAAGCAAGACCACCAACAAGGCAAGATCACTGTGGCCCCAACTGGATATAGATGCCTGTTTATGGTGGGACCTCCAATGGCTGGCAGAACAATTGGAGATTTCATAAATGAGCAGAGTTTAGCTTAGTGCAGCTTGCTCAGTGCTCAGTGCTGCATGGGTGTAATTTTATCTGACAGAAAGTGAGCTTTTACCTTGCTTTAAATCGCTCAGACTTGGTTTCAAAATAAGAAAAGATGACTTTCTTAATAGAAATACATACTGGAGAGGAAAGGTGCCACTTCTATCTAGCTAACTAGGTTGGAGGCTACAATGACCGTGCCTGGACATTGCCCCTCCTGCTAAGGAGAGGAGACAGGGAGAGCATGGCTCCTCCTCCTCCGGTGGTCAGCAGAGAAGAAAAAACATAAGAACATAAGAAGAGCCTGCTGGATCAGGCCAGTGGCCCATCTAGTCCAGCATCCTGTTCTCACAGTGGCCAACCAGGTGCCTGGGGGAAGCCCGCAAGCAGGACCCGAGTGCAAGAACACTCTCCCCTCCTGAGGCTTCCGGAAACTGGTTTTCAGAAGCATGCTGCCTCTGACTAGGGTGGCAGAGCACAGCCATCACGGCTAGTAGCCATTGATAGCCCTGTCCTCCATGAATTTGTCTAATCTTCTTTTAAAGCCGTCCAAGCTGGTGGCCATTACTGCATCTTGTGGGAGCAAATTCCATAGTTTAACTATGCGCTGAGTAAAGGAGTACTTCCTTTTGTCTCTCCTGAATCTTCCAACATTCAGCTTCTTTGAATGTCCACGAGTTCTAGTATTATGAGAGAGGGAGAAGAACTTTTCTCTATCCACTTTCTCAATGCCATGCATAATTTTATACACTTCTATCATGTCTCCTCTGACCCGCCTTTTCTCTAAACTAAAAAGCCCCAAATGCTGCAACCTTTCCTCGTAAGGGAGTCGCTCCATCCCCTTGATCATTCTGGTTGCCCTCTTCTGAACCTTTTCCAACTCTATAATATCCTTTTTGAGATGAGGCGACCAGAACTGTACACAATATTCCAAATGCGGCCGCACCATAGATTTATATAATGGCATTATGATATCGGCTGTTTTATTTTCAATACCTTTCCTAATTATCACTAGCATGGAATTTGCCTTTTTCACAGCTGCCGCACACTGGGTCGACATTTTCATCATGCTGTCCACTACAACCCCGAGGTCTCTCTCCTGGTCGGTCACCGCCAGTTCAGACCCCATGAGCGTATATGTGAAATTAAGATTTTTTGCTCCAATATGCATAATTTTACACTTGTTTATATTGAATTGCATTTGCCATTTTTCCGCCCATTCACTCAGTTTGGAGAGGTCTTTTGGAGCTCTTCGCAATCCCTTTTTGTTTTAACAACCCTGAAAATTTAGTGTCATCAGCAAACTTGGCCACTTCACTGCTCACTCCTAATTCTAGGTCATTAATGAACAAGTTGAAAAGTACAGGTCCCAATACCGATCCTTGAGGGACTCCACTTTCTACAGGAAGGTGAGTCACAGGTGTGAATAGCTCCCCATGACATATCAGTTTATGTGGAAGGAAGACAGGCAGAAAAGATGAGCACAGGTCAGTGGCAGCGTAGCCAGCTATGAGGACTATCTCTCTATCTCTCTCTCCATTCAAAGAGGACCAAATGAGAGTTGCTCTTGTCACACTTCTAACAGTTAACAACTCAACACTTGGCAATGACATTATTAAACTTGTCACTTTCTCATCTGCCTTTCCCCTCCGCTCCTCTTCTCTTATGTGTCCAGCCATTTCAGTTTGTATGCCTTAGGGGAGGATTGTGTGGGAGACACTACAAGGACTTCTGGCTTTGCAATGAAACTTCCTCTCTTTCTCTCGCTGTGTGCCCCCTGTGCACCCCTCATTCTGTTTAGGGGTTTTCCCCAACCCTCTGAAGTAGATTTGGGGAGAACCAAGGAGAGAAGAGGGAGGGAAAGCTCCATTGCAGGAATGGAAATCATTGTACAAATGGAGCTATTTTGCTGGATACCGCTCAATATTTTGCACTGGATCCCTTAATCTCCTGGGCACCACTGTCTTCTAGCAGCAGCTAGAAGTGGTAGGAGCCCTTTTGGCTATAACTGTAGCAGCCAGGCAGTTGAACATGTTCTCCTTCATTGATGACTTTCTCTATTTATTTAATCTCACTATTCAGATGGAGAAAATAATAAACATTGTCATTGAAGGAGTACATTTGCACCATCTGTTTACAGCTGCCTGCCTGCTGCACTTACAGCCCAAAAGGCTCCTACGTGATACTAAGCATTTTATGGGGTCCAGTGTGAAAGAATTTATTTATTTATTTATTTATTTTATTACATTTTTAGACCGCCCTATAGCAATAAGCTCCCAGGGCGGTGTACAGCATAATAAAACAGGTTAAAATACAAGTGGATGTAGATACAATACACAATAAAACATAATTAAAAATTTTCAATTTTAAATTCAAATTTTAAAATTTTTAAAATGCCTGGGCGAAGAGGTAGGTCTTTACCTGGCGCCGAAAAGATAACAAAGAAGGCGCCAGGCGTATCTCATCAGGGAGGGCGTTCCATAGTTCGGGGGCCACCACTGAGAAGGCCCTAGCTCTAGTTATCATTCTCCGTGCCTCCCTATGCGTTGGGACACGGAGAAGGGCCTTCGATGTCGAGCGCAGCGACCGGGTAGGTACATAGCGGGAGAGGCGTTCCGCCAGGTATTGCGGTCCGATGCCGTTAAGGGCTTTATAGGTAAGAACCAACACTTTGAATCTGGCCCGGAAACATATTGGTAGCCAGTGCAGCTGGGCCAGGACAGGTGTTATATGATCAAATTTTTTTGTCCCAGTAAGAACTCTGGCCGCAGCATTCTGCACCAGCTGAAGTTTCCGAACCATCTTCAGAGGTAACCCTACGTAGAGTGCATTACAGTAGTCCAATCTAGAGGTTACCAGAGCATGGATAACTGTGGCAAGGTTCTCCCTATCCAGATAGGGTCATAGTTGGGCTACCAGCCGAAGCTGGTAGAACGCATTCCGTGCCACCGAGGCTACTTGAGCCTCCAGTGACAGGAGCGGATCTAATAAGACCCCCAAACTATGGACCTGCTCCTTTAGGGGGAGTGTAACCCCATCTAGGGCAGGTCGGACATCAACCATCTGGGCAGAGAGCCCCCCCACCAACAGCATCTCAGTCTTGTCAGGATTGAGTCTCAGTTTATTAGCTCTCATCCAGTCCATTATCGCGGCCAGGCAGTGGTTTAGTACATTAACAGCCTCACCTGAAGAAGATGAAAAGGAGAAGTAGAGCTGCGTATCATCAGCATATTGCTGGAAACGCACTCCAAATCTCCTAATGACCTCGCCCAGCGGCTTCATATAGATATTAAAGAGCATGGGGGACAGAACTGAACCCTGTGGGACCCCATATTGGAGTATCCAGGGACTCGAGTAATGCTCCCCAAGCACCAACTTCTGGAGACGATTCTTGAGGTAGGAGCACAGCCACCGCCAAGCAGTGGCTCCAACTCCTAAGTCCGCAAGACGTCCCAGAAGGATACCATGGTCGATGGTATCAAAAGCCGCTGAGAGATCAAGGAGAACCAACAGAGTTACACTCCCTCTGTCTTTCTCCCGACAGAGGTCATCATACAGGGAGACCAAGGCTGTTTCTGTACCAAACCCCGGCCGAAAGCCCGATTGACATGGATCCAGATAATCAGTTTCATCCAAGAGAGCCTGGAGCTGGTGAGCGACCACACGCTCTAAAACCTTGCCCAGGAACGGAACATTTGCTACCGGTCTATAGTTGTCAAGATTTTCAGGGTCCAAGGAGGGTTTCTTTAGGAGCGGTCTCACCACTGCCTGTTTCAGGCAGGGTGGTACCACTCCCTCTCATAAAGAGGCATTGATCACCTCCTTGGCCCATCCAGCTGTTCCGTTCCTGCTAGCTTTTATTAGCCATGAGGGGCAAGGATCCAGAGCAGAAGTGGTCGCCCGCACCTGTCCAAGCACCTTGTCCACGTCCTCGAGCTGAACCAACTGAAATTCATCCAATAAAACAGGACAGGACTGTGCTCCGGACACCTCATTAGGCTCAACTGCTACAATATTGGAGTCAAGGTCCCGGCGGATGTTTGTGATCTTATCTTGGAAGTGTCTCGCAAACTCATTACAGCGGGCTATTGATGGTATTATTGCGTTCTGAGGACCAGAGTGTAAAAGTCCCCGAACAACCTTATAAAGTTCCGCTGGGCGGTTAGAAGATGACTGAATGGAGGCAGCAAAGTACTGCTTCTTCGCTGCCCTCACCGCCTTCACATAGAGCTTGGTAGAGATCTTCACAAGTGCGAGACCACAGCCGTCGGGAGTTCGTCTCCATTTGCACTCAAGCCGTCTCCTTTCTTGCTTCATCACTCTTAGCTCCGGGGTAAACCACGGAGCCAATTGAGCTCTGCAGAGGAGAGGGCACACCGGGGCGATCGTGTCAACTGCCCGGGTCATTTCCGTATTCCACAGATTGACCAGGGTTTCGACAGGAGCGTCAGTTTTATCAGCCGGAAAACTCCCCAGAGCCTTCTGAAAACCTTCAGGATTCATTAGTCTCCGGGGGCGGACCATCTTAATTGGTCCTCCACCCTTGCAGAAAGAACCAGACTAATCACTTCTGCCCCCTGGAGAACTGCAACTAAAGTATGTTTTCTTCACAGATTTCATGGGGCAAGGAGTGTTTGACTCATGTATAATGTAAAATTTGCACCTTTCTTAGCAAATTTTTGCATGTTTTTTTTTCATTTCCTGAGATATTCAGACAATGCTGAAAATTTAATAGAGTGACATAACTAGTTTTGCTATACTCTTTCCTTAAAGACACAGTTATACCCTTGCTCATTGCCATTTTGGAACTGGTAAGACACAGGGATACAGCTGCAGCAATGCAAGTGAGAAATCATTTTCAGGATTGGTGAAAAGTGACTAGCTGTACCCCTGCCAGGCTTGGGGTTCTACAGAGTTTGTGCAAGAAGAGAAGTACAATCAGGCCAACAAACTATAATTCCTGAACCTTTAATCTTGGGGCAGGCCCTTTGGGCCAGTGGTTCATAGTTTAGAATCTACAGAACCAAGATTGGAACTCAGTTACCCAAACCTAACACTATTGACCATATCCCAAACCATGTTCACTTTCACTGGCATGTTAACCTATGAAATGTAAAGAGACTACTGGAAGGTGATTTCATTCTAAGATTTCCTAATGAGTTTTGTGGAGCAAACTTCACAACCTCCTTTCTATTCAGTCATCGTCTAACCCCTTTAAATTCATAAATGGCCTACAGAACGTTGCATTGATCAATGCCTACTGTAGAGATATTTTGCTGTACAATTAAGTAAAGGTTAACTAAGCTGGTTGACAGCAAAATATAGCATATATTCTCCCCAGCAAAGGGATTATTAATGGCAGAGTTGCAGGCACCTTCATGTGCCCATTTACTTGCATTTGCAAGATGGATATCAGGATCCAAGAAGCAGACATGTTCAATGTTTGCCCAAAATGCAGTTTATAGATCTGTTGTGTAACAGAATAGGTGAACAAATGAAGTACTTACTAGAATACACTCTCTGAAATTGAACAGCTGCACACGTATACTATAATTTGGCAATCCCCAACATCTTCCCGTTAGACCATCTCATTAGGGAGGCAGAGAATCCTCCCTCTTGTTTCCAAGGAGATATTTCTGCTTTGATTATGCTGAACTATAACCAGATGAAGTTTGTCCCAGAAAAAAAGAATAAAAAATAAAATTATGCTCTGTGAGTTCTGTCTGCAAACAGAGTAAATGAAAACTCAATGTGAGATACACTGCACAAGGCAGGCTGCATATTGCAATTCACTGCCATTTACCACTATTACAGGAGAATTTTGTTACACTTCTGACTTTTGCGGGCACAATTTAAAGATGGAGAAGGAAATACATGTAGATAGATAGATACCTTTCGGAAAATAAATGCAAATGGATGCCTGGCATTTTCAAGGCAACTTTTTTCTGTATACTCTGAGATCTGAAGTGTACTCATCAATGAAAGATATAGAATTACATCTAAGCAAGACATACTCTGAGTTGTTGTTGTTATATGCCTTCAAGTCAATTGCAACTTATGGCAACCCTATAAATCTTTTGGATATATTCATAGGGTTTTCATGGTAAGAGGTATTCAGAGGTGGCTTACCGTTGCCTTCCTCTAAGCCTATGGTACCTGGTGTTGCCAGGCGGTCTCCCATCCAAGTACTAACAAGGCCTGACCTTGCTTAGCTTCTAAGATCAGATGAGATTGGGCATGTTCAGGTTATTATGGCCATAGGATACTCTGAGTAGACTTACTGCAATCAATGGACTTTCTATGGATTCAAAATAATGAGGGGAAGAGGAGAAACCTGAAAGGGGAACCTGAGATAAGGGTGTTTGCAAGAGAGAAATGCTACCAGTTCCACGCGCAGGACCAGCCAGACAGGCCCAGCTTCGCAGTCTCAATGCGTGGATGAGACGATGGTGTCAGGTGGAAGGGTTTGGATTTGTTAGGCACTGGGGAACATTTTGGGACAAGCCGGGCCTGTACAAAAGGGACGGGCTCCACTTGAACCAGAATGGAACCAGACTGCTGGCACTTAAAATCAAAAAGGTAGCAGAGCAGCTTTTAAACTGACTGAGGGGGGAAACCCGACAGGAGCTGAGAAAGGTCCGGTTCGGAATAAACCTCCCCCCTCGGATAAAGACCAAAGAAATGATGAAATTTTAAAAGGGGTAGGCCTAGAAGTAGGCATTATGAGAGCAGGGGCACAGCATATAAATTCAGAAGAGCAAAATTACCACAGGCCTAACCACAAGTGCCAAAGACACTTGAAGAGAGACACTGCTTACAAGTGCCTGTACGCTAATGCTAGGAGCCTGCGAACCAAGATGGGAGAACTGGAGTGCTTGGTCTTAGAGGAGAGCATTGATATAGTGAGCATAACGGAGACCTGGTGGAATGGAGAAAACCAGTGGGATACGGTTATCCCTGGATATAAACTATATCGGAAGGACAGGGAAGGACGTATTGGTGGCGGAGTCGCTCTATACGTGAAAGAAGGCATTGAATCCAGCAAGCTCGAAACCCCAAAAGAGGCAGACTCCTCCACAGAATCGTTGTGGGTGGTGATACCGTGCCCCAGGAGGGACTTAATACTGGGAACGATCTATCGTCCCCCTGATCAAAATGCTCAGGGAGACCTGGAGATGAGATATGAAATTGAGGAAGCATCCAAACTAGGAAATGTGGTAGTAATGGGTGACTTCAACTACCCGGACATAGACTGGCTGCATATGTGTTCCAGTCATGACAAAGAAGCAAAGTTTCTAGATATTCTAAATGACTATTCCCTAGATCAGTTGGTCATGGAACCGACCAGAGGGACGGCAACCCTGGACTTAATCCTCAGTGGGGACCAGGACCTGGTGCGAGATGTAAGTGTTGTTGAACCGATTGGGAGCAGTGACCACAGTGCTATTAAATTAAACATACATGTAACTGGCCAATTGCCAAGAAAATCCAACACGGTCACATTTGACTTCAAAAGAGGAAACTTCACAAAAATGAGGGGATTGGCAAAAAGAAAGCTGAAAAACAAAGTCCAGAGGGTCACATCACTCGAAAATGCTTGGAAGTTGTTTAAAAACACTATATTAGAAGCTCAACTGGAGTGCATACCGCAGATCAGAAAAGGTACCGCCAGGGCCAAGAAGATGCCAGCATGGTTAACGAGCAAAGTCAAGGAAGCTCTTAGAGGCAAAAAGTCTTCCTTCAGAAAATGGAAGTCTTGTCCGAATGAAGAAAATAAAAAAGAACACAAACTCTGGCAAAAGAAATGCAAGAAGAAAATAAGGGATGCTAAAAAAGATTTTGAGGAGCACATTGCTAAGAACATAAAAACCAACAACAAAAAATTCTATAAATACATTCAAAGCAGGAGACCATCTAGGGAGACAATTGGACCCTTGGATGATAAGGGAGTCAAAGGTGTACTAAAGAACGATAAGGAGATTGCAGAGAAGCTAAATGAATTCTTTGCATCTGTCTTCACAGTGGAAGATATAGGGCAGATCCCTGAACCTGAACTAACATTTGCAGGAAGGGATTCTGAGGAACTGAGACAAATAGTGGTAACGAGAGAGGAAGTTCTAAGCTTAATGGACAATATAAAAACTGACAAATCACTGGGCCCGGATGGCATCCACCCGAGCGTTCTCAAAGAACTCAAAGGTGAAATTGCTGATCTGCTAACTAAAATATGTAACTTGTCCCTTGGGTCCTCCTCCATGCCTGAGGACTGGAAAGTGGCAAATGGATCAAAAAGGGATCCAGAGGGGATCCCAGAAATTACAGGCCAGTTAGCTTAACTTCTGTCCCTGGAAAACTGGTAGAAAGTATTCTTAAAGCTAGATTAACTAAGCACATAGAAGAACAAGCCTTGCTGAAGCAGAGCCAGCATGGCTTCTGCAAGGGAAAGTCCTGTCTCAGTAACCTATTAGAATTCTTTGAGAGTGTCAACAAGCATATAGATAGAGGTGATCCAGTGGACATAGTGTACTTAGACTTTCAAAAAGCGTTTGACAAGGTACCTCACCAAAGGCTTCTGAGGAAGCTTAGCAGTCATGGAATAAGAGGAGAGGTCCTCTTGTGGATAAGGAATTGGTTAAGAAGCAGAAAGCAGAGAGTAGGAATCAACGGACAGTTCTCCCAATGGAGGGCTGTAGAAAGTGGAGTCCCTCAAGGATCGGTATTGGGACCTGTACTTTTCAACTTGTTCATTAATGACCTAGAATTAGGAGTGAGCAGTGAAGTGGCCAAGTTTGCTGACGACACTAAATTTTCAGGGTTGTTAAAACAAAAAGGGATTGCGAAGAGCTCCAAAAAGACCTCTCCAAACTGAGTGAATGGGCAGAAAAATGGCAAATGCAATTCAATATAAACAAGTGTAAAATTATGCATATTGGAGCAAAAAATCTGAATTTCACATATACGCTCATGGGGTCTGAACTGGCGGTGACCGACCAGGAGAGAGACCTCGGGGTTGTAGTGGACAGCACGATGAAAATGTCGACCCAGTGTGCGGCAGCTGTGAAAAAGGCAAATTCCATGCTAGCGATAATTAGGAAAGGTATTGAAAATAAAACAGCCGATATCATCATGCCGTTGTATAAATCTATGGTGCGGCCGCATTTGGAATACTGTGTACAGTTCTGGTCGCCTCATCTCAAAAAGGATATTATAGAGTTGGAAAAGGTTCAGAAGAGGGCAACCAGAATGATCAAGGGGATGGAGCGACTCCCTTACGAGGAAAGGTTGCAGCATTTGGGGCTTTTTAGTTTAGAGAAAAGGCGGGTCAGAGGAGACATGATAGAAGTGTATAAAATTATGCATGGCATTGAGAAAGTGGATAGAGAAAAGTTCTTCTCCCTCTCTCATAATACTAGAACTCGTGGACATTCAAAGAAGCTGAATGTTGGAAGATTCAGGACAGACAAAAGGAAGTACTTATTTACTCAGCGCATAGTTAAACTATGGAACTTGCTCCCACAAGATGCAGTAATGGCCACCAGCTTGGATGGCTTTAAAAGAAGATTAGACAAATTCATGGAGGACAGGGCTATCAATGGCTACTAGCCGTGATGGCTGTGCTCTGCCACCCTAGTCAGAGGCAGCATGCTTCTGAAAACCAGTTGCCGGAAGCCTCAGGAGGGGAGAGTGTTCTTGCACTCGGGTCCTGCTGGCGGGCTTTCCCCAGGCACCTGGTTGGCCACTGTGAGAACAGGATGCTGGACTAGATGGGCCACTGGCCTGATCCAGCAGGCTCTTCTTATGTTCTTATGTTCTTAATTGACAGTGGGGAGAAGAGCCCATGGCTTTGAGTTGCAGAAGTAATGGGTCACATATTGAAATGAAATAATCAGCCAAATCTTTGGATGCAAACTAGGGATGTGCTAGAATTCCACCCTGTGCAGATCTGGTACTGAATTTTCAATTAATTCCCTTATTCTCAATCACTGAGGATCGGATTTTAACGTAGAAAATGTCTGTGTCTATTTTTGAAAACAGACTTGTTTTTTTTTAAAAAAGCCTCTAAAACATTGATTGTAAAAATGATAATTTATAAATATTTCCTTTCAAAACATTGATATTTCCTTTAAAATTATGTATTAATATCAATAGCTTTCATGAAAGAAAAAAACGGATTAGTAAAAGCAGCAGCTAGTGGATACAGAATGAACTCAAATCAATGCCAGCCTGTTAGGTCGATGGAAAGCTTTCAAACCGGTACCGGACAATGGATCCCATCCCTACTGCAGACTTCTCAACCATGCGGACAACATGCAGGACATGATCCGACGGAGTTTCAGTTTCTTCATTTAATTCATGTCTTTATTCCCCTTCTATAGTTACTGATGTGTACTGCACAGAGAAAAAAGGAGAAAAAGATGCATGCAGTAATTCTAGATTGTCACATATATATACGTATACTGAGTGTGGGGCAGGATGGGGCTGAGCAGTTAATTCCATCCCATTTTGGTCTTGCTGTCACATAGTCATAGATCTGTGCCATCCCATTCTGTCCATTTCATTCTGTCACACTATGTGCTATTCTGTCCATTTGTCTACATTTTGTGAACAGTTTTTAAATGCAAAATAACTCTTCTCAATGCTTTACAATGAATTCACCAGTAAAAAATGCAGTCTTTTATATAAAATACTTACTTTTGTTCAGAAATATTGTTGTTGTTATGTGCCTTCAAGTTGATTATTACTTATGGTGACCCTATGAAGCAGCGATCTCCAATAGCATCTGTTATAAACCACCCTGTTCAGATTTTGTAAGTTCAGGTCTGTGGCTTCCTTTATGAGATCAATCCATCTCTTGTTTGGCCTTCCTTTTTTTTCTACTCCCTTCTGTTTTCCCCAGCATTATTGTCTTTTCTAGTGAATCGGGTCTTCTCATTATGTGTCCAAAGTATGATAACCTCAGTTTCATCATTTTAGCTTCTAGTGATAGTTCTGGTTTAATTTGTTCTGACACCCACTTATTCGTCATTTCCGCGGTCCATGGTATATGCAAAGCTCTCCTCCGACACCACATTTCAAATGAACTGATTTTTCTCTTATCCACTTTTTTCACTGTCCAACTTTCACATCCATACATAGAGATCAGGAATACCATGGTCTGCATGATCCTGACTTTAGTGTTCAGTGATACATTGAGGACCTTTTCTAGTTCTCTCATAGCTGCCCTCCCCAGTCCCAGCCTTCTTCTAATTTCCTCATTATTGCCTCCATTTTGGTTAATGACTGTGCCGAGGTATTGATAATCTTTGACAAGTTCAACGTCTTCATTGTCAACTTTAAAGTCACATAAATCTTCTGTTGTCATTACTATAGTCTTCTTGACGTTTTCAGTTCTGCTTTTGTGCTTCCCTCTTCATTCTTTAACAGCATTAATTTCAAATCATTACTGGTTTCTGCTAGTAGTATGGTATCATTTGCATATCTTAGATTGTTGATATTTCTCACTCCAATTTTCATACCTCCTTCATCTTGGTCCAATTCTGCTTTCCATATGATATGTTCTGCATATAAATTAAACAAATAGGATGATAAAATACACCCCTGTCTCACACCCTTTCTGATGGGGAACCAATCGGTTTCTCCATATTCTGTCCTTACAGTAGCCTCTTGTCCAGAGTATAGGTTGAGCATCAGGACAATCAGATGCCGTGGCACCCCCATTTCTTTTAAAGCATTCCATAGTTTTTCATGATCTATACAATCAAAGGCTTTGCTGTAATCTATAAAGCACAGGGTGATTTTCTTCTGAAATTCCTTGGTCCATTCCATTATCCAACATATGTTTGCAATATGATCTCAGGTACCTCTTTGTTTTCTAAATCCAGTGTGGACATCTGGCATTTCTCACTCCATATATGGTATGAGCCTTTGTTGTAGAATCTTGAGCATTACTTTACATGCATGGGATATTAAGGAAATAGTTCAATAATTACTGCATTTCCTGGGATCCCCTTTGCCACCACACCAAAGAAGACTCGTGACACATATATGGAGTAATGTTAAAATATAACACATAATCAATCAAATTCAAATCAGCAAATTAATTACATGTCAAATACTTTGGGCAGGTGAGGCTCAACCTATCTGGGAGGGTACAGACCCTCCAATCCAGGAGGCAAGTCAGTCACATTGGACTGTAACTCCTCAGTCAAGGATGTGGGAAAACTTATCCCTCCTTGCTATTGGAGTCTGGTATGTGGTTCCAACCGCTGCATCCTGGCCCTGCTGTACAGGCGTTCACCCTGATGCGCAAGCCGGTCCCACGTTGACACTCCCCAGATCCACACCAGACATTACACCCTGATGTTTCCCTAGGGAGTGCCCTTTACCAGAATGCCTCAGCCGCCTCAATTTTTAACCCCAATTTCCTCACCTGCCCGAATTCAATGCCAGCCAAACCGGAATCACCATAACCGCCCCCAGGCAAGCCAATTGAATCAAACCAAGCAGTATGGAGTAGGCAAAATGAAAGAGATTCTGAAATCAGGATCTCCAAAAAAAAAAATCCTACTCAGCCCCATTTGGTGACTAGCAAAGCCCATACTGACAAGGGAGGGGTGGGTGGGTGCCGCAAGGCAAAAAGGCGCGTTTTTAGGGAGGAGCAGACTATTTATAGCTGCTCAATCCCTCACCTAATTGGTCAAAATGCCCCACATGACCAATTCAAAACATTTGGGAACCTTCCGAGTCTTCTCAGCAATGGGGTGGCGGCAACCCCCCCCCCCCACGCGCAAGGCAGGAACGCCATTCTTTGGAATTGGGATGTATATGGAACGCTTCCAGTCTGTGGGCCATTAATTTATTTTCCATATTTGTTGACATATTTTTGTCAAAATATGGAGATTCAGTCTCAGTAACTTGTAGCAACTCTATTGGTATGCCATCTGTTTCTGGTGATTTGTTTCTTCCAGATATTTTAAGAGCAGCTTTCACCTCACATTCTAAAATTTCTGGTTCTTCATCATATGGTTCCTCCAGGAATGAATCTGTCATCCTTACATCTCTTTTATACAGTTCTCCAGTGTATTTCTTCCATCTTCCTTTTCTTTCATCTTGGTCAGTCAATGTGTTCCCCTGTTGATTATTCAGCATCCCTACTCATGGTTTAAATTTCAATTTCATTTCTCTAATCCTTTGGAATAGGGCTCTTGTTCTACCTTTTTTGTTGTCTTCCATTTCTATGCAATAACTATTGTAATAGTTCTCTTTGTTCCTACGTACTAGTCACTATATTATTGCATTTAGGGTTTGGCTATGTTTCTATCTCCTTTTGCTTTGCTTTGCTTTTTCTGTAACCATTTTAATAGTTTCATCAGTCATCCATTGAAATCTTTCTCTCTTTTTAACTAGAGCTATTATCTTTTTGCATTCTTCCCTGATAATGTCTCTGACTTCAATCCATAGTTCTTCTGGTTCTCTATCAACTAAGTTTAAAGCCTCAAATCTGTTCTTTATTTGATCTTTATATTCTTCTGAGATGTTCTTTAAATTGTATTTTGGCATTATGATTGCTTTGTTGTTGTTCTTTAGCTTTACTCTGATGTTCGATATGACCAGTTCATGATCTGTACCGCAATCTGCTCCTGGTCTTGTTTTTGCTGAAAGTATGGAACTTCTCCATCTTCTGCTACCAATTTTATAATCAATTTGATTCCTATATTGACCATTTGGTGATGTCCATGCGTACAGTCATCTTTTTGGTTGATCAAAAAATGTGTTTGCATGAAACAAATTATTGGCTTCATAGAATTCAATAAGTCTTTTTCCTGCTTCACTTCTATCCCCTAATCCCCATTTCCCCACAATTTCTACTTCTTCTCTGTTCCCTACTTTTGCATTCCAGTCTCCCATGATTATCAGCACATCTTGTTTTGGTGTGTGATCAATTTCCTCCTGTACTTCTGCATAAAATCTCTCCAATTCCTCTTCCATATTTTCCATTGGAGTGTAGACTTGGATGATGGTTATGTTAATAGGTTTCCTGTTTAATCTCATTGATATCACTCACTCAGACCTTGTGTTATAGCTCCTAATCGCTTTAGCTACATCACTTCTCACTATTAAAGCAACCCCGTTTCTTCTTAATTTCTCATTTCCTGCATAAAATATTTGGTAGTTGCCTGATTGAAAATGTCCCATTCCCACCCACTTTAATTCACTCACACCAAGTATTGTAATGTTGATACGTTCCATTTCTTTCTTGACAATTTCTAACTTTCCCTGGTTCATGCTTCTCACATTCCATGTTCCTATTGTGTATATCATAAAACTCCGAATCCTCCTTTCGCATCTGTGTGCATCAGTCTCTGGGCTTCCTTTTGGCTTTGACCCAGTGGTGTCATTAGTCACAGTACTACTTGTATTTTCCTTTTGTTCTTCCCCAGTAGCTCGCTGAGTGCCATCTGACCTAGGGGTCTCATCTTCCAACTCTATCTTGTGTTGCAATTTGGATACTCTGTTCATAGGGTTTTCATGGTAAGAGGTATTCAGAGGTAGTTTAACATTGCCTTTCTCTGAGTTTGGATGCATCTTAGTCTGGTGTCTCAGCTTTGACCATTCTGCCTTGGGTGACCCTGCTAGGGGTCTAGCCTCTTTGTCTAGACTCCTGATGGCAGTGCTCTCAGCTTCTTTGACACTCTCAGACCCCCTCACCACTTTAAGGTGTGCATCCTACAGGATGATGATGATGATAATGATGATGATAAGATTGATTAGTCGCTTGATACCCAAAGGTCTCCAAGCAACTTACACAATGCTAAAACAAAACCAAATAAAACATACTATAAAACATAATAAACAGCAACAAAACAATAGCAATAGCACCAAAAATGCATTGCAAAATTGGGAGGTATGTGTAATCCAACTGGAAGTTGTGTTGCTACTCTCAAGAAATTTTGGACCAACAAATTGGACTATTGTGCTGCAAAAAAGTCTAACGGGGGAGGGCTGGACAGATCAGCCTACTCCTTGTCCATGCCAATTTTGCAATTGTTGATTCATAAGACTGTTCGGTTCCATTTCCACATTAATTTGAAATTTTCATTGGTTGGAAAACTTGTGTTTATGTATGTTAGCTCAATGTAGATATTTCTAACTGTATTTTATCTTAAAGAATGCAGTTTTTACACAATGAATTTTGATACTTTTTTTTTGAGCCAAGAACCATATCATAAAATTTGGAGAAGTGCAAAATCCAAAGGTAGTGATGCTTCCATCCATGTATTAGTCTGATGGATCCAATGGAATACATTTTCATCTAGTCTTCAAAATAAAATAAAAACAAATAAAAAGAAGGGGACAGCTGCCAAATAGAATGTTTTGGAATCTATAATAATATACATTTCAAATGTTTCTAATAAGAACAGCTCTAGGTGCAGAGAAAGATGGAATAAAAATGGAGGTACTTGTTAACAGATAGAGAGATAGAAAGATAGATAGGGAAACATTACCCCCAAAGAATAGGTGAGAAAGCAAAAGGGAACAAATTTAAACGCTGTTAAATTGGTAATTGTGTTAAAGAATATGCCAGCGTGATCTGAACACTAGCAGCAAGGCCAGAGATTGTCAGCATAATAGGATTAGCTTCAGATAATGGCTGTGCATGTATTACAGCAGGGGAGTTCCTGCCATGTGGTTAAATTTTATCTTTGATAATGAGATAAGAAGATTAGGAATGCAATAGCCCTCGTCATCAGTGATAGGAGAGTTTGGTGCTGTCAATTTGTCCTGCCTAGTGTATTTGAACACCTAGGGTATTTATTTCCTCTGCTGACCTCACTGAAAGGGCCTTCCAGGTTAATTAACAGCAGAACCTATTCCCCACAGTGCTAATTAGTTGTGGATACATTAAAAAATGGCCATAGGGTGAGACACAAAAGGAAAAAAAAGTGAAGGGTTCACTTCTGCAAAGGATTGCTGAATTCATTCATATAAACAAAACATTAATGAATGTTCTAGGAGCAGGGAAATCATTTGCACCAGCATCAGAGCAGAAAAAAAGTTTCCTTTCGGGCAGGAAGAAAACAAATTGAGAATGCCAAATGTGTAAATGTCAGTATCAGTCATAACAGCTGATGCTGTATTTCTTCTGCAAGGATTGCATAGCATAACAGGGCTTCACTGGAACTGCTCCTTGTTCAGCTTTTTAACATCAAACTGGAAACTGGTGAAGAGCCTAGAAACAACAGGAGCAAAATATCTAGGGAGAAACCCTGTTTGTCATCTGAATTTGAGTCAGGTGGACAGAACAGCTGATGCTGTCTCTCCTGTGGCCTTTCTCCATTACACCAGAGATGGAGAACATTTTTCAGCCTGAGGGCTGCATTCATGTGTGGGAACCTTCTGGGAGCCGCATACAAATGGTGGAGTGCGCCAGAGGCAAAAGGGGGCAGGGTAATGGATATGCTTCTTTGCTTTATTCTTTCCTATACTATAGGCTCACCAAAGCCAGAAGTTCCTACACACACACACACATCCCTCCATCCTTCATTCAAGAAGCGAGCGGTATTATAATTCAGGTTACCATGTCTCCGGTTGTCGCCTGGACACTCCAGATTTTGGGGGTCCTCTCTAGATCTCAAGATGAGTCACCTCGATCTCCTGACTTTCAGCTTCCATTAAAAAAAGTTTCTAGGTGGTCTGGTTCAAGAGATATGCACCAAAACATCAGTCGCCACCCCCACCACTTCTGTTAAATGAGCTCATAGCTGGCTGCTCTACTCCTACCCTTTCAGGTTTGTAGCCAATAAGTGAAGTCAGGGTTGTGATTGACAAGGGATTTGTTGACCTCCATTGCAAGGCCAGAAAACTGTTTTTTCCTGTTTGTCTGAAAATATCAGTAAGTTTATAGCTTTTATCAATAGCAAAAGTTTTTGTCTCTTGTATGTAGAAGATCTTAATGCCATTCCAATGTGTTATGCTTTTCTAATTATGAGGGGTCAAACAAGTTTAAACTTTTCCGGGCTGTTGAAAAGTGTCTGACTCAGAGATGGAGGAACCAGACTGAGACAAGGGGATGTCTTTTTCTCATTTTATTAGTGTTATGGTTACATCCAAAGCAGTGTGCTTCATATACCTGTTTACCCTGACTCACTACTTTCCCTAACTATCCTAGCTAAGCAGTCTCTGCAGTGTGTGGGGAGAGTTGACTCAGCACTAGAGTCTTGGGAGGCACCTGATTAAGTAGGGAAGGTCTTGCAGGGCAAGGGGGGTGAGCCTCAGATGGGTCATCTGACAGTGGGACTTTGCTAGGTGCCAGCGCAGGCTCTGAAAGTGGGATGCTGATTGGCTGGGAAGCGTTTGAAGTGTCTGGCAGGGATTCCTGCACGGGGATGAATAGTGTGAGCGAAGGGTCACTTCCCAACACTCCAGGGGGGAACTCGCAGGCAGAGCTGAAACTGTCTGGATGGGGTTGCCAGCCATGGGAGTCTGTAGGCTGCCAGAACCCTCCCTGCTTGTCTCCCTTCCTTCAATGCCCCAAGGAACCTTGTCCTCATCTGACTCTCCCTGATCTAACTCTCCCTGCATCTAAGGCACAACATCATCCCACCCTCCATGCTCCATCCTCCCCCTCCCCAGGCTTGGGCTTGTCCAGGTAGGCATCATGGAATTCTCTCACCAGATCCAGTATATGGACGTCATCAGCTGACTCCCAAGAGCGCTCAGCCTGATCATATCCCTTCCAGTGGATCAAATAATGAAGTCTCCCTCTGCACTTTTGCTAGTCCAAAATCTGTTCCACCTCATATTCCTCTTGCCCATCCACAGCTATGGGTGGCAGAGGCACCTGTGGGGATCAGGGGGCTGCTCCAGAGTAAGCAATGAGCAATGAAACACTGGGTGTATCTTGAGGGAGGGAGGCAACCTCAGACTAAAAGCCATTGGATTGATCTGGGCTTCAACTTCAAAGGTTCCCACCTTCCTGTCTTCCAAATTACGACATCGTGCCTGAGTAGACAAATAGCATGTGGGTAAAAAGGTAAAGGTGTCCCTGCACTTATAGTGCGAGTCTTTTCCGACTCTTAGGGTGACGTCTTGCAACGTTTACTAGGCAGACTGTATATATGGGGTGGGATTGCCAGTTCCTTCTCCGGCCTTTCTTTACCCCCCAGCATAGGCCGGGTACTCATTTTACTGACCACAGATGGATGGAAGGCTGAGTGGACCTCGACCCCTTTTACCAGAGATTCGACTTCCTCCTTTTGTTGGAATCGAACTCCGGCCGTGAGCAGAGCCTCGACTGCATTACCTCTGCTTACCACTCTGCACCACGGAGGGTCTTAGCATGTGGGTAGCCACACCTTATCTCCCACATGAATTTTGGGCCCCTCCTGTCAATGTTGATGAGCTACTATCTTGTAGTTGGTCTTCGCCTTCTCTAGCTGTTGCTTCAGCAACTGCTGCATAGCCTGAAGCTCTTGCACAAAGTCCTCAGCTGCCGGAATGACTGGACTGATGTGAGGGGCGATGAAGGCTCAAAAGCGATATCCCAGGTTGGCAAAGAATGGGGTCTGCTGAGTAGTAGCATGCACTGCATTGTTGTAAGCAAATTCCGCTACAGGCAGAAAGGACACCCAGTTGTCTTGCTGGTAGTTCATAGCAATGGAGGTACTGCTCCAATGTGGCAAGTCTGACCATCAGTTTACTGGTGATGAGATGATGACAGCCTCAGTTCACTCTGCAGAAGTTGCCACATAGCGCGCCAAAACCGAGCCATAAATTGAGGGCCCTGATCCAAAACAAAACTGTCTGGAAGTCCATGCAGATGGTAAATGTGTTGAATATATAGTTGAGCCATCTCCCTTGCGTTTGGAAGCACCGAGCATGAAATGAAATGAGCCATTTTAGTAAAAGCATCCACGAACACCAAAACTGTTGTTTTCCCCTGGGAGGAGGGGAGGTCAGTGATAAATCCATAGTCACCATTTGCCAAGGTCCCTCGGGAATAGGAAGTGATTCTAAAAGTCCTGCTGGCCATCCCGTAGCATGTTTGGCTCTGGCAGGTGGGGCAAGAATGGACATAGCGCTCCACCTCACGCTTAATCAATGGCCACCAAAACTCCCTGGCAATCGCTTGCAAGGCTTTAAGAACTCCAAAATGCCCAGCAATAGGTGAATGATGACACTGGCACAGGACCTTAGCTCTCACATCCTGGGGGGCACATACATAGCAACATAATGGTACAGCACTCACCCCCAGTGCAAAGCCCTCTGCACTTCCAGGAGGCTGTCCCTCTAGCTCCGAATGCTTAGAATAGTAGAGTTGGAAGGGACGTATAAGGCCATCAAGTCCACCTGCCTGCTCAATGCAGGAATCCAAATCAAAGCATTCCCTACAGATGGCTGTCCAGCTGCCTCTTGAACGTCTCCAGTGTTGGAGAACCCACTGCCTCTCTAGGTAATTGGCTCCATTGTTGTATGGCTTTTTCCTGATGTCCAGTCGAAATCTGGCTTCCTGCAACTTGAGCCCATTGTTCTGTGTCCTGCACTCTGGGACGATCCAGAAGAGATCCCAGCCCTCCTCTGTGTGACAACCTTTCATGTACTTGAAGAGTGCTCTCATATCTCCCCTCAGTCTTCTCTTCTCCAGACTAAACATGCCCAGTTTCTTCAGTCTCTCCTCATAGGGCTTTGTGTCCAGTCCCCTGATCATCCTTGTTGCCCTCTTCTGAACCTGTTCCAGTTTGTCTGCATCCTTCTTGACATGCAGAGACCAGAACTGGACGCAGTATTCAAGATGAGGCCTAACCAGTGCTGAATAGAGGGGAACTAATACTTCACGCGATATGGAAACTATACTTCTGTTAATGCAGCCTAATATAGCATTTGCCTTTTTTGCAGCCACATCACACTGTTGGCTCATATTCAGCTTGTAATCAATGACAATTCCAAGATCCTTCTCACACGTCGTATTGCTGAGACAAGTATCCCCATCTTATAACTGTGCTTTTGGTTTCTTTTTCCTAAGTATAGAACTTTGCATTTATCCCTGTTGAATTTCATTCTGTTGTTCAAACATTCAAAATAATAAAACCAACAATGAGTTAAAAATAGATAAAAACACAATAACTTCTACATGCCTAGGTAGGCTTGCCTGAAGAAAAATGTTTTTAGCAGATGCCGAAAATAGTACAATGAAGGCATCCGCCTAATGTCAATAGGCAGGGAGTTCAAAAGAATATGTGCTGCCATACTAAAGGATTGATTTCTTACAAGAGCAGAAGAAATACTATGTGGCACCTGTAGCATGGAAAGAACACCTTGATCTTGGACTGGTAGCAAATTGGCAAACAGTGCATATTTCAGAGCAAAAGTATTATGTGCTGATAGGGTCTCATATTTATTTATTTATTTATTTATTATTTCAATTTATATACCGCCCTTAGCAGAATAGCTCTCAGGGCGGTGAACAAACAAGATAAAATACAATATATCATAGTAAAAAATCACAAAAACATGTACAAACAAACAACAGAAAGCACAACAAAAACGAAATACAACACAAATTAAGAAGGATACATGTTAAAAGTAGAAAGATTAAGAAAATTAAAAGATTAAAATGCCTGGGAGCATAAAAAGGTCTTTACCTGGCGCCGGAAAGATAGAAGTGTAGGCGCCAGGCGTACCTCTTCGGGGAGGCTGTTCCACAACTCAGGGGCCACCACAGAAAAGGCCCTAGATCTAGTAACCACCCTCCGGGCTTCCCGATGAGCTGGTACCCGGAGGAGGGCCTTAGATTCTGAACGAAGTGAACGGGTAGGCTCATAGCGAGAGAGGCGTTCCACAAGGTATTGAGGTCCCACGCCGTGTAAGGCTTTATAGGTCAAAACCAGCACCTTGAATCTCGCCCGGAAGCAAATAGGGAGCCAGTGCAGACGCGCCAGAATAGGTGTTATATGCGAAGACCGACTGGTCCTCGTCAATAGTCTGGCAGCCGCGTTCTGCACCAGCTGAAGCTTCCGAACTGTCTTCAAGGGCAGCCCTACGTAGAGCGCATTACAGTAATCCAATCTTGAAGTTACCAGAGCATGAACAACGGAGGCGAGGTCGTCCCTGTCCAGATAGGGGCGTAGTTGGGCTACCAGACAAAGATGGTAAAATGCATTCCGTGCCACCGAGGCCACTTGGGCCTCGAGAGACAAGGAAGAATCGAAAAAAACCCCCAAACTACGTACCTGTTCTTTGAGGGGGAGTGTAACCCCATCCAGAACAGGGTGAACATCCACCATATGAGCAGGGAAGGCGTTCACCAGCAGTGTCTCGGTCTTGTCTGGATTGAGTCTCAGTTTATTAGCTCTCATCCAGTCCATTATCGCGGTCAGGCAACGGTTCAGCACATCAACAGACTCACCTGAGGAAGATGAAAAGGAGAAATAGAGCTGCGTGTCATCAGCATATTGATGGCAACGCACTCCAAAACTCCTGATGACCGCACCCAGCGGCTGCATGTAGATGTTGAAAAGCATGGGGGACAAGACCGACCCCTGAGGGACTCCACAATGGAGAGTCCATGGTGTCGAGTGATGTTCCCCAAGCACTACCTTCTGGTGACGGTCCGCGAAGTAGGAGCGGAACCACTGCCAAGCAGTGCCCCCGACACCCAACTCCGCGAGTCTCCCCAGAAGGATACCATGGTCGATGGTATCAAACGCCGCTGAGAGATCAAGGAGAATCAACAGAGTCACACTCCCCCTGTCCCTCTCCCGACAAAGGTCATCATACAGGGCGACCAAGGCTGTTTCGGTGCCAAAACCGGGCCTAAAACCGGATTGAAATGGATCTAGATAATCGGTTTCATCCAAGAGCGCCTGAAGCTGGACGGCAGCCACCCGTTCCAAAACATTGCCCAAAAAAGGGACATTCACCACCGGTCTATAGTTGTTCAAGTTATCTGGGTCCAAGGAGGGTTTCTTTAAAAGAGGTCTCACTACTGCCTCCTTGAGGCTACCAGGGACTACTCCCTCCCTCAAGGAGGCATTAACCACTTCCTTGGCCCAACCGGTGGTCCCAGCCCTGCTAGCTTTCACTAGCCAAGATGGGCAAGGATCCAGAACAGACGTGGTTGCCCGAACCATTCCAAGCACATATCAGCAATCATGCCACAGCATTCTGCACTAATTGCACCCCTTGGGTCAGGTTGTGCTGCATGGGGATTTCTGTGACCTTGGCTGACTGGCTGCCAGGATTTTTTTAGTTTTGGGTTTTGGCTAGGAATCCTGACCAGTTGTTGGATGTAGAGTTTTCTGCCTTACTCATAGGAATCTTGTTGTTGTTGGTATCGTATTTCATTAAGGAAATCATCACTATCTTTTGTTTTTGTTTTCCTATTTGCATTTAATTTATCTTTAACCTCACTCCCTTACATCCATAGAAGCAACAACAGTGGCTCCATGAGCTCAGTTCAACCCCCTTAAACCCACTAATGATGCACCTTGTTGGTTGCATGACAGTGTATCTTATCCAACAGTGGACATTCCAGGCAGGAGGTTGCCAGCTCTGCATGAATATCAATAACTTTGCAGAGAATCCTTAATTAAGCCTTACCAACAGCACAATCCAAACCATATCTACTCAGAAGTAAGTCCTATTGAGTTCAATGGGGCTTCGATCCATAGTAAGTGTGTTTAGAATTGCAGCCTTCAGGGGCATCCATCTTTACTCCTGAGTGCTCCCATCTAACATCTCCACAACGCTAGGCTCCTTCCCACCTACAATTGCCCTCTGGTGACTGGCCTAGCCTGAGGGCACAAACTCTTCTTGCCAGAAGCAAGTAGGCTAGATTAAATGTTCCTACCCACGCTCTATTTTGCAGCTAAGATTTCAATCTTAATTTCCAATCAGAGAAATTTTTTTGTTTGAATTGTATGCTCCAAGCAACTGTGGTGCTAAATGTATCATGCTTAATAACATCACTAGGGCCTGTCCCTGTGACATCGCTAGGGCCTGCCCCTGAAATCTCAGGGTTTGAGATGCTTCTGGCCTGGCAACCCTAATTATAATGGCACTCAAGACAAGTAGTGTGTGGAAGAGTGCTGGTGAGAGGTGTGGATTAGGTGTAAGTCAATGCCTAGGGAGAGTCTGAAGGGCTGAATAGAGAATCCTGGAAGGTCACATTTGGCCCCAAGTTTGAGATCCCCACCTTTGCTGTACAGTAACGGAGGCTTACGCCACAAGACCCATATTACTGTCAGTGATTAGATTAGATGAACTGAATGAACATTTCTGGACTCTTGATGCATTTTAATACAACATTTTATTACAATTTCCATTGAGTTTTTCTTAAAGGGACATTTTGAGGCATGTTTATTTACTTACAGCTTGCCCTTCATCGGTGCTGATACCAGGACAGAGTACACATAACATGAATTATAAACAACCATTAACAAAACAAAATGCTACTTAGAACCAGCCACAAAGACAGCTGAAAACAACTAAACAAAGGAGAAGGCTGAAACAGCCACGCATTAAAAGCCTGAGTAAACAGGAATGTTTGAGAATAAAAATAATTTGAATTTCTCAGGACCTGGATTTCAGTTTTGCAAGGGCATTCTGAAGTTTAATGTAGAGTATAAACTGTTTTATGTAAATCACTGAAGGATCTTGTGTATTAAGCAGTATATAAATATTATTAATTCATTAATTATGCACTGTCTGGTCCAGTTTGGTTGGATGAGTTTCATTTGGTACAACTTGATACAGAGTTTGGGTAGGTTGCATATAGTCACTTGTGTGCTTTATCCTTGCCCCTAGTGGCTTATAATATATAGCAGGAAGGGGAGGTGATTAATGTCTCATTACAAGAGGGGCTGGTCCTGGACAACCTAAAAGAGGCAGTAATATCAAACCTGGGGGGGGATGTGACCCTGAACCCAGATGATCTAAATAACTACAGGCTGGTTGCAACCTTCTTGAGCAAGATTCCTGAGTGGGTGATTGCCAACCAGATCCATGCACTCCTGGATGAGACTAATTTTCTGGATCCATCTCAGGTCTAGTTTTAGCACTGAGGCTGTCTTGGGCACTGTGTATGATGATGACCTTATTTTTGAAAAGAGATACTTCTTGATCTCTTAGTGGCTTTCAACACCCTCTACCACAGTATCCCGTGGGAGTATTTGTCCAAGTTGTGATTGGTGGTACTGCTTTGCAGTAGTTGCAGTCCTACTTGGATGGTCAGCTCAGAAAGTGGTGCTTGCAGGGTATTGTTTGGCCCTGTGGAGCCTTCAATGTGAGGTTCTGCAAGGTTCAATTTTATCCCCCCATGCTATTCATCATCTAAATGAAACTACATGCTAATGACCTGCAGCTCTCATTCTCCTTTTCCTCTCAAACAGGTGTGGTGGATGTGCTGACCCAGTATCTGACTATGATAACGGACTGGATAAGGGCCCACAAACTGAAGCTCTATCGGGCAAGATAAATACACTGTTAGTAGGTAGTTCCTCAGACTGGGTAAGTAACATAAATCCAGCTATGGAAGGGGTCACACTGAAGGATCAGGAGTGCAGGACAGAGGTTCTCCTGGATCCATTACTGGAGGCACAAGTAGCCCAGCTGCAGCCCTATCTGGATGCAGACAACCTCGCCTCAGTAGTCTATGCTTGGCAACCTCTCATCTACATTACTGCATTGTGTTATATGTGGAGCTGCCTTTGAAGATGGTGTGGAAACTGCAATCAGTGGCCAGATTGCTAACAGGAATAACACAATCTGAACATATAACACCAGTCCTGGCTGTACTGGCAACCAATTGATTCCCAAGCCCAATTCAAAGTGCTGGCTTTAATCTATAACACCACACATGGCTTGGGACCCCAATAGCTTATGGAATGCCTCTTCTTGTAAGAACTTACCTGGAACCTGAGATCATCAGTGGAGACCCTTCTCTCTCTGACCTTCCTGGCAGATGTCAACAGAATGCCCCTTCTCCTGGTTGTTCAAATGTTCTCCCAAGAGAGGCTTGTATGGCATCAATATCAACATCATCTCAATGCCAGACAAAAGTGTTCTCTTTTTCTGGGCATTTGAGTGTTGACATTTCTGCTGCATGTGTGGGAGTTTGGAGTGTGTGTGATCATTCTTATGTTGTGGACATAAGAGGGTGCATTTGCCCATTATGATTACTATATCTTCACTTTTAATTTGTTATCCGGTTTTAAATTTTATATTTGAAATTTGCTTTAAGACTTTTCAAATGGAGAGAATAAAATAAAATAAAATAAAATGTCTTCACATAGTACTGAAGTGACAGCAGTGTTGATGCCTGGCATAGCTCTAAAGGGACTCTGTCATGGAAAAGGCTCAATCCCACATCACCACCAAATGAGCATCCCCTAACAGTGGCACATGAAGAAGCCCCCTCTGCTGATCGTAATGCAGATCCACACAATACATTTAAAGTATATCCAACTCGCATTTAAAATGCATGACTTCCCCCAAAGAATCCTAGGAAGTGTAGTTTCCTCCTCATAGTTGTATTTCCCACCACCCTTAACAAACTACAGTTCCCATGATTCTGTGGTAGGATTCATGTACTTCAAATATGTATTGAATGTGCTTTAAATGCATAGTGTGTATCTGCCCTTATAAATCATGGGCAGGCTGATATAAGGAGCAGTGCTTCTTCGAGTATTCAGTTCCCAAGCCATTTTGGGCCTTAAAGGTAAGCATCAGCACCTTGAATCGTGCTCAGAAATGAACTGACAGACAGCACAGTTGTTTAAGGATCAGTGTAATGTTTGGAGGAGATTGCGGCTAAGGGTTGAAATACTACACTGACATAGCCAGCTGGGTTGAACAAAGGGCCACTTTATTAAACTATAAACAAACCCCTTAAACTAACCTGCAGAGGGGAAACAAAGGTATGGGAACTGTCTGTAGCCCCGAAGTGACTCAGTTCACACCATAGCAACGGGAGGGTGGGGTGGGCGTCACGTGCAAGAGGAGATTTAATGCAGGGGCGTGGGCTTAAATAAGCCCTGATGCCCCACCCCACAGGATGCCATATGCACTTTGCATGTGACGCACAACCACTGCCCTCCTTCAAGATGGCTCTCCTGGCCGCAACTACGTCCTGCCTGCCCAGGCTGCGCTTGGAGGAGGGGAGCAGGACATCCTGTTTAAATGAGCAAAAATAGTTTCAAGAAGTCTAGTAGGGGTCTTGAATTCCATTAGTATTGGACCCTAGAGTTGCACTGTGGAGTTGATTGTGAGAGAATTCACTTAAAAAAATGTTATCTCCAGTTAACCAAGATAGGATTGTGACTTAGGATCATTGATAAAGCCCTTGATATTTGCTTCAGCACATTTCCTGCTTCTCTCTGTGAATTCTGCTACTACTGCTATGCAGCTTGATTCTCCAAGCCCATTTTTCTTTTGATGGGCTAATTTGGAGAAGTTGGCTGGCTCTAGGCTTTCCCTGCATAGCAGACTTTGAAAGGGATGGATTTTATGGAACCCAAACTTGAAGTTGGAGCTACAGAGTAGTAATGGTCTTTGTTTACATATTGAACCTATCCTGAGTTCTTCTAAGGCTGTGTTTGATTTCATTACATTGTATTCTTATTGTTTTGCAATATACTGAATTGTATTTTAACGTGATATTTTTATCATATGAGCTACCCAGAGAAGTTTTCTTAGAGGGCAGCATAAATAAGTAAATAGTTCCAAAGGTGCATCTGTGTAAATATCTATATCTATCTATATATTAGATCCAAGGCTTTAACAACTGTGCTCTTTTTTTCAGTAGTTCTTTTTTGTAGCTCCCCTAACATAACTCATGAGACTCACCAATATTTGGTCTTCAGGTTTTTTTAAGTTAACATTTACAATAACATTTTAATTATGAAATAGAACGAAATAGATCCTCAACATTACCCACCCCTCAAAATCCCACACCTTCTACCTAGAAACTAGGGGAGATAAACAGAGAGAAAGAAGGGGAAAAGTGAAGGTATGACAAGCAGCAAGTGATACACAGAAGTGGGGAGATTTATGATTCAAAGAGCTCCAGAAATTCTGACCAAATACTATTAAATTTAGTAGCATCACACCTCTCCAATGCTAATCATGCTCTGATGGCCAATTTAGGAAGATCCTCAATCTGAGATTCAGTATGTAAGTGGAGTCAAGGCTTTGCAGCACTGAAGATGAATCTGTTCAGTTACTATAGTAGCCCCTATTCAAAGATTTATCCTAAAACATGTGAAGAATGCTTTGGCCATGGGAGTTTTATCTTCATCATTGCATTACCAGTCATCTATGTACCTGTTATCTGCCTGGCTTCACTGAGGCACTGTACAGGAATTGGGCTGCAACCCTATACCCTTCTACTTGGGAATTGGACTCCTTGAACTCAGTAGGTTTGACTGTCAAGGAAACAAGCATAAGATTGTACTGTTAATTTCCTTTCTTCCTATTGTCAAGGGAACAGACATCTCAGTGTTGTTTTTATTTTTAGAGCTAGATATAGTTCTGCCTCACTTAGTATACCACCAATTAAGCTAATACCTTGTCACCTAATTGCATTGTAACTAATAAACCAGATATTCTCCCTCCCAAGGTAGGAGCATTTCAACATGAGGACTGAAGGTGTTCTGAAGTGATAACTATCATCATGCAATTTAAAAAGAGTGAGGAACATAGTTTTTACCGTATCATTTTGAAAACAGGCTGAGGCGGGCTTAATGGAGCTTGCAAGCAAACTCGAGGCTTGCTCTTTGCCAACAGCTTTAGCATATTTTGCAGCTGTTGGTGACAAGTAGGAATAAATCTACATTTGTGCAGGGCTCCAACTATGCAGGATTTCCAGACATATGCTCAAAATTCAGTGGCATATGATTTTGTTTGTGACCATGCCAGGGCAAAGAGGAGGATTACCTTGTGCTTAGGGCTCAAGGCTGGTGTTCACAAGTTTGGTCAAGGAAAGGAAGTCATGCAACTCACCACATGGCAAAAGACAACATGTGGCATAATTGATGCAAGAGTGACATGAGAGCAATGAATTCTTTAATTGACATCTTGGCACATTTGATGGCATGGTTCATAAATATGTGTCATGAAATTGGAGTCACCCCTTTCGGGGCCAAAGACAAATCCAGTTTCAACCATATGAAAATACAGAATGTGACGAAGCTCAAAGTACTGATGGGCTATAGGGAAAAGGAATATTGTATTCCCTCATAAAAGGGTAACAGCATCACAAAGAGCGTCAAGGTTACAGCATGAAGGCATTTAATTGAGGTTGCTTTAATTAGTTGCAACAAAATCAAATTAATGGTGACAGGGTGCTAAATTCCTCTCCCTTCCCCTTCTCTCTATTTCCAAAAGCTGTTAAATTTTATCTTGAATGCAGAAGATGGCCATTGTAATGCCTTCCACTATATTGTTGTTAAATTTATGGAGTGAAGAAGGAGGTTTTAAGAGATAAGTGCTATTAGGTAGTTTTCCCCTCATTTATCCTAGGTAATTTGTTCACCACAGGCTACTCAGCATTCCCTTCTTTTCTCTGCACACAGACTGCAACCAATAGAAAGAGACGTTTTGTGTCATTTTCTTGTAAACCATCTGCTACAGTACACCATTTTGAGAAAACAATAGTGGAAATTCTGTGTAGGGTTTTTGAACAACCACAGGACATCTTGGCTTCCATAGTAGCTTAGAATCAACTCTTACTAGATATATGAAGCCTAAGATGTATAAGGATATAAAGAGCTACCATATCTGAAACTGATCTATCTGGTTCAGCACTGTCTGGAAGTAGTTCTCCAAAGTCTTGAGAAAGGGACTTTCGCTGCCTTGCTACTTTAAGTGATGGGCCAACTGCCCTTATTCAGAAATAAGTTCAGCAAATCAAGAAAGACCTTTTACCCAAAAACTGAAATATAGGTCATGTTTTCTCAAGATTTCTCAAATCTGAATTCAGAGAGTGTTGAGATTCTGATTATGTCTGTGAGAGCACCACAAGATCTAAAACAGGGTTTCCTGAAGTGGCCGACAGCGATGCCCTGGTGTCAATGGGACTGTGCAGGGGGTGAATAAAGACATAGGAGTTGAAAAGTGCCTAGGGTGGAAAGGTTTAAGAGGTATAGTGTGAAAAAAATAAAGAGGAACTATGAACCACAGAAATAAAGAGCATGGGCATGTACAGCGTAGATTGGTATCATATTTACTTGTCTTACTTCCTTATGTTTTACATCTTATGATTACTATTAAGGGAGACTGATTATTAATAAGTGTTGATTATACACTGATATTTCTTGACTTTACTTCATTTACATTCTTAAAAATTTGGGCTGGGGTTGATAAAAACTTTATAAGCTCATCAAGGGCTCAGTTAACTCAGAAATTCATGAAACTCTAGTCTAAATGCTTTCTCCAATATTCCTGCAACTCACCAACTCCCTAGAAGCTCCTTAAGAAGCTCCTATTACCTATTCCCCTCTCCCCAAAAAAATATCCTGGCAGTTGCAGCAGTCTGGGCACCAGGAAATGAGTGAGATGTATCACCTCAGATTGAAATCAAACATGAGGATTGTTTTTTTTAAGGTGAATTGTACTCAGTTTGTATTCCAAGCTAACTGAGGACGAATTTTGGCTACATGGCTACCTGAGATGCTTTGACAGAAGATAGCCAATGACTGAATTAGGCAGTGACCAAGGGTACAAGAAGGTCTGGTCTGGGCACTTCAGATTCATTCACATTGCATCTGTATAACAGTCTCACTGGTATGAATTGATGATATCATGAATCTGTACCGACCACATACTCTCTGGGCAGTTGCAGTTTGGATTTGTTTATAGCAGGGATTCCCAAATTGTGGTCCGCAAGCTTCAAGTGGTCAATGTCATGTCCACAGTAAATATTCACACTGGTTTTAAATTGTATTTTAGTTCTCATATTGTATTTTATTGCATTTCAGTTTGAACTCTATGGAATGCAAATTGTAAAACAATAAAATATAAGAAATAAAAATATAAGCAATTAAAATGCAATTAAAATCATACAGCAGCCAGCACAGCACATTACAATTACTAGAACGGACAGAAAATCATTAAGTGGTCCTCCAAGACCATGAGAAATATTCAAGTGGTCTGTGGGAAAAAAGGTTGGGAACTACTGAGCATGAAAATCTTCCTTATCCTTGGCCAGTGATGTTCTCCAGAACTTTCATGTGAACCCCAATCCCATTGCTACCATCTGATGTACATATATATGAATGCACACATGGCTGTGCATTGGGTGGAAAGAGAAAGTGAAGAACACGGAATTCTCTGGACAGTATACAGAATCCCATTTTGCTAGAACAGGATAAATAGGCAGGAAGCAGAGAAGACTGGAAAGGTATTCACGATAGACAAGAAGCTTAAAGGAAAGATTTGCAGTGTAAAAGGCTAACGGAAACATGGCCCCCAAAACCAGCAGGTTCAGTGAAGCAGAGCTTAGTGCTAGATATAGCTCCAGAACACTGAGAAAGACACTATCAAGTTCTTTCTGCTTCATTTTACAGGGTTACTCTGGAAGGATGAAGCCCAATGACAACATATCAGCCAAATTAATCCCAGTTGTGGCTGATTTTTCAAAGCTTTGGGGCAGGACCGAACAGTAATTCCTCACAACTAGGCTGTAGCTAGGATTTCTGAAGTTAAGGATTTGTGGGGCCCTTGAGCAAAGTAAAAATTGAAGAATTTATCATGTTCACTGACCACTAGAAAATAAACACAACTAGTTTTTCAAACCTCAAAGGGTTTTAATATATATACATTGGCACTAATACTGCATTATTATAAAATAATAAAACATTAATATATATGGTAGGACATAAAATGTGTTTCATGGACTAAATATTTTCATGCTCTAGATTTAAATAGAGCATACATTTTCAATGAATATGGATTTTTGTTTGTTTTATTTTTTTCATACAGAGGTCTGTAGACTACAGCATTTGCCTTCAACTACTGGTTTGGGATCCAAAACTGAATTGCAAAGCAACCTTAGTTGGGTCATGCTCAGGACAGAACTGTAGTTTTATGGCCTTATTTTTATAAAAGGAGAGACAGTAACACAGATCAATGGAGGCAGGAAAGAAATAAGGAGAAATTGTGGGGGGAGAAAGTATATAAGCTGGTCCCATGTAGCACATTGGGATTAAAGGTGAATCCTAGGTCTGAAAAGTTGAAGACTACAGTAATACATCATAATCCTTGTATCAGAACCCAAATGTCCACAGCTTATTTTGCAAGGTGAACATTTCTTCTGAATGAACCTCCATTGGTGAGAACTGAGATCTACAGTGACCGTCCTTTGATGGATTTGTAGGATGTGGTAAATCACAAAAATGTGATATATATAAATCACATCATGATAAAAGTGCCACATCAAATATTAGCACCCATCCTAACATGCCCAGTAATGCACCACCACCCATTCTGATGCAGTTATTCTTCAGAGAAAGGAACAAAAAAGATCTTGACTAGTTGATCCTATGTATCACTCGTCCACTCTCTTGCTAAGATCAAGTAGAAACCATGTGGGGAAAATGTCTTAGCCAGCTACTGTGAGATAAATCAGATATATATTCACTGAAGCTGAATAGGTTTCATTTTGATTTACTGGACTATGGAATGAGGGATAGTACAGCATTCTGTGCCATCAATTAAAATGTTTCATTATCTCTGAGAGGGCTAATTATATTTATATTGCAATGTGATATCACCTTTGGTTATTCTGGAGATTATTCCTTCTCTCCAAACTTCCTGCTACATTTTAAAGCACAATGAGCAAAAAGGAAACACTTCTTCATGCAACATATACTCAGCATGCATAATTGACAGGCAAATGCCTTTTCTTTCACTGGGTATTTATGATAAGCTCACTGCTGTGATTTATTTGAATATATAACTGTAAAGCTGGGATATGAAGGGCGTATTATCCAAGCCCCTCAACAAACATAGGAATGGATTTTATACATCCAAATAGCAATTACTGATTAGGCAGCAGAATCTAGATTGTTTTTAGGGGTAGAAAGGTCTGCCAATTTCAGTTCTCTCAGTTTCTTATTCTTCCAATCTTAAATTGATCTCCACATTTTTGCAGCTGTTTGTTTTTTTAAAAAGTCCTCATGAAAATTCTCCAGCATTTTAGTGCAAATTTCAACTAATAAATACCTTTTTATGTAGTTTTGACTAATATACACATTTTTGCAAGCAATTTATCTTATAATGCATTTTTGTATGTAATTTTCACCAATATATTAATTTTATGCACACTGTCCCCTAATATATGCATTTTTGTAAACATTGCTTGCTTGGAAAAGTGCATTGCAAAATTCAGTTCAGTATGAATTTTGAAAGATGGCTGTGTTTCAATTCTCATATTGTTTCAGAAAGTATGAATTTGATCAATTTGGCTTTAAATGTGAAGTGAATTAAATTTCTCCTCCATCCCTGTACACATTTTTGCAAGCCATTTCTTGTAATATAATTATTGTCTTGTCATTTTTGCATGTTATTTTTACTCATATATTCATTTTGTACACCTTTTCCCCAACATATGATTTTTTTATAAACATTGGTTGGCGAATGGCATTGCAAAAACTGAATAAATACAGATTTTGAAGGATGCCTGTGTTTCAGTTCTCTTATTGTTTTGGAAAGTGCAGATTTGCTTTAAAAGTGCTTTAAATGCAAACTGAATAGAAATTCTTTCCCACCCCTAACTGTATTCACTAATAGGCAAAAAGCCCTTGCAGTTTATCAAACTTTAAAAAGCAGGGAAATTGGGCAGCTATAGTGAATGCTCCAGGGGAGCAGGAGACCTGAACTCCTCTCTGAGATATTGTACTGCCCTACTAATTTGTAAAAATGCAAACACAATTTGGGTTGGTCTTTCACAGTCCAATCACTTCCTGTGTAGCTTGGAAGAATTTGGTAACATGTGGCTCTGAACATAAGGTGAGTGGTGGCAACACCTGCAAGCAGCCCAAATAATAGAAACAAGATATGTGCTGTGATGATCTTGTTTTAGCAGGGAGGAAGCAACAATATTAAGACTGCTGATACAGTTCAGGTAGTCACTTTAAATGTTTAATTTCCTTTGCAATTTTATTGAAGTCTCCTATACTAAATTATTTTCTTTTGCTTCTGTTTCTGTGAATATGTGAAATACAGCAACACTTTGCATAATTTACACTAAACAACTCCAAAAATTTTTTGGAATAAAGGCACTGACTATTCTGCAGAATAGTCTCCAGTGGACATGAGGAGTGTCTCAGTTTGCACAAGATAAAACAGTGGGAGGTGAAATATATTCTAGCAAAATTCTAGCTGTACTCTATCTTTTTAATTGACCGTGTTCACCTTTCCTTAAGTGGAGTGGTTTAAGCATAGCAGACTGAAAACATGCATCTTGGGCAGGCCAAGTTTGTTTTGTTCCAACAGCTAGAGTCATTGCTGAAGTAGCAATCAGTCTGATTTTACATCAAACAGCAGTTTCAGATTCTACTGTTAATGCACCCAAAATAGAAATAGAACATAACCTCCAGTTTGAAACACAAAATGCTATCTTCACCATCATATGATATTTACCAATAAAAAGGCTTTGAAATTAATAAAAATAAATTTGACACAGATTTCTAGGATGAATAATGAGAGAAATACAATTTTCTAGGTTAGATGCTCTATAGAAACAGTGGTAACACGTGAAAGAAAGAACACCAACAAAATACAAAAAATCTAGTTATCCATATTTGGAGATGTAGTCCTGCAATCATGACTACATCTCCAAAGATGGAGGATTAGATTTTTTTGTATGTTAGTGAATTTCTCTGCTTTTTAATCCAGGAGGTAACAAATTGGATTCTGTGCAAATTTGCTGAGAATGGATTGATCATTTGCATCCTTATTGAGTTCAATGGGATTTACTCCCCTTGCTTAGGATAAGTGAAACTTGTCATGGCCCCATCAGAGGACTCATCAAATGAGGATGACTCGGGAGTAACAGCAGCAGACCCAGAAGCAGCAGACCCAGAAGGAGAAATGGAGGAAACTCCTGAGAACCCAGCTCCTTCTCCCCTTCAGCTGCAGAGCACCCCAGACACAGCTGAAGCCCTTCAGCCAGACGCAGACAGTGAACAGGATACTCCCCCCTCACCTGCAGAACGTAGACAACAGAAGGTCAGGCAGAAGAGGGGCAGGCTTGTCCACTTAAGGCCAAAACGCTGATGGCTCACACCTGCTGACAAACCTGCTCCTTAAAAGTCAAACCTTGGGTTCAGCTTGTTGCTGACTACAACATCAGGCATGACCACTGTGTGTCTTCCTATCCCCTGAACCTTGACTTGGACTGATCTCTCGGCAAACTAGACCAGGACTTCACTGATGTCTCTTCTGGATTTCTGGCTTGGCACGTAAGCTTTGAACAGCCTCTGCCCTTATCTTGCTTCCTCCTTGCTAGCCTGGGAGGTTTATAGCCAAGCTGCCGGCAGAGGGGGGCAGAGGGGAGGGTGGGGGGGAAGGTTTGATCATTTGCATGCTTATTGAGTTTAGTGGGATTTACTCCTGTGCAATCATACTTAGTATAGGTGAAACAATCATACTTAGTATAGGTGGAGAAGGCTTAGGATAGGTAAAACTGACCATGGGGGAGGAGGAGAAGGGGGAAGGGAGAGGAGAGGAAAGAAGGGAGGGGGAAGGGGATGAAGGAAGGGGGAGGGAAGGCGCAAGAGGGTGAGGATAGGAGGAAGGAGGAGGGAAGGGGAGGTTTGATCATTTGCATGCTTTTTGAGTTCAGTGGGATTCACTCCTGTACAATCATGCTTAGAATAGGTGAAACTGACCTGGGGAAGAGGCAGGGAGGGGAGGGGAGGAGATAGTCTTTTTCTCCCTTGTGTGCAGGAGTCAAATAAATTTAAATTTTCCTGGGCTATTGAAGAGGGCAGTGTTTTGAAAACCTTCCCAATATGAAGCTTTAATCCAATACTCCCTTTCCTGGGTGTAAAGCTGAAATGATAATCCCACATACCGGGAGTAAACCCCATTGAATTCAATAGGACTTACTTTTGAGTAGACATGGTTAGGACTGTGCTGTAAATTAATGGGGCTTTTGAGTGAACATAGCAAAGAAGAAATCAGAAGAAAATCACCCTGTGCTTTATAGATTATAGCAAAGCCTTTGACTATGTAGATCATGAAAAACTATGGAATGCTTTAAAGAAATGGCGGTGCCACAGCATCTGTTTGTCCTGATGTGCAACCTATACTCTGCACAAGAGGCTACTGTAGGGACAGAATATGGAGAAACCGATTGGTTCCCCATCGGAAAGGGTGTGAGACAGGGGTGTATTTTATTATCCCATTTGTTTAATCTATACGCAGAACATATCATATGGAAAGCAGGATTGGACCAAGATGAAGGAGGTGTGAAAATTGGAGGGAGAAATATTAATAATTTAAGATATGCAGACAATACCATACTATTAGCAGAACCAGTAATGATTTGAAATGAATGCTGTTGATAGTTAAAGAGGAAAGCACAAAAGCAGGACTACAGCTGAACATCAAGAAGACTAAAGTAATTACAACAGCAGATTTATGTAGCTTTAAAGTTGACAATGAGGACATTGAACTTGGCAAGGATTATCAATACCTTGGCAAAGTAGTTAACCAAAATGGAGACAATAGTCAAGAAATCAGAAGAAGGCTAAGACTGGGGAGCACAGCTATGAGAGAATAGACAAGGTCCTCAAATGCAAAGATGTATCACTGAACACTAAAGTCAGGATCATTCAGACCATGGTATTCCCAGTCTCTTTGTATGGATGGGAAAGTTGGACAGTGAAAAAACCAGATAAGAGAAAAATCAGCTTGAAATGTGGTGTTGGCGGACAGCTTTGGTGATACCATGGACTGCGAAAAAGGCAAATAAGTGGTTGTCAGAACAAAGTAAACCAGAACTATCACTAGAAGCTAAAATGATGAAACTGAGGTTATCATACTTTGGACACATAATAAGAAGACATGATTCACTAGAAAAGACAATAATGCTGGGAAAAAACAGAAGGGAGTAGAAAAAGAGGAAGACCAAACAAGAGATGGATTGATTCCATAAAGGAAGCCACAGACCTGAACTTACAAGATCTGAACAGGGTGGTTCATGACAGATGCTACTGGAGGTCACTGATTCATAGGGTCACCATAAGTTGTAATTAACTTGAAGACACATAACAACAACAATAACAACAACATTATGGCATAGTCTACATTTGGATTGACTGCCGGGTACATGATAGCCCCAGCACCAGGAAATCTTTCCAAGTCAGCCTTCAGTTTTGATTGCCACAACCACTGTAGCCTTTCTTCAATCTTTCTTTCCCACCCATGTGATTACTATAAGGCAAGGGGGGGAAGTAGAGATGAGCCCATTGGCACTGCCTGCTTCCCACATCTCCTCATTCCTGCAACCCTCCCTGTGTTTGGGGCTGAACTTCTGTAGCAGGGAATCTTTTCCAGCTGTGAAGGCTACATCTGTGATTTAGAACTCTGGAAGTTTGGGATTCTAAATTGCTCAGAGATCTTTCTCAAGAACAGCAGTTTAGTCCCCCCAAAAGGACTGGTGATGAGGTCATGTGGGAGGGAGCAGAGCCAACTGGCTCAGTTGCACTTTCCCCCTCACATAATGGTAATAGGTTGCTGCGTACGGAATGACTGAATAGGGAATGCACTGTTATTTGCTAATGCTATCCAAAAAAATTCACTATTTGTTAATGCTATCAAAAGAAATCACTTTCACTGATGGTGGGACATTGGATTAAAAGGAAAACTAATTACACAAGTGATGCTTGCTTTAACCTTCTGTATGTTATTCAATGCATCCTTCACCTATTTGCCAGTTTTTAAAGATGTGAGCAATATGTTTAAAGTCAAATGCATATCCCTCTGTGCTTTTAATGTTTACCCTTTTCCATCTGCTGTTGCTGCATGGGTTTCTAGATTTTGATTATTTCACACAAGCAGTAATTAGCTTGTAAAATTGACAGTTTATCTGAGAACATTCATTTCATTGAGCATTTGCTAATTTCACTTCCTCTGGTCAACTCAACAGTGAAGTTTCTATGAAAGAAGAATGGAGACCAAGCATACCCGGAAAATTGTAACAAGTTCCAGAAGGGCAGCTATCTTAGTCTCTTCCTGAAAAAACAGTAACAGTCTTGTGGCATCTTAAAGACCAAGGCTGCAATCCGAATTCCATTTACCTGGGAGTAAGCCCCATTGAATTCAATAGAACTTTTTTCTGAGTAGACCTGGTTTGAACTGAAGTGAATTAAGATGGGTTAAAGCCTGAGATTTTGTGGAATGCAATCAACTTCATCAATTGCATCTGATGAAGTGACCTGTACTCCACAAAAGCTTATGCCATAATAAATTAGTTAGTGTTTAAGATACCATAAGACTCTCTGAAAATGGTGTTATTTAGAGACCAAGATGAGGACTTTTGCAGAGTGATCTTATTCTCACATTCATAGCTATATTCATGGATTTGTTAAGGACCAAACCACTAATATCTCCCTCATGGCATAAACAGACCAAAGTGTGAACCAGATAAGAATGAATGCTAGGCTCCCTTCACATTCACACAGCTGCCTAGGGGCTGCTTCTCCACAGTGCTTTTCACTGAAGCCGAATGAATATAACATTAAGCCCCTTCAGAAGTCGCCCATAGTGGCTGGTGGGACTACATGGGTGGAGTGGCATTGCTCTCCTGGTTTCCCAACAGCATGCGTCACGGTTGGTCACTGAGAGGGGGAGGGGCAAGGCATCAGGGAACTCAGCACAGTGCAGTGGTAAAGCCAATCTGATGCTCCCAATGCAGCATTCATGCCAAGCTTCCCACTGCCTTGCTCTTCCCCTTCTTCCTCTCGATCACTGGCAGTGACACGTGATGTTGGGAAGCTGGGAGAGCAAAGCAGCCCTATGTGCTACTGGAAGTAGCATTCGTGTTTTGCATCCACATGTGATCAGCAGGGCTAGCTCTATCATTAGTCAAAGTTAGGTGACCACTTTATGTGGGAATCACTGTGGGGCATGAGGGGCTTCCCCCCAGTTCCACTTCCTGAGCTCTTTACCATACCCTTCTGTTGGAAGACAGAGCTGTGTGTGCCCTTCAGCCTGTCCTGTGCCTCCATAACTAGCCTGTTGTCCTCAGGTGCAGAGGAGAACACCATCTCATGGCCAGTATTAGAGTAAGTTTCAACTGCCAATGTGGAAAGGAGGGTTAAGGGTGCCATTTTGTCTGTCTCAGGCAGTAAAATGTCTTGGGCCAGCCCTGGTGAGAGAGGTTCATGCTGACCACTAGCCTCACCTTTGATGTTTTCCTCACCCCAACCATCTGCACATACAGTGTGATACAACACATGAGCACTACTCTCGAAGGGGGCCACAGGCAGGGGCAAATATGTTGGTCTATGCTGATTGTGTCAGAAAGACTGATGCCACTAGGACTGTTCACATGGCTGAAATATGGGCTCCCTCTAGAAGGAATGCTGGGATGTAAATTAAATAAATAAATAAATAAATACACAGACACAAAAGGCAAAGCCATAGCAGCACCCCAGGGGAATAGTTGCTCCATGGATACTTCCCTATATTTGTTCCGATATGGAAGGACCATTATCCATATGTCTTTAAATACTACTACAGAGGCAAGTTACCATGCTGTGCTTTGAAACTACAGCTTTTTCATCTTCCAAGAGTTCTTGTCGGCAGAACTACTTGGGGGAAAAACACACATGCTTTCTTATTTAAAAAGGATCTCTTCTCCCAAAAACCTTCAGCACTGATTGGCAATTAAGGGTTTTGTTACAACATAGAAGGGCAAGCTATGCTCTTCCCTCTAAGTCTGCCAATTATCCTCCCCTGAATCTTGGCCAAGGTTGTATTTAGGCTCATTAATAATTATTCACCAGCTACCAAAGACAAGGCCCAAAGAAAATGAGAAACATCTGCCTTGACTGGGGTCACTCACAGTTCAATCTTGGAGCTTCTGCCTTAGGCTGCAAAGATGGAAGGGAACAACAAAGCTGAAGAGTGAACTCACAAGGGTCAGTGTTTGCAGAGGCCTACCCAGGTTTTTCTTTTCTATCTGTTCTTACTTCTCTTGGTAGACACCTGAAGCACATGTTCAGCAGGGAGGCTCGCTTTCCTCATATGATTAAACTAGTGATTTAATTTGATCAGGAGATCAAAAATCAGATTCCTGCCTTGGCTGATATACTGCAGCTGATAGCTTTTGAAATAAAGTTAGTGGCTCATTTGCTTTTTCTCACAGATAGGGTGCTTTTGCACATTGCAAAGGAATGACACACGTACCTGCTTTATGCACTTCTGGACTAACATTTGTATCTGCTATTTTAAGATGTTTTAACTTATATCGTGCATTGCTTAGAGTTGTATTTAAACATTAAAAAAAAGTAAAGGTGTACCCGCACTTACAGTGCGAGTCGTTTCTGACTCTTAGGGTGATGTCTTGCGACGTTCACTAGGCAGACCATATATATGGGGTGGGATTGCCAGTTCCTTCCCCGGCCTTTCTTTACCCCCCAGCATATGCCGGGTACTCATTTTACCGACCACGGATGGATGGAAGGCTGAGTGGACCTCGACCCCTTTTACCGGAGATTCGACTTACTCCTTCCGTTGGAATCGAACTCCGGCTGTGAGCAGAGCTTCGGCTGCGTTACCACCGCTTACCACTCTGCGCCATGGAGGGTCATTTAAACATAAGCAGTATATAAATTGTTTAAATAAATAAAATAAATAAAAACATGTGAATGGTATGTTTTGTATGTCTTGAAATAACACCTGTATGATGGATTTCTACTGGTAGCTCTACCTACAGACATACTCTCTGGGTTACCTCTGATCATCACCCTGCTGATGATGGCAGCCCTACCTACTTTGTCCTGTTCATACACCAACTTCAGAGCACTACTTCTCCCTTTTTGTTTCCAGAATAGGTGGTGGCTTTAAATGAGGCCACCATAACAAGAATTCTAGGTGCAGCAAAGCCCCTCTAGAATTGTTAGGCCCAGATATTCTGTCCTGAGCCTCAAAACTTCCAGGGCACAGAGACAGCATGCTGGAAGTGACTTCTTCTACCAGAGTGCTTGAATGATCCATATGCACCTGCCCTTCTCACTTGCTGTTGTGGGTGCCTTCAAAGCCCTGCTTGTCAGCTAACAGACTCTTCTATTGCCTGGATGTGAGGCACTCAGGGATTGTCTTACTGCTTCAAAATTTTAGGAAGTTTTCACCCAGCAGCCCTCTCTGCTCGTTTCTCCACTCAGACCGAAACACCCCAAAACATCTAACCTATAAGATAATACTGGGCTGTATTTGCTGCTAGTCCCTGTTGGTTTTCTGGAGACTTCTGAAAATGATCTTGTTCTGGAGAGCCTTTGGGAGGGACTGAAGGTAGAGCCTGACACTGATTTTATGCCTTTTATGTTAAATGTTACCTTTGTAGTCCCTGTAGTACCACTCTCTCTCTATATGTATGTGTGTGTGTGTATTGTATTTTATGTATTTTAATTGTATTTTATATATTTTAATTTATTTTAATGTTTTTTGTGATTTTACTGTTTACAATTTTATTATGTACGTGTTTGATTTTATTTTTGTAAGCCGCCTTGAGTGCCCTATTATAGGGTAGAAGGGTGGGATAGAAATATTACAAAATAAAATAAAATAAATAGTCATAGAGTACACCCACTGAAATTAATTAACTTGACTGAGACCCCACCTGCACTATGCATTTGAAGCAGTATCATTCCACTTTAAGTAGTCATGGCTTCCCCCGAAGAATCCTGGCAACTGTAATTTGTTAGAGGTCTTGAGAGTTGTTAGGAGATCCCCCTATTCCTCTCACAGAGCTAATTCCTAGCATTCCCTGGGAAAAGAGATTGATTTGTTACAGCACTTTGGAAACTGTAGCTCTGTGAGGGGAATAGAGGTCTCCTAACAACTCTCAGCAGCTTTAACAAACTACAGTTCCCAGGATTCTTTGGGGGAAGCCATGACTGTTTAAAGTGTCATGACACTGCTTTAAATGTATAGTACAGATGGGGCCTAACTAATTCTTGACTTTATTAATTTCAGTGGGTCTACTCTGATGACAAATTGGTCAGATAGAACCCTATGTCTTTATCCCATATCCTACCAATCTATGATGGAACATTCACCTATTGTATTGTTACCTCTCTACCACATGATATAGAATGTGGAGTAAAGCATGTTAACATGGGCGGGGACACATTATCCATCACCATTCTTATACATACTTGAAAGCTTTTTAGAAGTTTTGGATAATCACTTACATGAATCTTTCCATTTATGTAGGAAACTAGAATTGTACACCCATAAAAATATCATGAAGTTAAGTAGCTGAGAAGGTTCAGTCAGATAATGAAGTGCAAAATAAAGGCTAAGTATTGCTTCCTTCACAACACTCACCCTCTTGTTCCCTCTCCCCGCTCTCACACTATTATTTTAGAAACCAGTTCTTCTGAAACTTAAATAAATGAGTACTCAAAGCGATTATTCTCTGAGATGATAACAGTGACATTTGGACTTTGGGATTAAAAGGTTGAAATAATTTCTCTTGGGAAAGAAATGAGTTTGCTTCTGACTAAAGGAAGGCACAAATATTGTTATGCTCAATCTAGGAGAGGACAAGAAAAAAGTCCTGGGGGGAATACTAAGGTTGCTATTGTGGGGTTTGTTTTTTTTTGAAGGCTAAATATCTGGGTCACAGTTTTAATAATGAGTCTATTGGAGTCAGCCTGTTTCTTAATGATTAGGTCAATTAGTGCTAATTACTCAGCTGAGAAAACATAACATACTGGCTGTTGTGCATTATGCATCTCCTCGTTCTTTATCTACATTTGTTGTGAAATTGTTAAGGCCTTTCCAATTGCTCATGTTGGCTCTTCGGTGGGTAGCAGAGAGTCAAGTTTTCATTTACAAAAACATTTGCCAGTGTGTATTGAACTGGTGATTATCCTTAGAATCATAGAATTGGAAGGGGCCTATACGGCCTTAGAGTCCAATCCCTTACTCAATGCAGGAATCCAAATTAAAGCATACTGACAGGTGGCTGTCCAGCTGCCTCTTGAAGGCCTCCAGTGTTGGAGACCCCACCACCTTCCTAGATAATTGGTTCAATTGTTGTACCACTCAAAGAGTTAGGAAGTTTTTCCTGATGTTCAGTTGAAATCTGGCTTCCTGTAACTTGAGCTCATTAGTCCGTGTTCTACACTCTGGGATGATTGAGAAGAGATCCTGGCCCTCCTCTGTGTGGAACCTTTCAAGTACTTGAAGTGTGCTATCATATCTCCCCTCAGTCTTCTTTTCTCAAGTCTAAACATACCTAGTTCTTTCAGTCTCTCCTCATAGAGCTTTGTTTCCAGTCCCTTGATCATCCTCATTGCCCTCTTCTGAACCTGTTCCAGTTTGTCTGCATACTTCTTAAAGTGTGGTGTCCAGAACTGGATGCAGTACCCAAGATGAGGCCTAACCAGTCCCAAATAGAGAGGAACTAATACTCCACGTAATTTGGAAACTATACTTCTGTTAATGCAGCCTAATATAGCATTTGCCTTTTTTGCAGCCACATCACACTATTGGCTCATATTCAGCTTGTGATCAACAACAATCCCAAGATCCTTCTCACATGTCGTATTGCTGATCCAAGTATCTCCCATCTTATAACTGTGCATTTGGTTTCTTTTTCCTAGGTGTAGAACTTTGCACTTATCCCTGTTAAATTTCATTCTGTTGTTTTCAGCCCAATGCTCTAGCCTATGAAGATCCCTTTGAATTTTGTTTCTGTCTTCCAAGGTATTAGCTATGCCCCCCAATTTTGTATCATCTGCAAAATTGCTAAGCATTCCCTGTACCTCCTCATCCAAGTTATTAATAAAAATGTTGAACAGCGCTGAGCCCAGGACTGAGCCCTGTGGTACCCCGCTTGTTACCTCTGCCCAGTTTATTTATTTATTTATTATATTTATATACCGCCCCATAGCCGAAGCTCTCTGGGCAGTTTACAGCAATTAAAGTTTGAGAAGGAACCATTGATACACACTCTTTGAATATGATTCCGTAGCCAACTGTGGATCCACCTGCTAGTTGTTCCATCCAGCCCACATTTAGCTAGCTGGCTAATCAGAATATCATGGGGCACTTTTTCAAAAGCTTTGCTGAAGTCAAGATATATTATGTCCACAGCATACTCACAGTCTACCAGGGAGGTTAGCTGATCAAAAAATGAAGTAAGATTAGCCTGGCAGGATTTGCGGCCCAGGGATGAAATAAGATACAGACACAATATATATTTGGGTTAAATAACGGGACACTTTATTAACCAAATTCACATTGTATAATGAACCTGCAGAGGGGAACATAAGTGCGGGATTCAACTGGTGAGTCAGGCAAAGCCTGCTTGCAGCTATTGGGGCGATTCAACCCCCTGCCAATCTGCCAACCACTTGCCCTGACCACACCCATAGGGTGTGTAGGAAGGCCAACCTGCGTCACCGCCTGTCCCCGGTGCCCTGAAACTCCGAGTGGATGAGACATGTTGGCCCCAAAGGCGACCCATATCCTGCCCTCAGGCCGTAAAAACCCAGAGCTGCAGGTCTCCGGGACCGCCGATCACCTTCAAAGATGCCTAAAGGTGTCACCTAGCTGCCCTTCACCATTAATCTTTCCCGCACTTCCATGCCACCAAAGAGGGGACAAACCTCAGTTTAGTCCCGACATATCCCACATCTGAGCAGCTCACATAAACCCCCCTGCAGGTCCTCCAAAAGGATGTCATTACCCATATCTGTCATATGGACTCCATCTGACCTATATAGTTCCAACCTAGTGTGTCTTATCTCTGGATGGTGTATGACTGACCCACCAGAGCCCAAAAGAGCCAGCCTGAGTTGCCTATTGACTTTCTTGCGGGTCCTATTTATGCCCCTAGGGTCACCTATGCAATTCCACTGCCTACGGGGTAAAATATCAGACCACACCAAACGCACTCCCGGCCAGTGTCCTTCGATGGCCCGGAAGTCAGCGCACGCCTGCTCAATAAGAGCCCTGCCTCTCAGCATCCCCAGGTCATTGCCGCCCAGGTGAATGACCAAAAAGTGTGGTACCTCACGAACCACTGCAGAATGGAAAAGCGTAGGGAGGAGCCCGTCCCATCGCATCCCTCGGCGGCCCAGCCACTGCACCGTGGCCCACTGGCTCAGCCCCAGCTGTGTGCCAACACGTGAGTTCGCCGCCTGGCGGCCTGCCCAAAAGACCATACTATGGCCACAAAGAAGGATGCGTGCTCTTCCATCTCCCCTCCAGTGGCCTGCCAAAACAAACAGCAGAACATGTAAACAACAACAAATTTTTAAGGCTGGGTGTGTCGAATCCCTTGGAATGGCCTAACATAAGATCTATAAGAATTGGAACTCCACCTCCCCAGTGCCTGCAGTTGCTCTTGTGAAAAACCCAGGCATGCGGCTGTGGAAGCCTCACCAATACGGAAGGAGTGAGTCCCAAATAACCAAGGGTCAAAACCCAAAATAGCAAGGGCCCTCCTGGTTAGTGTCCAGAATTGGAATTTAGAGAGGGGTGTACCATCCTTTTTTTTTTTTTTTTTTTCAATAATTTTTATTCAAATTTTCATAAAACATACAAGACAAAATCATAAAACATTCAAAGACAAAAAACAAAATCAAAAATAGTTAAACAAAAAATAAAAAAAAAATAAAAATAAAAATAAAAAATAAAGAGTAAAATATTGACTTCCCATTTGTCAAAGATCAGATCAGTTATAAGTCTATAATATATAACAATCCTGTCTCTTAAGTCATATTATAAAATCACTTTCCTCCAATAGTTATCTTACTTAATCATCAAATCTCATAAACATTACTTTATTCTTTCCACAAAAAGTCAAAGAGAGGTTTCAATTCTTTAAGAAATATATCTATCAATTTTTTTTTCCAGATAAGCATATCGATTAACCCATCTCATTACTAATTATGATAATCTTATTGTCATAACCATAGTCAAAATAAACATTTCAATTAATCCATCACATCAGAATCTGTTAGGTTCAGTAATTTCAGTAGCCATTGTTCTATTATCCCTATTAGTTCCATTTTCCATCTTCCATCTTCAGTAGTCTTGTTAAGTCCAGTAATTTCAGTATCCAATCTTCCATTATCAGTATTCCATAATAATCTTGCTGTCAAAGCCATAGTCATATAGTAAGAGTCTGATGGGAATTACCTCTATCCCAAATATTTTCTTGCCATCCATTCTGAATAGGTTGCTGAAATACTGCTGTAAAATCATATCTCTGTTCTTTTTTTCAAAATACACTGGGTCATCTCTTGAAAGTTTTTCCATTGTCACATGGCTGCAGTTAATTCCATAGATTTCCTCTATATTGGGCTCCATCACATCATTCCAGTCCAGAAGATTATCCATGCCATTGATAACTTTATCTCTAGAATCTTCATTAATTTCTTCAGAGATAACATTGAGTTCCAAACAATAGATTTTATTTCTAAAGTCCATAGACTCCAAATCTTTTTCCTGTTCCACGTTTGTTCCAATCTCCGGGGTCTCCTCTCTCACAGGGACCTAGAGAGGGGTGTACCATCCTGATGAACGAACAGATATCCATGGTGTTGGCCCCTCATGGCCACAAAATTCCGTAAGGCAGCCACTGGACAAATGCCACGATCCAGTGTTGGAGAAAGTAAAACCACCCGTCCCTTTCTACGCTGGTCAGTTTTTGACCATCGTAGTCATATTAGGGCCTGCTCATTACGCCAACTGAGGTCAGATATCAACAGAGTCCTGAAGGAAGAATCAGCCTTGGACCCGGCCACTACCTCACTGATCCGGAATGCTCCAAAGAAAAGTGTGAGTGTGGCAGCGTGAAATAACCATGCTTCATAATTGGAAGCGCATAGTACCTCCCACTGTAGCCGAAGTCCTTGAAGAACTTCCGGGTGAATGGGTGAACGGGCATCTGGAGCCACTATGTGCCCCCGGGTCCAACCTTCCAGCATCCTACGTATGCGGAAGTCATTCGAGAAATCCTGAAATCCCTGGGACTTGGCTAAAAAGGAAAGGCCGGAAAGCTTACCTCTAATAGTCTTGACTGCAAGGCCCTTCCTCTTGCCTTCCACACAAAACTCAATGAGGTGTTCCACAGGGACAGGCCATCGCTGCGCATATCCCCTTTCAGCCCGGAAAACTAATAGTTCCCTACCTGATCTTTGGTAGCTGGCCATAGTGCTGGGCGCAATGGATAGGCTTATTGCCTGTTCAGATTCAAGACGCCAATCTCCCATAGTTCCGGCGGTACCACGTCTGGCTGAGCCCTGGCCCACGGTGCCAGCTGTCGAAATCTCTCCATCTGGTTCCGTGACAGAGCATCAGCAATACTATTATCAATACCGGGGACGTGGCGTGCCAGGAACAATATATTAAATCGGAGACAGTGTAAAACAAAAGCACGTACTAGGTGCATGACCCTAGGATTCCTTGATGACAGTGAATTGATAACGTGTACCGTGGCCAAGTTATCGCACCAAAAATGGACTGTGGTATCCCGAAACCTATCTGGCCAAAGATACACTGCCGCCACTATTGGGAAGAATTCCAGGAGGGTCAAATCCCTAACCAAACCCTCTTGTACCCAGGTCTGTGGCCAGCTACCATGGCACCATAGTTCATTGAAAATAACCCCAAATCCAAAAGACCCCGAGGCATCTGAGTGGACCTGTAGTTCGGCCTCCAGGAGGCGGTCCTGTCTCCAAAAAGAAACCCCATTAAACTTGTGCAAAAACGTAGACCAGACTGTAAGGTCCGCTTTTAGGGCTGCTGAGACCCTAACGTGGTGGCGGGGGTGAGAAAGCCCTGACATGGCCTCATATACCCTTCGAAGGAAGGCACGACCAGGAGCTACCACTCTGCAAGCGAAGTTCAATGAACCGGCAAGCTCCTGAAGAGAAAGTAGAGTTGCCTTTTTGCAGGCAATAACTTGTGCCACCTTTCTTTTTAGTAAGTCTAACTTCTCTAGTGGGAGCCTGCAGCATTGGGCTAAGGTATCTATTTCAATGCCTAAAAAAGTAATAATAGGGGATGGGCCCTCGGTTTTCTCTTCCGCCAATGGGACTCCTAAGTCCTCAGATAACCCAGCGAAATGATCCATAAGATCCTTACAATCGCCAGAGTATGCACGGCCAGCAAACAGAAAGTCATCTAAATAATGAATCACTGATTCAGAACCAGACCGCCTCTTGACCGCCCATTCCAGGAAAGAACTGAAACGCTCAAATACTGAGCAAGAAATCGAACAGCTCATGGGCAATGCTCGGTCCACATAAAATTTGTTTGCAAAAGCAAAACCTAACAATTCGAAATCCTCAGGATGGACAGGGAGGAGGCGGAAAGCTGATTTTATATCACACTTTCCCATCAAGGCCCCGATGCCACAACCCCTGACCATGGTAACCGCACAGTCAAATGGGGTGTATTGCACCGAACAGAGGTGGTGCGGGATAAAATCATTTACTGACTGGCCGTGGGGATAGGAGAGATGATGTATTAGACGGAACTCACCAGGCATTTTCTTTGGAACGATGCCCAGAGGAGAGACACGTAGGGAGGCAGTGGGTGGTAAAAGGAAGGGGCCTAAAACCCTGCCCACCTTCCTTTCCTTATCTATCTTTTCTTGGACTATTTGTTCCATGCCCAAGACAGACTTAAGATTCCTGGACCGGAATGCGCGCCTAGGTCCAGTGTAAGGGATCCGAAACCCTGAAGTAAAACCCTCTAAGAGAAACCGAACATCTTTAACTGAGGGGTAAAACGTTAACAAGCGTCGTAACTCTGCTAACTTAACTGGGCTGGGGCCCTTTTCCTTGAGTTGCCCCTTGATGCCCTTGTCTCCTGGGGCCGGGGGGATCTCTATTCCCACCCCTAAAGAAACGTCTCCTGGGGCAGGCCGTGCAGGCATGCTGTCCGCCACACATAGAACATTCATGTCTAAAACGGCATGAGCTGCGACTGCAGGAACAACGGGAGCTGAACTCCCAGCAGAGTAGGTGGGATTGAACCCCCTGGCCCGCGGTCCCGCGGGCAGGGGGGAATGGTGATTGTCTGGTCAAAAGGTGGCCGCTATCTGATCTGTCACCGGGTGATGGCCTCGCATGAGACATGAACTGAAGCCACAGGTCAGCCTCCTTCTTGTCCCAGGGGAGGGAAGTGTCATATGCAGCCCTTATACGAAAAACTTCATTGTACGAAAGCCAGGCCGTACCCTGGAACTCTGTGTACGCTCGATAAATGATGTCAAGATATTTAATCATGACAGAGCACTTCTGTGGCTGTTTTTGTAAGACTACTCCCAGATAAGTTAAGAAAGCAGGAAGCCAGTTGGCCCAGTTATGCTCTACCCTGCGCCTTTTAGGCTTGTCCCCTTCCTCTTCCCCTTTCTCCTTTTCGTTCTTCATAGGCTCCCTGTACAGCAGGGAAAACAGGTCGATGTAGTCGCCTGTCCATATCTTTTCCCTGGTTGCTGGCAGTAAGTGAAACCCTAAGGGGGCAGAAGTCTCTCCAAAAGGAAGGGCTCCTTCACTAATCTGCCCCAGGGGGTCGGTTGAAGTCGCCATTGGGTTGACACCAGGCGGAGGCACGGGACGCGAAAGATTTGATTCCTCTGTCGCCGTTTCAATCGGTGAGGATCCCCACACCTGGTCACAAGCCTGCATAGGGGTGGGTTGTTGGCTCTCATCTACACCCCGAACTGGTGCTGAGAAGGGCCAAGCTTGCCCTGCCCCCCAATATGGGTAGCCCCATGTAGGCCAACCCCACGAGGGACCTGGTCCTTGTGAGCTAGTCATGGCGCACTCACCCGAACTGTCCCCAGATCCAGCATCCCGCGATGACTGCTGAGCCGCAGCCCCAGCTTGGTTAGTATTATTCGCCACCCCAGCCAGCCGGCTGGGCCCCGCCTCAAGGGCATCCAAATGAGCTAGAATCAAATTCAAAGCCTGGTTAGTCCATCCTCTGCAGAAGCCGAATGGTCACTGACTCCTGAGCTCGGCTGCTGTTGACCCTTCCCCCTAACCCGCTTGGTAATGGTGGAATGGAGAAAACCAGTGGGATACGGTTATCCCTGGATATAAACTATATCGGAAGGACAGGGAAGGACGTATTGGTGGTGGAGTCGCTCTATACGTGAAAGAAGGCATTGAATCCAGCAAGCTCGAAACCCCAAAAGAGGCAGACTCCTCCACAGAATCGTTGTGGGTGGTGATACCATGCCCCAGGAGGGACTTAATACTGGGAACGATCTATCGTCCCCCTGATCAAAATGCTCAGGGAGACCTTGAGATGAGATATGAAATCGAGGAACCAGCCAAACTAGGAAATGTGGTAGTAATGGGTGACTTCAACTTCCCGGACATAGACTGGCCGCTCATGTGTTCCAGTCATGACAAAGAAGCAAAGTTTCTAGATATTCTAAATGACTATGCCCTAGACCAGTTGGTCATGGAACTGACCAGAGGGACGGCAACCCTGGACTTAATCCTCAGTGGGGACCGGGACCTGGTGCGAGATGTAAGTGTTGTTGAACCAATTGGGAGCAGTGACCACAGTGCTATTAAATTAAACATACATGTAACTGGCCAATTGCCAAGAAAATCCAACACAGTCACATTTGACTTCAAAAGAGGAAACTTCACAAAAATGAGGGGATTGGTAAAAAGAAAGCTGAAAAACAAAGTCCAGAGGGTCACATCACTCAAAAATGCTTGGAAGTTGTTTAAAAACACTATATTAGAAGGTCAACTGGAGTGCATACCGCAGATCAGAAAAAGTACCGCCAGGGCCAAGAAGATGCCAGCATGGTTAACGAGCAAAGTCAAGGAAGCTCTTAGAGGCAAAAAGTCTTCCTTCAGAAAATGGAAGTCTTGTCCGAATGAAGAAAATAAAAAAGAACACAAACTCTGGCAAAAGAAATGCAAGAAGACAATAAGGGATGCTAAAAAAGAATTTGAGGAGCACATTGCTAAGAACATAAAAACCAACAACAAAAAATTCTATAAATACATTCAAAGCAGGAGACCATCTAGGGAGGCGATTGGACCCTTGGATGATAAGGGAGTCAAAGGTGTACTAAAGAACAATAAGGAGATTGCAGAGAAGCTAAATGAATTCTTTGCATCTGTCTTCACAGTGGAAGATATAGGGCAGATCCCTGAACCTGAACTAACATTTGCAGGAAGGGATTCTGAGGAACTGAGACAAATAGTGGTAACGAGAGAGGAAGTTCTAGGCTTAATGGACAATATAAAAACTGACAAATCACCGGGCCCGGATGGCATCCACCCGAGAGTTCTCAAACAACTCAAAGGTGAAATTGCTGATCTGCTAACTAAAATATGTAACTTGTCCCTCAGGTCCTCCTCAGTGCCTGAGGACTGGAAAGTGGCAAATGGATCAAAAAGGGATCCAGAGGGGATCCCGGAAATTACAGGCCAGTTAGCTTAACTTCTGTCCCTGGAAAACTGGTAGAAAGTATTCTTAAAGCTAGATTAACTAAGCACATAGAAGAACAAGCCTTGCTGAAGCAGAGCCAGCATGGCTTCTGCAAGGGAAAGTCCTGTATCAGTAACCTATTAGAATTCTTTGAGAGTGTCAACAAGCATATAGATAGAGGTGATCCAGTGGACATAGTGTACTTAGACTTTCAAAAAGCGTTTGACAAGGTACCTCACCAAAGACTTCTGAGGAAGCTTAGCAGTCATGGAATAAGAGGAGAGGTCCTCTTGTGGATAAGGAATTGGTTAAGAAGCAGAAAGCAGAGAGTAGGAATCAATGGACAGTTCTCCCAATGGCGGGCTGTAGAAAGTGGAGTCCCTCAAGGATCGGTATTGGGACCTGTACTTTTCAACTTGTTCATTAATGACCTAGAATTAGGAGTGAGCAGTGAAGTGGCCAAGTTTGCTGATGACACTAAATTGTTCAGGGTTGTTAAAACAAAAAGGGATTGGGAAGAGCTCCAAAAAGATCTCTACAAGCTGAGTGAATGGGCGGAAAAATGGCAAATGCAATTCAATATAAACAAGTGTAAAATTATGCATATTGGGGCAAAAAATCTTAATTTCACATATACGCTCATGGGGTCTGAACTGGCGGTGACCGACCAGGAGAGAGACCTCGGGATTGTAGTGGACAGCATGATGAAAATGTCGACCCAGTGTGTGGCAGCTGTGAAAAAGGCAAATTCCATGCTAGCGATAATTAGGAAAGGTATTGAAAATAAAACAGCCGATATCATCATGCCGTTGTATAAATCTATGGTGCGGCCGCATTTGGAATACTGTGTACAGTTCTGGTCGCCTCATCTCAAAAAGGATATTATAGAGTTGGAAAAGGTTCAGAAGAGGGCAACCAGAATTATCAAGGGGATGGAGCGACTCCCTTACGAGGAAAGGTTGCAGCATTTGGGGCTTTTTAGTTTAGAGAAAAGGCGGGTCAGAGGAGACATGATAGAAGTGTATAAAATTATGCATGGCATTGAGAAAGTGGATAGAGAAAAGTTCTTCTCCCTCTCTCATAATACTAGAACTCGTGGACATTCAAAGAAGCTGAATGTTGGAAGATTCAGGACAGACAAAAGGAAGTACTTCTTTACTCAGCGCATAGTTAAACTATGGAATTTGCTCCCACAAGATGCAGTAATGGCCACCAGCTTGGATGGCTTTAAAAGAAGATTAGACAAATTCATGGAGGACAGGGCTATCAATGGCTACTAGCCGTGATGGCTGTGCTGTGCCACCCTAGTCAGAGGCAGCATGCTTCTGAAAACCAGTTGCCGGAATCCTCAGGAGGAGAGAGTGTTCTTGCACTCGGGTCCTGCTTGCGGGCTTCCCCCAGGCACCTGGTTGGCCACTGTGAGAACAGGATGCTGGACTAGATGGGCCACTGGCCTGATCCAGCAGTCTCTTCTTATGTTCTCTTCTTATGTAATGGGGTTAGCCTGACTAGCAGCGGCTCGCGGAGAGGACGATACCAGGGGCGTGTGAACGTCAACAGCAGGGGTCACATTCTGCTGCCGTCTGTTCGTAAACTGTTTGGCATAGGGGTTGTGAGCCCCAGCAGTAGCCACCCGAATGGAAGTGGTTTGATGAGAGGAAGAAGCTGCGGCGGCATGGGCATTAAGATCCACGTCGTACCTCTGTGGACCTCCCCCCCTAGCCCACTGTGGACCTCCCCCCCTAGCCCGCTTTGCAGGGGGAATATGAGTTGTGGCAAGACGCCGTGAGGGGTCCCCTTCTAATGCCTCCAGGCGTGCCAGGATGGCAGCCCAAGGTGGCTCTCCATCCCCCGCACTGTCAGCCCTGGGGGAGGCAACATCCCTTCTAGGGGCCCTGCCCTTTCCCTTTGGCCCCCCTTGTCCCTTTTTGGGTGGCATTGTTATAAAATTGCTCTGCTTAAAACCGAAACAGCCACGCAATGTCACCAATCCCCTTGAGGGGGGGGAGAAATTTACTGGGAGGCGTAGAAAAAAGGCCTACTCGGGCCGGGCCCTGTAAAGTGCTCCCTGATGGGGAGAAATGGCTAATAAAGCCCCCCCCACTGAGTATGGGGACGGTGGAAAAGGCCCGATAGATGAGCCGTTGGCGAAGCTGGCGGGCCCTTTAGGCTGATAGATGGGCCTCCAACGGAGCAGGCGGTCCTCGTATGAGGAAGGCCCAAGGCAGCAGCCTCTGCCCGGCTGACGGCCCGAACTGGGCCACGTCAAGGAGCGGGCCTTGTAAGAAAAACCAGGTAGCCGCCTCAGCCTGTACAAAAACGAAAATGGCGCCCGCCACGCCACAATCGCGCCGACTTAAAATGGCATCCATCGATCTGCAGCCTGACGCTCTCTCCGACGAGGCTCAGGCTGCCAAAGAAGGGAAGAGGTGGCTGAGGAGCCGTCGCGAGCTTAAATATGCTCGGTTGCCCGTCATCTGCGGCGCGCCTTGATGACGTCATGTCATTCCTGGCGCGCCTGCCCTTCCATACCATGGCGGCTAGGGCTTCAACCCCGGTCCAAAAATCTCACACCGCGACGGTAAGTACCTTGCGGAGCAGGAGTTGTTCTTGATAAATCCATGTTGGCTTCTAGTAATCACTGCATTGTTTTCAAGGTGCTTACAGATTGACCACTTTATAATTTGCTCCATAATTTTCCCAGGGATCAATGTCAGGCTGACTGGTCTTTAGTTCCCAGGTTCCTCCTTTTTGCTCTTTTTGAAGATAGGGACAACATTAGCCCTCCTGTAGTCATCCGGCATTTCACCCATCCTCCATGATTTTGCAAGATAATAGACAGTGGTTCTGAGAGTACTCTAGCCAGTTCCTTCAATACTCTAGGATGCAGTTCATCAGGCCCTGGAGATTTGAACTCATTCAAAGTGTTTAGGTATTCCTTGACCATTTGTCTATTAATCTCAAGCTGCAATCCTGCCCCTTCAACTTCACATTTCTAAGGACGGTCATAAACCCTCTTTTATCCCTTGCCCCATTTATTTTAATCCACATACTCTCGGTGGTGGTACCATGCTCATCCTCCAGTGTTTCTGTGCAGAGATATATATTTTTAACATATAGCGTGACTCCACCTCCCTTTCTATTTCTTCTGTTATTTTTAAACAAGTTATATCCTTCAGTCACTGTATTCCAGTCATGGGAGTCATCCCACCAGGTTTCAGTTATAACTATCAAGTTGTATTTACTCTCCAGTATTAAGAGATCAAGTTCATCCTGTTTGTTTCCCATACTCTGGACATTGGTATACAGACATCAAAGACCATGTGATTTATGGCCAGGCTTCCTTCCTACATTTTAATGAAAACTATTACTGGGTCTCATTAGAGCCATTCCTTCAGTTCCTTTTACAGTTCACAAACCTTTGTTAGTCATTACCACCTGTCAAGAATTCTCACCAGGGGTTAACTCCCAAGCCCAGGGTAATTGATCCTGGCTGTGGCTCAGTTACCAGAGCTGAGTTAAACCAACACCAACCCCGCAAGGTAGGTAGACTGCCACCACCCCTTAAACCTAGTCATCCACTCTGGGCCAAGGGGAAACCCAAAGTGCCAGAAATAGACCTGAGAAGGATTCCAAAAGACAAGAGCCAAGGATGCACTTCTTCTTGGAGCCATAAGGCAAAATACCCAACTACACAGTAGTCTGTGGCTAAATGGCCAAGGTCCTGGGTTCAGAGCCAAATTTCCCCTGAAATGAACACACACTGGTAAATAAGAAGTAGCTTTATTAAAATAAAAGTGCAAAAATATAGCAACAAATAATTCCTTAAACCAAACACCCCTAGGGTTAGGTACAATACAAAATGCAGAGAGTTCAAGTTACATGCAAAAATAACACATCTGTTCAGGCTATTTTATACTAACACTTTATAGGAAAACAAGCAGAGTAACATCAAGGTTCCATATCTCCCCAGAGATGTATAGCCTGGATAGCAAATGGAAGATGGAACCCCAACATCAGGTAGCACCAAGTAACATTGGGAAAGAAAGTCCCAGAGTCTTAGTTCTATTTTTATGGGGAAAAGCCCAGCAACAGTCAGAAATTAATTAGCCAATCAGGGGGCTTTCTGAAGATGAAATTTTCCAGAGCTTTTGTGCCTAACGATCACGCACTTCTCCAACCTTCCCAGGCCTGTGGTACCCATCTCAGGCTGATAAGAGGTGTTTTCACTCACTGCCTAATTAACTGTCGGAAGGCAGAGCTGGGGTCCCAATCCCGGGGAGCTGGATCCTGGAGAGTTGGGAGAAGAGTATTCGGATGGATGGCAGAGGGAAGGGGGAGGAACTTCCCCCCTTTGGAGCGAAGACGAAACAGGAACTGCCAGTGATAAGGTCGCTTAGCAACAGGGAGCCTGAGCCCTCCCTGGACATTCTCACGCCTCCCCCTCTTTCAGGCTCAGAGCAAGAGGGGGAAGAGGGAGGGCTGCTCACAGCCGAAAAGCGGGGAGGCAGTTTACCATCAGCTCCTCCCCTATCCCCCATCCTGGAATTGGAAACTTCAGAAGAGGAGGGGGTGATGCTTCCCCCCTCACCGCGCACACGCAGACAGCTGAAAAGACAGGAGAGAAGGGAGGGAAGGCGGGCAGTACCTGAGGGGCAGTTAAGGAGGAGCGAAAGATTGCGCGTCCGTTTGGCCCCTTCTTAAAGAACAGGCGGGAAGAAGTCCCTTGCTCTGTCAACTTTCTCCCAATGCCGCAGGACCTGTATCCCTGTATTGCTTCATGAGAAAATGCAGTCTTTGTTTGGACATTACCCTGATAAAACACGAATTAACTACAACCGCTGGTCTGGTTCCTGAGTCACATCCTGGGCCTGACAGCTTGACAGAGCCACCTAAATCACCCTCAACGCTCTCTTCACTTGACTGGGACAAGATGTCAAAGGGAGCAGCGGGGGGGGACGAACCCCACTTCTGAGATGGAAGAAGTGAAACTCTTGAGGACTAAGGTAGCTGATTTGCAGACGGATGTTCAAGCCCTGCTAGCAGCAGTCAAGGCGCTGAAGACGGATAATCAAACCTTGAAGGCCACGATAGATCAGATGCGAACAGCCCCTCCAGCTGCCGTAGTAAAGGTTCCCATTGGATTGCCCCCAAAATATGCGGGACAAAGTGATCAGTTGGCAACTTTCGTGGCTCAATGTGAGTTATATCTGGATGTCAGGCACACGGAATTTCCAGACGATGGGGCTAAAGTGGCTTTCGTGATTAGCCTCCTGGAGGGAGAAGCTGCAAAATGGGTGACTCCGTATCTCGTGAGAAAGGATACTGTCTTAGGAAGGTACAGAGGATTTATACAGGAGATGACCGAGATGTTCCAAGACCCGCAAAGAGCTGAAACAGTAGCGCGGCAACTAGGCGCTCTGAAGCAAGCTAAAGGGACTGTTTCCGAGTACACTAACGCTTTTAAAATTCTGTCCCAGGAAACTGGTTACAATGACGCCGCCCTGATGTTTATGTACCGGAGTGGATTAAATGCTGAAATCCTGGATGAGTTGGCCAGGACCTCCCCCCCCGCTGACCTACCAGGGCTCATCCGGCTATGCCTACAGATAGATCACCGGATGGAAGGAAGGCGCCTGGAAAGGAAGCAGGAGGTCCCGAGATACTCAGCCTCGGCATCCCGCAACAAGACCCTTCCCACTGCAGGGATGGCAGGTAATGCAACTGAGGGACAGGGAGGGGCTAGGCCAAGACTGTCGGAAGAAGGAAAGATGCCGTAGGGAACGTTTATGCTTTTATTGTTCAAAGCCGGGCCACGTGGCCAGAGACTGTGGACTGAAAGGGGGGAAAGCTGAGCCGTCGGGAAACTAGAACACCCAGTCCACGTGCAGGCCGGTGGACTGGGGGCAGCGTTGTATAAAGGCCCCCCAACAATCCAACCTCCCTCAAAGGGGGTGTTGGTCTTGCCTATTCGGATTACAACTTCCAGAGGAGTGGTGTTTAATTCCACTGCCTTAATTGACAGTGGAGCCTCCACAAATTTTATTGATGCAAAGTTACTCAAGCGTCATGGAATTTCCCGGTGGAAACTGGACGCTCCCCTAGCTGTGGAGACTATCGATGGGAGACCCCTGAAGTCAGGAGGGGTGACACAAGCCACGGAGGAAGTGAAACTTCAAATCCCTGGGCACGAAGAGTTCATTTCGCTATACGTGTCAGATCTCTCGAACTTTGAGGTGATTCTGGGAATGCCCTGGCTAGCAAAGCATGAACCCAAAATAAGTTGGAAGGAGGCGGTGGTGTGGTTCACCTCACAGTATTGCCAGGAGAACTGTCAACCTGAAGGAATCAAGAACACCTTAGTGGGGGCAGTGCAAGAGATCGAGGAAGTGACCCTGCCGCCAAAGTATGAAGAATTCAAAGATGTGTTTGATGAAAAAGAGGCAGAGACTTTACCCCCCCCACCGCCCTTATGACTGTGCGATTGATCTAGTGCCAGGAGCCAGCATCCCATCAGGGAGAATCTACTCTCTCACAGAGAATGAGAGGGAGGCCCTGAAGGAATTCCTGGATAAAAACCTGAGGCGAGGATTCATACGCCCCTCACAATCCCCTGCTGGAGCGCCACTATTGTTTGTGAAAAAGAAGGGGGGAACTCAGACCCTGTAACGACTATCGCGCATTGAACCAGATCACCATCCCCAACAGCTACCCGCTGCCCATGATCTCAGAGTTGCTGGACCGACTGCGCTCTGCAAAAATCTTCACGAAGTTGGATTTGAGAGGAGCATACAATCTGATCAGAATGAAGGAGGGAGATGAATGGAAAACAGGATTCTTGACCGCTTACGGACAGTATGAATACCTGGTCATGCCGTTTGGGCTTTGTGGAAGTCCAGGAATTTTTCAAAAATTCATGAACGACATGTTTAGAGACTTGTTGGACACGTATGTAATCTGTTACTTAGATGATATCCTGGTGTTCTCAAAGAACCAGGAAGACCACGACCAGCATGTGAAGACGGTGTTGAAGAGACTGAGAGAAAATCACCTGTATGCTAAATTAGAGAAATGTGGATTTGACCTCAAGTCTCTAGACTTCCTTGGATATCGAATCTCAGCGGAAGGCATGGAGATGGACCCAGGGAAAGTAAGCTGCATATTGGACTGGGGCCAACCTGTCACCAAAAAGGATGTACAACGGTTTTTGCGGTTTACCAATTATTACAGAAAGTTCATTCCAGGGTTTTCCAAATTAACAGCTCCTCTGACTGACTGTTTAAGGGGGAAGAAGAAGTTTCAATGGACAGAGAACGCCACCGAGGCCTTTGAGGAGCTGAAGAGAAGGTTTGCTACTGTGCCCATTCTGCGCTTTGCTGATCCGAACGGCCCTTTCGTAGTGGAAGCAGATGCTTCAGATTTTGCCATCGGGGGGGTCCTGCTACAATTAGACCAAGAAGGGAAGGAGCTGCACCCCTGTGCGTACTTCTCTCGGAAGTTAAAGCCTGCAGAGAAGAACTACACAGTTTGGGAGAAGGAGCTGCTGGCCATCAAGGACTCTTTCGAAAACTGGAGACAATACCTAGAGGGGGCCTCTCATCGAATTGAAGTGCGCTCCGACCACAAGAATCTTGAAAGCCTCCAAACAGCCAGAAAGCTGAACCAGAGACAGATAAGATGGTCCCAGTTCTTCACTAGGTTTAACTTCCAGATTACTTACCATGCCCAAGCCAAAAACCAGAGAGCGGATGCCTTATCCAGACAGCCACAATACAAAGTAAGTGAATCCGAGGACCAGCCTCAGTACGTAATCCCGCCAGAGAAATTAACGTTGGGAGTATGCCAGCCTTCATGGGAAGAGGAACTCAAAAAGGCACAACAAGAAGATGCAGACATGCTAAAATATCAGCAGGAGACGGGACAAGGTCAAGACTCAGAAGTAACCTTTCACTGGAGAAATGGACTGTTATGGTTCAAAACCGCCAGATATGTGCCAGAAGGGGAATTAAGGCTCAGAATCCTATGCCAGTGTCATGATTCCATCACAGCGGGACACTTTGGGATTTACAAGACCATTCAGAACGTGGCCAAGGACTTCTGGTGGCCTAAAATGCGTCGGGATATTGAGAGTTATGTAAAGTCCTGCTCTGTCTGTCTGTGGACAAAAACACAAACAGGGACACCAGCAGGACTGTTATAACCGTTGCCTGTCCCACACGAACCCTGGAAGGATCTCTCCATGGATTTTATAACTGATCTACCCAAGTCCCAAGGAATGACAGCCATCTTAGTAGTGGTGGATCTACTTACCAAAATGGCACACTTTCTTCCTTGTGCAGGGGCCTTAGAGGCTAAAGAAACGGCCAAGTTATTCATAAAAGAAGTCTACCGGCTGCATGGATTGCCAAACAGCGTAGTCTCAGACTGAGGAACTCAGTTCACAGCCAAATTTTGGAGAGCAATGTGGAAACAGTTGCAGACGGAATTAAAACTCTCCTCCGCCCATCACCCCCAGACAGATGGGCAGACGGAATGCTTGAACGCCGTTTTGGAAAGATATTTACGAAGTTATGTGTCCTATCAACAGACTGACTGGGTATCATATTTGCATTTTGCAGAGTTCGCCTACAACAATTCTCTGCACTCCAGCACTCAACAAACCCCGTTCTTCGCTAATTATGGATTCCATCCTAAAGTCTTTCCAAGCAGCTCAGAAGGAATGCTGGTACCGGCAGCTGAGAACTTCATTAAGGAATTGCAAGTGGCGCAACAGACACTGAAACAGCAGTTAAACGAAGCCAAAACGGAGTACAAGCGAGTTGCTGACCTGCACAGGAAGGAGGCCCCCCCCTTCAACCGGGAGACCAGGTATGGCTGTCCACCCGCTTCCTCCAGATGCCGGGCAAATGTAGAAAATTACAAGACAAGAGGGTGGGTCCTTTCGAAATAGAAACTCAAATTAATCCCGTGGCGTACCGACTGAAGCTGCCTGACACGTTTAAAATACATCCTGTGTTCCATCGATCCCTCTTAACGAAAGCCGCCCCTCCCAGTGAGTTACGGCCGGAGGAACCTCCCGGAGCTCCACTCCTGGTAAATGAGCAGCTTGAGTTTGAAGTTGAGGAGATCTTCGATTCCAGGATCAGACGCCACAAGCTGCAGTACTTGATTCACTGGAAAGGCTATGGGGTGGCTGACAGATCATGGGAAGATGCAGCTGATGTGCATGCTCCAGAATTGGTAAAACTTTTCCATCAACGTTTTCCCCACCGTCCCAAGCCAGACAAGGGGAGGGGGGCACAGCCTGGGAGGGGGGATGGTGTCGGAAGGCAGAGCTGGGGTCCCAATCCCGGGGAGCTGGATCCTGGAGAGTTGGGAGAAGAGTATTCGGATGGATGGCAGAGGGAAGGGGGAGGAACTTCCCCCCTTTGGAGCGAAGACGAAACAGAGGAACTGCCGGTGATAAGGTCGCTTAGCAACAGGGAGCCTGAACCCTCCCTGGACATTCTCACACCTCCCCCTCTTTCAGGCTCAGAGCAAGAGGGGGAAGAGGGAGGGCTGCTCACAGCCGAAAAGCGGGGAGGCAGTTTACCATCAGCCCCTTCCCTATCCCCCATCCTGGAATCGGAAACTTCAGAAGAGGAGGGGGTGATGCTTCCCCCCTCACCGCGCACACGCAGACAGCTGAAAAGACAGGAGAGAAGGGGGGGAAGGCGGGCAGTACCTGAGGGGCAGTTAAGGAGGAGCGAAAGATTGTGCGCCCGTTTGGCCCCTTCTTAAAGAACAGGCGGGAAGAAGTCCCTTGCTCTGTCAACTTTCTCCCAATGCCGCAGGACCTGTATCCCTGTATTGCTTCATGAGAAAATGCAGTCTTTGTTTGGACATTACCCTAATAAAACACAAATTAACTACAACCGCTGGTCTGGTTCCTGAGTCACATCCTGGGCCTGACATTAACTGAGTTCAGCTGTGAGAACTGACGGTCTCATGGCTTTCCAGGGGCCCTAATTCAGGTGAGATGTTCCCCCCACAATTCCTTGCCACAGAGCCATTTTAGTTAACAACCTTAACAAACCAGGTTTTCTTGACACTGCCAAGTTTACACCTCCCTTCCCCTTAGGAATCAGTTTAAAGCTCTCCTGATGAATTTCTCCATGCTGTTGCCAAACATTCTTCCCAGTCCTTGCGAGGTGCAAGTTACCCATCACTTGCCAGCAGTTCATCTTCCAGGAAGTGTAGCCTATGGTCCCAGAATCCAAATGCTCATGTCACCCTTTTCCATGGAGTTTCCTCCACTTCATTGTTGCTCTCTACAACAGTCTCCTCTGCTGCTTCAACATGCTGTTGTTCTTCTACCTCCTGTACTTCTCTTTGCTGTTATTGTTCCAGCGTTCTATCTAAGAACTCTTCATCTTTTCTTATACTCTTCAGTGTGGCCCCCTGCCGTTCCAGGCCACTCACTTTTACTTCCAACAGAGCCACCAGCTTGCACTTGTTGCATGTGTATGCCATGTTGTTCTCAGGGAAGAAAACAAACATTGCACACACCTTGCAGGTTACCACCACTGGTGTGTCCTCCTTGTCCATAATCACTACTGCCTTTTGTTTCTTTCTTTCTACTTGTATTGGAATGTGCTTTGTCCTGTCCTCCTTCAGGGTAAATAGGAGAGTCCTACTTGTATGTGGTGTACTGTATAAGGGGGAAAAATTAGGGACCTCCCACTTGACCTCCCCTGCCAAACTCCTCTGCTGAACTCCTGTTAGCTCTCCCTGTTAGCTTGCTCTGTTCACTCGGTCTCTGAAAGCTGGCTTGCTTGTATCTCCTTTGGACCAGCTGATGCCCCTTCCAATCAATCTGCTATGGAGCCCTTCAGAGCACACAGTCAGAGCACATGGCTTCAGAGCCCTCTTTGTCTATCTCTTCTTCCCTACACCTCCTCTGCCAAACTCCTGTTAGCTCTCCCTGTTCGCTCACTTTGTTTGTTCACTGTCTGAGAGCTGGCTTGCTTGTACCTCTCTGGACCAGGTGACACAACTCCCTCTGCTCTGCTCAGTGAGGAGTCAGGAAACAAAGCCACTTTCCCTCACACAAAGCCAGAAATGTCATCATCAAAACCACATCACTAAATGACATTCTGGAAAATGAGCATCAGCCACAACATCATTCACCTCCTTATCTTTCAGTGTGTTTCATCTCTGTGGAGGAGTGAATAATGTCACTGCTATCATCAGGGTGATTTGGGTATTTCCCTGCTCCCTCCTGAGTTAAAACATGATGCCAATATCCCCCACCCCGAGTCAGATCAGGATCCCCTGCATGTATAACTCTATTTTACATATATCTCTAGGTTCATAGGCTTTGCAAGAAGTGAGGCTCTCCAAAATACTGCCTGTGGAGCTCTGAGGTTTCCCCCCTTAAAGCACAGCAGTAGATGATTTTTTTAAAAAAAATGTTAAAAGCTTAATTTAAGCATTTTTTAAAAAGAATCCTACATATATCTGCTTTAATAACGACAGTCAGACTATTATGTGATATTCAATTTCCATCTGCCTAATTACATTTTTCTCTTTCTACATACATGTGTATACATACATACACACACACGTATATATACACCTGCCATCTGAGGATATAACTTCATATATCTAATGAAGTGAACTCTAGTTATTGAAGGCACATATCATATTATTATTATTATTTTATTTATATCCCACCCTTCCTCCCAGCACTTAAAAATTCATAAAAAAGACCTTAAAACACATTAAAACAAAACAACTTTAAAAACATTTTTTAAAAAGATTTCAATATCATAATAAAAGCGTTAGACTTTAAGGTGCCCCAATACATTTTTTTTTTTACACATCCTTAAAGACTGTATACATCAATTATGCCACAGGTGAGCAGAACATGCTGCTGCTATGGCTACTATATTCTGTTCCTGCTCAGCCTGGGAGAGGGAAAAGACACAACTAGAAGACAGTGATGACATAACAGTGACAGACGTGCTCTTAATATCCATAGAAACTCAGCCAGTGTCCACCAGTGAAGGACATTTTAGGAAATATAAACCACAGTTTTCAGAACAGCCTCTAAGACCCTATCAATATTACCCAATAACCATTTGTGATAAAATAATAGAATAAAAACATTAGAAATACAAAAAAAACAAAGGTCAACTATTCTGAAAAAAGCATCGTCTTAGCTACCTGCATAAGCCTGGTGGAACAGAAAGGTTTTTAGCAGGTGCTCAAAAGTTAAAACAGAAGGCACCTGCTGAATTGGCAAAGCATTCCAGAGAACCAGGCCGATGACACTGAAGACTCAATTTCATGTTGATGTTAAATGAGCCTCATCAACTTGGGGGACAACGAAAGCCGCTCCTTCAGATGATCTCACTGATTGAGCTGGGATAGAAGGGTTCAGGCAGACCCTATGATACCCTGGACCTAAGTTGTTCAGGGCTTTGTAGATTGATACAAGGAACTTGAACCTATCTTGGTAGCAGATGGACAGCCAGTGCAGATGTTTTAAAAGTATTGTCACATGTTGTCGACCATGTGCTCCCATCAGCAATCTGGCCACTACATTTTGCACCAGCTAGAGCTTCTGAACCATGGCCAAGTGCAGCCTCACATAGAGCAGTAATCCAGCCTCGAGGTTACCAGTGCATGGATTACAGAGATCAGGCTATCCCTGTCCAGAAACAGCCATAGCTGACAAAACAGACAAAGCCAGTAAAAGGCACTCCTAGCCACAGAAGATATTTGGGCTTCTAGTGACAAAGATGAATCCAGGAGTATCCCTAGGCTACAGACCTGGTCTTTCAGAGGGAGTGTGACCCATCCAGAACAGGTAACCTGTCTATCTTCCAGACATGGGGACCACCTACCAAAGAGCCTCTGCCTTCCTAGGATTCAAACACAGTTTATTGCTCCTCATCCAGTCCTCTAAAGCATTCAAACACATCCAGAGTGTTCACAGCCTCTCCTGATTCAGATGTTATGGAGAAATAGAGCGGTGTGTCATCAGCATATTGCAGACACCTTGCTCCAAAACTCCTAATGACTGCTTCCAACAGCTTCATACAGATGTTTAATAGCACTGGAGAGATAACAGTACCCTACAGAACCCCATAGCACTAGAACTAGGGGGGCAAGAAACACTCACCCAGTGTTACTCTCTGGATGCAATCCTAAAAGTAAGAGTGGAACCAGCGTAATATAATGCGTCCAATACGCATCCCACTGAATTGGTCCAGATGGATACCATGGTCAATGGTATCAGCTGCCACTGAGAGACTGAGCAGAACTAACAGGGTCACACTCCTTTTGTCTCTCTCATGATAAAGGTCATCCATCAGGGTGACCAAGGCTGATTCTAGCATTATTATACACACTTTCCCCATATATATTACAGTTTTGATTGGACAAATGCATTGCAAAATTCAGAGAACTTTTTTTTTTAAGTATAGCTACATTTTGGTTCATGTCCTGGAGGTATGGGGAACCTTTAACCCTCCAGTTGTTGCTGAACTACAACTCCCATCAGCCCTAGAAAGCATGGTCAATGGCCAGGGATGATGGGAGTTGTAGTTCAGCAACATCTGGAGGGCTAAAGGTTCCCCACACTTGATGTACTATTTCAGAAGGTAAGAATTAGAGAGGTTTGCATTAAGATCCAAACTGAACATGAATTCTCCCCAACCCCAGATATAGCCAAGAGCGCTATACAAGGTTGGAGCAAACTCCTGTTGCGCCCAGGATGACTGAAATTTTACTCTGCCCAGCACTAATCAATCTTCCTTTATTACAGTCAGTGACCAGCAGAGAAAACATTCCAAAAACAGCAAACATATTATCCAAATATGTAAAATAAAATACGATAAAATAGAATAAGATAATGTCTGTCCTGCACTAACGCAACAGGTCTGTACAGATTATATTTCACAGTCATGAGATCCTTAGTTTAGCTCCTGCTGATGAACCTCATACGTCGTACACAACATGACGGCAAAGCTTATCATTGATTTTACTCACAGTGGTTCTCTAACACAGTCCTCAAAACAGATTGGATTGAAGAATAGACATTTTAAAAATCCAGTTAAGAATTGTTAGTCAGGAGCAACAGACACTAAAAGATCTATAGGAAAAGCACAAAGAGAAGCAGTGGAGAAGAGATGCAAGCCCAAGGTAATTTCTATCTGTATTGATGGCATCTTTACCTTTCTCAGCCTTGCAGCATTCTGTGTTAATTACTCATCATAAAAGAGCTGTGTACTGTACCCATGATACCAAGAAAAAGAAAGCAAAATATTTACCATTAAGCTATGAGAGACAATTAGCAAGGGATGATCATCATAACTGTTGGAGATCTGATCATCCCATAAATATACTGTATATATTCACTAATAGGCAAAAAACCTTGTGGTTTAAGAACATACCTCTCGCCAACAGATATTTCTATCAAACTTGAAAAAGCAGAGAAATTGGGCAGTTATAGTGAATGCACCAGGGGAACAGGAAACCTGACCTCCTCTCCGAGATATTGTCCTGACCTACAAATTTATCAAAATGCAAACACAATTTGGGTTGGTCTTTCACAGTCCAATCCATTTCCTGTGTAGCTTGGAAGAATTTGGTAACATGTGCCTCTGAGCATATGGTGAATGGTAGCAACACCTGCCATCTCCAAAATGGAGAATTACATTTTTGTATGTTTGTTGGTGTTCTTACTTTGCTTCTTTTCTGTGTTACTTCTGTTTCTACAGAAAATCTAACCTAGAAAATTATATTTCTCTCATTCATGGTAGAAATCTGTGTCAAACTTATTTTTATTAATTTCAAAGCCTTTTCATTGGTCATTGTCATAAGATGGTGAAGGCAGCCTTTTGTGTTTCAGACTGGAGGTTATGCTGTATTTCTATTTTGGGCGCATTAACAGTTGAATCTGAAACTGCAGTTTGTTGTAAAATCAGACTGATTACAATATGTTGCTACTGAAACAATGACTCTAGCTGTTAGAAAAAACAAACTTGGCCTGCCCAAGATGCATGTTTTCAGCCTGCTATGCTTAAACTACTCCACAAGTAAAGGTGGGCATCGTGAATTAAAAACATAGAGCACACATAGAATTTTGCTAGAATATATTTCACCTCCCACTGTTTTATCTTGTGCAAACTGAAACATTCCTCATGTCCATTGGAAACTATTCTGCAGAACAGTCAGTGCCATTATTCCACAATTGTTTTTGGAACTTTTTTTTTTAGTGCTGCAAAGTGTTGCTGTATTTCACATATTCACAGAAGCAGAAGCAGAAGCAAAAGAGAACGATTTACTACAGGAAACTTCACTAAAATTGCAAAGTAAATCAAACATATTTAAAGTGACTATCTGAACTATATCAACTGTTTTAATATTGTTGCTTCCTCCCTGCTAAAATAAGATCAGCACAGCACATGCCTTGTTTCTGTTATTTGCGCTGATTGCAGATGTTGCCACCACTCACCATATGCTCAGAGGCACATGTTACCAAATTCTTCCAAGCTACGCAGGAAGTGGATTGGACTGTGAAAGACCAACCCAAATTGTGTTTGCATTTTGACAAATTTGTAGGGCAGTCCAATATCTCAGAGAGGAGGTCAGGTCTCCTGCTCTCCTGGTGCATTCACTATAGCTGCCTAATTTCCCTGCTTTTTAAAGTTTAGTAGAAATATCTGTTGGCTATAGGTACATTGTTAGACAGCAAAGGTTTTTTTGCCTATTAGTGAATTTCTCTGCTTTTTAATCTGGGAGGTAAGAAATAGGATCCTGTGCAAGTCTGCTGAGAATGGATTGATCATTTGAATGCTGACTGAGTTCAGTGTGATTTACTTCCCTGCAATCATGCTTAGGATAGGTGAAACTGTCTACAGGGGATGGGGAGGGGAGGAGGTGGATGGGAGCAGGCAGGAGGGGGAGGGGGAGGGCAGGTTTGATAATTTGCATGTTTGAGTTCAGTGGGATTTATTCCTGTGCAATCATGCTTAGGATAGGTAAAACTGACCATGGGGAGGGAATCCTGGAGTGGGCAGGGGAGGAGGAAGAAGGAAGAGGGGAGGAGAGGAAGAAGGGAGGAAGAAGTGAGAGGAGAGGTGAAGGAGGGGAAAAGCAGGTCTGACCATTTCCATGCTTATTGAGTTCACTGGGATTTACTCCTGTGCAGTTATGGCAAGGATAGGTAAAATTGACCATGAGGGATGAAGAGAGGGGAGAGTAGATGTAAGGAAGTGGGGAGAGGGGAGCAGAAGGAGTGGGAGGGGGAAGGAAGGGATTGGAAGGGGAGGGGGAAGGAGGGGATTGGACGGAGGGCTGAAGGAAGAGGGGAAGGGGCAAAAGGGAGGTGATGGAAGGTGGAGGAAGGAAGGGTAGGTTTGATCATTTGCATACTTATTGAGTTCATTGGGACTTACTCCAGTGCAATCATACTTAAATGAAATGGACTGCCTTCAAGTCATTTTCGACTTATGGTGACCCTTTGAATAGGGTTTTCATGGTAAAAGGTATTCAGAGGTGGTTTACCATTGCCTTCCTCTGAGGCTAAGAAGCAGTAACTGGCCCAAGGTCACCCAGTCAGCTTCAATGGCTGTGTGGGGATTTGGACCCTGGTTTCTCAGGTCATAGTCCTAGGATAGGAAAAACTAACCATGGGAGAAGAGGAGGGGGAGGGAAAGGGAGGGGATTAGAAGGGGAGGGGGAGGGGAAGGGAGAGGTGAAGGAAGGGAAGGGGCAAGGGGGAGGAAAGGGGCAAGAGAGAGGGGATAGGAGGGGGGAGGAGGGGAGGGCAGTTTTGATCATTTGCATGCTTTTTGAGTTCAGTGGGTTTTACTCCTGTGCAATCATGCTTAGGATTGGTGAAACTGACCTGGGGGAGGGGCAGGGAAGGAGGAGGGCAGGAAGGGTTGGGGGAGCGAGGAAGGGGGAGGGAAGGGGAGGGGAGGGGGAGGGAAGGAGATTGGGTGGACACTGGGCAGAGGGGAGGCACCTTTCCTTTCCAAAAGGAAAACACTGTGAACAGTATCATTCTTTTTCAGGGTTTCCCCCACCTTTTATTCTACAGCAGGCACATGTGACCCCCCGCCGAAAACTCAAGCAAAGCTGTCCCTGGACATATCCACACCAGACCTTTATTTCACTTTAGACAGTCACAACTTCCCCCAAAGAATCCTGGGAAGTGTAGTTAGTGAAGGGTGTTGCTAGGAGGTGCCCTGTTCCCCTCACACACCTTCAATCAGAGTGGCTGACTGTTAACCCACTCTGGCCACTGGAGCTCTGTCGGGAATAGGAGTCTCATCTCAGCACCCTTCAGAAACTACTCTTCCCAGGATTTTTTGGGGGAAGCCGTGACTGTCTCAAGTGAAATAAAAGTCTGGTGTGGGTGTGGCCCCCTGATTAGCCAAGCTCAGCAGCTGTGAGTCTGGCTTTTAGAACACTGACAGTTGGTTCTTACTGAGCATTCCTGGCATATCAATGCTAAATTTCTTAAATTAATTAAAAACCAGCCAGACATTTTTTTGACTTTTAAACTGCAGATGATGAAGGTCAGAGTATGGGGCAAGGTCAGTAACAGGATTACAGGTACTCTGTGAACATGGCTGATTTTTAATGAATTTCAACATATGAGAACTCTGACAGAAAAAAGTCCAAAAGGGGGTCTGTTTTTTCTCTCTCTCTTTTTACACTTTGAACTCTTGATTCTCTCTGACTGTTTTGTGTATCACCATGAAAATATAGAGGGTTGTTAAGCAAGTGTTTCTGAGTTCATGACTGTAAGTTTTGTAAGGTTTTGTTTTGAAATGAGCTTATGGGAAGCATCAGAATGGCATGGGATATTTTCAATTTAACATTGTGGAATGCGAAGCATCCATGCTGACTATAGTGTACAGCCAGTCTTGTGGCTGTATATTTATTCTATCCTTTCACCAGCTTTAATCACTGTGTACATTGTATTATCTTAGCATAGCCTTTAAAAAAAGGTTGTGACATACTCAAACAGTCACTAAAAATACTATTGGGAGAGAGAAGATTTTACATTGTCCAGAGGTAAAAATCCCCATCGTATTTCATTTACAAGCACATACGTCATCTTCACAGCTTCCCAGGGACAGGGGCTGTTTTTTCCTTTTGATTTATTGGAACACACTAGGCTAAAATACTTTGTTCAAACTTCCCTTTGTACCCAGCTAACCCATGCTAGTTTATTAATTAAAACAAGCAGACTGGAGTAATGAAATTATACCTGGTATATTAACTTTAAGGTGTTATTCAACATTACTCCATACATCTAGTTTTGCATCAGATTTGTGGATTGTGACTTTGGACAAATTAAACTGTGTCAGATGCTTTCATAACAGACACCAAACCGAACTTTGACTCTAGCTCAGAAATTGGTAAAACCTAATTTGCTTCAGTCCTATACCTGGGAAAATAGAGACAAAGTTTGTCTCATAGCTGGCTTAAAAAAATAAATTCCTCAGTACAACAACCATCAGGGTGACCTCAAAATGGTAATTGTAACTCCAGATTGCAGAACTTTTCAAGCAAATGGCCATTCAAAGGATTGTGTCAGTAGGGAGTGTACTATTCCCCACCTCTCCACAATACATTTTAGTCATAATGAAATTCTTCCAGCTATCCTTGAAACCCCTCAGATGTTTCACCTAAGGAGAAACTTCCACATTCCACTTAAGACAAGATCTAGTGATATCCTAGTGATATGCAAAATCTCCCTGATCAGTTTTGTCTCACTGAGTCGGTTGGCTTCCTTCCAAATGCCTCATATGTTTATTGAAGATGAGCCTTCAAATTTGTTTTCTGCTAGGTAACATAAACCTCCCTTCATGCCAAAACATGACCCCTTTCCAGCTGTAATTTGAACATATGTGTATGTGTGTGGGGGGGAGTGGGGTCACATATATCTGATGCCATGCATTCATTTATAAGGTCTGAAAGAGGCTTCATTGTGTGAATGGTATGCGTGAAGGACTCTGTCTGTGAGATCACAAACTCTTCTTCTTCAAGGTTCACAATGACATGGAGAGAGTTCTCTCATCACTCAGTTGTATGCATAGGGATACCTTCAGACTTTATAGTGAATGTATGGAAGTTATAATCCACCCACCCCCCAATTCCATTTGCATGTAAATAGCCATAGCCCATTCAGACAGCGCAATGGACTTCCCAAGGTTTATTGCTTCAACTGTTCATGGTCAGGCACAGCACAGTTGCCCATTCAGGAGAGTGCCTGAAATCAAATTCTGTAAAAATGGAAGGTGCATCAGTTCCATGGGGAGAAACTTGATTTCTGTTTTTGCTGCAGCACTTTTCAAAAAAGAGAGTGCAGTCACCTCACCTTTGCAATTCAATCTAAATCTCTGCAGACACTAGCATTGTATTAAATAGTGGGTTGTACAGACAGTTCCTGTCTCCTACACTCATTAGCTTAAGAAGATGCAAGTCTCTAAACAACCTAGACTATTTTTTTTTAAAAAAAATGTAATTTGCCAGCTGGAATGTAAAATGCTAGCCTTTTCAACTATTAAAATAATAGACTTGTTCTCACAAACTCCCCAGATGCTTTACCTAGAGTACTCATGATTCTCCTGACTTCTGTCAAATTTCAGGGAAATACGCAACTGCCCAAAATAATAGAATAATCAGAGTTTCAAGTAGAAAAGGAACCACAGAAAGTAGTGCAAACTTTACTTCCTTCCCTGTTGCCAGTTTCCTCTTAAATCAGTGTTGGTAAAACAACCCAAACATCATTAGCAACAGTGACACATATATTGCCTCCAGTCAAGCTGTTTATCTCCAAGCTACATTTGAATTTTAATAAAATTGGCTTTATAACCAACTATTTGTAAATTGGCACCTTCTCATTTAATAAGTCCTTCCCCTAGTCAGAAGTCCATCTGCTTTATATTCAAGGTATTTCTGCTCAAGATTCAGAAACATTTTTTCACACTGAATTAATGACAATTAGAAAAAAATATTTCAATGTAGCACTTGTAACAAGGAATCAAACCCAAATTTAGCCTGGCTTGAAATGAAAACAATAGCATAAAGGAATGCGTTCTAAAGCTGGGACAGGAAAATATCTCTAGGTGCTGTTGGAGTTCAGTTCCCATCAGCATCTCCAGCCAGCATGGCCAATGGTCAAGGATAATGGGAGCTGCAGTCCAGCAACAACTGGAGGGTCACAGGTCCCCCATCCCTGTTCTATAAGCAGGAAGGCTAAAGACAATCCTCTATTTAATTTCAGACAACTATATAATTCCAGTGAATATGGTAGATACCAAGCCATGGTGGCAGAAAATATTGCCCATTTTGTGGTTGGTTAACAAATGAACAAAATTCAAGCATCAACATTTGATTTGGCAGGAAGAATGAAACATGTCTGAGGAAGTGGAAACACAAAATAACATTTTAGAACTGTAGGAGTTTTCAGAGAAGGCAGCCATTCAGTTTGTCGGAACGAGAGCTTACTTGAAAATGGGACAGAAGATCCAAATAAATCTCACTGAGTAGTTATTTTAAAATAAGGGGTCTCTGCAAGCCTCTTTCTGCACCTTGTTGCTGAGCAACAGTTTGCCATCTTTTTGCTTGTTTAAAATTGTAGTTACAGTCCATTAGCCAAATATTAAATTAGATAAAAAGATAAAAATAAATTATCCCAGATACTTAGAAATTAACTCAATATTACCAACTTAAAATAAAACAAAATTATCATTTTTATAAAATAGGGGAAAATGTTTCTGTAATGTAGGATATCTGTAATCTGCATTTCAATAGTTGATAATATTTTACAATCTTATTTCTAGGGTTGAATTATCAGCAAACGTCTGCCCCTATTTGACTACCTGCACTCATAGGCCTAATTTGAATGAGCTATCAAATGAATTCATGGCTGAAGTGCTGGGCTTACAATCTCTTCAGTCGTGGATCCACTGAATAATCTTGGGCATGTAATCTACTGCTCATCCTCCATTGCATATTTACAAAATGGTGACCTACGTCATAGGATTGTTTTAAGACAGGCAGGGTCATTCTAAGGCAGGTATGACTAACCTGTGGCACTCCAGATGTTGTTGAACTTCTATCAGACTCAATAATCAGGGATGACAGGAATTATAGTCCAACATCTGGAGGGTCACAGGTTAGCCACATCTGTTGCAAGGGCAAACATAACAAACATTGCATATTAAAAGTGGCATGTAAACAATCACTAACAGTTCTACCGCAATCACTATTCAAAGATGCTTCATTCCATCTTTTTTTATTTATTGCCCTGTTGCTAGCATAATAAACTGCAGTCCCAAACATTTTTGGAACTAAACTTCAGCATAGGTAATAGAGCTCATTTCTGACTAACAGGGAGGTTGTAATAATCTTAAACCTGTTTACTCAGAAGCAAGTCCCATTGGGTTTAATGGGATTTACCCACTAGAAAGTGTTTAGGATTGCAGCTATAATATGGTTAGAATTAATCTTTGAAGTCAGAACCCCCAGATGTATAGTGTATACGAAGGGTTCAGCAGCTTTGTTTCATCCACCTACTTGTGATCACATTGCCTGTCACTTGAAACAACCAGAATTTGGCAGCTCAAGGAAAAGGAGAGCCAGAATACCAGGTTGCTCTATCCACCATTCTTTTGCCTGCTCTTGATGGTTGACACATAGATCTATAATGACAGAGTGTAATAACACCAGTCACTGTGCATGTGAGGAAATGCACCTTTATTTCTCATTTCTCATTGACAAATAAAAAATAAAAAAATCTATGCATAGCAAAGGGAGGAAAGATTTGAACACCCAAACTTTGACAGCCTTGTTAGCCTCTTATTTATCCACTTCCACAGTTGAGTGCCTTGAGTGATAGACTCTTAACTTCTAGAGGGCCTTAAGCCTGTCACAATTTATTTTCCTTTAGCAGAAACCTGTCATGGTAGCTTGGGTAAACTGATTAGTAGTATCTGGTTTAATGAGTGTTCAGTGGGATCAGCAGACTTTTAAATAAGAGGGCAATTATAAGCAGATACCTGGCCACTGTTGACCCCTTGGCACATCAGCCTCTTAAGACTTGCCTAATAGTCTCCATAGATATCTGAGAGCCCAATAGATTCCAGATTTCAGCTGTTCCGATTCTAATTCAGAACCTGTGAAAGAAATGTATAACACAGCCCTTTCCCTTCTTGGTCATACAAAGATCAGGACATGTCAAAAGAAGTTTTGCATGAACCATGTGCTGTAGAGGGAAACAAGTCTCAACATGACCCAGATGCATACCATCATCCCATGCCCTGAAAGCAAATCATGAAAGGAAACAGCAAAGGAATTGAGGATTGAAGAATTGAGAATACTTTTGATAGCAGAAGGTCCAAGGAGCTGAGGGAATGCCAAGAGAAGGAGATCACACCAAGGATCCAGCCATAGTAGCATCCTGCGATGGATCCATACTTAGTTTAGATTCAACAAAGCAAAATCGTTCTTCCTGCTGCATTTCAGAGTCCAGCCGTAACTTATTCAGTTTCAGCAACACTAACTATGCTTAAGGACTTACCATTTGGGATACAAACCCTCAAGGTCTAGATTTGGATATGGCCATGCACAGCCCTAACATCTTTCTTCCTATCCTCTAGTTCCAGACTTTGTGCAACACAACAGGCATTGTACAACAGGCAACAAATGAACTTTGGAACTGGGGATTATACCTAATTTCTACTTACAGCACAATAAATGTCGTAGACTTCCACCCCTCATGGTCTCATGATGTATTTATTTATATATTATCAAATGTATATCCAGTCCTTCCTCCCAGGAGACCTAGCTTTTGGTACCTACATGTTTATCTACCATAATCTATTGTATGCAATGCATAAGCAGGCAATGGATTGAGTGCTACAAAATCTAATGATGACCATTAGCTTAGATAGCTTTTTAAAAGGTCTAGAAAAATCATGGAGGATAGGTCCACGAAAAGCAATTAGCTAAAGAAAACCACCACCATCAGAGGTAGTGAGAGCATATCTCTGTACGAAATGCTGGGGACATTCAGTAGTTGACAACTGTTGACCAAATAGCATGCTTGTCAGTTTCTTGGTCATTGGAAACAAGGAGTTGAATCTAGACATAGCTATGACTAACTTAAATCCCATTGATATAGCCAACGATATGGCTTGTTGACCAGATAAGGCCAGGCTCTTAGAATTTGTGCTACATGTGGCAAATGCCAAGGCATAAAAATACTGTCTGTCAATCACAGTAGCGCATATTGCATATTCATTCTGTCCTGGAAGAGTCATAAATTAAAATTAATCAACCCCTTCGAGTTGATTTCAAGAGCTTTTGAGCATTTGCTAGGAAAGCTCAAAGAATGTGATTGATGCCAGTTCTCCTCCATTGCCTTTCGCCTTTCCTCCCCTCTTTCCTTGAGGAAGTGGGGGCAGGGTAGCCGGCAAAAGGTTCTGATGGAGACAGAAGAGACCACCTCCCCCTACTCTTGTATTTTCCTTTTATGTTGTTCTGTCTTCCTTCTGCTCTGTCCTGGTTTACATATTCTTTCTCCTGGTTAGCTTCTTGGTTGGCAGATTTCATGTATAACATGGAAGCAATAGAGCAAGGCAAGGGAGGAATCAATTAATGGGGGTGGATTTTGAGATGAAGGGTAGTGGCTATGCCTCTCAGTTAGCATTGCCAGGTCTCCAGATTTCACCTGGAGATTCCATTTTTGGGGGGTCCTCCCCAGGTTTCCAGGTGAGTCACCTCAATCTCCAGATTTCTGAGGATTCTGTATTCCAAGGAATTCCAAGATTTCTGTATTCCAAGGAGTACAACAACAGGCTCAAATTTCCCTTCCTTGGGGAGAGTTAGACCCACTGATGTGCCCCAGTTTCTGAGCCAGCTGCATTCAATGGGGGCTCTGAGGCCAGGGAGTGTGACAATGGGCCCAAATCTCCTTTCTCCAGGGATTGTTTTCCACCTTTTCTTGCTTTTAAAACTTTTTTTTTCAACCTTGCACCAGCTGCACCTCCTGGAATGCTTTGGGAGTGATGCAACATTGTATGACTTCCAAGACATTCCAGGTCGGATGGCCAGCAGGAACTGGTGTGAGTCCACAGCCTTCCATAGGAAACACTTCCTGGTGAGACCTGGTAAGGCAGGTGTGGGGAACCTTTGGCCCTCCAGACAGTGGAGACTGGTGGCCCCAATGTCAGTGGGGCAGGAATCCACACCTTGAAAGTTCAGACTAAAACCTGGAGCAGATTACTGCCCCACTGCCATGGGAACCACCAGTCTCCATTGCCACTGTTGCTGAACTACAAGTCCAATCATCCCTGGCCATTGGGCATACTTGCTAAGTCTGATGGAAGCTGTAGTTCAGCAACATCTGGAAGGCCAAAGGTTCCCCATGCCTGTGCAAGATGAGTAGCAATCTCCTGTCAAACTAGGGTTGCCAGCCTCAGGGCCTGAGAATGATTCCGTATTTTTAAGAGAAGAGAAAAGGCAGCCAAGTGCAGGTTTTCTTGCAACATTGTAACGGGAAAAACCACACTGTGAAATTCTCCCTTCCCCCTCCCCAATTTTTAATGATACAGAAGACCTCTTGGAGGCTGGGCCTGGTAACCAAGAGGTCTTCTGTATCTTTAAAAGTTGTGCAGGGAGAAGGGAGAATTTCACCGCGTGGTTTTTCCCATTACAGTGTTGCAAGAAAACCTGCACTGGGCTGAATTTTCTCTTCTCTTAAAGATACATAATCATTCTCAGGCCCTGAGGCTGGCAACCCTATGTCAAACCTTCTGCAGAAATATGTCCCCCACCTCCTGCAAGAAAGTAGGATGAAATTGGCTCCCATTTTTGGAGGGGGAGAATATTTTCCAAAAACTAGAGAGGATAATTTAAGCCCAGTCTTCATTTGAATGCAGATTTCATTCATTTCTAGAGTACCCTCCAGAATTGCTACTGTAGCTGATGGAATGTGTTTGTTTTCTTAATTGGGATTGTGTGAAATTGGGAGCAGGTGAGGAAGGTTTATTATCTGATTAAAGATATACTATACATGTAATTATGGGCACAAATAAAACTATTATTAAAATCCTGCTGTTTTAACAGTTATTTGTTTCTAATCAGTTCCTAATAAAGGGGAAGAATGGCAAGGGTTAGCAGGAATAATTTGCTGCTAATCAAGAATAATAAAGTGAGTAGTCTATTTTCCTCATCAAACATCTCTGATTAGAATGTCATTACAGTTCTCTGCTTCCAGTTGATTACATGTTGATTGAGCGGAAGTTAGACTGCAGAGTAATAAGTAAAATATATTTAGGCCATGCTCCTGTACACCCTTGCCTGGAACTAAGTCTCATTGAACAAAATAAAATTTACTTCTAGGTAGACATGCATAGGATTACACTGCTAGTTCCCTGGTACTTCTGGAGATCATTTCTACATAGGGTTGCCAGGCTCAGGGCCTGATAATGATTCTGTATCTTTAAGAGGAGAGAAAATTCAGCCCAGTGCAGGTTTTCTTGCAACTCTGTAATGGGAAAAACCACAAGGTGAAATTCTCTCTTCCTCCTGCACAACTTTTAAAGATACAGAAGACCTCTTGGTTGCCAGGCCCAGCCTCCAAGAGGTCTTCTGTATGTTTAAAAGTTGTGCAGGGGAAAGGGAGAATTCCATCTTGTGGTTTTTCCCATTACAATGTTGCAAGAAAACCTGCACTTGGCTGAATTTTCTCTCCTCTTAAAGATACAGAATCATTCTCAGGCCCTGAGCCTGGCAACCCTATTTCTACAGGACTCTAAGGCTGCATTCCTATTCTCACTTGGCTAGGAGTATGTACCATTGAACCAAATGTAGCTTACTTCTGAATAGTCATCCATAGGTTGCACTATTAGGCTGCTATTCTGTGCATGTCTACTCAAACCTCATTGTTCCACAAGACTTGCACACCAACTAATCTTCAAATTTTGAATTTGGTAATATAGACCCCTAACCCAGCTGGTCTATTACGTCTTATATCAAAGAACTACAGTGTCACAGGTTTGTGCACTTGAGTGGGATGATCTTCAGCCATAGCATCTTATTATGTCAAATTAGACATAAGTCACATGCACATCATACATTTAAAGGACATTTAAAGCACATGGTTTCCCACAAAGAAACCAGGATCTGTAGTTTGTTAAGGATACAGGGAGATGTAACTCTGTGAAGGGTAAACTACAGTTCCCAGTTTGGGGGAAGGCATGTCCTTTAAATATATGGTGTGGATGTGACCATAGTAGAACAAACCCAATTCGTTTAAGTAAGCCAATTTGCCACTAGAGTGTGCACAAAACATTAGAACTGCCAATTCATTCTAACAGGGGGTAGGGTGGGAGCGTGGGAATCCTACTGAAAATTTAAGTTTAGCAAACAATTTGGGCTAATTCATGGTGTTTGGCCAACCATACCTTGGTTAAGCAAATTGCTTATTATTTGCCCAGAATGGTCATTTGATGAGAGATAATTAATAAGAAATTGTCACTTGGTATTTGGAGATCTCTCTTCAGTATTTTAAAGGAGAGCTTGAGAATAGTGACCCTTCCCTATAGCGAGGGGAAGGGGACAGATGTGTTCATGTGTATGCGCCTGCAAAGAAACAGGACTGCCCTAACATTGGGTAAACTGAGGTGGCTGCCTCAAACATATTTACTGTCATGTTTGCTGCTGAATGTATGACAGTAAGGAGGATATGTCATTGTAGAGTTTTCTGCCTCAGGTTCCATCCTTGGAAATTATGCGCAGTTGCACTATTCTGCCTCAGACAGTATAGTCTTGTGCCAGCCCTGGAATTAGCAATTTTTGTACATTAGAATAAACAAATACAGAGGCAGAAGATATGGAGGCACCAGGGATAGAAATAGAAGTTCAGTGTGTGACTCATTTACACCTCGCTTCCATATCTTCCTCTTAATACAAGATGCACACAACATTCAAACATTTAACTATAACTATGAATCTCTCTCTCTCTCTCTCTCTCTCTCTCTCTGTGTGTGTGTGTGTGTGTGTGTGTGTGTTTCTGTCTGGAGAAACTAGCTTTAAAAATCTTCTTACTCAGCAAGTAGTAGACATATCCCCACACAGGGGACACAGTGAGGGTACGTACCAAAAGGAAAGTCTCTGTGGCCACACACTTTTTCACAGCATGTAAATTCCCACTATACTTAGAAGAAACAATGGGAAACACAGCCATCTTGGTTGCTGCACAAGAAACCCTCCCACTATTGCTATTGCTCACCAATAAATTCTATCTCATTTTTCCTTGCAAGATTGCAGCCATGGCATAATATTATTATTGCTTGTCAGTCCCTTTATGGCACTTGTTTACACAAGTGTGCCCACTGCTATCTTTCCCAGAGCCTTACCGCTGAACCATGTCCTCCTGATACTGCCTGTAGTTACTGTTGATGCGATAAACCATCCAATGGTGCCACCATAAAGTGGAGAGGTAGCTCAGTAATAATATAATTGGTAGATTCTGGCAATCAATCAAATGAACATAGGACAGATGAGAATTGGTGGGATGAAGGGGCCTGGGCCAAATGAAAGGTGCCCTCCTGAGGCCTAAGAGAAGCAACCAGTTGCCAGAATGAGGCCACTAGTCCATGTGCCAGTCATTGTCTGGAGTTTTCTTGTCTTTACCACTGAAATTGATATTGGAAATATTACATGGGATCTCTTTGGTGCCAGCCTGTGCTGTTCCACTGAGCTGCAGGCCCATGTAGTGTCTCTTCAATACTGGGCCATTTGGTCACATACATGGTGAGAGGATAGAAGAGGGCGTGTCTTCAGATTAGGCCCTTGGGAGAGATGACAAAAGTTCCATCATGCCTGTGTATGTGTTTTTTTCCTCTAGTTAAGCAAATTGGGTAGCTGGGTTCTAATCCTGCTGCTGCTACCTTTTCCATCCAAAATTATTAGGGTGGTAGGACACCCAAAATGATAGGCTTTGCCTTATAAATATCACTTCAGCGTCTCCCTGCCTCCATGGGTTCTTTCTGGGAGGAAGGGTGGGACAGACATTTAAATCATCATCATCATCATCTCCCAAGACTGGAAACTAAAGCCATGTTTCTTGTTTTACCATTGTTCCTTACCATTGAGCAGAAGCAGATCACTGGATTGTCTAATAACCAAACTCTTATAATGACCAATATAAGTCTGCCATGAACAATTTTATGAATGTTGATTGTAGGAAAGTGTTTGTACAACAGCAGAATTCAAACTCTTCTCTCGGGATGCATGCACCCAATATATTCTGTGTAGAAACTTCCAAACTACTGGGCTATGAAGGTGTGACAAGGAATGTGCTGTCAGCTACTGATGTTTGTACATTGTAAGTGAATGTATATACAATTAGTTAAGACAAAGTGAGTTCATCTCAGTCCTCCTGCCACTTGCTTATTGGTGCTTTCTATTCATGGCTATTGTGAGGGGATTGTCTGTAAATGACATAATTAGTGGTTAATGACATAACTGCCAGGGACCCTGTGGCTATGCCAGCTTTTGCTATATTAGCATTTTCCCCTATTGCTATTATTTGTGCTTTTGATTTTGCTGTAGTGGGAAATCCCAACAAGATTTCACTGGTGAAACAGGAGTCCATCATCACAAATAGAATTATCAGAAGTGGAGGGGACTATGCAACTATGAGGACAGTTATTATTCAGCTGTAGCCTCATCCTAATAATTTGGCGGGGGGCACAATTCAATTCAATTTTATCACAAAAGATTGTTGATAGAAAAAAATGAACATAGGTCTGATCTGAACGTTCAAAAAGAAAACCAGGCACAACTCCAATTGCAAAAACAAATAAAAAAACTGACCATGCAGTTATACATTCTTTTGAACAAGTAGAGTCTGTTTTGATAATGATCATAAGCTTCATAAACATGGTTCCTAAACTCTTTCTGTGATTAGAGAATTCTGGGGAACAGTAATAACCGGGCATGAGACATGGTACTTGATTTTTCTTGTTAATGCATCGTAAGCCCTGACACCATCCAGAGGAAGCCCATTTAGCTCCATGTGTTTTGATTGTTCCCAGGCTTTAAAAAGTCAGGCGCTGACTCAGTTAAGCTTGGCATGTGGATAATCAGACTTAGACCAGCAATGCATTATCAGTGTCTTTACGCTCCTACATATATTTTTAATCAGCTTTCACGTAGCATTCCAATGCTATTAGATAACATGATATAGCCCACCTGTTCTACAACTTGGAAAAATGAATTCCCTTTCTCTTATTATACCACAATCCCAGAGGAAAAGAATGTTCTGCTCATTTGGTGCTGCGGCCTCCATTAATACCCTCTTTTCAATTTGTCAATCAGTGAGAATTTGTCACAGCATTCATTTCAATGCACTTTTCAATAATCATTAACATTCACAGCTCTCTGGGATGGGTAAATGACAAATTAAGAACAGCTGTATTCTTTAGGGACATGCCCCTCCATCACTTTTGCTAGTCTAATTAAAAAAAAATGTTTCCCTTGGAATGTCTTGGATATGTCTCCTGAGCCTCTGATATAGGGGCGAGGAACCTGTGCCACTCCAAATATTGTTGGACTGCAACCTTCTTCATCCCTGACCATTGACTATGCTGTCTGGAGCTGACAGGAGTCCAACAACATCTGGAGGACCACAGGTTAGCCACCCTTGTGCCAGTGCCTCAAAAAGTTACATTAACTGAAATGTGTGGGCAAGTCCCAGAGCTTGTCAGCTTTGCCCACTACATGGAGAGAGTTTGTTTTCTTTTGCCAGACCTGGATTCCCAACAGGACATCCAAGAGGCAGATGCTAGTTTATCTTGGCTAAGAATTAGTAATGCTGATGAGTTTTGTAATTCCTGCCCTGGAAATATGAACTTTAGCAGCTTGTCATGTTCTTTTCAAATTCAAGGTGAATATATTGGCCCCAAACATTCTTCTCTAGATTTTACATCTCTCAGTAGTGCTGGGTGTAGTGAAAGCAGGGAGTTCCCCTCCTCCTACTTTTACTGTCCCAGGAATCAATCCCCAACCTTGGGCAATTGATCCTAGCCAACCTGGTCTGCTAGGGCTGTGTATGCTTACACCAACCCTGCACGGTAGTACTGCCACCACCCTTCTATTGGTTAAACACTCTGGGGTGAAGGGACCCCCAGAGCCCACTGAACACTCAAGCCTCTCAGGACCAGAGGCTCAATACCCTCCTGGCCCCTTCAGAAGTCTTAGGTGAAAATATTCCTCTAGTACACGGTAGTTTGGTCAAGCAGCCAGGACTGAACTTAGGAACTGAACCCCTTCTCTGGAACAAACACACGTTGCTTTAAAATAAGTAAAGTTTATTAAAAAAGGAAAATAAGAAAAAGGGTAAAGGGTACAAAAGATAAAAAGGTACATACAATTAGTTGGAGCAGCAAATCAAATCCTAAAACCAACACCCAAAAGGGGCAAGGTATATAACAAACAAGATATAAAGGTTCTTGGCACAAAATGAAAATAATAAAACTAACTGCCTCAATTGTACTTACAAGCCTCAGCTCTTCTCAGGAGTTAGTATCTTTCCCCTCAGGGACGGTCAGTCAGGAAGTATAGTGGAGCCACCGCAGAGCATCACCATAAGCAAGGTGGTGCCCACAAGTGGAACCCAGCCCAAGAGCTGAGGCCTTCTCTTATAGAGAAAAATCCTTACCTCAGCTGGGAGCAATCAACTAATTTAGCAGTTCCAACACAGGAATGATGAAACGATGTTCCCACAGTACCAGGCCCCATCTCTCCTGGTTTCCCATAACAAACCGTAGGAGTTTTTACGGCCTTGACGGAACCAGGCCCCTCTTTGCTGATAAAGAGGTGCCAATTTGCAGTAAGCTGATACAGCTGGGGCTGTAAAAATCACCGGGTCTCTGGGATGAAAAAATATCAAAGGAGTTAACTATCTATGACCAGGGACCCAGGAAAATAATTAAGGGGATCAACTGGCATGACACGCCCCCTTTCGAGGAAGATGACATCAAAGGTTGAACACCTTTGATATCATCGCTCTAGAAGACATCAAAAAGATTATCACCTTAAAATACAAAACTAAATTATACATTTATTAAAAAGAATTTCAGGCATACCATAGCAAGATCAGTTACAAATCACAAGATCAGCATTAATCATCTAAATGATACATACGAGATAGAGCATCGGCGGCTTTATTATTCTTCCCAGCCACATGATTTATGGTAAAATCAAAATCTTGTAATAACAGAGCCCACCTCAATAGTTTTTGGTTTGAATTCTTCATTCTGGACAACCAGCACAGGGGAGAGTGATCCGTTTGCAATTGGAAGTGGCGTCCCCAAAGATACGGTCTTAATTTCTCCAGGGCCCAAACTATAGCAAGACACTCCTTCTCAATGGTCGCTAGATGGCGCTCTCGCTCTATTAGCTTTTTACTCAGATAGGCTACAGGGTGGAGTTCTCCCTCCGAATCCTTCTGCAAGAGTACAGCACCCAAACCAAAATTACTAGCATCAGTCTGTACCACAAAGGGTTCAGCAAAATCTGGGGCTTTTAAAACAGGGTAATTTATTAATGCAGCCTTTAAAGCCTCAAAGGCCTGTTGGCAATCGGACGACCACACTACCCGTGCTGGTTTGCATTTCTTACACAAATTAGTCAAAGGGGTGGCAAGACTACTGAAGTGGGGAGTGAAACGCCGATAGTAACCAGCAAGCCCCAAGAATGACTGAACTTGTTTCTTGGTTTGAGGTATTGGCCAATTAGTAATTGCTTCAATTTTGGCATCCAAAGGCTTCAAACAGCCACTACCCACCCTATGGCCTAAATAGGAAACCTCTCCCAACCCAAATTGGCACTTCTGGGCTTTAATGGTAAGTCCTGCATCCTGCAGCCTTTGAAATACAGTTCTTAAGTGTTTCACATGGGATTCCCAATCCCCACTATACACCGCGATATCATCAAGATAGGCGCAGGCGTAATCTCCTAAACCATTCAGGACAGAATTTATTAATCTCATGAACGTACTAGGAGCATTTCTAAGCCCAAAACTCATCATTTTAAATTGATACAAGCCCATATGGGTAACAAAGGCAGATTTCAAAACAGCATCTTCATCTAGGGGTACTTGCCAGTAACCCTTAGTTAGGTCCAAGGTGGTGATGAACTTAGCAGCCCCCAACCTTTCAATCAGATGGTCCATCCTGGGTAAGGGGTATGGATCCACTTGGGTGATTGAATTTAATTTCCTGTAATCCACACAAAAACGAATTTCATTAACATCTTTCTTGGCTACCAGCACAATAGGGGAAGACCAGGGGCTAACAGAAGGTTCAATAACCCCTAAGTCTAACATGGCCTGTATTTCTTTTTCCACCGCTTTAGCATGTGGCCCAGTTACCCTATAAGGGGAGGACTGCATTGGTGGATGATCACCTGTCAAAATAGAATGTTTGGCCAAATGTGTTTTCCCTGGCTTACTAGAAAACAAAGATTGAAAATCCACCAAAACTTGGCGTAGTTGTGAACATTGTTCATATTCCAAGTTATCAGAAAAAAAAACCTCATCAATACCACCTTCTTGTTGACTTTCTGCCACTAGGTCCACAAACCCTTCTTCCTGCTCTTTCGCCCTAGTGCAGGCCAAAACCAGCTTTGCCCTAGACCAGTATTGCTTAAGGGTATTAATATGGTAAACCCTTGGTTTCTTTTTTGAATCAGGATAGGCCAATAAGTAATTGGTATCACTCAGTTGTGCCTTAACCAGCATAGGCCCAGTCCAGGCTACTGACAACTTAGATCCTGATTGTGGTTTTAACACCAGCACCTCTGAACCCACTGCAAAACGACGTGCCTTAGTATGAGAATCATAATAAGCCTTTTGCTGTTGCTGGGCTTCTGCTAAATTCTCATGGGCAGTCTCCAATGCATCCTTTAGGGTCTCACGCAAGTTTTGTAAATATGTGGTTACTGGTACAGAAGAGAATTCCATCTTTCCTTCCCAATCTGCCCTTAACAAAGACAGGGGACCTGTAATATCCCTGCCAAATACCAACTGATTTGGAGAAGATTTCAAACTGGCCTGGGGGGTATCTCTATATGCAAACATAAGAAACGGCAAGGCCACATCCCAGTTACCTGAATGTTTTACAGCATGTGCCCTTAACATTCTTCCTAGAGTCAGGTTCAGACGTTCACAAAGTCCATTGGATTCATGCTGTCCAGGTACAGACATCACATGTTCTATCCCAGCAATCTCCCATAGCTTTTTAGTGAGTTTAGCTACAAAACCGGGGCCTTGATCCGATAAGATAACTTTTGGGCATCCCCACCGAGAAAAAATCTCTAATAGAGCCTTTGAAATAGCCGTGGCAGTAATGCTGCTTAGAGCTACTGCTTCAGCAAATCGTGTTGCATAATCTATATAAGTCAAAATAAATTTCTTCCCACTAGGCGTCACATTCAGTGGACCAAGAATATCCACTGCAACCCGGGCAAATGGTTCTGCTATGATCTCAGAAACTTGCATAGGCATTTTAGGGTGATCCCTAGCATGTCCTACTAGCTGACAGGTTAAACAGCTTTTACAAAAATCCTGCACCCCTTTTGCAATCTGGGGCCAATAAAAGCAACGAGTTACTCGTGCTAAAGTTCTTTTTATTCCCAAATGGCCTCCACTGATAGCATCATGAGCCAATTGTAACACTTCCAGCCTATGCGCTGCTGGAACTACCAGTTGTTTAACAGGTTTCCAATCCACAGATGCACCCTGCGGCACATGCTCTCTGTATAAGAACCCATTTTTCCAATAGAATCTCACGGTCACAGATTTAGATAATTTCAAGGGAGCATTGTCTGCAGCTTCCCTACGCCTTAGAACGGACAGAATTTAATTGCAACTCTTCCTCAGGAGATTCAACATCATCCCTGTTCCCAGCTCCGTTTGGCAGCGGCTGGTTTAAATCATCAACTTCTCGTGTCACAGCACCATCTAGTGGTAGAATTTCCATATCAGGTTCATGCTCTAATTTCTTAACTGCACTTCTAGTTAAAACATTTACATTCACGTTTCCAGCCTTCTGATTATGTAAATAATGTGCATAGGCAATATCATTCCCCAACAGGAAATCGAAAAACTGGTCAGAGTAATCATGAATTAATACTCTATGTTTTCCCGACCAGTTTTTATATGAAATCCAAACATCAGCCACATCACAAAGTTTATTAGACATCCCATAAACATGTACTGACGCTTTAATCCCTGGTAAAATTAATTCAGGCGGAATTAAATGGCGAGATAAACTCGATGCCTCACTGCCCGAATCGCGAAAGGCCGTTAACTTAACATAATTCACATAAATAGTCTCTTTAAACATTTTGTTGGACCAAGCAATCTGGCCAGGCAAACAGGAATAGCTAGCGTTGTCTGCAGGGAGTCGTTCCTTCTCTCCCTTCCCGCTTTGAAGTAGTTCCTGGGTTGGTTTTTTCCTTCCACCCCCCTTCTTTTCTCCCGGTTGAATAACACTCACCGCAGGAGTCTGTTTACTTCCTTTCCTTTGGGTGATGGGACTATTCTCAGTACTAGGAGCTGAAAACTCCCAGTCCTGGTCGGAATTAGAATCCGAAGACGACCAACGGGAAATTTCCGGAGATGACTGCCCTCCTGGTTCTTCATAATCACGGGCTCTCTGTACTACCGCTATTTTAGTCCCTTTGCTGACACTCACATTCTGCTTCTTAATCAGTTGGGAACACTGGTCCTTTCTGTGCCCCGGTTGTTTACATAGAAAGCATAAATTCTCCAAAACTGCTTTACTCGGTTGGTAAACTGACGGACGCACGGGAACAGCAGCAGGAACAGAGCTCTCCCCTTTGTCCTCCGACTTAACTACAGATGGCCACGTTTTTTTCTTCCACTCACTTCCTCCACCCGCTGGTTGATTCCCTTTGTAATTGCCCGGTTTTTTAACATATGCTTTAGGCAATTCCTCTTTGTCCTGAAAGGAATCTAGTTCATCAGCATAATGACCGGCTTCTTGCAAGCTTTTTGGCTTTTTGCCTCGCACCGCTGCGGCAAGCTCTCTTGGCAACATTTTGTAAAATTTCTCCAGAGTATACACAGTCCTTAACTGCTCAAAAGTATTAGCTTTTGCAGCTGCAATCCACAAATCCATAGCTTGAGCAGTACGAGCGCTTAATGCTGAAAACGTCTCTTTTGATTTTTTTGTCAAAGTCTCAAACTTTTGGTAACATGCCCTGGTGGATAGCGCAAACTGGGCTGTTGCCAATTTTACAAAGTTTTCATAATCATCAGCTAGCTCTCTCGGGAGTTTACACATTAGACTTCTTAACTCTCCCTTTCCTTGAGTGCGTAGAATTTTCATCCAGTATTTTTTGTCTAAAGACTGGTCCACACACGCTTGCTCAAAGATTAAAAAAAACTCGGAGATATCCTCTCCCGCTTGATAAAACGGAAAATCTGCTGGATCCGCTCCTCCCAAACACACTCTGCCAGACCTCAGTCCTTGGCTTGGTGGGGCAAAAGCTTGTTGTTGTTGTACAAGGGTAGTCATAAGAGCCATCTGTTTCGAGAAGAAGTTGTGCATTTCTGCCCACATATCCATGGGTGGCACACCCCCACTCTGGCTAACTTGGCTATCCATACTCCGTCGACCCCGTACCGGTGACGGTGCTCGTTCTCCCTCCGGAGTAAAGCTTTGGACTGGCAGCCCCTCTGCGCTGCCTCCTGCTGCTTCAAAATTGCTTTGAGGTAACATCTCTGTTTGTTCCTCATCACTACTCTCAGTGGAAACCTGATCTAATGCCTTCTTTTGTTTAGATCTTGTATCCATCCTGACTTTCCAAAACAACAAACCTTTGTGCCAGAATCTTTAATAATTGTAATTTATCCAATTGTACCTTTTCACAACTATGTTTAACCAGAGATAGGTTCAGTCTTTTTCGACCCCAAACGCTGCCAACATGTAGTGAAAGCAGGGAGTTCCCCTCCTCCTACTTTTACTGTCCCAGGAATCAATCCCCAACCTTGGGCAATTGATCCTAGCCAACCTGGTCTGCTAGGGCTGTGTATGCTTACACCAACCCTGCACGGTAGTACTGCCACCACCCTTCTATTGGTTAAACACTCTGGGGTGAAGGGACCCCCAGAGCCCACTGAACACTCAAGCCTCTCAGGACCAGAGGCTCAATACCCTCCTGGCCCCTTCAGAAGTCTTAGGTGAAAATATTCCTCTAGTACACGGTAGTTTGGTCAAGCAGCCAGGACTGAACTTAGGAACTGAACCCCTTCTCTGGAACAAACACACGTTGCTTTAAAATAAGTAAAGTTTATTAAAAAAGGAAAATAAGAAAAAGGGTAAAGGGTACAAAAGATAAAAAGGTACATACAATTAGTTGGAGCAGCAAATCAAATCCTAAAACCAACACCCAAAAGGGGCAAGGTATATAACAAACAAGATATAAAGGTTCTTGGCACAAAATGAAAATAATAAAACTAACTGCCTCAATTGTACTTACAAGCCTCAGCTCTTCTCAGGAGTTAGTATCTTTCCCCTCAGGGACGGTCAGTCAGGAAGTATAGTGGAGCCACCGCAGAGCATCACCATAAGCAAGGTGGTGCCCACAAGTGGAACCCAGCCCAAGAGCTGAGGCCTTCTCTTATAGAGAAAAATCCTTACCTCAGCTGGGAGCAATCAACTAATTTAGCAGTTCCAACACAGGAATGATGAAACGATGTTCCCACAGTACCAGGCCCCATCTCTCCTGGTTTCCCATAACAAACCGTAGGAGTTTTTACGGCCTTGACGGAACCAGGCCCCTCTTTGCTGATAAAGAGGTGCCAATTTGCAGTAAGCTGATACAGCTGGGGCTGTAAAAATCACCGGGTCTCTGGGATGAAAAAATATCAAAGGAGTTAACTATCTATGACCAGGGACCCAGGAAAATAATTAAGGGGATCAACTGGCATGACACTGGGAAATCTGCATTTCCCAATATTCCTGGCACTAAGGCTGCAGACACATCAACAAGCTGGGTAGTGAAAGTGGGATTGTTGTTATGTGCCTTCAAGAAAAGAGAATCTGCCTCCTTTCCTTCATCCCATCACTGTCTCTACCAGTACAGTGTGTCTGGTAAGCTGGTGATGCAAACTGAAAGTGGCAAGTAAATGAGTGGGAGGGAAGAGATGGGGAGGGCATTTGGCAGCACACTAGAGGACTTGGGGGAAGATCAGAACGCATCGTGCTCTCGGTGACATCACTGGGGGCAAAGGATGGGCGAATTTGTTGATTTTGGTTTCTCTCTGCTTCTAATTTCTTCCAGTCTTAAGGTCAGTTCTCCACATCAGTTTGTAGTGTTTTTTTTTTTTAAAGTACTCATGAAAATCATTAGCATTTTTGTGCTAATTTACACAAACTTATATGCATTTTTGCCTAATATAATTGTGCAAAGCAATTTCCCCAGTATCATGCATTTTGTATGTTCTTTTCAGCAACATATGCATTTTCAGGCATACTTTAACTCAGGTAAAGTAATTTTTGTACATATTACTAGGCTGGAGAACTACATTGCAAAATTTGGAGAAGTATGAATTTTGAAGGATGGCCATGCTTTGGTTCACACATTGTTTTGGAAAGTGCAAATTAGGTAGGTTCACATTTAAATGTGAACTGAATCAAATTTATTCCCCCATCCCTACTGGAGGCATAACAGGACCTCTGTGGACACGTTACTTGCATGTAAAGCATACATGAGTACAGACCAAGCTGGGCCATACTTCTAGCCTCCCCCCTCCCCCCAACACCAGATCTTTTTTAAAGCAATCATGCACTGAGCATGGTTATCTGTATAAGATGACCAGCGAATAGGTTGACTCCTCACAACAAGTAAGGTCTCTGTGTGAGCAGGACACAATATCATCATATGGCATAAGTCTATGCACATATATTAATGCATGGGCACACTGTCTGCTTTCTCTGTCTATTATTTTCCACCTTACTTCTGTCAGTTTGTGGCAAACTGACCTCTTCTAGGGCAATCAGTGATTCTGTATTAGGGATATTAGAGAAATCATCCAAATTCACATTTGAGTGTGGATTTATTTTATTATTCATTTATTAAGGTTTTTTTATACCACCCTTCACCAGATCAACCACAGGGTGATATACGACAAAATAAAATATAACATGGTGCAGCTTGAGGACATTGACAAGGTGCTTGGACAGGTTTGTGCAACCACTTTTGTGCTGGATTCTTGCCCTTCTTGGCTAATAAAAGCTAGCAGGGATGGAACAGCCGGCTGGGCCATGGAGGTGATTAATGCCTCTCTGCAAGAGAGGGTGGTCCCTGGCTGCCTTAAAGAGGAGGTAGTGAGAACACTCCTGAAGAAACCCTCCCTGGACCCAGAAAATCTTAATAACTATAGGCCGGTAGCAAATGTTCCATTCCTGGGCAAGGTCCTTGAACGAGTGGTTGCGGGCCAGCTCCAGACACTCTTGGATGAGACCAATTATCTGGATCCATTTCAGTCATGTTTCAGGCCTGGTTTTGGCACAGAAACAGCCTTAGTCGCCCTGTATGATGACCTTTGTCTGGAGAGAGACAGGGGGAGTGTGACTCTGTTGATTCTCCTTGATCTCTCAGCAGCTTTCGATACCATCAACCATGGTATCAATCTGGGGAGACTGGCTGAGTTGGGAGTGGGAGGTACTGCATTGCAGTGGTTCCACTCCTACTTGGCAGATCACCTCCAGAAGGTGGTTCTTGGGGAACATTGCTCGGCACCCTGGACTCTCCAGTATGGGGTTCCGCAGGGGTCAGTTCTGTCCCCCATGCTGTTCAACATCTACATGAAACCGTTGGGTGCGGTTATCCAGAGCTTTGGAGTGCATTGCCATCAGTATGCTGATGACACACAGCTCTATTTCTCCTTTTCATCTTCTTCAGGTGAGGCTGTCAATGTGCTGAACCAGTGCCTGGCTGTGACAATGGACTGGATGAGGGCTAATAAACTGAGGCTCAATCCAGACAAGACTGAGATGCTGCTAGTGGGTGGTTCTTCTGATCGGATGGTGGATGTCCAACCTGTCCTGGATGGGGTTGCATTCCCCCTGAAGGAGCAGGTTCGTAGCTTGGGGGTTCTCCTAGAATCATCTCTGTCACTTGAGGCTCAAGTAGCCTTGGTGGCACCGAGTGCCTTCTACCAACTTTGGTTGGTGGCCCAACTACGTCCCCATCTGGACAGGGATAACCTGGCTTCAGTTGTCCATGCTCTGGTAACCTCTAAATTAGATTACTGCAATGCACTCTACGTTGGGCTGCCTTTGAAGACAGTTCGGAAACTGCAGCTTGTGCAAAATGCAGCGGCCAGATTGGTAACAGGGACCAGATGGTCCGAACATATAAAACCAATTCTGGCCTACTTGCACTGGCTGCCTTTATGTTTCCGAGCTCAATTCAAGGTGCTGGTTTTGACCTATAAAGCCTTACATGGCTTGGGACCACAATATCTGATGGAATGCCTCTCCCGATATGAACCCACCCGTACACTATGTTCAAGATCAAAGGCCCTCCTCCAGGTGCCTACTCCAAGGGAAGCTCGGAGAATGACAACAAGGGAGAGGGCCTTCTCAGTGGTGGCCCCCAAATTATGGAATGCTTTTTGTGACGAGGTGCGCCTGGCACCAACACTGTTATCTGTTCGGCGCCAGGTCAAGACTTTCCTCTTCTCCCAGACATTTTAGCATGCGTTTTATATTGTTTTAAATTTTTAAATTGTTTTTTAAATTGTTTTTTAAAAGATGTATCTTAAATTGTATTTGTTTTTAGTTACTGTAAACTGCCCAGAGAGCTTCGGCTATGGGGCAGTATACAAGTATAATAAATAAATAAATAAATAAATGCAATAATTAAAGCCAATTTCACATGTGGGGTGTTCTAGCATGAAAAGCCCTTCTCTCCTTCCCCCCCATCTTATACACTCCATCAGTTTCTGATGCAAATTAAGGAGAATTTTTTGGCTCTGTAAAAAAAAAAATCTTGTTTGAAAAGTAATAGGGCAGCATACATTATGCTGGCATTAACTGTTTTCAAACAACATCTCTAACCATTAGGTACTGTGGCAAGAAATCTAGTGTACTTGATCAACTCTTTAGTCACCCAAAGATCCATTTTCCAGACAAAAGGGAATGTACCAGGCTATCTACTTATCAAAAGAAATTGGATGTTGAATGTAATGAAAGCGCAATAAAGACCTCTAAATATAAACACAATGAATAGTACAAAAACAATGTCTAATTTCTTGTGCACAAAAACAAAGGATAGGAAATACCCTACTTTCACATATGGGGTGGGACAAAAAGAAGAGAAATTTGGGCTATACTTGGGAGGGTGAAATGGGGATTCACATATCCCTATTCTCAATCATTGTTGGAGCTTCATCTTTCCTAAAACATTAAACAAGATGTCCCTGTTATTCTGCCTCTGGTTAAAAGCCGGCAGCCTGAAAACAAGAGTCATGTATCACCTTTGTACATGCACAGCAAAGGTTTTGGTTTGGTTCCACTTCTCTATGATCAGTAATGGCCACCAAGACTGCACTCCTAACCTCACCTGGGAGTAAGCATCATTGAATGCAAAGGGTTTCCTTCTGAGTAAACATGGTTAGGATTGTGCTGTAATGAATTGTGTCTTTTAAACACCTATATCAAGTTCCTAGGAATATGACTAGTGCAGTAATTGTGCAGAAAACACCCCTAAAAAGCATTTTATATGAAACAAGGAATAATAGGGCCATAAGCCAGATCATGTAACAACCTATCTCTGGCTCCTGTTAGTGATTAGAAGATGCTCTGCCTGTGTTTTCAGCTGTGTCTTATAGCTGCTCAGCTTAATCAAACAGATCATCAAAATGACAATGACATTTCACTTATTGCTGCCATGGCAGCCCATAAACCCTAACAAGTCAAGAGAGATTATAAGAACATCACTCTGTTCAGGTCTCAGAACCTGAATGAATGGTAGGGAATGAATGATCAAATAAGTTTCTGTGTTTATCTGTTGTTATGTTTGCTATCTATCCTCTGTCTCACTGCTGGAACCAGAATTCTGAATGTGAGTAGTTCAACTGAAAAATAGAGATCTGAGCCGGCTGCAGTGTGGAACAAGACTCACACTAGACAAGTGACGATACAAGCCTAGAATATACCAGGCGCACACCAGCATTTAAGAGGAAGGCAATGAGACATTTTAAATACTCCAAGCTCACCTCCCCAGTACCCTGTCCTCCACAAGCAGTGGAGTTTGGTCCTGTAAATAGTGAAATTGCTGCAATAATGGCAATATTATCAGAATTTAATGATCATCATGGGAATTATGTTGGACACCATATTTTACTAGCCACCCCTAAAAGGGAATGTTTTATGTTCACCGCCCAGAGAGCTATTGCTAGTCGGGCGGTATATAAATTTAATAAATAAATAAATAATAAATGGTTTACACGTTTCATCCCAGTTAATGGAAATCATGTAGTAAGCCCGAGAAGCACTTCATCCAGAGCTCTTGGAGGGTTACTTCTCGCAAAGACTTGACATACGAGTCAATTGAAATGAGAGCAACTGCTTTCATTTTTGAAAGTGCTTAGAAAGCATGGTGTGCATCCAAAGTAGCACTAAGGAACGCCTACTGCTTGTGTAATGGGACTTTCTCTCTCCTCTCTGGTGAGCCTTTGAAATTTGTTCTATGGGTTTCCCCAAACCTCTGGAGTGGATTAGGGGGGCATGGGCACACTGAGGGGGAGGAAATCCCATTACACAAGTTGGAATCCTTGTTCCAATGGGATGTGCTTAACCTCCCCAAACTTGATTGAAGCATTATGATTGCTGGTAGGTACAGATATATTTTTATACATTTTACATTCTGTATCCATCTAACACCACAAGAGAGCAATTGTAACACCAAATATTACCCCCTCTGTTGTTCACCCTAGTGTTCACAATTACACAATTCAACAATTTTCATTCTATCTATGGCTTAGTTTTTGCCTGAATCTGCATTTTCAATATTACCCAAAGGGGTCTTAACCCTAGCAGACTTCAACCCAGCCTGGGGCATTCTTTCAAACACAAAAAACCATTTCAAAAATTGGTCCTCAAAATCTAAAGTACCCCAAACTGTTAGGTGCTAATTATAAGCAAAAATGATACTTTTTGTAGAAAAAAATCTATTTAAAAATAAAAGAGGTGTTTGACTGCTTGATTTTCAGTCAAGCAGATTTAGTGGCCTAGAAACACTTTTTAAAACACTGTTTATAAGAAGAAAATAGTTATGCTCTGAGAATCAAAAGGGCAAGGATATGAATGTCAACTTTGTACAGGGCCGGCACCAGACTTGCAGTGGGGCTTTGGAACACTAGACTGCGGGGGCCCTTGGCAGCAGCAGCAGCACTACCGGCAGTAGCAGCAGCACTGCTGGCAGGGGCTTAAATAGGCCCAGCCACATCAGCAGATTAGTGTGCTGTGTGCACACACATGCCATCACCCAAGATGGTGGGTGGGTGTTGATGCCCCCAGTGCCAACTTGGGTGATGGCCAGCATGCATGTGCTGACACGCATCACCATGGTGCTGCAGGAAGTTGTGTTGCCAGCCTGCACAGGCAGCAGGGTGGCATTGCCTGGAAGGACTACTCCATGATCTGTGCAACATTGGGTTATGGGGCACATGCTAGTGTGGATTATACCTACCAGAAGTTATACCTACCCATCCCCAGCAGCAGAGGCCCAACTCAGTGCCAGGGGCTCTTGGCCAGAACCCAACCTGGCCACCAACTGGCACTGGGCCTGACTTTGTAACAGACTTCCTGGTCTCAACAGCTAAAATCCCACAGTAATTCCAAAATTCCCATTGTCAAAGTTCCCTGTAATCCCATGGGTCTGCGACAATTACCAACTGGTCGCAAATACCCCCTTTTTAGGGAAGGTGACTCAGAGGGTTATGGCGCAGCAATTGCAAGTACTCTTGGATGAAACAGGTTATCTTGACCCGTTCCAGTCTGGGTTCAGGCCTGGTTATGGGACTCAATCGGCCTTGGTCGCCCTGATGCATGACCTTTATCGGGAGAAGGACAGGGGGAGTGTAAACCTGTTACTCTTACTTGATCTCTCAGCGACTTTTGATACCATTGACCATGGAATCCTTCTGAGCCGACTTGGTGAGATGTGTATCAGAGGCACTGTTTTAGAGTGGTTCCAATCCTATCTCCAGGGTTGTTTTCAGAGAATAGCATTGGGTGATTGTCTTTCGGTCCCCTGGCAGTTGTGCTGTGGGGTGCTACAGGGTACCATCTTGTCCCCCATGCTGTTTAACATCTATATGAAGCCCTTGGGAGTGGTCTTCAGGAGATTTGGGGTGAGGTGTCAGAAGTACGCTGATGATACCCAGCTCTATTTCTCTGTAACATCTGAATTGGGAGAGGCCATGCAAGCCCTGGATGACTGCTTGGACTTGGTGGTGGGCTGGATGAGGGCCAATAAACTGAGTCTGAATCCTAGCAACATGGAGGAGCTGTGAGTTGGTGGTTCCCAAGTTCAGATAACTGGTGAATTGCCTGCTTTGGATGGGGTCGTACTCCCTCTGAAAGAGCAGGTCCATAGTCTGGGGGTGCTCCTAGATCCATCTTTATCACTAGAGGCCCAGGTGTCCTCAGTGGCTACGAGTGCCTTTTACTAGCTTCAGCTGGTAAGACAGCGGCAGCTGTTTCTGAACCGGGATAGCCTGTTCACTGTTGTCCATGCACTGGTAACCACCAGGTTGGATTACTGTAATGTGCTCTATGAGGGGCTGCCCTTGTGGTTGGTCCGGAAGTTGCAGCTGGTGCAAAATGTGGTGGCGAGACTGCTCACTGGGGCAGGGTATCGCCAACATGTCATCCCGTTGCTGAAAGAATTGCACTGGCTGCCCATTTGCTACCGGGCCAAATTCAAGGTTCTAATTTTGGCGTACAAAGCCTTATACAGCTTGAGACAAGGATATGTGAAAGACCGTCTTATCCCTTATATATCCAGTTGATCACTGTGCTCTGCAGGTGAGGGCCTCCTGCAGATACCATCTTATCAGGAGGTCCATTCTGCACAACATAGGAAATGGACCTTTAGTGTGGCGGCACCTACCCTGTGGAACTCTGTACCCTTAAATATTAGACAGGCACCATCCCTGTTATCTTTTCAGCACCTATTGAAGGCCTTCCGTTTTCAACAAGCCTTTTAAATTGAGACCTTATCCCAGTCTGCTTCTGTGTTAGAATTGCTTGTTAATATGCTTTTAAACCTTTTTTTAAACAATATGTTTTTAACCTTTTTTTAAAGATTTCTTCAAAGCCTTTTTTAAAAAAAAACATTTATAAAGTTGTTTTGCATTAATGTATTTTAAAGTCTGTTTTTTTGATATGTTTTAAAGTGTTTTTAGTGCTTTCGTTCGCCGCCCTGGGCTCCTAGTGGGTGGAACGGCAGGATATAAATCAAATAATAAATAAAGAAATAAAAGTTACTTGCACATATCGTCTCAGAAGTAGCTGCCCACACAATGGAATGGGAAGCTACTTATATCCCACTTCAAAAATGGACCATCTCCATCTCTAGTATCCAATACCATCAGACCAGTCCTGTAGCCAGCCTTCTGTGTTAGGTGGGACAGCCACATTTCTAGGTGGGGCATGGGGGGGAGAGGCACATAGTGCCAGCCGATCCCCCTTTCCCACTGGTAGACAGGATGCGAGGGCCAGACAAGGGAAGGGAAAAACAGTGACCTTCCCTCTCACTCCACCATCCAGACAGTGCGTTAACTTACGTGAATTAAGTGTAATTGCTTGAACTGTCTCACCCTTGGTTGCAAGGCCTGGCCTCCAAGAGGTCTTCTGTATCTTTACAGGTTGTGCAGGGGGAAGGGAGAATTCCACCTTGTAGTTTTTGCCATTACAGAGTTGCAAGAACATCTGCACTTGGCTGACTCTCTCTTCTCCTAAAGATACAGGATCAGTCTCAGGCCATGAACCTGGCAACCGTAGTACTGAGCTAGATGGTACCAAATTGCCTGAGTCAGTATAAGGCAAATTCCTTTGTTCCTAAAAGTGGAAAGAGACCCAAGGGCCACAGTGACTCCAAAATTTATTTATGTATTTTATTTACAACATTTATATACCACTTTATTGTAAAAAAGTTCAAAGTGGTTTACAGAAGGAATTAAAACAATAAAATTATTGGCAAAACAGTTAAAGACAGGTATTTAAAACATTCAAATTAATAAAATGAGTTAAAAACAGATAAAAAACGCAATAGCTTCTACATGCCTGGATAGGCTTGCCTAAATAGAAATGATTTTAGCAGGTGCTGAAAAGAGTACAATGCAGGCATCTGCCTAATGTCAATTGGCAGGGAGTTCGAATGCATAGGTGCTGCAACACTAAAGGACTGATTTCTTACAGCAGCAGTTGTAGCACCCATAATATGGAAAGCACACCTTCAACTTGGCCTAGTAGCAAATCAGCAACCAGTGCAGATTTCAGAGCAGAGGTATTATGTGCTGATAGGATCTCACTCATGTCAGCAATCTTGCTGCAGCATTCTGCATTAACTGCAGCCCCCGGGGCAGGTTGTGCTGCATGGGGATTTCTGTGACCTTGGCTGACTGGCTGCCAGGATTTTTTTAGTTTTGATATTTGGTTATGAATCCTGATTGTCTGTGGGATGCTGAGTTTTCTGTCTTACTCATAGGCATCTTTTTGTGGTTCGTATGGTATTGCATTTAGGAAATGCTCACTGTGTTTTGCTTTGCTTTTCTATTTGCATTTCATTTATCTTTAACCTCACTGCCTTACATCCATAGAAGCAACAACAGTGGTTCCATGTGCTCAGCTCAACCCTCTTAAACCCACTGATGATGCACGTTGTTGGTTGCATGATGGTTTGTTTCTTGCCCTAAACTGGTAAAAGAGAATGCACATATTTGGAATTGTGGCTGCAGTTGTTGTTCCCAATCTACTGCCTGTGAAGTACCATGTGTGTTTTCTCTCTGTCGATTACTACTCACTGGAATTGGGTTGGGTGCCAAAGTGAGTTTATAGCAGCCCACAGGGTTGACAGAAAAGGGTGAAGAATCTTCTTATCTGTAATGAAGTTTGGAGCAGCCATGTTAAAAGATAGAAGCAGGGCATTCTAGGCAGGGGGTTGCCAACCCTGCTTGGATAAGGATATCTTTGTAGAGGATCCCTAGTCAAGCTTTACCAGCAGCACAATCCAAACTACATCTACTCAGAAGTAAGTTGTATTGAGTTCTATGAGGCTTAGTCCCTTAGTAAGTGTGTTTAGAATTGCAGCCTTCAGAGCAATCCATCTTTATTCCTGAGTGCTCCCATCTAACATCTCCACAACACTAGGCTCCTTTCCTCCTACAATGGCCTTTTGTTGACTGGCCTGGCCTGAGGGCACTTAAACCCTTTTTGCCAGAAGCAAGCAGGCTAGATTAAATGTTCCCTACCCAGGCTCCATCTTTTAGCTAAGATTTCTATCTTAATTTCGAATCAGAGAAATGTTTTTGTTTGAATTGTATGCTCCAAGCAACTGTGGTTGATGCTTAATGTTGATACATTATTGATGCTTATTGACATCACTAGGGCCTGCCCCATGATATCACTAAGGCTCACCCCTGAAATCTGGGATGCTTTTGACCTGGCAACCCTAGTTCTAGCCTGGCCAGATTTGTGGTACTAAAGCTATATCTTCCCCCCACCCATTGCTCAGTTCTGTTCAGTGTGTGTGTGTGTGTGCACGCTTGCGTGCGCACACACAGACCTGATAAAAATACCAATGTAAAAACCAGAAAATAATATTCACCAATCATCCCTGCCTCCTGTGGTGTTCAAATGGAGTATTTCTGAGTAGCATCCCTGTCTAGAACTCTGATGTTTCTGCATATATTTATAGCAATATGAGAATGTGGTCAAATGCAGTGCTATGAAATTGCTCTTTATATTTCACAAAATATCAACCATAATGGCATTTATTATTATTAATCCTTTTTTATCCCTGATTGAATGCTATGATAGACTGCATTGCTCTTGACGTAGGAAGGCAGAACTGCTCTCTTGGTTATTTACATATTATTTACATATGGCTGTTTTGCTGTTTCCATGGTACAAAGTATTTCCAGTTTACCAGAGATTACTGTTGTGTAGCCTGTCTGAAGTTAATGAGTGGGGGAGGGATTGGAGTGGGGGAAATCAGCACTGGACATATAAATTAATACATAGAAACAGAAGCGATAGTATCGGTTGCAGCAGAGTGATTTTTGAGAAAATCTGATTGTGCAAGTCTGCTAAAGAGTGCTGTCCTGTCTCTTTTGGTGGGGAGGGTGGAAGAAATCTGTTCACATAATGGCAGCTTTCAAATCCCATCCAAGCTGGGCATCTTACTTAGCTACACTTTTCCATTAGGGCAGACAGAAGCAAAAGTGTACAAAGCTCCTGTATCTTCAACAGTTTTGTAGCAGAGAGCATTTAATGGAAACTACAGCTGCTAAAATGCCCTCTTCTGTGCAGCTAATAAAGGTAGAGGACCACTGTCCACCTTTTGCCTCTGGCCATACTCTTTTCAAAATATCTTCCTTTGGTCCTAAAGGATACTATTAACATTTTATGCAGGTATTTGAAGGACCACTTTCACTTATATGGACCTGCCTACTTGCTGAGAACTTTGTTGGAAGCCCTGCTTTCAAAGCTTAGAGGGACAGAGACCAGGTTCTTAGGGTAGTACCAAGGACAGAAAATATTCTCCCTAAAAAATGTTCACTAGTGCCCACCCTTCCCTCTTCCCAGTGGCAATTTAAAACAGTTTTGTTGAGCATTCAGTGAGAAAGGAATATTAATGACATTGCTTTGCTGCCATTGTTATTTTAACTGTTTTATTCACTTTTTGTTATTGGATTATTGGATTTTTATTGCCTAAGCAATTTTTGATAGCTATCTTGGATGCTGTTAGCCGAAAGGCAGAACATATGTATGTTAAATAGCTAAAAAGTTAAGTAAGTCTAGTCACTGAGTGGAGACACAGATTTTATTGTATAGCTCAACAATAAGGGCTAGATCAGCTTTCCCCTCCCCCCTCCCCAGAAGTTTTAGACTACAGTTCCCATCCTCCTTGATCATTGGCCATGCTAGCTGGTGCAGATGGGAGTCTGTCCAGCATCTGGAAAGCACCAGATGGTGGGGTAGATGAATGTTGCAAGTTGGTGCCAGAAGGTCCCATTTCATTAGCACTTACTCTACTAGGTGATCATTGTGGGCTTGGAGTGAGTGAGCCAGCATTTGTCACACATTTCTGGATGTTCAATGAGTGAGGGTTATCTATGGTGAAAAATCCCCTCTGTTTCTTCTGTCTTTTTCATAGGTCCCTAATAGAATAATACTTGGAATTTTCTTCTCAGTCACTTTCCTGCAGTCCTCATGACATGGGCACTCAAGATCTTTCCAGTAATGAATTAAGGTGCTACAAACTGAGAGGCAATTAAGGGGTGGGCTGTTACGAGACATCTGATTAATCAAGGGTCTTTTGTGACATTCAGCTGTGCTTGATAGAGAATGCCCGGGCATGTCAATTGGCTTCTATCACACAGTCCTTGTTAACTCTGTGAACTCTTTCATTTCATAAACTATGGTTTAGAGTTTATTCTTTTGATAGAAAATAGTGTTGTTCTGTGTGATGCAGCAAACCCAGTTGGCACAAGAGATTGCTGAGAGTATCCCGGTTAAAGGATTTCAGGTCCGGTAGAGATTCAGACGCGTTAAAAGGTTTAAGAGTCTTTATTCCAAAAGACATACCGTTACAAGAATCACTAGCTCCACTACAACCCCCACACTCGCTTTCGGTTTCCCCAGTGCTTTTTATCTCATTCCGTGCCCTTGCTCAGCAACATCTGCAGTTTGGCCTTGGCATGAACACATTGCTGGCTTAACCCCACAATTGCCTGTTTTACTGTCCTTGTGGAAATACATTGCTTCTGAGCACACAACAAATAGCGGTATAGCGTTTGGTGTGATATATGTTGCACGTTCAGCAGCATATCATTTAATAGGAACAGAGCTTTTTGCATTCCACTGTAGTGGTTCTGGGACAGCCAGTGTGATATAGCCAGTGTGATATAGCAGTTAGAGTGTTGGACTACAACCTGGGTGACCAGGGTTCGAATCCCCACACAACCATGAAGCTCACTGGGTGACCTTGGGCCAGTCACTGCCTCTCAGCCTCAGAGGAAGGCAATGGTAAACCTCCTCTGAATACCGCTTACCATGAAAACCCTATTCATAGGGTCAACATAAGTCGGGATTGACTTGAAGGCAGTCCATTTCCATTCATAGTGATTCTGATTTCCTCAACAGTGACTTCAAGGGCTGCTAGTGCATGGTTCGACTTTGTTCACAACTTCCAGAATTCCCTCTTCTTTGGGCACCTTCCAACTAGAGACAAGAATGTTTAATTTCCAACAATTTCAATGTTAGACTAAAGTGCATGCTTATCACCCTCCCATTAAAATTAAAATATTCTGTGGATGCAAATTGGTTTGGTTACGCCACCACATTCACTTTATTTTGTCTTTAAATAATCATTCTTCTGCTGTGAACAAGGTATTTCTATTTCAGTGCATTAGAGCATAAAATGCCAGGAGCAAGGCTTCAAGTTGTACATAATTTTTTCTTCTTCTTTAAGTATATATGATTATATGAACAATTTGAAAAAAGGAACAAAAATTATACTACATTTTTCAGCTGATGTTTATGTAACCATGCTTTCTGCCTATCAGGATAATAAAGCAATAAGTTAGTGCATGCAAACAATATGAATTAATTTACAAATAGACTTTGTTTATACTTTCAGGTGTCAAAAATTTGTCAAGAAACAAAGAAGTAAATGAAAATTATGTCACAGGATATAACAGTCCCAAATAAGGCATGCCTAGGTCTCAGTTGACACAGTGATCTCACACCATGTTTGCAAGGCATGTGATATATAAAGTAAAACACAATACATTAGAGAAGCTGCACACTGATTATAGAAGACCATCTCTACAAGTTACCCAATATTTGCATTTTCCCATGCATGCACATTAATTTAAAAGCTACACTAGCTCTCTCCCACTATCCATACTGCATTAGCAGCAGGGATGGCAACCTGTTTTTGTGTCAAGAGGTAAATTTCCTCAGAGCTAATCTCTCAGGGGCCAAATGCTGGAGGTAGGCAAAGCCAGAATGATGATGAGCAGAGCCAGAGACAAAAGGTTTTTTATTGTAATAAATATTATAATAAAGACCCATCCTGCTTCCGTTTTTGTCATGGCTGTCTCAGAATAGAATCCCCAATCTTATGTGGGTCTACTTAGAATTAAACCACACTGGGTTTGATGAGGTTACTCTCAAATTGGTATAAAGAGGATTTATTTATTTTTAGTATGTATGAATGTACTGCCTTCAAGTCGATTCCGACTTATGGCGACCCTATGAATAGGGTTTTCATGAGGCTGAGAGGCAGTGACTGGCCCAAGGTCACCCAATGAGCTTCATGGCTATGCGGGGATTTGAACCCTGGTCTCCCAGGTTGTAGTCCAACACCTCAACCACTACACCACACTGCATAGCATACCAATACAGCTGCTATCCTGGAAAATAAGTGAAAGTAATTTCTTTCTAACGTTAGAGAGGTAAGAAAAGGGAAGGAATAAATAAAAAGGAAGGAACTCTGATGTAATGGCACACTCAGAAAGTGGCAGGGGCCGCATAAAAATGAGGCCAGCATCCAGGCCACGGGTGCTTTACCTCTTTCATAAAAATGATGTAATCCAGATGCATTGATAGCATCATGGGGGGTATTATGATTATCGGGTCTCTCAGCTGCAAAGTATAATGCAGCTATGCTTATGTGATCAAAGGTGGGTTTTTCACCTCCTCCTTCTGCTGACAGATGATGGTCTTGAGCAGGAAAATGGAAGGATGGTTATACTGTCTCCAAGATCAGAAGCAGCATGTCTCTGAATATCAGGTGCTGAGAAACAAAGTGGGAAAGAACTGTAACATTCATGTCCTGCTCTTGGGTTTTCCATAACCATCTGGATGACCACTCTGTGAAACAGGATGTTGGACTAGACTGGCTTTTGATGTGATCCTTCAGGGCTCTTCTTATGCTCTTATGTGGGCTGGCTTTCTGTATCTCTTTGGTGGACACAGTTCATACATTCAGTAACCTATAATCAAGAGTAGGGATGGGATGACGTATTCTGTCAACCTAGCAGGCGGGATAGATTTGAGTTCATTCTTTGTCCACTATCTGTTGCTTTTATCAGCCTGATTTTTTCTCTCCCAAAAACATTGATATTAATATTGATATTTTGAAAAGAAATATTGATCAATGAAAGGAAATATTGAAAAGGCGAGCACCTTCACCATCTCCTTCTCCACTGTGCCTGAGGCTGGTCAGTTTTTGTGTTAGCAAGCGGAGACTGACTGTTTTCCTTTCGGAAAAGGAAAGAAGGAAGCAGCTTTCAGTGCCCCCCCATCCCACACCTCTTCCTTGAGAAGCCTAGAGTCCTTATCATGGGTGAGATTGTCTAGTTTCTAGGCTTGCCTTTTAATCATTCAACGGCTAGAGAATCTTGCCCATGTTAAGGATTCTCTAGAGACTCTCTAAGGCTAGGCTTGCCTTTTAATCTCTGTTACAGTAGGGATTGGCTTGCTTACTCTTCTTTGGAACTTGGATTATTCAAGTAAAGGGAGGGGAGAGAGAGAGAGAGAGAGCTGTACTGCTGTGCTGTGAGTAAAATTTATTTTAAAAAACAATATATTTGTGGGGGAGAAATCAGATCTTGGGGGAAATCCACTGAAGTTTGCAACCAACAGAATCACTCTGCAAATATGGAGAATATACAGGCCATTGAAAAATCTGGTGCTAAATCCAAATTCAGCAGAATTCTCACTCATCCTTAATCAAGAGTAGTTTAATCCACTGCAGAGAAACAGACCCTCAAATCAACTGAAGTCACATTTGATGGATAATCCAGTGATTGAGGATTTGAATTGGTGCTGTGCCCTCCCTCACTCTCAAAGTTCTGCTATGAACTGGCTCATGTCCACTGCTAAAATGGAGCATCTGGAGAAAAAAATAATCCTTGGAGAATTTGTGATCATCCAGTGGATGAATTTTAATGCTAATTCTAATTCTAATAATAATTATAATAATTATAATAATAATAATAATAATTATATTATTATTATTATTATTATTATAAATAAATAAACAAAATGCCACTTATATGCCAAAATGGCTTCTAAGCAGTCTACAGCATAAAATCAATTATAAGATACATACATGCACATACATAGTGGAACCTAATTCTAATAGTGGAAGAAGGCTATGTAGTTCACTTTGCTTGTATACAGTATGTGCTTACAGTGCACTGCAGCCTTTTACGTAACAATATTTGGTAATCACACTTGTCAGAGATGACAATAACTGCCTCACTTGAAGTTCATTGTGTTTCTTATGTCAAGTGTTACAAAGGGTTCATCTACACAGGTGATTACTGTGTGTTTGGTGCTACTCACATCTCTTTTAAATTCGCATGGTTCATATGATGTTACCGTCAAACAGAAGCTATCACACAGTTTTCCCCCTGTCAATCCATACTAACCCAATCTACTGCTAATACAAAAAGGGAAGAAAAAAAGTCTTCACTCCCTTTCTCTAGTCTTTGCAGAAGCTTTGCTCCAATGTTTTCAGGTGGGTGTGTCAATCATTCCTCTCTCCACACCCACTCCCTCCTCCTTTCATTCATTTTATTTCCTGTAGGCTGACAAGCAACTGCCGGTTGTTCTCCTCCATTCTGCTGGCCTTTTTTATGTTGCTGCAAATGGTGCCTTTATTTTCTTTCCCCCCTAACTTGTGTGTAAAAGCATAACACTACCCAAAGAAAGATTTGTATTTCAGATGTATCCAGGGAAAACACAGTTATTCACACTTTGGTTTTTTTTTAAGGAACCTACTGCAGCTGGTAGAACAGACTGAGCATGCTTGATTACCTTAGCAACCAGAGGGAGTGGAAATGTATAATTAGAGGGCGAGGCCACTAGGAAAAAGCGAGATTAATCTTCTTCAGAGGAATGCCTGCTTGCGTGAATGGGAAATTGAGTTTGGCAGGTAACTTTTGAGCAGGAACTGTGGATGACACAAATGAAAAGTGAAGGTAAAAGAAGTGTATTTCCTATGAAGAAATGCTCCCATGTAGATGAGCCCAGAAATGCAGCCTATGATGCTTGATCTATGAAGACTATTTCACACCTATGTCATTGCTTGATGTTTGAGTAATCAAAGGATAAGCATGTATTTGTGGAGTGCTCCTTAGATGTTTATAGTATACTTTTTATTTTTTGCACTTCAAAGCTTCACTTTCCTCTTGAAGGCTTGTCTAACTTTCTGAACTGTAAGCTATTCTTCCAGTTGTTAAAGGAAAATTATTTAGCAACAAAATCCCAACTGTCAGGATTTCTTAAACATTCTTAGAAGCTAAGACTGTCATAAAATGCAGAAATGTAATGTGGCAGAATGTGATCTCCACAAATAACATTGCAGATGCAATCCTAAGCATACTAACTTGAGAGTAAGTACCACCAAACTCAGTGTGCTTACTTCTGAGTAAGCACACAGAGGAAGCTCTAAGAGTATCTCCAATAAATAGTTTTTCAGTTATAAACCCTCTAGTATGTTTTCACAATATCATATTCCAAATTGTTTACAGCCTAACTTAAAGGGACACAGGAGTGCCTCATTAGTTCAGGCAAGTACAACAACAGTAAAAAGGTTCTGCCCTTATTCCACCAAAAGTACATAGCTTATAAAACTGACACATGTTGAGCTAATAACTTGAAACTTGGCATACAATTACTATTACTATGCCAAATTTCAAATCAATCCAATAAGACTGCCACAGCAAGTTAAAGGTACTGAAAATTGACACATTATAAATCCAATTTTTAAATTTGGGTGAAATTTGCTCATGAATTTTATTCATGCTTATCAAGGAAGGCAATCTCTCATTAGTTTTGGACCTACAGATTTGGAATCCTACAGATTTCAGCAGGAATTACTTCTGAGTAAAGATGTTTGGGATTCAACTGTTAAGACAAAACAGGAACATTTAGTGGGACTGACCTATTTTGGGATGACATGGAAGGCGAGAAGAGCTAGGGTAATATTTATAAAGTTGGTGGCTTCAAGTCTAGCAGAGGTGGCGGGGTGGTACTTTTTTCTGTCCCTCCCCCAGGGTTTTCTTGGTGTTTAAAATCTTTTTTGCCAGAGCCAGCAACCAGCAACCATAATGCCCATGTACTGATGGGGGCAGAGAGTTTTTGTATATTGTGTGGGGCTAAGGTCAAGGTAGAAGTTAAGGTGTATAAAGCCCTATACAGCTTGGAACCAGGATACTTGAAAGATCTTCTCACCACTTATATACCCAGTCGATCACTGCACTCTGTAGGTAAGGGTCTCCTGCAGGTACCCTCTCATCAGGAAGTCCATTCTGCACAACATAGGAATCAGGTCTTTAGTATTGTGGCATTTACCCTTAAATATGAGGTGCCATCTCTGTCGTCTTTTCAAAGCCTACTGAAGACCTTTCTCTTTCAACAAGTCTTTTAAGTAGATACCATATCCCAGTCTGCATCTGTATTGGAATTGGTTTTTTTAAAGATGTTTTTAAAGATTTTTTAAAATGATGTTTTAGAATATGTTTTGTTTTAAAGATTTTAAATATATATATTTTTAGTCACTTATTGCTAGTCACCCTGGGCTCCCTGTGGGAGGAAGGGTGGGATATTCATTTAAAAACAAATAAATAAATATACAATGTCCTTTTGTGTGTACAATGTGTGCAGTTGCTTCCTGTACCATTTTTGAAAGTGTTTTTACTTAGCGCAGCAGAGATGTCATGCTTTGAAGGTGCTCTACGCAGCTTTACAGTGTTAAAACAAAATTAAAATAAAATAAGGGCCCCTCTAGACTTGTATTTTACTGTGGGTGTATTCTGCAGCTTCTTCTTGGCACAATAGTGCATAAGTGGTGGATTTATTCTGTTTTATTAGTTCTATGATGCTTCCCCAATGCTGCCACACTATTGCTTGCTGTAGTGCAACAAAAGCAGGGCAAAAATAAATCAGGACGTTCATGGTATAAAAAGTTATGGGATTTCAGCAGGATGTTATAGGACAGGCACTGACTGGAAATAAAGCAGTGAGACCACCCCCAAACATTTGCAGGCACACCAGTATTGAAAGTGGGATTCCATGTGACTGCCCTGATAGCATAATGAGCACAAATCATCACAAAAGCACAATAAAATGGATGCCCGGATGGTGTAGAGCCAAAAAACCCAGAAGACATCTTGATGTAACTGAGGAAGTTTAGTGTGGCATGCTCCATTCCCCCTTTCCCATAATTCTTGCATCGGACCCCTGATTTATGGGGTGCTTATTGCTTTTGCAAACTGCTTGCCTAGTACTGGAGTTCTGTTTAGAACAGTCAGCTCTGTTCAGGACAGTCAGCTCAATTTGCAGACTTTCTCACAGGATATGTAAACAAAAGCTGGGGAAAGGCTGTTTAATTAGCCAAAGCAGACAGTGGATGAGCTAATCACATACCTGACAAGAGCTAGGAGGGAGCTTCGCAGCTGTGTTCTCAGCCGGCCTGTAGCAACTTCAAGGCCACTGTGAAATAAACAAACATTAGAAGTACACTAACCTTTGGGAAAGGTAAAAATCTCACAGGTACAGGTGCCACCTGTGCCCCCTCCCAGAGGGTCTTTTGGGTATAAATAATAGACCCTTGATCTGGGCAGATAAGCCTCATCACCGGCTAGAAGCCTTGGCACCATCCTGCAGGTAAAAAGCGGCACAGTGTAAATCCAAACAGAGCCAAAAGGGATCTATCTGAGGGGCTTCTGGCAGGGAAAACAGAGAACGTAAGATCACAGCTGTGCTCATTATTATCTGCTGTAAGGAATTAGAGCCTGCTTGTCAAAATCAACAGCTTTGCTTCAATAAAGGCACTAAGTTTTCTTTCCTCATCAGTGTGTTTTGTGGTCATTCAGATCTTGAACTTACTTGCCTCAGGGAAGGGAAAAACCTTTAGCAAAACAAATGGGGCCTAAGAAAAATGAGAGAGGACGAGAGAGCAAGAGAGCCCTTGGTCCAACATATCTATACTCTTCATTTTTGTATGTGTCTGTGTATGTTCTTGTGACTGCTTTGATGTGCAGATTTCTTAGGATTTTCCTGGAATGATTGTAAAAAAAAGTTAAAATACTCCCATGTAGAACCACGTGGACTGGGACAGATTCATTCATCCCCACCCTTGTCCAAACAAGGTTCCTGTTAAGTATGTCATTCTGGGATATTTTCTGGTATTGTCATTCATACCACTGACAACTTCACATGACTTGTCAGGAAAGGGGTCCTGTGTTCTAGAATTATTTCCTTCATCTTTGAAACATGGGTGAATACTCAGTGGGGAGTAGCAGCAGAGCCTGATGACACTGTCTGTGGCAGGAATAACAGAAATGGGTACATGTAACTTGATCAGGCTTTGGGGTTCTAAAGGAGCCTTGACTACTCATTTTACTTTTTGCTTTATCAGTGACTTTTTACATCAGCTAACATAGTACAACTTTTGCATAACTTGAATTTTTTAATTGCAAAAATGTTCTTTTGGAACTGCATACTTTTCCTAGAACTGCTATTTAATAACAAACCAAACAAAATTCATTTGTAAAGCTATCAGTGTCCATCTTCATGATCAATGATGCATTTTATTTATGGGAACATTTACAATATCAGTGCTCATTCAAGACTGGTGTGTGTGAGAGAGTGATTGTAATCAGATCCATGCATGTATATTTATCATAACACATGGCAAAATCTTGGTCACAAACCATGCATCAAACTTATGAAATGAGCTACGAACACAATAAAAAATCAGCTATTCAAAAGTTGAACAAAAGGAAGGCACACCTTACCTTGGGACTTTCTTTGGTCTAGTCCAACTTGGGTGCTTCCAGATGACCTGTTTATTGAGCATTCATCTTGATTTGTTTGCAGGGAAATGAAACAATGTTGGCTATTTAATGAGCATTCACTCTGATTTATATCTATGAAAGGAAAGCTATTCAAGGAGTCAGATGTCTTAAGCAAAAGGTTCCCATACTCCACATTTCTATGAATGAAAAGGTTCTCGCACATGTACTCTTGCTCCCATCTCATTAACTTTTAGAAGGAATGTTTCATCCTCCTCAGCCCTGAAGGCTAAAGGTTTGCACTGTTTTAAATTAAAGACCTAAAGAGTCTTAGGACTGTGCAGAGGCTCTTGAATTCTAGCCACCCCTGCCTTCTGGGTTCCCTGGGAAGTCAAGATAAAACAGCATAAGAGTCTTTCTACCTAGCATCTGTCTATAAAGGCCAAACTGTTCGTGGGAAATTTGTGATAGGATCTCTAGTCTTTATTTTACTCAAAAACGAGCACAGGAGTCCAAATTGTATGTGTATGTTTAATCCCTTTCCATGCCACTCCCATGATATAAATCACTCTGCCCCTTCAAAGCTACATCTAAACCAATGGGCAGATGATGAAGTCAATTTTGTGCCCTCCAGAGTTTTGTGGGCTGCAACTGCCACGATCCCTGACCATCCCTGACCATTGGGCACGCTGTCTGGGGTTGACGGGAGGTGTTGTCTAACAAAATCTGGAGGACACCATGCTGGCTGCCCCTTCTGTAACTATTCCCCCCTTGCAGTGGGGTGGGGGAAAGAGCTGTTCAGCAAGTGGAAAAGGGTGAAATTATCTGAGCAAATCTGAAGCCCCTGAATTTATTTTAGAGTTTTAAAATATTTGGAGAGCCAGTTATGGATCTCCAGCATCAGAAGTGGTTTGAACCTAACAGAAGCCAGTGTTGTCATATTCAAGCACATTCACTCCTAGGACTGGACAATATTACAAGAGGTCATTTTGCATTGACATTCACAACAAACTAGGAGAACTAAATAAGGGTTATGGCCATCTGTGGGTAGAACTGAATGTTAGAAATGACAAAGAGATGTCACTGAAAAGCATCCTGTATCTTATATTTTCCAGTATAATTTCTGAGAGAAAGCTACATATGATATGGAATGGAATTCCCAATGTATTTTTGTCTTACAAGCAGTCATGGGAAGTTGTGGTGGCAGGGAACAATTTGGACATAGGAGAGGAGGTCTAGCTCTTTACCCCACACCATGGCCCTGATTCAGGTGTCTCTACTCTGCAGCTAATTGCATTTTTCAGGTGTAATCTGTAATATGTAGTGATGGAGGAGAAATTTGATTCTGTTCTCATCTAAAGGTGTATCTACCAAAGTCACACTTTCAGAAACATGTAAACACAGCTATCCTTTGAAATTCACACTTATTCAAATTTTGCAATGTCAATCTCTAATCAACCAATGTTTTTTAAAATGCATATATCAGGGGATAGTGTGCATAAAAACAAATATATTTATGAAAACAACATACAAAATGTGTTATATTAGGGGAACATGCTTGAAAAAAAAGTGTACATTAGCCAGAACTGCATACAAAAGCATGTGTATTAAGAGAAATTCACACACAAATCCTGATAAATTGTCATGAGGATTCTTTTAAAAATGTACAAATTGCTGCAAAAATGTGGAGAACTGAATTTAAGATTGGACAAATGAGAAACTGAGAGAACAAAAATTGATGGAACCTTCCATCACTAGTGCTATAACGCGGGGACATAGTGTTAGATCCCCTCACTTTCCTTGTGCCACAGCCCTGATCCAAAATATCCTCCTTCCCCCTGCTACTTTTTGTAACAGAAAAAGATTCTGGATGTTCCAGTCAAGTAGCTTCTACATCCCACTTACTTTGCCCCTAAGGATACAAGCTGTGTTTTCTCATCTCCTGCGAGTGAAAGCCAAGAAGTGGAGCATGGGGGTGAAGGGAGGGAATTTGTAGCACTGTAGCATCACATTGCATTGACCATTGAGTATTCCTACAGGGGACATAGAGGAGAAGACATGGGGCATCTATTTTGGGGGATTGTCTGATGTAATATTGACTTCTTTTCGGAGTTTAGTTTAAGATGTAATTTACTTAAAAGCATTTCTAAACAGTGTAATTTTTTAAAAAATCTCCAAGTGATGTACAATATAAAAACAACATATAATATTAAACCCAAGGTACAGCACAAACCTACTTTATAAGTCTATAAAAATGAATAAAAACAAGATATCAGGAAATTCAGACAAATGAGAACATCGTATGGGTCAGGGCAAAAAGGCTGGGCAAAAAGGTAGGTCTTTACAATATGTCTGAAACAAATGATGGTTACTGCTTCACATCTGACAGATATTCCATAATACAGAGGCAATAGCAGAAAATGCCCATTTGCCCACTTGGCAAAATGTGCATTTGGCCAAATGGTTATTAAGATGCACTCATTTCTCATGTTTGAATAGGCATTTAGCCTTCAAAAAGTTTATGAATGCTGTTTTAATATTTTTACTCTTGCATTTTATGAGAGGGAATGGCATATGCAAAAATATACCCATTTTTGGATCACCGCTCTTTGATATTCTGTGGCATGCAATACCACAAGTAGATTTTCCTCAAATGATCTAAGTGATGTTACAGGTCTATACAGGGGACAGCAGTATTTCAGGTTTATCTATTCTTCCTCTAGCTTACAGGGGGAGTGTCGGTTTTAACAGCAGAAGTCATTTTCCTACTATTGAACCTGAATCTGTTCAACTTAACATGATCTGGGACAGCAGCAAGAGCCACAAGCAAATACTCAAAATGCCTTCCCCCTGTGCACTATTTTAGAATTTTGGCCGATCATTTCAGCAGATGTAGTGGGAAATAGAGACATGTGGTGACTGAGCTGGCATATCAACTGACCCAAAGGTGTGGCATCTGGCAGAGCAGATGCAGCTTAGCTGGTGCCCAAACATAGCCCAATTGCAATGCCAGGTCTTTTGAGCAACTTCCGAATGGGCAGTAAGCCCTCCAAGCAAATGGGCTGGAATGTCAACAGGGCATAAACCACATCTGAACATTAAACCAAGGTTGCTGGGAAGCAACAGCCCCAGTCAGACACATAGAAACAGATGCCCATATCACAGAATCTATGTTTAGCAAATATTTATCTTAGCAATCTGCCGAGCAGTTCAATGAGAATGCACCTTTTCAGTGTTCTTCACTGCAAGGCAGGATGGATTGATTTAAATCAAAGCAATTGAAATAATTATTTAAGTCATCCAGACAAGATGATTTGAATAATTGGTCAAGTGTCCCATTTTGTATTGCTGAAACAATTAAAATATATTGGTTTGTTACTCAATAAAAATGTAAAAGCATCATCCAAAACCTCTGGCCATGCGATCTCCATACCTTTTATACTTGAAAACAATTTGCTTAGAGACAATGGAGATAATTGAGAAATTAATGGATTTCCATTTGGCTTAGACAGCCAGTGTGGCATAGTGGTTAAGTTGTTGGACTATGACATGGGAGACCTGTGTTCAAATCCCCCCACAGCCATGAAGCTCACTGGGTGACCTTGGGCCAGTCACTGCCTCTCAGCCTCAGAGGAAGGCAATGGTAAACCCCCTCTGAATACCGCTTACAATGAAGACTCTATTCATAGGGTCTCCATAAGTCGGAATCAACTTGAAGGCAGTCCATTTCATTTTTTAGAGATCCTTTAAAAATTCTCCTTGTCCAAATTTCAGTCCATTCAACTGGAGAACTGAATTGCATGGTCTTGTTTCCGAAGCACATTTGGAATCCACCATTGTTCCTTTTTTCATTTCCAAGTTTTGTGCAGGGCACTATGTATGTGAAGTTTGCCATGGCTTTCAGATCAAGAACAGACATGAGCCTTATTCAGGCACTCAGTCTAAAAGTGTGAGGATATAAAATAGGTAGGAGGGCAGGGGGCCATGTGCTGGCTCCACCCCAATGATCTCATGGCCACTGGACACACCAGCTTCAGTCCTGACTTTCACAGATTGAGCAGAATGCTCTGAAGAGAGCTTCTAAGCACATTCAACTCCATGTACTTTGAAGCATCTCTGTGATCCTGAATCCTGCCTTATCACGGTTCTCAATCATAAGGCAGCTTCCTGCTGTGATCAGCCAAACATGGTTAGAAGCCCCCTTCAGGCCTTCCTGTTCAATGTGGAAAGGATGGGGGTAGATTGGTGCCCCTGGCACATGTGATCCTGGCCCCTACACACTTTTTGACCTCATGTTTTTAGGCTGAATGTCTGAAGAGGGCTATGGGCATTTGGTATTTGTATATATTATGGACCACAGCTCCAACATGATCCAGAATAATGTCTTCAGCTGTCTCACTGAAGATCAATTTCTATGTTACTTACTTGCTTTTTTAAAAAGGTGGAAAGTGATAGATTCATGTAACGTTCATGCTGCCATTTTCATTCCTTCATTCCTGTGGGATAGCCTATGGATTATATCCAATGGTGTCCTCCGCTGATGCAAAGCTGTTTGGCCCAATGGAGGCTTCTGTAGGTGGAATGGGGAAGATGGGAAAGGAGCACTCCATCTACCGCCTACAGCATCTCCTATGCTGTTCCAAAGGGTCCCCCAAACCTCCAGAGCAGATTTAGGGATACAGTCCTATGTCTTGATCTGTGATTATACACTTTGCTCACATGTTTAGACCATCTTAAATCTTTTGTGGAGACAGAACTTGGATGTTTAGCGTGCAACACGCAGGACTGAGACTTGAGTACAGCAGAACCATTTCTATTGTATGATAGTCAGAAAATGTCTGGCTCTTTCTCCAGATTCCTGCTGAAACATTAAACATTTAGCATGTGCCTCATATTTAATCCCCCTCCCTCAATGACAGAAGAAAGCCAAGCATTTAATGAGCCTCCAGGCATTTATAATGCTCTCATTAGGAAATTACGCAGCACACAGATGGGATGTGTACTAAATGCATGAACAAATAGCCACAAATGAAATGTTAAGAATTCCAAACCAGAGCGGTTTGTTACAGAATGAAGATAGGGCATCATTTCAACTGGTCTGGTGCCAAATGAAATATTTTTTTAAAGAAAGAGGGATTGAGACTAAGAAAATATTATCTCAATGGAAAATGTAATTGGTAATTAAGCAAAAAACAACAAAAATAGTCCTAGTTAGATTTTCAGCCCATTACCGTGGGCCAAACTAGATGTGACTGGAATATTGATACTGTAAGCCACCTAGAGAATGTTGGATGGCATATTAGCATAGTAAATCAATGAATCTGCTTGTTTAAACCTAGGTCTGTCTCAAGCCTAAATAAAGCAGGAGATAGATCTGATTTTAAGAGTAAAAAGGACATTGGTGAAGACAGGGGAACTCAGTGTCATGATCTCTGAATCTAGCAGCAATCCAGAAATAGAATCAGAAGCCACAGAGGCACAAGATGCAGAAGAACCAGATAAAGTTCAGGGCTCTCAGCTGACTGTTGGAGATAAGGAGACCACAGTGTCTGAGAATGTTGGACAGGAGCCCCCAGAAGGACCAGATCCTCATGCGCATCTTTCCCTGATTAACCAGATACGGCATGTCACTGGTCCAGCAGCACAGGGAGTGCACTAGGGGGGAGGTTGTGAAACAGACGAGGAGTACCTGTCTTCAGGCCAGAGGTTTGGCCCTCTGAAATTCTCTACAAGAGCGTGTGGTCTGGAGACAGAGGCTTAAAAGGCCTCAGTCAGCTTCCAATCTTTGGTGGAACAAGATGCTCACTCAGAGCTATCCATTGTCCATAAACGTCTGCCTTGCCTTGTTGCTATCTCCATGGGATCTAGCATTCAACTGGTATACAACACCCTTCCTGTCTCAGTCATTTACTTGCCTTTTTTCTAAACTAAAATGCCCCAAATGTATTCATGTAGGGGAGTTGCTCCAGCGTCAGGAACATTTTCAGTTTGTTTCTACATCCTTTTCTGCTCTACAATATCCTTTTTAAGAATATTTCCAGATGACTTGTTTATTGAGCGTTCATCCTGATTTGTTTGTAGGGAGGTTAGAAGATGCTGAATATTGAATGTGCATTCAATCTGATTTGTTGGCAGGGAGGTTAAATGACATTGCATCAAGCAAGTATTATCCCACACTTTCAAGTGGACTTTCCCATCATTCTCCTTATCAGAAAAAGTCTGATCGCTTAGGAAAGCAGGTTTGTTGTGTAAGAGCTCCAAATCAGCTAGAACTGTGCACCTTGAATTTGCTAGTATATGACTGAATCCTACCCAAAGGGACTAGACCATCCACAGCATTCTACATTTGGTCACACCACTGAATATGCATAAATGCATTATTATATTGGCAGTTTTCTTTTTGAACTTTTTCCTAATGTTCCCTAGCAAGGAATTTGCCTTTTTCATTACTGCAACATGTGGGTCAGAATTTTCACCATGACCCTCAAATCTCTTTCCTGATCAGTCACTGCTAGTTCAGACCCCATTGGTGTATATGTGAAATAAGGATTTGTGCACCATCTTACAATTACTTACATTGAACTGTATTTGCCATTTGTTGTTCAGACGCACAGTTTTGAACTCTGTGCAATCACTATTTTATCTTTACTTCAGTGTCAGCAAACTTAGATGCCTCACTGTTCACCCCTAACTACAGGTAGGGGTGAGGGAGTTATTCATTTTGGTTCACATTTTAATGCAGACCTCCCTAATTCAGATTTTCTCAAACAATATGTTAACTAAAACAGAGCTATCCTTTGAAGTCTGCACTTCTCTGAATTGTATGATGCCATCCTCCAAGCAAATAATGTGTACAAAATGCATATTTGGGGGGAAAGTGTGCATTAAAATGCATATAGTAGTGAAAATAACATACAAAATGCACCATACTATGAAATATATGCTTGCAAAATGTGAGCATTAGGCAAAACTGCACACAAAAATATGCATTTTAGGAGAAATGTGCACTGAAAAGCATGTAGTCCACATTTTCATGAGGACTTTTTAAAACAAATTGTTGCATCTTTATGTGGAAATGTTGTTGCAATATTCAGGGAGGGGGATTTTCCAAGCACAAGGATACCAATAGAAACTAGTCTACTGGTTCTTATGCCTACAAGCCCAGTCCCAGTACTTATGTATTTAGTTCCAGTAGTGGTGACAATAGGGATTGTACTACCGAGGGTCCCCCTGCATCCACTCCATGATCAAATATCCTCCCTCCTTAAAGCCCAGCAAAAGCAGGAATCCGAAGCAAGGCTGATTGTTCAAAAGAAGATTGTTACTGATAACAGGAAATAGAAGCAAACACACTCTCCACACAGTTCAGCAAGCAAAGTAAACTTAATGCTCACAAACATTAAAAGACAGCAAGGATCCTTGGGCCACCTCTCCTTTCCCCAACTGGACAACACACGCTTCTGGGTTCCAGAGTAGGCTATCGGCTTTGAGCTGCCCCTGGGTTCCCACTTAAATACACTTCCCCCCCATTTCCAGTAAACCCCTGCCCCACTAATTAACTATTCATTTTATGATAATCTTCCTACATTGATTGGGTCTTACTCTCCTTAGAATGTACCCCTCTTCTGAGAACGATCTGTCCCTGTCTACGTAGATTGTTTGTCCCAAATTGCACCAACGTTCCCCTTTTTGGTCTTCTCTCATTTCTCCTTTTCAGGGGAGAAGGGGCTTTTCCTGACCACACTATCAGTCATTGCTGCCCCAAGGTGACCTTCTTTATTAAAGCCTTATCTGATGCTATATCTATTATCTTATTATGATTACCTATAATCTGTATCTATATAAACCTTACATTAATTATTTTATCTAAACTATACCTTATTTTTGGCATTTTATAGCCCCTATCATTCATTTCAGCTTGCTAGGGACAACAGGATGTTCTTTGCAATCTTCCAGTGGTACAGAGACAGTTAATATTTCTCTTCTGTTGGTCTTTATTAAATGTTCCAGGGTCCCCACAATCTCTTTTAATTACCCGAGGTTTCTTCCGTTGCTTTATTTGCAAGCACCCACAATCTCTGATCTCCCCTCTAAAATATTTAAACTAAAATCTTATACCACCCAACTCCTTTACCATTTAAACTTAAATATCTAGATCACGCTTAAATTTCTAATATATCTCAAGCTGTTCACCCTCCTGGAGACCCCTCTTGAATGTATTACATGAAAACGTAGACACTTTTATTATTCAAATTGTATACCATTGAGACCAATAGATGGGAATAAAGCTCACATTTGCCTTGATCTTAAGAACCCATTTACCACACATTTCAGACAATTGGTGTTAGTTCCCTATACTTGTGGTGAGCGCAGGATTCCATGCAGTTTTGTGACCATTTTTCCCGACAATGGCACTCTCTTACAAATCTTACTAAGGGGGATGAGTTTTACTAACTCTCTCATGTCACACTAAAGTTCCCCAAAGACCCTTGTTATGGACCCCTAAAGTTTCCAATCTTCTGCACTCCAACAAATTGGCAAACTGTCATTTAAATAACTTAAAAAAGCAACAATCCCAATACAGCTCCTTTGTAAGGGGGCACCTCTTGCATCCCACTAGGTCCCAGGCAATGCTTAGCATTAAGGCCAGTGTTGACTTCCCTCTGGTTGGTTCCATAGCCAACTGGGGCAGTCAGTTAGGGTATCCACATTAAATAGCTCTGTTGTGACCACAACATGCATTCAGTCATATGTTATAGTAATTATTCTACTTTGGATGCTTCCCTGCCAGGGCTGGGCCCAGGAGAGCAGACTGAGTTGAGTCAAGAGTTATGACACAGCCCAGTGGTCAGAACCAATGAGCAAGGCAGAACTGAAGGGTTAACCAGGAAGCAGAGTCAAAGAGCAACCAAGAATACAGGCACACAACACAGAAGTCCTTGTTGCTCAAGGAAGGCTCAGATAGAAAAGGAAGCCATTTATACTCCTTTCTGCCCAGAAACATCCAGTGGTCAGCCTGGGTGGATGACGTCAGTCCAGAAGGTTGCCACCAGTTCACCACATGGGCTAATATATTTCCAATACTAGATTATTTTAGGCACCTGGCATTGCCACTCACAGTGATTCTACCTATCCCATATGAGATTTCTATTTTTTTTACTCTGCCATTTTTGACATTCACACTGCCTTCAGTGCATCCTGGCTAAAGCTCTGGCTACATTCCTAATGATGGCAAAGTAAATAAGGTAAAGCATGGATGTTGTAATCAGACTGTGTTAATGAACAAACAAAGTAAACAAAGCTGTATAACCCAAATAAACAAGGGAGAGAGAGGCGGACTGAGTCTCTATTGATATGAGTTGAGAGACAATATAGCTGATGAAAAACCTAGTTTGCACAAATGATAGGTGGTACAAAAATTGTTCCCAGACTGTAAAATGTCTTTTGTAAACAGCAGAGGTTTTTCTAGAGGATTTTTTAAACAATCAAGCAGTATATAAATTTTAATAAATAAAAAATATTTTTTTCAGAGTGCAAGGATTGGGACAGTATTTATTTAATTCATTTATTTATATTAATTCATTGTTCTCATATCTAGCCCCCTTCCTCTTGCTGGAGCCCAGGACAGCAAACAACTGTCTTAATAACCAATGCAAATATCATAGAACAGTAATTAAAACGAAGTGGCTCCTTCGCTATGGAATGCCTTGCCAACCGACCTCCGCCAGGCACCCTCCTTGCTGTGCTTTCGACGGGCCTTGAAGACTTGGCTCTTTATCCAGGCTAGGGAGCGGACTTAGGTCATTAGTCTGCAGTTCTAGGGGTAGTTTTAATCTTTTGCTTATGTTTTTATGGATTTTATTTGTATTTTATTGTACGTCGCCTAGAGTAGCAGGACAATCCCCACCAGATGGGCGATAAACAAATTTAATAAATAATAATAAATAAATAAATAAATAATAATCACCAGAATAGCAACCTTTAAAACATAATGGAGGGGACAATAAACTCTACTATTTTATGTTGATGCTAAATATTGGAAATGTAGGGGATAGTCAGTCTTAGTCAGGAGGGAGTGCCATAGCCAGGCAGGCATCACAAAGAAGGTCCTGCATTATGCCATTGCCCCATGGACTTTGCATACCAATGGCACTATGATCAGGGCCTCTCTTGCAGATCTTAAAATATGGACCAGAAGGTATCAGGTGACTTGGATCCCAAGTAGTATAGGACCTTGTACACCAGTACCAACACCTTGAATTGGCCTCAGTGGCTGACAAGCAGCCAGTACAGAGCTCTAAGGAGTGGTGAATAGGATCCCTTCTCACTGCCTCATGTAACAACCTGGCAGTGGCATTTTGTATTAGATGTAACCTCTAGACCATCTTCAAGGGCTACCCCACATACATGAATTGCAGTAGTCTAGCTGAGAGGTTATTAGAGCATGGATCACTGACATCAGGCTGTGCCAGTCCAAGAATGGCCATAGCTAGTGAAACATTCATAGTTAACCATAAACACTCCTCACCATTGAGGCCACCTGAGCCTCCAGTGAGAGTTTATAATCAAATACTCTTAAGCAATGATCCTGGTTCTTCATGGAGAATGCTACCCCATTCAGAACAGGCCATCACCCTAATTCCTGGAACTGGGAACCACATATCCACAGTGCCTTCAGGATTCAGCTTCAGGTTGTTGGTCCTCATCCACCTCATCACTTCTTCCAGACACTGGCCCAGCACTTGCACAGCCTGTGCTGATCCAGACAGAATGAAGAGATAGAATCAGATGTCAACTAAATAATCTTATTGTTGCTCTTATCTGTAACCAAGGAAACTTTATTTTTATGCTGAGTATCTCAAAACTCTTTAATCATAAAATTCAGTGATTGGTGAAATTCCCTTGGCTTGATTCATAGAATCATAGAATAGTAGAATTGGAAGGGGCCTACAAGGCCATCGAGTCCAACCCCCTGCTCAATGCAGGAATCCAAATCAAAGCATTCCCAACAGATGGCTGTCCAGCTGCCTCTTGAATGCCTCCAGTGTCGGAGAGTTTTCTCTGAGAACTAAAACCTCAAGGAGATAAAAATAAAATCTATTAAGTTATCCAATTCATTTAGAGAAAATCTTCATCAGGGGAGAAAACTGCATAATCTTCTGTGGCAAAAAGATATTTCTAAAGTATTTAAGTCAACACAACTTGGGAAAGTGGAAGGGCATACAGAGAGCATATAAAGTCAGTTTGCCTAACTTTTAGCTCATTTAGTTCAGGGATTTTCCCTGAGTTTGATCATACAAGCTCAGAGACTGCACAATTCCCTAGAGCCTAAAAAAATCAGCCTTTGAAGCTTTTGCATAGTTCTCTCTGAGCTATGATTATAGAACTTGATTGGAAAATACATGAAATTTTGACGAGCAGTTGAAAAATTTACTGATTGCACATGTGTATAACCCAAGCCAGCAAAGAACTTCTCAAGGGACATGATGCTCCATTTGTAATATATCTGAGCAGTGTGAGCTCAACACATTTTACTTCTAGGACATGGGAGTAATGCTAACATGCTGACCCAGACCATTGGTCCATCTAGGTTATTGTTAACTACACTGACTGGCAGCATATCTCTGTTTCAGGCAAGGGCATTCTGCAGTCCAACCTAGAGATGCTGAGGATTGAACCTAGGATCTTTTCTATGCAGAACATGTACTCTATCACTGAACTATGACCCTTTTCCAAGGACTGAAAGGCAATTACATTAGGTACAGCAACACTAACAAAATGACTAGATATTCATTTTGTTTTTATATGTTTACTGCAAAATCTCATTTTTGAATATTTGTGGAGGGAACCACCTCTCTGCCGTGATTGCTATATCCCATTTGTCACCATGTGTAGACAGGGCAGATATGTTTACGTTGTTGCCATCTAGTGGCCAAAAGGCACATTTCTTTCTTTAGAAATAATGGCACTGAGCATATTCCTGTTCTATGCTTTCAGGTTTGATTCCACATTGGATGCTGTATTATTGTCTATATGAAGAAGCAACCAAAAATTCAAATTATCTTACTTTTGTAGCATACATATCTTATAACACAAACAGTGGTGTACAACCAGCATGGAACCCTATAGAATGTAGCCTTAACTGGCTGGGTCTTGGGGAAGGGGCATAGCTCAGTGGAAGAGCATCTGCCTTGCACACAGAAGGTTCAATCCCTGGTATCCCAGTTAGGATTGGGAGAGACTCCTGCCTGAAACCCTGGAGAGCCACTGCCAGTCAGTGTAGACAATATAAGGCAGCTTCCTATGCTCCTATGTAGCATGTATAGCAAGGGTGTGGAACCTCAGGCATGGGAACTGAGTGTGGTCCTCCAAGTGTCTCTGTCTGGATCTCAAAAATCTCTCCATGCCACACTGCCATCCCCCCAGACCACCACCCTCCACCACTGGTCTTGTTGGACACCCCAAGCGTTTTTGTCTAGCTGGAACTCTGATTTAAAAAATGACACAAGCCTAAAGAGTAGGAAAGGTTCCCAAGCTTGCAAATGGATTGTTTCTGGAATCATCATGGAAATGAGTGCTAAACTTCCATGGTATTCCACTAGATTTCCAGAACTAGCTTTTAAGTCATGTGAAAGATGAAATAAAATGCACAAATTATCAGGTAAAAAATTGTTCGAATAACGGAAAAGTGCAGTGTGAAAGCAGACTTAGTCTGTAACATTACATCATTAATTCCCTTCTAGCAACTAGCAACTAACTATATAATGCTTCTCTTTAAAGGACAAGTTCAATAATGAAACACCAAGAAACACCCTTATTTGATTCCAGAAGGGGAAAGTAGTTTGCTCTGTGCTCCAAAGCCTCTCATGACATTCTCTCCAGAGATCTCTGAGGAGTTCCTCAGTTCCCATATTAGTTCAGAGGGACTCCTCCCACCATTACCAGTGGCCTTCTGAGGAAAGCAGCTTATAGAAATGCCCTACTGATGGTCCACACACTCCACTGAACTGGATATTTGGTCAAACAGACATGAAAAGTCCAGAGATGTAACAATTACACATACATCTCTTCACTCCATGTTTCCTTTAACTAGTGGGACTGCACTCCTTTTAGCTCCTATGCAAATTCATAACAGACAATGATCTAAAGACATCCAGATCATTCCTCTTTTCTTCCTTCCTCCTGCTTCTGAACGAGCAGGGACTGAACATAGAAGACATATGAGGGGATTGCCATGACAACAAAGGTCAAGCACCTAGTGAAATAGGTCAGAAGCGGATCTGTTTCTTTTTGGAGTCTAAAAATCTAACAGTTATCTAGTTGGAGAGGACAGATTTTTTAGATCTGCTTGTCAATTTCAGTACATATTTATTTATTTATTTATTTATTTAATTACGCTTTTAAACCGCCCTATAGCAACAAGCTCTCAGGGCGGTGTACAGCAAAATGAAACCACATTTAAAAACAAACAAGTGTGGATTAAAACATACACTATAAAACATATTTAAAAACAAAATTAAAATACGAATAAAATAAAAATACAGTTACAGTTAAATTTAAAATAAAATTAAATTAAGTTTAAAATGCCTGGGCGAAGAGGTAGGTTTTTACCTGGCGCCGAAAAGATAACAAAGAAGGCGCCAGGCGTATCTCATCTGGGAGGGCATTCCATAATTCGGGGGCCACCACTGAAAAGGCCCTAGATCTAATTGTTGTTCTCCGGGCCTCCCTATGGGTTGGGACCCGGAGAAGGGCCTTAGATGTCGAGCGCAGTGAACGGGTAGGTATATAGCGAGAGAGGCGTTCCATCAGATATTGCGGTCCGATGCCGTTAAGGGCTTTATAGGTAAGAACCAACACTTTGAATCTGGCCCGGAAACATATAGGTAGCCAGTGCAGTTGGGCCAGAATAGGTGTTATATGGTCGAATTTCTTCGTCCCAGTAAGAACTCTGGCCGCAGCATTCTGCACCAGCTGAAGTTTCCGAATCGTCTTCAAAGGTAACCCTACGTAGAGTGCATTACAGTAATCCAATCTAGAGGTTACCAGAGCGTGAATAACTGAGGCGAGGTTCTCCCTGTCCAGATAGGGTCGTAGTTGGGCTACCAGCCAAAGCTGGTAGAACGCATTCCGTGCCACCGAGGCTACCTGAGCCTCAAGTGACAGGAGCGGATCTAATAAGACCCCCAAACTACGGACCTGCTCCTTTAGGGGGAGTGTAACCCCATCCAGAGCAGGTCTGACATCAACCACCTGGGCAGAGTACCCCCCCACCAACAGCATCTCAGTCTTGTCAGGATTGAGTTTCAGTTTATTAGCTCTCATCCAGTCCATTATCGCGGCCAGGCAGCGGTTCAGTACATTGACAGCCTCACCTGAAGAAGATGAAAAGGAGAAGTAGAGCTGCGTATCATCAGCATATTGCTGAAAACGCACTCCAAAACTCCTGATGACCTCACCCAGCGGCTTCATATAGATATTAAAGAGCATGGGGGACAGAACTGAACCCTGCGGGACCCCATATTGGAGTACCCAGGGACTCGAGTAATGCTCCCCAAGCATCACCTTCTGGAGGCGATCCCCAAGATAGGAATGCAGCCACTGCCAAGCGGTGCCTCCAATTCCCAAGTCCGTGAGTCGCCCCAGAAGGATACCATGGTCGATGGTATCAAAAGCCGCCGAGAGATCAAGGAGAACCAACAGAGTTACACTCCCTCTGTCTTTCTCCCGACAGAGGTCATCATACAGGGTGACCAAGGCCGTTTCTGTACCAAACCCCGGCCGAAAGCCCGATTGAAATGGGTCCAGATAATCAGTTTCATCCAAGAGAGCCTGGAGTTGGTGAGCGACCACGCGCTCTAGAACCTTGCCCAGGAATGGAACATTTGCTACCGGTCTATAGTTGTTAAAATTATCAGGGTCCAAGGAGGGCTTTTTTAGGAGCGGTCTCACCACTGCCTGTTTCAGGCAGAGTGGGACCACTCCCTCTCGTAAAGAGGCATTAATCACCTCCTTGGCCCAACCGGCTGTTCCATTCCTGCTAGCTTTTATTAGCCATGAGGGGCAAGGGTCCAGAGCAGAAGTGGTCGCCCGCACCTGTCCGAGCACCTTGTCCACATCCTCGAGCTGTACCAACTGAAACTCATCCAATAAAACCGGACAAGACTGTGTTCTGGACACCTCATTAGATTCAACTGCTACAATATTGTAGCAATATTGGAGTCAAGGTCCCACATACTCAAGTGGATTTTTTAATGCCACCAGATTCCAGGTTTTGATAAATTGACATCCACTGGACAAATTTGCACTGCATGATGGAAACTGGTTTAATTATGATGTGAGCCTAATTGAGTGACTGGATAAAGATGCAGGGCTTTAAAGAAATAAAATACCTTTCCTGGAATTAGGAAATAAATTGAAATTGTGTTCAAATTAGGGTTGCCAACCCTCCAGATGGAGGAATTACCAGGAACTGAGCTCTATCTCCAGGAGAATTGCTAACCCTCTAGATCTGACCTAGAGTCCAGGAATTGACCTCAATCTTCAAGAATCTCTTGAGGCCAATATTGGTGATGTGAGAAACCACCACTGTGGTTTCATACTAGCCTGTCATCTCCAGAGGCCTAAGTAGGAAGGTGCAGGACATACAGACGTTTGACAGTCAGTAAAGAGAAGGAAAAACCATGGAAACTAGCCCTGGGTAAATGTTGCAAAATGGAGTTAAGAGACTGGTAGAGGTGCAGGGACAGCCAGAAGTGACAGAGCAGTGTATTCAAGGGCAGTTCATAGAATCATAGAATAGTAGAGTTGGAAGGGGTCTATAAGGACATCGAGTCCAACCCCCTGCTCAATGCAGGCATCCAAATCAAAGCATTCCTGACAGATGGCTGTCCAGCTGCCTCTTGAATGTTTCTAGTTCCCTGTATTTCTCTGTAGCTAAGCGTGTTGCAGCTGCCTGCTGAGCCAGGATGTTACAAACAATACGCCCTAGCCCCTTTTTGAGGTCTAGTGGCTTGAGTTCGTCCCCAAATACTCACCCAATAGAGCTCAAGAACGAATGAAACAAAATGGAGGATGGAGTATATTTATTTCTAAACACGTGCACATGGAGAAGTAGCAAGCTAATTCTGACTCAGCTAGGCACAACCAAGTCTTTTATCAACTTTGTTTTACTAATTATTCATGCATCAATATCATCATAATTACATCACTTTAATCCCTGCCCATCTTCTTCTGGTAACGTCCCCTCGCTTCCATATCCATATATGGAACTTGTTTTTCACACTATTCCACCTTGAATGTTGCAACAATATTTGATACTTTTCTTCAATACAGGTGGACATTGCAACTAAAGCCTGAGACCTTATTTTTGCAAACGCAGCTTTAAACAAACAATGAAAATGCAAGTTAGCAAATTAGCATTTCTTCTAACACACACACAAGTAAATTAACTGTCAGCATTTTAGCACACAAGCAAGTCATACTGTGCTACAGTTTCAAACAGGCCCAACACTTTTTACTTTAAGCAAACAAATAAGCAAAATACATTTGTTTAATTCAAACAAATAAAGTCCATTGTCACAAGGAGAAGGCCACTCTGTACTCTACTGGTCAGTCATATGATTTTTATTACTTAAATTTAAACAAAAACATTCAAATCAAGACAGACACTGGTGGTTGTGAAGGGCCTTCAGACAGCGGCACAGTAAAAAAAAAAAAGGTGTTTGTGTAGTTTTAATGATGAATGGTGCAATGAAGATGCAATCAAAAATTACATAGTTACAGCAGAGTGCATTCTATGGTGTCCAGGATTTTCAGTTAAGTATGAGGGGGAAAACAGTGAGAAACCATGCTGAAAGGATAAAACAGAAGGAATTAGAGGAACAGTGGAAAAGAATGCCATAAATCTCATCATTTTTTTACTGAAAGACTCTTCCCAAGAAAATCAGGTGACAATAGCTGAAGTAGAGCAGGTTTACCATGCTATTTCCCACAATTTAAGCTACACAAGCCAAGATTGTGGAAACAAAATGCTTTCAAGAATATTGCCTGATTCTGAAATTGCCAAAACAATTTCTTGTGGGGTGACGAAAGCAACCAGCATAGCATAAACTATTTTGACACCAGAATCACTAGAACTTTTGCTTAAGGACTTGGATAATGCACTTTTTTTTCAGTTGGGTCTGACACCTTCAACAAGGAACAATTTTTCCCATTAACTGTGGGCCTGTCCAAACTTACCTGGATAATCCACATTTTCCATATTTGCTTTGTCATTGGAGAGTCCCCACCTTGGCTGTTTGTTCGCTGTTTTCAATGTAAACAAATCCACTGTTTTTGCGCCCAGATGAGAAATACATTCATTTCAGTTTTTCCCAAAGCTCCACCTGTCACACCGCCCCTATGAGCCAATTGGTCCGCAAAATGTGACACCGGCTTTCTCAGACATTCATGCTCATGAGCAAAAGTGAAAATATGCAATTGGCTGGGATGGATAGAAGGGGTATGGGGAAATGCCCAAGGACCACCCCTGGAACGCCTATTGTAGTAAACTCTGTGGTGTTGGGGAAATTTTAAATATACAAACAATAAGCAAAATATATTCTTTTATAAAGCTATAAAGGTTTATAAAGGTTTATAACATTTTATAACATTTAATTTTAGTAGCCAGCCAGAACCCTTTTTCTTCTTGGAGCTGTCTTCCCTGACTGTGCTGGTTTGTTTGGAACAACTTGTACTCTAAGCAATTATGATAACATTGAATAGAAACTGAACTTTCCAAAATGTAGGCAAATTGCAGTAGCTAACATGCTTACCTAAATTGCTTAGCTCATTAGCTGGAGTACTCAGCTCATGGCAAAAATGTACTTTTATGTGAAGTACTAAACATTGCCAAATTCACCAGAACATGATGTAGAAAGTACAGTGCCTATATAATACCTGTGCAAATGCCTGTGTAATACTGTAATGCCTATGTCATACAGATGTGTAACCTCCTGATTGGTAGACGCTAAAGCAGCCTTTCCCAACCAGTGTGCCTCCAGATGTTGTTGGACCACAATTCCCATCTTTCCTGACCATTGGCAATGCTGGCTGAGGCTGATGGGAGTTGTGGTCCAACAACATCTGGAGGCATACTTGTTGGGAAAGGCTGTGCTAAAGTCTTTGTCCTGAAATTTATAAAAAAAACCCAGGCAACCAGTGCCATGTTGCAGTTCTCCACTTACTCAGAGGGAGACTGACCAAGCATACACTTGTCATCCAATAAAGGCCTACCTTTTTGCAAGCCTGTGTCTTCAATTCCCTCAAGGACCCCCAGTCCAGAACATAAGAACATAAGAAGAGCCTGCTGGATCAGGCCAGTGGCCCATCTAGTCCAGCATCCTGTTCTCACAGTGGCCAACCAGGTGCCTGGGGGAAGCCCGCAAACAGGACCCGAGTGCAAGAACACTCTCCCCTCCTGAGGCTTCCAGCAACTGGTTTTCAGAAGCATGCTGCCTCTGAGTAGGGTGGCAGAGCACAGCCATCACAGCTAGTGGCCATTGATAGCCCTGTCCTCCATGAATTTGTCTAATCTTCTTTTAAAGCCATCCAAGCTGGTGGCCATTACTGCATCTTGTGGGAGCAAATTCCATAGTTTAACTATGCGCTGAGTAAAGAAGTACTTCCTTTTGTCTGTCCTGAATCTTCCAACATTCAGCTTCTTTGAATGTCCACGAATTCTAGTATTATGAGAGAGGGAGAAGAACTTTTCTCTATCCACTTTCTCAGTGCCATGCATAATTTTATACACTTCTATCATGTCTCCTCTGACCCGCCTTTTCTCTAAACTAAAAAGCCCCAAATGCTGCAACCTTTCCTCGTAAGGGAGTCGCTCCATCCCCTTGATCATTCTGGTTGCCCTCTTCTGAACCTTTTCCAACTCTATAATATCCTTTTTGAGATGAGGTGACTAGAACTGTACACAGTATTCCAAATACGGCCACACCATAGATTTATACAACGGCATTATGATATCAGCTGTTTTATTTTCAATACCTTTCCTAATTATCGCTAGCATGGAATTTGCCTTTTTCACAGCTGCTGCACACTGGGTCGACATTTTCATCATGCTGTCCACTACAACCCCGAGGTCTCTCTCCTGGTCGGTCACCGCCAGTTCAGACCCCATGAGCGTATATGTGAAATTAAGATTTTTGCTCCAATATGCATAATTTTACACTTGTTTATATTGAATTGCATTTGCCATTTTTCTGCCCATTCACTCAGTTTGGAGAGGTCTTTTTGGAGCTCTTCGCAATCCCTTTTTGTTTTAACAACCCTGAAAATTTAGTGTCATCAGCAAACTTGGCCACTTCACTGCTCACTCCTAATTCTAGGTCATTAATGAACAAGTTGAAAAGTACAGGTCCCAATACCGATCCTTGAGGGACTCCACTTTCTACAGCCCTCCATTGGGAGAACTGTCCGTTGATTCCTACTCTCTGCTTTCTGCTTCTTAACCAATTCCTTATCCACAAGAGGACCTCTCCTCTTATTCCGTGACTGCTAAGCTTCCTCAGAAGCCTTTGGTGAGGTACCTTGTCAAACGCTTTTTGAAAGTCTAAGTACACTATGTCCACTGGATCACCTCTATCTATATGCTTGTTGACACTCTCAAAGAATTCTAATAGGTTACTGAGACAGGACTTTCCCTTGCAGAAGCCATGCTGGCTCTGCTTCAGCAAGGCTTGTTCTTCTATGTGCTTAGTTAATCTAGCTTTAATACTACTTTCTACCAGTTTTCCAGGGACAGAAGTTAAGCTAACTGGCCTGTAATTTCCGGGATCCCCTCTGGATCCCTTTTTGAAGATTGGCGTTACATTTGCCACTTTCCAGTCCTCAGGCACGGAGGAGGACCCAAGGGACAAGTTACATATTTTAGTTAGCAGATCAGCAATTTCACCTTTGAGTTCTTTGAGAACTCTCGGGTGGATGCCATCCGGGCCCGGTGATTTGTCAGTTTTTATATTGTCCATTAAGCTTAGAACTTCCTCTCTCGTTACCACTATTTGTCTCAGTTCCTCAGAATCCCTTCCTGCAAATGTTAGTTCAGGTTCAGGGATCTGCCCTATATCTTCCACTGTGAAGACAGATGCAAAGAATTCATTTAGCTTCTCTGCAATCTCCTTATCGTTCTTTAGTACACCTTTGACTCCCTTATCATCCAAGGGTCCAATCGTCTCCCTAGATGGTCTCCTGCTTTGAATGTATTTATAGAATTTTTTGTTGTTGGTTTTTATGTTCTTAGCAATGTGCTCCTCAAATTCTTTTTTAGCATCCCTTATTGTCTTCTTGCATTTCTTTTGCCAGAGTTTGTGTTCTTTTTTATTTTCTTCATTCGGACAAGACTTCCATTTTCTGAAGGAAGACTTTTTGCCTCTAAGAGCTTCCTTGACTTTGCTCGTTAACCATGCTGGCATCTTCTTGGCCCTGGCGGTACCTTTTCTGATCTGCGGTACGCACTCCAGTTGAGCTTCTAATATAGTGTTTTTAAACAACTTCCAAGCATTTTCGAGTGATGTGACCCTCTGGACTTTGTTTTTCAGCTTTCTTTTTACTAATTCCCTCATTTTTGTGAAGTTTCCTCTTTTGAAGTCAAATGTGACCGTGTTGGATTTTCTTGGCAATTGGCCAGTTACATGTATGTTTAATTTAATAGCACTGTGGTCACTGCTCCCTATCGGTTCAACAACACTTACATCTCGCACCAGGTCCCGGTCCCCACTGAGGATTAAGTCCAGGGTTGCCGTCCCTCTGGTCGGTTCCATGACCAACTGGTCTAGGGAATAGTCATTTAGAATATCTAGAAACTTTGCTTCTTTGTCATGACTGGAACACATATGCAGCCAGTCTATGTCCGGGTAGTTGAAGTCACCCATTACTACCACATTTCCTAGTTTGGATGCTTCCTCAATTTCATATCTCATCTCAAGGTCTCCCTGAGCATTTTGATCAGGGGGACGATAGATCGTTCCCAGTATTAAGTCCCTCCTGGGGCATGGTATCACCACCCACAACGATTCTGTGGAGGAGTCTGCCTCTTTGGGGGTTTCGAGCTTGCTGGATTCAATGCCTTCTTTCACGTATAGAGCGACTCCGCCACCAATACGTCCTTCCCTGTCCTTCCGATATAGTTTATATCCAGGGATAACCGTATCCCACTGGTTTTCTCCATTCCACCAGGTCTCCGTTATGCTCACTATATCAATGCTCTCCTCTAAGACCAAGCACTCCAGTTCTCCCATCTTGGTTCGCAGGCTCCTAGCATTAGCGTACAGGCACTTGTAAGCAGTGTCTCTCTTCAAGTGTCTTTGGCACTTGTGGTTAGGCCTGTGGTAATTTTGCTCTTCTGAATTTATATCCTGTGCCCCTGCTCTCACAATGCCTACTTCTAGGCCTACCCCTTTTAAAATGTCATCATTTCTTTGGTTTTTATCCCAGGGGGGAGGTTTATTCCGAACCGGACCTTTCTCAGCTCCTGTCGGGTTTCCCCCCTCAGTCAGTTTAAAAGCTGCTCTGCCACCTTTTTAATTTTAAGTGCCAGCAGTCTGGTTCCATTCTGGTTCAAGTGGAGCCCGTCCCTTTTGTACAGGCCCGGCTTGTCCCAAAATGTTCCCCAGTGCCTAACAAATCCAAACCCTTCCACCCGACACCATCGTCTCATCCACGCATTGAGACTGCGAAGCTGGGCCTGTCTGGCTGGTCCTGTGCGTGGAACCGGTAGCATTTCAGAGAAAGCCACCTTGGAGGTCCTGGCTTTCAGCATCCTACCTAGCAACCTAAATTTTGCTTCCAGGACCTCACGGCTGCATTTCCCCATGTCGTTGGTGCCAACGTGCACCACGACCACTGACTCCTTCCCAGCACTGTCTACCAAACTATCTAAACGACGGGCGATATCCGCAACCTTCTCACCAGGCAGGCAAAACACCTTGCGGTCTACACGCCCATCACACACCCCACTGTCTATGTTCCTAATGATCGAATCACCCACTACAAGGATCCCTCCACCCCCTGGAGATATATCCTCGACACGAGAGGATAGCTGCTCATCCCCCAAGGAATGGGTCCCTTCTAAGGGATCGTTTCCCTCTTCCTCAGCTGGATGCTGTCCTTCCCCGAGACCATCGTTGTCCATGATAGCAGGAGAGCTATCATTGTTGGAGTGGGACACAGTGGCAGTTGAACTACAATGAACTACAAAAATGAACTACAAAATTCCCCATCAGCGGCATAGTGTCTGAGCGCTATAAAGGTAATGTGATTGCTTCCCACTTTAGGAGCGCATATCACATTTTTTAAGGAATCACAAATGCGGATTTGTGAATGCGAAAAAATCCGCAATGAGCAACGTGGTATGGACCACGCAGAATTAATCACTACACAAAGTGATCATATTGCAGATTATACAGTTGTTTGGATGGGCCCTGTATGTTACTTTTCTGCGACAGAGGGAGTTAAGCATGACTTGCTTGATTTTTACAATGACAATGATGAGACAAGTGATGCAATTGCTACACAGATCTCCAATATTCTACAGAAGAATGCTCTCAGACTTAACTGTATGTTAACCCTTAACCCTGCCTGCCAAAAACCTTAATTTCAGGGCTTGCTGCTGCCTGTTTCTGATGAGACAACTGCCACTAGGAGCTTACTGCCCACCCCAGCAAAACTGGGGTCTTTTCCCCAGCAAAGCCCCCATCCCAGTGGTGGTGCTCTCCAGAATGGGCACTACACCCCACTCCCCTGCTATCAACACCATCAGGTTAGGATTGCGCTCCTAGTTGTTGTTTTTAAACAAAAATCATACATCTAAGTATATATTTAAATGCACATTTTAAAACTAAAATGGCAGATAAGTAATAAAAAAGCAAAATGTTTCTAGCTTGACATTTGGGCTGGGTAATATAATATGTTAGCACTTCATAACATTAATTCATCACAGGGGAACTATAGCAAGAAACAATATTTCTCTGTCAGCTTGGTAAACCACTCTGGGAATTATAGTGTTGTGAGGAGAATATGTATCTATAGAGGGAATCCTACATATGTAGATGAGATCCCCTTCTGACTGATGCTGGTCATGTGTCAGCTGGTGGATGTGGCCAGTGCATATGGTGTTGTCAAAGGGGTGGGGCTAGTCCTGCATGTGCCTGCTGGCTTCTTCATACATTTAGTACCCACAGGAAGCAAACGTCTGAATAGGACTATAGTTTGGACCAGAGTCGCTTGCCTTAATGTCTGTCTGCCCAATTTATAGAGGAACATGGCCAGTTTTTTATAGAACATTCCTAACTCTATCTGACACCCACAAATGCAGAAGATGTGCGTGACAAGATGAGCAGCTGGCATAAAATTGGATCTAATTGGTAAAGGCTAGTGGAGAGAAACTAGAACCATTGCTAATCTGGGTTGTTAGCCTTTTCTTCAGGAGGAGAGTTGGGGTGCCCACCAGCTTTCAACTTATTGATATGCCCCTAGCCAACTGCTCCACAAAGATATGACAATACTATAGCTGGACAAAAGGGTCATGTAGGCACTTCTTTTTTTAGCATAATATGAGGGATTCATTGTCTGTCCCATGACATCTGAGAACATTTTCTGAAATATAAACCATGATCCATATGAAAGCATTTCTTTTAAAACAGCAGAAATTATATATTTCAAAATATAACAAGGGCATTTTAAAACATTAATAAATAATTTATATTTAGGATACAGTTATATTTTGGACATCATGCTTTGAAATATACTGTTTTTCCATTTAAAAATACATTCCTAAGAACAGCTCATAGTTAAACAACATTTTATCATTTGGAAAGATATTTCCCGAGCCTTATAATATGACAGACAATTTGATGGAAAAGAACTTTTAAATTTAATCTCACAGATGTGTGTACAATGGGTGGGTGGATGGATGGATATTTCACCCTTTCTTCCTAAAGGAGTGGGAATTGATAAGCACAAATCACACTTAAGGACAAAAATAAAACAGTTGAAATGTCATTTTTTAAACTCTTAGACTGCAGATTCTGAGACTGCAGATTCTGGCCACATTTTAGAAGCTCATACTTATACAGGCTGATTTCTGGAGCAGTTCACCCATGTAGAAGGAACAAGTGAGGTCCATGTGCATCATTGTTCAGCTAACTGGCCATTACTAGGGATGGGAGAGAAATTCAATTCAGTCCACAGTTAAAGGCAAACCAGTCTAATTTGCACTTTCCAAAACATTACATGAACCAAAACTCACCCATCCTTCAAGATTCACACTTTTCCAAATTTTGAAAAACAGTTCTCCAGCAATAAATGTGTACAAAAATACATATGCTAGGGTAAAGTGTCGATACAATGCATAGGGAAAATTGCACAGGCAGAAATATGTATATTAAGAGAACTTCACATTAAAATGCTTGCTAAATTACCATGAGGACTCTTTAAAAACACACACACAATAATGCAAACTTATGTGGAAATGTAGAAAACTGAATTTAAGATTGAAAAAATGAGAAACTGAGAGAAACCAAAACCAAATATTCACTCATTCCTAACCATCCCTAACAATCAATCCATATGTCAAAAATTCTCAAATTGCTGATGCCCAAAATCAATAAAATCATGTAGTAAAAGTACACTGTAATTACTAACATTAGAAACAAGTAAAACATATAACTATCAAAAATATATTATTATTATTTATTTTATTTATACCCAATATATACATCTAAACTGAAAAGGCCCCTTCACAATTAGTGACATTAATTTAAGATAAATTTGCTGTGAATGGGATTGTGAACAGGATTGCTGCCCTGGGTTCCTTTTAGGAGGAAGAGTGGGATATAAATATAAATAAATAAATAATAAACTAAGTTCAACTAACTTAGTTTGGGTCCAACCTACCTGTCTGCATGTCTGACATTTCTACCACCACCTTCTCCTCTTCCTTGCTACTCTGGTGACAGTACAAGAATTTGGAGGAAGTATCTCTCTATAGCATGCCAGCTATCAGAGATGGGGCGGGGAGGAAAGAAAGAGGAAGACTTCCCTCTCCTTTCCCATTCTCCCACCACCAGACAGCAACACAGCTTGAGGGCAGGAGAGTGAAGGGCGTAAGGAGGGATGAATTAAGGTCTTCTCTGGTTCAAATTAAAATCTTGTTGTTGTTATGTAACTTCAAGTCAATTTCAACTTATGGCAAGCCTATGAATCAGTGACCTCCAATAGCATCTGTTGGAAACCACCATGTTCAGATCTAAGCCATGAAAAAAAAAAGGATTTGGAACCCTGCATGTGGAGGTGGGCTCTGCAGCAGAGAAACCTGCTCTGCTGGTCAGATGAGTCTCTTTTGTTGGTCTAATAAAGTGGCCAGGTGAGCTAATGGGTCTGTCAAGTGCCCGTTAACTGGCAAATGGGCCAGGAAGATCCTATTGTTATATAAACTCTTCAGGAGAGCCCCTCCCCCCCAGGAAAAGAGGAGCTTGTGTTTTTAGTTGAGTGTGAGGAAAGGGTGGGAACTAGAGGCAGGCAGAGAGGCTGGCTCTATGCACCATGGCTTTAGGATGCCTCCTGTAAGCCTTGTGAAAAAGATCTATTGGGCTGCTGATGCTTTCAACCCCTCCATCTTAAGCTCAGGTTGGAATGTGTGTAAATAAACAAACCATATTTCATAAAGAAACCACAGACTCTGTGGACTTCTTTCCAAGGAAACCAAACCAGCACAGGGACCCCTGGAGATCTCTCACCACTCGGAGATTGGGGTGGCGCGCAACACTATGGTGGGGTTGAGGGATTGCCTCTTCCTCCTTCCTCCTCTTTTTGCTGTGAACATTAGAGCAAGTCATTTTCAATGTCTTCCCATGTCGACAAAGAAGTACATCCTATTGAATACAATAGGACTCACTCCCAGGCAGTAGAGGTCGATAGGGCGGTGAAAGTGAGGCAGTGTTGTGTACCTGGTTTCTGGATGTCGAGGGTCACTGCTGTTTACCGTGGGGGAGAGGAGGAGGGAAGAGGCACAGGGAGCTCCACGCAGTGCAGGCATGGTAGTAGCTCAGCAGCAGCAGGAGCGTCAGATTGGCTCAGATGCTGCACCTGCACTGCACATCACTCCCTGCCCCTCCCCCTCACAGTAAACAGCAGTGGCTCTTGGCATCCAGAAGCCAGGTAGGCAATGACAGCCCGCTTTCACTGCTCCCCCGACTGTTACTGGTCTCATGCAATTTTGGATGTGTCATTACAATCAACTAGCATCACTACAATCAGCTACTTGCAAAATAAAGCCTGTCACTTAATTAGGAGACCCAGAATATAATTGGTAGGTTTGTAACGTCCAAACCCAGCCGGATTCCTTGTAAATGCTACAATAAAGCAAACCGTATGGATCTTTTCTTTGAGAAAATTGGTCATGAAGTATCTGCCGCTCAGTGCCATAGTAACCATAGTTTGTAGCCTAACACATTTAGGCATAACCAAGGAATGGGAAGCCTTGGGTCCGAAGGCCAAATGCAGTCCTCTCCAGGCATCTCTGTCTAGCCCTTGGGACTCCCACCATGGCCCCTCTTCCCAGGCCCACACGTCCTTGAATGTTTTGACCTGACTGTAACGTGTCCCTGAACGCTGATCATTCTTCTTGCTTGCCTGGATGGAGGATAAAGAGGGATGCAAGTGTGCATAGGAACTAGCCTGCTGTACAAAAGTAAAAGTCACATTTGTTGCTCTGCCCACTTTGACCTCTGGCCCTGCTCACCACCGGAATGTGGTCCATAGAAGGTTTCCCAGAAAGGAATGTGGCCCTTGGGATGAAGAAGGCTCCCCACTCCTGGAATTCACTTCTAGTCCACAAAAACTTATGCCGTGAGAAAACTTATACCATTATGTTTATTTTAACATAATATTTTTTTGTTTTGTTTCTGCTGCTAAAGCAGAATCCTCTATTCTGGAACTCTAAACCAATAATTTAACAGATGCCTCTGGCATTTACAATTCTGATTAATTAGACTGTGTCTAGATTCAGAAATGAGGCTATAGAATTGGCAGAACTGAAAAAAGCAACCTTATGCCTTTGTTCTGAATATTATTGGAGTATAGCCACAGTACCCCAAACCTACACACCATAATGGAGTGACAAAGCTGTTTTAGCTACACAAACCTTTGGAGCAGGTAGTAACCAATTGGCCACACTGATCAGGTGGAATCTTAGCATTTAATTATATAAAGATGGTGGTGACGTTCACCAGGCTAAGGCTTAGAAATGAATTTTGGAAGTGGGTAAGATCTTCACAAAAAGAGAGACGAGCTTTCCAAATTCCAAAATTGTTTTCCCATTTGGATCAAAATCTGAGAAAGAGAATTTCTGGCTCACCTTCACCCTCTCCTCAAACACACTTCCACTTCCCTTACATCAGGGATAGGTGATGTGATTCTCCAGATGTTGTTAATTACAACTCCCATCATCCCTCCCCATTAGCCATGCTGGTTGGAGCTGGTGGGAGTTGGAGTCCATAAATTTCTGGACAGCCACATGTAACTATTCCCTGAGTAAATCATCAGTGGTGCAGCACTTCTGAAAGCAGTGATAGGAGAGGTCACTCTGGCTAACTGCGTGCTGGAGTGTGGGGCTTATGGGATCTTTGGTTTTTCTAAGGTGTAAAAAAACCCTTTTGATCTCTCCAATAGCTGCTGCTGCCCCTGTGCCAGGAAAAACTATGGAAAGGAAAGCTGAATGTGTTTGAAAGGTGGCTTGCAGACTGGCAAGTGACATTTTTCTGAGCCTCAAAGTGACTTGGGAAAAAATGTCTGGATTGTCCTGATTATTGTCCTGATAGGTTCAGAAAATCCCTAAGCCAATCTGAGACGAGCTTCAGAGGGCTTGCCCATATCTAATTTTGTCCCTTACTTTCATTTAAACTCTGATTGCTGAGTCCTATGGGACCATTCCAGCAGACCAAGCTGCGTTTTGTTTGGAAAACATATTTTCTACTTGGTAGAGCTGAGTGGAATGATGGGATTTTTGTGCAAAAATGTTCATTGAGGGGGAACTACTCATTTAACAGCTAAGCGATAATGCACATAACAAACATTTTAGTTTAAGACATGGATACTAATCAAAGGTCAATGCCCAGACAGAATTATGCCAAAGTCCACAAAGAGTCTTTTGAACAGATAAGGGAACACCACAGATGAAGGAAACGTCCTAGCTCAGGAAAGCTCTTCAGCCTTAGTAGAAAGAAAACTGTGTACATTCTAAACTTATATGATCAAGTTCAGAGGAAGCTTCCCTACCTGAATGAACTGAAGCTGCAAACGTCCTTCCTGCCACTCATATGAGTATAGTGAGAGGGTGTGTGTCTAGAACAGGGATGACAGAGTGTACACAGCAAGGATCTCTGATATTCCTTTGGTTCCATATCGGAGCACAACTAACTAGCTCCCAAGGCTCAGCAGATTCTGTGATCACTAAGCAGATGCACAGCTGAAGTGCTATAGAGCCCTAAAAACCAGCCTTTAGAGGCATTTACATTTTCTCTCTGAGCTGTGATTAGTGCCCAGGACTAGGACAACAAAAAGATGGAATGTTGAGGGTCAGTTTAAAAACTCACACACAAAAAAGGAAGTGCTTTTTGATAATGACAAACATGAAAATAATACTAGAAGGACTTGTTTTTGTTTATCTCTGCTATTTGAATGGGACCACTTGGTTGTTTCCTAGACACATGTAGATGCTGTCTTCCATTAGATCTAAAGCTCTCTCTTGACCTGGGCTATTTTTGCTTTGTGAACAGGGTTATGAAGAGGGTTGTTAAGAAGGGAGGTGGAAGGGAGAGGAGAAGGGAAGGAGGTGAAAGGCAGGTCTGATCATCTGTATGCTTATTGAGTTCAGTGGGATTTACTCCCATGCAATCATGGCTAGGATAGGTAAAACTGACCATGGGGGAGGAGGAGGGGGAGGGGAGAGTGGAGCAAAGAAGGAAGGCAGGGAGAGGAGAGCAGAATGAGGAGGAGTGGGAATGAGGGGATTGGAAGGGGAAGGGATTGGAAGGGGAGGGGGAGGGGATTGGAAGGGGGAGGGAAGGGGCAAAAGGGAGGTGATGGGAGAGAGGAAGAAGGGAGGGCAGGGTTGATCATTTGCATACATTGAGTTCAATGGGATTTACTCCCGTGCAATCATGCTTGAAAATGAAATGGACCACCTTCAAGTCATTTTCGACTTATGGTGACAGTAGCAATAGGGTTTTCATGGTAAGCGGTATTCAGAGGTGGTTTAACATTGCCTTCCTCTGAGGCTGAGAGGCAGTGACTGGCCCAAAGTCACCCAGTGAGCTTCATGGCTGTGTGGGGATTTGAACTATGGCCACCCAGGTCATAGTCCTAGGATAGATAAAACTGACCATGGGGGAAGGCGGAGTGGGAGGCCTGAGGGGGCAGGGGAGGGGTGAGGGAAGGGTGAGGGAAGGAGCAAGAGGGAGGAGGAGGGGAGGTAAATTTAATTATTTGCATGCTTTATAAATTCAGTGGGATTTACTCCCGTGCTTAGGATAGGTGAAACTAACCTGGGGGAGGGGCAGGGAGGGGAGGGGAGGGGGGAGGAGATTAGGTGGGTGGCACAAAGGGGAAGCCCCTTTCCTTTCCAAAAGGAAAACATTGTGAACAGTAGAATTCTTTTTCAGGGTTTCCCCCACCTTTTTATTCTACAACAGCCACCCAAATTTAAACCAAAGCTGCCCCTGGCCACATCCACAACAGACCTTTATTTCACTTTAGACTGTCATGGTTTCTCCCAAAGAATCCTGGGAAGTGTAGTTAGTGAAGGGTGCTGAGAGTTGCTAGGATATGCCCTATTCCCCTCACAGAGCTTCAATCAGAGTGGCTGACTGTTAAACCACTCTGGCCACTGGAGCTCTATCAGGGGAACAAGAGTCTCCTCTCAGCACGCTTCACAAACTACACTTCCCAGGATTCTTTGGGAGAAGCCATGACTGTCTAAAGTGAGATAAAGATCTGGTGTGGATGTGGTCCCCTGATTAGGCAAGCCCAGCAGCTGTGAGTCTGGCTTTCAGAACACTGACAGTTGGTTCTTAATGAGCATGCCTGGCGTTATTATTGAGTTCAATGCTAAATTTCTTAAATTAATTAAAAATCAGCCAGGCATTTTTTAAACTTCTAACTGCAGAATATGAAAGTCAGAGTATGGGTCAAGGTCAGTAATAGGATTACAGGTACTCTGTGAACATGGCTGATTTTGAATTAATTTCAACAGATTATGAGAACTCTGACAGAAACTAGTCCAAAAGGAGTTTGGTGTTTCTCTCTCTCTCTCTCTCTCTCTCTTTCTTTTTACACTTTTAACTCTTTATTTTCTATTATTGTTTTGTATATTTCCATGAAAAGTTAGAGGGCTGTTAAGCAAGTGTTTCTGAGTTGAGGACTATACGTTTTGCAAGATTTTGTTTTGCAATGAGCTTATGGGAAGGATCAGAATGGCTTGGGGGGTATTTTCAATTTAACATTGCAGAATGCAAAAAATCCACTCTGACTACAGTATACAGCCAGTCTTGTGGTTGTATAATTCTAGCAAAATTCTAGGTGCGCTCTGTGTTTTTAATTGACCATACCCACCTTGCCTTAAGTGGAGTGGTTTAAGCATAGCAGGCTGAAAACATGTATCTTGGGCAGGCCAAGTTTGTTTTTTCTAACAGCTAGAGTCATTGCTTAAGTAGCAACATATTGTGATCAGTCTGATTTTACAACAAATTGCAGTTTCAGATTCAACTGTTAATGCACCCAAATTGGAAATAGAACATAATCTCGTTTGAAACACCAAAGGCTATCTTCACCATCATATGACCAATAAAAAGGCTTTGAAATTAATAAAAATAAATTTGACACAGATTTCTACCATGAATGAGAGAAATATAATTTTCTAGGTTAGATTCTCTGTAGAAACAGTAGTAACACAGAAAAGAAACAAAGTAAGAAGAACAGCAACAAACATACAAAGATGTAATTCTCCATCTTTGGAGATAGCAGGTGTTGCCACCACTCACCATATGCTCAGAGGCACATGTTACCAAATTCAAGCTACACAGGGAATGGATTGGACTGTGAAAGACCAACCCAAATGGTGTTTGCATTTTATTTATTTATTTATTTATTTATTTATTTTATTACATTTTTAGACCGCCCTATAGCAATAAGCTCCCAGGGCGGTGTACAGCATAATAAAACAGGTTAAAATACAAAAACACATTTTGACCAATTTGTAGGGCAGTCCAATATCTCAGAGAGGACGTCAGGTCTCCTGCTCCCCTAGTGAATTCACTATAGCTGCCCAATTCCTCTGCTTTTTCAAGTTTGATAGAAATATCTGTTGAGTATAGGTACGTTCTTAAACCGCAAGGGTTTTTTTTGCTTATTAGTGAATATATATATTTATATATTTTTCATATACAAACTTGACTAGAAAATGAGACAGCCTCCCTTCCTCACCCTTTGGAAGCACTTATTGGGTCTGTGAAAAATACCACTCCAGTTCATCCTAGAAGAAAGCAAAACGCCTGCTCAGAATGCTGGATCAGGCCATTCTGTATTTTATCATAATAATTATATCTGCAATAGCTGTCAGTAGCACCTTCCCTTAAACGAGAAAACAGTGAGACTGCAAGTTATATTTGCTTTCATTACAGCTTATTTCACTTTAAGCTTTCTTTCATATTGTGTTTTATTTCTTGCAGTAGCAGTTAACTTACAATGACATAAAAACAGCAGTTTTGCTGTTTACTGCTCATTTCCCCCTCTGCCAATAATAACTTTCAAAAGCTTTATAGGCATATGTAGGTTTAGCATTTGAGCATAATTATGAAGTCAAAAGAAACTCCACTATAGAGATTTGGTTGCCTTTTATTTTCTCTTACTTTCTGTCAAAGAAGCCACAGCTGACAGAGTGCCTAGATAGCATTTCCTGATGTGCTGTTAGTTGCATACCTAGAAGAATCTGCTCACAAGAGCAGTGAGAAACTCTTTATTGTCCTATTCCCAAAACATGCTGTTTCCTAATTAATTGACTGAAGCATATGCCAAGAGCTATACATGCAAATGCTAGAGAAATAAGAGAAATAGACAGGGCTTGGAAAAGTTACTTTTTTGAACTACAGCTCCCATCAGCCCAATCCAGTGGCCATGGTGGCTGGGGCTGATGGGAGTTGTAGTTCAAAAAAGTAACTTTTCCAAACTCTGGAAATAGATAATCTTTTTCTTGACCTAAATGTTGATCCTCAAAATTCAGCAAAGCAAAGGTCCTTAAGGCAATTCCCCCTGAAGAGCTTTTAAAATCACTCTCTGGGGTTATGGTAGATTTATGTATTTATTATTGCATATCCCACCATTTTTCCAAGCAGCTTAACACAGTGTCTCCCCCCACTGTATTATCCTTACAACAACCCTTTGAGGTAGGTTAGGCTGAGAGTTGATAACTGGCCCAAGTGAGCTTCATGGCCCTGGTGTCCTCGGTCATAGTCCAACTCTCTAACTACTGCACCACACTGGTGTTTATGCACCAAAATTATAAAAGAATTCTACAGCAACTTTCAAATCAGGCACAAAACCAGAAACCTCTTATGTGGAGAAAGACAACGGAGGAATTAGGAGGGAGGTCTCAGCACAGCACTGATTGTAGCTTAGTGGTGGAGCCCATGGGAGTCTCGGGTTCAATCGGTTGCATCACCAGTTAAAACATGCTGCTAGTCAGAGAAGATGACATTGGGCTACATGACCTAAAGATCTCACTCAGCATAAGGCAGCTTCTTATGTGATTCTGATCTGATTTATTTCCCTCACTATTATTGACCTCTGAGAAAACATTAAAATGTGGGCCCACAATATATATATTTTAAAATAAAACGTTTCTTCCTTTGTCGAAAAGATTCTAGGGCAAAATACAAAGATTTCTAATTACTGTGACGTAACCCTAAATGGAGTGGGAGTGTAAGAAAAGAAAATAAGTCATCATTCTGACTCAGACTGATTCAGCCATGATGAGAATTAGGACACAAACCAGGACGAGAGAAAAAGTAAGGAAAAGATCAGGGCAGTCTGCAAATTTCATAGCACGAATGAATGTGCAAAGACAGAATAAGAGATGAAAGAAAGGGATGCTTTGTGTGGGCAATGCCCTGTACTCTAAACTGATTAAAGAGATACTTTTTAGAAACTATGTGATTCAAAACATATACCTGTAGCTATAGTTTGAGTTTTATTATGTTTAGCTCAAAGCAAAACTCAGTATCAGTGCAAGATATCAAAGTGTAAAATGCAGTGTTAGTGCCAAGGGAACTCGCAGAGCGCATGGTAAGAAACCTGTTGGGTATAATCCTGTTTTCTGCTATGCCTGTTCTCTGAAGTGTAACACTTTGGTTTCTCTGCTTCTTTTCAGCTTTAGATTTCAGACAAAGCAGCTCCAGTCACAACAAATCAAACTGGCCACGCTTTGACATGTCAGCTTCTCTGGAGCATATGAAAGGGCAAATGATTGTGCCATATTGCTGCCTGCTCACTTTGGCATAATCCTTTTATCTAAACTAGCTTCCAACAGCACTATGCTGAGATTACACGTATGGATCGTGATTATTAGTATTGTGTTTTATTTATTTTATTTCTAGACATCTTTTTTAGAAAAATCTGTTTTGAATAAGGAGGTTGAACGGCAACAATATTTTGATCTCCACTAATGGCTCTCTATATGTTATTAAATATGAGAGAGAAATCTCTTTTTTGTTGCTTCTGCTCCAATCACACAATAGCATACATTTGGAAAGCTTTCCCTGATCAATCTTTCCCACCCTAGACTATCTCTCTCTCTCCCTCTCTCCCTCACCCCCCCTCACATTTTAAAATGAAGCCATAATCCTAATGCGGCTTTGTGGTTTAATACTTGCATACTTGTTTCTTGCTGAGAAATGTAATTCAGGTATGAATATGAGTTGTTTTGTGTCTCATACTTGCTTCATTGATTGTAGAGTGTTTGCATACACATTCATTGCTGCTTACCAGGTAGCAGCGATATTGCCTGTTTTCCAAGCAGTAACAGAGTACAGTCTGTTAGAATGATTTAGTGCCATATAAAGACGTTCTTAGATATGTCACACACTCATGCTGTGGTGGTGAGGCGGTTCAAAGTTTCAGAATAAGAAGTAGGAATCCCCCCCCAAAAAACTACAGCTTTGTTCAAATTTGCACAATTTTGAAACTTTGCCAGCAGGGACAATCTGCTAGGGGAGGGCTTAAGAGGAAGCTGTTGGGAACATTTCATCTCTGTGTTAAAATTATGCACAGAATCATATTTACTTGTGATACAGGTTAGGAAGCAATTGACAGATGATACATTTCTCAGCCTCAACATTCTCTTGTTTTGATCAGAAGCCTCATGTGGTAGTGTGGACTCCAGCAACCTCTTTCTGCACTCCTAGTCAGCAGCAATCGCAGACATATTCCCCTTTCCTCTTGTTTCTTCACCCTATTTAATCTTTTGCAACCACCAAAACCATAAGAAGAGCCTGCCGGATCAGACCAGTGGCACATCTAGTACAGCATCCTGTTCTCACAGTGGCCAGCCAGATGCACACAGGAAGACCACAAGCAGAACCTGAGTGCAACAGCACTCTTCCCACCTGCAATTCCCAATGAGTGATATTCCGAGGCATCCTGCCTCCAACAGTGGAGGTAGTACATAGCCATCTTAACTAGTAGCCATTGTTAGCTTTATCTTCCCAGAATTTGTCTAATCCTCTTTTAAAGCTATCCAAGTTGTCAGTCGGGCCAGGGCTAGACCAACAACACCCTCCATACATTCTTTCAACATGTAGAGGGGTTTATGTGAACTGCCATGTAACATAGATTGAGAAAAGGGAAAGGAAGTTTCCTTCCTTACATTCTGAGATAAATTTGTTGGGAGAGAGATCATAAAGGGTCTCTGCCTCAGGTTTGACTCAGTCCAGTTCAGAAGTTTCCTCAAGCTTAGTCAAACAAACCAAGAATTATACCGCTCTCTGGTGCTCAACTTCCCTGTATGCTAGCTCACAACGTCCCCTATTCCCTGGGGCTTTAAAAGTCAGCTTGTACAGCTCTCAGTAATGTCTCGGACATGGATGACAAGCAGAGGCAAGGTGAAAAGACTATTAAAATATTTGCAGCTGTTTTAAAATGTTTAAAATGTGTTTTTATTTTATTTTTAATTGTATTCTTTTAACTTTTTAGTGTTTGCTGCCTTTTAATGTTTGGGTTCCTTTGGGAGGAAGGGCAGGATGTAAATTTAAAGGAGAAGAAGGAGAGATTGTCAATTTAAAGTCATTTGATTGGCCTTTTGGGATGTTTGCTCTCCTGGTTTTTGTGTTTGGTTTTTTCTTTTTTTAACTGGCTCCTGTTTTGTTTTGTTTTGTTGATTCTGTTATTTGCTGCTGTGTTTACAATGTTTTTTATTTATTTTATTTATTTATTATTTGATTTATATCCCGCCATTACTCCTTTATGATTATTTATTTGTTATCCCCCTTGAAACTTTGTTAAAATGGGATAAAATCCATGAAATAATAGTCCATTTGTTTATATGCTACATTTTCCACAAATACTCAGGTGCTCAAAGTGGTTTATATTAAAACAAACCTAAGCAAACAGTAGTACAATAACAATACTACAAAAAGCATATCACTACAACATAACACACACACACATACACATTAACAGCTCATTTATCATGCATCAAAATTTATGTGAGTAACTCATCTATAAGGCAAGTAAAATATAACGTAATATAGTAATATATTATAGTAAAAATATATAATACAATATATATTTTGGAAAGTTGTTTGCTACACATTTGGACACCTTAACCAAAATTTACATGATAGTTACTGAGAACAAGGACCAGGTTTGAATACAATTGGATACCACTTTGAATCAAGATGGTGTCTTGAATCTTTCAAAACTGCACTCATTTTAACTGCTTATTTAAAAACTGCATTGATTAATTGAGTCAGTCTTTGCCAGCTGCAGAGTGGTGATTTTTGGCCATTGTAAATCCATTTGTTGATAGCCAGCCAGGTCATAATCAGGCTGTAAATTTGTAGAGGCTTGATATGAATAAGGGAAAGCAGGGGGAAGGATTCTTTACCAGCAGGAAATCCCAAACATGTAGACAGAGTAGATCCAAAATGCAGTCCTGGGTCAATAACACACAAGAAGGTCCAAGACACAAGCAAGGCCTGGGGCTGGGGTCCAACGTTGCTTCCAGTGGAGGACAAAAAGCCTCTCACAAACTTTGAACTCCACTCCCTGATGCAGGTACTTGCAATCAGCCCTACAGTTCCCAGGAGCTTGCAATCTTAAATGTCCAGAATGCTTGCATTGTTCTGTCTGCAGGGGTCAGAGGGGCCTCCTGTTCATTCCCTGAATCTGAATGAGGGGCTCCAGTTGTGTCTTGATATTTTTCCAGCAGTGGGGGTTCTGGGGCTGCATCATTGGTTAGTCTGCTGGTTCCCACCCTTGGGTCTGCTGCGGCATGCCACACCTCCTTGTCCTCCTCTGAGGACTCATCCAAGGAGGTATAATTTGGGTTCTCAGAAGCCAGGCACAAGGCTGCTAACACAATACAACACAATATAATATAATATAATATAATATAATATAATATAATATAATATAATATAATATAATATAATATAATATAATATAATATAATATAGAAATCAGTGCATTCCAGCCACTTTGTGTATACTTTTCCCTCCAGGTCTCAGTCTACCTTTAGGCAGAATGACACTATGTGTGGGAGCAGCAATTGCAGTCCTCTGACATTTCTCATCAGCTCCCTATCCATTATCCTCTTTTGGAGGACAGAATGTTGTGTGCCACACAGCTTGCATTCTGACCCTTAAGCTAGTTTGCTGCTTTTAAATATGGTGGAGGACATTGTCCATTGGACCATTTCCACTCTGGTTGGCTTCCGCATGTGGAATGGAGCAGAGGGTACCATTTTATCCTTTGCCTCAGGCAGCAAAATGTCTTGGGCTGAGCCTGTTTGCCTTCACCACATTAGAGGGATGAACAATGAAGGCATGCAGACTAACCAATCAGGAACAGGCATGTGGTGCTGATTTCAGGCAGTCACACCTCCCAAGCTGCAACTGAATACTAGTTAAGAGCAAGTATAGCCAGGTTTTCTGTATGAAAACATCGTGAAATTGCAGCGTTTGAGTTGCTCCATTGCCACCTGTCTTGGTTTTGTGTTTTCACCAAAGCAAGCCCCGCAAGAAAGCAATGTATATGCAGTGATGAAACCAAGCAAAATATCCTACAGGCTAGGGAGCTCCACCACGGGCTACGAACAGCTATGGGCAAGGGAGCTCCACCATAAACGGCTTTTATAGGGTAATTTCTCCCTTGTTGGAGGTTACAATGCATTGGAAAATACGGGGCAGCCTCCCCCCTTCTTATGCCGCCGTCCTCGGACCCGACCTGGATGCCAGCTATCAGTGTGACCCAGAGACGCGATGTGAGACTCCCACCTACACTAGGCTGCTGCCGCCACCACTGCCATTTCTTGTTTGCCAGGCCGGGCTGGAGGCGGGGGTGGGCTGCGGCCCTTTCGGCAGGCCTTATGCCGCAGCCTATCTTCGGGAGAAGATGTTGCTGGCTGCGGTGATTTTCTGATGGCTGCTGGGATTGGGGTGCGCCCCTGCGGCCCCCGCCATCCTGCCATTTCGACCTTTGTTCATTCCAACTTGTATCGGCCGCGTTTCCTCTCAGCGCCTTTGCCTTTGGCTTCTTAAGGAGAACTTTCCTGTTGGTCGTGTCTTTGTGGGGCCTGTTTATGCTGCCCCTCGCTGCAGCTTTCAGTTTCGCAAATGACGCACCTTTTGGACTATACAGGCTAGAAGCCTTATTGAACCTTAGTAGCTTTTACCTGGTTGTTTTAGTTTTATTGCTTGTTTTTTTGATGTTGTGATGTTAATATACCTTTACTTTGTATGTCACTCAGCGTGGCTGGGTCTCCAGCCAGATGGGCGACAAATAAATCACATAAATAAATAAATAAATAAATAAATCCTTTGGAATTTGCATTATCAGAAAGAGGAATACCTGTAATCCTCTTATGCTGCACACATAGCAAGTTATACATTTATCTTTAAATTTGCTCTGATCAGATTTATTTTTACCATAGTTTGCTGAGAAGCTGAGGAGTGAGGAAAAAAATTACCGTGGCAGCCTGGAAACAGGATGCAACACATCAGTTCAGTTGACTGTAGAAGAGAATGTAGTGGTTTGCTTGCAGGGAACCCCCCCCCCAGCAATAACTGGAACCAATGTCATGTCCAGAATGGAAATCAATCCCTTAGCAGAAGATGTAACCTTTCATTGGTCAATGTCTGTTGAGCTAGACTGACGCTGAAGGCAACTTCACTCACCACACATTGATCCAAAAAAATTTAACACCTATGAAAACATCTGCCTGTTTTGCCCAAAGCATTCATTTTCTATTATAGCAGAAACCAATAGCTACTACAAATTGATCTAGGTATATGGAAGCAGTTCTATTGCAAATATTTTTATTTCACCCAGGGTTCAAAATTACAACTAAGACAAAAAGAGGTGCTGACTTATGTGAATGTTTTTTTATCTCCCTGAAAAAAGAGAAGCAGGGGGTGATGCTGTGTAGCCAAAAAAGAGACAGTAGCAACTTAACCTTAACTTTCACTGTGAGCAGCAATGGAGAAGAGCACCCATGCAACTGAAGGAACAGCAACAGCCCCACCCCAGAGAAAAGGGTGAATAAAGACAGGTTGGGGGCTGAATTTAAAGAAGAGAGGATACCAAGATGCAAGAGCAGCAGGAACAGGAGCACTGGTTTGAGCAAGTGGGTGCTGATCAACACAGGGAACGTCCTGGGGAGGACTACTCCTTTCACAGTGAGATAACCCTACCCTGGTTTGGGAATGCTGTGGAGATTCCCTCCATATTTGTGTTTGTGTTGCAGGAGCACTGAATATTCTGGTAATGAGTGGTACACATATATAGCATACTAAGGGCTGCACTCCTGCTTGCTCTGCTTACCAATCCCCACTACCCCCACCATTGTAACTCCCTAGAGCTTTCCCTCCCTACCCCATGAAACTGCTAAATTCTCTTTTCACCTTTCCAACCCCATTTCTGAAGCCACTTTTCTATTCTGCAGCTCCACTTTGCACCCGTTTTCACCTCCATACCTCTTCCTCTCTCGCATTTCCTGCAATCCCCCTTGCACACAGACTACCAACATGGTAATCTCTGCCTCCTCCCACCCTTTTCACCTTCTGGCCATAGTATGAAGCCACCTCCATTCTGCAGCTCTTTTTGTGCCCATTTTCATCTTCACCCCCATCCCTACTTTTTTGCAATCCCCCTTTGCCCTTGTTTTCACCTTCACCCCTTTTCTTCCCTCTTCTTCCCCTCTTATTTTCTCAGCTGCCCCTTGCACACACACCACCCCCATTTCTATTCCTCCCCCCTCCTATTGTGCACACACAAGCACCATTTTAAACAATGGGAGAGGTATGAGTAATGCAGGGATGGAGGGATACTGGGGGGAAAAGGTGTTGGTTTTAAGTAATGGAAGAGGTATGAATACATCAAAAAGGGAGTTGGAAAAGGCTCTAAGCTTTCCGGGCTTAGCTTCTGTGTTGTACCCATCTCCACTATTTCTTCTTGTTGAAACCTTAAAAAAAGAACTCTGTGTTCCTTCCATCCCAATCTATTCTTACCTCTCCTGTTGTTTTAAACTACCACTTCCTCCTCCCACTGCCCCTCTCACTGCTCTGTTAGGGTAGGAGAGGATCTTAGCATTGTTAGAATATGCACAGACATAGTTTGGAGGCTACATTCCAGACCTCCTCTCTGTGAGACCAAGGTGGCAGATTGCATGTACTGGAGGTTGGGCCCAAAGGGCAGTCTAGGGATTCTGCTCGTGTACCGTCCACCCTGCTGCACCACGGACTCCCTGGCCGAGGTGCTCGAGGTGGTCTCTGATGTGCGGGTACAGTCCCCAAACCTTTTGGTATTGGGGGACTTCAATGTACATTCGGAGGCCAACCTCATTGGAGCGCCTCGGGACTTCATGGAAACCATGGCTTCCTGGGAGCTGCACCTTATTCCAATGGGGCCCACCCATGTAGCCGGTCATGCACTTGACCTTGTGTTTGTCTCGGGAGAGGAGGGGAGTGATCTGAAAATTGGGGGTACATCCATCACCCCCTTGTCATGGTCAGACCACTATCTGGTGAAGATAGACGTGTCGGTGCCACAAACCCTCCATGGGGGTGGAGGACCTATTAAGATGGTCCGCCCCAGGCGTCTGATGGATCTGGATGGATTCCTGCATGTGCTTGGGGATTCGTTGGAGCAGTCATACTGCCACACGGCTGAAACCCTGGTGGGAAAATGGAATACTGCAATCGCCAGGGCATTAAATCAGGTGTCTCCGAAACGTCCTCTCCCCCTGAATGGAGTTCAGACAGCACCGTGGTTCAATCCTCGGCTGCGAAGTCTGAAGTGGGAGGTGAAACGGCTAGAGCGCCGGTGGCGGAAATCTCGCTCTGACGACGATCGAACACATGTTAGAGCGGCGGCGACAGCCTATCACGTGGCAATGAAGGCAGCAAAGAAAGATTTTTTTGCTGCCTCCATTGCATCTGCAGAGTGCTGTCCCAGGAGACTGTTCCAAGTGGTCCGGAGCCTGGTCGGTCCAGTTGCTCTGAAACCAATGGAACATGGTAAGGTCTCCTGTGACGAGTTTGCAAAACACTTTGCGGAGAAAATTGATCGTATTAAGAGTGCTATTCCGTACGCTGTGGACACAGTGAGTGAGTCAGAGGTGACCAATGGTGCTCTGGTGGTGTGGGATCGGTTCCAGCCTCTTCCATCCGATGAAGTGGACAAGGTGCTTTCAACTCTAAAGCCAACCACCTGCCTACTTGACCCATGCCCATCATGGCTCATTATGAGCTGTAAAGATAGACTGAGTGAGGGGATCAAGATGGTGGTAAATACATCGCTCGAAGAGGGAGTAATGCCATCAACTCTCAAGGAGGCAATAATTAAACCAATCTTAAAGAAGTCCTCCTTGGATTCCCAAGATCTGAACAACTACCGCCCAGTCTCAAATCTGCCATTCTTAAGCAAGGCGGTAGAACGGGTGGTGGCTAAACAGTTGCAGGCGCACTTGGAGGAAGCGGATTATCTGGATCCATTTCAATCGGGCTTCAGGCCTGGACATGGGACTGAAACAGCCTTGGTCGCCTTGGTAGATGATATGAGGAGGGCATGGGATAGGGGCGAATGCACCTTCCTTGTCCTCCTTGACCTCTCAGCGGCTTTTGATACCGTTGACCACGTTATCCTCTTGGACCACCTGAGGAGGTTGGGTATCGGGGGCACTGTATGGCAGTGGTTCCGTTCCTTCCTCTCCAGTAGGTACCAAAGAATAGCATTGGAGGAGGAGGTTTCAGATCCCTGGCCTCTCACTTGTGGGGTGCCACAGGGTTCCATCCTCTCCCCGATGCTGTTTAACATCTATATAAAGTCGCTGGGGGCAATCATCAGGAGATTTGGGCTGCAGTGTCATCAATATGCGGATGACACGCAGCTCTATCTCTCATTTAAATCTTCACCAAGGTTGGCTGTTGAAACCATGTCCAAATGTCTGGAGATGTTGAGTGGCTGGATGGGAAGGAATAGGCTGAAGCTGAACCCGGACAAGACTGAGGTATTGTTTGTGGGTGACAAAGGAAGGTTGGGGGATGTGGACCTTGTGCTTAATGGGGTACGGTTGCCCCTAAAGACCAGGTCCGCAGCCTGGGAGTCATTCTTGACTCCCAGCTGTCCATGGAGCCTCAAGTCTCGGCTGTGAGCCGGACGGTGCTGTATCAACTCCATCTGATACGGCGGCTGCGCCCCTACCTCTCCAATCATCTGCTCCCGCCAGTAGTACATGCCCTGGTCACCTCTCGCCTAGACTACTGTAATGCGCTCTACGTGGGGTTACCCTTGAAAACGGTCCGGAAGTTGCAGCTGGTACAGAATGCGGTGGCTCGTCTGATTAAAGGTAGCCGCCGACAAGATCACATCACTCCTGTATTAAAGGAGTTGCACTGGCTACCGGTTGCTTACTGAACCCAATTCAAGGTGTTGGCTCTGACCTTTAAAACCCTATACGGTTTTGGACCAATCTATCTGAAGGAGCGCCTCCAGCATCGTCAGGGATGCCGCTCAACAAGATCAGCCTCAGAAGACCTTCTCTCAATCCCACCGGTTAAAATGGCCAGACTGGTGAGGACCAGAGAGAGGGCTTTTTCAATAGTGGCCCCCACCCTTTGGAATTCTCTCCCAAATGATCTCCGTCATGCCCCTTCTCTATGAGCTTCCGCCAGACCCTGAAGACATGGCTCTTCAGGAAGGCTTTTGGAATGGCCTAGGCTTTTACTGTTGTTTTTAAATTTTAATGTTTAATGTATTGTTTTTATTCTGTACGTCGCCCAGAGTGGCTGGTGAACCAGCCAGATGGGCAACTAATAAATTCAATAATAATAATAATAATAATACATTCCCACTTTGCTCCTTCCCCTCCATTTTTCCATAGAGATGAGGCCTACCCCTCAGATATAATAACATTCTTAGGCAAATATAGTATACAAGATATAGATTAATGAATATCCATATATTGCTCTACCTAGCTTCTCATAAAAAGTACTAACAATATCACATAATTAAAAAAGAAAAAAAAAAAGGGGCAAGAGCATCTTAGAGAAACTTTAACAGAAGTTCTTAAATGTGTGGGTAGGTTGATATGATGGAAGACTGTCCTCAAGGTACGTAAGTCCCAAGTCATGAATGATTTTAAAGATTAAAGCAGCATCTTGAGGTGGGCTTGGAAGTGAACTGGTAAGAGGGTTCCCAGGTTCAAGGCCTGATCCTGATCCTGTATCTTTAGAGATATGAACAGGGTAATGGGAAAAACCACAAGGTGAATTCTCCCTTCCCCCTGCACAACTTTTTAAGATACAGAAGACCTCTTGGTTGCCAAGCCTGGCCTCCAAGAGGTCTTCTGTATCTTTAAAAGTTGTGCAGGGGGAAGGGATAATTCCACCTTGTGGTTTTTCCCATTACAGGGTTACAAGAACACCTGCACTTGGCTGACTTTCTCTTCTCCTAAAGATACAGGATGAGTCTCAGGTCTTGAACCTGGGAACCCTAACTGGTAACCAGTTTAGATATCTCAAAATTGGTGAACCACCCCAGTCTAAATAGTAGCTGCTATATTCTGAGCTAGTTACAGCTTACAAACTGACTTCGAGGGCAGAACCACATACAATGTATTACAGTCACCTACAGTAACCTATCTGAATCACTGTTGCCAGACTGCCTGAGTAGGAGAGGCTACAGCTGGTGTACTAGGGTAAGCTGCTAAAAATCACTCTGTATAAGGAAGTGAGAAAACCTGCACTCCAGCTGACAAAGCTGGATCAGAGGGTACTCCCAAGCTGTGGAACTGGGCGCCACACCATCCAATACAGGTTGAATCCTCCTTCCCAGACTAGGAAACCATCTTCCTACAATACCATATTATCACAACTGGGTTTCTCTTTTATTTGCCATCGTCCAGCCTGTTGCTGACCCCAGCTTGTTTATTTCCCGATGTGAGTTAGATGAAATAGAGAAATAGACCTCATTTGCTTCATGACATAATGGTGATACCAAACCCCAAACTCCCAGATTACCTCCTCAAGTAGGTTCATATAGGTACCAAACAGCATGGGGAACAAGATGGATACCTTTGTGACTCCATAAAGAAAGTGCTATGGTTTCCAACAGTCATTTTCCAATCTACTTTCTGGTACTCTCTTGCAAAGCAACTAGGAGCAGAACCACTGTGCTCCGAATTTCCAATTCACATAGGAGGAGGAGGATGTAATGCCAAAGGCATCAAAAGCTACCAAGAGATCCAGAAGAATCCACAGGTTTCCACTCCCCCTGGTTCTGTCCTGGTAAAGGTAATGATGATCAACTGGTTTCCTTGCCCAAATCGTGCCTGAAACCTTAATGTAATCTGTCTAGAAAATCAGTTTCTTCCAAGAGACTCTGGAATTGCACAGCTACCATTTCTTCAAGTACTTTGCCTCAAAAGGAGATATTTGTGACTGGCCAATAATTGTAATCGTCTGGATCTACAGGGATTTTCTTAAGGTGTGTGATATGGCTGTCTCCTTAACGGCAGCTGAGACAACTCACTTTTGTAAGAAGGTGATAATCACCTCCTATATCCAGCTGGTCAATCCTCACTATTCCAGAATATTTTGGAGGGTGGATGGGATCCAAAGACCCTTCATTCACCTGAGGTACCGCAAAATTAGGCCCCTCAACTATGCCAGCCTGTAACTACCATAGTCAACTGCCTCTCACAGAAAGCTATAGGAAGGATTAAAGAAAGAAAAAAAGTACTGCCAAGCTAAAAAGAAGAAGATCCCCTTGTGAGGCGTCCTTCCCTGGCTCTCCCTGTCAGGTTCCTACCTGCTCGTGGTTACTGCCTGTCACTAGGCACCACCAGGGACTCCACCAGTCCGGACTGCTCTCTCTTATGGTTTCTCTCCCCACTCTAGCACAGATCTTAACAGATCCCCCTGCTAGGCAACCACCAGTAACGTCCCAATACTAGTATTCCCAGAGACTCTTCACCGCTGCCACCATTTGTTACAGTTCCCCTTCAGCCTTGGTCATTACCTTACCCTCCCTTCTGGTCTGTGAAACCCCAGCCAAGGATCAGACCTTTGGTAAACCAAATTAAGTATTTATTACAGATAACAAAGCTAACAAGATTAACAAGATTTCTTCTTAAGGCACATAAGCATATGGTTTTACTCAATACTAATCCGAACTCCACCTCCCTCCTTCTCCACTCTCTCCTGTCAAACAACTCTCTAAACCCCACCAAGCAACCCACTCAGTTCTCTTCTCCCCCCCAGATTCCACTCTCACTCTTCCTTTTATACATTCAGCCATTTTAAACACTCAGCCAATCATCTCGCATTCTACTGCCCATTCACTCCCCCTCTTTCACTCCACTTACCATGTATCTTCTAAACAACCAACACTTACCATATATACATTAATATAGGAACATCACACCCCTCCCTGACTTCCTGCTGTCAGCTGGCAGGGCTCAGCTCTGGAAGTGGCAGATTACCTGTCACTTCACTCCCCACTGCCCAACTCAGTTAGGATTGCTTTGTCCAATCTCATGCTTTTTAATCTTCAACTAAAAGCATAATGTTGCCAAAAGTATACTGGGATTAGATAATCAATTGCAAATATTAACAAAAAATTGAAATGTTCCTGATAATTCTTTATTCCTTGTAGTCCATATTGCCTTTCATGAAAATAAACCATTTGTGTGAATTTAACCATATACTGTTCATTCTGAAGTCTATATAATCTGGGCTGCTAGACTGTAGTCCTCCAGATGTTGTTGAAGTTCAAATCTCATCAGTCCTGCCTGGTGGTCAATAGTCAGGAATGACGGGAGATGTAGTCCAACATCTGGGGGCCCCACAGATTAGCTGCTCCTGATTTTACCAATACGCTATAGAAAGGCCCTCACTCTCCCCCCATCCCATTTACTGACTATCTCAGTTCAGACAGAAGACTATAGCTGATTATAATTTCTTGATTTGTTTTATCTCTTCTGTACCACATCATCTAAATAGTAGATACTAAAGGTACTTTAATGATGAAACAGATGTAGAATATTTATTTATTTTATTTCATTTATATCCCATCTTTTCTCCAAAGAGCTCAAGGTGGCATGTAAACATAGTTCTCCCCTTCTGATTTTATCCTCACAACAACCCTGTCAGGTAGGTTAGGCTGAGAGGCAGTGACTGGCCCAAGGTCATGTAAAGTCAGTAAGCTTCATGGTAAATGGGGATTTGAACTCTGGTGTCCCATGTCCTAGTCCAACACTCTAACCCAGCCTTTCCCAACCAGTGTGCCTCCAGATGTTGTTGGACCACAACTCCCATCAGCCTCAGCCAGCATTGCCAATGGTCAGGAAAGATGGGAATTGTGGTCCAACAACATCTGGAGGCACACTGGTTGGGAAAGGCTGCTCTAACCACTGCACCAGACTGGCTCACAAGAATATGAAGATATATTTCTTAGAACTTCTGCTGCTCCTTTCCAGTAAAGCTGAATCTTGTTACAATTCTGCCCTATTTCCATTAGGTGCTGAACATTATAACATGTACCTGATAATACACTGTCACATTTACTTAATCTGACTGGTGTAAGATACCATGTATATAAAACTTTATGCTGATTTAAGTCTCTTAGATACCATGACTTATTTCAGTTGAAAAAAGTGATTTTCCACTTATCCTCTGTTATTTCCTCATTACAATAGTTATTCTGTCTGACTCAAGCTTGGAATTTTTCTCTCTTCCCTCTAACTCTTTTTGGTTCAGTAATTCATACTTCTTTGACAATACACCTTGAACTGATTTGAAATTTACTAGAAGTTTTTCAGTCAGTTTCCTGATTTCTGGTCTTTACTGGTTTCATAGCAAAAAGGAAATCAAGAAGCCTAGATCTTTAGCCTGATATGGATTCCAGGGACAAGTCACTTGTAAAATGTCTTGTCCAAAAGCTAGTGCAAATCAATGATTGGAAAAATGTATCTGAAGGTATTTATTTATTTATTTATTTGATTTGTTAGTTGCTTGTTACTCAAAGGTCTTCAGGTGACTAACAACACTATTAAAAACACAAATAAATATACCATAAAAAAAAGATTTGACAGCACACTAATTACAAAGAATAACATTTTTTAAAAGAAAAAAAGCAAACCTTATTGCTGGAGGATGCACCCATGGTTTGCAGTAGCCTTCAACTGGGAATAATTGTTCCCTTTATTTACAAACAGGAGGAACTGCTTATTTTAAGATAGTATTTTCCATATCCAGTTTTTTCTAAGCATTTGCATTAAAAAATAATAACGTTAAAAAAAATCTTCTGACCAATGAATGAGAGATTTTCTTTTAGTAAATCAAAATGTTTTAAAAAATAATTAATTAATTTAACAGATTAATCAAGAAAACCATCAATCAGCCCCACTGAACAAAGCAGGACTGACTTCTGAAGAAACATGCTTAGAATTGCATTGTAAATGCTGCAATTCTACTTCCAAGTCAAACATTTAAAATTGGGCTTTATGTCTAAAATGAATAACTTGAAGATCAAAATTAAGGAATGAAGAAACATTAAGGATGTGAAAAAATAGCTACTGCAGATTGTACGTTAGGGATGGAGAACCTGTGGTTCCATTTATGAATCACTTCCCATAAAATAACATTATTTTATAGTAAAAGCATCAACAATAAAAATAATCCCACATACACAAACAATTAAAAACAATTCCATATACAAAAACGAAAACAATTTTGTGTGAAAACAATTTCAAATCCAATACAAACTGGGATAAAGATCTCCACTTAAAAGGCTTGTTGAAAAAAGAAGACTGCAAGTGCCAAAAATACAATAGAGATGGTGCCTGTGTGATGATGAAGCTGGAGGGAGCTCCAAAAAACAGGTGCCATCACACTAAGGGCCCAATTCCTATGCCATACGAAACAGCCCTCCTGATAAGACAGTATCTGCAGGTGACTCACTCCTGCAGAGCACAGTGATAATTGGCTATATAAGGGACAAGATGATCTTTAAGGTATCCTGGTCCCTGGCTGTCTCAGTTCTATATAGGATTTTGTAAACTATAATCAACTTCTTGAACTTAGCTCAGTAGCTAATTGGCAGCCAGTGCAATTCTTTCAGCAGGTGGCAATAGTCTGCCCCAGTGAGAACTTGAGGTGCTGTATTTTGCAGCTTCTGGGCCAAGCTCAAGGGAAGCTCCAAATGGAGAGCACTGCAGTAATCCAACCTGCAGATCACCAGCCCATGGACTTTACTTATTTATTGTGATGGCTGTGTAATCTTCTTTGATAGATCAACTAAATAAACGATACTTTATAAAAATGGTTGACATAGCTTATACTAGTTCAGAAGCAAGCTCAGAATGATAACCTTCAGCTGGTACAAAAACTGTGGCCATTCCCACAGTCCATGCATTGGTAAAAAAGACTGGATTACTGTAATACACTCTAGGTGCGGCTTTCCTTGTGGCTGGTCCAGAAACTGCAGCTAGTTCAGAATGCTGCAGCACAATTGCTGACAGAGTGAGATTTTGCCAAGCATATTATACTTCTGCTCAAAGATCTGCACTGGCTGCCAATTTTTTACTGAGCCAAGTTCAATATTTTACTATTAGTATATAGTAGGGTGTGCACCAGCCCTTTGTGTGAGGTTAACACCAAGCCAAATCTTGAACATAAGAAGAGCCTGCTGGATCAGGCCAGTGGCCCATCTAGTCCAGCATCCTGTTCTCACAGTGGCCAACCAGGTCAAAGTGCAATGCCAGTAACCTTCCCTGAGTCCAATCGAGGCTCTCATAAAGTGTCATTCTGTTAACTCATTTCTGTGCTATATATAGCTCTACATTTGCCTATATAATATCTCTAGGATATTATTCTATTCTAGGATCATTGTCTTTGCAAGAAGTGGCCAAAATGTTACCTGAGAAGCACTGTTTGTTGTTATTTGATAAAGCAGAGCAGTGGATTTTTTAATGTTAAAAACTTCATTTAATTTTTAAAAAATATTCTACATTACCCTGATTGAACAAACCGACAACAACCCAGAGCTCTTCAGATCCCTGTAGGTAGTGTTCTAGACTGCCTCACATTACAAGGCTTATTGGAGATCTGTAAAGGCCTTTTGAGAGGTTTGTAAAGCCTATCAGAGAACACAAACAGTTATCATCAAGAAAGGCTGTTGTGAAGCTGCAAAGTTTTTTAAAATGTACAAGCAAGAATATACACCACATGTCCAACTCTTAAAGAAAAAAGCCCTCACTTCCCCACCCCCATAAGAGATTATGGTGGTAAGCAGAAGTGGTTTGCTAGGTAGGGTGGAACCTCTATGTTAGCTTCCTGGCAGGTGAGTCACTGTTGTGATCACTGCTACTGGGAGGGCAAGGGGAGTTTTGTGCAGTACAAATGTATCAGAGGACCCAATCTGATGTTCCTGCCAGAGCATTTAGACTGCATCAACCTCGGCACCCCAGCGACCTACCTGCTAAGAAGCTCTGCCTCACTCAGCAAGTCGCTTCTGGAGGTAACCAAATATCATTTACTTCCCTCACAAAAAATCATATCTGTCTGCAATTTGGCAAGTTTAATCCATCTTGCCAGGACTCCCGTGCCTTTAAATTGCATCTATGTTAGCCCAAAGGGAGGAAATATACAGCCATTATAGTGAATGGAGCACCATTTCATATAGAAAGGTCAGGAACTGAAATACAGATTGAAATGTAGATTGCACAGAGCAACTCAAAAACAGATCAGAATTTTTTGAAATTGACAGATATAGATACAAGGCAAAAATTGGGGGCTGTGCACACCACTAATATATAAATCCTTTAATAGCTTGGGATCAGTTTACTTGAAGGAATGCCTTGTCCCATACATGCCTTCTCAACTGCTTCAATCTGTGGAACCTGCACTTTTACAAATGTAATATAATGTTTGTTCTGCATCTGTTAGGAGTTGATATTTCAGCATGGCAGCATTTAAGCTTTGGAACTCCTTGCTTACTCATATTAGTATAGCACCCTTGCTATACTGTTCTAGACACATTTTTATCTTAACAAGCCTGTCCTGAAATATGTTAGTTTTTTAAAAAAATGTTTCTGATTTTATCTGTTTAATTGATAATGATACCTCTTAAGATTTTTTTTGGTAAACATAAATAAAATACTCCACAAGATCAAAAAGACATTTGTGTAGGTCTGTTAGAGTAAAATTCAAATGGACAGTAAAATGATACCTTGATTATGACTGGAGTCCTTTCAGAGGTTAAGGACAGGCCAAATTAATGCATGTGGGGTGGAAAGTACCACTTGAACATCTATAGAGAGCCTATGCAAATGGGAGCCCTGCCATTGTAATGCCAGTCCTACCCCACACCTTTATTTAGTCATACATTGAGGACAGGGATGGTAGGATTTGTCAGTTTTTATTCTCTCCGTTTCTCATTTTCCAGTCTTAAATTCAGTTCTCCACATTTCTGCAGCAATTTGCAATTTTAAAAAATCTCCATGAAAATTCTTCACCATTTTAACGCACCATTTCTCCTAATAAACACATTTTTGTATGCAGCTTTGATTACATTTTTGCAAGCAATTTATCTTATTAGAATGTGCTTTTGTATGTTATTTTCACTAATATATTCATTTTATACACATTTTCCCCTAATATACACATTTTTGCAAGTATTATTTGGCAGGAGAACTTCATCAAAAAAACTGGATAAGTGTGAATTTTGAAGGATGGCTGTGTTTCAGTTCTCATATTCTTTTGGACAAAATTAGTTTTCAGTGCAAACTGAATCAAATTTCTCCCCCATTCCTACTTAATGTGCAATCCAATACTGTCTACCCAGAAGTAAGTTTCACTGAATTCAATGGGGTTACTCCCAGATAAGTGTGTTACAGGACTGCAGTCTTACTGTTGGCTCCCTTTAGTGAAAAGGCAGAACAACTGTTCTCAGACAACTCTGCAACATCCTGATAAATATTTGAATGATTGATGATTTTCAAATATACAGTGCTCTTTTTTCCAGCATAGGTTGAACAAGCCAAGCTCCTTCAATTCTTTGCCATATCATTTCCATGCACAATCCTTTGTCAGCTACATATCAGATCTTGTTTTGGGTTTTACAACTGCAAAATGACTGCTTGATTGGTTTTCCAAAGAGTGCAAAAAGTGATGTTAAATGTCATGTACAAGGGTGTACACATTATTCTTCAAAGTGTCATTGAATGGGAGGAAAAAGTGTTGAGTGGAAAGGTATTCCTGAATGCCATTTGCTACAAGCCAGATGTGTATATTGTTTATAAATGCCTTTGGTCTCCTGGACATGAAGGCAACCAAAGCAGGGGGGGGGGACAAAACAATTCACTAGAAGGGCATCTTTAGTGGTATGTTAAGCAAATGTGAATATAAATGATGGCTGGAATGTTGGCCAGTAATAGAAGAATCGTAAATGTAATCGAGACAATTCCAACTAAATGAGGTGTATCTCAGGCAGCTGTCCTGGTGCATTAGGAAGCCATTATAGATTCTCCCATCACCATGTACAAAAAAACCTTCCTGTTGGCTAACACCTCCTCTTGTGCCTAGAATAACTCGCAAAGCCCATGAGCTGAGTCCTTCATGATGAGGATTGCGTTATAGCTAGACTGTTTTATGTGTCATAATTACCTGGCATGTTAATGTACCATCTGCATCCTTTAATCATCAAAGCAACAAGACAAACACATTCACACACCTCATTTACTTGGCTTTATTTCCTGTCTTATATTTATTCTTGCTAGACATCCAAAAATGGATTAGTATTTGCAAGGTATGCCCAAATTTGAGAGTGCAATAAAACTGAAATGTTTCTGTGCAGTTATGCATGTGTGGTGCTCAGTCACCTTTTCCAACATTCCAAAGCACCCAACCTTTCTAATGCAAGTACTCAAAGGGAAAGGCATATATACTGGTCAGAAGTTTTTCCCCACATCTGTCAATGTACAAAAATGGGTGTTTTTGTAGACTAGAGACAATGGTCTTTTATTGGGCTATACCGGATCTTCACAGTGCAGAATGCAGCAGCCAGGCTTCTGAGTGGATGTTCCCAGACGAGCCCTATCTGGACATGCAGGGGATTGAACCTGGGACCTCCTGTATGCAAGGCCAATGCTCTACCACTGAGCTACAGCCCTTCCCCATTAATAGGATCTGCTCTTGTCAGCATAGAACACCATTGCTGAAAGAATTGCACTGGTTGCGAATGGGGATGAGAAATTTGCTTTACTTTGCATTTTAAAGCAAATCTATCTAATTCACACTTCCCGAAACAATACGAGAACCAAAACAAAGCTGTCCTTCGAAATTCACACTTCTCCAAACTTTGGAATGTAATTTCCTAAACAAATGTGTGTACAAGAAAGCATATATTTAGGGGAAAGTGTAAATACAAATGCATATATTGGTGAAAATAATCTACAAAAATACATTATCATAGGCAAAATGACATATAAAAGGCCTACATTAGGCAAAATGGCATGCAAAACTGCATGCAAAATGGGAATATTAGGAGAAATGCATAATAAACTCCTCACAAATTTTTATGAGTTTTTTAACATAAATGTTTGCAAACTGAGGCAGAGATGTAGTGAGCTGAACTTAAAGCATGGAGAAATGAGCAACTTGGAGAAACTGAAATTGACAGATTCACCTATCCCCAGCTGCTAATATGCCACTAGGCCAGATGTAAGATGTTGCTGATGGTATATAAAGGCCTAAACAAATTGGAACCAGCCTATTTGAGGGACTGCCTTATTCCATATGTACCTGCCTGTCACCTGAAGTATTCTGGAGGAGCACTTTTGACCATGCCACATACCCCTGAGGTCCATGCCATGCCTACCAGGACAAGGGCTTTTATTACTGCTACACTCCTTTTTGTAGTATTCCCTTGCTTTGGATATCTTGGACATCTGACAAGCATCTGCAGTGCTATGCTTCAGCTCAGGCATTCCAAAACTGTCATCCATGAACCACCAGCTTCATGCAGGTGGTCCACAGCATGTCTGCGAAGAACATTTACAGTTTGAATTCTATCGTATTCTATGGAATTCAAATTGTAATACCATAAAATGCAAAATAAAAAATAAAAGAAGTAATAAAATACAGTTTAAAAACCATACACTATCTAACACAGCACATTACAATTGAAGAAAATCATTAAGTGGTCTGCCAAGACCCATGGCAATTTTCAAGTGATCCATGGGGGGAAAAGTTTGGGAACCATTGCTTTAGGTGCATGCTTAAAATTTATTCACACAGACATTCCTTGTGCTTTGTGTGTCCCAGCCATGTTGTCTGTACTACTGAAGATGCTTTACTATTTTCCTGAATTTTATTTTATCTATGCAGTCAGGCCTTAAAATGAACACTGCTATGGTGTTTATATGGTGTTGAGAGCAGAAGCGTCTCACTGGGTGTCCCAGAAAGTGGGTCATTGTTGTTTACCAGGAGGGGGAGGGAGAAGTGGTGAGGAGACAGACACAGTGCAACTATTGGATTGGCTCTGCCTGTAGGGTTGCCATATTCCAGTTCCACAAATCTGGGCAGGCTAATTTGCATATTATGCAAATTATTTGCATATTAATATGTGGATTGACCAGTTGTTCTGTTTTTGTGCCTAGGAATTACCACCAAAAATTGGGGAAAGATGTGAGAAATCTTTTTTTAAAAAAACTTAACATTTTCAGCCTTAAATGCCTAGACTCTAGTTTCCAACACTATGGAATGTTGATTGATTAAGAGGATTTATATCCTGCCCTTCTGCTGTTAAAAACAGAGCTCAGCACAGCTTACAAATATAATAAAAACAATAAAATACACAATCAATATAAAAACATAATAAAAACACAAAATAGCAACAAACATGAAGTAAGTCAGGGCAGCAGTATGGTTAACCATTACATATACAATATATTTCAGAGATGTGGTGGGTGGAGAAAAACAAGAAGCCAAAATGTTAGGAAAAGGAGTCTTTCACACCACATGCTCAGTTCTAAATACTGTTGCAGCAAGTTTTACAAGTTCCTCCAGTATTCCACTGGTGCAGGCACTCAGACATTCAAAGTATCTGTATGTTTCTTAGGTTTTATAAAAGCAGAGTTTTGCTTAACTCAAAATTTCTTCTCCCTTTGATCAACCACATCTACACAGGTTCCACCTCCATACACAAAATGAAACTGGGCCTGGAAGTGTGCAACAACCCCACACATACCTTGCTAATTAGATTACCAATGCCAGGATGTCTGTCTTATCGACTACTCTCCTGCTCCCCCCCCCCCCCAGGCATCATGAAAGACCCAGTCCTGGGCTCAGAAAGAAAATAAATATCTGGTCCTCTTCAAAGTACTGATAAACCTCTTGTTTTAATTAAAATAATAATTATAAGTTCTTGCTCTTATAGCTAATGGGAGTTAATTATCTTGCATATGCTGCTGTTGCTTCTATGGCTGAAACGGAGTGAGGTTAAAGATAAGTGAAATGCAAATAGGAAAAAAAAAACAGAAGGCAGTAACGCTTTCCTAAATGTAATACCATACCAACCACAACAAGATTCCTATGAGTAAGGCAGAAAACTAAGCATCTCACAACCAGTCAGGATTCCTAACCAAAAACCAAAAATATGATAAATGAAGAAATATTTATATAAGCATCAAATATATTTATTATTTACACAAACTGTAAAGATATTTATAGTGCAATCCTAGGTTTATTTATTCAGAAGCAAGTCCCAGTGTATTCAGTGGAACTTACTCAAACAGGGACAGAACTGCAACCTCAAGTGGTAAGCAACTTCATTCACACAACCCAAAATTCTGAATCATGCCACTTTATGCTGTTTTGCAACTGTTTATACTTGTTTTTATGGTTATTGGATTTTAAATGGCTTTATTTCTTGTTGTGAGCTGCCTTGGTTTCCAACCCTACCTCACAGGGTTGTTGGGAAGACTACACACACACACACACACACACACACACACACACACACACACACACACACACTGCAGATGTATAAATACATACAGCCCATATAATAGTTTATTGTCAAACCAGTGGGTCATTGCAGAAAAATCAGTATTAGTTTTTAAAAAAATCAGTATTGGTTTCCTACAGAATAAAAACTGTAATACCTAAGTAAGCCTTGCCTACTTGCTTTAAAATAGGATGGGGGGGGGACAGAAAGAGACCACAAACAATTCTTTTTTACATGCACTCCAAAGTCCCATTGATTTTCAGCACATTCATAACCATGTCTACTCAAAAGTAAATTGTATTGAATTCAAAGGGATTTACTCTGGACATAAGGGATTAGCAATGGTTTTACCTCCACAAAAGCAAGTATTGGGAAGGTTTTCAAAACACTGCCCAGGATCTGACTCCTACACACAAGAGGGGGAAAAACTGAAATGTATATACTTACCCAATTTATGAGATTTTCAGATAAACGGGGGGGGGAAACCACCATTTTCTGGCCTTGCAATGAGGTTTACTACACACTGCCACAGGTCAACCAAACACTTCACTGATTGGCTGCAATCCTGAACGGGGGGGGTTAAAGCTACGAAGTGCTATACAGTAGTTTTAAAAAAGATTTAATGGGGGGGCTGACATTTTTATGTATATCTCGAGAACCAGACCACCTAGAAACTTAATATATTTTTTTTAAATTAAAACTGAGAATCCAGGCCAGCTAAGGGGCTAAACGGGTGCCGGGTGGCATGCAAAGAATCCAGGTAAAACCCGGCTAACTGGGCAATATGGCAACCCTATCTGCCTGTGCATTTGCACCACTTTGACGTCCCTGCTGCCTTGCCTCTCCCCACTCCCTCTCAGTAAGGAACAGTGACCCATCTGCTAGAAATCTAGAGTGAGCCAATTCTGGTTGAGAGGTATAAAATTCCCACAGATAGATAGTTGGGGAACCTAGTTAGGGCTTTGATAAAAAGAATTTTCATAGGACAAATCAAGAAAGAGTCCATTCCAAAGAGATATTTAATGGTCCTAAATATTGTTGCGTTCCTCTCCAATCTTCGAGTGGTGAGATCTCAGGGGTCCCTGCGCTCATCCAGGGTTTGGTTTCCTTTGGGAAGGTCAGGGGAGACTGTGGTGTCTTTATGAAATATAGTTTATTTATTTACACACGTTCCAACCTGAGCTGAGGGGTTCAAAGCATCAGCCGTCCAATATCCAGCTTTCCCATCAGTGTTATAGGAGGCATCCTAAAGCCATGGTGCAGAGAGACAGCCTCTCTGCCTCCCTCCAGTCCCCAGCCTTTCTCTCGACACGCTCTCCACACACTCAAATCACAAGCCTCTGCTAGCCGCCAGGAGGGGGGGGGAGGCTCTCCTGAAGAGTTTCAATGACAAAAGGATCTTCCCGGCCCATTCACCAGTTGCTGGGCACCTAATGGACCCAAACAACAGGAGTGGTTGGCATCCAAAGACAGCAGGAGAAAAAAGGAGGGGAAACCCTAAGATGCTGAAGAAAAGGATTTCTTGAATGGAAAATCCAAATAGATTTTATTAAAAAGGAAGAAATCCTTTTCTTTGGCATCTTGGGGTTTTCCCTCCTTTTTTCTCCACCTAATAGACCCATTAACAACCTGGCCACTCTATTAGCTTAACAAAAGAAACTCCAGCAGAGCCAGCCCCTCAACCCAAGGCACAGGATTCCAAATCAGAGGCTGGAAGTGGACTCACAGGGATCATCCATTCCAACCCCCAAACTCACAATATTAAAATTGAGTGATTGGTAATATGAGATACTTAAGGGCAGGTTAACACTTGCTTGTATTGCCCATTGCAAGCATCTCAGAAGTTTACAAGGCTACCAGGAGTCTGACAACTGGGCACAATCATGGTGCCTCCATGTACACTCAACCATTGAGATTTGCACAATCATGGTTGCTCAAAGAAGTGACTCTCTGCAATCACAGACACCTTTGATACTGCCCTTTCATCAGGATCCCAGAACTGCTTGTGTTTGGTTTGTTATGTGCATTTTCATTTCATTTATTTGTGTATTAATTATTAATTGATGGTTGTAGATATGGAGTTTACACTGAGAGGTTTGAATATTCTAAAATTACAATAAAATTTATGGCCCAAAGTATTAACTTCCATGGGAACTACTGGCAACCATGAGCCAAACACTGAGGCCCTTCTCATTATCATTTTTTATATTTGAACTATTGAGATGAGCATAGAAAGGTGGCCAGATGTGTTACTTTATGAAGAGTTAGATATCACACTCTTTTTTTGAAGATCTGTAATTCATTTGATAGTTTCTACAGGCTACAAAGGTAAAATAAAAACAAAATAAAACAAATCGATAACAGCCAAGTCAGATATATATGAAGCACAATATTTGGCAAATTTTCTGAACAAATCTTGTTATATGCTCTACTGTTCCTTGCAAAAGAAAATAAAAGAAAAATGGGCACAAACCATTTACAGGGGGAAGGGGGAAGGAAGCCTCCAGCTGCACAGAAATTATACAGCCACAAGAGTGGCTATACTGTATACTACAGCCAGCATGGATTTTGTACATCCTGCCATGTTAAATTGAAAATACTCCCATGCCATCCTGCTGCTTCCCATAACCTCATTTCAAAACAAAATCTTATAACACTTATAGTCTTGAACTCAGGAACACTTGCTTAAGAGCCCTCTATGTTTTCATGGTGATACACAAAACACTCAGAGAGAATTGAGAGTTCAAAATCTAAAACAAGAGAAAAAATCCAGACCCTTGTTGTACTTTTTTTTGTCAGTGGTCTTATAATTTGTTGAAATTAATTAAAAATCAGCCATGTTCACAGAGTATCTGTAACCCTGTTACTGAGCTTGCCCCATACTCTAACTTTCATCTTTTACAGTTTAAAAGTTTAAAAAAATGCATGGCTGATTTTTAATTAAAGAAAATTAACATTGAGTCTATGATAGTGCAGGCAGTGTTCTAAAAGCCAGACTCACAGCTGTTTGACTTGGCTAATCAGGGGGCCACACCCACACCAGACATTTATTCCACTTGAAACAGTCATGGCTTCACCCAAAGAATCCTGGGAACTCTAGTTTGTGAAGGGTGTTGAGAGTTGTCAGGAGACCCTGATCCCCTGACAACTCGAGTGGGCAGAGTAGTTTAACAGTCAGCCCCTCTTCTGGGGATTGTAGCTCTGTGAGGGAAATAGGAGTCTCTTAACTCTCAGCACTTCATGAACTACACTTCTCAGAATTCTTTGGGGGAAGTCATTGTTGGATGTTGTATCTGGCGCAAGCAGATGCCCAGGATGCAGAACAGTATAGTGACAGGCTAGATGCCAGTTGAAGCAATGAGCCGGACAAGCAATAAGTTTTAAGAGTCACTTTACTGACAATATATCACAAGCTCTCTCTGTACAAACTCCTCGACCCCCACACTCACAAGTGTCTGCTGACCCTCTATATAGATAAGGCCAGCTGCCCGAGCCTAGGTTTCTTAGCAACGTGTCCTTGAAGATGGCTCGAGCTCTGCCAACTTTCGCTGCTAAGTCACGTAGCTCACTTGTGGAAATTTAACCTCTGCTTTCTCGGTTTAATAGCCAACAATCCCCCACCTTAAATTTCCACATTCAGCCAGTTACATTTCTCTTCCATTTACATGTGTTACATTTTACATGTCAGTACATTTACATCTTTTGGTTTTATTCTTCTGATACATTTCCTTTTATTCCAGTTTACATCACTTTCATTTGTAATACAGTTACTCCATTGCAATCTCAGCATCATTTTCATTACATTTCATTGCTCTTCATGATTTCCATCATCCCACTTTTTCCAGTCACTGAAGTCGATATGTTTAATGGAATTTATTTTAAATCTAACAGGTGGAATCCCTTTTGTTGTTCTCTCTGATCTGCGTGGTTGTATTTCTGCCTTAATGTCTGTGTCTGTGTCAGGCGATTCCTCTGTTTCTCTCTCAGAGCTAGAACTTGATTCACTACTGCTGCCTGTTTCTTCTTGTTTTATTGGTACTGTGTCTGCCTGTTCTTGTTCATTACTACCTTCAGTGTTTCCCAACTCCACATATGTTTTCTCTTCCCAATCCTGCTCTATTGCTTGCGCGCTTCTGCTTAACACTACAGACCTTTGTTTTGGCAGCCATATTCTGTAATACGTGTTTTCAAATCCCAGCATATACCCTTTGTCTGCTCTCCTTTGCAGCTTCCCTGTCCTTTTATTTTTGGGAACATGTACCCAGCATTCTGCTCAAAACCTAATCAAATGGTTTAATCTGGGTTTTCTGTCATACAATTTCTGATAAGGAGACATTCCAGTGGCCTTATGGAATATTCTGTTTTGAATGTAAGCTGAATACAGAACACACTCTCTCCAGAAACCTTGCGTTAAAGAGGAGTCACATAGCATTGATCTTAATGAGTCCTGAAGCAACCTGTTCCAGCGTTCAGCTAACCCGTTCTGATGAGGACTATAAGGGGCTGTTAACTCCTGTTTTATTCCTCTTTTATCCAAGTATTCAGTAAAAGAGTGTCCTAAGAACTCTCCTCCTTGATCTGATCTTATTCTCTGTATTTTGACACCAAACTGCACTTCAATTTTTGTAATAAATCTTTTCAGTTTCTCTGCAGCTTCACTTTTAGCTTTTAGTAAATAAACAGTGCAGAATTTTGAAAAATCATCAACTATTGTCAGGAAATATCTTGCACCCCCCTGAGTAGGTTGAAATGGCCCCACTAAGTCCACGTGTATTAATTGATAAGGTGCATTTGTACTGGGCATGGCTTCTTTGTTCTTTGCAGCCACAACTGCCCTAGTTTGTTTACACACGTGGCAGTCTACATATTTTTCACAGTTTCTCAATGTCACATCATTACTGTTCTCTGTTGTTTTCACCACATTTTCATATCCTATATGGCCTAGTTTTCTGTGCCATAAATGAACACAATTATTATGGGGTTTCTTATTAGCACACATGAGTACATGATTTGTTTGTTTCACGTGTAAGAAGAACAATGAGTCCCTCACTATTCCTTTCATGAATATTTTTTCTCCTCTCATTACATGCACTGAACCCCTTTTGAACATCACTGTGAACCCCATTTCATTGAGTTTCAACACAGCCATAATGTTACATTGGATATCAGGAACAAAGAGCACATCTGTCATAATGGTATTGAAACCTGCTAATTTCACTGTACCCCTACTTTTGATCTGTTTCTTAGATCCATCAGCCATTATTACATGATCCTCTACGTCACAAAATGTATGAAACATAGATTTATCTTTGTTGCCCTGCTGTCAATTGCCCATAAATCTTTACAGTTATTTCCCTGCTCATTGTTAATACATTGTTTATTCTTACTAGCATAGATCACCTGTACACATGGTTTTCTTCCTCTTTCTCTTCTTCTTGCTTCACAATTTCTTTGTAGATGTTGCCTGGAACCACAAAAATAACACGCTTTTTGTCCATACAGTCTCTCTTGTGCAGCTTTGTTGTTCTGTTTTTCCACGTTGTGTTTAGACTCAGTCTTTTCCTGCTTTGCCATTTCCTGCCTCCTTTGGAATTCTTGTAAAAGTTTGCCTTCTATATAAACCATATTGAGATTTGCATCGTCCATTGCTTCCAAAGAGCTCACCAGACTATCATAACTTGAATCTAGTGAAGCTAATGTGATATACACTTTTTGCGTTTGAGAATGTTCAATTTCACGTTCTGATAACTCAGTAAACAGTCTGTTTATTTCCAACAAATGCTCTGACATGGTTGTATCTCCAGATAAGCGCATCTGATACAATCTTCTGGCAAGATATATTTTAGAACTAGCAGTCTTTCTCACATGAATATTTCTTAAAGTTTCCCAGGTTTCTTTTGCCGTTGTTGCATCACGCACGTGCAGTAATTGAGAATCATCAATAGCAAGAACAATTAACTCCTTTGCCCTCTCATCCAGCCTTCTCCAATCTGCTGGAATTGGCACTATGGCAGGTGGGTCTTCTGCGATAGCTTTTCACAGGTCTTCTTTCACTAGAAAAGCCTGCATTCTCTGTTTCCAAGTGCCATAATTTTTCCCTGTCAGCCTTTCCAAGGGAATCCCGGCCGATAACGTAACAGACATATTTTCGCTTTTCACAGTTCACCGCCTTTGTAATTAGAGCTTCTCACCTCTGTCCTTCAGTCAGTTATTCCCATGGCTCTCTCACAGCTTTCAGCTCAGCTTTCGGTTTCTCTGTCTTTCTGCTGTTTTACTCGCTGGTCTGCAGTTCTGGCTTTTCTCTGCCGCTTTTCTGCAATCCTCAGCACCAGGTAACCATCCTCTGCTACCACTTGTTGGATGTTGTATCTGGCGCAAGCAGATGCCCAGGATGCAGAACAGTATAGTGACAGGCTAGATGCCAGTTGAAGCAATGAGCCGGACAAGCAATAAGTTTTAAGAGTCACTTTACTGACAATATATCACAAGCTCTCTCTGTACAAACTCCTCGACCCCCACACTCACAAGTGTCTGCTGACCCTATATATAGATAAGGCCAGCTGCCCGAGCCTAGGTTTCTTAGCAACGTGTCCTTGAAGATGGCTCGAGCTCTGCCAACTTTCGCTGCTAAGTCACGTAGCTCACTTGTGGAAATTTAACCTCTGCTTTCTCGGTTTAATAGCCAACAGTCATGACTGTTTCAAGTGGAATAAACATCTGATGTGGATGTGGCCAGGGACAGCTTTGGTTTAAATTTTGGTGCGAAACTACATTTGTCTTCTGAAGAATAAAAAGATGGGGGAAATCCCAAAAAATAATGATACGGTTAACAATGTGTTCAATCTGGAAATGAAAGGGGCTTTCCCTCTGTCCAATGCTCACCCACCCAATCTTCTCCTCTTCCTCTTTCTCTTCCTCTCCCTCCACCCCCTCCCCTCCCCCTAACTTCCTCCCCCTCCTCCAGGTCAGTTTCACCTATCCTAAGCACAATTGCACAGGGGCAAATCCCAATGAACTCAATAAGCATGCAAATGATCAAACCTCCCCTCCCATCCTCCTCCACCCTGCCTTTCCCCTTCCCGTCCTGCCCAGTCCTGCCCCTTCCCTTCTGGTCCCCTCCCCCTCCTCTCCTCTCCTCTCCCCTCTCCTCCTCCCCTCCCCTCCTCCTCCTCCCCTCTCGCCCTCCCCTCCTCCTCCTCCTCCTCCTCCTCTTCTCCCATGGTCAGTTTCACCTATCCTAAGCATGATGGTATAGGAGTAAATACCACTGAACTCAATAAGCATGCAAATGTTCAGGCCTGCCTTTTCCCTCCCCTTCCCCTATCCTCCTCCCTTCTTCTCCTCCTCCCCCTCTTCCTTATTCCTCCACCCTTGCCCACTCCATCCCGCTCTCCTTCCCCCCTCTCCCATCTCCTCACCTCATGTCAGTTTCACCTATCCTAAACATGATTGCACGGGAGCAAATCCCATTGAACTCAATGTGCATGCAAATGATCAAACATGCTCTCCTCCTGCCTCCTCCCCTCCCCCTCCTCTCCTTTACCCTCCTCCTCCCCTTTCCCAGCCCTCCCCCTGTTCTTCCCCTCCCCCAGCCATCCATCTGCCCCCTCCTCCTCCCTCCTCCTCCCCTCTTCCCCCTCCATGGTCAATTTCACCTATCATAAGCATGATTGCAGGGGAATAAATCCTGCTGAACTCAGTAAGCATGCAAATGATCAATCCATTCTCAGCAACTTGCACAGGATCCCATTTCTCATCTCCTGGATTAAAAAGCAGTGAAATTCACTAGTAGACAAAAAACCCTTGTATTTCTATCAAATTTTGAAAGCAGGGAAATTGGGCAGCTATAGTGACTGCACCTCTCTGAGATATTGTAGTGCCCTACAAATTTATAAAAACGCGAACACAATTTGGGTTGGTCTTTCACAGTCCAATCTATTTCCTGTGTAGTTTGAAAGAATTTGGTAACCTGTGCCTGTGAGAGCATATAGTAAGTGATGGCCACACCTGCAATCAGGACTGCATCTCCAAAGATGGAGAATTACATTTTTGGTATTTTGTTGGTGTTCCTCTTACTTTGCCTCTTTCTTGTAGTACTACTGGTTCTAACCTAGAAAATTATATTTCTCTCATTATTCATCCTAGAAATCTCCGTCAAATTTATTTTTATTAATTTCAAAGCCTTTTTATTGGTCAATGTCATATGATGGTGAAGACAGACTTTTGTGCTTCAAACTGGATGTTATATTCTATTTCTATTTTGGGTGTATTAACAGTTGAATCTGAAACTGCAGTTTGATGTAAAATTAGACAGATTACAATATGTTGCTACTTAAGCAATGACTCTACCTGCTGGAAAAAACAAACTTGGCCTGCCCAAGATGCATGCGTCCAGCCTGCTATGCTTAAACCACTCCGCTTAAGAAAGGGTGAGCATGGTCAATTAAAAACATAGAACACACCTAGAATTTTGCTAGAATATATTTCACCTCCCACTGTTTTATCTTATGCAAACTGAGATACCCCTCATGTCAGTAGTCAGTGCCATTATTCCACAATTGTTTTTGGAGTCTTTCTTCTGGTGTTGTAAAGTGTTGCGCACACACCACAACACATGTCTTATTTTTCTTATTTGGGCTGATTGCAGGTGTTGCCAGCACTCACCATATACTCAGAGGCACATGTTACCAAATTCTTCCAGGCTATACAGGAAGTGGATTGGACTGTGAAAGACCAACCCAAATTGTGTTTGCAATTTGTAGGGCAGTCTAATATCTCAGAAAGGAGGTCAGGTCTGCTGCTCCCCTGGTGCATTCACTATAGCTGCCCAATTAAAGGACATAGCACTGAAATTATTTCACTGTTTTGCAGTTTTGGGAACATAGGAGAAGTTATTGATTCTTTTATATGTTGAACTGATTGAATTAAAGTTAAAATCCAATGGGCTAGGAAGAACAGTGGGATATAAATTTAATCGATACATAAAAATTAATTTTTCCACCAACCCCCCACTTGAATTTAATTGGCAGTCATTCATTAAGAAAATCAAGATATTTTATGTCAATGAAGTAAGAGTTCACTGGTATTTAAAGCTAGAAGAATATCTAGGTATGGAATTTAGTGAACAAGATTATAGGCAGGACTGGAGTGTGTGAGGGAGCAGGAGTACTCTGAAAAGCATCCAATCAATTGTCCATATAGTTATGTATGCAACAGCAACACTATGGCAGCACTGTAGAAATATGCTTGTCAATCCTTAATAATATGGAAGGAGGGCAGAGGCAACCAACTGAAACAATGATTGATAGAAACTGGAGTTGTCCACATTCAAGCATGATTTAGCTGTTAATTCACTTTCCCGCATTCAAACTAGACGAAAATAGTCCACACCTGCATGTGGACTTCATAGCAGTAGGTATTCCCTTTTGTGTTTGTCCCCACCATCTAATCTGTTGATTGTATAATGGCAGGTTTTGTGCAAATAGCTGCATGCACACTTTAAAAAATAAATAAAAATAAAAACCCCTCACTCAGGAAGTGCACGAAAGCACACAGGCAATTGTAAGTTTGTTTGTGCAGTTTCCTGCTTTATTTATTTATTTATTTGCATATCTGAGGCAGAGCTTGGAAGATTACTTTTAAAAAGTAATAAATTACAGTTACAGTTACATGGCCCAGAAAAGTAGTAATTACCGTTACAATTACAATTGCTCTGAAAGTAACTGATTACTTTACTTTTACTCAAAAGTAATTGCTACAATTACATTTTAGTTTCTTTAAAAAAATTGCCTACAAGGTGCTAGGCTTGGCTGCTGCACATCTAAGTAGCCTAAAACAACATTAAAAATAAGAACACACACACAGAGGGTAGTAGAATAATTTTTTTATCCATAAGATTAACAGAATGGCATAACAGAATCTCACATCCCCTCACCCCACCCCCAGCAATGATGATACCCCAACACACATATTTTTGTATATATATATTGCCTCCAGCTCCTTTCTCCTTCCACTCCTGTCAATTTTAAAACAATTGTTTTCTCCACCCCGTCTCGCTCTCCACCTCCTCCCTCGTTGCCTCCTAAGCACCCATAGAGCATGAAGGAAGAACAATGCTGCACAGAAGCCCAATTTGAAGCACATGATTTTTATTCACAAATCAGAGGAGCAGAAGACTTCCCCTGCTTCCCCCCCCAAGTAACGCGCAAAAGTAATGCTGGAAACATTACAATTACTCCTCAAAAGTAATGAAGTTACTACCCGTTCTATTACCAGCAAAATGTAATGACGTTACCCACTCGTTACTCAAAAAAGTAATAAATTACAAGTAATTCGTTACTTGTATCTAGTTACTTCCAAGCTCTGATCTGAGGGATTGTGTGTAGCTATACTTCTCCATTCAGGAGCATAGTTGTGAGCACAGACAGAAAAGGAATCAAAGCTAGTGTAAATTCTCAGAACAGATTTTTCAGATTGCTGCACAATATCTCGTATAGATATGTAGCTCCACTTACCTAAAGCCATGGGGAGCGGCAAGCGCAATTGCGGCCCAGGGTGAAGCCGCAGAAGCCATGGGAAGTAAGAGCGATGTCACGCGTCACGCTGAGATGATGTGCAACATGCTGCATGAAGGAGGCGGAGCCAAGGGCCTATTTAAGCAGGCGCCGACCCCTTCGGCTTCCTCTTGGCTCGCGACGCCCACCCCACCCTCCCTCTTTTACGGTGTGCCCATGGTCACTTTGGGGCCGAGTAGGAATTTTTATCCTGACCACCCTTGTTGGCAGGCAGGTTTTTTGCCTAACACTTTTGGGATGGAGGGAAATGGGTTAGGGGGTGTCGTGCTTAATAGGTTTATTTTGGCTAATTTGGCTAATTTGGTTCAAATCAAAATATTAATGGGGACATGTTTGGCACACAGGTTCGGTAAAGTGTGGGAGGGGAAATAAGTAACGATAGCTAGGTGGCCCCCTTAGGCACCTTTGGAGGTGAAGGGTAGTTCTGGATGCCTGTCTCTCAGGGTTTTACGGCCCGAAGACAGGATATGGGCTGCTTTTGGAGCCAACTTACCTCATCCACCCGAGGGTTCTACAGCCCCAGGGGGTTGGTGATGTGGGAAGGCCTCCCTACTCACCTATAAGGTGTGGCCGGGGCAGGGGTAAGCAAAAGGGGCTTGCCCTTGGCTCCAGCAGGGGCTGGTCGCCCGAGAGGTGTAGGGCAAGCTGATTGCCTATAGTTAGTTCCTGCACTTAGGTTTCACCTCTGTAGGTTGCTTTAAAGTTTTGTTTGAATTTAATAAAGTGGCCCTTTATTCAACCATAGCTGCTGTTGTCTGCGTATTATTTCACCCATCGACCGCATATATAAATGTGGTTTGCTTGTGCAGCTTTTTGTTTTGTGCAAATCTGACAGATCAAAAGAAAAAAAAATAAGGCTGTGGTCCTCCTTTTGGCCATGCCAGAAATAGTTAGAGCACTGGCAGAAAAGAAATGGAAGCACTGAGGAAGCAGTGAGTATGGAAAGGGGAATAGCAGAAAATGATATGGATCCACCCTCCCAAATACTCTGAAACAAATCACAAGTGACCCCAAGTGCAGTTGTTTGGAGCTCGATTTCCCCCAGTTTCTCAGATTGTCCCCATATCAGGTAAACCCAAATTTACAGTGGAAAAGCATTGAGATTGGCATTGTTTGAAGGTAGTGTTATGTGGATTATGCAAATTAAATGGGAACCCAAACAGCTGCAAACATACAGTAAATGCTGGTGTAAACAAGTCCACTACTGCAGAGATTTCTCCCAATGGCTAGTATCAGTCTTTGACAATAGGACATAGACAGTTCTGGTAGTAACAGACTTTAAAGGGTGGGAATTGTCAGCACATGAAAGGCAGAAGATGCAAGCCGAGTACAATTAAGACTATATTTAGGATAGTGCATTGAACCAGAGAGCACAGGAAGCAGTCCATCTTGTTACCAAGGAACTCAACCTTGCTGTCATTTTAAGTATGCCCCCAGCACTTTGACTTCAGGAAATCTCTAGGCTGCCTGCAAGTGGTACATCAAGTAGACTCTTGAGGCAGACAAAGCACAAAGGTTGCTGTTTGTATTTTTTAGTCTCAGTTGATAGATGGGAGAGTCTCACTAGCTATGCATGCTATGAGATCACTGCGACAGGCAAATGCCTTTCTCTTCTGCCTAATTTCTAACCCAATTAAGTCATCCCATGCTGGTACGAAGGGCTCTCACTGCCACTTCCCTTGTGATGTAGGACCCACTGAGAAATAAAGCTTTTTGTAATATATGCACAAATAGCAATGCCAACACCATATTAGGTATCCTAAATCTGGACATGTGGAAATCCAGGGGGAAGAGACAGATCTGAGTCAGTTTCCTTCTTGTAACCAAGCAGCATTTAAACAGAGCAGCCAGATGTAGATGAGACTGTGACCAAAAAAGGCTCTTTAATCAACTCCAGGTTTCTTATTCTTCCTGTTCTTCTGACAGATCCTATCCTAAAGTTATCACCCTCCTTTGAACAGACCCTTCATGACTAGTGTATTGGAAAAGAACAAACATGTTTTGTTCTTTTCAGGGTTAAATGCGTCTCTGCAGGGAACACATTCTTTGCCTTTGCCCTAGATACAGAAAGGCAATTTCAACAGATTCTAAATGCCAGTACTTTACAAAGAATTAACACAAGAATTTGCACAAGCCTGAAAGGCTAGGGAGAGATACACTTAATGACAAACATAAGCCAAGAAGGGGATAGTTTAGATCCAGTGGGGTTGTTTCTGAGGTACTCATATTTTCCACGCCAACAACATAACCTTGTACCCCTTCTCTAATGCCTTCAAAAGTTCAGCTGTAAACCATGTCCCTTCAATAGCCCTTTCCTCATCTGTGTGAGTACACTTTCCCTGATGCTTTGTCTCAGCACTTGTGTGACACAGTGTGAACATGATTTTGCCTTCCATCTTGACAGGGCAAACAGGAAAAAACAGCCTGGGCGGGGAGCATTTTAACTTGTACAAAGCCAAAATAGTCCAAAAGTAGTCCAAAGTAATTATAAATTATTTTGGGATGTCCAATTGGGTATCCCTTCATTTTATTCATGAAAGGATATAAACTGGTAAAATCATGATACAGTAGGGCCCCACTTCTCAGCGTTCTGCTAATACGGCACCAGCGGTGCGATCAGCTGGAGCAAGAGCTGGAGCTCCCCGCACTCCAGCTGATCTCACAGGAGGAGGGGAAGATCAGCTGTAGCATGCTACAGCTGACCTTCTCCTCTTCCTGTGTGATCAGACCCCCGTGCTACAGCTGATCCTCCCGGAGGAGGAGAAGATCACCTGTAGCGCGCTACAGCTGATCTTCTCCCCCTCAGGGATGATCAGACCCCCGCGCTACAGCTGATCCCACCGGACGAGGAGAAGATCACCTGTAGCGCGCTACAGCTGATCTCCTCCTCCGGCACGATCAGTGGGTTAGGTTCCAGACCCCCGTGCTACAGCTGATCTTCTCCTCCTCCAGCGCGATCGGCGGGTTAGGTTCCAGACCCCCGTGCTACAGCTGATCTTCTCCTCCTCCAGCGCGATCGGCGGGTTAGGTTTCAGACCCCCACGCTACAGCTGATCTTCTCCTCATCCAGCGCGATCGGCGGGTTAGGTTCCAGACCCCCATGCTACAGCTGATCTGCTTTCCGGTGGCTGATCCATGCTACAGCTGATCCGGTTTTCGGTTTTCAGCTGGGGTCTGGAACCTAACCTGCCATATGAGTGGGGCCCTACTGTAGTGGATTTCTTCATCTGCCTCTGGTTTATAATAGAGACAGATTGCATTTGTTCTGCCTCCAAGAAGGCCATTTCTGGGGTGTAGAGGTTGTGGTAGCCTCTTTTCAATTTGAAACTCCCAAAGACCCTCATTGGACTCCATCATCTCCTGCCACTCATGCTCCCAAAGGGCCCTGACTTTGAAACCTTGCCTTTTGAGGCAATCAGCTTTGGGCTGTGTACGATAGTTAAGACCACAATAGGTTGTGTCAGTCATCGGGTTTGGGGCATTATTGTTGCAACACACAGAACAACCATGGAAAAAACAACCATTGAACTGAAAGGCTGTGTAGCATCCCTCAACCTCTGCATAGCCATCTAGGAAATAAGGGTCCACTTTCATTTCTCCTCCTTTCAGTACATGCCTAATTTCAATGCCCACCTTATATTCTTCATACATCAGCCACTGTATTGAGGTGCTTGAATACCTTTTTGTCTGCCTGTGGTAGTTGTCATGTGGGAGAGTAGCTATGGTATTTTCTTTTAAAAACATGTAACTATACATTGCCATGCAGACACATGCAAGGGTCAAGTACTGGAAAGGATCAATTCCTGAGCTGTCCCAAATGTCATGCCCATGATTTCCTCTCTATACAGAAGGCATGCGTTTCTCAAAATTTTAACATCCTGCTTGCAATAGAGTGCAAGCTGGCTTTGGAGGTTAAAAGTATTCTTAGAATTTTCCTTAAACCACTTGGTGAATTCAGCCCTCTCACTAGGCATCATGCTGTTTGGCCCATATTGATCCATGCTAGGCATGGGGCCTCATAATTCCAGTTTTCTGCAGTGTTGAAAAAGTGTGGGAAATACCTTTTGCATTCCTCAAATCTCATTGCTCCTGGTAGTTTTGACAGCTTCATGGGGATGAAGTTTAAGGTATCTATGAATCTTATATTTAATCTCTTTTCTGTCACACACATCAGCTTCCTACCCTGTGTGATGAAATCCAACTCCACCTTCTCTACCAGGAGTTGTCTCACAATGAAATAACTGTCATAAGCTCATGAATTGTGGGCTATGAAAGTGTAGCCCCTGTATTTTTTGTCAATAAATCTTTTGACAAAGTCAGATGTGCAGCCTTCTCCTTTGAACTCCCATGTGTCAGCCTCATTAATGCCAATTGCAAAAATGTAGTTGGGTGAGTGAACCTCTGTCTCCTGTGTGCACTCAAAGTCATAGAAGATGTATTTGTCACAAATGTCTGGCTGCTTAATAGGCGTCATGAAGCATCGGTGACTGTTAACATCACCAACAGGGCTAGTGCACTGCTTGCAGGACTTCACTTTACATTTGTGTTTGTTTGGGATGTAGGACCTCCATGTCTCACATGTAATTTTAGACATGCAGTCCACTTTCTTTATGATGCCAGAGTTTTATGTCTTTCTAAGCAGTCTGTGGACTTGCAAAATGATTTGCAACTAGGATGCCTTTCTTCTTGTCCAGGTTTGCATATGGTTTCTAAACATATTTACAATTGTGGCTCTGGCTATAAACATTGCCACATATGCTACAATAATTTTTCCTGCCGAAGAAAGCTCTTACATTCAAAACCCCACAATAGTGGTAGTCATGGAGCAGTAGAAAAATGTCTGTGGGTGTTTTGGATTTCCAGTCCTAAATATCTCCCAACCTCTAGGCCCATGTAGGACTACACCAATGTTTATGTTAAAGTGCCTCTCAAAGGCTGCTACATCGGTAAGCATTATTTTGTTATGTTCTGAGAAACCAAAAGTCAAATATAGATGTCTTGCACTCTCTATCAACTGATCAAAGGTGTGTTTTATTGTGACCATAACTTCTAGGAGACCACCTCCAAAGCACAGATAACTGCCAGTGCTGTTTAAATCTATAAAAAATCTTTATTCCTGGTGTACCACCTTACTGTAGAAGATTTCGCTTATAATTAAAAATTTTAAGGGGAGTACCCATTTGTGTCACAGTCTGCTTATGGTCAGCTAAAGTGTCCGTTGTCATGTTTAAGTTTTCTTTACTGTGTTTTCCCATCTTTGAAGTCTGGGAGTCCACTTGATGTTGTCGGAAGGCAGAGCTGGGGTCCCAATCCCGGGGAGCTGGATCCCGGAGAGTTGGGAGAAGAGTATTCAGATGGATGGCAGAGGGAAGGGGGAGGAACTTCCCCCCTTTGGAGCGAAGACGAAACAGAGGAACTGCCAGTGATAAGGTCGCTTAGCAACGGGGAGCCTGAGCCCTCCCTGGACATTCTCACGCCTCCCCCTCTTTCAGGCTCAGAGCAAGAGGGGAAAGAGGGAGGGCTGCTCACAGCCGAAAAGCGGGGAGGCAGTTTACCATCAGCCCCTCCCCTATCCCCCATCCTGGAATCGGAAACTTCAAAAGAGGAGGGGGTGATGCTTCCCCCCTCACCGCGCACACGCAGACAGCTGAAAAGACAGGAGAGAAGGGGGGGAAGGCGGGCAGTACCTGAGGGGCAGTTAAGGAGGAGCGAAAGATTGCGCGCCCGTTTGGCCCCTTCTTAAAGAACAGGCGGGAAGAAGTCCCTTGCTCTGTCAACTTTCTCCCAATGCCGCAGGACCTGTATCCCTGTATTGCTTCATGAGAAAACGCAGTCTTTGTTTGGACATTACCCTAATAAAACACGAATTAACTACAGCTGTTGGTCTGGTTCCTGAGTCACATCCTGGGCCTGACAGATGTTGGTTCAGTGCTTGAACTTTGGGGTGCCATGCACACTGTATCCATCTTTGAAGTCTAGGGATCAACCTGTGAAGAACTGGCTGCAGCAGGGATGGTATGTGGGTGGGAGCTGCATCCTTGTTTAGTCTGAGTTTTTGCTTTCTGAGAGAGCTTTGTTGGTTCACAAAAATATATATTAACAACTCATTGAGAAATTTGTTTTAACACTTCAAAAGGATCTTATCTAAAAAAGTTACAAATTTTAAATTAAACAACATTTTACTATCATTGTCATTAAAGATATTGGAGGGGGCTGGAGTTGGAAGTTTAGGTTTTTTATTATCACAGTGCATGTCTGTAGGAGGAAATACAACTAGTATGAGCACATGGACGTGTTGAGACCTATTCCACCTATGTATTACCATATAGGGAGCAAGGACTTATTAGTAGTTTTTAACTAGCATCCTCAGAAAAAGATGGAGAGTGAGACATTCACCATGGTTCAAATGTCTTTGAACTTAGTGGCCATGGGTCTAAATTGCGGATCAACGGGAGACAGATAAAGATCTAGGGAAGAGAACATCTCAAATGATAACACAAAGATATGTTTAAAAGTATGTCTTTCCATCTTTATTCGACACTGGAATGCACCATATAGTGACCCATTTCATAGGAGGAGGGTGGGGTCAAAAGCAGTGATGCCAATGAAATTCTTAATTATTCAGTCCATACTTTAAATCTAAAAAGTTCCTAATTCTCATATGTATAATGAACCCTGACTCTGATCCACTGAAATTGTAATATGTTTGTAATTAAAACTGAAATTAATTACAAGATAATTTTGTCTTTTCTGCACCTGCATGGTCTGCGTGATTGGCATGACTAAGCAGCCAAACTCTGCCAGTCTGCCTTGGCCTGGTAAATGATGGCAATGAAGACTGGCAGAAGTTGCAACAAGCAGAGTCTTCCAATGAACAGGCAACATTGTTGCTGTTTTGCCACCTGCTCTTCACAGCCGCCGCTCCTACCTGTGACTCCATGTTAATCTATTCAGTTTGTAAATAAAATGTGTACAATAACAGGCAAACAGAAAATGCACATTGTGATGCAAGATGACGGGTGATGCACAGGACTGGAAAAAGAATGGTACACCAAGCATGCCTGGTTCCTAAGATGCACTTCAATGAAGCATCAGTACAAATATTCAGCCATGTATTGAAATCTCAGACTATAGGAGAGTTTTCATCTAAGTTTATTTTGCTGGACCTGTAATTAGGATGGCTTATTCCAAATCACAAAGGGATCAGTTCATCTATCACTAGTCAAAAATAATGCTTTTGGGGTAGTGGTGTGGATAATTTATTGGGCAAATACCTATCCTTTAATTGTGTGAATATCTATCCTTTAAAACATTGTTTGCTTCTGTTGTTCCCCTTTCAGCTGTTGCTTGGGCACAATTTTGGGTTCACCACCCTGGCATTTTTATAATTAAGGGTGATATATACATATTTTGATAAACAAATAAATAATTCTGCTAATTACTACATCTTCTCCCTGAATTAAGTCCTGTAAGCAATTCAGATCAAATGGAGATCATGTAGAGAAAACATTAATATACAATACTATCTCATCAGATGCGGCTTTGTTACAATATCACTGTGTATAATTCAAGTCAAATCAGAGTGAAGGTAATAATTTCTGCATAAGTGAAAACTGTCAAAACAATATACTAACTTTCAAACCCTAAAATATCCTAAAAAATGTCAAAAGACAAGGGCACTTTTTGATGGCACTGAAAATGTTCATGAAAAACAATGAAGACTTTTTATTGAGCCCTATCCAAGATATTCTGTTAGAGGTGTGAGTGCTGCAGAAAATATTAGGTGCCAACCACAAAATTAACCATTCTAAGGAAGCTATGAATGGCATCCTTAAAGCAGTCGTATTAAAATATTATTTTAAGTATATACATTTTGTAAGGTGTCCGACAGACTGAGAGTCTCAGAAAATTTGTTAGCCTCAACCAAATATGTGACATGATGAGGGTGCAAATGTGAATATTTTTCCTTAGTTCTCTTTCTTGACAAGAGAAGAAAGTGTGAAATCATTCACAGTGCAGTGGGGGAAATCTGTAGTACAAATACAAAGACTAATCTACTCTCAGAAGCCATGAATGACAGATCTAATGCAACCCGCTCAAATCATTCTGCTTCTGTTTACATTTGCCCGCCAATTTTTATTTAAAGTACAATTGACATTTAAAAATATTCAACAGGTTTAGGAACATCAAACATTTAAAATGCTTCTTTGTTTATCGACAAATATACAAATGCCATTATTAAGTGCTTGTGTGCTGGCATGCTTCAGTCAGAAAGAGATGAAAACCAAAAGTGATAATGGAATCTAACATTCTTATAGCCATCTTTATAGCTTACACCTTATTTTAGTCCATCATTTTTGCACAATATATTCTCCTTTTCTGATGTTTGGTCAAGTCTTATTTTCTGTTGGCAGTAGAAATACCTCCTTTAAAAACCTTTAAATGTGAGGCTGTTCACCTAATATCGGAGGAGGGAAAGTGCTGCTGCCATTGTTCCCCTATTTGATTTAATGCCATTTTTCTTCTAATTATTATCACTATAACAAATATGACTATTACTATTACTATTCCTTTCACTCCGACTCCTTCTATTAGTCATATGGATGATCCAAGCAAATCAGGGATCATATGCTGAGCAGCATGACTTCAGAACTCTACATAGCCAAACTGATTTGGCTGCATGATGATGTCACTAATAAAAAGTCAACTGAGAGGGAGGGCAGTTCCTGGATATGCCACATGAGTGATCCCAGACTGATGGATATCTTGTAGAGAATGGGATTATCTATTACACAGATGCTGTGTAAACAATCAGAAGAAGTTACATGATTATGTCACTAAGGGCAAATGATGTCAATTCAGAGTGAGGACAATGCTTCATGAACAGTGGAACATTTTCAAAGCAGCTTAGTCCCACTGTCCCAAGAAATGTCTTACTTCAAGACTGAATAGAGAGAGGTAGAGAAATTACCATTGGATATTTTTGAACATCAAACTGAAGCAGCTTTTTTAAAAAAACAGTAAGCCTCTGAATAATTGGTGGCTCTTTACACCAATGTTTTCATATTGGATTTAACTAGATGTGTCAAATATTACATTCAGTAGATTAAAATAATGCTAGAAGGACATAATAATTAAATTCCCATCTGTGCAAAAAAAAGAGTATAGGGTTCTTAATTTGCAGAATAAGATATAAACTGGAGGCTCAGCATGTTTGATCCTGTAATGCAAGTCCCAAAAAGACTTTGGGGGGCACAAGGAACACAAAAATATATAGCTCTTGCATGTCTTAGATTACTTGTGCTTCCAAATTTTCACACATATTTTATGTGGCTTGCTTCATTTATGCATGACTAAATCACGGCAGTTTCCATTCCTCTTAAACTGAGATACAAGAGCCACAACGCATTCACCTATTTTGAAAGGCTGTGTTTCAAAACTAGGCATACAACAAAGACATAATATGCCTCCGAGTTCCGACTCACAGAGAAGCTCGGAGGGTCGTAACAAGATCTAGGGCCTTTTCGGTGGTTGCCCCCGAATTATGGAACAGTCTCCCCGATGAGGTGCGCCTGGCGCGTACACCTTTATCTTTTCGGTGCCAGGTTAAAACCTTTTTATTCTCCCAGGCATTTTAATCTATCTTTTAGCTTTTAATGTATATCAGGTTGTTTAATTGTTTAATATGTATGCTTTTACTGTTTTTGTGATTCTATTGTATTTTATCCTATGTTGTGCACCGCCCTGAGAGCCTTCGGGCTGTGAGCGGTATAGAAATCGAATAAAATAAATAAATAAATAAATAAATAAATATTCAAACTCCATACCGTGAGTCTGACAGAGCCCTTTGGAGAGATCATGCGAATGAACTATTTGCTTGATTATATCTACATTATTTTTAATCATAGAGTAGATTCCAGTTTCAGGGAGGACTGATAAAGGGAGGTATTTGATTGGCTGCAAGCTCTGTTTCATATATAGAGAAGAATGACCTCTAGGAAACTCTTTTCAGATTAATTTAGAAATTAGCCAAGTTTTTTTTCTGGAATTTTGAAAAAAAACTCAGTCTGATATCTCAGAAAAATGACATCCCACTGCCATTTCCTTCCAGTGTTCCTCCATGCCATCTAATGGAGCAAAACTAATCCATTAGATTGTCTGGGAAGGATGCCGTGGGGGTGGGGAGATGGGGGAGGGAAGCATCTCCTGTCCATTCACAAATATTTGTTTATATTTATTTATACATATATTTGTATGCTATTTCATTTAAGAATATCAAAATGGTTTGCAACTTTTTTAAAAAAAACCATACAGTAAAAAAAATACAGTAAAAACAAAGGTCACCTATTGCAAAAAGACATCTTCTTAATTGCCTGCATAAGCCTGGCAGAACAGAAAGGTTTTTAGCAGGTGTTTAAAGGCTAAAACAGATAGTTCCTATTGAATTGTTGTTGTCAGAGCATTCCAGAGAACTGGACCAATGACACTGAAGACTTGGTTTCATGTCGATGTTAAATGAGCCTCGCCAACTCGGGGGGACAACCAAAGCCACTCCTTCAGATTGTGCTGGTCTATAAGGGTTCAGACAGTCTCTAAAATGTCCTGGATCTAAGTTGTTCAGGGCTTTGTAAATTAATACAAGGACCTTGAACCTGGCTCAGTAGTGGATGGGCAGCCAGTGCAGATGTTTTAAAAGTGGTGTCAAATGTTGTCAGCCATGTGCTCCTACCAGCAGTCTGGACATTGCATTTTGCACCAGCTGAAGCTTCTGAACCAGGGCTATAGAGCACATTGTAGTAATCCAGCCTCGAAGTTACCAACACATGGACTACAGTGGTCAGGCTATCCCTGTCCAAGAATGAACCAGACAAAGCTGGTAAAAGGCACTCCTAGCCACAGAGGTTACCTGTGTCTCTAGTGACAAAGATGAATACAAGAGTACTCCTAGGCTATGGACCTGCTCTTTCAGAGGGAGTGCAACCTCATCCAGAACAGGTAACTTGCCTATCTCCCAGACATGGGAACCACCTAACCAAAGAGCCTCAGTCTTCCCAGGATTCAAGCACAGTTTGTTGGCCCTCATCCAGTACACTACAGCATTCAGACACTGATCCAGAGAGTTCACAGCTGCTCCTGATTCAGAAGTTATGGAGAAATAGAGCTGTGTGTCATTGGTATACTACTGACACCTTACTCCAAAACTCCTAATGACTGCTCCCAACTGCTTCATATAAATGTTAAATAGCACTGGGGAGAGAATAGCACCCTGCACAAATGCCTGGGTGCTGAGGAATACTCACCCAGTGCTACTCTCTAGACATGGCCCTTGTTGTGGGCCCTGTGGAGTGTCCCTGGAGTGATCTCGCCTAGACTACTGTAATGCGCTCTATGTGGGGTTACCCTTGAAAATGGTCCGGAAGCTGCAACTGGTACAGAATGCTGTGGCTCGCCTGATTAAAGGCAGCCGCCGGCGAGATCACATCACTCCAGTGCTGAAGGAGTTGCACTGGTTACCAGTTGTTTTCTGGGCTCAATTCAAGGTGTTGGTTCTGACCTTTAAAACCCTAGACGGTTTCGGCCCAGTCTATCTGAAGGAGTGCCTCCAACATCATCAGGGATGCCGCTCAACAAGATCAACCTCAAAAGGCCTTCTCCCTATCCCACCAGTTAAAACAGCTAGACTGGTGAGAACTAGGGAGAGGGCTTTTTCAATTGTGGCCCCCACTTTGTGGAATTCCCTCCTAAATGATCTCCGCCATGCCCCCTCTATAATGAGCTTCCACCAGGCCTTGAAGACCTGGCTCTTCAGGCAGGCTCTTGGGGTGGGTTAGGTTTTATTATTATTGTTGAGATTTTTAATGTTTTAATGTATTTGTATGTTTTTATTTTGTACGTCGCCCAGAGTGGCTGGACAGCCAGCCTGATGGGCGACAAATAAATTTAATTAATAAATAAATCTGGAAGTGGAAAAGGAGAACTGGGACCCAGAAGAGAGAACCAATGGATTGCAACTGCAAGAGGCTGAAACCGGAGTAGGCTTCGGTACAGTGACAGTAGTGCTCCCTCAGTCCCAGGTCCTCCTGAAGAACTGATGCTGTCGGACAGTGAGCCAGCCCCTGTTCCTCCCTTCACCTCCCCTCATCACCCCTGCCACCATTGCCATCTCTGCTAGGGGAGGGGGAATCAGAGGCTGGACCAGAGGCAGTGTCCAAGGAAGACCTCCCTGAACTGCCTCCATCCCCATTGCCAAGGATGCACAGGATGATCCACAGACAGGCACAATTAACACTCATTCATCACCCAGTTCGTAGGAGTGCCTGCTATCCCACTCAGAGACAACTTCCTTATCAAATAGAGAGAGCCCACCCTAAACCTTCTTCAGGGGTCCAGAGGGGTGTGCCTAATTGCTGCAACAATGTCTTAGCTTGAGTAATCATGCTTTGTATTGCTGTGTAGGGATGCAGAATCCTGTGTAACCCTGTAAGCTGATTTATGAAATGCTCTGAGCTGACATTCCACATTAAACATAATGGAGAAAAACACACCAATGAGTCTGTATCCAGCAGATTAGCCAGGACAGCCCTGATGGTAAGAGTGGAACCACTGTAATACAGTGCCCCTGATATGCATCCCACTGAGTCAGTCCAGGATACCATGGCCAATGGTATCAAATGCTGCCGGATGGATCTAGGTAATCAATCTCATCCAGAAATACCTGCAGTTGCTTTACAACCACCTTCTCCACCACCTTTGTCAAGAAAAGGCTGTTGGCAAGTGATCTACAGTTGTGTAGTGTGGGCTTTTTGAGAAGTGGACACACCACTGCCTCTTTAAGACAGTGGGCATCACATCATCACACAAAGATGTGTTACCACACCAGTGACTCATTGTGTGGTAGGAGCATGTTGCACCCTCTTTAGCAATTTGAATAACACAGCCAGACACAGGTTTATGGGTGAAGTAAGGCCACAACTTTATTGATAAGAGCAAGTAAAGTGAGGTTGGTATGGCAGTAGGGCAAGGACCTGCTTCATTCCAGCAGCCTATGCTGGAGGAATGCTGAATCAACCAACAAGCAATTGGGAACTACCCTTGGGAGTTGGCCCACTTTAGACCCATGTGGTGTGAACCTGAGGCACCTGTGGTCCCGCTGACCAACCAGTGGGAGGGGTTGTGAGCTGGATGAAGTGGCACCCCTCCCGAGCTAGGGGCGTGGCCATCGTGTACCCTCACTGGATTCCTTATGGGAGTCCCCCTTATGATTGATCCTGCCCAATGCCATTTCCACTTAAAGTTGTGACAGAAGTGAGTGAACGCCTAACAACTGCACAGCAAACCACTGAGGGATAGGCGAAAAAACCTGCTCAGCTCTGAGGCCAGATTCGTTGAGAGGAAAAATTCCTATCTGGCCCTGTCAACCAGCAACCCAGTTAAACATAGCTCAGTGACGCCCTAAGACCGAAGGAGGGTGGGTGGGAAAGCCGGCACACAAAGAAAGAGGCTGGCTCTCCGGAGACTGGCGCCTTTACAGGCCCGGGTCTGGCTCCACCTCTTGGCTGCTCTTGCAAAACTGCCCAGGATTATGGGTGATCTGGCGAGAGCCAGGCCATAGATGGGTGGATTCTAACTCCTCCCTCCCATCGCTGCCTGGGGCGCGCTCCACCCCACAATTAGCGCCCCGTGTGGAGGCTCAAGGCTTGTCTTCCCCCACTCCAGCAAGCTTTAATAAGGCAGGATGGACAAGAAACTAATGAGCAGGTGGTTGGGTACAAATTGCAAGCATTTTGTCCACATCATCAGGCCGCATTAACTGGAATTGATCCCACAATACTGGGTTCAACATTGCATTGGACAGCTCTGCTGGAACTGCCAAAATAGCAGTGTCTAAATCACTGTGGAGCCAAGCGATTTTGTCCTTGATGTGTTTAGCCAGGCAGTCACAATTGGACACAGTGTGCTCCAGAGTATCCCCCTGGTCAGGAGTGACCAACTTCCAGACCAGACAGAGCAACTCAGCTGGGAAGCTCCTCGAGGATGCAATGGAAGCAGCAAAGTAGGATCTCTTTGCTGCCCTCACTGCCACATGGTAGGCCTAATTACAAGCCTGGACACATGCTCAGTCGGCTCCAAAGTGAAATCTATGCCATTTACGCTCTAGTCCTTGAGCGGTTTATTTCATGGACTGCAGCTCCTCAGTATACCAAAGAATAAAGCGAGTTGCATGGCACCGGAGAGGGCTCTCAACAGCAATTGTGTCAATGGCCCTACGAGTCTCACCATTCCATAGTGAGACTAGGGCCTCAAGAGCATCACCTGCTCTATCCACTGGAAACTCCCCCAGAGCGGTCAGGAATCTATCAGATCCCATCAGTCTCCAGGGGCAGACCATCCCAACTGGTCCCCCAACTCTGCAGGGGAAAATTGTCCCTGCAAGACCCAACGTCACCTGAATCCCTGTGCTTTTTGTCCATGCAAACATTTCTGAATTTCTTAGATTTTTGTTTGGTTTTAGAGTTTTTTTTAATTTGTTGTTGTAAGGCAATATACCTGACACTAATGCATCTCTATCACAAAAAATACTTTTAATCATCCCTTTGGCCCCAGCTCCCATTGTGCATACCCAATTTATCATTTATCTGTTCCTAATCCTAATGGTGTCATTAGTGACCTTTGTGAACTAATCTGTTGCAGGAAGTTTGATTACTTAATTTCCTAGACAAAGCAAAATAGTGTGGAGGAGTGAGCTAAATACATAAAATATAGTCAACATCCCTAATGTTGATAATAAAGAGCATGCAAAATATTGGTCCTAGAATGCAAACAATGGCCATGATTTATTAAACTGTGTGTTGTCTTCTGTTGCCAAGGGCATTTATACATGCTTCACTAAGATCTGATTTGATTTGCTGAAAGCAAACCAAATGTACAAGAGGCATAAATGGATTGTGCAATTCCTGTCTACTTAATATCAAAAAGAAAACTTGTTTATCTCAGCTGAATATGTTTTTTTCTGTATAATTTTGACATTAGGAAAGGGAAATCATTTCAAAACGGCTTGGTAATTTTTTGGAAACATCAAGCTAGTCAGTAGCCATTCATTTGTACACTGCTAACTAAACCTTTCATTGCCTTCCCTACTGCCTCCCAATCATTACCAGTATAGATGTACATTTTCTTCCACATTTGATCATCCTGCAGCAGTAGCTAGCAATTCCTACTATGGATGCTGAAGAAATGTGAGAACTGAACATTCAAACTGACCTGATCTATTCCTCACAGACTATGGAGTGGATGAGAACCCCAGCCACCGACTAGCAGGGCTTTATGGAACAGCAGACCCACTGCCACATATACAGCCCTACCAGGCATGGATCCTAGGCTAGCTCAGCCCCTCCATACCTCCAGAATGCTCTGTTTCAGGGCCTTCTGCTAGCTGCCTCCAGAAGAGATCCCACTGGCAGCATTTCTGCCTTGCCCACCTGAGCATTTGACAATTTGAAGGGGAAGCTCCACATCAGTAGCTTGGATGGTGCAAGGGTGGTGATAGTTTGGATTATTCTGTTGTTTATCCATCAACTTTTGCAGTTTCAAACTTCCAACACAGTTCTTGGCTCAACACCCCCCCCCAAATACATTTTGCAGTGCTTATTTTCAGGGAAAATACTTTCAGAAATGCATATTTTAAGAGAAAACATCTTTAGAATTTAAATTGAATTCTTTGTGTACATTTTTTTTAAAAAAATGCAGATCACGGTGAAAAGATTAACAGACTTACCGGTGAACAAATGTAATAATGAAGTGGACCAGAAACACGGATTTGTCCATTCCTATTAGCAACTGCTTTACTGGTGGCAGCTGCTGCATCTTGTCATGCACATAAATGAAAGAAAATGCCACCATTGGTAGAGCTTTAAAAATAACAAGCATGTCAGACCACACTAAAATGAGATTGGGATAAGAACGAATGAGCCAAGTGAGATCACGAGTAACTTTGAGCAGCAAATCCATACCCGGTTGCTGCACCAAGTCATTCTCGCCCAAATGAACCAATAAAACATGAGGCCAGCTAGCCGAAGACATGATTTGGCACACCAATGGCATCAATGCATCCCATAACATGCCCCTCTGAGCCTCCCAACTAACTGTAGCTCTGGCGGAAAGCTGCAGCTGCGTCCCGGAAACAGTCGAAGAGGCCCTCTGGTGAGCCCAAAACATGATAGAATGGCCACACAGGACGATCCTCGCAGGGACTGGAAGGCTTAGCAAACCTAAAGAAAACAGAAATTAAAATTACTTAGAATTAATACCTGACATAGGACTTGAAAGCGGAAGAACGCCACCTGCCAATCGCCTGGATATCACTAATGCTCTTGCTCACTAGGGCTGCGGCCATGGCCGCCCCAATCCGGAAAGAATGCAGCCCATAGACTCCAACATTGCGACCACTGGCCAACAAGGCCCGCCGAACAACGGCCCAAAATTGAAACTGAGTCAGGGCAGAACCATCCGCACGTATAAAAACATAACGCTGGCCCAACGGCCTAATAGACAGGAATTGACGCATTGCAGACACGGCATAATTCTGGCAACTGCGTAAAGAGACAATACTGTCACGGCCCTTCTGATCAGTCTTAGAGACTCTTAGGGAAAACCTCACCAAATCAGCACCTAACGTGCAATCGCCAGAGCATAAGGCCCGATAGGACACATCGCGCTTAGAGGGGGCCAATACAGTCTCTGTGGATGTAACTTTGGCCTCTACTTGTATAATTAGAATGGATTCCTTTCAACTTGTTCAACCCGAGCATGTGGACAAAATCCTTGGAGAGGTGTGTCCTACCACCTGTATGTTAGATCCTTGCCCATCCTGGCTTATAAAAAATGCCAGAAAGGGACTGATCGAGTGGGTCAAGGAAGTGATCAATGCCTTTCTACAACAGGGCAGATTACCACCCTGTCTAAAGGAGGCTGTAATAAGACCTTTGCTGAAAAAATCCTCCCTTTACCCCTCATTATTAGGTAATTATCGTCCAGTCTCCAATATTCCTTTCTTGGGCAAGATAATAGAACGAGTGGTAACCGCCCAGCTCCAGAGATTTTTGGATGAGACGGATTATCTAGATCCATTTCAATCTGGTTTCAGGCCCAGCTATGGGACTGAGACGGCTTTGGTCGCCTTGGTGGATGACCTACGCAGGGAACTGGACAGGGGGAGTGTGTCCCTGTTGGTTCTACTGGATATCTCAGCCGCTTTCGATACCATCGACCATGGTATCCTCCTGGGTCGCCTCGCTGGGATGGGACTTGGAGGCATGGTGCTACGGTGGCTCCGATCCTTCCTAGAGGGGCGAACCCAGAAGGTGGTTATGGGGGATACCTGTTCGACCCCTTGGCCATTGACCTATGGGGTCCCCCAGGGTTCAGTCCTATCCCCCATACTATTTAATATCTACATGAAACCGCTGGGAGAGGTTATCCGGAGTTTTGGGGTTCGGTGTCACCAATATGCGGATGACACCCAACTCTATTCCTCCTTTCCACCTAATGAAACCAAGGAAGCCGTCCAGGTCCTAAACTGCTGCCTGGTATCAGTGATGGACTGGATGGGGATGAACAAGCTGAAACTAAATCCTGACAAGACAGAGGTGCTCCTTGTCAGTCGGAGGGCAGATCAGGGAATAGGGATTCAACTTGTGCTGGACGGGGTTACACTCCCCCTGAAATCTCAAGTTCGCAGCTTGGGAGTACTCCTGGACTCGACTTTGAGCCTGGAGGCGCAGGTCTCTGCTGTGGCCGGGAGTGCCTTCGTTCAATTAAGATTAGTGTGCCAGCTGCGCCCGTTCCTTGACCTGTCAGACTTGACTACGGTAACACATGCCTTACTTACATCCCGATTAGACTACTGTAATGCACTCTACATAGGGCTGCCTTTGAAGACTGCTCGGAAACTTAAATTGGTACAAAGAGCGGCAGCCAGAATGTTAACTGGAGCTGGGTTCAAAGAACACACTACTCCTTTGCTTTACCAGCTCCACTGGCTGCCAATCTGTTTCCGGGCACAATTCAAAGTGCTGGTTTTGACCTATAAAGCCTTATACGGCTTAGGTCCAGGCTATCTGTTAGACCGTGTCTCCCTCTATGAACCTGTCCGGATTTTAAGATCATCCGGTGAGGCCCTCCTTACTATTCCATCTTTCTCGCAAGTTTTTCTTGCCGAGACACAGAATAGGGCCTTTTTGATGGCTGCCCCTAGATTGTGGAATTCCCTCCCTAGCGAGGTTCGGTTGGCTTCCTCGCTATCGTCCTTTCGTGCCCAGGTGAAGACTGTTTTATTTAGGCAGGCTTTTAACTGAAAATGTTACAGTTTTAATCTATTTGATTTAATTTATTTTTAATTGTTTTTAACATGCATATTGGTTGTTCTGATTGTTTATTGTTTTAATTGTGAGCCGCCCTGAGTTCCTTGGAAGAAGAGCGGGGTATAAGTATTTTAAATAAATTAAATAAAAATACTTCACTAGGGCAGAAAGCACCATAGAACATTGTCAGAGTTACTGCGGCAAAAAGGTGCGACTCATACTGGGATGAGCATAAAGAGCGAAACAATGCCAGGATCTGGAGCAGGACATCGGGTGTGACTGGCCTCCTCCGCTCAGTGGGCCTGGGAGCAGAACGCAACCAACCCTCAAGGACCTTTCTGACCCTAAAATCTACAGAATGATCCGGCAGTCCCCGTGCCTTAGAAATAAAGGCCAGCACAGAGAGGTGTCCAGCGATAGTCGAGACAGAATTATTTTGCCCTTTTAAATATAACATAAACTGCAATAAATGAGATGCGGGAACAGGCCACGCCATAGGCAGAGCAGTACTGATTCGGAAAGCCTGGAACTTCGCAAAAGAACGTTGATACACTTTTTGAGTGCGGGGAGCAACGGCAGAAGCAATAGCAGCCCTGACTTCTAATTGCCAAGGCTCCATAGGAAAGGTGGTACCGGGACTGGGTCCAGAGCTGCTCCAGGTGCAAGCTCCCAAAAACATGCCATCTGTAAGTGGGAAAGAGCATCAGCAACACAGTTCTGTAAACCTGGAACATGCTGAGTAATGAATAGGATATTAAAATGCAAGCATTGCAAGACAATAGCACGCACCAGGCGCATAACGCGAGGAGATTTAGAAGTCTGAGCATTGACAACGCACACTGTGGACAAATTGTCACACCAAACACATACAGTGCGATTTTGGAATGCCAACAGCCATATGTAAACTGCTACCACAATTGGAAAAAATTCTGAAAATGTCATATCAGAAGTAAGCCCAGAGGCTTGCCACTTGGAAGGCCACCTCTCAGCACACCATTGGGATCTGAAAATTACACCGAAACCTAGGCCCCCAGCAGCATCAGAATGAACCTGTAATTCGGCTTCTAAAAGTAATTCCTCGTGCCGAAAGGAGAGACCATTAAAATCTTCCGAAAAAGCAAGCCACATTTGCAAATCTTCTCTCATCCCTGCCGTGACCCTAATCAAATGGAAACGAGAGTGAACTCCCTTCATGGCATCACAGAGACACCTGAGGAACGCGAGACCAGGGGAAATGACTTTAGAAGCAAAAACTAAATGGCCTACAAGTTCTTGCAACTGAGCCAATGTGATCTTCCTCAAGACAATTGCTGAACGAAGTCGTTGCCACAGGGCAAGCAACTTATCCTGGGGCAAACTGGAAGACTGAGCCATAGTGTCTAAATGAATCCCTAAAAAGGTAAGGGAAGTAGAAGGGCCCTCAGACTTTTCTGGAGCTAAAGGGACACCCAATTCAGCGGTCAAGGCTTCAAAGGATTGAATCAAATGGAGGTAATGTGAAGAACCCGCTGGCCCTACAAACAAAAAATCAGCCAAATAGTGGGCTGAGAAGGAAGAAGAAGCCCTCCTTCGTAATGCCCACTCGAGGAAAGTGCTAAATGCTTCAAAAGCAGCACAAGACACAGAACAGCCCATCGGCATGGCCCTATAAACATAAAACTGGCCTTGAAATTTGAAACCTAGCAAATCAACATCAGCAGGGTGTACTGGTAGGAGATGAAAAGCGGATTTTATATCGCACTTCGCCATTAGAGCACCCCTACCGGCCCTATGGACTACTCTCACAGCCTCATCAAAGGACGTGTATCTGACCGAGGCATATATCGGAGAAATGCCATCATTCACAGGGGCGCCTTTAGGGAATGACAAATTATGGATAAGGCGATATCCCCCTGGCTGCTTCTTAGGGACAATACCAAAAGGCAAAATTCTTAAATTATTTAATGGAGGAAAGGGGCCTGAGATGCGATCGGCAGCTATCTCTTTATTGAGTTTGGCCAAAACTGCAGGGGCCATAGTATTAAGAGAGGGTTGATTGGCAGAGGAAGTAGCCACCCTTGGACCCTCAAAAGGTATACGAAAACCTTCAGAAAAACCCTGCAGCAGGAAACTAGCGGCCCGCCTGTTGGGATAACAATCCAACAACCCCGCAAGAGGAAGCAACTTAATAGGGCTACTGGCCTTGCGACGTACCGCCGCTGTTGCCAGACCCGCGTTTGGGATGTTGCTGTTCCCCTGTACCCTGGCGAGCCTGATGGGCACGCTGGCAAGAGGAACTGGGGTGGGTGCCACCACACAGTCCGCAGACGTGCCGGAACCTACAAGGATGCCTGAGGCAATGGCCGGCGCTGTTGAATGTCCAGCAGACTTGATGGGATTGAACCCATTGCCCGCCTTGGCCGAAACCGGAGGCAGAAGTCTGCGTGTGCACCAAAAGGTGCCCACTATCGGCTCTATTGCCAGGAGTGGGCCTGGCTGGGGTTATAGAGCGCAGCCACAGGCTCACATGCTCCATGTCCCAATGAAGGGTGGGGTCTAATGGCGCCCTTTGCCTAAAATTCTCATTGTACCGCAACCAAGCGGTCCGAGAGAATTCACAAAAGGCCAGATTAATAAAGTCCTGATATTTAATCATGAACAGGGCCTGAGACGAATAAGCCTGAGTCATTACGCCCATGTAAATTGTATAGGTGTTCAGCCAATTAGGCCATACACTATCAACTTTCTTTTTCATGGCTGCCTCACGCTCCTTAAAATCATGACCTTCCTTAGGTTTTATCTCAGTTTCGCGAAAAAGGAGAGTAAACAAATCAATATACTCTCTGCGCCAAATTTTTTCCTTTGTTGTTAACAATAAATGGTCACCCAATGGAAGGGAGGTATCGCCTTGTGGATAAACGCCCTGAGGAAGAGGCAAAAAAGCAGGGGAGTGACTAGATGAAGCCACGGATGGCTGCCACGGAGTCACAGCTGCAGCAGGCCATCGAAGCTGAGGCTGCTGCGGAACTAACACACCTCCCATAAACACCGAAGGTTGTGGAACACCTCCTTGCAGCTGAGAACCTGCCATGGGGGCGTCCTGTGCACGAACACCTTGCGTCTGTACCTGTGTGTCACGAGCATGTGGTGGTGCAATATGCTCACCTGTATAAGCAGCTGGAGAGGCAACCACTGCTGGCGCCATGAACCCAGAAGCTTCAGAGGGTACAGGCAGGATTCCAGTTGGCTGAAGCAGAAGCTGTCCTTGAATTAGCCCAGTGCCAGCTGAGACTGGGAGCATAGAAAAGGAGATTGTAGATGGAACCGCAGGCGAGCCAGCTGGAGGTATCTGAACTGTGGGCTCCTCAACAGGTGCTGAAGCTTCAAGGACACTGATCCTGGAAACCAAATCAGCAAGAACACGTGACTTAGGCCTCTTGGCCGCCAAGCGAGCAGATTTCCTACCTGAAGGGGTGGAACTTGGACCCGCCTCCGAATCCACTGGCTGCCTGTGCTCCCTCTCCAGAGCTTCCACCCTAGCCACCAAAGCACGAACGGTTCCCATGTCTTCATCCTCATCGGAAGACAGGTGCTGTTGAGATGGAGGGCGCTTCGAAGCCTGCTTCACCACACGAACCCCTTTTTTCTGTTGAACCTTCTTGGGTGGCATGTTAATACTATACTAAACCAGAAATGGAACAACAACAGAACAACAAATTGTAAAAGTAGAACAGTAACAAATCCCCAACAACCAAATATATAAAACACTGGAATATAATTCCAAATAGCAATAACAATTCAGAAAATATCACAAATATCAAATAAAAATAACCACCACCACCTCACAGAAACGAAGACTAAACAGACTATAACAAAGCAATAATTAAAGGGAGGGGGGAGGGGAGAAAGAGGAGGGATAAAGAAGAGGGGGTGCAGAGGGGGGGATTTGAGGGAAATCAAATTACCACACTTTTATATCTCTAAAATATTAAATAAAAACAACCCCTCTATCAATTAATTTATAATTATATCTACGCAATTAATTTATACAATCAAAAAACAAACAAATAATTTAAAATGAACCAGGAAGACACACAGACCTTAGCAATTTGAACAATACCGAGACAAGCCAAAAGGGGGGGCGGGGGGGAGGTGCTGTACGGAATTAAATACAATACTATAATCCTAAGGGATATGCTCAATAAACATGAACTTCACCCCCCACAGCCCTCCTTAAATAGCCACACTGGGCTGGAGAACCGCCAAGAACGCTGTAAAGCACCAATGAATTTAAAAGTAACAGCAAACAGACGGCAAGCCGGCAGGTAGCCGCCAAGCGCGTGGGCAGACGCCCACAGCCCAGCTGATCAGCGGGAATCGGAAACCAAACCAAACAAACAATTAAATGATAAGAAGAACCACAAAGGAGAGGGGGAGCAGACAACAGAGAATGATAATTGAGTATGGAAGCAATTCAAACGATCACCAATCGACGCTGAAGGAGCCCCTGCAAGCGAGGACGAGCAGTAAGTGCCGCAAGGCAAAAAAGGCAAACGCTAGGGGGAAGGACCAGCCTTATATTTGCTGATCAAACCCCCTCCTAATTGGTGAGATGATCCCACATGGCTCAATCAAGAACTTCTAGACCCTTCCCGCGTCTTCTTATTAGAATTAGGGCGGCGGCAAATTCGTCCCTGCAAAGGCAGGAACGGCAGTTTCTGGCACCCCAATTATGGAACACCTCCCCAAAGAGGTTTACATAACACCTGTGTTATGGTCTTTCCAGCACCAAATGAAGACCTGTTTAATATTCCCAGACTTTGCAATATTACATATGTTTAGTACTTTTCAGAACTGTTCTCCTGATGCTACTTGTTGTGGCTGGTTTTATTCTGTTACTCAGTTTTATTCTGGTGAAGGTAGTGTTTTCATGATCAATTTTTGTGTTTATTTTTTACTTGTCAGCCGCCAAGATAACTTTTGCTATTGTAATACTGAAACTAAATAAATACATAAATATCTCTACCCCCACTATGTGTGTGTCTCACTGCCCAAGATGGCAGGTGGGTGGGAGGGGAAAGCGATATCTAGAAGTATAGGGGTAATTCCAGACACACGTAAGGACAAAAGAAGAGAACATAAGAAGAGCCTGCTGGATCAGGCCAGTGGCCCATCTAGTCTAGCATCCTGTTCTCACAGTGGCCAACCACTCAAGGTTGCTTTATTTGCAGTGATTTATCAGTGCACATGTGAGCACAAGCAAAGCAGAGGGTGTCAATGGTGGTAGGGATATGCATGACAAATTAAAGGAACTGGACACAAATTGTGCAGGCTCCAGCTCTGGAAATAATTTTAGAAATTAAAACAGGACAGGCTGAAACAGATGAACAGACTGAGGGAAATCCACTTATCAGTAGGCAGTCATGGATATGTCTGTCAGCAGTTGCTCTGTGATCATTGCGAGTGGGACATGTGGCATCTTAATCATAGAAATTGCTGAAGGGATATCATGACCATCTAGTCCACACATTACTTTTGTCTGGAGGGAAGCAAATGTCCTGTGATGTAAATGAAACCAAAGTGCCGATTCACAATAGCATTTCTGATAGCCATATAATTTCCTAAATGCATTGCAGCACTGGAGAGTGACTATTTTGCTGGAAGAACAGGGAGCTCTCTCAATAGCTCACTGTTTTCTAATATGGATGACTGGCAGCTTAAGGACTATGGCAACATTGGGTAAATAAATATCCATTCCAGTCGCTGAACCTCGTTCTTAGCAGATGATCCTCATCCATACATACAAAGGCTTGGATCCAAAGATTCTCAGTAAGCATGGGGAAATAAGTTCTTTTCAATGGGGTCTTTGTTAATTGCTTTCTTCTTCAGTCCTCCTGCCCCTGAAAATTGGCTCCAGTAGATAAGCCGACTATCCAGTTCAGCTCTATGGAGGGCTAGAGAAGGGGAGGTGAAGTGTTGAGCCCCCTGCATGAATGGAAAGAATTTCTACTTCTGCAGTCTACGCTATGGATCTAAGCCATTAATACTAATACTGTTTCCTTTGCTTTATTTCTCCTTTTACTTTATTTCAAAGGTCCCTTTATATGAAATATAAATTTTGAAATGGCACAGAATAGCAAAAAATAGCTTCATTTCAGCTAAACTAGTCTTTTCAGCAGTTCATTTTCCCATTATATTTGACCTTTCTGATCTCCTGGGTATTAAGAGTCCTTGAAAACATGTTCTTTTATCAGATATTCTTTTCTGAAAGCAGTTGTCATCAGTATATAGATATTTTCATAACCAAATGCAAAGAAAATGCCTCCTGTACCCACAGGGTAGTATGCCTTTTTAAATATTGGAATGCTGGTCCTTTCACACAGGGATAGATTTGAGCCCTCTCACAGGATAATCTGAAATCAATTTCAGGGTCCATTGTTATGTCACACATTATGTATGTTCAGAGAAGTATGTTTGACATACCTGATTCCCCCACATACTGTTACTGCATGTTTCTGAACCTGTGGTAGTGCTAAATTCTAATTTGCCAGGGGAAGATCTTGGGGGTGCAGTGGATCACTTAATGAAAATGTCAAGTTAGTAATGCTGCATTGATGAAGAAGGGAAATTCCTTGTTGAGAAATATTAGAAAAGGAACTGAAAATAAAATGGCCAGTATAAAGGCTGCATGTGTGTGTGTGTGGGAGGATTTCACTCATAGGAAATTGGGGGTCATTTCTTATTGTTGCTCACAAACTTTGTGTTTGTACTCTGTCTACACTCTGGAGCTAATTTACCTGAAAACACATTCCAGTTTCAGTTTCAGTGAGCTCATACCTCAGCAACAGCCAGGCAGAGTAGCCCTTTAAATGCTAGTGCTGAGATCATTTGTGTTTCCCTGGCCTACACGACAGGGGGCACATAATAACTAACTCCCAGAAATCCTTGGGATAAAGGAATTTTCCAGATGATGGAGGTGATGGGAGAGGGAGATCTTACGTTTTCCTTCCCCTTTTCTTTAGCTCTTCTTCCTCTGGAGCTGTTTTTCTTTTCTTTTCTTTTTTTTGAGTTCTACACACATCACCTTCTAAGATACTAGGGGGAACCAAGAGCAGAGATCGGAGAATGTAGATTGGGGTCTATGGGCTGATTTGTGGGTGATTTGAAATAGATCAGAAGGGATTTCTGACTCCCAGTGTATAGTGATGGCAAAACCAAAATGACACCCTTTACCACTACTATATTATATGACTGGGAAGAGGGTTATCAGGACAGGCTTTTTGTGTGGAAAGGCAGGGAGGTCAGTTCAATTCTGGAACTGACATCATAGGTTCAAAATTCTTTTATTTCTAATTCTATGAGTTTTCAACCTGGAGTTTTAGATCCTACAAGAATGAACTCCAGTCTTCTTTGACCAAGAGCATGGAGGTAGCTAGCTATGTGTCCCCATCTGCAACTCAAGCGATGCCTTAATAAAGAATGAAATGACTGCAACTTGGACATAGGAGCAGGGGAAGCTTCCTTATACTGAGTGAATCCGTTGGGCTCATCTAGCTCAGTATTGACTGGCATTGACTCTCTAGGGCAGCCTTTCCCAACCAGTGTGCCTCCAGATGTTGTTGGACCACAATTCCCATCTTTCCTGACCATTGGCAATGCTAGCTGAGGCTGATGGGAGTTGTGGTCCAACAACATTTAGAGGCACACTGGTTGGAAAAGGCTGCTCTAGGGTTTCAGGCAGGATCCCTACCTGGAGATGCCAGGGATTGGAGCTGGGACCTTCTGCATGCAAAGCATATGCTCTGTCATTGAGCTATGGTCCATCTCCAGTTTCTTGATCCTTTGGTGTAATGGTTTGAGTGTTGGACTAGGACTTGGGAGACCAAGATTCAAATCCCCACTCAGCCATGAAGCTCATTGGATGAGCAAACATGGACCAGTCACTTTCTGTCAGCCTAACCAGCTGCTTGGAGGAAAGGTGGGATACAAATGTCTGTCTGTCTGTCTAAATAATTAAATAAATAAATAGTTAGCTAGCTGCTCTTTCCCAAGATCTAGGAGCATTTGCTTGTCCATCTTTGCTCATGAGCATGTGAAATAAAGCTCTCTTGCTCTCTTGGTTTCTTCGTCTTCTAATCTTAGTATAAGCATGAACTTACCAACATTTAGTCTTGCTAATGCAATATCCACATGATTTTATTTTTATTAGTCTCTGCTAAGGATGTGCTAGAATTCTGCCCAATTTGGATTTGATGCCAAATTTTCCTTTAATTTGCTTTGGGTAGAAACAACTCACTGTTCTCCCAGTTCCAGTGTGTCTCTACCTCCTCTGTCTTCTGGAAATGGGCACACAAAGCTAGTCAAACCCTGCTCCTTTTTACTGAAAAAGTGGAGCTAAAGTGCACTTTTTTTATTCAGCTTCAAAGAGATTTCACAACTGATGGACAGCTCAACCCCCTCCCCCTCCAGGTATGGCTAACTAGCATTACAGCATTGTGACCCTATATTGCGGATTGGATTTTTATGTAGCAATTTTCTGCAGCTATTTTCTAAAAACTTTTTTTTAAAAAACTGCCTCTAAAATAGATATTAAGAATATTTCCTTTTATGCATTGATATTTCTTTTCAAAATATCAATGTTTCCATGCAAAATATCAATATTAATATCAGTATTTTTTGTGAGGGTAAAAATTTATTTATTTATTTATTAAATTTATTAGTCGCCCATCTGGCTGGTTGTCCAGCCACTCTGGGCAATGTACAAGATAAAAAACAATACATTAAAACATTAAAATTTAAAACCATAACAGTAAAAACCTAACCCACCCCAAAAGCCTGCCTGAAGAGCCAGGTCTTCAAGGCCCGGCGGAAGCTCATCATAGAAGGGGCATGGTGGAGATCATTTGGGAGAGAGTTCCACAGGGTGGGGGCCACTATTGATAAAGCCCTCTCTCTAGTCCTCACCAGTCTAGCTGTTTTAACCAGTGGGATCGAGAGAAGGTCTTCTGAGGCTGATCTTGTTGAGCGGCATCCCTGACGATGCTGGAGGCGCTCCTTCAGATAGACTAGGCTAAAACCGTGTAGGGTTTTAAAGGTCAAAACCAACACCTTGAATTGGGCCCGGTAAACAACCGGTAGCCAGTGCAACTCCTTCAGCACTGGAGTGATGTGATCTTGCCAGCAGCTGCCTTTAATCAGACGAGCCGCCGCATTCTGTACCAGTTGCAGCTTCCGGACCGTTTTCAAGGGTAACCCCACGTAGAGTGCATTACAGTAGTCTAGGCGAGAGGTGACCAGGGCATGTACCACCGGTGGGAGCAGATGGTTGGGAAGGTAGGGGCCCAGCCTCCGTATCAGATGGAGTTGATACAGCGCCACCTGGCTCACAGCTGAGACTTGAGCCTCCATGGACAGCTGGGAGTCAAGAATGACTCCCAGGCTGCGGACCTGGTCTTTCAGGGGCAATAGTACCCCATTGAGCACCAGGTCCACATCCCCCAGCCTTCCCTTGTCTCCCACAAACAGTACCTCAGTTTTGTCAGCATTCAGCTTCAGCTTATTCCTTCCCATCCAGCCACTCACCGACTCCAGGCACTTGGACAGGGTTTCTACAGCCAACCTCGGTGAAGATTTAAATGAGAGATAGAGCTGCATGTCATCCGCATACTGATGACATTGCAGCCCAAATCTCCTGATGATTGCCCCCAGCGGCTTTATATAGATGTTGAACAGCATCGGGGAGAGGATGGAACCCTGTGGCACCCCACAAGTGAGAGGCCAAGGATCCGAGACCTCATCCTCCAATGCCACTCTTTGGTACCTACCAGAGAGGAAGGAATGGAACCACTGCAATACAGTGCCCCCCATGCCTAACCTCTTCAGGCGGTCCAGGAGGATAACGTGGTCAACAGTATCGAAAGCCGCTGAGAGATCAAGGAGGACAAGGAAGGTGCATTCGCCCCTATCCCACTCCCTCCTCATATCATCTACCAAGGCGACCAAGGCTGTTTCAGTCCCATGTCCAGGCCTGAAGCCCGATTGAAATGGATCCAGATAATCCGCTTCCTCCAAGTGCGCTTGGTAAAAGCAGCAGCTAGTGGACAAAGAACGAACTCAAATCAATATTGACCTGTTAGGTTGACGGAACAGTTTTGAACCGGCCCCAGCCAACGGATCCCATCCCTAGTCTCTGCTAATAAATGCAACATCCACTTACCATGCTACTGACAGGATCAGCTGGTATGTTGGGGCAGTGCGACAGAACTGCCCTTCTGACACTGGCCGTTACTGCCACTTACCTGGATGATGTAGGGGCAGGGCAGTTTGGCAGGAAGGTTGGGTCTGCATGGGCCCACTGGAGGGAGTGACAGATTAGCTCCATCAGTGTGCCTGTGTATACCCAACCTTACCCCTGCCCTGCCCCATCCAGGTAAGCAGTAGCAATCCCAGGGTCAGGAAGGGAGCTTTGCAGCACCAGCCCACTGTTCCACGTAGCAACTCCTGCTGTCCTGGGCTTCTGCTGGGAGGAAGGGTGGGATATAAATGAACAAACAAACAAATGAACAGTAAAAAAAAAGAAGGGGAATAAAACCTTCTGTTTTATTAATGGTTAAATCCAGACTTGCTCTTCCATGAATAGAAGTTTTTTTCTGACCTCAAAAAGGCTGAAGATCCAGCACAGACTCCCACTGGAGGTAAGGGAGAGATTTTCACAACCTCCTGCAGCCCACAGCATTACCTCCCACACTGTTCTAGAGGGTCCAAATACCTAGCAGAGCACATTTTCAGGAGACTGCAGGGGGGTGGGGAGAAGGAATAGGTGAAAATTGTTGGGTTCTCCAATGGCTGGTAGACCAATTAGAGTTTTAGTAAATTAGCAGAGTTTAGCTTAGTGTAGCTTGCTAAGCGCTCGGTGCTAGATGGGTGTGATTTAACCTGAGAGAAAGCGAGCTTTTATCTTGCTTTATATCACTCAGATTTAGACTTAGTTTCAAAATAACAAAATACTATTTTCTTAATAGAAATACATATTGATAGGAAAGGTGCTACTTCTGTCTAGCTAACTAAGTTGGAGGCTGCAATGACCATGCCTGGACATTGCCCTTCATGCTAGAGGAGAGGAGGCAAAGAGAAAATGGCTCCTTCTCCTCTGGTGGTCAGTAGAGAACACAGAAACAAGTCAGAGGTGTGAATAGCTCCCTGATACATATCAGTTTACACGGAAAGAAGACAGACATATGAGCACAAGTCAGTGGCAGTCTAGCCAGCTATGAGGACTATCTCTCTGTCTCTCACCCCATACAAAGAGGACCAAATGAGAGTTGCTCTTGTCACACTTGTAACCAAAATCACTCACAAAATAAGCCAGTTAGTGGTGTGCCATTCCTTGCCAGACTGGATCCAATCCACTATTTTCTGCCCAGAGAAGGACTGAGTTGGAACTTCTGGCCCAAGCTCACATGGGGAAATTATCCTTGGGGAGGAACCTGTGACAAGAAGAGATGCTACAGTTCCTCTAAATAGGTGTGTAATCGTGCGTGGGATCTACTAAGTATATCTCCCATGTCGGAGACAATAAGAATATCAATCTTTTTGTATTAGACTGAAAGAACAAGGACATGGAAGAGACAGACAGTGAAGTTCTACTCACTGAGATGTAGCAATTTAAGATTTCAATCTCTCTGGAATTTCCCTCAGAAGACAACAGAGGCACATACAACATTTTCTGTCACAGCCTTATGTAACACCATGCAGTGGTCATCTTTGGAATACTGTATGCAGTTCTGGCCACAACATCTTTAAAACGGGCATTACTGAGCGGGAAAAATGATAAAGTAGATAAAGGATCTTTCCTGTGAAAAACTAGCAGCACTTAGGGCTATTTAGCTTAGAAGATGACTGAAGGGCAAATATGATAGAGATTTATAAAATTATGCATGGTGTGAAAACAGTAAATAGAGAGGATCTTTTTCTTTCTCCATCTCTCCTACTACTTGAACTCAGGGTCACACAATAACATTGACTGGCAGTACATTTAGGGCAGAGAAGAAAAACTACTTCTGCACTCAATACATAATTCATTTAAAGAATGTGCTGCCACACCACATGGTAATGGCCACAGGCTTAAATGGCTTTAAAAGAGGACAGAATAATTCACAGAAATAAGATCTATCCATTGCTATTAGCCATGACGGCTCAATTGAACCCTGTTCAGTGGCTGGAGAACAGTAGGGAATCTCCGGCTGTTGGCTTCTCAGATACATTTGGCTAGTTACTCTTGGAATCTAGACTTAGAATCTTGTCCTGATTCAGCAAGGTTCTTATATGCTGTAATAAGCAGGAGCAGGAGGCTGTCAATGGCCACTAGTCACAATGGCTCTATCTGTTGTTATATGCCTTCAAGTCAATTACGACTTATGGCGACCATATGAATCTTATCCCGATCTCTATCTCTATCTCTCTATATAGGGTTTTCATGGTAAGAGATATTCAGAGGTGGTTTACCATTGCCTTCTGCTAAGCCTACGGCACCCAATATTCCCAGGCAGTCTCCCATCCAAGTACTAACCAGGCCTGACCCTGCTTAGCTTCTGAGATCAGACAAGATCAAGCATGTTCAGGGAGTATGGCCATAGGCTGATGTCTTTATACTACCCCTAATATTAGCAGTGTGCTTTTGAATGCAAACTGCTTGGGATCACAAGAGGAAGGGAGCTATAGAGCTCATGTCCTGCTTGCAGGCTTCCCAGAAGTATCTGGTTGGCCACTGTTGGCACAGAATTCTGGACACGATGGGCTTTGGTCTGATCCAGGAGTGCTCTTCTTATGTTCTTGTGAACATAACCTTCCTCAGTTATTCACATGAAAGGGGAAAGAAAGCATGAAGGGGCAGTAGGGTTCCACTTTCGACTATGCTCTTATTATCATGCTACTTGTCTCTCATGCCAGCTATTCAAGAGTCCAAGTGTAACTTCTAATTCCGTGTAGGCTCCCTATGCCATTTAGAACCCTAGGAGATCATGAGCAGCCAGCCTAGCATACACATTTCAAGGATGGGGAAAAAGTATGTCCCATAGACCTGTTTCTCCTAGCTACCCCTCTTCATGTAATGATTAGGCATGGAGGAGAAATTTGGTTTGGTTGGCATTTTAATGTGAAATTACCTAATTCACACTTTCCAAAATAATGTGTGAAGCAAAACTCAGCTAATCTTCTAAATTTGCATTTCTCTGGATTTTGTGATGTGGTTCTCCAGCCACAAAATTTGTATATTAAGGAAAAGTTCAAGGTTCTAGTTTTGGTGTACAAAGCCTTATACAGCTTGGGACCAGGATACCTGAAAGACCATCTTACCCCTTATATACCCAGTCAATCACTGAGCTGTGCAGTTGAGGGCCTCCTGCAGAAACCATCTTATCAGGAGGTTCGTTCTGTACAACATAGGAAACGGACCTTTAGTGTGGCAGCACCTACCCTGTGGAATTCCCTCCCTTTGAATATTGGGCAGGCGCCATCTCTGCTTTCTTTTCAGCTCTTTTTGAAGACTTTCTTCTTTCAACAAGCCTTTTAAGTTGAAACCTATCCCAGTCTGTGTCTGTATTAGAATTGCTTGTTAATATGTGTTTTTTTAATAATATGTTTTTAACCCTTTTTCAAAAGATGTTTTTAAAGCTTAATGTATTTTAAGGTCTGTTTTCAGGATGTTATAAAGTGTTTTTAGCATTTCTGTTTGCTGCCCTGGGCTTCTGCTGGGAAGAAGGGTGGGAGAGCCATACGACAATGGAACCAATTACCTAGAGAGGTAGTGGGCTGTCCGACACTGGAGGCATTCAAGAGGCAGCTGGACAGCCATCTGTTGGGAATGTTTTGATTTGGAACATTGAGCAGGGGGTTGGACTCGATGGCCTTATAGGCCCCTTCCAACTCTACTATTCTATGATTCTATGATATAAATGAAATAAAAAATAATAAATAAATAAATAAAAGTGTGTATAAAAATGCATATATTCATAAAAATAACATACAAAAATGCATTATATGAAGGGAGATTGCCTGCAAAAATAGGTATACTATAAAAAATGCCCACTAAAAGATATTTTTCTAAGAACACACTAAAAGACATTTTTCATGAGGATTTTTTTTTAAAATGTACTCTGATGCAGAAATGTGGAGAATTAGACTTAAGACTGGTAAAAGCAGAAGCTGAGAGAAACAGAAACAGACAGATTTGCCTGGCCCTAGTAATGACTAAGAATCGTGTCACAAGATCAGAGAAACAAATTTTAGGCCATTTGAATGAAACTGTTACAGAGGTTGGGACAATCATTCAAAATTTTTGTTTCCTCTTGTTGCAACAAGCACAATCATGGCTGCAGCAAAAGCTGCATGGCATGTGTGTGTGTGTACATAAATAGTAGATTCGTAGACTTGGAAGGGCCTATAAGGCCCTTGAGTCCAACCCCCTGCTCAATGCAGGAATCCAAGTTAAAGCATACCCAACAGGTACCTCTTGAATACCTCCAGTGTTGGAGAGCCCACCACCTCCCTAGGTAATTGGTTCCATTGTTGTACCACTCTAACAATTAGGAATTGTTTTCTGATGTTCAGTCAAAATCTAGCTTCCTGTAACTTGTTCTGCACTCTGGGATGATCGAGAAAAGATCCTGGCCCTCTTCTGTGTGACAATCATTCAAGTACTTCTTTTCTCAAAGCTAAACATGCCTGGTTCTTTCAGTGTTTTCACCACAGGGCTTTGTTTCCAGTCCCCTGATCATCCTTGTTGCCTTCCTTTGAGCATGTTCCAGTTTTTCTACATCCTTCTTAAAGTGCAGTGTCCAGAACTGGATGTAGTAGTCAAGGTGAGTCCTAACCAATGCTGAATAAAGGGGAACTAGTACTTCATGTGATCTGGAAACTGTTAATGCAGCCTAATACAGCATTTGCCTTTTTTGCAGCCACATTGCACTGTTGGTTCATATTCAGGTTGTGATCAACAACAATCCCAAGATCCTTCTCGCATGTAGTATTGCTGAGATAAGTATCCCCCATCTTATAACTGTACATTGGAAATAAAACTGTGCACTTACTCCTGTTAAATTTCATTCTGTTGTTTTCAGCCCAAAGCCTATCAAGATCACTTTGAATTATTATTCTGATGATTATGATAATGATGATTTTCCTAGTTTTATTTCATTCTATTCCAATATTTATTTATTTATTTAGTCAGTCATCTTATACCTGGCCCCACCTCCATAGATTTCTGGGTGGGTGACAATAAAGTTCCATAAAACCCAAACAAACTTATAAAACACAGCAATACAATTAAAAATATAATGGGATTAGCACAATGCAACAGATTAACACAATCTTTTTTTTTTTTTTCAATAATTTTTATTCAGATTTTCATAAAACATACAAGACAAAATCATAAAACATTCAAAGACAAAAAACAAAATCAAAAATAGTTAAACAAAAAGAAAAAAAGAAAAAAAAAAACAAAAATAAAAAATAAAGAGTAAAATATTGACTTCCCATTTGTCAAAGATCAAATCAGTTATAAGTCTATAATATATAACAATCCTGTCTCTTAAGTCATATTATAAAATCACTTTCCTCCAGTAGTTATCTTACTTAATCATCAAATCTCATAAACATTACTTTATTCTTTCCACAAAAAGTCAAAGAGAGGTTTCAATTCTTTAAGAAATATATCTATCAATTTTTTTTTCCAGATAAGCATATCGATTAATCCATCTCATTACTAATTATGATAATCTTGTTGTCATAACCATAGTCAAAATAAACATTTCAATTAATCCATCACATCAGAATCTGTTAGGTTCAGTAATTTCAGTAGCCATTGTTCTATTATCCCTATTAGTTCCATTTTCCATCTTCCATCTTCAGTAGTCTTGTTAAGTCCAGTAATTTCAGTATCCAATCTTCCATTATCAGTATTCCATAATAATCTTGCTGTCAAAGCCATAGTCATATAGTAAGAGTCTGATGGGAATTACCTCTATCCCAAATATTTTCTTGCCATCCATTCTGAATAGGTTGCTGAAATACTGCTGTAAAATCATATCTCTGTTCTTTTTTTCAAAATACACTGGGTCATCTCTTGAAAGTTTTTCCATTGTCACATGGCTGCAGTTAATTCCATAGATTTTCTCTATATTGGGCTCCATCACATCATTCCAGTCCAGAAGATTATCCATGCCATTGATAACTTTATCTCTAGAATCTTCATTAATTTCTTCAGAGATAACATTGAGTTCCAAACAATAGATTTTATTTCTAAAGTCCATAGACTCCAAATCTTGTTCCTGTTCCACGTTTGTTCCAATCTCCGGGATCTCCTCTCTCACAGGGACCCCTGTTCCAGTCTCCAGGGTCTCCTCTCTCACAGGGACCCCTGTTCCAGTCTCCTGTGTCTCCAAACAATAAATTTTGTTTCTAAAGTCCATAGACTCCAAATCTTTTTCCTGTTCCACGTTTGTTCCAATCTCCGGGGTCTCCTCTCTCACAGGGACCCCTTCCAGGGTCACCTCTCTCACAGGGACCCCTATATCTTTAATCTCCTGCTTCATTTTACTCAATTCAATTTTCAGCTCCTTACAACCCTGTCGCAGGTTTTGTTTCGTTATCTCAATCTCATCCATTATTTTCTGAAACATAGTTATTTCCAGCTTCTCAGCCACTTTCTTAATTGCCATTTTAAAAGAAAAATATAGGAAAACCACTTCTTATTTCAGCAACAATTGGGTTAATACTCCAAACTTGGTGACATCACAGTATAAACAGAGCAGACAGCCTTATCTCTCCATGCTAAAGTAAACAAAATGCAGTTCCCAGGATCGAAACAATTAATGGCGGTCGTCAGAAAACAGATTCGTCAAAATAAAATAGACCAAAAAGAGAGTAGTCTCAGACAATATAATATTCTTCAAAATAAAAATCTGGAATAGAAATCCCTCTTCTGTGTATATCTTTAGAATGCAAATCCAGGACAGCTTTTTGCAACAAAAACAGAGATAAGCTATTAATTAGTGAGTAGCAGAGAGAAGTTATGGCTCCCCAGTGAGATGTCAAAAACCGATCAGTCTGGCAAATCTCTTTTAAACAGCAACAATTTAAGTCAAGTAAAAGAAAAATATAGAAAGAAGGGTGCTTGCCTGTTAGTGCGTTCTCTCTTGGAAGATAAGATGAACGTTCGCTTTTCCAGATAGAGCTTGTTGTTAAAAATCCGTCCCACCTTCGTCGGCTGGACCTCGTCCCATAAATTAATGAGATCTGGTCGTCCCAACAAAAATAGGCTTTGAGGTTAATCTCTTCGTTTCTCCCTACCCGGGAGAAGTTTAATCAGTCAAAAAAAGAAAAAATCTGACTGATATATCTGAATAAGCTTCTTTTGAGGCAGGAGCCCGTCTCAAGAGCAGGCACAGGCTAAGTCACCCTTCCCGGAAGTCAGATTAACACAATCTCAAATAACAGTGGCACTGTTGCCCAAAAGTCTAAGCAAATAGCCAGGTTTTAATTTGGTACCTAAAAGCCAAGAGGGTAGGTACCAACCAGATTTCAGGAGAAAGGAATTTTCAAAGCTGCGGTGCCACAACAACCCTCCCCCCAGTATTCAGGAATTCCTTGGATCCCATGGATCCTTGGGTTTCATCTTAATCAGAACCCTTTCCCGAGTGGTGGCTGGTGGCTCCATGTCAGTGGCAAAGTGGAATCCACTTTGGATTTTAGTCTGAACTTTCAAGAAGCTGTCCAAGAAGCTGACATGGAGTCACCAGCCCCCACTGCCCACCCCTGTAGGATACATCCCACTATTAGCCCAAAACTCACCAGGAAATGGTCTGACCATGACAACAGGGTTATCTCAACCTCCCTTTAGTTCCAGACTATCCCTTTCCTGCTCTATTGGAAAAAAAATTCTAAAGCTTCTCCTGCCATTTGTGTCAGGCCACTGAAGAACTGAGACAGCCCATGGTTGCCATGCAGACCACAAAGTCCTGAAATAATCCTATTAAGGTGGCTCTTCTATGAATGCTGATATTCGTCAAGACCACACTTGTGAGGTTTCCCAACAGCATCCAAGATACCACCTTACTTGCAAACTAGGGAATACGGAGAGACCCCTCTTCTTTTTTCTTCCCATCATGGAACCAGACTGCTTCTGCTTTTCCACTGCCAGCTCGATATGTTAGGGTTAAAGGAAAGGAAGTTTGGAGGTTGTGGTTGGAGAGTCAGCTTGATGGGAAGATGATGAGGGAAAGGTGGGAATTCTTCTCTGACTAACACCTCAGTCAAACCTGGAGGTGAATTCAGGGGCCTTGTAATGTTTGCCTCTTCTTTTAGTCATTACAAACCCCTGAAGCGTGGATCTGAGCCAGAGGTCAGCATTGCTGGCATAGCAAGGTAGGTCACCTGTATGATGTACTCTATCTTCAGCATAATAGTTAAGCTTGGATACAGTGAAAAACTTATAACACTAATTTCTCACACATTATTGGTGAGACAACATTACCCAAAAGACCACCTCTCCTTGTAAGACCTGTTAGATCATCTGGGAAAAGTTCTACTCATGGTACTGGACTCTACAGAATATCATAGCATTGTGACCCCAAAATGAACATTTTCCATTATCACCCCTTTACTATGGAATGCCCTTTCATCTATTCTATGTGAAGCATAAATTATCAGTTGTTTCAGATGTCTTGTAAAGACACTTCTTTTTGCCCCTGCTTTCCCTACCAAGAAGATCAGATCCCGTTTTTTATCTGTTTCAATTGTCTGATGTTGTAAATTGTTTTTATATTAATTTTTTTACTGATTTCTGTTGTATTTTTGTTTTCATTGTATTGTTTATTGCAGCCACAGTCAGGAAATGAAGAGGCGAGACAAGGTGAAGTGTGGGGAAAACAAGGGCCATGTTGATTTAGATAAAGCCAATAAGTGACTGATTATGCAAAATGATCTGCAGAGGTAAAGTACGGGACAGAACTCTTAGCCAATCAGGTGAGGACACCCTACCATGAGGAAAGGGGTGGTCCAAGCCCACTCCCCTTCCCTCAGCCCCAACCCCACAGGATGGTTAGGGAGGCCTTCCTGCTTCACCCCCTCCTAGGGATGGGGGAGAATATTCAAAAAAATTGAACCTGGTACCGGATCCTGACTGAATTCACTAGTCCGCTATTCCTTCAGAGCGGCACCGATCTCTTGAAGCAGGTCGCGACTGTAATTGGCACAGATTTTGCGGCTGCGACAGCAATCAGCAATTTTTTTTTTCAAAATCCTCCCTCTATTTTACTTATTTTTTTTCACAATTAAGATGTTGTGTCAACCACAGGATTTCCATTTGTCCATTATATATTACAAAAAAAAAAATGTTTTTATCGTTATTATCTCTTCTCTCAAAGGGATCTTCAGGACCCCCCTTTCTTTTGTAAAAAATAGATTATTATGAACAACACACATACACACTGTGCTGCCCACCAACCACTTAGTTCAGTGCAAGTAGCAATCAATCATTCACCCTGGGAAAGGGGTGGGTGTACTGTCCTCTTCTCTATGAGATATCAGTGCTTCCAAACTTGCACAGACCAAAGAGAGTAAGCCTGAGTCGAGACAGACTACCTGCCTCATTGATATGCAAAAATAGGAAAAAACACCACGTGGAACGCTGTGATCAATTCATTCACGTAAGTAACCTAAAAATTACACAATGTTTTACCCTGCTGCCAAAATGCCACATGGAACACTGGGATAATTCATTCATGGCAGCGACCTGAAAATTACTCAATATTTTTCTCCGCTGCCAGAAAACTACATGGAATGCTGTCATTTACATAAGTATCTATGAAAATAATTATGTAATTTTTGCAACCCTCACAAAAAACAACACCCTGCGGATCAAATCGCCAAAAAATGCAAGCAGCAGATCGAATCAGCAAGCACCAGAGAAAGCAGAAACAAAAAAGGATGGAACAGTAAAGAAATGACGGACTATTGAACTGCATGCGGATCAGCACCATGCAGCAAACCCCCTCCCTGCCCCTCCCAGGGCCTCAAAAATCTGAGTGGGTGTTACAAGTTAGCCCCAAAGGTGACTCTTACCTCCAATAGGCCTCACCAACCCAGAAGGTAAGCCTCAGATCCCACCTTTCACCTTAAAAGGTGCCTAAGGTTGCTCACCAAACCCTACCCTGTGAAATTCCCACACATATCTGCCACAAAAGAGGACAAGTCTCTTTCCCCACCTGCAGCCAATAACTTCACGCAAGGCACTCTGCAGATCAGAAACAGATCATTATCCAAATCTGACATATGAACACCATCTGACCAGTAAAGATCAGCCCTGCCACACTTCACTTCTGGATGGTGTATTAACTCACCCTAAGAATCAGCAAGAGGGAGCCGGACCTCCCTATTTACTTTCTTTCAAGCCTTCTTCAGGCTTCTAGGGTGAATTTCCACCCTCCAAATCCTCCTAGGGAGAATGACGGACCAAACAATCAATGTCCCAGGCCACTGGCTACATATGACCCCAAAATCTAGGCAAACCTGTATGATAAGGGCTTCCCCCTTCAACAACCTCAGGTCATTGCCTCCCAAATGTATAATCAAAATCTGAGAAGGGTACTGCACCAACAGTGTATCAAAAAGCATTGGTAGGAGGCATTCCCACAGCATACCCAGCCACTGGGCTGAAGAGCAATGGCTGCACCCCAACTGGGTTCTGTGCCTGGTCTGCAACACCCATCTCAACCCAGAACACTATGCTGTGACCACATAGGAGTACCTTGACTGTCTCCAGCACCCTCTAACCTGTTAAAACAGAAACAAAACTATTAACAGGGTGCTCACTAGCACAACAGTTTACAAGGACCCTTGATTGGACTCAGATAAGCCTGGAAAGCACCTGTTTTTAATTGTATTTTTGTTTTCATGACAATAAGCAATTGTTTATTGCTTTTAACTGTTTAATTGTTTATTGTTTTTATTGTGTTTAAAGACCACTTGGAGGTCTTTAAATATGGGGAGGTGTATAAATGCTTTTAAATAAACTTTATTCTGTTCTTTTCTGTCTGGAATGGTTTCATGGGTTGCATAATTGAAATGATTTATATATTCATATATTCCATCCTGGGACATTATGGTGAAGGGTGGGAATGAAATCTTATAAACATAAATAAAATGTGTTTCAGGAAAGGATTTTGCCTCCCTCGACCCTTGAAGAACAGCAACCCATAGATGATTGGTGATCTTCATATATTGAGGATCTGCAATGGAAAAAAATCCTGTGATTTCCCTGAAGAGGAAAAAGAAACTGACTGACCGGGTCCTGACTCCTTTTAATAAGAAGGAGATACATCAGGAGAAAGAAAAGGATGGATGAAGAGGACTCATGCTCTGAATTGCTCCTACAGAAGGATTACCAGACAGAACCATCCATTTCCTGCCTGGCACTTCTCATTTTATTTTACTGCAACTGTTGCAAAACAGATCGTAAAAGGCTTTTTACTGTCAGTTCAGATTTACATGGTAAAATTTAATGTACTGCATGTCAGTTTTAAATACTGGAAATATCAATAAAATGTCAAATTATACTTTACTTCAAACCCAAGTAGTTATAAAAGTGTGTTGCAAATTTATAGCCATTTAATATTTCTCCTTCTTGCCCGGCTCACAATAGGGACCAGATATATATTTTATGGAAGAGACTGAAACATGTAGATTTTCATCAACACTCTGTGATTTATTGTGGTTTACATCATAATTGAAAAATATTTCCTTTAGAAAATCAATGGCAGGACTGGAAGCAGGTCCAAACTTCTTAATTATGTCTTTGGAAGAATATTATTCTGGTTTTTAATAGCTCATGCATTGCCTTGATTGATCATCTGATTCTGCTCAAAGTTTTCAGAACAATAAAATTAATTTTTGGACAGCCAGCTTGGGAGAAAAATAGATTTGGATGGTGTTAATTGGATTGTATGGCATAACACGAGGGATTCTCTTACACAAGATGCATTTGTGTGAATTTATTTTGTGTAACATAAACATTAAGGCTTAATCCTGTCTCCCAACAGCAAATGCAAGTCAAGCTGTTTCCCATACCAATCAGGATGTGATCTCTCCACCAGAGGATTTATTATTAGGATCACTGATGGCAGGGCCAGCACCAAAGGGCGGCCAGGTTACGCCCTGGCCAAGGGCTGCTGAAGGGCCCCTCCTTAGGATGTGTGGGTATCACTCCCCTTCCGCGATCCTCAGCAGGGTTGACTCCCTACCCTGCTGCAGATCACAGAGATGGAGCTCCCAGCCCCTTTTCACAGACCGTGCAGGCCCGTGCGCCTACCCACTCCACCTACCTCTCCTTCCTTTCTGTGAATGGCCTGCATGCTGCATGCACAGCTGCCATCAACCAAGGTGGCAGCAGAGGTTTGTCTAAGGGGCTGGTGCCCCACCGCCATCTTGATTGATGGTAGGCATGTGCGTGCATGCATGCCATCAATGAAGATGGCAGCAGGGTGATCAGCCCCTTAGAGAAGCCTCCATTGTCATCTTGGTTGATGGCAGCGACCTGTGCGCCCAGGGTGCAGGGCATTCACAGAAAGAGAGAAGAGGTAGGTGGAGCAGTCCTGCATGTCAGGGGGGGCTGGGAGTGTGGGGCAGGCTGGCACCCAAGGGCCCAATCACACCTGGAACTGGCCCTGACTGATGGTGTCTGTATCATGCAATTCAGTAGGTGCCTACTCAGAAGTTAGCCCCCTTGAAAAGTAGACAGAAGATTGTAGCCTAAAGCTGCAATCCCAAAACATGGTGGTGGGAGAATCAAAGGCAGGTAAACTTCCAAAACCATATCAGACCCATGCCAGCAGCCGAGTGGTACTCTTGCACTTCTCCATCCTTTTATTTATTTTTTTTTATATATATTTTCCCTTTTTGGAGGAACAATGACAGGGAAATAAAGAATGCCAGCTCCAGGACTGGGATTATTTTCTCCTAGGTTTGGGGGCATGCAAATGCTATGGATCTGCCCTGGCATGCCTCTAATCTGCCCTGGCATGCCTCTAATCTGCCCAGCATGCCCACCCTTTCCAGCCCTATTGATGTCAGAACTCCAACACTGGTAGGGACAGGCCATGGAAGTTACTGCAGCAGCAGGAAGGAAGCTTCTGACACTGGATCTCCAAGGTCAGTCCCCACCCATCCAATGTTTCCTATGGTCCCTAGAATGCCCTCCTGGGGACGACAGGATTGCAAGACAAATTTACTTTTTCATACTATTGATTTTGATTAAGGATTATTGGCAGATCATAGTCTTAGCATATGTGTAATTATATCAGAGATGAGACAAAGCCTTCTTCAATGTGAACTTTTGTGTTATCACACCTATGAGGTTGAAGAATCATTACACAAATTATTGATCAAGTAATTAACATTTTAGTAAGGCAGATGCGTCACATCTACAGTTGTCACCCAATCAAGATTTATGGGTCTTAAGTGCTTCAAAGTAATATACAAATTAAAGTAATTGGGTTAAAATAAACCCCTTTCTTCTCTGTAAACTGTAAATAAAAGTTATCCTGTTCTAGGATTAAGTTTTATTAATGTCAAATATAAATAAACACTATGACTAATCTGATTTGCATGAAGTGTTCTATATTGGATACAGTCTATGATTTAACCAATTATCAGATGGAAGTAACTAGACAGATCAACTTTAGCACTTTGCAAGGTAATTTGTCTCTAAATCTGTGTGTTTCTGCATATGTAGTGCTTTCAAATTAATGAGTGAATAACTGCTAACTGAAAGGGTTCCATTTCACTGAGTATTTAATAATCTAGAAGAAAAGGATATTGCAGGAGATGCATGCAAATGCTTATCATCAAGTGAATAATCTGATTATTTGGAACACATATGAGAGTAAAGCCTATAATATTCATGTCACTTGTGAGTTGTGTTTTTTGCACCTGAAAAAACCTTTTGATACAAATCTTGCTTGCCTTCGTAGCAAACTTGATGCCCCATTCACATCTACTGTAGTCCCCAGTGAGGTGTCCAGGCAACGTTTGCTGCAACTTCTTGGGAACTGTTTAAGTTTGTTGTGGCTTGATGACATGGGCAAGGTGCTTGCGATGATGCGGCCAGCAACATGTCCTCTTGACCCTTGCCCTTCTTGACTTATTAAAGTTTGCCGAGAGGGTTTGACCAAGTGGATCCAGGATGTGGTCAATGCATCGTTGCGGGAGGGAGTGGTTCCAGCCACCCTGAAAGAGGCTGTGATTCGACCGCTCCTGAAAAAGCCCACCCTGGACCCATTGGTTTGTGACAACTTTGTTGTCACCGACCGGTCACAAATACCCCTTCTTAGGGAAGGTGATTGAGAGGGTGGCGGCACAGCAATTACAAGTACTCTTGGATGAAACAGATTATCTTGACGCATTCTAGTCTGGGTTCAGGCCTGGTTATGGGACTGAATTGGCCTTGGTCGCCCTGATAGATGACCTTTATCAGGAGAAGGACAGGGGGAGTGTGAACTTGTTATTTTTACTCAATCTCTCAGCAGCCATTGACCATGGTATCCTTCTGGGCCAACTTGGTGAGATGAGTATTGGAGGCACTGTTTTACAGTATTTCCAATCCACTCTCCAGGATCGTTTTCAGAGAATAGCATTGGGTGATTGTCTTTCAGCCCTCTGGCAATTGTGCTGCAGGGTGCCACACGCTGTTCAACATCTATATGAAACCCTTGGGAGCAGTCATCAGGATATTTGGGGTGAGGTGTCAGCAGTATGCTGATGATACCCAGTTCTGTTTCTCTGTAACATCTGAATCAGGAGAGGCCATGCAAGCCATAGACTGCTGCCTGGACACGGTGGTGGGCTGGATGAATAAACTGAGTCTGAATTCTAGCAAGATGGAGTTGTGCTGTGGGTTGGTGGTTCCCAAGTTAGGATAATGGGTCATTTCCCTGCTTTGGATGGGTTTGTACTCCCTCTGAAAGAGCAGGTCCATAGCCTGAGGGTGATCCTCGATTCATCTTTGTCACTAGAGGCCCAGGTGACCTCAGTCTAGGAGTGTCTTTTACCAGCTTCGGCTGGTAAGACAGCTGTTTCCATTTCTGGACTGGGATAGCCTGACCACTGTTGGCCATGCACAGGTAACCTGCAGGCTTGATTACTGTAATGCACTCTAAGTGGGGCTACCCTTGAGGTTGGTCTGGAAGCTGCAGCTGGAGCAAAATGTGGCAGTGGGACTGCTCACTGGGGTAGGGTATTGCCAGCATGCCACCCCACTTCTGAAAGAATTGCACTGGCTATGTATTAGCTACCGGGCTAAGCTCAAGGGTTTTGGTGTACAAAGCCCTATACAGCTTGGGACCAGGATACCTGAAAGACCGCCTTATCAAGTCAATCACAGTCAATCACTGTGCTCTGCAGGTGAGGGCCTTCTGCAGATACCATCTTATCAGGAGGTCTGTTCTGTACCACATAGGCACCTACCCTTTAGAATTCCTTCCCCTTAAATATTAGACAGGCGCCATCTCTGTTATCTTTTTGTTACTTACTGAAGACTTTCCTCTTTCAACAAGCCTTTTAAGTTGAGACCTTATCCCAGTCTGTGTCTGTGTTGGAATTGATTTTTAATATGTTTTTAAACCTCTTCTTTTCTTTTCTTTTTTTACAGATGTTTTAAAGCTTTTTTAAAAAGATGTTTTTAAACCTTTTATTTTAATGTCTGTTTTTATGATGTTTTAAAGTATTTTTAGTGCTTTTGTTTGCCTCCCTGGGCTCCTACTGGGGGAAGGGTGGGATATAGTAATAATAATAATATAATGTAATAATATAATAATTATATAATATTATATATATATATATATTAGAATATAATAATAGTAATAGTAATGTATTTTGCTTTGTAAATTAATTTGATATTTTTTATTGTACCTTGTGTATTCTATTGTAAACCGTTTTGAGATCTTTCAGATAGTAAGTGGTATATAAATGGAAATATAAATAAATTAATAATAATAATGTTCTACTGGTAACCTATAATGTTATGAACATTATTATGCATTTGCTGGTATTCATCAGCTACAAACAAACCATATGTAACAGGAATAGGGATGAGATCTGTTGGCTAGTGCTGGTTCAAAAGCATTCTGTCAACCTACCAGGCTGGTATCAATTTGAGTTCATGCTATGCCGAATAGCTGCTGATTTTACTGATCCATTTTTTCTATCACAAAAATATTATTAGCAATATTTTGAAAGGAAACATCAATATTTTGAAATAAATGTCAGTATTTTGAAAGGAAATATTGATTAAAATATAATTCTTAATATTGATATCGTAGAGGTGGATTTTTTAAAAAAATCCATTTTCAAAAATAGCCATGGAAAATTGCTACATAAAAGTTCAATTTGCAACAACAGAAAAAGCAAATTAGTGGAAAATTCAGTACCAAATCTATTCTAGAATTCTAGCACATCCCTACAAAGGAGACACACGATCAGATCTCCCAACTTTCTTTGAACTTGAAAACAGGAATGATGGCTCTGCATTGAATGAGAATAGTGGTAGGGAAAGAGCGTTTGGAGCTTGGAAGTAATTAGCTACAACTAACAAATTACTTGTAATTCATTACTTTTTTGAGGAACGAGTGGGTAACTCCTTTACATTTTGATTGTGATAGAACGAGTAATTTTACTACTTTTGTGGAGTAATTGTAATTTTTCCAGCATTACTTTTGGGCATTACTTTGGAGGGGAAGTCTTCTGCTCCTCTGATTTGTGAATGAAAATCATGTGCCTCAAACTGGGCTTCTATGAAGCGTTCCTCTTTCCTCATGTTCTGTGGGTGGGTAGGAGGCAACGAGGGAGGAGGTGGAGAGTGAGACGGGGTCGAGTGGAGAAAACAATTGTTTAAAAAAATGGATAGTGGTGGTGAAGAATGGAGTGGATGGAAAAAGGATCTGGAGGTCAAGAACATGGATAAAGGAGGAGAAGGAGGCAGCAGCAGAATGGAGATAAAGAACTGTGGAGGTGAAAGATGACAACCTGTGTGTGTGTGTGTGTGTGTGTGTGTGTGTGTGTGTGTGTGTGTGTGTGTGTGTGTGTGTGTGTGTGTGTGTGTGTGTGTGTGTGTGTGTGTGTGTGTGTGTGTGTGTGTGTACTGTGTTTGCTCTTGGCACACAAAGTGGCCTCCACCACCCTCTCTGGCTACTGTGCTGCATTTGCAGTATTTTAACTTTTTTGCATCTCAGGGGAAAATGTTTGCTTGGGTGAGTGTCCCTTAGTTGGTGGCAGGGCAGGGTCTGGGAGGTGGTTAAGTGAGAGAGATTATGCTTGCTGGCTGAGGGAGGTCGCACTAGGTTTGATGTGCAAAGATCTGAGTAGTGGCCTCTGCCTCCTTCCCCACCTCTCTTACTATTAGAGAGACCACCATTGCTATCTTGTGGATAAAAATAATTATTCTACTACCTCTGTATGTGTGTGTTTATTTTTACTGTTTTTTCAGACTACTTAGATGTGCAGCAGCCAAGGCCAGCACCTTTTAGGCTTTTTTTTTAAAGCAACTGAAATCCTATTGTAGTGATTACTTTTGCGAAAAAGCAAAGTAATCAGTTACTTTCAGAGTAACTGTAATTATTACTTTTTGGGTCATGTAATTGTAACTGTAATTTATTACTTTTTAAAAGTAATCTTCCAAGCTGTGAGAGTGTTATATCATTTTCCCTATGCCACTTTCCTGATCTAAATCTCTCTCGGCTGGGAGGAAGGTACAGCACATATGCTGGTATTTTACCATGAGGCTAACAGCAGTTTCTGGGCTGTGGGGCTGGAATTGTAGCCAGGAATCCTCTTGTGTCCCAGACAGTCTGCTATTTTCAGGTTCTGTGCAGATTCTTTCCTGTTTCCAAATCCATCCTCTGAAACTCAGGGATTCTAGAGGGATGCTGTGCATGTGGCAATGAGTTTTCTTTTGTTTTGCTCTCCTTTGATGTTCTATATCTCTGTTGATTTAGATTAGGGTGGAGTGGAGCACACTATTCTGAGAGCTGGAGTTTTCTCCATCTCTCCCTCTATGTTTCTATTTCCTGACCAAAGTACAAATTTCAACAAGTGCTGAGAGGGAGTCCAAAGACCTTCCAGTGAGTTCACTGAGAAAAGGAACAAAAGTGTTGTGGAGGTGGAGTCATGGTTAATGCTGACTTCCAAGAGCAATGGCAAGTCTCACCGCTTTCACACTGCAGGATCGTGAGTTCCGTTCAGGCAGCTGCAGCAGAACTCTAATCCAGAATAGCAGCACAAAAGAGGGAGGAAAAGATGTGTATTTGTGCGTAAGTTTATAGAAGAAGGGTGAATGGTGTGTGTGTGTGTGTGTGTGTGTGAGAGAGAGAGAGAGAGAGAGAGAGAGACAGAGACAGAGAGGAGAGGAGAGGAGAGGAGAGGAGAGGAGAGGAGATAGTAAACAAGGCAGGCTGTAGAGTTGAGTGGGGGAAGTTCATAATCTTATGGGGTATACCACACCATATGAGAAATATTTATGACTGGAGGTCTGGTTTTTTGGTTTTGGGAGCCTGTACCTTTTGTCCTGTATTTCTATTTACATTATATTTGTAAATTTGCATCTATGCGTATAAATGTCATATGGAAATTTGTGTCCTTTTTGCCTTTGGGTGCGTGTGATGGAATTGCTGACTCCTGGCAAAACACCAGTTTCAAGGTTTCCTCTGGTTATCGCCATTGGACACTTCTGCCTGCAGTTGCTCTAGATAGCATATTGTAGAGCTGGAAAAGGTCTAGTAAAGGGCAACCAGAATGATTGAGTGGCTCCCTCATGAAGAAAGGCTGCAGCATTTGCGGCTTTTTAGTTTAGAGAAAAGGCATGTAAGAGGTGACATAATGGAAGTGTATAAAATTATGAGTGGCATGGAGAAAATGGATAGATAAAGTTTTTCTCCCTCTCTATTAACCTTAGAAATCATGGACATCCAATGAAGCTGAATACTGGAAGATTTAGGACAGACAAAATAAAGTACTTCTTCATGCAGTACATAGTCAAACTATGGAATTTGCTCCCACAAGAGACAGCGAGGGCCATCAACTTGGATGGCTTTAAAAGAGGATTAGACAAATTCATGGAGGATAAGGCTATCAGTGGCTACTAGCCATGATGGCTATGCTCTGCCTCCATTGTCAGAGGCAGTATACTTCTGAATACCAGTTGCTAGAAACCACAGGTTGGGAGAGTGCTCTTGTGCTTAGGTCCTGCTTGTGGACTTCCTGTGGGTTGGCCACTCTGAGAAAGGGATGCTGGACTAGATAGGCTACTGGCCTGATCTAGCAGGCTCTTCTTAGAGTTTTATGAAAGTTCCTTGCTGGTGGGCTTACCCACTAAAAGCAGCACTTCTCTGAAGAAAGAACCAAAGAACTAGACAGGGTTTGATGGAAGAATACCTCCACTCCAATCCCCTCCAGGATAGCAGATTATGGGATCGGATTGCTCCCCTTACTGTAATGTTAGCATTTTCAAATTACCCTTCCTTTAAAAGGTCTTTGAACTGAAAGTTTCTCTGAACTTATCAGGAAGTATGCATCACTGAATGTAAGGCTTTTCCATAATGTTACGCACACCCCAATCTCTGAGTGGTGAAAGACTCCCAAGAATCCCAGCACTTACCCAGGGTTTAGTTTCTTTGGAATGAAGGTCAGCAGAGACTGTGGTGTCTTTATGATGTATGGTTTTATTTACACATAAATACAAACTGAGCATAAGATGCTCCTTCATTGTGCTTCTAGGGAGGGACCCCAAAGCCATGGCCTCAGACAGAGAAAGAAGTTTAGCTTCTGTGTCTCTTCCCAGCTCCAAACTTCACATCAGACCAACTAAAAATACACAGGCTACCTCCTGGCCCCAGCCAGGGGTGTGTGTGTGTGGAGGGTTACCCTTCTGAAGGAGCACCTCTCACGGAGCACCACCAAATCTTTAGACAGGTTAATGGGGGCACTTGACAGACTTGGCCAGACCTATTACCTTAACAAAGAAATTGGCTTGATCAGTTCAGCAGGTTCCTTCCAGATACAGAATTACAGGCTTGGAGGGTATCCACAGACATTATCCATACCAACCTCCCAATCCTGTAATTCTATGTTGTGAAAGGTGATTAGTACCACTTAAGATGAGTTGATCCTTGAGGGCTAGAAAAAAAATGAAAACATGTGAAATTAATCAGCTAAATAATAGCTTCAGAGAACCCGACATTGCAAAACAGTGGTGCTGTTCACCTTATTATCCACTTTAAGCAATGAAAAATGGTACTACCAAAAAAAGAACACCCTCAGTTGAAGTAATTAATAATCTAATATTTCATTGAGAAATGAGGACATTTACTAACATCTAAACCCTAAACACGAATGCACAGATCTCTTTTGTGGTTTCTGGGAGCCTCATTTACTTCAAGAACAGGTATCAGTGAAAGCATGAAATAAATTCACATATGGATTGATTCCCTCAATTTAAATAACTAGGGAAGCTACTCCAATTGTGGGGGCGGGAGTTGTATGCATGCACTGGGGTATAGAAGAAATTGCCGGACCTCTGTATAAAACTACAATGCATAAGACTTGGTTCTTCTTAGCCATGGAAATGTGAAAGTATACCAGGTTGGAATTTCTGCATTCTTGAGGGGAGAAAAATGCCTTTGAAACCTCAAGTCCCTGTGGAAGTAGATATAGGAGTAAATTTAACTGATATAAAGGTTATAGCCACTTTTATAATAAATTGAATGAAATGTCCTTTTTGACATAGTTATAAGCATAAATGATAGAAGAAAGCAATAGCAGAGGAGAATGAGCATATTTTTTCTTCAAATTCATTTTATCAAAACGTTTGTCTGAAGAAAAGAACATGGAGTCATAAAATCACTAGTTGAAGATTCTGTGAATTCAAAAGTGGATGTGTGTATCAGACCTGAACCTAGTTTCCAAATTGAATTTAATTTTGAGTCAATACTGACATGGTCAGACTAAATTTGTAAAAGTCCTTACGTAAGATGAGTATCTTAAGAAAATTAAAAAGCCTTGTTTAGTCCTTGTTTTTTAGAATGGGTTTAGCTATTGCTAATCTGATTTGACACTCGAGTTAAAAGTTCAGTTTACTAGTTTAAGTGTGACTCAAAGCAAAGGTTAAAGATATAAAACGAGGAAATAGATAACTACTTGTCTTAATCCATTTATCTCAACATATATTATGTACTTGCTAGATTTTCTGTGTTTCATTGTCTACTTCTCCAGTTACTATTAACTCTCACTTGTGGTTAACCTATACTGTTTATGACTACGCAGTTAAAGGTGGATTTCAGAGCACATTTTCATTCAAATGTTATATTTGAGAAATGATATCAATTGCTAAATTGTTTAATGGTCTGGAGACTTTAAATGTAGTTATAAAGTGAATTATCTGGGCAAATATCGAAACAGCTAAAGCAGCATTTTGTGTTTCTTGAAGACAACTTTGATAGTAAAAGTTCACGACACCCATTGCAGCTAATTGGGAGCATCATCACTGCTTGCTGGGCCCAAGAACCTCATCCTAGCTCAAGGCAAGGAGTGAAAGTTGCAGGAAATTTGTGCTTAATTTTCCATGAGGATCTCAAAAGTGCAGTGAGGACACCTGTGAATGAATGAAACTGTGGTCATTTTGTTTGCTTTCAGTTATAAAATGGATGCTATCTGTTTAGAGGTTGTTCTTATCCAGGGGTTCAAAAGGCCATAAAATTACAACAGGTAAGCCCAGGAAATAAACCTAAGAAGGTGCAGGAAGAAATCTGGTTACTATGGAAACAAGAAATTCAACAAAATTTACTGCCCTTCTGCTTGGTTAGATGCTGTGTGGGGTTGTTAGAATAATGTACTGCATATAAGTGTAGATAGCAAGCAAGCAAAATAGCAATCAGAATAAATAAACCAGGATGGAGAATTTTGCAGAGGACCCAGACTTCAGGGGCAAAAATATGTCAGCTGAAAGCAAGAAGTCTGAAACCTATACTACAAATGGACTAGGATGAGCGGAAGTGCGTTATTTTATAGCTAAGTCTTGGATGAAGTACTGAAATAGACTAGAGAAAGTTTAGATGGGTGGGATTTTCCATGTTATTTTCATATCATAATTGTTATTATGGTTAAATCCTAAAAACTGTTTTAATATTTGTTTTCCCCCTCCAAAACTATCATGATAAAATTGTTTGCTGTTTTTCAAAAACCTTTAGCTACAAACTAATTTTGTTGTTGATTTAACCTTGGTTTGATACATTGATTTTCATCCCATGGTGCCTACTTGCCTTTACCATCCTATCAGGTACATTGAGTCAGCTGGAAAAGTAAAGTCTATGAAAGGCAACAAAGTCATAGAAGATAAAGGGCTGTTTTACTAAAAGCAGCCCGGAAATAAATAAAGACATTCACTTGGTGGCTGCAGTGACAACCACAGCAGGAAAAAGGCAAACGGGAGTTAAGTTAGCTGATTTTCTAGCCTCCGCTCCATCTCATTCTACAGGCTACAGCTTCTGCAGTGACAGCCCTCGCTACTGCTGATCACTTGCCAAGCTGAAATTCTGTCTGAGACAGGCAGCTTCTAATAGTGGCAGTGATTTCTTTCCACTTCTTGCCTTTCCCTTATAAGGTGATGCATGATTATGGAATGTTCACCACCACTTTTTGACTGGTTCATGGAAGGTGATAGCAGGTACACTTTGTGCTCACATGAAAGCTTCACATGAAGCCCAACGGACAAATTGATGTCACCATCTTGAAAATTGATTTTGCATGTATAATACTGGCACACATCTAAACAATAAACTATGGAATGAGACAAAATGGAAGGCAAAGGTCACTTGACACAAGAAATTTGTTTTGTTATTATCTAAAGAATACTGTGTTAGAAAAATATATACAGATATCCATCATTCATTGCAGCCATAGTTGGGAAACGAAGAGGCGAGACAAGATGATGTATAGGTAAATCAAGGGCCCTGTTTATTTAAATAAAGCCAATCAAGTGATTGATAGTATAAAATGAACTGCAGAGAAAAGTGTGGGACCAAATTCTTACCCAATTGGGAGAGAACACCCTGACATGGAAAAGGGAGTGGTCCAAGCCTAATCCCCTTCTCTGGGCCCCATCCTGGCAGGTTGGTTAGGGAGGCCTTTCTGCTCTCCCCCTCCCAGGGCCTCACAACTCTGACTGGATGTCACAGGTTAACCCCAAAGATGAAACTTATCCTGCCAACAGGCCTCACCAACCTGGAAGGCAAGCCTCAGATTGCACCTTTCACCTTAAAAGGTGCCTGTGTGCTCACCAAACTCTACCCTGTGAAATTCCCACACATATCCACCAAAAAAGAGGACAAGCCTCAACACAGTCTCTCTTTCCTCACCTGTGACCAATAATTTCATGCAGGGCACTCTGCAGATCAGTTAGAAACAGGTTGTTACCCAAGTCAGACATATGAATACTGTCTATCTGGTAAAGATCAGCCCTACTAATCAGCAAGAGCAAGCCAGACCTCCCTATTTACTTTTTTATGAGCCTTGTCAGGCTTCTGGGGTCAATTCCCACCCTCCAAATCCTCCTGGCGAGGATGTCAGACCAAACAATCATGGTCCCAGGCCACAGTCTACGTATGGCCTCAAAGTCCAGTCAAGCCTGAATGATAAGGGCTTTCCCCTTCAACATTTCCAGGTCGTTGCCTCCCAAATGAACAACCAAAACCTGAGGAAGGTGCTGCACCAACAAAGTATCAGAAAGCATTGGTAGGAGGCCTTCCCACAGCATGCCACTTCTACTGAGCCATTGGATTGAAGTCCAATGGCTGAGCCCCAACTGGGTTCCATGCCTGGTCTGCACCACCCTCCTCTTGGCCCAGAACACCATGCTGTGGCCACATACGAGTACCTTGACTCTCTCCAGCACCCTCCAACCTGTTGAAACAGAAACAAAGCAATATGCTCCCTAGTGTAATGGTTAATGAGGACCCTTGATTGGCCAGACATAAGCCAGGAAAGCACCTGATCGCCAGTGCCCCACCACCTGTATGGCTGACCTCCAAAACCCAAGGTAGTGCCATAGAAGCCACACCAATCCTGAAAGCGTGTGTACCAAACTGCTTGGGATCCAAATCCAAGCATGACAAGGCCTGTCTAGCAATGGACCAAAACTGAAACTTAGTTAAAGGCTGACCATCCGGATGACAAAATAACAACCCCCCAGACTTACCGCTAAGCCACAAAAATGAACCTAAGGCCTGGATAGGACACAGCCTGCCTACAGGGGAAGAGGCCAAAGTGATGACAATCCCTCATCCCCTCTGGTCAGTCTTCGACTTGCGCAGCTGAATCCAAACACAGCTGGCACTTACTGTAACATCACCTACCTCCAAAGCCCGACCCAACCTATCATTTCTAGAAAAGGGAAGTAACTCTCCCATATGAAAAGCCCCCCAAAATGCTATAACAGTAACTGCATGAAATAAAACTGCCTCTTGGCAGGAACTACATAAAGACACCCAAAGCGCATAAAACCCAACAAAATAGCAAGTGAAATAGGGCAACAAGTCTCTGGCACAGGAGGATGGGCCCGAGTCCACCCCTCAAGCATCCTTCTTATCCCAAAATCACCTGAGGAGTCAGGTACACCTCTAACCGTGGCCAAAAATTGAATCCCCACAGACTTACCCCTAAAGGCCTTGCTGGTGAAGAACCACACGAAATTCAATCAACTGGTTCACCAGGATAGGCCAGGGGAGCAAACACCCCTTGCTCTGGTGAAAATTGTCAAATTCCCTACCTGATCTTAAATAAGAGTTTCTTGTGCTGGTGGCAAGGGATAACATTATATCTTTCTCAGCTTCAAACTGCCAAGCTTCCACAGTGTGACCAGCATTGGCTCTGGTTGAAGCCTGGCCAAAGGGGCCAACTCCCCAAAACATGACATCTGATGGCGAGAAAGGCATCAGCCACACCATTGCCCAGACAAGGAATATGGCAGGCAAGAAAAGGAATATTAAAGTTAAGGCATTGGGTTACAAAACGACATACCAAAACCATAACTCTAGTGTTCCTAGAAGTAAGAGAGTTAATAACGCACACTGTGGCCTGGTTGTCACACCAAAAATACACCATGGAGTTAGCCAAATCAGCTGCCCACAGATGAACAGCCACCACTATGGGGAAGAACTCTAAGAAGGACAAATTCCTAGTGATGCCAGACTCAGCCCATGCCACTGGCTATGCCTCTGCACACCAGCTATCCCCAAAAATAACCCCAAAACCCAAAGCTCCAGAGGCATCAGAGTTAATTTGCAGCTCTGCCTCCAACAGTAAGTCCCAGTGCCAAAAGGAAACCCCATTAAGTTGATCCAAAAATTGTGACCAAACTAACAATGTGTTTTTAAATTTGTATATTTGTTTTTAATGTTTTTAATTGTTGTAAACTTGCGGTATACAAATGCAATAAATAAATAAATAACAAGTAATCTCTCATGTCCCTTGTAATCCTAACCCGATGATGAGGCCTGCTGAGGCCCTTCATCAGGTCACAAAACCTCGCAGAAATGCCCTACCAGGTGCTATAACCCTACATGCAAAATTCAAATGCCCTACCAACTCCTGAAGCTCCCTAAAGGCAACCTTCTTTGTGTCCCTCATGCTAGCAACCTCATGCATTTCAACTCCCGCAGCTTAACCACTAGTAAACGACAAGCCTGTGCCACTGAGTCAAGCTCAATGCCCAAAAATGTAAGCACAGGCGAAGGGCCCTCAGTTTTCTCTCTGGCCAAAGGTACCCCTAGCTCAGCAGCTACCTGCCCAAATGCAGACATAAGCTGACAACACTGCTGTGAGCCAGCAGGGCCGGCAAAAAGAAAATAATGAAGGTAATGCACTACTGCATTAGAGCTGGCCAGCTTCCTGAGAGCCCACTCAAGGAATGTACTAAAGCATTCCAAAGCTGAACACAAAATAGAACATCCCATGTTGTCGCCCTGGGCTCCTTCTAGGAGGAAGGGTGGGACAGAAATCAAATAATAAATAAACAAATGGGCAGAGCTCAATCTATGTAAAACAAACCCTTAAACAAAAACCCCAACAGATCAAAGTCCAAAGGGTGGACTGGCAGGAGGTGAAATGCCAACTTGATGTCACATTTACCCATGAGAGTGACTAGGCCGAACCACTGAACCATAAGAACTGTGCTGTGAAAGGAAGCATAAAGTACCAAACACAAATGCTCGGGAATAGCATCATTCACCGACTGCCCCCAGTGTACAACAGATGATGAATGAGGCAATATTGTCCAATGTCTTTTTTTGGAATCATGCCTAAAGGGGATACCCTTAAAGTGGGCACAGGAGGGTAATCAAATAGACTCAGTACCCTACCTTCAGCTAACTACTTGTCTATTTTCTCCTGTACCACTATTTCCATTCCAACGACAGACTTCAGATTCTCTGACATGTAGGGCCTATGTTCCCCAACAATTGGAATCCCAAAACCAAAACCAAAACCTTCCTCCAAGTAAACCGCATCTCCCCGCTTAGGGTACTGATGGAGTAAAGACAAAAGTAACTATATATTAATCGGGGTGGGACCCCTTACCTGAAGGCTGCCCTCCAGATCCAGGCTTTTTAGCTTTCTGCAAACCCCTAAATCCCTGTTTATCTCTAACCATCTTAGCCATCTTTGGGGTGTTCTCCTGAGGTTGCCTGCTCAACCTTTCCATAGACTCAATACAAGCTAACACGAAAGCCATATTAGGCCCCTCATCCTCGGATTAGGATAACTCCTGGGGTGAAGGAGTGGATGCTGAGCTGGCCACTTTGGGGCCTTCCCCTTTCGCTTAGGACCACCCTTGCCCTTCTTAGGAGACATGGTCCCGCAAACCCAGCTTACATTTAAGTCCTAATTAGCCAGTTTAGAGATAGCGGACCAAAACTGTTCCAGCAAAAATGACAGAAGACCTACTAGGCCACAACCAAAATGACCTTCCTAAAATGGCAGCCTTCCACAATGATCTTCCCAAAGTGGCCACCTTCTAAATGACCTTCCCAAAATGGCTGCCTTCCAAATGACCTTCCCAAAATGGCTAGCCTCCAAAGATGACCCCCAAAACAAGATGGCCACCCAAAGTGACCCTCCCCAAATGGCTGCGTATACCCATTGCCATCTACTGGCCCACCACCAAGATTGCCACTACCACCTCAGCCAACCTAAAATGGTGGCCGAACCTAAAATAGCTGCCACACAAGGCCCGAAATAGCCACAAAATGGCGGCCACAAACAGTGCTGTGAAATGGCCACCATGCCAAACCTAAACTGGCCACCACATGAGACACAAATGGCCACAAAATGGAGGCCACACATGGGGCTGCAAAATGGCTGCTGCACCAAAGTAAGGCCCAGTCACGCACCCACTAAAATTGGGCCCCTAGGCCCCAACACAGCTGGTAGGGCTGAGGCAGTCCCTGCTCTCCAGGCCCTTAACAGGCATGCCACACAGCCAGTAAGGCCCCGGTAGTCCCTGCCCTCCAGGCTGCAAACGACTCCCCCAGCCCCCAACTCAAAACTTGTGGGCCCCTAAGAGCCCACCAACGGTGCTGCCACAACCTCGCTGATGCTGCTGCTCCCGCTGCTGCTCCACTGTTGTCACTCCACTGCTGCTGCTCCGCAGTGGCCTCTCTCTCCCGCCTTACCCATCACCGAAACAGGCCACCAGCCAAGGCCTAACCAGATGCCTAAGGCGACCTAGTGTCCTGCTCTGTCATTGTGCAGGGCCAAAAAGAGGCTGAGGGAGGGTGGAGCAGGGCTTAAATAGCCCCCCTGCCCCCTACACAATGTGGCGTGTAGGGCCACACTGTTGCCAAAGGGCTTTGAAGCCACACCAGGACTTCTCCCAGCATGGCTGCACAGGCCCACCGCCGACAGAGCCCTCCTGGCCTGTTGGCAGGGCAGGAATTATCATGATAAAAAAGAAGAAAAATAAGAAAAGAAAAAGATTCATAATAAATATTCCAGATGGTGCTACGCATTGTTTAAGTACAAACTCCTCTTGTTGTTATTGTTATGTGCCTTCAAGTCAATTACAACTTATGGTGACCCTATGAATCGGTGACCTCCAATAGCATCTGTCATGAACCACCCTGTTCAGATCTTGTAAGGTCAGGTCTGTGGCTTCCTTTATGGAATCAATCCATCTCTTGTTTGGCCTTCCTCTTTTTCTACTCCCTTCTGTTTTTCCAAGCATTACTGTCTTTTCTAGTGAATCCTGTCTTCTCATGATGTGTCCAAAGTATGATAACCTCAGTTTCATCATTTTAGCTTCTAGTGACAGTTGTGGTTTAATTCGTTCTAACACCCAATTATTTGTCTTTTTTGCAGTCCATGGTATACACAAAGCTCTCCTCCAACACCACATTTCAAATGAGTTGATTTTCCTCTTATCTGCTTTTTCCACTGTCCAACTTTCCCATCCATACATAGAGATCGGGAATACCATGGTCTGAATGATTCTGACTTTAGTGTTCAGTGATACATCTTTGCATTTGAGAACCTTTTCTAGTTCTCTCATAGCTGCCCTCCCTAGTCCTAGCCTTCTTCTGATTTCTTGTCTATTGTCTCCATTTTGGTTAATGACTGTGCCGAGGTATTGATATCCTTGACAAGTTCAATGTCCACATTGTCAACTTTAAAGTTACATAAATCTTCTGTTGTCATTACTTTAGTCTTTTTGATGTTCAGCTGTAGTCCTGCTTTTGCGCTTTCCTCTTCAACTTTCGTTTCATTCGTTTCAAATCATTACTGGTTCCTGCTAAGAGTATGGTATTGGCTGCATATCTTAAATTATTAATATTTCTCCCTCCAGTTTTCACACCTCCATCTTGGTCCAATCCCGCTTTTCGTATGATATATTTTGCATATAGATTAAACAAATAGGGTGATAAAATACACCCCAGTCTTACACCCTTTCCGATGGGGAACCAATCGGTTTCTCCATATTCTGTTCATACAGTAGCCTCTTTTCCAGAGTATAGGTTGTGCATCAGAACAATCAGATGCTGTGGCACCCGCATTTCTTTTAAAGCATTCCTTAGTTTTTCATGATCTACACAGTCAAAGACTTTCCTGTAATCTATAAAGCACTGGGTGATTCTCTTCTGAAATTCCTTGGTCTGTTCCATTATCCAACGTATGTTTGTGATATGATCTCTGGTGCTTCTTCCCTTTCTAAATCCAGCTTGGACATGTGGCATTTCTTGCCCCATATATGGTAAGAGCCTTTGTTGTAGAATTTTGAGCATTACTTTATGTGCATGGAATATTAAGGCAATAGTTAGATAATTACTACATTCCCTGGGATCGTCTGTCTTTGGAATTGGGATATATATTGATCGCTTCCATTCTGTGGGCCATTGTTTGGTTTTCCATATTTCTTGACAATTTTTTGTCAAAATTTGGACAGATTCAGGTTCAGTAGCTTGTAGTAACTCCATTGGTATGCCATCTGTTCCTGGTGATTTGTTTCTTCCAAATATTTTAAGAGCAGCTTTCAACTCACATTCTAAAATTCCTGGTTCTTCATCATACGTTTCCTCCGTGAATGAATCTGTCATCCTGGCTTCTCTTTTATAGAGTTCTTCAGTGTATTGCTTCCATCTTCCTTTTATTTCCTCTCGGTCAGTGTGTTCCCCTGTTGATTATTCAACATCCCTACTCTTGGTTTAAATTTCCCTTTCATTTCTCTAATCTTTTGGAATAGGGCTCTTGTTCTTCCCATTTTGTTGTCCTCTTCTATTTCTATACAATAACTATTGTAATAGTTCTTCTTGTCCCTATGTACCAGTTGCTGTATTGTTGCATTTAGGGTTCTGACCATGTTTCTATCTCCTCTTGCTTTTGCTTTCCTTCTCTCTTTAACCATTTTAGTCATCTTTCTAACTTTTCACTAGAGGTATTGTCTTTTTGCACTCTTCCCTCATAATGTCTCTGACTTCACTCCATAGTCTTCTGGTTCTCTGTCAACTAAGTTTAAAGCCTCAAATCTGTTCCCTATTTGATCTTTATATTCTTCCGGGATGTTATTTAAATTGTATTTTGGCATTATGATTGCTTTGTGGCTCTTCTTTAGTTTTACTCTGATTTTTGATACAACCAGTTCATGATCTCTACCGAAGTTTGTTCCTGGTCTTGTTTTCACAGAAAGTATGGAACTTGTCCATCTTCTATCATCAGTTATATAATCAATTTGATTCCTATATTGACCATTTGGTGATGTTCATGTGTACAGTCTTCTTTTCGGTTGTTCAAAACATGTGTTTGCCAGAAACAAATGATTGGCTTCACAGAATTCAATGTCTTTCTCCTGCTTCATTTCTGTCTCCTAAGCCCCATTTCCCCACAATTCCTCGTTCTTCTCTGTTCCCTACTTTGCATTCCAGTTCCCCACAATTATCAACACATCTTGTTTTGGTGTGTGATCAATTTCTTCCTGTACTTCTGTGTAAAATCTCTCCAGCTCCTCTTCTTCTGCATTTGCTGTTGGAGCATAGACTTGGATGATGGTTATGTTAATAGATTTCCTGTTTAATCTCATTGATATCACTCACTCAGACCTTGCGTTGTAGCTCCTAATTGCTTTTGCTACATCACTTCTCACTATTAAAGCAACCCCGTTTCTTCTTAATTTCTCATTTCCTGCATAAAATATTTTCTAGTTGTCTGATTGAAAATGTTCCATTCCCACCCATTTTAATTCACTCACACCAAGTATTGTAATGTTGATACGTTCCATTTCTTGCTTGACAATTTCTAACTTTCCCTGGTTCATGCTTCTCACATTCCATGGTCCTATTGTGTGCGTCGTACAACTGTATTAGTGTAACTTCCATAGGATGTACTTTCCACGGAGTAGTATGTGACTTGGATGAATTGACTCTTGCCCTCCAGTAAAGAAAGGTGGACTGGATAATTCTTGGGTTTAGGACTGCAAAGAAAACTGTGCAACAGCAAGCAAAATAATATATCTTCCTTTCTCTTTTCCGATATATTCTAAATGTTTAGGTTAATACTCATTTTATGGAAAATAAAGTATTGTATCTTGCTTTCTCCTTAAAACCAAGTTACCTGGAATTTTATCACACAGATATGTAAATACTAGAGTAAATATAAATACTCTTGAATATCAGTGGTGTATATACCTTTTTGGATTCTCTCAAATTTACTGGTTAGGCCTAGACTAATCTGATCATTCTTTCTTTCTGTGTAGGACTATGGCTGTGTTCCCTGCTATACTGCAACCTGTCGCAGACCAGCTGACCTCCCCCAGCTATGCACTACCTCCAGATTTGACACTTATTTAGAACTTCCACCAACTCCCTAGTTCAGCTACAAAAGATTAAATAGAAGTGTTATCGGCATGTTGATGACACTTCACCTCAAATCCCTAGACGGTCGCTCCCAGTATTGTAAAGAGATGTTGATCAACATGATGGACAAGATCAACCCTCGCGGAAGCCCACAGAGCAAGTCTCAATGGATATAGCTGACGTGCTCCAGAATCAATTTTGACAGGTAGGAGACCATGAAACCACATTAAAATGGTGCTTCCAACTCCCAATGTAATCAGAAAAAAAGATATTCATGGAGGAATGGTGCAAGAAGGTGTGGAAAGTTATGACTATAACTAGCTTATCTGATTAAGGCAAGATGTGGGCACTTCAAGTACCATGACTATGTGGGCATAGGAATAGAAAAAATGATAGGATGCTGAAATAGGAAATATCCATGTTAGAATGCAAGCGCGTATGTTATGACAGATTAATTTTTATATATTAAAAATTCAATAATCTGTTTAATTTCTCTGTATGAAGCTGATATTTGAAGCACAGGAGCGGATCTGAATAGTCAAATGTATTCATTTTGTTATTTACTTGAAATTAACATATTAATAATCTCTAAACTCTTAACATTTCAGTTTTAAATTGGATAGAAAGAAACCTATATTTTTCTATGTGTTTTTTTCTTTTCTTTCCCCTAGCTCTGCATCGCACTATCTGGATACAAGGTATCTGAGAAAGATCTAAACACTATCTAAAGCTTTTAAAGTTTTAGATCAGTTGAGATGACTGCATGGCTATATCTGGTGAGATTCAACCTCCTGATAACCTAGTGCTATTTAATTTGCCGAAGTGATAGCAAACTGTGGGGGGGGGAGAGAAGGATTGCATCAAAGCAACTTTAGCTGTGTTGTTTGCTACTGCCATGCAGCTTGACTTGGGAATTTTTTGTAAAGGTTGCACTACTTATGTCTATATAAGTGCCAGAGGCTAAAATGCATTCACATTATCTCTTTAAAACAAATCTTATCTCTTGCTGCCCAACCTTCCTGATTATTTGATTGGTTTCTTTAAAATTTCCATCAGAATGGCAGTCAGTTATCGAGTTTTTTGGATGCATCTCACAGTTCTAATTAAATCTGAGGTTTCTCTTGTTGAGAAACCAGCAGAGAATAGTTAAATGGCTCTTACAGAGTGGCTGATGCAAAACGGCTGTATTCATGATGGAGCACAATTAAAAATTCAATATATCTTATCTGTTGCAGCCAGCAATTCTGTTGGAACAAGTCAATCTCTGCTGTTGTTGTGTATATGCATTTTTGGAATATATAGGTATTCAGAAAAGTGATTCTGACTTTATTGACTCTTGCTGTTTCCTCTAGAAGGTGGGGAAGAATGCACTGTCTACCTACACATACACACACTAAACTCTGGATCCACACACCACTAAGTTTTGTGGATCAACACTTATTTCTAAATCAGCCTCTAAGTGCCAATACATTGTTTAAGGATATGGAAAAGTTGCTTTGTTGAAGGCTGTATCTCCATATAAAAAGATTGTCCTCTAAAGGTTCACACTAAATAGTTTTCAGCTAAACTCTGTAAACAACAAATAATCTCACAGTTGCACTCACTTGTATTATCTTTCCATTATCTTATCTTTTGTTTGTTTTGACTTCCACTTGCCATAGCCTGATATTTTTGAATGAAAATAACATATTTTGCAAAAAATAAATGAATAAATAATACACATTTATTTTTATTTTTTTACGCAGATTAATATGGACAGGAAATAGAACATAATTAGGGGTAAAAACATGAGAAAGTGACACAGATATTGAAATAGGTTTGCTCATATACCTACTTTTATTGAGCAGTCATCCTGATTTGCTCGCACAAAACTTACATGGAAGTTAGACTAGATCTGGTCTGTTTGTATGAAGGTTATATGACAATGAGTGTTCATCCTGATTTGCTTGCACTGTGTTTATGTGTCTTCCTATTAATCAGTTGGTTATCCTTCACTTTTTAGTGCATTTCCCCATGGCTTTCCTAACCATAAAGTCTGTTTTTTGGGGGGGGAGGGAGATAAAAAAAACAAGTGGATTTGTTGCATCAGAGCACTTTAGTCCTCTTTATTTGCACAGACCTAAATTTCTGGCCTGCAACTGAATCCTTCCTGCAAATTATTGACAACCTGGAGGCAATCAAAATGTATATTCTGTGTCAGAATATTGGTTTTACATTTGCAGAACAGACCAGTTTAAGGAAACACTAATATTAAAGCTTAATATAAAGCTGTTAAAATGTCCTTACAATGCAATCTTATGCATGACTACTCAGAAGTTAGCCCCATTGAACTCAGCATGACTTACTCTGAAGACTTAGCTTTTCTGGTTGCTTGGGAAGAAACAACATAGTTCAACTAACCAAGATGGTCTCTCAGCAAAAAGAAATGATTAGAAGAACTGTGGTATTTTGTTTTGTAAAGTGCATTTTTTATGCAGAACTCTACACAGCATTTTGTGGCATCTGTATTATGAACTAAAATCCACCATTGTTATCCAAAACATTGTGCTATAGATGGTGGTCTTGGCCTACCTTTACTATAATGTCTGTATTAGCAAGCAAACTAGCAACTGGTTAAATTTTGCTATATCGCCCCTTGAATCACATTATTTACTGTATCCTCAGTGTAAGATCATTGCACATGAATATTTTTAACATTCAGATGTCTTTCATTATCATTGTAAATCTGGGCATGAAATTGTATCCTGGTGAATAAATGGTAAAGCAGTAGAACATACCACAGATTCAAGACTAAAACTGAAATGAATCATGCAGTTTATTGATACACACACACTACTTAGAACAGGAACAGAGAAATTTATAATAATGCCAACAGAGCCAATAAAGAATGAGGAAAATATAATGCAAGGACAGTGAATAAAGAAATAATAAAACAAATGAAAACCATGAAGAACTAAATACAGTAAATCAAGCAAATGAAGCCAGCCGTACTTCATAATATGTTCCATCATCCTAAACTTTATCCAGTCAATCTATTTAAAAGTCAAATAAGCCTAACTGAGTTTCAGAACATGTTAGCATTCTAAGCAACCCATAGAAGGGAAAGGAAGGAAATAAAAGCAGAGGCAGAGAGAGAGAGAGAGAGAGAGAGAGAGAGAGAGAGAGAGAGAGAGAGAGAGAGAGAGAGGTGGGGAGTGGAGTGAAGTGGATGGAAGAGGAAGTAGACTTTTTATACTGATCAGAGATTAGGCCTAATTTTTTAAGTTTCTTAGTGTTGGGCATAAAGAGGTAGGCATAGATATGCCCCTTTTCCTATACATCCACAATTTATCAGGGTAAAACTACCAGTGCCCCTGCACATTTTCTGCTTCATTTGCAATTGCCTCATAAACACATTCCATGCCATCAGTAGCCCTCTTCAGACATTCAGAAGAATACATGAGGGCTCAAACTGGGATGTATGTGGGCACTGGCACTAGTCCCCAAACCTCCATTCAGGATATAACCACATTCCCTGCTCAATGTACAAAGGTTGTGAGAGGGACAGATAGGTCTGTCATACACAGGGTCAGCATACACATACAAATTCCCCATATGCAGTTTGGGCCCTCATATATACTTCTGAACACCTGAAGAGGACTTTTGTCTTATAAACAAATGCCACTGCTACAGTCTTGCTACAATTTAAATAATCTTTTTTGTACCAAAGAAGATCTTCTGCTCTAGTTCTCTCAGTTAACAAGGCCTTTCTCAGCAACTAATGAGCCCTTTTTCATTAACAGTCCAGGTTCCAAGGTCTCACATACAAGCATCTTCTTGGGGCACCAAGGGTTTTACCAGCCAGGATCTCAACCCCAGTATTTATGTTGGCTATCATAGAGCCAGCAGTTGCCCTTACAAACAAGGTAGGAAAGGGTTAAGCTACTCTTGGGCAGAGCCAGGGAGATAATAAGACTCAGGTTACCACTATCAGGCAGCTGTAACCACTAATGAGCCCAAGGCCCTATAAAGCAAGCAGGAGGGAATGTGTTGAGTGTGGGGGGAAAGTTGGATGGAGTTAACAGTGAGCAACATATATCGAGACTGTATGCTGTATGCTGTATGCTGTATGCTGTATGCTGTATGCTGTATGCTGTATGCTGTATGCTGTATGCTGTATGCTGTATGCTGTATGCTGTATGCTGTATGCTGTATGCTGTATGCTGTATGCTGTATGCTGTATGCTGTATGCTGTATGCTGTATGCTGTATGCTGTATGCTGTATGCTGTATGCTGTATGCTGTATGCTGTATGCTGTATGCTGTATGCTGTATGCTGTATGCTGTATGCTGTATGCTGTATGCTGTATGCTGTATGCTGTATGCTGTATGCTGTATGCTGTATGCTGTATGCTGTATGCTGTATGCTGTATGCTGTATGCTGTATGCTGTATGCTGTATGCTGTATGCTGTATGCTGTATGCTGTATGCTGTATGCTGTATGCTGTATGCTGTATGCTGTATGCTGTATGCTGTATGCTGTATGCTGTATGCTGTATGCTGTATGCTGTATGCTGTATGCTGTATGCTGTATGCTGTATGCTGTATGCTGTATGCTGTATGCTGTATGCTGTATGCTGTATGCTGTATGCTGTATGCTGTATGCTGTATGCTGTATGCTGTATGCTGTATGCTGTATGCTGTATGCTGTATGCTGTATGCTGTATGCTGTATGCTGTATGCTGTATGCTGTATGCTGTATGCTGTATGCTGTATGCTGTATGCTGTATGCTGTATGCTGTATGCTGTATGCTGTATGCTGTATGCTGTATGCTGTATGCTGTATGCTGTATGCTGTATGCTGTATGCTGTATGCTGTATGCTGTATGCTGTATGCTGTATGCTGTATGCTGTATGCTGTATGCTGTATGCTGTATGCTGTATGCTGTATGCTGTATGCTGTATGCTGTATGCTGTATGCTGTATGCTGTATGCTGTATGCTGTATGCTGTATGCTGTATGCTGTATGCTGTATGCTGTATGCTGTATGCTGTATGCTGTATGCTGTATGCTGTATGCTGTATGCTGTATGCTGTATGCTGTATGCTGTATGCTGTATGCACAAGTAAAGTATTCTTGCACATAGACTGCTGTATATTATTGCTACCTCTCTCTGTGTCTTACACGACTACATTTTTGCCAGCTTCCAACAAAGGGTTATGGGCCCAGAGCTCACACTGTAGTCTGTGCATGCTCAGAGGTGAAAGTGTAAGCAAGTGCAGTGAACATAAGAACATAAGAAGAGCCTGCTGGATCAGGCCAGTGGCCCATCTAGTCCAGCATCCTGTTCTCACAGTGGCCAACCAGGTGCCTGGGGGAAGCCCGCAAGCAGGAGCCGAGTGCAAGAACACTCTTCCCTCCTGCTTGTGTTTAGTTTTATTGCTTAATCTCAGCTGTGCTATTTTTGTACTGTAATGATTATTGTTTTAACCATTTTTATGTACTTCACCCAGAGAACTTTAGTAATGGGGCAACACAGAAATACAATTAAAAACAACAAATTTATGAATTACTTAAATGTTGACTTTCATATACATGGCCATTTATAATATAAGTAAATAGGGTTAACTTCTATTGTCCATATCAACACCTTTCAAGAGTTCAAAGATCAGGCAGTATCACATAACCAATGAAGCACATATCTTTGATCATGGAAATGCACTCATATGTCAACACTTCTGATGGTAAGAATAAAATAATATATGTGCCAAATACAGTTTCCATTGTATCACCTTTGGTATTAGTACCTGGAAACATGTATCCATGACCAATTTGTCCAGTTACTGCAGCTGATGTACCAATGGTAACCATCACGTAGCAGAAATGGTGCAAGTAGTCTCTTTGCTGGTTCTTACATGCTTTAAAAGTCAGGTAGGAATTTATAACTCACATGACACACAGATGAAAGGTTACAACTGTTTTGTATACAACCAAGAAAAGCCTGTTTGGGATTCACCTTCTTAGAGAGTGAGTTAATACCCATGGTGGACTGTCAGTTGCAACCATTTATGTACAAGATACCACCTTCTTCCCCAAAGAAGCATTGCCCCTTTCACCAGCCTAATCACTACTGCTAATAACTACTGAGACAATTGGCTATGTATCAGAGCTTGGAAAAGTCACCTTTCTGAACTACAGCTCCCATCAGCCCCAGCCAGCATGGCCACTGGATTGGGCTGATGGGAGTTGTAGCTCAAAAAAAGTAACTTTTCCAAGCTCTGCTATGTATACACCGGCAGTCGTTCTAAGTGTGAACATAAGGGGCTCACTGCAGGCAGTTCTGAGATCCCAATAACCATTTCTCTCTTAAAAATTCTGATCACTGAATTGTTAACAGAAGGGAGAGAGTGTCTAGAGAGAGTTTGGAAATTTCTGCCCCCAGGCAATTGAGCAGCGCTGATATAGAGCTGATAATCTGTTGGGAGGCAGGAAGCAGTGGCCAGGCTAGTGTGGGCATGTGGGCTGGAACATGCTCTCATCTAGCTCCTAGGAGCAGGGTAGCCACATTCTAATCTAAGAGGAATAGCAAGATGTCCCGGGATGAGCGTAAGTACATCAGTCTTCTCATTATTAAATGAGTACTGGGGTAAAGAGCGGAGTTAACTCTGTGTATTTCAGTTGAATTCTACATTTACAGACTGAAATTAGCAAACACTGAAATTAATAAGGAAAGGAGAATCTGCTCCACTCTGGGAACATAAGCTCCCCAGACTTGCAGAAGCACCAGCTTATATGGTGCTACGTCCATTTTTATTTACTAGGACATTTGGCCAGTCTTGCCAGATGGTCCTTAGGCACGAAGCTCAAAGAGCTGGGCAAAAATCACAAACTCAAAGAACTCATCAAAACACTCAGCAAATCTACATTCGGCACTAGTTAGGGCAGTTTTCTCCATAATGAAGCCAAGAGCATAGCAAGGAGCCAATTGAAGGAGCACAAGTTTTTAGACAGAGAGAGCTAGGTATTTTCTGCCAAGTTAATAAAATAGGGATTAGCACCATGAGAGCTGCAACAAATAAGCAAGGAGGACAGGTTCAGGTCCAGATGGTGTTCTTGGTGTTCCCCCCCTAGTACTGATTGCCCCCCAAAGCCCACTACCACTTGGTTCCTCCCAGCAGCAGAGGTGCTTGAGCCATCAGCCTCTGCCCCCCTGCACTCAAGCAGTGTGCTAGAACGAAGGCAGTAAGAAGCAATGATGTCATCATATGCATCTTTGTTGCCCCTGGAGAGGCTCAACAACTCTAATTATGCCACCTAGAAGGTCCAAATGGAGATGTACCTACTCAGAGAAGGAGTGTGGTGTGTTATAGAAAGTCTTCCTCCCACGGCTCCACCCTCCGCTGAATGGCTTCGTATGGATGAGAAAGCCAAAGCCTGCATTATCTTAGGACTACAGGACAGCCAGCTGCTCCACGTAAGAAATCAACAAACTGCGAAAAATGTTTGGGAAACCCTCAAGGACGTTCATGTTAAGAAAACAGCAGGGAGCAAGATAAGAATTGCTAGAAGGCTGTTTCAATTGCGTCTCGAGAAAGGGGTTTCAATGCATGAACATTTACATACCTTAAGTAGCCTGTTTTCGGAGCTGCAGGAGAGGGACATTATTTACTCTCCCAGCAACAGGTGTACTTATTATTGTCAACACTGAATGACTCCTGGAATTCGTTGGTCTGCGCATTAGAGACTATCGATGAGACTACTCTTACTCTAGAGTATGTAAAAGGAAAACTTCTTGAAGAATGGGAAAGGAGAGAAGAAAAGAACCAGAAGCAAGACACCAGCTATCCAGAGCCAAAAGAAGCAAGAGGGAAAGCACTTGCTGTGAGACTATGCTACACATGCGGCTCAAGTCAACATCTACGTAAAGATTGCACCCGGAAGAAGAACAAACAGCCGAAGGAACTCAACCAAGTGCGTGTAGTAAGAGCAGGAAAGGACTCCAATCAAGCTGAAGAAGAAAAGTTATGGGCGATGGACTCTGGAGCAAGCCATTGTATTGCAACACGAAAGACTCTCTTTCAAACGTTAACTCCTGCAAGTGAAAGCATCACCTTGGCAGATGGGAAAACTATAGAGGTAAAAGGGAGGGGCACGTTGTATATGCCATGTCTAAATACTTTGTTAACAAACGTTCTATTTGTGCCTCAGCTTGACTCAAATATATTATCTGTTATAAGGTTAAACAACATGGGCTATGATGTAAACTTTTCTAAAGGGATTTGTGAGATAAGGAAATGTGGGAATATTGTTGCTAGAGGCACTATAAGAAATTCCTTGTATCTAATTGCTAAAACCCCAGAGAGAACTGCTAATGTTATAAATAACAAGCCACCCCATAATGGATGTATTCACATGTACCATAAAAGACTGGGGCATGCATGCTACGCAACCTTACAAGCAACGCCCAAGCACAGCTTAGACGTAACCTACAAAAGCTGTAACCATTATGTAGACTGCCATGTATGTAGAGAACATAAATCTGTTGCAGCACCTGTAGAGAAAACAAGTAATATAAAAGTGTCAAGGGAGTTTGAGTTACTCCACATGGATTTAGCTGGTCCGTTCCGGAAATCAAAAGGCGGAGCCAGGTTTTATTTAATACTGGTTGACGCATATACAAGATATGGTTTTGTATATTTATTGAAAAACAAAGCAGAAGCTGCTGAGCAAATTAAATATTTCATTAAATGGGTTGAAAACAAGTTTGGTAAAAAGATAGCACAGCTATACTCAGACCGAGGAGGTGAATTCTTATCTCAAGGGCTGCAAAACTTCTTTAAAGAACAAGGGATGAAACATTCCCTGACAGCCCCCTTTTCACCCTTTCAGAACGGCTTGGCGGAACGCCAAAATCGATACCTGCAGGACATGTCACGTGCTATGCTTAAAGACTCTGTATTACCCTCAGTGTTCTGGACTGAAAGCCTTATGTATGCAAATTATGTTCAAAATAGGCTCTATGCAAAGGCAGTAAATTGCAGCCCATATGAAATGTTGTATAAATGTAAGCCAAAGCTAAACCACATTCGAACTTTTGGAACCACCTGTTGGGCTAATATACCTAAAGCGCAAAGGAAGGGTAAATTAGCTGCAAGAGCATTACAGGGAAACATCATAGGCTATGAATGCGGTTCGTATTGAATATGGGTGCCTGGCAAACAAAGAGTTATTATCAGTAGGAGTGTTTATGCAAATGATGAAAGAGTTATTGTCAGTAGGAGTGTTTATGCAAATGATGAAAGAGTTATTGTCGGTAGAAGTGTTAAAGCAAATGATAAAGCATGGGAAGAAACAGAGCACTTTGACATGGTATATTTAAAAAGCACGGCTTCACAAGAAAGCGCAGTAAAACCTCAAGTGCTCAGTGAAGCAGGACAAGAAAGTAAACCTGCTGGAATGAAACAGGAATGTGCAGAGGCTGACTCGGCTGATGATGAAGAGCCAACAAGCAGCACAGTAGCTAGAGCAGAACAGAGCAGTGAAGATTCAGAAAGCTCAGAGCAAGAAACTGGACCACGCTGGTCACAAAGGTCCACTTTTGGACAACCATCAGAAAGATTTACAGTGTCTATTATAACAGAGAGTGAAGAAAAGATAAAACCCAAAACCAAAGCAGACAAGCAGACATTACCAAGTGTAGACAAAAGAAAAAGGCAAGCAGCAACACAGAAAATAGTACCTACCCCTGTAACAAAGGAAACACCAGAGAAAGATGACTGGACAGAACGAGACTATAGGAATTGGTTCATAATGTTGGATGGGGGAAGGGATTGGATTGACCACTTAGAATATGATGAAACCTAATGTACTTGAACCTGAATATATAGATATGTAAACCTATATATTAATGTATGTGAAAATGTACCCCATGTTATAAAAACATATCATGTATTATGTATAGCATAGTAACCACACCCTGCAAAAATATGGATTGTTATGTTTGTGATGCCAAGTGGGGAATGTTGGCTATCATAGAGCCAGCAGTTGCCCTCACAAACAAGTTAGGAAAGGGTTAAGCTACTCTTGGGCAGAGCCAGGGAGATAATAAGACTCAGGTTACCGCTATCAGGCAGCTGTAACCACTAATGAGCCCAAGGCCCTATAAAGCAAGCAGGAGGGAATGTGTTGAGTGTGGGGGGAAAGTTGGATGGAGTTAACAGTGTGTAACGTATATCGAGACTGTATGCTGTCAGAGACTGCTGCTGCTGCTGCCGTGTATCCTGTATTCTGTAACCAGTATGCTGTATGCTGTATGCACAAGTAAAGTATTCTTGCACATAGACTGCTGTATATTATTGCTACCTCCCTCTGTGTCTTACATGACTACATTTTTGCCAGCTTCCAACAATCTAGTCTGATGAATAATCTGATTTAGCCCTATTGGTATATAAACCTAAACCATGGTTTATCACTATGTGGATAAGCCTCCACAAACTGTTCTTGCCTTCCTACGTAGTCAGGAGGAAAGCTTCTGCTCTGTTAGTTTCCGTTTCAAAGCATTTTGGCTTAGCATTATAGATGTATGTGCTATACATATACAATTGTTAGTTGTTAAACAAGCCAACGTCAAGCCATGAGATTACACTATACTTTCTCTGGCATTCATTTGCTTCCCAAATGACTTCACCTGCATTTCTCACCCCGTTCACTGTGTTACAAGGTACAAACAAGGGCATGAACATGAACCTAATGAAACACTGAAATAATTACATCTTGTTTCATAGAAATCTGTTAATGTGTCAGTATACGGTTGCTAAGAGAATTCAAAGAAGTGTGTGTTCAGCTCACACATTTCCAGGACATAAAACCTGGGCATAAATCAAATCTGAGGACTCCTAAATTATTAATCTTACTTAAACTGTTGTGACAAGATAATAAACTGAACATACAACCTTTTTCCAATAGGCCCATACTTTATTGTTTGGACCCACTATAAACAAATATTAAAACTAATTAAGTTATATGCCTTTTTGTATTGTCATCTCGCAATAATGGAAGGTACAACTGCTTACTTTAAAAAATCTTTGTATAGCTATGTGCATGTGTGTAAACAAGGTTCAGGTGAGAGTGGAACATCACTTCTCCCACATGCTGACTATGTGGCCTTCATACAGAGCATCATTATGCTCTTCTCATTCTTACTGGGGTCACCTCCAGCAGTGGAGGCTGGTGCCCATTGGAATTGGTAGGGTGGAAAGCAGGAAGGCTGACAGTAGGTGGAGCCAGAGCCAATGATAGGTGGAGTCAGCTAATTCTAGTTTTGTCCCCATCCTCCTCCCTGCTGAATTCTATAAAGGCAACATTGAGGCTAAGGACAGCAGGTGCCACCTCCTGGTAGGGATGGGGGGGAGGAAATATCTGCTAAATCAGACTTAGTACCGGATTTTGACTGAATCTGACAGTCCGCTGTCTTTTCGGACTGGCACTGATTTCTTGCAACAGGCTGTGACTGTAATCGGCATGGTTTTCTCCCCCCTAATTCCCCCCAATATTACATAATCTTTGTAATTACAATCACTATCCACTAACTCCCATGGATTTATCTAAGCATTTATGTTAAAAATTATGTAATTCTTTTTCACTGCCAAAAACAAAAACAACAGTGGATCGAATTGCCAAGTGAAAAACCAAGTGGGAACAAAAAAAGGGTGGTTCGGGATCCATTTTGGCTAACCTAGCCCAGCACATAAATCCCATTAAAGTCTCCAAATATAAAGTTTAGACTGTCTGGCAGGGAGATGGAAAAAGCCGGTGACAATTTCCACCAGTTATAGCCATGTTCCTCCACCCCAGGGGATGAGCGGATGTCTATCCTCTTCCCCTCAGATTCCAAAAAGTGAAAGAGCTACCTGAGAAACATGAGAGAAGACCTGATTGGCTATCAGTTGACAGCTGCCACTCAAAGGCAATATGAGTTGGAAGCCCTTTAAAAAGGGACTGTAAAGATAGTCCTTTGTCCCTGTCCCTCACATCAGGGTCCATTATGTCCCCTCACTGCTCTGATATCTGGGGGAGACAGAGACCTGGGGCTGAATCTGCTCCCCTTCTAAACTGAGAGGGATCTTGGTGGAGGTAAGCAAGTTCTTTTCCCTTGAGGGAAAGGGTGGTTACCTTGGAGGCCCTATTTAACTTTGAGTCTGAGAGATCCAGACTTCCCACCAGTGTGGTTGTAGTGGCAGTGATTACTGGATAGTTTGGGACCAACTGGCCTACTCTGCAGGGCAGGCAGGTAGGTAGTAGTTGGACAAGGAAGGGTATAAGCTGGCTCTCTTGGCCTCTCCCTTCCATCACAGCAGGCAGGTGAACCTGGCTGAGGGTAAACTGAATCTGGTTGGGCAGCATCCATTTGCCTTAATGGACCAGACTCCATTGACCTCCAGTCTATCAGTATTTCTTTTGTAAGTTTTACCCAGTATTAATGTCATGCGTTTATGGCACAAATATCACCAGAAAATGTCAGATATGCTTTTTGGTGTCTTGCATGGAACATGGTCAAAGTAGTATTTGTGGAAATTGAGCCTCTGAAGATCAAACATCTTCTAGCATCTCTGTTAGCATATCCAATGGGAAATCAGCACCTCTCTGTCTCTTGTCAAAGGAATGTACATATTACTGGATTTTGTGTTCTTGTACTTTCCTTTCTTCATGTTTGCTTTGGATTTGCTCATTTATAATCTCCATAGGATTTCAAATGGATTTCAGTAGGTCTATGCTGCTATACTCAGCTAAATGTTGCTATTGATGACTCTGCACAGGTGATTTTTTTTCCCTGAGCAGCTAATTCATTGAGGAGCTCACATTGAGCAAGACATTTTTCTCATGATCAACAGCAACTTTCTCAAACTTCCTAATCAATAGTTTCTACACAATTCCTTAAATGCTATTGTCTGGGTCAGGGACCATGAAGAAAAAGTGAAAATGAGCTTAGCAGAGAGAAGCACAAATCTATTGATCTGTTATCTTTGAAGACTTTGTTATTTGTTGCTTTCCATGCTCCCAATTCCAAGCTTTATGGGCCACAAATTGAGAAGATAGTTACTCCTTTATACTAACAAAAACTCTTGTGAGCATAAATGATTCAGTAATTCTTTGCAATCAGTGTCACTTAAGTAAGACAAATTTCACACATCACAAAAGCAGCTCCAGTAAGCATAAAGATACACTGAATGTTGCCAGGTCTATGGTAAATCTCACAGTAAACTGGAAATCATTTGCAAAATAGGGACACAATCCAGTCCAGTACTCTTGTGTATTTCCCATTTATTTACTTAATGATACTTGCATGAGAGACCTTCCACAGGAATTGAAATCCAGGGAATTAAGCATCTATAGTAAGCATTTATTTATTTTTGTATTTTTATAAAAGTATTTCTAAATTGCTAACTCATTTTTTTTTAAAAATGTCATGACAGCGCATAATAAAATAATCAAACATCATAAAATGATAAAATTGTAAAATACAGAACAAATGACCAACACTGAATCTAAACAATTCTTTTAAAAGGCTTGGCAAAACAGAATGCTTTCTGCAGGGGGTGAAATCTCTCTCTCTCACACACACACACACACTCACACACACACTGTCACTGCAACCAATGATTGCTCAGTTTCACCCCTCCTACTTCCGCATAGGCTGAGGGGGGTGCATTAAATCAGGCAGAGGGTTGTAAAGTTCTCCACCTCTGCCCTGGATTCAGAAAAAAACTTACCTTGCTCCATTTAGCTTTATATAATATCATTTTTAAAATCTGTGTATAATTTTTCTTATAGCCTTGTATATTCTTTTAAAGAAAGGGTGAGACCCCAAAAGACTTTTTTTTATCATTCTGATACTGTAATTTGAAAATCTGGAGAAGAGGTCTTGAGTCATGGCAACAGCAAGTAATAGAACAAAATATTAATAGAACAATGTTTCTGGGTAAAGAAGCATATTGTAGATGTGGACATAGGAATTAAGGTGGAAGGCTCAGAGACAGAAGACTCCAAATATAAACAGTTGTTTCTGAACGATCAATAAGAGGATACAATTTACTTGGAAGCAATGCCTTCTCATCTCCATATTTCAGTAATATTTGACAACCAGGCACCATGGATCTTGTTTGTGCTCCAGTGTAGTTTCAGAATTTTAAATTACTGAATTAAAAGAAAAGCCATGTTCATTAATCCATTGAGCATATAAGCAAATAGCTTTGAACAGTATCTCACAAGCTCATCTGTCTATGTGCATATCTATCTTCTTAGATAATGTCCCTTGTTTACCTGGATTGCAGATGGAAAGATTGGGGGGAGGTAGAAACCTTTGACTTTGGTGTGGCTGGAAGATAACCCACAGTATAAAGGGACTCTGCATTCATTGCTCTGTCCCCATTTTGCCTGTGGCCACACATGGGATGCTGCTCCTGGAAGGTTGACTTTGAGGGGACATGGTCCTTGAGCTGAAAAATGTTCTCCTCCCCTGGCTTAGATATAGACCTGCCCTAGCTGAGATTGTAACAAACTGTCTCCATTAGAAACTGACTGCTGCTGCTGCTGCTAGGTTGTTCCTTGTGTTATGAGGCAATGCTGAAAACGGTTGTGTGTTAACAATGAACACCTGATTATGCTTTAGTCCAAGGCCACTGCAACTTAAGTTAACTTTGCACCTCATTCTCTCCCACACCCTCTCTGTCTTTTTCTACTACTGGCTACATCCTTCATTGCACATATATTTCTGGGCGAGCATGGGATCTGTCAGCCAGTGCCACTTTGAAAGCATTCCATTGACCTGACAGGTGATATCAATTTCAGTTCGTTCTTTGTCCACTATCCGCTGTTTTTACTGGTCCAATTTTTTCTCCCCAAAAATATTGATATTAATATCAATTGATATTAATATCAATCTTTTAAAGGAAATATTGATAAAGGAAAAGAAAGTGGCTTTGTCACCTCTTCCTCCACTGTGACTGAGGCTGCTCAGTTTTCATGGTAGCAAGTAGAGATTGGCTGTTTTCCTTTTGGAAAGGAAAGGAGGAAATCACCTTTTAGTGTCCCACATCTCATACCTCCTCCTCAGCAACCCTAGAGTTCTTAACGTGAGCAAGACTCTCTAGTCTCTAGGCTTGCCTTTTAATCATTTAACAGGTTAACACTATAGTATAGAATTCAAGCCTAGAGAGTCTCACTCACATTAAGGACTCTCTAAAGACTCTCTACAGCTAAGCTTGCCTTTCTATTTCAGGGTGGTTTAAGCTATTGGAGGTCACTGATTCATAGGGTTGCCATAAGTCGTAATCGACTTGAAGGCAGATAGCAGCAATTCAGTCCTAAATAATGAGTCGAACTGGAAAGACAGAGTGGCTCCAAAACAGATCAAGCTACTTTACAAAGCTACAGAACTTCAGTGCGGAACTTCAGGTCCATGGGCTGAATATAACCCTCCAGGCCCCCTGTCGGTCCTCACAAACCTCCCCAGGCCACATCTTTCACTGCTTCCCACACTGAGTATTTTTGTCTGGCTGGAATGTGTCCTTAAATTCTGATAATGCCTCTGGTTTGTCTGGATGGAGAACAGGTGTGTGTTTGTGGTTGTTTGTGTATGTGTGTGTGTAGAAAGTAGCCTACTGTACAAAGGTAAACATTACATTTCTTGCTCCATCTACTTTTCTCTTTGGCCCTGCCCACCCCTGGAATGTGGCCTTCAGAAAGGAATGAAGTCCTTAGACTGCAAAGTTCCCCATCCCTGCTACAGAGACAAGCTGAATATTGTGGCACATTCCTAATATTAATAAACCTAGGAAATTGCCATATACCAGATTGGGCCATCTAGGTTAGCATTATCTACACACCAACTAGCAGCAGCTCTCCAAGTATCAGGCAGGAGTCCTTTCCAGATCTGTCAATGACAGGGATTGAACTTAGGCTCTTTTGCATGCAAAGCATGTGTTCTATCGCTGAGTTACAGCTCTTCTCCCATCACATTTTCTGGAGGAAACCATGCTTTTCCAATTTATTAAGTGTTTTCCAAGGGTGTTAGGAAGCACATGAATCTGCCTAAGGCTAGGTCAGACCCTAGATTTGTCCATCTAGCAGTCTATTCTGACTGGCAGCTAATTTCCAGAGTTTCAGACAGAGGTCTTTTATATCACCTACTATCTAACTCTTTAAAAAATTGGAGATTCCATAGTTTGAACCTGGGATCTTCTCAATATAAATAAATAATTAGTTTCACAACTGAGCTATAGTCCCTATCTACCATAATAAACTCCAACACGTGTGCATGCAACAGTTTAAATTTGTAAGCAAAGTGATGTGTTTTTAATGAATCTGGCATGTTCCTAAGATTTCAAAGGACAGAAATTGTCTGATAGACTCATGGTGGACTCTAAGGAATAGCAGCCTGATGATTATTTATAACTAGTGCCTGCAAACTGGTTTAACTAATCACATTTTAATTTAATACATTAGGCAATTTCATATTTATTGTACACAAATAGTGATTTTATGAGCATGCCTCCATGTTTCTAATGTTTAGTATGTAGGCTACCCTCTAGAGTCTGACCCTACAGAACGCAAATATCAAATAAATAGAAACAAATTAACTTCTGATAGGCCTCCAGAGTCCCCCTTGCTAAGCAAATAAAGCAGCCCCTCTCATCATTCAATGAATCCTCTAAACTGATTAAAATAAAACATTTCCTTCAAAGTTGAGTTTCCAATTTCCTTTTCACCCCCACGCCTTTGATATTTTATTAGTCAAAACTGTAGGGAAAGGAACACAACCTTTCTTTACACTTAGCAGTTTGTGTATCGCAAAGTATTTTCCAGTATGGAATCCATTCCTGTCAGTATTCTAGTTCCAGTGTTTGTACAAACATAACTTCTTTTCAGGAGTACCTTTTAGGGAAAGGTATATTCAAAACATAAAGGCTTCCCTGCAATACAAGATCAATCTTATTCATCCTGTTCTAGAAAAGCTCAAGGCTCACAGTGTTACCAACAAAACGCCCCAGTCCCTTTTAGGGGTCCTGGTGGCTTGAGTTCACTCCCAATACTCACCCCAATAGAGTCTCAGAAACGACGAAACAATGATGGAGAAGGAGTATCTTTATTGCTAACACGTGCACGTGGAGAAGTAGCCTGGCCAGTTCTGGCAAAATCAAGCATTGCTGGCCTTTTTATCAGCTTTGTTATGTTAATTACATTAGCATCATTATCATCATAACTACATCACTTTCATTTTCCTTACATCACTTTAACCATGCCCACTGGTACCTTCCCCTCTCTTCCTAGTTCCATATTTGGAGTTGTTATTCACAACTTGTTTTTCCCATTTTCACCTTGGATGTTGCAACAAAGTTTGATACTTTTCTTTAGCACAGCTGGATATTGCAACAAAGCCTGATTTTCCCAGCTATTTTGCAAACGCAGCTTTCTACAAACAATACCAGTCAGCAAATTAGCATTTCTGTTAAACACACACACACACACAAGTAAATTAACTGTAAGTTTACTGTGCAAGCCAGAGTAAGTTAAAATGCATTTTAACTTAAACAAATAAAGTCCAGTATCACAATTCCCCCCTTAGAAGCTTTCTGATATTTATATCATATAGCTTCTTCATTCTGAATAACTTGTTGATACATAATTTTGCCATACATTTGCATACTACTTTTAGCTGCTGCATTATCTGCTATACTGTGAATACCATTCATAATGATCGGTAATAAGCAAGGTAAAAGCATACATCCCAATAAAATCAGAACAACCAATACAATCATTGTCTTCATTCCTCCAAACCAGTTGAACCAACTTCCCCAGTTTCCAAGATTTATTCCTTTCCAGGTTTGCACTGGGGCATAAGCAAACTTTTTGATCTTGTTAGCAATGTCTTTTACTACTTCGCCATTGTCATCAATTTTCACTCTGTCAAATTTAGGAGTCCGCAGACCCCTCCTTCTTTGGCTAATAAATAATCCAAGGCCAGTCTGTTTTGGAGTATTCCCTCTCTCATTTGTGTTGATTGATCAGCAAGCAATGTTAAGGCTTTAGCTGTTTGATTGGTTATTATCTCTAAGACCGCCTGAAGTCTAATGAGGTGATTCAAAATATATATTGGACCACGGTATCCCGCTGTGCCATCATGTGCCCATGAGGCAGGATCATAAGTTGCAATGATACGTTCTGGAGGCCAAGTATCTTCCCAATCATTCCCTTGGCCCTTTATCAAAGAAAGATCAAGTGCCCTTTTCTTTCTTTCAGACTGTTCTTCATCAAACACTGGGATTAAAGGATTTAAGTTTCCACCTTTTATGGTATATATTGGCTGTATGATTCCAACATAGCAAATACCAGTCCAATTTAAGGGGAGAATTGCATAAGCCTTTTGACCACAAATCCAGTAATGTCCTTTTAGCGCAGGCATGGTAGTATTATATAAAATTGGGGAACCTTTATTATAAGGAATGTAATAGGTATCCTTTGAGCCAAGAGGGCCTGTAACAATGCGGTATCCTTGTCCCTGAACAAAATTACACTTCCATAATTGGGATTCATTCCTATAAGTACATTTAGTATCATTATTAGTTTGGTTCCACACTGCCCAATAATTCTGAAATCCTAAAATGACAGTCCCATTAAGGTGTTTCCATAGCCAACCTTGATCTTTCAAGACCATAGGAACCGTTAGGTTTCTTTCTTGGCACTCATTCAATTGAATATCTGTGGGTTCACACGAACTCTGGTTATGCGCATCAGGGACACATGAACACCATGTTCCATTTGTGAGTCGGACATGTGTGTCATTCCATTGGGAGGCGAATGTAGTACAATTTGTGACTGGGCAACCATTTATGGAACAATACTCACGCCACCCCAGTGTCCAATTACATTTACTGGTTCCAACATATTTGCCTCTAGAAATGTTCTGTTGGAGGCAATATTTGCCAAGACTTGAACTATACAAATCCCATGTATGAGGCTCTGTCCAGGTGCTTAAATTAACATGCACCTCACTTACGTTACTCAAGAGCCATCGGGGTGCAAGAGGAAATCCAATCCACGGCCATTTTAGAAATCCTTTTGGACTTCCACAAACCCAACAATTTGTGAGGTTAAATCCTTTAGCTACTTCCTGGGCAAGTTCGACAAACACATTTTTCCTTTTCTCCTGGAATGAGCCCCTTTGACGACTGCATATTCTCATTTCTTGCGTGGAAAAAGAAGCTGAGAAGTAGACATATACCACATATAAAGAAGCAAGACACAAGATAGTACCAAGCATAGGCTTAAAGCCAAAGGAGTTGGTACTTGGGTGGGTTCGGCCCATTTTGACATAAAGTATTGCTAATTATAATCTATTCTATGTTAATATCTTCTAATCCTAATCTCCAAAATGTTAACAAGCCCCAAGTCAGTACTTTCCAATGGTATCTTGTTCGTACGTAGCCCTTTTGATTTAACCTAGGTTGAGTGTACAATACTATCACATCTACCGCTGGTCGGCTATCTCCTGGAAACTCTCGTACAGCTGTCTTCAAAGGTAAAGGTCGTGTAGAGCCTCCCATTAACTATCAGTCTTTGTTTCTTTGGTGAGTTTCAATTTCAGGCCCAAACCCAGAACAGTTTGCGATAGCCACTTTTCTTCAGGTGTCTGATCCTTCACCCCTCCAGGTGGGAAGTCCTTGGCTACTCCCTGCTCGGGTTTCTGAATGATTACAGGCTTGGCTCTCTTTATACGACTAGCATGGACCCATTGCTTGTGGCCTACAAGCTTTACTGCCGATTCAGTAATTAAAATGATCTGCTCTGGCGGTCCCCACGTGGGCTGCATAGGCTCTTGCTTCCACTTCCGAACTCGTACCCAATCACCAGGTTGGTATTGATGGATCGCCACATCCAGGGGTAATCTCTGAAACTCATGATTGTGCCTGTGAATAGAGGACAAAACACCCTGCAAGGCAGTAACATATTCCAATAACTGTCTGTTCCCTAATTCCCCATTAATCTCTGTCTGGGCCCAGGCTCAATGGGAGGTCTGCCAAACAGTGACTCAAAAGGAGTCAGTTTTGTTTTTCCCCTTGGAGTGTTTCTCATAATGGTCAAAGCCAATGGCAGTGCTATGACCCAATTCAACTTGGTTTCTTGACACAATTTGGTCAGCAAAGTCTTAACCGTCCGATTGGCGCGTTCAACTTGACCAGATGATTGTGGTCTCCATGGGGTATGAAGGTTCCACTTGAACCCCAAGGCCGCACTTACAGCACAAATTATCTTACTTACAAAGTGTGGACCTTGGTCTGACTCAAATGTCTCTGGCATGGAATATCTTGGAAAAATTTCCTTCAACAGTATTTTTGCTACTGTTATTGCTGTCGCTGTTCGCGTGGGGAAAGCCTCTACCCATCCTGTCAACTGGTCTATTATGACAAGTAAATACTTGTACCCCACACATCTTGGCAATTCTGCAAAGTCTATTTGTAATCTCTGGAAAGGATAGTAGGCCCATAGTCTTCCTCCCATGGCCGGTGGTGGCTTTGGAGCAGGATTAGTTGCTGCACAGATAGTACATCCATATACCGCTCGCTTTGTTTCTTCATATAGTCCTGGTGCAACTACTTGTCTGATTAGAAGATCCCCTAAAGCGTTGCCTCCAAGATGAGTCTGTCTATGAGTCTCCTTTACAAGGGCCCGAAGCACTACCCTTGGGACAAAAATTAATCCTGTAGGTAACTGCCACCAGCCATTAGTCAATTTCTGAGCCCCATACTGTACTGCGGCATCTTCCTCTTTCTTAGAATATTGAGGAGTCAACTCCTTCCATGGAATCATAATGTTCATCAAATTCTTCTCCAAAGGTTGTCCACTCAGCGCTGCCTCCTTTGCTGCCTCATCTGCTTGATGATTTCCCTTTCGCCGAACTGGATCCATTTCTCTTCCATGGGCCTTCACATGGATTATAGCTACTTTCTTCGGTAGCTGAACACATTCCAGGAATTCCATTATCATTTGTTGATGCTCAATTCTGTGTCCATCACTTTTAATAAAACCTCTTTTCTTCCACAGCATAGCGAAAGCATGTGCAGTTTGGAGTACATACTTAGAATCAGTATATATATTTCCCTCTTGTTGATCCAATTCTTTCAGGGCCTCTATGGCTGCAGCCAGTTCCGCCATCTGGGCTGAATAGGTAGCCGGCAACTTAACACTCTTTATAGCCTTTAGGTCCTCACACACGGCGTAGCCTGCATACCGTTGTCCATCTATCACCTTCGAGCTTCCATCCACATATAAATGTCGCCCTGCTATTGGCTGATCGGTCAAATCTACTCGGGGTTTCAATGAGCATTCCAGTGTCTGGATGCAATCATGTACTAACTCTCCCGGTTGAGGCAGTAGCATCGCTGGATTCAGAGTATTACAAGCTCTCAGACGTAAGCCTTGTCGTCCCAACAGCTGCTGCTCATACTGGGTAAGCCTACTTGGACTGAGAACCTTAGCTGCCTTCTCTCCCAGGATCCTTTTCAAATCATGAGGTCCCAATACTTCCACAGGGGCTCCCATCATGATCTTCTCAGCTTTCTTCAAAAGAATTCCTGTGGCTGCCACAATTCGTAGGCATGCTGGCCATCCTTTTACTACAGGATCCAATTGGGAGGAGTAATAACCCACGGGTACATGATCAGGACCCCACTGCTGTGTCAAGACTCCGCTGGCAGTTCCCTTGTTTTCTGAAACATATAATCTGTATGGTTTGAGTCCATCTGGCAGAGCCAAGGCCGGTGCCTCTTGTAAAGCTCTCTTGATGTTTACAAAAGCTTGATGACATTCTTTAGTCCATTTCCAGTCAGTTTCCTTCTTCAACAGCTCGTACAGGGAAGTAGCATAACTGCTATAATTTGGTATCCATTGTTGACAGAAGCCGGCCAAACCCAAAAATGATCGTAGCTCCCTAACATTCGTTGGTGGTGGTAAACCACAGATCGCTGTCCGCCTTTCAGTTGACAACATTCGTCCTTCTTGTGACAGTTGATATCCAAGGTAAGTCACTTCCTCCTGATTCCATTGTACCTTATCCTTGGACACTTGATATCCACAGGCATGCAAATGATTCAGAAGGCTCACAGCATCCTGTTCATTACTCTTTTCATCTGGGCTACAGATCAGAAGATCATCCACATAGACCAGCAATGCTGACATTGGTTGTCATTTGTACCAAGGTCCCAAATCTTTCTGCAATGCCTTGGTAAATTCAGATGGGGAACTGATAAACCCTTGAGGCAACACAGACCAGGTCAGCTGACACTGTTGGAGGTCGACCGGATCCTCCCATTGGAATGCAAAAAGGTCTTGGCTATCTTCATGAAGGGGTATTGAAAACAATGCATCTTTTAGATCAATTACAGTAAATCGGGCAGTATCGCCAGGTACGTGAGCCAGCAGAGTATGTGGGTTTGGCACTACTGGAACATCTTCCAGGACCTTTTCATTAATTATTCTCAAGTCTTGCACCAATCTATACTGTTTTGGGTGGCCTTCCTTGAGAACTCCAAATATGGGGGTATTGTGTGGACTAGTGGTCTGATGTAGCCATTGATACTGGATGAAGTCCGTCACTAGTTCCTTCAAACTTAGGCGTACTTCTGGCTTCAAAGGAAATTGGCGTACTGGGGTTGGGCCTACCCCAGGCTTCAATCTGACCTCCACTGGTTCAGCATTGACCGCACGAGCAGGATTATTCTTTCTGGCCCAAACATCAGGGTGAATTCCTTCCGGAGGCTCCCACTGTTGTTTCTCTTTGACTTCTGGCTCCCCCCTTAAGATCATTTGGAAAGCGCATTCTTGTTGCTTTGGTATCATCACTTCCAAGGTTTTTCCTCTAAATGTGATTTGGGCCTGAAGCTTTGCTAGAAGGTCCCTTCCAAATATTGCAATGGGGCAACCATCCAAAAACTGATGTGTAAAACATTGTTGTTTATCTTCTCTTCCTGGAAGGTGTACCTGTATGGGTTGGGACAAAGGGATTCGACGACGCTGTCCTTCTATTCCCATTACATGCTTGGTTTCATTAACGTCTGTATATCTGCCCAAGTGGGATGGTGGCTGGCAAAAATAGTCTCCCACAATTGGCAATGCTTATCTTGGTCTTCTCTCAAACCTGGCATCTGGTTTTTCCAATTAAACAAATCAGATGTAGTAAAAGGCACATGCACATAAGCAATCTGTCCATGGCCATCAAGCATTTGCTGCATCAGTCCCATAAAGGTGCCATCAGCCAAAACATCTTCCAGTTCAGGGTTATTTCTACCTGCGCCATTGCCTATGGGAGTGGAACTATATGTCCGCCCACTCCGCAAGGTATGTCCGCTTACTCCTTGATTCTCCCTCCTAACTTCCTCAATCATCTGGAGACGTGGATGTATCGTTTGGGGCAAGGCTCCCAAACCCTGGCTTTGCAATACAGAGTGGGTATAACGATCCAAAATATCATATTCTTGACTCAGCCGCCCTAAAGATTGACTTAAATCCTGGAATGTTGCTACAGTTCTCGATGGAATTCCAAAACTAGTGGACTGGGTCTGCGGGGTAGTCAACTGTTGATACGTTGGGGGCTGGAGGTGGTGGCATCTGGGCTGGTGGCTGAATCTGGGCTGGTGGCTGAATCTGGGCTGGTGGCTGAATCTGGGCTGGTGGCTGAATCTGGGCTGTTGGCTGTTGGACCACCTGTGATAGCACTGGTGGTGCTGGTGCTGGTAGGGGAATCACCGGACCCTGAGGCGGTGGTAAAGGGATCACGGGTGGGGCCGTAGGTGAAACTAAACATTCCTCTTCTTCTGCCTGGAGGACTGGGGGCTTAGTTTTCAATTTCTTCCCCTCATTAATTTTACATTGAGCCAGCGCCATAGTCAGCGCACATTCTTGTGGTGGGTCTAGGCAGATGGCTCTCCAACCTCGTGCATACCACCATGAGGTTATCTCGTCTGGCAGCATGTTAAAGAGGGTGGCTTCCAACTGCCGAGCCTTAGTGAGGTTGAACGTCCCACCCAATGGCCAATCAATACCCAGCTCCACCCATTCTTCATCACAAAACATTGACAATTGTTCTTCATTCGGGACCATTCCTCCACAAGAAACAACATTTTCCTTAAATCTAGGAAAATTCTGCAAAACACATTCAAGGGGGGTCATTTTCCAATCGCCTTTCTTCTTTTGACTATTTCCAGACCCTTTCTTAACTTTCCTGTGTCCTGTCCCCTCTGTCCCTTCCTGTTTTGAAGCACCCTGCCCCATTTTCCCATGTCCAGTCCCCTCTGCCCTCTGCAGATGACGTACGACACTCGGGGGTAGCCTCTCCGTCTAACCTGGGGGGTGTCTGAGACAAAACAACGGACAGATGACGTACGACACTCGCTTCCCGGTTTTTGCGGCCCTTCTCCTCGCGGAGGTAGGGAAATGCGCTACTCAAGGTCCGCACTCACTTCAGGGTAAACCACCTGGGGATACGCCCTGTCTCACACACACACTTCCACACACCACTCTCTTCACACTTAAGCCCACTGGGCTCCTTACCACTGCTGACCAAAGACGTTGGAACGTTCAATCCCCTGCTCCACTCCAACCTTGTTTCGATTTTAAAAGGGAGTCATTATGGCGATACCTCATCGTCCCGATCCGCTCTCACAGGCTCGGGCAGGCTGAAAATAGCCTGGAGCGCTCTTTTCCCAACCTCCTGTGGACCACGCCCGAGGCAAAGAGGAACGCCAGAAAAATGAGTCCCGGCGGAGTCACCAAGTTGTTACCAACAAGACGCCCCAGTCCCTTTTAGGGGTCCTGGTGGCTTGAGTTCGCTCCCAATACTCACCCCAATAGAGTCTCAGAAACGACGAAACAATGATGGAGAAGGAGTATCTTTATTGCTAACACGTGCACGTGGAGAAGTAGCCTGGCCAGTTCTGGCAAAATCAAGCATTGCTGGCCTTTTTATCAGCTTTGTTATGTTAATTACATTAGCATCATTATCATCATAACTACATCACTTTCATTTTCCTTACATCACTTTAACCATGCCCACTGGTACCTTCCCCTCTCTTCCTAGTTCCATATTTGGAGTTGTTATTCACAACTTGTTTTTCCCATTTTCACCTTGGATGTTGCAACAAAGTTTGATACTTTTCTTTAGCACAGCTGGATATTGCAACAAAGCCTGATTTTCCCAGCTATTTTGCAAACGCAGCTTTCTACAAACAATACCAGTCAGCAAATTAGCATTTCTGTTAAACACACACACACAAGTAAATTAACTGTAAGTTTACTGTGCAAGCCAGAGTAAGTTAAAATGCATTTTAACTTAAACAAATAAAGTCCAGTATCACAATAGGAGAACAGCAGTATCCCATCAAGAAGCCAAGGCAGGTGTCCAAGGCAGCAGAAAGTCTTTGCTTTACAAGTTGTTAGCTGCAGCCACACCATACTTTTAAAGCACACAACTTCCCCCAGAGAATCATGGGAGCGGTAGTTTGTTAAGAGTGCTGGGCATTTCAGCTCCATGAGGGATAAACTATACATCCCAGGATTCTTTGGGGAAAACATGACTGTTTAAAGTGGTATAAATAAGGTTTAAATGTATGGTGTGGATGTGACACACCTTGCTCCAACAGAAGCTTTCTATACGTTATCTGGATTTGTGGTACAGCAAGTCCCACTTCCCCAGAGGATGCTAAAGGGCCCTCAACTGATTTTGCAGCCTCTGGCTCCTATGGGGCTGGGGAGATAGGGGTTTCATGGGAGACAAGGCTGTGAAGTTCCTGAAGACAGATCTGACAGTTCTTCCCCCAAGGATTCACCCTCCTCTGAATCCTCCATCACACAGTGCATGGTCTGAGAGTCATGGTCTGAGAGTATTTTGCAGAATGTTGCTCCCTCTCCACTTGCTAGAGTTGTCAACTGACCAGAACTATTTGAACAGATATTCAAGGTAGCTTACCAAACTGCAGGTTTTGGAAATTTGGAGTGTTGAAAACAGTAATAAAAATTGGCCATCTTGTTACATGGGTTAATGTCTGTCCTGTTGGATGTGGGGAAAGAGCAACTCTTGTTTGGTTTCTTTTGTTTGTATTCCAGAAGGAAGATAGAGTTATGGTTCTTCAGCTGGCTAGGCTTGCCTACCTTTACCTGTGCTCTTCTCTACCTAACTTCTTTCCGTTGTAAACTGATATATTCAGGAAGCTGACCTGCCCCTCCTTCCATTGTCTTTTTCTTTGACCTTCGGAGGAGAGAGGAAACTTCTTTGTCTTTGTTCTCTCTCATGAGCCATGAGGTCAATACGCAAGTCTGGGCATTACACCTTCAACTTAGTTAGTTAGAACTAGGTATGCCTTTCCTATCTACTATGTATTTCTATAAATAAAGTAGCTTTTCTTACTTTACTAAGTCTTAAGTCTCAGTGATCTAAATGCAGGGTAAAAACCTGCTTCTAAGGTAAATACACACACTGGCGCACACACATCTCAGACCGCTGAGTATCTCTGCATATATAGACATATTTCCATAACAAAGGGTCATGGCTGCAGTAAACTATATTGAACTGCAAGTTGTGCCTGAAAGCTAAAAAGGCTAAGTACTGTGTGTGATTTACAAAAGAGATCAAAAGGAGACTAGGTTAGAGAAATAAAAGCAGAACAAAAGATAGGAAATCATGGCTGAAGAATCAACACTTAAGACAAGCATCCAAAGGCTGGAGAAGGACTATTATGTGATTTGGAGTCTCCAAATGACAGCACTTCTGGAAGGGGAGAGTCTGCATGGAGTCCTGACTGATCCTGAATCCTCAGCAGCAGATGAAGCAGCCACTGCATCCTGGACATTTAAGCATGCCAAAGTGAAGTCTCTTCTTATTTCTGCTTTATCAGATGAGACACTAAATGTTTGCATGGGCTGTAGGAATGCTAAAGAAATATTGGAAAAGCTTGAAAATGTGTATGAAAGAAAATCTAAAAATCATGTGATATTTCTCTGTAAATTGCTGTATTGTTTATTTATTTATTTATTGCACTTGTATACTGCCCCATAGCCGAAGCTCTCTGGGTGGTTTACAGCAACCAATTTACAGCAACAGTACACACTGAAACAGCCTAGCAATCTGAATCAACATCTGGAGAGATTTACAAGTCTGCTCCAAGAATTAGAAAGATATGGGAGATCATTGGATGAAGTTTTACAAAACGTTATTTCGCTGGGCTCTCTAAATGAACGTCATCGAGTGACTGCTTGCATACTAGAACAGACAGATCAGAATATGGATCAGATTATGTCATATTTGAAAGATCAGGGCTATAAAGAGAGACAGGAACACAGAGCACCAAACTACTGTTGGACTCTTGGACAGATGATTCATTCCTTGTTGAAAGATGCACAGTTACCACAGAAGTACTGGGGGGAAACAGTGGTTACTGCCACCTATCTGAAGAATCGACACTTCTAGCAGCTGCAACCAACAAAACACCTTTCAAGCTATGACATGTTCAGACACCAAGCATGTCTCACCTTTGTGTATTCAGCTGCAAGGCCTTTCTACACATTCCGAAACAAAAGAGGTCAAAATTTGACAACACTGCCAAGGAAGGAATATTTATCAGCTGTTCTTCAATGCAGAAGGGATACCAAGTAATAGATCCCCAAACTGGTGAAGTTGGAGTATACAGAGCTGTCCACTTTGATGAAGGAAAGTGTGCACACCAACCAGAAGGGGAGCCACACCAAACAGATGACAGCGAATTGGAAGAAGAAACTGAGCTATTCTTCCACAATAGAAGGGATCACAGAAATACACCAGCAGAGGAAGAGCCAAAAGAGGCATCAGAGCCAGAAGGGCAGCTGAAGCGCCAGCACCCAGATGCTCTGAATGCACCAACAAAGGTGTACCACCAGAAAGACTTGCTTACCTTGTGAGAGATGATCTTCCAGAGCCAGAGACCTGGAAAGAGATTGAAGCCTTACCCAAAGCTGAAGCTGAGAGGTGGAAGCAGGCGGCCAAGGAACAGCTGGAAGCTCTATACAAGAATAAAACTTGGACACTGACCAAGCTTCCTCAAGTAAGAAAAGCTGTAGGCTGCAAGTGGATATTCAAGAAAAGCCAGATACTGAAGGAAATGTTGAGAGATACAAGATAAGCCATCAGGAAACTTGGATATATCAGCAATATATCAGCTCTGAGTCCTTGCTACTCCGGGTAAATGGTAGAGACACCACTGCTGAGGAACTATTGCTGCAGCGCTGATGCACAAACAGAAGGGTCCATGCCACATAATCATATCTGAACAGAGAATCTGACTCCTCCACCCATTCTACCCACTGATTTCAGAGGGTTTAAAAATGGAGATTATTCCGTAAGAAAATGTTTCATCTACTGAAAATCATGAGTGATTCTTTTCCCCCACAAGTAACTGTGGAATTCCTCTTTAAGACTGTCTTCGCTAGGCTGTTTTGCCTAACAGGCCAGTCTTGCTTGGCAGCAGCTGTGCAAGCCACATTGATCCATTTCCCCATGGAAGCATGAGTCATCTCATTTGGAGACTCTGGCAGCCTTGCCCTCTCATAGGCTGGGTGCATAGTATACATTTAAAGCCCATTCCCCCGCCCCCCAATAATCCTGGGAACTGTTGTTACAATTCCCAGAGGTACAGTTCCCAACACTTAACAAACTACAGTTCCCAGAATTGTTTTTCTTTGGGTGTGTGTGTCAGGGAATATGTTTTAAATGTATGGTGTGTACACAACCATGGTCCACAGAGATTGACAGAGTAGAAAATGGAAGGCTACTAGGTCAGAGCCCTGGTAAGGATGAGTTCCTTCTCTTGTGTCCCTGAACAAAATTCCATCCTAAGGCAAGGCAAGCCTTCAACATTGCAAGGTGTGTGAGGTTGCAGGAGGTTTTGTGTTTTGAGTGTGTATCATTTCCCCCTCTCTTATTTAATCTTATGGGTGATAATTTTCCTTATGCGTTTTCTGTGTCATCAATGGGAACAGAAAAGAGTTACGGAAGGTAGAGGATTTGAAATAAACAGCCTCCGTTCGACACACACCTCCTCTTTTCTCTTTCTTTTCTTTTTTGTTCTTCTTCTGGCAGTGCTCGATTGACAAGGTAGATAGGCTGTTGTGTGGCACTGGCATAACTCAGGTTGTATTGGCATAACTCAAGATATGCCAGCATAGCTTGAGTTCTGCCATTGTATGCTGGGTATGGTATTGCACACTAAATCATTCCTTTGGCTTAGTATGATCTGTTCTCACATTTACTGCAATTTTCCTTTGAGCTTGCCAGAAATAATACACCACAATGAAAAAAAAACCCTTAAATACGTTGCGTGTTTTGTTTCAATCCTCTTTTCCATTGCCATTCACCTTTTTTGTGTTCTGTAAAAAGTTAAACTGCTTCACATGGGCACACATGTTTTAACTGAAATTGCTTTATTATATTTTATTTACCATGTTACAGTATTTTTTGTTTGTTTGTTTACTGGGGAAAATATTTTTAAAGGAAAAAAGAAGTTGCTTCTTGTAATTTCCATTATGGAAAATGGATGCTCTTAAGTGCATTTCTTGAATTGTATTGGTAAGTAATTACCATTCAGTGAACAAAGATGTTTTGTCATTTTACAATGGTTAGAGTGTTGATAAAATATAAAGAGAGATGAAAAGTAAACTGGTAGTTCAGCGTTTCCTAAAATATTTTGAGCTTTTCCTTAAAAGTTAGACATAAATATTGGGAATGCCAAGAGAGGCCTCTGATTCAATAAATATAATTCATTAATACATGACTCAGGAGCTTTTCTGTTTTGTGAACTTCCTAATATGTATAAGCAACAATCCTAAGCATATCTACTCTGAAGTAAGTCCCACTGAGTTAAATGGGGCTTACTGTTAGGTAAGTGGGTATAGAATTGCAGTGTTTTGTTGCTGTTCTTTGTTTCTGTATATAGCTAAGCCACGGGCCCTTTTCATAAGACTAAACTATGGTTTAGCCAGAGAAGTAGCAGTATGCTTCAGCTCACGAGCTGTCCCTATTCTGCTCCTCCTGCAGTGCAAATGCAAAAGGAGAAACTTTCACTTCCACTTTTAAACTAACCAAGGTTACTTTTTGCACTTGCCAGATGAAGGCCTTTTTATTTGCCCAGGGATTTAAACTGTGAAGTTTTGTATCCACTGAATTTTAGAGCTGTTCTGTATTTTTAGTGACACGGGGTTGCATGAATGGAGTTCTGCTCCTGCAATGGGACTTGCTCTTCCTCTCCGTGTGCCCCCAAAATCTGCTCTGGAGAACACCCAACCTTATGGGAGAGATTGTGAGGTTGCATAGTGGGGAGGGGGGTAAAGGGGAGAGAAAGGGAGAGGGACGTTCCATTGCACAAATGGAAGTTTGTTGTCCAAATGGAATGGCAGTGTTGGATGCAACCCACTGTGTCTTTCTCTATGCTGTTTTATTCTCTGCTGCTGAATTTTTTATGCTGAAGTTTTTAACTGGAATTTGTTCACTAGTTATATTTTGTTTTTGTTACTGATTTTTAATTATTTGTTGTTTATAAGCTCCCCAGAAAGCACTATTATTCCACGTCACATAAATACTGTTAAATAATAAATAAGCCACATTTTAACCAATTACAGATATGTAATTTTATGAAAGTCTTGAGGTCAACTTTATCTGCATGGATTTTTCCTAATTCCCACCTTATTCCTTGATGTTGACAAGAAGAGAGTTATTTTTTACTGGTTCTGCTGAAAATATGAACAATTTATGCATATACATTATTTGTTGCCCTTGGCTCCTTTGGAAGGGTAGGATATCAATTTGATAAATAAAATAAAAATTATTATATGCATTATTATACACATATACACTCCAGGTTTCCTAAAGCAACCACCACATAAACAGATACAACAAAACATAACTGTATAAAAATACTTAATATGCACAAAATTGTGCTGTAAATATATATATAGGTTTCATAGGGTTTGATTCTCTTAGAATATATGTATTGTTTTGCATATAATACTGTGTGTAATTAGTCAGTTAAAAAAGAAGACAACGCACAAGTGGCTTCTCGGACATAAGTGGCCACTCAATTCAAGAGGCAGTCTGATGTGGACAAAGCTTGATCAGGTCAGAACCATCACATTCCATATATAGATATTCAATTAAAATGGGCTCTTCCATACTTAACAAACCATGTTTTCAGGGATATTACACTTCTCTGAATGTTGTGACCCAGTTTTCAGGTGTTTAAATAATGATAATAAACTTTAAACATACATTTTGGGTAGAGATGAAAGTGAATTTCATTTGGTCTGTATTTCCAAGTGAACTGACACAATTCACACCTCAGAGTGATACATGGATTACAACATAATTTTCCTTTGGATTTCACACTTCTCCAAAGCTTATGACACAGTCTTGGTTGACAAAATATACAAAATGTACTTTAGGATAAAACATGTCTAGAAATGTGTATATTGAGATAAAATAGGGGTTAAATACAGTTTTGTGATAACAAAAATGTATTTAAAATAGTTTTTCATATGATTTTAAAAAAAATCAGATTGATGCAAAAATGGAACAGAACAGACTTCCCAGGAGGATCCCTCCGCCTGTGCAGCTCTGAGACGGGCTCCCGTCTTGGATGAAACTTTTTCAGCCTTAAATCCAGTCAGAAGGGTCTTTTTTGACTGGGGATAATTTCTTCCGGATAAGGAAGAAATGTGAGATTTCCCACACAGCTTTGTTGTGGTTGTGGGAGACTGGAATTCGTCAGAATCGTCTGTGAAAGAAAGTCTTCCAGCAGCTTGGACGGAGCGAGGAGTTTTAGCTAGCTCAGCTGATTAAGTGACCCGTTTTTTTTCCTTTTTTAAAAAAACGGACTAACAGGCAAGCATCCTCCTGTCTATGCTTATCACTTTCTTATCTATACAGCTAAAGAGATTTGTCAAAGGATCAGCAATTAAGAAAACCTGGGTGAGCCAAAACTTTCCTTCTTTTTTACTCACGGAACTAAGGGGGAGGAAAATAAAAATAGCCTATCTTTTTCCTATTGCAAAAAGCTGACATGGAAAATGGCATTGTAAAGATTACAACGGATGAGGGGTTTCTGATTGGAAGAGAAAAGAAAAATCTTTTTGATTTATAAGACTTTTGTGTAATATATGTCTGGGACTATTTTTTCTGATCTACTTTTTCTTTTCTTTTTCTTTTTTTGATGAATCTGCTCATTCTCTTTGCTACTAGTCATTAGGACGCTGTGAACTAAAGTTGTTTTTGCACTTCTGGGCATATAAGAGATAAGGGCTGTCTAGAGTGTGACACCAGTTGGTTTGAAAGATTAACTCCTTTATAACTGGATAAAGAAATAAACTGCTTTTTGCTTGGGACATTGAAAATTGAAGGAGTTTAGTTCCTTTGGCTTTAAGAATGACAATTAAGAAGATCATGGATGTACAAGAAGGGACTTTATCTTTAGACATGTTTCAGAAAATAATGAATGGGATTAAATCAATAAAACAAGAATTGAGAAATCATAGACAAGCGTGGAGAATTGAATTTGATGAAATGAGACAGGAGCTGAAAGAAATTCAGGATTCTATGAGAAAGGAGAATAAAGATAGATCTGGAAAACCAAAAAAGGATGAAAGAGAAATTAAAGGCAAGGTTCAAACTATGGAGATTGGATTAAATATGGACATGGAAAAAGATTTGGATTTCCTGGCTGTGATGGATCCTGGAGACAAATATTATGGTTTGGAAATCAGCGCTGTCCCTGAAGGAATTGAAGAGATTGGAGATAAAGATATCATTGGTTCAAAAAAATTCCTGGATTGGAAGGATTTGATGGAACTTGAAATGGAGAAAGTTAACAGAATTAATCCCTGTTTTGTGTTAATGGAAAAATCTTCAAGAGATGTGCTAGTGTATCATGTAAAAAAGAGGAACAGAGATGCGGCTTTGCAACAATACTTCAGTGATACGTTCGGAATTGATGGCAAGAAAATATCTGTGATAAAGGAAATTCTTATCAGACTCTTATTATATGACTATGACAGCAAGATTATTGGGTGCGTAAAGATGGAAGATGGAAGATGGAACTAATATGGATAATGGAAGAAGATCGATTTGAAATTACTGGACTTAGTAGACTTGATGAGTTGGATTAATTGACATGTTTATCTAGAAAAAAATTGATGGACATATATCTCAAAGATTGGAAACTTCTCTTTGACTTTTTGTGGAAGAATAAAATGATATGATGTTAATGAGATTTGAAACCAATTAAGATAACCGCTGGAGGAAGGTGATTTTATAATCTATTAAGAGAGAGGCTTGTTATATATTATAGATTTATAGCTGAACTACGACAAATCGGAAGTCAATATTTTTATTTTTATTTTTATTTTTTTATTGTATTAGTTATTGATTTGTGTTTTTTTCTTTTTGTATTGTTTTGGTTTTGAAAATCTGAATAAAAATTAATTGAAAAAAAAGGAACAGAACAGAATGAACACATACAGAATTGACACAGATAAGAAACAGACTGATCTGTTCTTTACTATTTTGGAGAGGATTTTTTTTAAAAAAATTGCAGATTAATGCAGAAATTGAACAGAACAGAATTGTGGGTAGGAATATGCAAAAGCCACATGGACCAGAAATAGATTCATCCATCCCTCCGTTTTGCCTCATTAATTATTTTTATTCAAAGTTTCAAAAAACAAAACAAAACAAAACAAAATTAATAACTAATACAATAAAATAAAATGTTGACTTCCGATTTGTCGCAGATCAGTTATAGGTCTATAATATATAACATATATAACAAACCTGTCTCTTAATATATTACGAAATCACTTTCCTCCAGTAGTTATCTTAATTAATCATCAAATCTCAGAAACTACCCGTACACTGCGCTCAACATCTAAGGCCCTCCTCCGAGTGCCATCACATCGAGAAGCTCAGAGGGTGGTGACTAGATCCAGGGCCTTTTTGGTGATGGCCCCCAAATTGTGGAATAGTCTCCCCAATGAGGTACGCCTGGCACCGACGCTGCTATCTTTTCGGTGCCAGGTGAAAACCTTTTTATACTCCCAGGCATTTTAAAATTTTAAATATTCTTTTTAAAGAAATTGTTTTGTAGTGTATTTTAAAACAGTGTTTCATTGCTGGTATGTTTTGATGTTGTTTGGTTTCTGTTCTTTGTTTGTTTTGCTTTTTGATTTTCTTATATTTGTTCTATTCATATATTTTCTTGCTTATCCTCTATGTACACCGCCCAGAGAGCCTTTTTGGCTTAGGGCGGTATATAAATTAAATTAAATAAATAAATAAATAAAATAACATCACTTTATTCTTTCTGCAAAAAGTCAAAGAGAGGTTTCCAGTCCTTGAGAAATATATCCATCGATTTTTCTCCAAATAAACATGTCAATTAATCCATCTCATCAAGTCTGCTAGGTCCAGTAATTTCAATAGCCATTCTTCCATTATCAGTGTTAATTCCATCTTCTATCTTCCATCCTTGCATCCATAATAATCTTGCTGTCATAGTCATATAATAAGAGTCTGATGGGAATTTCTTTCCTTACAAATATTTCCTTGCCATCAATTCTGAATGTGTTACTGAAATGTTGTTGTAAAGTCATATCTCTGTTCCTCTTTTTTACAAAATGCACTAGCACATCTCTTGAGAGTTTTTCCATTGTCACATATCTGTAATTAATTCTATAAATTTTCTCTATTTCAAGCTACATCACATCATTCCAGTCCAGAAATTTTTTCAAAACATTGATAGCTTTATCTCTGATATCTTCATCAATTTCTTCAGGGACAATGCTGAATTCCGAACAGTAATCTTTATCTCTAAGGTCCATAAACTCCAAATCTTTTTCCAGTTCCACATTTGATATATCTGTTCCAATCTCCAGGACTTGCATCTTCCCTTTAATTTTTCTTTCTTTTTCTCTTGCTTGTCTAGTTATATCTCTGATCTCATCAACCTCCTCTCTCATAAAATCCCCTATTTCTTTCAGCTCCTGCTTCATTTTGCCAAATTCAATTTTCATCTCTTGTTTGCCATGTCTAAGTTCTTGTTTCGTTATCTCAATCTCATCCATTATTTTCTGAAACATATTTACTTCCAGGGTCTCAGCCACTTTCTTAATTGTCATTTTTAAAACCAAGAAGAAAAAAAAACCCTTCAATTTCCAATATAGCACTATTCCCAAGCAAAGAGCAATTTATTTCTTTTTCCAGCAACAAAGGAGTTAATATTCCAAACCTGATGACATCATAATGTAGACAGCACAAACTGCCTTATCTCTTATGTGTCCAAGAATGCAAAACAAATTTAGTTCACAGCATCCAAATAGTTAGTGGCATAAAGAACAAGCAGATTTGTCAAAATGAAGTAGACCAGAAAAAATAGTCCCAGACATATAATACTCAAAAGTTCATATAAATAAAAAAATTTCTCCTCAGATTAGATATCTCTCATCCATTTATATCTTTATAATTCTCAATCCCAGGCCAGCTTTTTGCAATAAAAACAAAGATAAGCTATTTCGATTTCCTTCCGCCTTAATTCCGTGTATAAAAGAGAAAAGTTATAACTCACCCAGGGATTCTTTACTGCTGATTCTTTTAACAAATCTCTTTACTGCAATAATTTAAGCCAAATGATAAGGATAGAAAGAAGAATGCTTGCCTGTTAGAATCTGTTTTTCTTTGAAGAAAAGAAAAACGTCTCGCTTAATCAGTTTGAGCTTGCTTGAAATTCCTTGGCTCTGTCCAATGTTGCTGGCTGGTCCTTCGTTCATAGGCAATCCTAATGAATTCAAGTCCCCCAACAAACACAACGAAGCTTGTGGATGATCTCTTCGTTTCTCCCTTGCCTGGGAGAAAGTTTTTACCAGTCAAAAAAAACCCTTTTGACTGGTTTTAAAACTGAAAAAGCTTCCTCTGAGACGAGAGCTCGTCTCAGAGGCAGGCACAAGCAAAGAAATCCTTCCCGGAAGTACCATCCATCCCTCCGTTTTGGAGAATTATATGCATTGATTCCCTGAGGCCTTGTGAAGTGAGAAGAGTTTCCAGACTACTAAAACACAAGATTTGCTTCAGTAAATAAGTAAGCATTTTTTGTGTGTATTTATGTATTGTGTTTTGTGTATTTATGCAGCTATCATTTAGTTCTTATGACAAACAAATGGAGCCTTGATAACCTAATGGCTGAGAAAATCACAGGACTGAAGAGGGCTAAAAAGAGTTTTCCTCTGGAGCCTTACACTATTTCAGTGACCTGTAGTTCACTAGCTAATTGTCTCACTCAATGTTTCACAGAGGAGCACAAATATTTGGGCAGCAAGTGAGCTGAATAAGGTTAGTCATGAATGTAGCCTATTTATTATTTTATTTATTACATTTATACCCTGCCTTTCTTTTCTTCACAGAAACCCAAGGCGGCTTACATATGGTTCCCAAGTAGGGATTACTCTCAAATCACTCTACAACCTTGCTTGGTTTCAGGTTCGACATCTGAAAATTGGCTACCATAGAGAAGTCCAAGGTATTCCCTAGCTCAAATAGAGCCAGTGTTTGGTTTGGATCATCTGACCCTGCAGCCTCCAAGTCATTATCAGAGGCAATAGTCATGGCTGGGGACATGATACAAAAGGGCTATAACTAAAAGTAGGGATGGGGGAGAAATTTGATTTAGTTCACATTTAAAGCCAAATCCATTAAAGCCATATCACATTTTCCAAAACAATGTGAGAAGCAAAACATAGCCATCCTTTGAAATTCACACTTATCTGAATTTTGTGTTGCAGTTCTCCAACTAAACAATGTGTACAAAAATGCAATTAATATATAGCGGCATACAAAATTGTGTTTGTTTGGATTTCTCATGAGGATTTTATTCAAAATTCACAAATTACTGCAGAATTGTGGAGAACTGAATTTAATATTGGAAAAATTAGGAAGTGAGAGAATTAAAACTGACAGATCCTTTTGTTCCTAATTTTAATCAAACCTTTCAGCACATTTCCAAGAATTAAATTTAGATACTTCTTACCAAACAAATGGAAATAGCATTCCTTTCATAGTTATAAAAGTTTGCTCCTTTTAGAAACAATCCAGTAAATAAAATAGACATTTTCTTCTAGATGTACAACATCTCATTATCACTCCCTATGGCATCACTGTATGCATCAATCTAATAAAACATTACAAGGTCAGTTGATTATGGTCCTCATTATCAGTGAGTGAACAGATTGATGGGAGTGTCCATCTCTCTCCAGCTAATCTTCCCATGATATCCTGCTATTTTTAATTGTAACTAATAGTCCTATTCTTAAAATGTAAATACATTAATAGTCACAGCTTTTTTACTTCCTGGCAAAAAGCTTTTTCTAATAAATCAAGACAAAATACAAAATGTTCTCCACATCTAATTTTCATTGAAGTCAGCAGAAAGATAAAAGGATAACTGAATGCATCTACACAGTAGAATAATACGCTTCTATAATAAATTAATTTTAAGATAGATCACATTTGTCATTATGACAGTGAAGAATGTCAGATATTTGACCCCAAATATATTGTTGTTTTGATAACTTCGCATAAGGTTATCGCTTTGCTGGGGAAGGTAAACCATTGCCCAGTATATCATAGAATAATCCACCAGCATCCATGGAGTTTGGGGGATAGATTTCTGTTGAAATTTGGGGTGGCCCTGGGGTCTTCCAGTGCCTGATGGCTTTGTTAGGCCTTTGAAATCCTAAGACTGGTGACAACACTTGGAAAATATACCTTGGGAGAGCTGATACCCTTGCCACTATACTGCTGGAGCCACTAGCACAGCTGATGGGGACCACCTGATGTGGCAGCTGCATGAACTGGTGCACTGGACCTCTTTGTCTCACGTTTAGTGGCCAGCACCACCCTACAATGATGCCATTGCAGAATATGCATGATTAGACTTAATGGGACTCATCTGTAAATGCTTCTTGTACAGTTTGTTTCAAGCCTGACAGGTTCCCATCAAAGTAAGTAGCTGCTGTGTTTTTCCTAAGCAAAGCAGCCTCTGAACTGATTAAAGGAGAACTTTTTCATGTTATCTTTCTTCAGTTGCATGTTGGAGATTAGCAAACACTAATTCAAATTACCTTATTATCTGAAACACAAATTACTGATAATTTCTTGATGAGGATTTTCTGTCTTCATTTCATAGTACTCAGGAAAAAATGCTAATAAAAGTAAAAGCCTAAGCTCTTTATCAACAAAATTTGAGCTACAAAATCAAGACACATGAATTTATTAATGGACATATCTTGGGACTAAGTTCTCACTTACTTTAGATGGATATCAGAACATCCCTGGCAGAGGTCAATTAGAGAGCAAAGAGGCTAGATTTTCATTTTTTCCAAAGTAGTTGGAACTATTCTAAATCTGGAGTAACCCATAATCAGGCTCTTAAGAAATCATTAAACAGAAGTGAACCATAGATTTGTTGGAGGGTGGGGCCATGTTTTGCAGAAAGCCCAAGTAATTAATTGTTTTCTCTGCCTTGACTTGTCAAGGATTTATGTCATTCATTATGAAGTTCTTGCATTATTTTTCTACCTGATAAAATGGTAGAAGCTGGAAAAGTATACTTACATGCTTAATCTGTGTAATTCATTACAAAGGGATAAAGAAAATCTTAAAGTCAATAGACTGAAATGAAATAACCAATGGCACTGGAGAGGGTTTAAAGTTGTCGTTTACACACTGGGTATATGATTGGGGAAGATGCAGGGTTAAACAAATTGGTCTACTTCTGTTACAGCTAATTTGGCCCACAAAGGAGTAGGGACAGACAGAACATAATGAGACAGAAGAAAGCATGGATCACATGGGAATCTGGGTGATTGAAAATTGGCTCTTTAGATTTTCCTGGACTCAGTTTAGCTACTTTGACTTTATTGCTGTATGATGGAAACTTGGATGAAATTTCCTCATATACAGTACCGATGCACTTGGTTTGTCAGTTTTATTAGTAAATGTAAAAGATGTTTATGAAGCTTGTTTTGGCCTTTTAAAACAAGCCATTGTAACTATTACTCTTTATTGGTAAATGATGGAAATACTTTTCCCCCCATTTAGCACGATTACTTGAAAACACTCTTCAGATGCTTGTATGAACACAAACTTCCACAAGGGATGTCACAAGTGCAGTGGCAGAGTTCCTGATTGTACAGAGAAAGTATTCCATGGTTACACTGGCCATGTGAATGGAAGGGCTGTGGATAAGGTCATGGCCCAGCCACTCAATGAAGCCCCACTGGTGGTGAAGGGGATGGTTAAGATGGCATCCTTAGACTCCTTCTTGTCCAGTCTTAACTCTTAAAGAATACACATAGCACAAGAAATACATGCATTGCAGGAGGGGTGATGGAGGGAGTTCTGAAAGCATGCTATTGTCCATGGACATGGACCTTCTGTCAGTCTGCATGCTTATTAGGGAGTAAACCCTATTCATTTCTGAGTAAACGTGCATAGGATTGGTTTGCACCACTTCAAAAAATTCAGTTCTGTAATACATCATCTGAACTGTAGTGCATGTTCTGGTAGTTGTGAGGCCTATACTCTTGAAATGGAAGAGCACAAGAAGAGCATCCTGTAGTTTTATCAAACCATAATGTTAAAGGGAGGTGAGCAGAGGAATTTAACTGCATTTGTACTTCTCAGTTGGTTTGGTGTAGACTGTCAATGCCAGAAGAGCAGGTAGCTATATTTAAAAAAAGTGTCACCTGTGATGACAAATGACACCCACTCTTGCTTGGAATTTGAAGTGACCTTTTCATTTTGCCTCCAAGAGAGTTGTCTTGCATTGACCAAGCAGCTAATTAAATTGCTGAAGGTTGCAGTACATCTCTATCACTATTCCACAGAAATCCCTTTCTCAACTCGGCAGCTGGCTTATTATTATAGCATACCTCCATTTGTCTCCTCTGCTTGTGACTAGAAGTAACAACATTGTAATGTATTTGCTGGCTAGAAACACAGGCATAAATAAATAAAAACAGCTGGAAACTTATATTGGAGTAGGCTGCTTCTCAGGATTTTATACCATCCTGAACTCTGGATGTTGCAAGATGAGAGTGTTTTAGAAAATCGATTAGTTTAAAGTGTGGTTTTCTAATATTCCCCTTCTTGGATTGGGAACCTTCTTGCTGCTATTATTCAGTGAGGTCTGTGGTAAACTGGCTCTAGACTTGGAGGATTTTCTGGCATAGTGTCTTCTGATAGGCATTGTCTATGCCAGGGAGCCCCCCCCCCATACCCAGTAGCAGTATTGTGGCTGTGGAACTCATCTGACTGGTTCTTGGTGGCTGCCATTTTGATTTCCCCACCAAGCCCTTTATGTAGCTTTGTGGGGAATAAAAATTGTGGGCCCTAGTGGCCCACAAGGAACATTTGGGGAAATTAAAAATGGTGGTCTCCTAGCACTGAGTGCCAAAATATAGGATTCTTATCAGATAGGAATTCATCAGTATGCATGTTAGCAACTCAGATCTGGACTAGGGAACAGGAAGATTATAGTTCACTCTGTGTTTTAGAGTAGTGGTTCCCAGCATGGGGGCTGTGACTTCCAAGGGGGCCATGAAGTAATGCAGAGGGGGCCACAAACAGCAAAGAAATGAATTATTTATTAATTTCTTTTTAAAAAGTCTTTACTCCTTGGATGCTGTCTGCTCCGCACTGGCACTGCAGACGACACCTCCCCCTTGCTCCAAACAAGAGGGGAGGACTTTTGCTGAAGCACCAGAGCATCTTTCAGGTGCACCAAGGGCAGGCATCTGCCTATAATACACGTGGCAGATGCCAAAGAAGGTTGAGGGTAGAGCTACCAGGAAGATGAGGGAATTACTATCGCTGACTCCCGTCTCCTTGCACTGCCACTGCTGATGATGCCCTTACTCAGGATGAGAGGAGAGGGCTTTTCATGAAGCAAAAAGAAGCAAGGCTGCAAGGAAAGGCTGCTTTCCCCCTTCCTTCCTAGTAGCCAGCCAGCCTGCCTTTCTTGGCTCCTGCTTTGCTGCCACCTCCTTTAAAAAAATATTTTTATTTGCGAGGCTGCCCAGATCTCGCTTTCGGCCCAGACAGACCCAAGGAGCAGCGAGGAAGCTCAGGACTTGCTTGCCTCCCATCTCTGAGGCTAAGTGTGTACCAGTGTCCCCTTTCTTCCACCTACACTCTGCCCCTCATCTCTCTCTCCAAGTTCCTGTGGCAGTTGAGGGCTTTCCCCCTCCCACATACCCAAATGCATGCACACCTGCAGATGCTTGCAGGAGGGGCTGGTGTATTTGTGTGTGTGCATGCACTGATCTGTCTTCTGTTCCACTCTCATTCACCAAGTGCACGCTAACCAAGTCATCCCAAGGCCTAAAAGAACTAACCCCCCTCCTTAATCTATCCACCCTTTTGTATTAACAATCTAGCAGCCCCACCACTACCACATTGCTGCTGCTTTTTATTATTATTATTATTATTATTATTAAAAAGCTCAGCAGGTTAGCTGAGGCTGGGGTCCACATACTGCAGTTGAAATGTATTTATTTATTTAATTATTGCATTTATATCCCACCTTTCCTCCAAGTTGTTCAAGGCGGTACACATGGTTCTCCTCCCTTTCCACTTTATCCTTACACCAGCCCTGTGAGATAGGTCAAGCTAGACACTGTGACGGGTCCAAGGTCACCCAGTGGGCTTCATGGCTGGGTGGGGATTTGAACCTGGATCTTAGTCCAACACTGTACCCACCGATTACTATTAGTGTGTGTGTGGGGGTTATAATTTTTTTTCAGCTGACAAAGGGGGTCCTGTACTCATAAACGTTGAGAACCAGGGTTGCCAGGCAACCAAGAGGTCTTCTGTATCTTTAAAAGTTGTGCAGGGGGAAGGGAGAATTTCACCTTGTGGTTTTTCCCATTAAAGTGTTGCAAGAAAACCTGCACTTGACTGAATTTTCTCTTCTCTTAAAGATACAGAATCATTATCAGGCCCTGAGCCTGGCAACCCTATTGGGAACCACTGAGACTTAAGACTGTGGGTGCTTTCACACTGCACTTTATTCCGTTATTCTGACGATTTCTTACCTGGTAATTTATGCATTATATTTGAGCTTTCACATGACATACCAGGTAGCTCCGGAATTCTGGTGGAATGTAGTGCAAGTGTAGCGCTAATTTCCGCAATAAATGATACCAGAAATAATCTGTTAGCAAGGCTGGGAACCCGGAAGATTGTGGGAGTGTTTTGCTAGCTGCTGCTGCTCACATGACAGGCATCCCAGCATGCAGTGCATTCCAGCCCTTTAGTCGCACAGGTGTTTTTTTTTTTGCCTGACGAACATTGTACCGGTATTCTGGCATCGGCTCAGATAGCAGCAGCATTTCACACACACACACATCTTGATACAACTAAAACAATTTAAAAAGTCAGTTTCTAAAAGGAGAGGGCTTGCATGGCAACAGGACAAGATCTTAGACCTCCTACACAGTGGGGAACAGTGTGCATGGGTGAGGGACAAAAACAAGCTGTGTGAAAGACAGTTGCATGAAATGCCGCTGAAAAAGTACTGTTCCTTATCGCAAGAGGTACTGCAGTGCGAATGGTATTTTAGAAATCGGGACAGAAGCACTACCTTCTTAATCTGTTAAACTAGTGCTATTAGCCCCATGTGTGAAAGCAGCCTTAGTAAAATAAGGAAAGTTACTTTATAGAAATACATAGTAGATAGGAAAGACATACCTAGTTCTAACTAACTAAGTCGGAGGTGCAATGCCCAGACAAAAAAGACAAAGAAGTCTCCTCTCTCCTCGGACGGTCAAAGAAAAAGACAATGGAAGGAGGAGCAGGTCAGCTTCCTGAGCATATCAGTTTACAACGGAAGGAAGTTAGGTAGACAAGAGCACAGGTACAGGTAGACAAACCTAGCCAGCTGGAGAACCCTAACTCTATCTTCCTTCTAGAATACAAAAAAGGAGTTGCTTTCCCCACTTTTAATACCCCTTCTCAATGAGTGTTTGGTTCAGCCCACGAGGTTCATCTTGTCTCACAGCTTGCAGTATCTGACTTTGCCCAATGCCTTCGTCAGAGCATCTGCAGTCATGTCTTCCATTGGACAATACTCCATCTTGAATAGTCCTCTGTGGTAGGTATCTCTAATGAAATGGTGCTTCATGTCTATGTGCTTGGTTCGTGAACTCGCCCCTTCTGACTCCATGAGTCTGATGCATCTTTGGTTGTCTTCATGCATCACAACAGGCCCAGGTATAGAGATGCCTAATTCTTTGAAGTTCAAGTAGCCTTGTCAACTGTCTGCTAGCTTCAGAAGCTGACACATACTCTGCTTCTGTGGAAGAGAGTGCTGCAGTCTCTTGTTTCTTACTTGCCCAGCTGATCACAGAATCTTCATAGTGGAAGATGTTTCCACTGGTGGATTTTCAATCTGTAGTGTCTTCAGCCCAATCAGCATCTGCATATCCCACTAGTTTGGATCTCAGGTAGCCACTAACTTCAGTTTCATGGTTGCAGTGCCCTTCAGATATCTCACAACTCTCTTGATTGCTTCCTAGTCCTTCTTGGTTGGCAAGCTGGTTTTTCTGCACAGGTATCCCACTGCTACTGCCACATCTGGACCTGTGCAGGTACTTCAGTGGGAGTGCCAGATTGGGTCTGCCAGTGCATCCACACAGCCCCAAACTTGCTACCACCTTGCTCTCCCCCTCCTGGGAGGCCGTTGCTTCAGCTCTACGCCACTAGGTGACTCACTCCTGCCCTTCTCTAGGGCACCATTTTGAAACTTGGGACATTACATGTCCAGAGTGTACAAAGGGGGTTGGTTCATTGACACCTTTCAATAATCCGGGAAGCTGGAAGTAAAAGGTGAGAAATGGGAGAGATTCCCTGTCTATTATTTATTTATTTATTATTTAATTTAATTTATATACTGCCCTAAGCCAAAAAGGCTGTCTGGGTGGTGTACATAAAAGATAAAACAAGCACAATATATAAATACAATAAGTATAACAAAATCAAAGATCAAAACAAACAATAACAAAGAACCAACAACGTCAAAATACAACAATAATGAAAATACTGATAAAATACACTATAAAATACAATTTAAAATACACTTTAAAATGCCTGGGAGTATAAAAAGGTTTTCACCTGGAGCCGAAAGGATAGCAGCGTCGGTGCCAGGCATACCTCATCGGGGAGACTATTCCACAGTTCGGGGGCCACTACCGAAAAGGCCCTAGTTCTAGTCACAACCCTCCGGGCTTCTCGATGGGATGGCACCCGGAGGAGGGCCTTAGATGTTGAGCGCAGTGTACGGGTAGGTTCATATTGGGAGAGGCGTTCCACCAGGTATTGCGGTCCCATGCCGTGTAGGGCTTTATAGGTCAAAATCAGCACTCTGAATTTAGCCCGGAAACAAATAGGAAGCCAGTGCAGACGAGCCAGAACAGGTGTTATATGAGCAGACCTTCTGGTCTGCGTCAGTAATCTGGCCGCTGCATTCTGGACTAGCTGTAGTTTCCGAACTATCTTCAAGGGCAGCCCAACGTAGAGCGCATTGCAGTAGTCCAGCCTAGAAGTTACCAGAGCATGAACAACTGAGGCGAGGTCGTCACTGTCCAGATAGGGACGTAGCTGGGCTACCAGTCGAAGATGGTAGAAAGCATTCCGTGCCACCGAGGGAATCTAGCCTGTATGCTTAGAGGATGCTTGAAATGTAACAAGCAGGTTTCTATGTATTGGAGGAAGCTAGACCATTCTGAGAGGTAGATTGGATTTTTTTAAAAGTAGGCATTTTATCCTCAGGACTTTTTCCTGCACTCATGTGAACTTGGAACTTCCAGCATGTGAAACCTGAGCTGCTGCACATGCCTAGGACTCCATTTGCAACCCATGTGCTCCTGCTGTATGTGACGGGTTCTGATGACAAATGATGTCTCTTTCTTGAGACTGAGTGAGTAGGGTGTTTCCTTCTTCTCAAGCGTTAAGCGTGGACATTCCCTCTGTTTTGCCTGTTAATGACTGTTGCTGGCCAAGCTTGCAAAAGGTGAGTGGGCTTGATTTCTTCCCATTCCTAGTCATAGGGCTTGAACTCACATCTTCTGCTCACCAAGCCTCTGCACTCTTCTGTGAATGACCTACTGAGGGCTGCTGTTAAAGTGTTGGGTACAGCTTTCCTTGTTGCATATCTAAATTTCTCTCTTTTCTAGCAAATGGTTCCTTCTCCCTTCCCCACTTGGTAGGTCTCAGAGGCTTGTCCCGTAAGGCCTGTGTATTCCTGCTGCTGGTCTTCAGCCAAATGAACTATTTAAGCACACTGTGCTCTCCACTGCCACCTTTCTTCCCTTGTGTGTCATGCAGTGAGAAGGCTTCATCTCATATTTTTGGATACTCCATGCAAAGTAGAAATGGTAGTAGAACCTCTGCTGGTTTGGGGGTCCTGGCAAGTGTTCAACCTCTGGAGCCAGCCCTCTTGAGGAGTGACACATGGCACACCTATAAAATGGAATGTGTGAAGCCCTGGAGCCTTAAGATCAGGATTTTAACATTTCAGAATCAGAAGTAAATGAGAAAAAAATAGTATCATATAACCTGCATAACATCTTCTTGTGCTGGCCTGCTCTGACTTAGATCATTCTGAAAATAATTTTACAAACTGGAGGTACACAACAAGCTGGGTTTTCATGAACATAACTTTACTTGTGCTTTTGTTGCTTAGGAACTGTGTAATTCAGTTTGGCACAGATAACAATATTACTTACCACTGTTCAATATATATTTTAGTCTTGCTAAGCTAGGTGCAATATAATGCATCCGTTTGTCATACAAGCACAAGTCTACAGGCCATCTTGTTTTGCTCATTTTAAGCAGAGCTTGGAAAAGTTCCTTTTTTGAACTACAACTCCCATCAGCCTAATCCAGTGGCCATGCTTGCTGGTGCTGATGGGAGCTGTAGTTCAAAAAAGTAACTTTTCCAAGCTCTGATTTTAAGGTTGGAAAATAACAGAGAGATTCTATGAATTCACCAACCTGTGTGACATTATTAAAATAGTTAGGAAATAATCTTGTTGTAATATATATATATACACACAGAAAACTGAGAAAACAACATAAAAAAATCTTCACTTTCTCTAGTAAAAGCTGTTCAAGATTCTGTTAGTTAATATAACCAGAGAAGATTCCACATAAAAACATAGAATTTGCCAAGGTACTTAATTAACTTTTGACAAACCAAGGCTTTCTCTAGTTTCTTGATTCATTGGTGTTCTGCTAAAAAATAATTATTGATGCAAAACCACAACTTGCTGATCATCCATTGTTGCTTTCTTTTTGCCAGCCAAGTTGAAGAGATTGAGATTCTGAAGAGTCAAGAAAATGATGTCGTGATGATCCCTCTAGTAGAGCATGGGAAAGATGTAGGTAGCTTTATGGCAGGTGTAGCCACCATGCTGCCCTTCAGATGTTGTTGGACTTCATCTTCCATCATTCCTGCCCATGGACCATGCTGGCTGGTATTGCTGGGCATTAGAATCCAATAATATCCAGAGGGCTACAGGTTAGCTATCCATGTTTTAAAAAGAGTCTAGAATGTATGACATATGGTCAAATTCACACATAACAGTTTATTTTCATGAAAGGCAATTAGGAGTATAGGTAACATAAATTATTAGGAATATTTGAATTTGCTTATTAATATTTTGAATTGCTTTTCTAATCATGTTGGCTACTTCTGCTTTGTGGAATAAAGGAGGGAAGCCAATTCAATTATTTGTGAGTTCATCAATGTCTGGTTAGTGTGTTGAGGTCATGGGTTGTCTGTTTGATATGCTAGATGTGACTTCAATACAGGGCAGATATACGGGCATTACAATACCCAGGCAGTTAGCACAACTTATTCTTGTAATTCTGCCCATTAATCTTCCAGCTGTTTTTGATTATAAACTGATGACAAGAAAACCCTTGAGGCAATGGAGCAGGATGGTGCCGCCCAAAGTCATGTATACATTGCAAAATAAAACTTTAAATTGTGGAGAGTTTTTGGAACCCCATATTAATAACACCTCCATATAATCTAAAAAAAGAAAATAATTCTGACCCAGAAATCATCTGTAAATGTTCAAATTCTTAGTATGTTTATTTCACTGTATAGCAAGATTTCAGTTTTGCATGTTATAACATGCCTGCCGCACATTTTTATTATTATTAATTTATAAACTATTTTAATGCACAGACAGCTTCTTAACTACTAAAATGTGGTAATAAGTGGACTATTCTTGGTATTTGAGGGTCGGCGACTGTTTTTTAATGTGAAATTTATGTAAAGCTATATACATGTTCCCTTTATAAACATAAAATATCTGTGATGAATGTAAGGAGCATAAAAGCGGAAAGAATGAGGGGAAAACATTGCAAAGTAGTATGGAAGACTGCAAAATCTTCAGGCAAGTATTACAATAGCCAGTTCCCTATCTATGAAAAATTCTGAAGTTCCATCCCCTTCCCACCCACAGAATATCCATTTTGGGGCCTTCTGCTAGCTGCCATTGACAAGCACTCCACTGAGAGCCTATCGTGTTCCATGGGGTACTACCTCTGTTCAAGGAGGTAAACAAATCATTTAGCCAAGAGGGCAGGGTTCAAGTTACAGCACAGCTTCAATGTCAAGCACAAAGAATCAGTCCAGGTCCAAAATGGGATCCAGAAAGATAAGAAATAGTCCAAGGTCAATATCATAGGGAATTCAACCAGGCACAGAAACTAGAAACAAAAAGGCATTGATGCTATCTGGTAGAAAGCTCAAGAAGGCCTTATATACTATGGTGTCCTAGACTGCAACCTAACTCCAGCTGCTGGTAGTAAAGGAGTGCCAGAGATTGCTTACTCACAAGTAGACCCCTTACTTATGAGATGCACAATGACTCTGGGAGCATAGGCACATCCTATGTCAAAGCTCTTTGCCTTGGCCAGGGCCTTTCAGTACTGGCATTTTTGAGGACTAAGGGGTGATTCCATCTTTTTCTCTCACAGCTCCAGGGTTTTTTAGCAGGTCTCCTACCAGTAGGGTTGTCAGGTTCAGGGCCTGAGACTGATCCTGTAGGAGAAGAGAAAGTCAGCCAAGTGCAGGTGTTCTTGCAACACGGTAATGAGAAAAACCACAAGGTGGAATTCTCCCTTCCCCCTGCACAACTTTTAAAGATACAGAAGACCTCTTGGAGACCATGCCTGGCGACCAAGAGGTCTTCTGTATCTTTAAAAGTTGTGCAGGGGGAAGGGAGAAGTCCACCTTGTGGTTTTTCCAATTACAGTATGGCAAGAACACCTGCACTTGGCTGACTTTCTCTTCTCCTAAAGATACAGGATCAGTCTCAGGTCCTGAACCTGGCAACCCTACCTACCAGAGACGTCCTCTAGGAGATCCTCAGCACTCTTTTCAGGAGACTCTGCCTCAGGGTCCTTGACCTGTGAAATGTCTGGTTTGTCCTCTGAGGACCTAGCAGCAGGTCAGGGGTATATAACACCGCACTCTGACCCACCTACATGTTCAGCAGGTGGAAGGAGGACACTGATGCCAGCTGAGTGATGCTTGTATGGGGCTAGAGTTACTCCATCAGTGACTAGTCATGGGACAGCAGCTCAGTGAAGGGAACTGGGCGGAGGGACACCTCTGCCTAATCTACCTCCCCAGCTTAGCATAAGGGTGTTTCTGTGGATGACTTGCTCTTTCTGGGTAACAGGAAGCCGCTATCTCTCCACTCTCAGAGAAGGGCCAAGCCACTCAGTCCACGAGGGCACACTGGGTTGTGTGGGGTCAACTGGGTGGCATGAACCTTAAACCTGAACCCACCAATCCAACTCTAGCAGTGCCACTGTTTGGGCTTTTGATGTATACCCAGATATGCTGACTATTTCCCCCCATCTATTACTAATTCCAACTTGTTGAACTTGAGTTCATCACAAAAATATTTTTATAACAGTCCTTTCTGTGAATTATAGCTAGACTTTATAGCTAGACATATTTTATTCAAAATATTTAGAGGTCTATATATGTATGCTCTGTTTTCTGCAAAGTAGCAGCGACTGTTTCCAGCTTTATAGATCTTATCAGACATGTTAATTGGATTTTTATATCTTTTTCTCTTTATGTTGAGTTTATAGTAGACTGAGTTGCAGATCTAAAAAGTAAATACAAAACTTTAAATTCCCCCTTTTCATTTTTCCCCCTTTTTTTGTTTTTATTTTGCACATGTAGTATTAATGCGTATTTTAGAGAAATATAGCTTGTGCTGACGGTTGACAAAATGACTGTGAGTGTTAAAAGTCTAATTCTTTTACAGAGGCTTAAGCAGTTCTTTTTTAACATAAAATGAGGCATGGTGGTTTTTGACTAATTCCATTTTTCTTATATAATGAAGTTCCTGATACCGTGATATCTACAACTGGAATGGTGAATCATTACTTTATTCAGTACAAGTGATGTGGGCTTGAAAGTAATTCAATGCAAATTGTAAACAATTCTGAGAATTTATAGAATAGAAAACACAAATCCATATAAAATTGTTGATTAAAAGATCATAAGATATCCTATCATCACAGCTGATGTACTAAATATATGTTGGTGAAATTGGTAAAATGGACAATCTTGTGTGGAACAGGAGGAATGCAGGGGAGGAGCAAATTTATGCAATATTGTCTGCTCCAAACTAAGGACACGACCCCATAGATGGAGGAATTTTAGAATGTGGTAACTCATCCCATTCTTCCAAAGGGTCTATAGGATGTTCATCCTCAGTATCAATCCCAGACAGGTTTAAGACCTGTAGCATCCCATGAATCACAGTAGAAGGGTTCTAAGGGATAAGCATGACACCTGAGTTTTGGGCTTAAGTGTTCCAGCCCATTTTCCCCATTCTATAGTCAATTTATTCTGCAAAAAATCTACATAAGTAGATAAAGTTGACCCATACTCTAGCATACTTATTCCATAATAATAGCCAGCTGAGAAACAGAGAATTAGGAATGAAATGTATTGCATTATTCTAAAGGGAATTGGTTTTGTGAGTTTACTTTTGTGTTTTTGGCATCAAGTCTAAGTTTTGCATCTTCAGAAGCATGTGATAAGCAAAGCTTCACTCTAACCATTACATCTCACTGGCTCTCATGAGTAAATATTAACATGAGCAAATAGATGTACTATTTAACCCTTGTATTTTATTCCAGGTTAATTAATCTCAAACATTTGGGTTTTTTTTCTTTGTACAATCACTTGGTTAAAATAAAATGAAAATATTTTTTGGAGAGTAGGAAAATGTTGCCCTTAGGTTGCTGTTTAGCTGCCTAATGGAACATGTAAAATCCCCTTGCAGAGGAATTAATAGCTGTTAGCAGGATGGGTGTTCTAACCACTTAGAGGCTTCTGTACAAAGTGTTTAGATTAATCTCTGACATACGAACCTGTCCCTAATTCTTTAGTCTTCAAGACTAGGTGCATTGATTCTATAAAGTGAAGGTCAGATAAGCTTTTTAAAAAAAATCTATTAACTCAAGTAACTGGATAGGCTTAAAGCTGACACTGACAAAGTAAAGGGTTTCACAGTAACACTGCATCAGATTGATCCAAATGTTAGATGTTTAACACTATCACATGAGACAATATTACATAAAATTGATGGAACAAACTAATTTGTTTGGGTGTCAGGAATGGCAGGTGGCCTGTTCTGGTATCATGGTATTTAGAGGGTGTCAAAGTACCTGTAGATACTAGTAGCAAGAGGTGTGAAATCAAGACTTGCAGTGGGGCAAAGTCATTGCATTTGCAGTCAAGGGGCGAAATAAACAGAGACACATCAGCTTGGGTTGAACAAGGGCCACTTTATTAAAATTATAGAACACAAACCCAATTTAAAGCGACCTGCAGAGGGAAAAAACCTAGGTGCCAGAACTATCTATAAGCAAGCATCTTGCCATACAGCTCTCGGGTGACCAGCCCCTGCTGGGGCAAGGGCAAGCCCATCTGCTTACCCCTTACCCCAGCCACACCCTGTAGGTGAGTAGGGGGGCCTTCCCATGTCATCTCCCCCAGGGCCGTATAACCCCTGGGTAGATGAGATAAGTTGGCCCCAGAAGCAGCCCATATCCTGCCCTCGAGCCATAAAGCCCTGACAGACAGGCCTCCGGAACCACCAATCACCTCCAAAGGTGCCTAAGGGGGCCACCTAGCTGTCCTTACCTATTTCCCTTCCCGCACCAGTGCCATAAACTGCCCTATAGGGCATTAACCTTTGAAATATATCAAATTAGTCAAATTAGCCAAAACCACCTATTAATTACAATGCCCCCTAACCTGATTCCCTCCCACCCTCATAGAGTGGAGCAGGTGAAAAACCTGTCCGACAACCAGGGTGGGCAGGATAAAAATTCCTACTCACCCCCAAAGCGACCCATAGACACACCATAAAAAAGGGAGGGCGGGCCGGGCATCGCGCTGGCAAAGAGGAGGAGTGGAGGGGCAGCTTGGACTTAAATAAGCCCAGATGCTCCACCCCTCTTCGCTGTATGTTGTGCTCGCAAAATAGCTGCGACGTGCAATGTTGCCCCCATCAAAGATGGCAGCAGCAGCTTCGCTCCCTTCTGCAATTACACCCTGCTCATCCAGGTTGCGCGGGCGAGCGGGGCATCATATAGGAAAGGAAAAGAATAGGTGGCTACCTAGCAGACAAGCAGGTAGAAGGATAAAGGATTGTGCAAGAAGGAAAACTTCGTAAACAATCTTAAAATAGGATCTGGACAAGGAATGCCTACGGAATTCAATATTTGTGAATTGCTATAAGAAAATGACAAATGTGCGAAATGGGTAGCTATGCACCAGATTTCACACCTCTACAGATTATTTGTTTAAAATATTTCTATCCCTCCCTTCTACCCTATAATAGGGCACCCCGGGCGGCTTACAAAAATAAAATCAAACACGTACATAATAAAATTGTAAACACTGAAATCACAAAAACATTAAAATAAATTAAAATACATTAAATACAATTAAAATACATAAAATACAATATATATATACACATACACAAATGCATATATATAGGGAGTGGTACTAATGATGTACAACAGTTCCCAGCAATTTAAAAGGTTTGAAATATGCATTTAAAATACTACTTTGAGTGAAAATACACATTTACCATTTGTTTTGAAAGACACATTCTCAAAACAGATATTTTGGGAGGTGGGGGGGGAAGCCCTGTTGCACAAGCAGAAATCTTTGTGCTCACTCACACAATTATTTAGTTGAATGACATCCTATGTTTCTGCAGCATAACTTTTAAAGAATTAATACACAAGGATTTTTATATAGTTTTATGTGTCTATCTGCTGCCTACACTAGGATATACATATAATATTATATGTAAAGTAATGTGTTCAATGCATGTAATATGTGGGAATTGTTCATATTTTTAGCAGAAGTTGTAAACAAATATTCAACTTCTCATCGAGATCACAAAGTGAATTGACTTCCGGGAAGGGTGACTTAGCCTGTGCCTGCTTTTGAGACGGGCTCCTGCCTCAAAAGAAGCTTATTCAGATATATCAGTCAGGTTTTTTTTTTTTTTTTGACTGATTAAACTTCTCCCGGGTAGGGAGAAACGAAGAGATTAACCTCAAAGCCTATTTTTGTTGGGACGACCAGATCTCATTAATTTATGGGACGAGGTCCAGCCGACGAAGGTGGGACGGATTTTCAACAACAAGCTCTATCTGATAAAGCGAACGTTCATCTTATCTTCTAAGAGAGAACGCACTAACAGGCAAGCACCCTTCTTTCTATATTTTTCTTTTACTTGACTTAAATTGTTGCTGTTTAAAAGAGATTTGCCAGATTGATCGGTTTTTGACATCTCACTGGGGAGCCATAACTTCTCTCTGCTACTCACTAATTAATAGCTTATCTCTGTTTTTGTTGCAAAAAGCTGTCCTGGATTTGCATTCTAAAGATATACACAGAAGAGGGATTTCTATTCCAGATTTTTATTTTGAAGAATATTATATTGTCTGAGACTACTCTCTTTTTGGTCTATTTTATTTTGACGAATCTGTTTCCTGACAACCGCCATTAATTGTTTCGATCCTGGGAACTGCATTTTGTTTACTTAAGCATGGAGAGATAAGGCTGTCTGCTCTGTTTATACTGTGATGTCACCAAGTTTGGAGTATTAACCCAATTGTTGCTGAAATAAGAAGTGGTTTTCCTATATTTTTCTTTTAAAATGGCAATTAAGAAAGTGGCTGAGAATCTGGAAATAACTATGTTTCAGAAAATAATGGATGAGATTGAGATAACGAAACAAAACCTGCGACAGGGTTGTAAGGAGCTGAAAATTGAATTGAGTAAAATGAAGCAGGAGATTAAAGATATAGGGGTCCCTGTGAGAGAGGTGACCCTGGAAGGGGTCCCTGTGAGAGAGGAGACCCCGGAGATTGGAACAAACGTGGAACAGGAAAAAGATTTGGAGTCTATGGACTTTAGAAACAAAATCTATTGTTTGGAGACACAGGAGATTAAAGACATAGGGGTCCTTGTGAGAGAGGAGACCCTGGAGACTGGAACAGGGGTCCCTGTGAGAGAGGAGACCCTGGAGACTGGAACAGGGGTCCCTGTGAGAGAGGAGATCCCGGAGATTGGAACAAACGTGGAACAGGAACAAGATTTGGAGTCTATGGACTTTAGAAATAAAATCTATTGTTTGGAACTCAATGTTATCTCTGAAGAAATTAATGAAGATTCTAGAGATAAAGTTATCAATGGCATGGATAATCTTCTGGACTGGAATGATGTGATGGAGCCCAATATAGAGAAAATCTATGGAATTAACTGCAGCCATGTGACAATGGAAAAACTTTTAAGAGATGACCCAGTGTATTTTGAAAAAAAGAACAGAGATATGATTTTACAGCAGTATTTCAGCAACCTACTCAGAATGGATGGCAAGAAAATATTTGGGATAGAGGTAATTCCCATCAGACTCTTACTATATGACTATGGCTTTGACAGCAAGATTATTATGGAATACTGATAATGGAAGATTGGATATTGAAATTACTGGACTTAACAAGACTACTGAAGATGGAAGATGGAAAATGGAACTAATAGGGATAATAGAACAATGGCTACTGAAATTACTGAACCTAACAGATTCTGATGTGATGGATTAATTGAAATGTTTATTTTGACTATGGTTATGACAATAAGATTATCATAATTAGTAATGAGATGGATTAATCGATATGCTTATCTGGAAAAAAAAATTGATAGATATATTTCTTAAAGAATTGAAACCTCTCTTTGACTTTTTGTGGAAAGAATAAAGTAATGTTTATGAGATTTGATGATTAAGTAAGATAACTACTGGAGGAAAGTGATTTTATAATATGACTTAAGAGACAGGATTGTTATATATTATAGACTTATAACTGATTTGATCTTTGACAAATGGGAAGTCAATATTTTACTCTTTATTTTTTATTTTTGTTTTTTTTTTCTTTTTTTTTTTGTTTAACTATTTTTGATTTTGTTTTTTGTCTTTGAATGTTTTATGATTTCGTCTTGTATGTTTTATGAAAATCTGAATAAAAATTATTGAAAAAAAAAAAAAGAGATCACAAAGTGAATTATGGAAAAAAACCTGCAAATAAACTCAACATTTAAATGTTCAGAAAATTCCTTCCCTAGTTCAACTAGCCATTTCCTTCAAGCAGATCATTCAGTTCCCCCCAGTTTTCTGTTTTTCTTTCTCAAATGACCCTGAACATTCCATGAGTACTGAGTATGCTCAATTCTCATTGGACTGTTATCTAGATTTAATGCCCCCTTAGTTTTTGTTGAATTTTAAAATATTTTGTGTAATTATCAGAAACAGCTTTATTCAGACATCTTCAAACTCAAAGTTAACAGAACGCAACATTTTGGATTCCCCTAACTGTGCTGATTCATCACTCTGTGTGTGTGTGAGTGTGTGTGTGAGTGTGTGAGTGTGTGTGTGAGTGAGTGAGTGAGAGAGAGAGAGAGAGAGAGCGTGTTTAATCTCTCCATTTTGGCTCCATTTCTGTTGGCACCTCTCTGCATTTGCTGTTAGGGAGAATGATTCAATAATCAAGTTTAATAAGAGCTAGAAGTCTTTACAGTCGAACTCTCATGATCTGAATCTCCATTACACTTATTTCTGATTTTCAAAATTCACTGTTTGCTCCCATTGAGCTTGCTGATCGGAAATAATTTTATATGAACAGCTCTTCTTTAACTACCCTTCTAATCAGAATGGCTGGGTTAAAAATACACATAAGCATATTATTATAGGAATGCTATGGCATTGTGTCAAGTGAATAGATAATCTCTCTAGACTTTTGTAGAGCTTGATTGCTGGTTTAATGGCCTTTGATGTTTGGTGGCTACTCCACGTTATTAGAATGTGAAGGTCACACTACCCAGTGAGTATGGAGGCTGAAATCAGTATTTTGCCTCTATCCTCTTTCTTTCAATGATATGGCATTTATACGCAAATAGGGGTTTATGAAAAGTGCTGTCCAAATACTTCCTAACAAACCAAGATAACCCTTACCAGCATTCTTATATATTTACATCACATGTTTATTAAGTGGGAACTTTGGGAACTAATGAACATTATGGCTAGAACCATTTCTGCTGTAATAATTCTCACTTCTGGGGACAGAACATTCATGTGTCTAATGCAATACATGTCATCTTTTTACATATATATATATAACATTAATCATCTATTCCCTTCAATGAGCTGAAAAGATCAAATGTGGACATGCAGGAGGTGCCGAATGGTTTCTATTGCATTGGTTTACCAGCCTCACCATCTTCATTTTAAGTCCCTGGAGGTATTAAACATCAAGCCCATGAACAGGATAAACAAATCCAGATGTGAATAAAGTACAAGAATAACACATTGCAAACACTTCCTTAAGTAACTGAGCTCCCAATCTTGGCATGAGAATTATGCCTGGGGAATTGGCTACTTTGCAATGAATTTACAGGTCTTTTCATTCTATTACTGGGTGCAACTGCTCAAGATATTTCCTGACAGCCAGAAGCCAATATGTATAATTTTCTCAGAGATCCTGCATATAGAGATGAATAGCTGAGAAATGGTTAAGTTTGTGACAGGAAAAGTATAAGGGTAAATGCTAAAAAGGTGCAATTTATGTGATCCAAATGGTTACTGACACCACTGCTTTTCATATGACATTGCAATCATCCTCCATTTCATACCTAACATTTAATGCATTGACCTGTCTGGGTCCTTCTGGTATTCCTTTAGCACCTCTGTCATCTGGCAAGATGAGCACTTAGCCATATGAGTTAACTGCATAGGTGGATTTCAGGGGGGGGGGAAATCAGCACTTCTTGAAATTAATGGTGGCATTTCCATTCAGTTCTTATAGAGGTAAGCCTCTTCTGTGTTATGTCAAATGCAAAGGCTTCAACCTAGAAGTCTCCTATATCCTGTGATAGTCTGGGAAAAAGTAGTAATGCATAAGCACATGGAGGACTTTCCATTGTTCCCACATACAAAGTGAAGACACAAGGCAGCTGTATGGTTAAAATGGTCATAACTTTATAGGAGATCTGCAGCAATCAAACCTACCCTAAACTCGGGTATATGTGAGCAACTCCGATCCAAAGAAGTATAGTGGAAACTCCCTGCATCTCCTCACATGAACAGCACCACCCTGGTTGAAGCCCCACGCCAGTATTGTGCCTGATGAAGGCCTCTCATTGCCAACTCACCATGAAAGTGAATAGAGGGAATCTCCCATTAATTCACACTGCCCCTGCTGGTCAATGTTCAGCAGAACAAAGGGCTCAAGAGCACTTGTCAACACATGCCCTACCTGCTTGAGCTGAGTGGCAATGTGAGCTGGGTTATTCAAGTGCCCCCCCACCTGAAAAGTGCCTCTGAGTGCTCCCCAGGGCTATGAAGTAATTTACTTCCTTCCCCACACTAACTGCCCTAGGCTGTAACAAAATAAGCAAATCAGCCAAATGAAACTCACCAAGGACACGAAATAATGGGCTCAAGTTACAGGAAGCCAAATTCGACTGAAGATCAGGAAAAACTTCCTAACTATTAGAGTGGAATGACAATGGAACCAGTTACCTAGGGAGATGGTGGGCTCCCCAATGCTGGAGGCATTCAAGGGGCAGCTGGACAGCCATCTGTCGGGTATGTTTTAAGTTGGATTCCTGCATTGAGCAGGAGGTTGGATTCGATGGCCTTATAGGCTCCTTCCAACTCTACTATTCTATGATTCTAGGCCATAGCAGTATGGAGTAGAAGGCCTATCATGGGACAACCAAAAAATTCCTACTTGGCCCAACAGATGACCACCTAATCCCATACTATTACAAGGGGAGGGTGGGTGTGCAGCCATGCTGAGAGAAAGAGGCTGGTTTTGGCTGTGCCATACCTTAAATAGGCCCACACATACCCCAGCATGATTGACCGCACTGGCCATATGATTCCCTTCCCCGGAGGAACAAGCAGGGGAAGCATCACACACTTCATTCCAACAGGAGATGAAAAAAATGGAGCAAAATTTCCAAAGCTGCTAAGAGAGAATTCAAGCATTTAGAAGTGCAGGTAGCATAGCCCTCTATACAACTGTACCATCTCTGAAAGTACATTTGAAAGGCCCATCAATCAAAATGTTTGTATGGCTTATTTCAATCAAATGATGCCAGAGCTCTCACAGCCAACATCTACAGAAGTTTCAAAACCAACAACCTGTGATTACCTCAAACTTTGGTTGTTTTTGCACATCCTCCATTGGTTGGGGAATGCACCAGCCCACATTGTTTTATAGGTGCATGTGTCCTGTGCTTTGATACCTCATTCATTTCTACAACCATGATAACGACATAGATTATTTAAAGTTTGCTTCCCAAATAGATATTGGGCAGTATCCGCCGAAGCACTTCTGCTAACGCAAGGCGTTCTGCTTATGCCATGGAATTTCCCCTCCCTATCCTACCTCTATGCGCACTCACACTCTCCCCAAATCTGATCTGGGGGTTACAGGAACCCTCAGAACAGATTTAGGGGGACCCATAAATCTAATAAGTTTTCACACATTTTTGCTCTGGTTGCCTGTGTAATTCTGAAGATGTCTATGGTGGGGAAGAAGATATCTTAAATTGGACCATCTGCACACAAATGTATATTTCTAACATAAGATTGCCCTTGCTGAATTGGTCCATTGGTGGTTATTAAATTGATGTCTTGAACACTTGACTACCTTCTGTAAAATATGCTGCAAGTCAAGTTGCCTGACGAGGTTTATATATATATATATATATATATATTCAGATATTTTATTGCTGGCATACCTTTTAAGCATGCAGTGCTTAGTGATGCTGCAATAACACTTAAATATCTTGAAGGGTATTCTGTTCAAGCTGCAGGGAGAAAAACATTCTTATGAACCTGGGAACGTGACATCTGCTATATATCACTGAATTATGTTAACATGAAAAGGCAAATATCTGCATAAGGTTAAAGTGTACAAGTATAATTGTTTCCTGTGGAAGGCAGTACTAAACTCACACAAGATCTCGGTAAGATTTAAAATGCCCAAAGATTCACAGTGAACTTGGCAAGCTGCCCACTGGAGCCAGGGAGATTCTAGCTTTAATGTTTAAGAGGAACTAGAAGGAATCTGTTGACAGACTACAAACACTGACTCAGATTGGGGAAATATGTCTTAAATCCTACTTTCATTTACTGTTGAGTCTTCTGGGAAACTACAGAAATGCATTATCTGTCCATCATGGTTTGAAACTTGCTCAACAACATGCTGCAGAAATTCTCAGCTAAGCTCCGGTTTGAGGACTGTGTTCTGTGTGCTTTGCCAGAAGATGTTGATTGACAAAAGACATGAAGCAGGAAGGCGCACAATGGGGAAAATTAATGGGTGATAGTAATGCCAGTTCTTTCTCCTAAGCACTACATGGGCACCCAGAACACCTGGCTATTGCAGGGCATTTTCAGCAATTAGCAGATGAGGAACACAGGATGCCTCCTCATACTGAGTCAGATCAGTAATCCATCCAGTTCAGCATTGTCTACACTAACGAGGCAAAACTCTTTGGGGTTTTAGACTGGACTGTTTCTGGACCATACCTGGATCAGCAGGGGACTGAACCTGGGACCATCTGCATGCAACACAGATGCCCTACTAAAAAGATACGACCCTATCAAGGATGGATTGCTGAGCTAAGTTATACATCCAGCTTTTCTGGTAGTGATTGTTTTACTGAAAAAAAAACTTGTTTAATGCAATACTGTAAAATTAACATTAAAAATACCACCAATAAAGTGAATGCTAATTTTCTAACGGCTGTAGGCATGGTGTTCGTCTTGAATGTAGCATTACATTCTCTTAGGGTTGCCAAAAACATAAGCTCCTGTCCTCTGACTTTTGAGCAGAGTTAAAAGAGGTAGAACTAGGAAGAAAATGGCTAGTTAATAACAGTAGTGTTTCCAAGTCTCTCTGCCACATGGTTGGCTTGTCATGAAAGTCATTCAGGCTTTTTGAGCATTCCTTTTTTTATCATTAATTTTTATTCAAATTTTCAAAGACAAAAAACAAAACAAAACAAAAATAATTAAACAATAAAATAAAATATTGACTTCCGATTTGTCGCAGATCAGTTATAAGTCTACAATATATAACAATCCTGTCTCCTAAATTATGTTATAAAATCACTTTCCTCCAGTAGTTATCTTAATTAATCATCAAATCTCATAAACATAACTTTATTCTTTCCACAAAAAGTCAAAGAGAGGTTTCAATTCCTTGAGAGATATATTTTTCAATTTTTCTCCAAATAAACATGTTGATTAATCCATCTCGTTCAAATCTGTTAGGTCCAATAATTTCAATAGCCATTCTTCCATTATCAATAATCCTGTTAAGTCCAGTAATTTCAGTAGCCATTCTTCCATTATCAGTATCCCATAATAATCTTGTTGTCATAGCCATAGTCCAAATAAACATATAGATTAATCCATCTCATCAAACCTGTTAGATCCAATAATTTCAATAGCCATTCTTCCATTATCAATATTAATTCCATCTTCCATCTTCAATAGTCCTGTTCAGTCCAGTAATTTCAGTATCCATTCTTCCATTATCACTATCCCATATTAATCTTGCTGTCATAGCCATAGTCATATAATAAGAGTCTGATGGGAATTTCCTTTATCACAAATATTTCCTCGCCATCAATTCTGAATATGTTGCTGAAATATTGTTGTAAAGTCATATCTCTGTTCTTCTTTTTTACAAACTGCACTGGCTCATCTCTTAAAAATTTTTCCATTGTCACATATCTGTAGTTAATTCCATAGATTTTTTCTATGTCAAGCTCCATCACATCATTCCAGTCCAAAAAATTATCCAAGACATTGATAACTTTATCTCTAATATCTTCATTAATTTCTTCAGAGACAACATTGAATTTCAAACAGTAAACTTTGTTTCTAATATCCATAAACTCCAGATCTTTTTCCAATTCCACATTTGTTCTAATCTCCAGGGCTTGAATCTTCCCTTTAATTTTTCTTTTCTCATCTCTAATCTCATCAATCCCCTCTCTCACAAGATCCCCTATTTCTTTAAGCTCCTGCGTCATTTTGCCAAATTCAATTTTCATCTCCTGTCTACCCTGTCTCAGGGTTTGTTTCGTTATCTCAATCTCATCCATTATTTTCTGAAACATAATTTCTTCCATGGTCTCAGCCACTTTCCTGATTGCCATTCTTAAAACCACAAAAACAAAAATTATTTCAGCCACAATTGGGTTAATATTCCAGGCTTGATGACATCACAGTGTAGACAGTACAGCCTGCCTTATCTCTTATATGTTCAGGAATACAAAACAAATTTAGTTCCCAGCTTCAAAACAGTTAGTGGCGTCGTGAACAAGTAGATTCGTCAAAATGAAATAGACCAAAAAGAAAATAGTCCCAGACATATAATACTCCAAAGTTCATAAATCAAATTTATTTATTTTTTTCCCTCCTCGAAATAGAAATCCCTCTTCCGTTTGTATCTTTAGAATGCACTTCCAGGCCAGCTTTTTGCAATAAAAACAAAGATAAGCTTTTTCAATTTCTTTCCTCCTTAATTTCGTGAATAAAAGAGAAGAGTTATAACTCACCCAGAAATTCTTTATAGCTGATTCATTGACAAATCTCTTTTTGCTGCAACGATTTAAACCAAGTGAAAAAAAAATAGAAAGATGGATGCTTGCCTGTTAAAGTCCGTTTTTCTTTGAAGAAAAGATAAACGTGTCGCTTAATCAGTTAGAGCTTGATGGAAGTCCGTCCGGCATTGGTGGCTGAACCTTCTCTCATAAATTAATGAAATCCAGTCCTCCCAACAAAAACAGGCTTTTGTGGTTAATCTCTACGTTTCTCCCTGCCTGGGAGAAAATCTTTACCAGTCAAAAAGAACGTTCTGACTGATTTTAAAACTGAAAAAGCTTCTTCTGAGACAAGAGCTCATCTCAAAAAGCAGGCACAAGCGAAGTCACCCTTCCCGGAAGTCAGGCTTTTTGAGCATTCCTGACAGTCAAAACATATAAGCATTTTTTTGAAAGCATTTGATACGAGTGCTTAAAAATCCAAATGAGTGAAACCATAGAGCTTGCATTCCCTGGCAGTCATTCTCTCCGCCTTCGACAAGAAAAACACACATGCACACACACCACACCACAATCTTACTTTGGGGAAGGACAGTAACTAGTGGCAGGAAGGGCTCAGGAGAGACCTCCACAAGGCCTATCATTAGCTGAAAATGACACATGGACCATCATTTCCTGCCAGTGATTATGAGGCATGTAGTTTTCAAGCTACAAGGCCCATGATGCTCTGCAGGAAATGATGCTCCTGGCCTTTCTGGTATAAGGCTTATTGTTTTCTCCAAGCCCTTGCAGCCAGAGAACTTTATTCATTTATTTTGGTTTGTTTCTCGATAACAACTAAGATACCATTTTGTTCTTTTTCCTATATGTTGGAGGGTGTTTTTTTTTCCCTTGATGGCTTTTGTCCTTGTTTTTATGGATAACCTCCGCTAAGGTATATCCTGTTTCACTAACCCTCCAGGGTTTTTTAAAAAAATATTTTTATTGCAAATATAACAAGAAAGAAAGAAAGAAAGAAAGAAAGAAAGAAAGAAAGAAAGAAAGAAAGAAAGAAAGAAAGAAAGAAAGAAAGAAAGAAAGAAAGAAAGAAAGAAAGAAAGAAAGAAAGAAAGAAAGAAAGAAAGAAAATCAGTTCACATTAATAATAAGAATAATCCATCAATCCCAATTTAAACCTATCTATTAATACAGGCAGTTAATGTCCAAACAGATATCCAAACATAATCTATGGTTGCAAGATATACACTTAAATGTAAAAAGGGCATTCTTCCTGAGTTATAACTAAAAACAGAGATTTGACAATCCACATCACAGATTCTCCCCATTTGTCTTTGAAAGCAGTCGATCCCAGTGCCCTGAAATCAGACATACTGTAAATAGATCCAGATGGATATTACTGTAGTCTTGCACTGCACAGCTGTATCATATACAGGCATACCCCGCTTAAAGTCGCTTCACTTAAAGTCGCCTCGCTATAACGTACATGCTCCATACGCCACCATACCCCGCTTAACGTACGCGTGCTTCGCAATTACGGACACTTAATGGCATGATGCCACTGCCATCTAGTGGTGATTGCTGTGCAGTACATGCATAGATAATTGCTTCACTTTAAGTACATTTTCACTTTACATACACACTCCGGTCTCATTGCGTATGTTAAAGTGGGGTATGCCTGTATAATGGGAATATTATCGGTTCCTCCAGACTGAAGGACTGAGAATAGTTAATGTTGAACAGATCAACCTTGATCCAGTCTTGATTGAACTTAGTTTTAATGTTTGTATGTCCAAGTGTCACAATTTGGGATGCTGATATTTCCCTTCTCCTTTCAGACTTAGACCCTGGCTGGGAAAGACTATCACAAACAATGAAAACAATAGACCAAGTAATTCTATTTTTTTAAAGGTTGGTTGGCTGACACCAAGGAACTATTTTCTTACAACCAGAAGAGACCCTGCATTCTTTATGTGTCTGTCTATTTGTGATATATTACAACTCCAGACAAGTTTCATATTCACAGTGTGTTCTGATACTAGGAATGTAGGGGAATTTCTACTGCATTTTTATCAGAATCATTACTGAGCATAAAAATACAGTATCTTGTTAGTGGACAGACATTCCAGGTCAGGCTGTCAGTTTGAAAAGTACTTTTTACCTCAATCCACCTCTTTTTAAAAAGTTTTATCACATAAATACATAACTCTAAAAAAACCTACTTTGTTTATAAGTATAGAAATATAAAACAGATTAAACATTTCATTTTATTTATGACTTGTTATATACACTGTTTAGAAATTTGAATAGTTAAGCAGTATATAAATGTTTAAAATAAACGAATAATCCAATAATTAAATCTAAAAAATCAGACTATAAATAAATGAATGTGATATCAATATCAAATACATGCTGTGCAAAAGGATTCAGCCTTAGGCAATATAAAATATGCCAGACATTAATTTTAAATTGTTTAATAACTGATTTTTGTTTTTAAAAAATTACTCAAAATTAATATAATTGCATAAATACTTAAACCTCAGATATGTTTGTCTACATATCCCTCAATAAGTTATATGGATTTATCGCCTCCTGCATTGTTTTGTTCCAGTAGGAAGTAAGCAAACTCCACTTTTCTCAAAAATTATCATATTGCTATTGATTTTTTTTATTATGTTTGTAAATTTAATAATCTGAGCATATCCCACACCTTAGTTAGCCATTTTTCTAATTCTGGAGGATCTGTGTTTTTTGTTTTTCCCCATGTTTGATATAGAGTCATTTGGGGTGCTGTGAGAAGATGAATAACCATTTCTTGATATTGCTGTAAAAGAACTTCTTTTACATATCCAAACAATATTATAAGATCTGGGGCAATCCACCTCTTTCTCTTTTGTTGGCTATGTGCTATTTAAAAAAGTGTTTTGACAGGCCAAATGGTTGTGTATCCTATTCAGCTGTTAACAGTTTTTATATAGACATACTTTGTTATTTTTGCCTTCTCTGATAGAAATAACATTTTCCCTAATATGCACTACTTTTGTAAAAAAAACCCTGTAAAATCATCTGTAATTCTGGAAAGACTGAAAACTATAAACTGCAAAGGTTGAACTTTTCTAAGGGATGTAATTTCTGTGTTTGGAACAGCTTTACTCAATAAGCTTAACTGATTGATTTAGAGATACCCAACTGTTATTTAATAGTTTGCATGATTGATAGTTTTGAAATATTTGCTTATTAATATCCCCATTCTGGGATGGTAGGAGTTGCCAAACTGTTGCATTCCAACTATTTAAAGAGAAAACTGCCACAACAGCAACAACTTCAAATATGGATGTACAACTTGCACACAAGGAAGGTTGCTTACTTGATTTATATTTTGCCTAGGTCAAGGACATCAATGTGCCATCAGTGGGTGTGGAGGATGTTATCTTCTTGCCTGATACAGGCTGTCAGGAGCATTGAAGATATGTGCTGAGGAACTGCTATCTGTGCTTATAATATGATTTATCTTGGTAGAGATAGGTGATGCATCGATCTTTCAGGCCCAGAATTGACGGTCTCATCTTTCATGCCTAGCTGTACCTGAGAATCCATTTAGGTAGGTTACACAAGCTGGATAGATGAAGATTGTGGGGAGGGGGTGATACTTCACTCTGGTGAGCAACAAAACCTCTGATTTCATGAGGAAGAGGAGGCATATACTGATAAGTACATTTTGAGATGGAAGCTATCTCAAGATTTTGTTTCCCACACCTGCTCCTGCAGTCTGGCAGCATGAATTAAAATCCAGCCAAACTATGTATTCATGTCAGATTATCTAACTAATCATCAATTTTTTGAATGTATTGGAAATGGAAATGGACTACCTTCAAGTCAATTCCAACTTATGGCGACCCTATGAATAGGGTTTTCATGGTAAGTGGTATTCAGAGAGGATTTACCATTGCCTCCCTCTGAGGCTAGTCCTCCCGAGCTGGCTAGGCCCTGCTCAGCTTACCACAGCTGCACAAGACAGCCCCTTCCTTGTCCACAACTGCCAGCTAGGGGGGAACTGGGCTCCTTGGGACTATGCAGCTTGCCCACGGCTGCACAGGTTTGTTTGCTACCTGTGGCAAAAAAGACCCTCAAGGTGGCTTACAAATACAATTCAACTTCAAACAATACAATAAAAAACTTAAAACAAATTTAAAACAACAACATAACAACATATTTTAAACTAAAAACTCAGACACACCCTTCCCTATACTTAAAAGCAAAAGCTCCTCCCCTCTCCATGCCCTCTCTTCCCCAAGGCTCCTTATAAAGTTCACCAGGGAAATGGTTTAGGGCTGGTCCAAGACATTTTGCTGTCTGAGGAGGATCAAATCACACACCCCTCCAAAGGGAAAATGTATAGTACCCCCCCAAGACCAGCCAAGTTGTTTTGGCACCTGAGGCAGAAAATCCCTCAAGCACCTCTCCTTCTCTGGCAGTAAAAACACAGTAATAATAAACAACAATAAATTTTAAGCCTTTTCATGACACCCATGACACTACCTGATGGTGCCTAGTGGTAGGGCTGGCCTAGTGCTGTGTCAGAAACGTCTCCCACATTTACTTACCATTGCAATCAATTAGTGAAAAAAGAAATTACACTTGAAAATTATCAAAGGGGGGAGGGGCATGCATGCATGCATGTGTGTGAGACAGAAATATTCATGGATGGGAGATAGGCAAGGATTTTGTCATGTTTACCTTACTTTTGAGGTACCCAGGGGTTTTTTTTGTTTAGTGACCTTTCTTTCAATCTATAAATCACCCCAGTCTGTACTCTGCAGTCTTCCCAGGTGCTTGAACTTCAGTTAAAGCCCAGTAGAAGATAACATTAGATAACTCTTCCTATTAAGATCAGGAAGTGCAGGCAGCTGGGGAGACTGGAGAATTCTGGAGAAATGTTTACTGGAGAAAAACAGCACACTTCACCTTCAGCCACCTTGCAGTGATGTGGTAAGTTCAAAACCCTGCACCCACAGAAATTCTAAAGTTCTTTCAGATGAGGCAGATTTTTGTTTCAGAAGGGAAGAAACTTTGGGGAATAGATGTCAGCAGAACATTAGAGCCAGCCCTTGATGTGGCAGAACAGGTGAAAAAGCTTATTTTTGATGGTTACAACAGTCTCATCCTTGTAGCAATGCCTTCCAATTATTACAACTGCTTTAGGAGCAGACAGTGATTTTCAGGTGAATATGAGCCATCACTGATGGAGCACTTTCAGTCACCTTCAGCAAAATATTGTTCAATTTGGTAATTTCACATATTCAGCTGTGAGTAATTAGGTGATGTGAAACTGAGTGATGTACATGCACATTACCTATTTTTTACCATTATTCCTTAAGAAAATGAATGGAAACTCAGCACATATGTCTTTAAGAGAAAATAGTAAAACAATAGCATTGAGTGGACTGAGATCTTACTAGTATGTATATCTAAGGGTGGCATTCAAAGTTAGTCTTGCTCAGAGTAGACCAATTGAAGTTAATAAACATGACTAACTTAAGTGGGCTTACTCTGAGTAGGACTTAGTTGAATACAACTCTAAATATTTAGAAGATTTTGTTTCAATTGCAGGTGCTCCAAAATTATTTCTGCACTGCAACAGTAAGTGGACCCTAATTGTACAGTAAGGGTTTGTCTGGCCCAAGAATGAATATTTAGTTGTAATTGGCCACTCATATTCAGAGGTTTCTACCTAGGTATTGGCCTAATGGGTTATGATGAATTATATTTTCTCCTCTACAAATGTCAATGCTAGGGTGGCCAGTCTCTGGTTTTCACCTGGAGACTCTGACTTTTGGGGGTCCTCTACAGGTTTCCAAGTGAGTCACCCCAATCTCTGGACTCTTTGCTTTCATTTTTTTTTTAAAGTTTCTGGGTGGTCTGGTTCAAAACATACACACCAAAATGTCAGCTGCGCTCCTGCAACTTCTGTTAGAAGTCAGCTGCTCTAATTCCCACCCTTTCAGGTTTTTAGCCAATAAGTAAAGTCAGGTTTGTGATTGACAAGAGATTTACTGACCTCCAGACAATAGCTAGAACTATTGCAAATCTTGAAAACACTTTCATTTTCTTGTCTACTCATCAGAAGTTGAGTGAGTGTATAACTTTCAGCAGCAGCAAGATTGCCTTTCTACAAAAATATTGCAGGAAATCTAGAAATGAAGATCACAGCAGGATCTTGGTAGGCATACACAATAAACCATTTCAATTATGGTTATAATAAATGTGTAGAGGCAGGGGTTTTTAATTACTTGCAAGAATAGCATATTATGCATTTTATTTTTCAGTAATTTTTGAACAGAAATTTGAAAAAGTGTACACGCTGTAGCTTATGATGCCATTACAATGTGTTATACTTTTCCAGTTATACTTCTCTAATTATAAGGAGTCAAACAAGTTTAAAATTTCCTGGGCTGATGAAGAGGGCAGTTTATTTGTCAAATTCATAGCCTGTTTTGAAAATGTTTTCAGTATACTCACTTTTCTGGGAGTAAAGCTGTAATGCTAATCCCACATACCTGGGAGAGAACCCCACTGAATTCAGTAGGATTTACTTTTGAGTAGACATGGTTAGGATTGTGCTGTAAATCAATGGGACTTTTGAGTGAACATAGCAAAGGCTTGTGTTGTAAAACTTTCTTTCTCCCTCCAATCCTTTTTAAAATATATATATACACTTCGGTATCACTGCTTTTATTTTGTAAGAAACTGATACTGATTTAAAAAAAAAAAGTTCTGCAATGACCAACTGGTTTTGACAACAAACTATTAAATGGAGTGTATGTATTTTTACATCTCCAGTGTGTGTGTATATGTAATATTTCCAACAAGCCTATGATGTAGGATTGGAAACCAAGGCAGCTCACAATGAGAAATACATTTAAAATCCAGCAACCATAAAACAAGTATAAAGCAGTTGCAAAACAGCTTAAGATGGCATTACTTTGAATTTGGTTTGGGTGAGTGACATTTGTTTTCATTTGAGGTTGCAGTCCCTGTTTGTGTAAACCCCACTAAATACATTGGGGCTTGCTTCTCAGTAAACATATATAGGATTGCACTATAAATATATTTACAGGTTGTGTAAATAATAAACATCTTTGACAGTTATGCTTATATAAATATTTCTTCATACTATGTCTTGATACGTATCTGATTTCACAATATGGTTGTACATTATTATTTCCTCTACATTTTAAGCGTGCCCTTCTTGCTTGGGGTGGTCATGGGGTGCTCTGGTGTTTTCATCCTGAGGGACAGATTAGGCTGAGAGATGGTGAGTAGCCTATGTTCACTAAGTAGCTGATTTCCATTTTAAAAATTAATTAAAATGATTTATATGCAGACTAAGTTTATGAAGTAATTCAGATTCACATAATACATTTTTCGCACATCCAACTTGCATTTAAAGCACATGACTTCCTTAAAAGAATCCTGGGAAGTGTAGTTTCCCCTCAAAATTATAGTTCCTACCACCCTTAACAAACTACAGTTCCCAGAATTCTGTGGTGGTATTCATGTGCTTCAAATGTGTGTTGAATGTGGTTTAAATGAATGGTGTAGATCTGCCCTAGGTATACTGTGCATTCATTAGTGAATTGTAAAGAAAAATGTAAAAGTTTTTTTAAATAACAGGGGAAGGGCTATCGCTCAGTGGTAGGGCACATCCTTTGCATGCAAAGGTCAAAACTTCAATCTCTGGAAAAGACTATTGCCTTGAAGCCTAGAGAGCCAATCGTATTCCATATCATCAGTACTGAGCTAGATAGTACTAAATGGCCTGAGTTGGTGTAAGGCAGATTCCTTTGTTCCTAAAAGAGGAAAGAGGCCCACAGGCCACAGTGACTATGAAATTTATTTATGTGTTTTACTTACAGCATTTATATACCACTTTATTGTAAAAAACCTAAAAGCAGTTTACAGAAGGAATTAAAACAATAAAATTACTAGCAGAAACAGTTAAAAACAGATATATAAAAGCATTCAAATTAATAAAACCAACAATGAGTTAAAAACAGATAAAAAACATAATAGCTTTTACATGCCTGGGTAGGCTTGCCTAAACAAAAAATGTTTTTAGCAGGAGTACAATGAAGGTGTCTGCCTAATGTCAATAGTGTAGGTGCTGCCATACTAAACGATCGATTTCTTACAAGAGCAGAACAAGTACCATGCGGCACCCATAACATGGAAAACACAGCTTGAACTTGGCCTCTTAGCAAATTGACCACCAGTGCAGATTTCAGAGTGGAGATATCATGTGCTGACAGGGTCTCACTCATGTCAGCAATTCTGCCGCAGCATTCTACATTAACTGCAGCCCGCAGGTCCGGTTGTGTTGCATGGGGATTTCTGTGACCTTGGCTGACTGGCTTCCAGGATTTTTTTTAGTTTTAGTTTTTGGTTATATCCCTGGTTTTGGGGTGCTGACTTTTCTGCCTTACTCATAGGAATCTTGTTGTGGTTGGTATGGTATTGCACTTAGGAAATCATCACTTTTTCTTTCTTTTTCTCTTTGCATTTTATTTACCTCTGACCATGCTCCCTTACATCCATAGAAGCAACAACAGTGGTTCCATGCAGTCAGCTCAACCCTCTTAAACCCACTGATGATGTTTGCATGATGGTTTGTTTCTTGCCCAATAGTGGGAAAAGAGAATTCACATACTGAGAAATGTGGCTTCCATTGCTGCTTTTGCCAAGATACTACCTGTGAAGGTAGACCAAATCATGTGTGTTTTCTCTCTATCAATGATTACTCACTGGAATTTGGTTGGCTGTCAGTTTATAGCAGTCCACAGGGTAGGCAGGAAAGGGTAGAGAATCTTATCAACTCTTACTCATTTCTCAAACCTCTCTGTGCAGTGAAGGGTCAAGTTTATAAAGAAATTGGAGCAGCTAGGTTAAAAGGCAGGCAGAGCATTCCAGGCAGGTGGTTGCCAACCCTGCGTTGATATGGGTCTTTGCAGAGCCTTACGAACAGCACAATCCTAATCATATCTACTCAGAAGTAGGTCCTGTTGAGTTCTAATGGGGCTTAGTCCCTTAATAAGTGCGCTTAGAATTGCAGCCTTCAGGACTATCCATCTTGACTTCTGAGTGCTCCCATCTAACATCTCCACAACACTAGGCTCCCTTTTACCTGCAGTGGCCTTCTCGTGGCTGGGCTGGCCTGGGGGCACTTGAACCCTTATCGCCAGAAGCAAGTATACTAGATTAAATGTTCCATACCCAGGCTCCTTAAGCAGGTGAGAAAGAATGATCCTGTCACTTCAGCTGGACCTAGGAATGCCCTCATTTAGCTAACATTTCTATCTTAATTTCCAGTCAGAGATTTTTTTGTTTGAGTGGTATGCTTCAAGCAACTGTGGTTGATGCTTAATTATCATGCTTAAAGACATCATTAGGGCCTTTCCTGTGACATCACTAGGGTCTGCCCCTGAAATCTCAGAGTTTGGGATGCTTCTGAACTGGCAACCCTAGTCAAAGCTGAGGTTTTTCTTCCAAGCATGGTAAATAAAACCATGCTTACACTTTGATAGATAAATGCTTAAGATGGGGTCAAAAGAACATGTCTCAGTATCAAAAGCATATATCTATATTTATCTGTCTATATCTATCTGAATCTATATCTATATCTATATCCTCTTACATCTGTCCTAGTGAAGCTCTGTTTTGCCACTGGATTGGATTTCATTTTGGAATTCTGCTAGGGAAGAAGTAAAGTAACGAAAGAACTAGATTGTAGGAGATTTTTGCAAAATGTTTTTTCAGATGTGACTAATTGTGAATACTCAAAGTGTTCACTGCTAAAATGACATATGTATGTTGTATACATACTTTAGAGGATAAAGAACTCAGACAGTAGTGGTATATGTATGGACCATGTATCTACAGGTGTCTTTATAGTCATTTCAGTACAGTTTTTTGAGTAGCTGGCTTCATGCAGATGAGGGTGAGGCCTGGACATCCTCAGAAAATATAGAGCTAATGATCTCCCTCTGTTTTTTTTTCTACATCTGACTCCTGCAACCTCCTCTACTTCATATCTTGTGGTTGCTAAGCAACCTTGCACAGGGTGGCAGAGTGAGCAAGATCTGTCAAATTCATTATTTTGAGGCCTTAAAGAGGCAACCTCTGATGTACTGCAAGAATATATTCTAAATTATGATTATTATCTCAATTAAGTTATTTTCTCCTGACTAGTTCTGAACTCATGCATATTTTTAGAAGACCTGGGAGAGATCTGGGACTGACCCTAGCAGGGAAGGTAAGAAAATAAAACTCTTGCAGGTGTGCTGAAACTCAGAAACACCCACGTGGTCTCTATCACCTCAGAAGAGCTGAGAGAAATGAAAGCCGTTTCTGCCTTAGGGAGTTTAATCACCAGTGGTGGGGTTAGAGCAAAAGGGAAAGCTCTGGACATTCCTTAATCTTCCACCAATCTATTACAATTAGAACTTATCTATCTGTCTTAACTATATATTTAACATTCTAATCCATCTATTATGTGAAGACTAGACTAGACAATAGATAGACTAGACAATAGACAAAAAGTTCCTCATCAAAGTATAGAGGTAGCACTTTTCCCATTCAAGTAATCTTACAACCATTGCAGTTAAGGGACGAAATAAAAAACAGACACATCAGCTTGGGTTGAACAAGGGCCACTTTATTAAATTACAGCAAGAAAAAACCCAATTTAAAGTGACCTGCAGAGGGAAGCCTAGGTGCGGGAACTGTCTATGAGCAAGTAGCTTGCCAAACAGCTCTCGGGCAACCAGCCCCTGTTGGGGTAAGGGCAAGCCCATCTGCTTACCACTTACCCTGACCACACCTTGTAGGTGAGTAGGGAAATCTTCCCACGTCATTCCCACCCGGGACCGAATAACCCCTGGGTAGATGAGATGAGTTGGCCCCAAAGGCAGCCCATATCCTGTCCTCGAGCCGCACAGCCGTGACAGACAGGCCTCCGGAACTGCCAATCACCTCCAAAGGTGCATAAGGGAGCCACCTAGCTGTCCTTAACTATTCCCTTCCCGCACCTTTCCACTACCAATTAGAACTTATCTATCTGTATTAACTATATATTTAACATTCTAATCCATCTATTATGTGAAGACTAGACTAGACAATAGACAAAAAGTTCCTCATCAAAATATAGAGGTAGCACTTTTCCCATTCAAGTAATCTTACAACCATTTTCTCAAATTGCCACTCAAGCAGCAGGTTCTCATTAATCAGAGCTACAATTTATTATAATATATTTCGCTCCCCACACTACTCCACACACCTTCCAATAAGTGTAGAAAGGCCCCCTGAAAGATAGGTGGAAGCCTAAAGATAATTCAGAGAGGAGCCTTCCCACTGAAATGCCTTTTGGAAACATTTCAACTACCAGCCAAATGTGCGATTTTGCTTGTAAGAGCTGCTTCCTTGGGCTTTACAGAGCTGAGCCACCAAATACATTTCTCTCAACAAATTCCTTGCACTGTCTTACACAAGTACCATTCCATTAATATTTTACAAGGTGTTAATACTTAAATGAGGTGTTAATTTTAGGAAGCAGCTTATCACCAAAAAAAGGTAAAGGTGTCCCCGCACTTATAGTGCGAGTAGTTTCCGACTCTTAGGGTGACGTCTTGTGACGTTTACTAGGCAGACCGTATATATGAGGTGGTTTTGCCAGTTCCTTCCCCGGTCTTTCTTTACCCCCCAGCGTATGCTGGGTACTCATTTTACTGACCACAGATGGAAGGAAGGCTGAGTGGACCTTGACCCCTTTTACCAGAGATTCAACATCCTCCTTCCGTTGGAATCAACCTCCGGCCGTGAGCAGAGCTTCGGCTGTGTTACCGCTGCTTACCACTCTGCGCCACGGAGGGCAACTTATCACCAAAGGAGACTATTATCCAGACCCAGGAAACTCAGTGAGAGACTTGACCTTCGTTTTGGTGGAGATGAAACCTAGTTACAAGTAGGAGTGCTGCCTAAATTCATGATTAGTTGGTCCATGCTATCCGACTTGTTTCTATACGTATAGATAGCACCAATTCCGATCAGCTGAAATTTGTAGCATGTCTGTCATTACAACTAAGATTTTTTGTGAGCTCATTTCTCTTTTTGCACCTGCATAGTTGCATAACTAATCAGCCAAACTCTACCATGAGTGTACATGTTCAGACGTTGCTTATTTGAACACTTTATTTATTTATTTTATTACATGTATATACCGCCCCATAGCCGAAGCTCTCTGGGTGGTTTACAGCAATTAAAAACATTAAAAACAAATATACAGATTTTAAAACACAAAAACAATTTAAAAGCACAATTTAAAAATTTAAAAACAATTTAAAACACAAGCTAAAATGCCTGGGAGAAGAGGAAAGTCTTGACCTGGCGCCGAAAATATAACAGTGTTGGCGCCAGGCACACCTCATCAGGGTGATCATTCCATAATTGGGGGCCACCACTGAGAAGGCCTTGTCCCTTGTTGCCATTCTCCGAGCTTCCCTTGGAGTAGGCATCTGAAGGAGGGCCTTAGATGTTGAGCGTAGTGTACGGATGGGAACATTTGCTACCGGCCTATAGTTATTAAGATGTTATGGGTCCAGGGAGGGTCTCTTCAGGAGTGGTCTCTTCAGGAATGGTCTCACTACCGCCTCTTTCAGGCTACTTTAGTTATTCTATGGCTACTTGGTCAGTTTTTTTTTTAATGACTGTGACCAATCAGAGAACAATGTATCATGACACATGATGTGATGAACAAATGGGTGGGAAAAGCATGATAACCTAAACACAGCACATTCCCAAGGTGCTGTTTAGTGATTTGCATGTGCTAAGATTCAGACATGATTCAAAAGCGCAGGAAAGACCTTTTGTCCAAATTTATACACCCACCTGATTCCAAATCATACCTGCCCATCATAACTGGAATGTCAGCTACTGAACTGATTAAACTCTGTATAGCAAACTCTTTGTTTGCTAGTCAGTTTCCTTTGGATGTCCTCTTTAGCTTTGCTTAGTGCCACTAGTCCTGGGGGCAGGAGATATTACATGAAGAATCACAGTTGGGGGAATGATCATAGATTAGTGGCAGAGCATTGGTTTTGCATGCATAAGGTCCAAGCTTCAATCCCTGGCATCTCCTGGTAGAGCTGGGAGAGACTCCTAGCTAAAATGCTGGAGTAAATGTAGGCAATATTGAGCTAGATAAGTGTTGGATATACTGATGGACTGACTAGGTGAAAGGCAGCTTTCTTACACTCCTTTCTACAGGAAGCTGAGTGTGGCCCATATCCAGGAGAAATGGAGGAAAAACACCAATGCAGAAAGAAGAGATAATATTTATGATGTGCTAATACAAGAAAGCACATAGAAGGGGCCACAGGACACAGAAATACAGTACACAGGAAGCTCCCTTCTACTGAGTCAGACCAATGGTCCATCTGGCTTAATATTGTCTACACTGACTGGCAGCAGCTTTGCAGGGTTTTAGGCAGGGAATTCTCTCAGCCCTATCCAGAGATGCTGGAGATTTGAACCTGGGACCTTCTGCAAGCAAAGCAGACCTCCTAGACCCACAGCAACACCCATGGAAGGGGGAGGTATGTGGAGTGTGAGGAGATAGCTGCCTTTGTGTATTTTTATGTGTCAGGTTGCATGTATTTTTCAAGACAAATCCCAAGTTATCTTCTGATAATGGGATTTCAAATATGGACACCAGGAGCTGATGTTTTACTAGCTTACACTCGGCTCCTCCAAGTGACCTCTTTATTCAGCATTCATCCTGATTTGTTTGCCCCAAAACATAATGGTTAGACTACATCTGGTCTTTATTGAGCATTTATTGGTGTTTGCCCCCACACCCAAGAAGACTCGTGACACAAGTTGGAATAATGTTATATTTATTAAATATAACATTCTACATCAAATGCAGATAAGCCAATTCATCAGATTAAATTGCTTCGGGCAGGTGAGGCCTCCTACATATGTGGGAATATTCCCATGCCTTCTAAAGGCAAATAATTATCTTCAGACCTTAACTCCATAGTCAAGGACGTGGGGGAAAACCTCCCTCCTTGCTGCTGGAGTCAGCTGTGGTTCCAACCTCTGCACCATGGCCCCGCCGTACAGGCGTTCACCATGATGCACAAGCAGGTCCCACAAGGACACTCCTCAATTCGCCACCAGGCATTAAGCTTTGATGGTTCCCTGGGGAGTGCCCCTTACCTGTATACCTTAACCGCCTCAAAATAACCCAATATACCTCACCTGCCCGAATTCCATGCCACAAGAGGGGATCAGCTGAAGCTTGGCCCCCTCAACCCAATGAAGAAAACAAACTCCCCCCACCTAAGGTCCTCTAGAAACAAATCACACCCCTGTTCCGAAAGATGTACACCATCATCCCGAAACAATTGCGGGGAATGGAACTTAATCCTATCATGGGATATGAAAGCCCCGCCAAGGGATAAAACCAATTCCCTAACCTTCCTATTTACCCATTTACGAGACCTATCAATCCTATTGGGGCACAGTGCACCCCTCCACACCCGTCTCACAAGCATGTCTGACCACACCACTATGAGATTAGGGTAGGACCGCATAAGCCACGTGAGATCATGAGTGACCTTGAGCAGCAAGTCCATACCAGGCCGCTGCACAAGGTCATTCTCCCCCAAATGAATTAACAAAATATGAGGCTGGGTCGTTGACGCCATGGTTCAACACACCAATGGCAACAATGCATCCCATAACATGCCCCTCCGTGCCTCCCAACTAACTGTTGCTGAGGCAGAAAGCTGCAGCTGCATCCCGGAAAATGATGAAGAGGCCCTCCGATGCGCCCAAAACAAGATGGAATGGCCACACAGGACGATCCGCACAGGAACTGGAAGGCCTAAAATACCTAAAGAAAAACAAAAATAATATCTTTAATACCGGACATAAGACTGGAAAGCAATTGCCTGGATATCGCTAACGCTCATGCCCACCAGGGCTGCGGCCGTGGCCGCTCCAATCTGAAAAGAATGCAGCCCATAGACTCCAGCATCGCGACCAGTGGCCAACAAGGCCTGCCGAACAACAGCCCAAAATTGGAACTGAGTCAGGGCAGAACCATCCACATGTATAAAAAGATAACGCAGGCCCGCTGGCCTATGAAACAGGAATTGACGCATTGCAGACACAGGGCATAATTCCGGAACCTGGCAGTTGCGTAAAGACACAATACTGCCACGGCACTTCTGATCAGTCTTAGAGACTTGTAGGGGAAACCTAACCGTATCAGCACCAAACGTGCAATCGCCAGAGCATAAGGCCCTATAAGACACATCGCGCTTAGAGAGGACTAACACTTCACTAGGGCGAAAAGCACCATAGAACATCGTCAGAGTTACTGCGGCGAAAAGGTGCGCCTCATACAGAGATGAGCATAGAGAACGAAACAAAGCCAGGATCTGGAGGAGGACATCGGCCGTGATTGGCCTCCTCCGGTCAGCAGGCCTGGGAGCAGAACGCGACCAACTCTCAAAGACCTTTCTGACCCTAAAATCTACAGAATGATCCGGCAGTCCTCGTGCCTTGGAGATAAAGGCCAGTGCAGAGAGGTGCCCAGCGATAGTAGAAACAGAAATGCCTTGCCCTTTTAAATGCAACATATACTGCAACAAGTGAGCCACAGGAATGGGCCACGGCATAGGTAAATCAGCGCTGAGTCGAAAAGCCTGGAACTTCGCAGAAGAACGCTCATACGCTTTCTGAGTACTGGGAGCGAGAGCAGAAGCAATAGCCGCCCCAACTTCTAAACGCCAAGGTTCCATAAGAAAGGTGGGACCGGGACCGGGTCCAAAGCTGCTCCAGGTGCAAGCTCCCGAAAGTGCGCCATCTGTAAGCGGGAAAGAGCATCAGCAACACAGTTTTGCAAGCCTGGAACATGCCGAGCAATGAAGAGGATATTAAATCGCAAACATTGCAATACGAAAGCGCGCACAAGGCGCATTACATGGGGAGATTTGGAAGTCTGGGCATTGATGACGCACACAGTGGCCAAATTATCGCACCAAAAACGTACTGTATGGTTCTGGAATGCCAGCAGCCAGATGTATACAGCCACAACTATTGGGAAAAATTCCAAGAATGTCATATCCCCAGTTATCCCAGATGCCTGCCATTGGGTAGGCCACCTATCAGTGCACCATTGTGACCGGAATATTACACCAAAACCTGTGCCCCCAGCAGCATCAGAATGTACCTGCAATTCAGCTTCCAAAAGCAATTCCTTGCGCCAAAAGGAAAGACCATTAAAGTCCTCCAAAAACGCAAGCCACATATGTAAATCTGCTCTCATACCAGCAGTGACCCGAATAAAATAGGATCGGGAACGCACTCCTTTCCTGGCGTCGCAGAGACGCCTGAGAAAAGCACGCCCCGGGGAAATGACTTTAGAGGCAAACACCAGGTGTCCTACAATTTCCTGCAATTGAGCTAATGTAATCTTTTTTAATACAATTACCGCCCGAAGACGCTGCCTTAAGGCAAGCAACTTGTCCTGTGGCAAACAGGACGACTGAGCAATCGTGTCTAATTGAATACCTAAAAAGGTAAGTGACGAAGAAGGGCCCTCGGACTTTTCAGGAGCTAAGGGAACACCCAATTCAGTGGTTAAGGTCTCAAAGGATTGCATCAGATATAGGCAATGGGTAGACCCTGCCGGCCCAACAAACAAAAAATCATCGAGATAATGAGCTGAGAGGGAGGAAGAAGTCCTCCTGCGCAGTGCCCACTCTAAAAAGGTGCTAAAGGCCTCAAAAGCAGCACAAGACACTGAACAGCCCATTGGCATGGCCCTATCGACATAGAAGTGGCCTTGAAATTCGAAACCCAATAAATCAACATCGTCAGGGTGCACTGGTAAGAGACGAAAAGTGGATTTTATATCACACTTAGCTAACAAAGCGCCCTTACCAGCCCTACGGACTACTCGCACGGCCTCATCAAAAGATGTATACCTAACAGATGTATGACTTCGGGAAATGCCATCATTAACAGAAGCGCCCTTAGGAAATGACAAATTATGTATCAGGCGATATTCGCCCGGCTGCTTCTTGGGAACAATGCCCAAAGGAGAAATTCTCAAATTCTCCAATGGAGGAAAGTGGAAGGGGCCAGAAATGCGATCGGCACTTATCTCCTTATGGAGTTTAGCCCGCACTATCGGGGCCATAGTTGTAAGAGAGGGCTGATTCGCTGACGAAGTAGCAACCCTGGGACCCTCAAAGGGTATGCGGAAACCTTCAGTAAAACCTCCCAGCAGAAAACGAGCGGCACTCCTATTAGGGTAACCTGCCAACAATCGAGCCAGGGGAATCAATTTAACAGGGCTACTGGCCTTGCGACGTACTGCCGCTATTGCCAGACCCACATTTGGGATGCTGGTGCTCCCCTGTACCCTGGTGAGCCTGCCTGGCACGCTGGCAGGAAGAACTGGGGTGGTTGCCACCACACAGTCCACAAGCGTGTCGGAACCTACAGGGCCACCTGAGGCATCGGCCAGTGCTATTAAATGTCCAACAGACTTGCTGGGATTGAACCCACTGCCCGCCCTGGCCAAAGCCAGTGGCGGAAGTCTGTGCACGTGCTAACAGGTGTCCACTATCTGCTCTGTTGCCGGGAGTAGGCCTGGCGGAGGTCATGGAGCAAAGCCACAAACCTGCATGCTCTATGTCCCAGCGAAGGGTGGGATCCAATGCTGCCCTCTGCCTGAAATTTTCATCGTACCGCAACCAAGCGGTTCCAGAGAATTCTCGAAAAGCACGATGAATAATATCCTGATATTTTATCATAGATAGGGCCCTAGAAGGATAAGCCTGCATCACAACTCCCATATAAATCGTATAGGCGTTTAGCCAATTAGGCCAAACGCGATCAATTCTCTTTTTTGTGGCTGCCTCCCGTTCCTTTACATCCTGACCTTCCTTAGATTTAAGCTCATTCTCTTGAAAAAGGAGAGTAAATAAATCAATATACTCTCCACGCCAAATTCTTTCCTTCGTTGTAAGTAATAAATGGTCACCCAAAGGAAGGGAGTTATCGCCTTGAGGGTAGATACCCTGTGGGAGAGGCAAAGAAGAAGAAGATAGACCCGATGGAACTGCTGACGGCTGCCACAGAGTCACAGCGGCAGCGGGCCAAGGGAGCTGGGGTTGATGTGGGACTAACACCCCCCCCATAAACACCAAAGGTTGGGAAACACCTGGTAGCTGAGAGCCGGCAGAAGGTGAATCTATAGGCATGACACCTGGAGCATAACTCTGTGTAACGTGTGCATGTGGTGCGATTGGCTCACCCGCGTATGCAGCTGGAGAAGCAACCAGCAGCGAAGTCACACATGCAGAGGCTTCGGATGACACGGGCAGACCACCAGGCTGATTAGACTGAACCTCTCCTGGAATTGGCCCAGCAGGAGCTGGGAGTGTAAGCATCGAAGAGGAAGACGTAGGCGGAACCGCCAGCAAAACAACTGGAGACAAGAGAACCAAGGGCTCCTGGATGGGTACTGCAGCCTCTAGAACACCAATCCTGGAAACCAAAGAAGCAAGAATACTGGACTTAGAACTCTTTTCTGCCAGACGGGCAGACTTCTTACCTGAAGGGGCGGTACTGGGCCCCGCTCCAGCATCACGTGGCTGCAAACGTTCTCTTTCCAAGGCATCCACCCTAGCCACCAAAGCACGAATGGTGCCCATATCCTCCTCTTCGTCGGATGATTGGGGATGTTGAGCTGGAGGGCGCTTAGAAGCCTGGTTCACCACTCAAACACCTTTCTTTTGTTGAACCTTCTAGGGAGGCATGCTCCAACTACAGCACCAGAAAAAGCAACAGCGAAAACAACAATGTAATCAAGTAATAATTGAAAGCCACAAGGCAAAACAGCAACCAACTCGAAAACTGAACTAGAAGGAGAACTCACAAAGCACAGACAAAATAGATAAATGGGGAAGCAACACAACACCCGTCCCTCTATATCCTCCTATTATTTATTTATTTATATATATATTTATTATTATTATTATTTAATAAATATTCATATAACCAATTCTATTTAGTATTTCTGTCTATTATATATTTCTATATATTATTTATTTATTTATTTGTGTATATATATAAAAAACGGGGGGGAATCAGAAGACAATGGTTAGGGTAGCACACAGGACTACAGATAGGGAAACAGAATATGGTGAAGCTACTAATTTAACTATGAGCAGGCAATGGAATTAACAGGAAAAACTGTAAATTATTACCAAGCACTGAAAGAAAATACAAAGACTGCAGCCTAACAATAAAAGACAAAAGAACTCTAAGGCAATACAGGGTGGGGGGATATTAAACGAAATGGAAGAATTCACAAAATAAAAATATTGCGCGAATTAAGAACGTTCCCAACCACCCAACCCCAAAGGAAACTATATAACTTAATTAAACAGACGCCTAAGCGCCGGAATTCAGGAAGGAACGATCAGCTGGGAAGCGGCAAGAAGCTGCTGGGCGCGTGAAACGCCCGCCGCCCAGCTGATCAGTGGTAAACAAACCAGGGGGAACGATCAACTGGAACAATTGCAGACAAACGGAGGCAGAAGCACACAGCAACGAGATAAGCAGCTGGAAACGGATCAAGAAGCCAAAAACGGAGCCCTCGCCAGCGCAGACCACGAGACTTGCCGCGAGGCGAAAAAGGCAAACGCTGAGGGAAGGAGCGGCTTTAAATACTCTGCTCAATCCGAAACCTGATTGGCCCCTTTGATCTCACGTGGCACACTAGAAAAGCTTGGAGATCATTCCCAAGCCTTCTCTTACATTTCTGGTGGAGGCAAAAACGCCCCTTAACAGGAACGACATTGTTTGCTGTGTGGTGTATTATTCCACACTTTTCCAAACTGTGAAAAGTCTGGTTTTTTAAAAAGTGGATTTGTTGGGTACAAAATGTACAAAAGTTCCAGTATGTGATTGAATCCCCCCTGCAAAATACTAACAATCTGGAGGCAGTCGCTGTGCTCTGTATCATTTCCTTCCTAACACTATCATCACACTACACTTCTGATCCTTAGAAAAGATAAAGCATGGAAGGTCCCATAGGCTGTGGAAAAGTGATATTAGTGCCCCCAAAATAAAATGTTAACATTCAGTGAAACAGGAAGAATATTTAGGATGCAACTTGTCCTAGTGTGGCATAGTGGTTAAGGTGTTGGACTATGACCTGGGAGACCAGGGTTCGAATCCCCTCATAGCCATGAAGCTCACTAGGTGACCTTGGGCCAATCAATGCCTCTCAGCCTCATGAAAACCCTATTCATAGGGTCGCGTAAGTCAGAATCGACTTGAAGGCAGTACACATTGTTGGCAAGGTAAGTTAACTGTAGCTTTTTCTGTAAATGATCCCTCCAGCAGGATTGAACGTACTGTGGGAGTAGAATCACATAACAGGCCCTGCTTCTGACCTATGTACATTTAGTAGCCAATTTGAAGATGCTCTGTGCTCAAATATATTTGTGTAGGATTATCCCCATATAATTTGGAACTCTGCTTTTTGAGGATTCTTGATCACATGGAGAGAGATGTATATGCATAGGATCTTTTTGCCCAAGTTTCTGAATTCATAAATGTAATTGGGGGCTTGCCACCCTGTCCCCCCAGTGTATTAAGTCATACTAGACAGGTTGTCTGGGGGGAAAAGGTTATGTTGAATTGATGTGAACCCCCCATATAAGCAATCTTATGAGATCTCGTTACAGAAAACAAACTGGAAATCACATCTAAAGAGAATCCCCCCCCCATTTCTCTAGTCCTAGTTTCTCAAGGTTAATTGACAATTTAGTGATAGCTTCTGTAAATAGGTTAGTGGTTAGCTCAGTCATCTCATGCAATAATCAGAGCAAACACCTTCCAGTAATCTTGTTAGCTATTCTAACCTAGAAAGCAATTGTTTTGGTAATAATGGCAGGGAACAGGGACAATCTTTCTGTGTATCGCAAGCCCTGCCTGATGCTCTTGATTGCTATTTTCTGTAGCAACTGTTAGATCCAAACCCAACTTCATGAATGTTTGACAGTGTTAATGACAATATAACCAACTTTCTAAATAAACAGTGTTTTAGAAGGAGCAGTAAATGGGGAGGGGGAATCCCAGTAGCATACTTGAAAAAAATGAAGCTGACACCCGCAAGCCTTCCTAAAATATTAAGATTCCTGAAAAAAATACCGTATATTCCGGCGTATAAGACGACCCCCAACTTTTCCAGTTAAAATATAGAGTTTGGGATATACTTGCCGTATAAGACTACCCCTGCTTATGACATGCAGGTACTTAGCAGGAAAACTGTCACTTATAAACTTATAAATATTAATATTTGGATTGTCCAGTTGTTTTGTATTGTGCCTAGGAATTACCACCAAAAACTGGGGAAAGATGTGAGAAATCTTTTTTTTAAAGCAACATTAAATGCCTAGACTCTAGTTTCCAACACTATAGAGTATTTATTGATTGATTAAGAGAATTTATATCCTGCCCTTTTGCTGTTAAAAACAGAGCTCAGGACAGCTTACAAATATAGTAAAAACAATAAAAATACACAATCAGAGAAAAACAAGCCAAAATGTTAGGAAAAGGAGTCTTTCACACCACATGCTCAGTTCTAAATACTGTTGCAGCAAGTTTTACAAGTTCCTCCAATATTCCACTGGTGCAGGCACTCAGACATTCAAAGTACTGTATGTTTCTTAGGTTTTATAAAAGCAGAGCTTTGCTTAACTCAAAATTTCTTCTCCCTTTAATAACCACATCTACACAGGTTCCACCTCCATACTCAAAATGAAACTGAGCCTGGAAGTGTACAACAACCCCACACATACCTTGCTAATTTGATTATCAATGCCAGGATGTCTGTCTTATCGACTACTCTCCTGCTCCCCCCCCACACACACACCGGGCATCATGAAAGACCCAGTCCTGGGCTCAGAAAGAAAATAAATATCTGGTCCTCTTCAAAGTATTGATAAGCCTCTTGTTTTAATTGAAATAATAATTATAAATTCTTGTTCTTATCACTAATGGGAGTTAATTATCTTGCATATGCTGCTGTTGCTTCTATGGCTGTAACGGAGTGAGGTTAAAGATAAGTGAAATGCAAATAGGAAAAAAAAAACAGAAGGCAGTAACACTTTCCTAAATGTAATACCATACCAACCACAACAAGATTCCTATAAGGCAAAAAACTAAGCATCTCACAACCAGTCAGGATTCGTAACCAAAAACCAAAAATATGATAAATGAAGAAATATTTATATAAGCATGACTATCAAATATATTTATTATTTACACAAACTGTAAAGATATTTATAGTGCAATCCTAAATTTATTTATTCAGAAACAAGTCCCAGCTCATTCAATGGGGCTTACTCAAACAGGGACAGAAATGCAACCTCAAGTGATAAGCAACTTCATTCACACAACCCAAAATTCCGAATCATGCCACTTTACACTGTTTTGCAACTGTTTATACTTGTTTTTATGGTTATTGGATTTTAAATGGCTTTATTTCTTGTTGTGAGCTGCCTTGGTTTCCAACCCTACCTCACAGGGGTGTTGGAAAGACTCCATACACACATGCACACACTGCAGATGTATAAATACATACAGCCCATATAATAGTTTATTGTCAAACCAATTGGTCATTGCAGAAAAATCAGTATTAGTTTTTTAAAAATCAGTATTAGTTTCCTACAGAATAAAAACTGCAATACCTAAGTAAGCCCCGCCTACTTGCTTTAAAATAGGACTGGGGGGGGCAGAAAGAGAACACAAACACAATTCTTTTTTACATTCACTCCAAAGTCCCATTGATTTTCAGCACATTCATAATCATGTCTACTCAAAAGTAATTCCTACTGAATTCAATAGGATTTACTCTGGACATATGGGATTAGCACTGTTTTTACCCCCAAAAGCAACTATTGGGAAGGTTTTCAAAACACTGCCCAGGATCTGACTCCTACACACAACAGGGGGAAAAACTGAAATGTATATACCTACCCAATTTATGAGATTTTCAGATAAACAGGAGGGGAAACCACCATTTTCTGGCCTCGCAATACGGTTTTGCAGACACTGCCACCAAACAAACACTTCACTGATTGGCTGCAATCCTGAACGGGCAGGATTAAAGCTACGAAGTGCTATACAGCAGTTTAAAAAAAGATTTAACCGGGGGGGGGTGCCTGACGTTTTTATATATATCTCGAGAACCGCACCACCTAGAAACTTAATTTTTTTTTAAATGAAAGCTGAGAATCTGGGCCACCTAAGGGGCTAGCTGGGCGCCGGGTGGCATGCTTAGAATCCGGGTAAAACCCGGCTATCCGGGCAATATGGCAGCCCTAATAAGATGACACCCGGCGTATAAGACGACCCCTGACTTTGGAGAAGATTTTCCAGGGTTAAAAAGTCATCTTATACGCCGGAATATACAGTAATAAGACTTTACTTTGCTTGCATGGGATCTAGGATGCAATCCTAGTCCCACTTTCCTGGAAGAAAGCCCCAATGAATTCAATAGGACTTACTTCTCTTCTGTGTGGATGTGGTTAGGATTGTGGTGTTAGTTATGAACTGGCATAGTTGGTTCTTTCATGGAAAAAAAGAGAGGTACCAGTACTCATATATTGATAAAAGTATTGTGGGTGCCAGCACAAAATATCTGCCATAAGAAGTTGAAAAAGAAGTGCTGTTACTCCGTGCTGGTGAGTACTGTCACACAAACACACAAAGCTCTGGGCACAGTGACATGATTTAAGAAGAGCCTTGCTGGATCAGGCTAGAAGCCTATGGAAAGTCAGCAAGCAGCACATGAGCTCAGCAGCACTCTCACTGTAATGGCAGCTATGACAATCCAGTCTTATGCTAATAGTAATGTCTTGTATGAATAAGTATTGAATCTGTAGAAATACTGGATCTCATTGTTGTTCATTATGCAGTGTTATGAAACATTTGTATTATTGTAAATTAGGAACATTCAATCAATTAAACAAAATGAGCAATCTGGTATCAGAAATGCAGAAACCGGCAAACTTGTGAAATATGTCTGATAGTCATTCTGTGGTTCAAGTGGCATTTGAAATAAGGTGCATCCATTATGGTTCAAGGCTGCATTATGATTCTGTAGTGGCTCCACACAAATGTGAAATTTTGAACTACTAGACACATAATTCAGCATCTTTAGAATCTCAGCTTTCATGTACAACTTCCTTGCACTTATGGCTACAACAACAGATCTGCAGTTATGTGGGGCAGAGGATTGTCAGCGGCTGGGTGCTTCAGTGGCCCACATAGTTCTTTCTTATACCCCCACTAATCAGCAGAAGTACATACATGGACATTTCCTGAATTTGCACAATTGATTTACTGTAGAATTCAGATTGTTTTGTGGAATATTTGTATTTTTTGTACAGTGTATACATAATCCTGGCTGTGCTCTATAAAGCTGAGGTGCTCTTGAATACAATACTAAGAGTACTGTGGAAGTAAATAACCAGGATGTAGAGAATTCTGGGTATCTGTAAGAATTGGTTGTGCCTGTGAGTGTCTGGAAAGAAAGAGGGGGAAAACCTGCAGAGTGTGGGAAAACAAGTGATAGAATGGTTAGCTAAGCAAGCATATCTTGGAAGTATTGTGTATGTTCTTGGCCTTATTTACAACAGTATAACCAGCTTCAAAGTGTTACACCCCTAGCTAGCAAGTTCTCCCTAGCAAATATCCTAGCAATTTATAAACCAGGATCTAGACAGACTAAAGGATTTTCCTATGTATTATTCATGTTCCAAATGTGAGAGTTTTGTCTCCTGAAGTTTCTGTTCCTTGAAGACTATAAAGGCCTGTGCCATTTTCTAGAGAGGCAGAGTCAGTTGCAGTTTTCTGCTTGGCTCTCCAGCTGGCTGTATGCTTTAAATAAACTTACAATCTGCTTCAGTTCAAATTGCCTCTGAGTGAATTCCTCCACAGTACAATCCTATGCATGTCTACTCAGAAGCAAGTCCCAATGAGTTCAATGGGGATTATTTCCAAATAAATATGTATTGGATTGGAACCTAATTTTTAAAATAAATGGACTGGCTTACCTGTTTGAAATGTGATACTTTCTCCATTTCAACAAATCTTAATACACAAGTCCCAAAACTTTCTCCTGTCTGTTTATTTGAAAAAGATAGGTAAGCAAATAATTCACCCAAATTAGAGTCATGTAGACTCCCCAATGACTTGGAAATGAAGTGTTCTGTTTTCCTCTATCCACCTTAATTGGGCTGTAACATCCAGATGCTCAAGGATGGTTGTTGAAACTCTATAACTCCTTTATTGAGGAGAGTATGAAATGTGGCAGAGGTTCGAGCTGTTTTATAATTTGTATACTTCTTTGAGAACTGTTAATCTTAGGTTGGTTTTTTAAAAAACCAAACAGCTAGTGTCTTTGAAAGTCCTTGGAACCATTTCATATCCTGAAAATCTAACAATGTCTTTCCTTTCAAAAGATAATCATTAAGTTTAAAAATAAAACATAGCCATTTTCTCTATAACTGGCAGAACACTGCTTCTCTTTAACTGTGACAACTGACACTACGAAACATGGGTATTAATGCTACCTCCTGTACCGAAACAGTTGAAGGAATACGAGGAAATGGAACAAAATCCCCACACTGGAATAAGTCCAGAGCATCTGTGCAACAATGCAAGTGTCAGGATGTTTCCGTGGATAAACATTGTTTTGTTTCTTGGAAAGAATGCATTTAGTGATTATTCTACCTTGGTTTTTATCTTCTAGTAAATCAGCCTTGGAACAGATTCAACCGTAATTATACAACTCAGGGATTCCTCAAGAGTTTTTCACCAGCCTCAGATTTTAAAAATGCAATGACATTTTCCTTCTTCGCCTTGCTGATATTTTTGTAACGTCTAAGAATAGCCCACTAGGGTGTACATATAAAAGCACCCCAACTGTGTTTTCACGACAGATACTTTTCTCTTGGTGCTGTTTAAGTGTAGGAACAAGCAAATGTTCCTAAGTGTCTAAAATAATGTGCTATTAGTATTTGAAATATTGGCTTTTCATGGTAACGAAGCTTAGTATTTATATATAGCATTGCCTAAGCTCTCAAATCATTTCATTAGGGATACACTGAGGAGTTTAATTCTATCCCATTTCAGTTTCACTGATGCTTAGTCATAGGCCTGTTCCATTCTGTTTTGTGCGAGAAAAGTCTTTATTTAAATTGTGTGCACTTTTAACGTGCAGTAAAAAGCATATTTTGTGCCTATTCTTTGCACATGAAAACTGTCACAAAATTTGGATCAGTGAATGAATTAATTAGGAGTTGTATTCTGTTCCACACACAATTTTGAGATCTTCAGATTGGCTTGGCCTGATGCAGAAAGCATACTGAACAAATTCCTTGTTCATTCCTTTATTTCATATACTTTATTTGCAGTGCAGTCCTAACTCTGAGATCTTTGCTGCTGGAAGAGGTTAAGATATGCTAACCTCTGCTGGCTTCCAGTGGCATCTGGTGCAGGAAGAGGGGTCTGCTGTTGCAAAGGTCCCTGATGTGCCAAGCATGTTTGTTTTTCCACCAGCAGAAGTCTGTGGAAAGCCCAAACAGAGTGTTTGGAGTGAGGCACCAGAGACTTTGGATCTGTGGGATCCAAAGTCCCATTGATCTTCTGAGATGCCCAGTCTTCATGCTCTTCAGCTGTGCCTTCCTAGAACTGGTGCAGTGAAAAATAATAAAAAAGCCTCCCTACCTTCTACCCTGGCCAGTGTACTTTTCACCCTTCTGATGCTGTGTTTGCTGTACCACTTCATCCTGCCTCACTGCTCTCTGGCCAGGGTTTAGGATTGTTCTGTTGGTAATCCCTGCAAAGACCTTCTAAGTTAGGACACTGGCATTCCTGTTCCAGGGGCGTTTTTGCCTCCACCCTAATTATAAAAAAGACTCGGGAATGTTCGCGAAGTCCTGAGTTTATGCCATGTGGGATCGCTTCTCCAATCAGGTAGGGGTTTGAGCAGCGTATTTAAGGCTGCTCCTTCCCCAAGCGCGTGCCTTTTTGCCTTGCGGCACCCATTGCTGGTCCTCGCTTGCTTGGGCTCTGTCAGCATTTAATTGGTGCTTGTGTCCTTGCTTTTCGTTCTTCTTCGTTCGTTGCTGTTCCACGGTTCCTGAGGGTTTGCTTTCTCCTGTGTTTCTTCCCTTTCTGTTTATTGTTTGCTCGATTCCCGCTGATCAGCTGGGCTGCGGGAGCCCACCTACGCGCCCGGCGGCTTCCCGCCGGCTCACTGGCCGTTTGCTTGGCAATAGATTTTATTTATAATTTACAGTCTCGTTCCTCTGTTGGCTCGGTGTGAGTTCCTAAGGGGTGGTTTACGGCGCAGTTGATTATAGTTGAGAGTTTCCCTGGTTGTTTCCAATTCATTGTTGAGTTTCTTAGTTATATATATATATATATATATATATATATATATATATATATATATATATATATATATAAATTGTTTATATATTTATATTTTAATTGCTAATGGGTTTGTTATTAATTGATAATTTTAATATTTTATGGTTGGGTAATCTGCTTTATCTTTAGAATCTTCCAACCTTCATCTACCTTCACCCCCCCAACATTACCCCCCTCCCCCCCTTTAAAAAATTATTATTATTGTTTGTTAGTGGGTTTCTTTGCATATTCCTGCTGGTCATTCATCTGGTTTCCTTATATAATTAATTGTTTCTGCTACTGCTGTTTTTGGTTCGCTTTCGTAGTAACATGCCACCCAGGAAGGTTCAGCAGAAAAAAGGGGTGAGGGTTGTGAAGCAGGCTGAAAAGCGCCCACCATCGCAGCAGCACCAGTCATCCGATGATGATGACAACATGGGAATCATCAGAGCTTTAGTTGCTAGGGTGGACGCTTTGGAGCGTGAACGCAGGCAGCCACTCGATGCGGAGGCGGGTCCTAGTTCCACCTCCACAGGTAAGAAATCTGTCCGCTTGGCGGCCAAAAGGCCTAAGTCTTATGTTCTCGCTGATTTAGTTTCCAGGATCGGTGTCCTGGAAGCCGCAGCACCCGTGGTCGAGCCCGCTGTTCCGATGCCTCCATCTGTATCGCCCCCAGTTCCTTCTGCAATTTCCTATTCTACGCTTCCAGCCCCAGTTGCTCCCGGGTCACTTCAACCACAGCTTCCGTTTCTCCCAACTGGGATCACATCTATACCTTCTGAGGCTTCTGGGTTCGTGGCACTGCCCGTGGTTGCCTCCCCGGCTGTTCATACAGGTGAGCTTATTGCACCTCCACACGCTTCTGATACACAACCTCAGATTCAAGGTATTCTTGCACGTGACCCATCGATGGTGGGTTCTCAGCTGCAAGGTGCTATTACACAACCTTTGGTGTTTATGGGGTGTGTGTTAGTTCCCCAGCAACCTCAGCTTCCATGGCCTGCTGCTGCTGTGTCTCCGTGGCAGCCGCCTGTGGCTTCCTCTAGTCCATCCCCTATTGCTTTGCCTCTTCCGCAGGGAGTTTATCCACATGGTGATACTTCCCTTCCCTTGGGTGATCATTTACTGTTAGCGACAAAAGAAAAAATTTGGTGTGGAGAGTACGTTGATTTGTTCTCTCTTCTCTTTCGTGAAAATGAAATAAAACCTAAGGAAGGACAAGATTTTAAGGAGCGCGAGGCAGCCATAAAAAAGAGGGTCGATCGTGTGTGGCCTAATTGGCTGAACACCTACACCATTTATATGGGAGTTATGACTCAGGCTTATCCTTCTAGGGCTTTATCCATGATAAAATACCAGGACATTGTTCACAGGGCCTTTTGTGAATTCTCTGGTACCGCTTGGTTGCGGTATGATGAGAATTTCAGGCAAAGGGCAGCATTGGACCCCACCCTTCGTTGGGATGTGGAGCATGCGGGCCTGTGGCTGCGCTCTATGACCTCTGCCAGGCCCACTCTTGGCGACAGAGCCGATAGTGGGCATATTGTGGCACGTGCGCAGAATTCCGCTTCTAGCTCCGGCCAAGGTGGGCACTGGGTTCAATCACAGCAAGTCTGCTGGACGTTCAACAGCAATGGCTGCTGCTTTAGGCGTCCCTGTAGGTTCCGTCACATCTGTGGACTGTGTGGTTGCAGTCACCCCAGTTCCTCATGCCAGCTTGCATGGCAGGCTCGCCAAGGTACAGGGGACCAACAGCATCCAAAACGGGGATCTGGCACAGCGGCGGTACGTCGCAAGGCCAGTAGCCCTATTAAGTTGATTCCTTTGGCAGGATTGCTGTGTTCTTATCCCAATAGGCAAGCCACTCGCTTCTTGCTGCAGGGTTTTACGGATGGCTTTCGCATCCCTTTCGAGGGCCCTAGGGTAGCTTCTTCCTCTGTCAACCAGCCTTCTCTTAGGTCTATGGCCCCGATGGTGTTGGCCAAACTTAATAAAGAGATAATTGCCGATCGCATTTCAGGCCCCTTTTCCGTCCCTCCTTTCCGAAATTTAAGAATTTCTCCATTAGGTATTGTCCCTAAGAAGCAGCCTGGGGAATATTGCCTTATCCATAATCTCTCATTCCCCAAAGGTGCCTCCGTTAATGATGACATTTCTCCAATTTATGCATCAGTCAGATATACATCTTTTGATGAGGCTGTCAGAGTAGTCCGCAGGGCTGGTAAGGGCGCTTTAATGGTGAAGTGTGATATAAAATCTGCTTTTTGCCTCCTTCCAGTTCATCCTGATGATGTTGATTTGTTAGATTTCACATTTCAAGGCCAGTTTTATGTAGATAGGGCCATGCCAATGGGCTGCTCTGTGTCTTGTGCTGCTTTCGAAGCATTCAGCACTTTCCTGGAGTGGGCACTTCGAAAGAAGGCCTCTTCCTCATTTTCTGCTCACTATTTGGATGATTTTTTTATTTGTAGGGCCAGCTGGTTCTTCACATTGCCTCTATTTGATGCAATCCTTTGAAGCCTTAACCACGGAACTTGGTGTCCCTTTAGCTCCGGAAAAGTCAGAGGGCCCTTCTACTTCCCTTACTTTCTTAGGTATTTGATTAGATACTGTGACTCAGTCTTGTTTACCTCAGGACAAGTTGCTTGCCCTGCGGCAATGACTTCGTTCCACGTTGGTACTGAAGAAACTCACATTGTCTCAGTTACAGGAGCTTGTAGGCCATTTAGTTTTCGCTTCTAAGGTCATTTACCCTGGTCGCTCGTTCCTTAGGCGTCTCTGTGACACCATGAAGGGAGTTCACTCTCGTTTCCATTTCATTAGGGTCACAGCTGGTATGAGAGTGGATTTGCATATGTGGCTTGTTTTTTTGGAGGAATTTAATGGTCTTTCCTTTTGGCACGAGGAATTACTTTTGGAAGCCGAATTACAGGTACATTCTGATGCTGCTGGAGGTCTGGGTTTTGGTGTCATATTCAGATCGCAATGGTGCGCTGAAAGGTGGCCTTCTGAGTGGCGGGCCTCTGGTATTATATCTGATATGACATTCTTAGAATTTTTTCCGATCGTAGTAGCAGTTCATATATGGCACTTTGCATTTCAAAATTGCATTGTACGTTTTTGGTGTGACAATCTGTCCACAGTGTGCATTGTGAATGCTCAGACTTCTAAATCTTCTCGAGTCATGCGCCTGGTGCGTGCCTTCGTCTTGCAATGTTTGCATTTTAATATTTTATTTAATGCTCGGCATGTTCCAGGTTTACAGAACTGTGTTGCTGATGCTCTTTCCTGCTTACAGATGGCGCGTTTTCGGGAGCTGGCACCTGGAACAGCTCTGGACCCGGTTCCGATCCCTCCTTTTCTGTGGAGCCTTGGCAATTAGAAGTCGGGGCTGCCATTGCTTCTGCCCTGGCTCCCAGTACCCAAAAAGCATATCAGCGTTCTTTTGCAAAATTCCAGGATTTTCGTATCCGTACTGTTCTGCCTATGGTGTGGCCTGTTCCTGCATCTCATTTATTGCAGTTTATGCTGTATCTAAAAGGGCAAAATAATTCTGTTTCTACTATCGCTGGACATCTCTCTGCGCTGGCCTTTATTTCTAAGGCACGGGGACTGCCGGATCATTCTGTAGATTTTAGGGTCAGAAAGGTCCTTGAGGGTTGGTCGCGTTCCGCTCCCAGGCCCGCTGACTGGAGGAGGCCAATCACGCCCGATGTCCTCCTCCAGATCCTGGCATTGTTTCGCACTTTATGCTCATCCCAGTATGAGTCGCACCTTTTTGCCGCAGTAACTCTGACGATGTTCTATGGTGCTTTCCGCCCTAGCGAGGTATTAGTCCCTTCTAAGCGCGATATGTCCTATCGGGCCTTATGCTTTGCCGATTGCACGTTAGGTGCTGATTTCGTTAGGCTTTCCTTAAGAGTCTCTAAGACTGATCAGAAGGGCCGAGGCAGTATTGTGTCTTTACACAGTTGCCAGGTCCAGGAATTATGCCCTGTGTCACCTTTGCGTCAATTTCTGTCTGTCAGGCCGTTCGGCCAGCGTTATCTCTTCATACATGCGGATGGCTCTGCCCTGACTCAATTTCAATTTTGGGCCGTTGTTCGGCGGGCCTTGTTGGCCAGTGGTCACGATGCTGGAGTCTATGGGCTGCATTCTTTTCGGATTGGAGCGGCCACGGCCGCAGCCCTCGTGGGCATGAGCATTAGCGACATCCAGGCAATTGGCAGGTGGCATTCTTCTGCTTTCCAGTCTTATGTTAGATATTGATTTTAAGTAATTTTACTATTTTTTTTTTAGGTGTGCTAAGCATTCCAGTCCCTGCGAGGATCGTTCTGTGTGGCCACTCTATCTTGTTTTGGGCTCACCGGAGGGCCTCTTCGACTGTCTCCGGCACGCAGCTGCAGCTTTCCGCCAGGGCCACAATTAGTTGGGAGGCTCGGAGGGGTATGTTATGGGATGCGTTGATGCCATTGGTGTGCCGAATCATGTCTTCGGCTGCCCGGCCTCACGTCTTGTTGATCGATTTGGGGGAGAATGACTTGGTGCAGCGGCCAGGTATGGACTTGCTGCTCAAGGTCACTCGTGAACTCAAGTGGCTTAGTCGTTCTTACCCCAACCTCATTATAGTGTGGTCTGACATGCTTGTGAGGAGGGTGTGGAGGGGTGCGATTCACCCCAACAGGATTGATAGGTCTCGGAAATGGGTCAATAGGAAGGTTAGAAATCTTGTTTTGTCCCTCGGTGGGGCTTTCATTTCCCATGATAGGATTCATTTCCACTCTCCTCAGTTGTTTCGAGATGATGGGGTTCATCTTTTGAAACTTGGGAGCAATTTGTTTTTGGAGGATCTTAGGCAGGGTCTTGGTGGTTTGTTTCCTTCTGTGGGTTGAGGGGACCAAGCTTCAGCTGATCCCCTCTTGTGGCATGGAATTCGGGCAGGTGAGGAATATTGGGGTTAAATTGAGGCGGTTAAGGCATTATGGTAAAGGGCACTCCTTAGGGAACCATCAGGGCTCAGTGTCTGGTGGGGATCTGGGGAGTGTCCTCGTGGGACCGGCTTGCGCATCATGGTGAATGCCTGTACGGCGGGGCCATGGTGCGGGGGTTGGAACCACACACCTGACTTCGATACCAAGGAGGGAGGATTTTCCCACATCCTTGACTTTGGAGTTACAGTAGGAGGAGAATCATTTGCCTTTCAAAGGGGAGGGAGTATTCCCTCTCAGTTAGGTTTAGCCTCACCTGCCCGAAGTAATTTAGATTTGGATAATTGGCTGAATTGAATTTGATTTAGTCTGTTATATTTAATAAATATAACATTATTCCACTTTTGTGTCACGAGTCTTCACTGGTGTGGGGGCAATATTATATTGTTGAACTCTGACTAGTAGTTCATTAACATGCCCATACTACAGACAGCGGTTTGTGGCAGCAGTATCGGTAGTACCTACCTATATTATTCATGGTTGACCAGAGATTCAGATCAGGCACTTGTTAGCTCAAAGTTCAACTTTAAATGCTATGTGACACAGCTTTCATTATAGTCTGTCATGAATCAATCGATCACTGACCGGATTGGGAAAGATGTTTCATGGCCTTCTGTCAAGAAAGTGGTATATAACATTTGTTAAATAAATAAAATGTTGTCTAAAGTGTTTGTGGTCTTGGTTGGTGGATGCTTGAACAGCTGGCAGGGTGTGGAGCAGGAGGCACAAAATCTGGGACTTGTGGCTGCAGCAGAATGTGGAATGCAGCAGGTGGTAGAAGAGGACAGCTGCCAGACAGTCAAGACTAGTGTTGATTTGTCCAAAGTCCAAGCTTTTATAGCCATTCAAGGTTAACAGTGGGCTGTTGGGGTAGGCAGAGTTAGTCTGGAGTTTGGAAGGTCATCAGAGCCACAGAGAGCAGGCTCCCAATTCTATCCCAGCAGTTCCTGCCATGGATATCATCAGAACTGGGCAGAATATGACTGCTGAGCTTAAAGGCTGCCCCTTTGTTCACAGACTGGTTGAGGGCCATACACATTATGTGGCCTCAGTGCCTTCCATCAGCTGGTGGCCGAACTGTGAGCTTATCTGGGCAGGGATAACCTGGCTACAGTAATCAATGCTCTGGTAACCTCATGGTTGGATTACTGCAATGCACTTTACATGAGGCTGCCTTTGAAAATGGTTTGGAAGCTTCAATTAGTGCAGAATGCAGCTGGCCAGCTATTGACGGGTTCAAGGTGAACAGAGCATACAACACTGATCCTGTTCAAATTGCACTGGCTGTCTATACCCTTCTGAGTTTTGATTCAGTAGGTCTCCCCTCTCTTAAAGCACACATACACAAATCCGTCTTACTGTATTGGAAAAAGTTATCAATGAAGCCAGAACACCATTTAGCCAAAACTTGTTTTTTGGAGCTACAGAACCGGGAAGGCTGGGCACAATGCAGCAGACGCCTGATGCTCAGTTATTCAATCTCCCCAGCTACGTTAACGCAGGATAAATCTGAAAGTATGATCAGGGACCTTGTCTATGATAAAGATGTTCAAATAGACCTTGACTATCTAAAAAACTGTAAATTCGCCTCTTGGTATGGCAAAATTAAATGAAAGGGCCTCTTATTTTCAGGAGCTAACCTTCTTCCCCATAAGGAGCGCTTTCACTCGGCTCAGATTCCAACTGATGCCCACTGAATATCTGGCTGGCAGATATTCAAAAAAACCATTAGAAGATTGATTGTGTATATGTGGATCAGGGCAAATTGAAGGTATGGAGCATTACATCTTATACTGCGCTCTATACGAGTCACCAAGGGCCAAGTTCATCTTCCCCTTTCAGACTTTGTTAGAAGGCCAGGCAGACGAATTTAAGATATGGCTGCTGGCTGACACAGATAAATTTGTTACTTACAGGGTAGCCCTGTTCGCATTAGCCGCAGCGAAGATCAGAATGGCCTTTCTGAAACGCATCAGCCTCAACAGTAAAGGGGGGACCACTTGAGTACTCTAGTACACTCCTAATCTAAACAAATTTTATCATCTCTATCACTACTTTTATTAGCTTTTGAAAGCCCAGGGTTTTATTGTTGGTCAGTGACGCAGGCTGTGAGACTCACAGACAAGGTTTTTAGCAGACAGAGAGAAACCTGAAGCAGAAGGGTTAAGCTGTGAGAACAGAGTGCCAGACTATCAAGGTCAGTGGCTGGCTGGGAGTGTGATAAGGTGGGAAACTTGCAGGAACTCAGTGTGGGGGAAGAAATGTCAATGGAGAGAGCTGCGTCTAATGTCTTTGCCTAGTAAAGACTCTTACAAGAAACTTGCCTGGCCTGTCTTATTCCTGTTCTATACGGCGCTTGAATTCAAACCACGTTTGATCTATACACGCAATCGCCAACAGGGGTTATGGGCCCAGCTTATCAGGCGTGGTAGCGGGTTCGAGAGCCGGTGAAGTGGCGTTGTTGCAGAGAGAAACAAAGCGCAAGTGAGAGGCAAGTAAGAGTGGGCAACATGGCTGTAAACCTGTTATCCGGGATGCCGATGGAGAGGCTGAATGCTGTAAACTACTCCAGCTGGAAGTGGAGAATGAGAGCAGTTCTGATTAAAGAGGATTTGAATGATGTCATGGAAAAACCCCCTCCGGCAGCTCCTTCAGCAGCGTGGCTGAAGAAAGACGAGAAAGCGAAGGCTTTTATTACTCTGGGGCTATCAGATTCACAACTGTTGCTGGTGAGTAATGAGCCGACGGCTAATCAGATGTGGGAAAAGCTAAGAGCCGCTCATGTACAGCAAACTGCGGGGAGCAGGCTGTGTTTAGCACGGAAGCTATATCAGATGCGTTTTACAGATAATGTGACTATGGAAGAGCATTTGGCTGAATTTCGTAGATTAAATGCTGAGCTGCAAGATCGAGGTGTGCATCATAATGACTTACAGATGGTTTATCTCCTGTTATCTTCATTGGATCAAAAATGGGACGTTCTGGTCTCTAGTCTTGAAACCCAACCTGATGGGAATCTGACTTTGGACTTTGTGGAACAGAAACTTCAACAAGAGTGGAATAGGAGACAAGAAAATAAGAAAATAGAGATAAAAGAGACTGTGACTGTGTCTGTACAACACCAAAATCAAAGAAGCAAGCAAGAGACTAAAACATGTTATTTTTGTGGATCACGTGGTCATATACAGAGACATTGTTTAAAGAAGAGGAATAACAGAAACTTTGAAAGTCAGAGAGCAAGCGCGAACTTTGTTACTAAGGACAATAAACTCATTAACTCTAAGTGGATTCTTGACAGTGGAGCGTCTAATTGCCTAATCACAGACTCTAGTTTATTTTACACTTCAAAGCCGACGCAGGAGAAGATTTATCTGGCTGACGGATCGACTCAGAACGCGACTGCGAGAGGAACGCTGAAGATGGGTAATTTGGGAACTATTTTAACAGATGTATTATTGATTTCTGGTTTAAAATATAACATTCTATCAGTGAGAAAATTGGCTCAAATAGGTTGCAAAGTTACATTTGAAGGGGATAGATGTTTTGTGAGAAAAGATGGTGAAATATGCATGCAAGGGAAATTACAGAATCAAATGTTTATGGTTGAGTGCAAGCTTGATAAACACATGTGTGCTTGGATAGCAGTAAATAAAGATAAACATGATAATTGTTTCCATGAATGGCATAGAAAACTGGCACACGCACATTTCCAAAAGATACAAAACACCCCAAAGCATAGTCAAGATTTGAAGTTAACACACTGTGAGCATGTGGATGAGTGTGAAGTATGCTATAAAACAAAAATGACAGTAACTCCAGTAAATAAGAGCTGTGAAAGCACAACTACTGAACCCTATCAGCTCATACATGTGGATTTGGCTGGACCTTTTCAGTGCTCAAAAGGTGGAGCAAGGTTTTATTTAGTGATTGTGGATGATTTCTCCAGATTTACACATGTGTTCTTATTGAAAAAGAAAAGTGATGCAGAAGAGAAATTAAAGGCATTCATACAGAGAACAGAAACACAACATGGGGTTGTTATTAAAAACATCAGATCAGATAGAGGTGGTGAATTTACCAGTAATTCATTTAAAACATATTTGGAAAAGAAGGGAATAATACAGAGTTTCACTGCTCCCTTCAGCACATCCTCCAATGGAACGGCAGAGAGGAGGAACCGGTCATTGCAGGATTCATTGAGAGCAATGCTAGCAGATGCTGATATGAATAACACTTATTGGGGTGAATGTATTCTGTACACTGTTTATATTCAGAACCGCCTTATGCACAGAACAATAGGCATGTCTCCCTATGAGAAATTGACTGGAAGAAAACCCAGGGTGAAACACATAGAACGTTTTGGGGCAAAATGCTGGGTACATGTTGCAAAACAGTCAAAAGCTCAGGCAGGACGCATTTTGGGATTTCAGAATTCATATTATAGAGTTTGGTTGCCTGAGAAACAACAAGTAGTGTTAAGCAGAAACATAAAGGTGATAGATAAACCTTGGAGAGACAGTCAAACAGTGATCCTAGATAGTGCAAACAAGCAGGAAGCTGCAGATGTTCCTTTCGGGCAGCAAATTCCATTAAAAACTGCATTAACAGATTTAATACATGGTGGCAAACGTACTGTTAAAAGACTGAGAGGTGAAGACATAACAACACATGATACAGAAATGCCAAGTACTAGTGGTGCAGGTCCAAGTAAAATTGAGAGTGAAGAAGAAATGGAAATAGATAATGTCATAAAATCAGAGAGAAAAATGAAAGGTCAACCTCCTCAGAGATTTGCATTTAATGTTACACAACAGAATAATGAGACAGATGAATTTCCAGTAGAATGGGAAAAAGAGGGACCAATAGATAAAGAAACAATGGATCTAATGTGGAAGTTTTGTGTTGAGGAATGAAATATAAATGTATTGTCAAATAAAAGTGAACAAACATGAATCTGTGAAACTTGTGTAAATAAAGAATAAAGAGAAACTGAACTGAACTGAAAATGTAAATGTAAACTGTAAAGAAAAGAAACCATGTACTGAAATGTATTTGTAATGAAAAGTTAATGTTGAAAAAATGTAATAATTGTAACATGAAGTTTTGTAGTCTGTAAGTCTCAGGTGGGGGCTGTTGGTCAGTGACGCAGGCTGTGAGACTCACAGACAAGGTTTTTAGCAGAGAGAGAGAAACCTGAAGCAGAAGGGTTAAGCTGTGAGAACAGAGTGCCAGACTATCAAGGTCAGTGGCTGGCTGGGAGTGTGATAAGGTGGGAAACTTTCAGGAACTCAGTGTGGGGGAAGAAATGTCAATGGAGAGAGCTGTGTCTAATGTCTTTGCCTAGTAAAGACTCTTACAAGAAACTTGCCTGGCCTGTCTTATTCCTGTTCTATACGGCGCTTGAATTCAAACCACGTTTGATCTATACACGCAATCGCCAACATTTATTTACGTACCATTGGATTGAAATCTAAGGTTTTACAAATGTTTTAGAAATATGTTTTATTGTATGTTTTCCATATTGTTACTTATAGTATAATGGCCATTGGCTAAAAACAATAACAATAAAGACATAAACTATACCCTTCTGAGCCCAATTCAAAGTGCTGGTTTTGACCTATAAAGTTCTTTGTGGCTCAGGACCCCAATATCTTCTGCAATGCCTCTCCCAATATAAATTTACCCAGACCCTTAGATGTTCCTCTGAGGCCCTTCTCCAGGTTCCCCCTCTGAGGGAGGCTCAGAGGGTGGTGACAAGAGAGAAGGCCTTTTCTGTTGTGGCTCACCATCTGTGGAATATGCTCCGCAGTGAAGTCCGCCTGGCGCCATCATTGACATCTTTTTGGTGCCAGGTAAAGATGTATCTTTTCCCCCAGGCAATTGGTAGATTGAGATGATGTTTTGTTTTAATATGCTGCCAAACTTTCCTGTGGCTGTGTGGGGTGGTATTGCTATTGTTTTGTTGTTGTTTATTGTTTTTATAGTGTGTTTTATTTGTTTTGTTTTAACTTTGTGTAAGTTGCTTGGGAACCTTCAGGTATCAAGAAACTTATTACATGCATACCCCGCTTTAACATACGCAATGGGACCGGAGTGTGTATGTAAAGTGAAAATGTACTTAAAGTGAAGCAATTATCTATGCATGCACTGCACTGAAATCGCCATTAGATGGCAGCGGCGTCATGCCATTAAGTGTCCGTAATTGTGAAGCACGCGTACGTTAAGCGGGGTATGGTGGCGTATGGAGCATGTATGTTATAGCAAGGCGACATTAGGTGAAGCGACATTAAGCGGGGTATGCCTATATTATTATTATTGTTATTATCACTATCATCATCATCATCATCATCATTATCAATAACAATAACAAAAATAAAACAATATGTTGTTCCCACTTTTTAAAAAAGTACACTTAAATTCACCAGTAAAGCCATTTCCACCCCCGCTGCTATTTCTCTGAAGGTGCTGTTTGCCTTGAGTGCAAATAGCAGCTGGGAGGAGGCAATCTTCAGCAGAAAAGGACTGTTGTGGTGCACTGATCCAGATAAGCAGCAAAGTTTGGATCAGGGTCTATAGCTGCTATTTTTTTTTCTCATGCTACAAGCAATCAGTTTAAGAACTGTCCATTTTGGTTCTCTCAGTTTCTCATTTTTCCAATCTTAAATTCAATTCTCCACAATTCTGCAGCAATTTGCATTTTTTAAAAAAAACATGAAAATTCTCCAGCATCTTTGTACAAATTGTGCCTTATAAACACATTTTTGTAGGCAGTTTTGACAAATGTACACATTTTTGCAAGCCATTTCTCATTATATAATGCATTTCTGCATGTTATTTTCACTCATGTATCCTACCTATCTCACAGGGTTGGTGTAAGGATAAAATTGAAAGGGGGGGGACCATGAGCACCACTTTGAGCAACTTAGAGGAAAGGTGGGATATAAACACAATAATAATTAAATAAATAAATATATTTCAGCTGCAGTATGGGGACCCCAGCCTCAGCCAACCTGCTGAGCTTTTTTTTATCTTCCTCCTCCTCCTCAAGCAGCAATGTGGTAGTGGTGGGGATGCTAGATTGTGAAGACAAAAGGGTGGATAGATTCAGAAGGGGGTTAGTGCTTTTAGACCATGGGATGATCATCAGAACTAATGTCTTAGTTACCGTGCACTTGGAGAGTGAGAGCAGATAGGGTTGCCATATTGCCTGACCTAGATGACTTCAGTGGCTAGGAGTGCCTTTTACCAGGACAGCACTCGAGGGTGGGCCTAACTTAGGGTTGCCATATTGCCCGGTTAGCCAGGTTTTACCCGGATTCTTTGCATGCCACCCAGCACCTGGTTAGCCCCTTAGGTGGCCCGGATTCTCAGCTTTAATTTTAAAAAATAATTAAGTTTCTAGGTGGTCCGATTCTCGAGATATACATAAAAACATCAGCAGCCCCCCCAACTGTTAAATCTTTCTTTAAACAGTACTGTATAGCACTTCGTAGCTTTAACCCTTCCCGTTCAGGATTGCAGCCAATCAGTGAAGCCAGGGTTGTGTTTCAGTTTGATTGACCTGAGGCAGTGTCTAGTAAACCTCATTGCAATGCCAGAAAATGGTGGTTTCCCCCCCTGTTTATCTGAAAATCTCATAAACTGGGTAAGTATATACATTTCAGTTTTTTTTTCACTCTTGTGTGCAGGAGTCAGATCCTGGGCAGTGTTTTGAAAACCTTTCCAATACTTGCTTTTGTAAAAGCAATGCTAATCCCATATGCCCAGAGTAAATCCCATTGAATTCAATAGGACTTACTTTTGAGTAGACATGGATATGAATGTGCTGAAAATCTATGGGACTTTGGAGTGAATTTAAAAAAGAATTGTGTTTGTGTTCTAACTCTTTCTGTCCCACCCTCCAGTACTATTTTAAAGCAAGTAGGCAGGGCTTACTTAGGTATTACAGTTTTTATTCTGTAGGAAACTAATACAGATTTTTTTAAAACTAATACTGATTTTTTTGCAATGACCAACTGGTTTGACAATAAACTATTATATGGGCTGTATGTATTTATACATCTGGTGTGTGTGTGTGTGTGTGTGAGTGTGTAGTCTTCCCAACAACCCTGTGATGTAGGGTTGGAAACCAAGGCAGCTCACAACAAGAAATAAAGCCATTTAAAATCCAATAACCATAAAAACAAGTATAAACAGTTGCAAAACAGCGTAAAGTGGCATGATTCGGAATTTTGGGTTGTGTGAATGAAGTTGCTTATCACTTGAGGTTGCAGTTCTGTCCCTGTTTGAGTAAGCCCCACTGACTTACTTCTGGGACTTGTTTCTGAATAAATAAACCTAGGATTGCACTATAAATATCTTTACAGTTTGTGTAAATAATAAATATATTTGATAGTCATGCTTATATAAATATTTCTTCATTTATCATATTTTTGGTTTTTGGTTAGGAATCCTGACTGGTTGTGAGATGCTTAGTTTTCTGCCTTACTCATAGGAATCTTGTTGTGGTTGGTATGGTATTACATTTAGGAAAGTGTTACTGCCTTCTGTTTTTTTTTTCCTATTTGCATTTCACTTATCTTTAACCTCACTCCGTTACAGCCTTAGAAGCAACAGCAGCATATGCAAGATAATTAACTCCCATTAGTGATAAGAGCAAGAATTTATAATTATTATTTTAATTAAAACAAGAGGCTTATGAGTACTTTGAAGAGGACCAGATATTTATTTTCTTTCTGAGCCCAGGACTGGGTCTTTCATGATGCCTGGGGGGGGGGGGAGCAGGAGAGTAGTCGATAAGACAGACATCCTGGCATTGGTAATCTAATTAGCAAGGTATGTGTGGGGTTGTTGCACACTTCCAGGCCCAGTTTCATTTTGTGTATGGAGGTGGAACCTATGTAGATGTGGTTGATCAAAGGGAGAAGAAATTTTGAGTTAAGCAAAGCGCTGCTTCTATAAAACCTAAGAAACATACAGATACTTTGAATGTCTGAGTGCCTGCACCAGTGGAATACTAGAGGAACTTGTAAAACTTGCTGCAACAGTATTTAGAACTGAGCATGTGGCGTGAAAGACTCCTTTTCCTAACATTTTGGCTTCTTGTTTTTCTCCACCCACTACATCTCTGAAATATATCGTATATGTAATAGTTAACCGTACTGCTGCCCTGACTTACTTCATGTTTGTTGCTATTTTGTGTTTTTATTGTGTTTTTGTATTGATTGTGTATTTTTATTGTTTTTATTATATTTGTAAGCTGTGCTGAGCTCTGTTTTTAACAGCAGAAGGGCAGGATATAAATACTCTTAATCAATAAATAAATATTCCATAGTGTTGGAAACTAGAGTCTAGGCCAACCTTTCCCAACCAGTGTGCCTCCAGATGTTGTTGGACCACAACTCCCATCAGCCTTAGCCAGCATTGCCAATGGTCAGGAAAGAAGGGAGTTGTGGTCCAACAACATCTGGAGGCACACTGGTTGGGAAAGGCTGGTCTAGGCATTTAAGGCTGAAAATGTTTTTTTAAAAAAAGATTTCTCATATCTTTTCCCAGTTTTTGGTGGTAATTCCTAGGCACAAAAACAAAACAAGTGGACAATCCAAATATCAATATGCAAATAACTTGCATAATATGCAAATAATATGCAAATAACTTGCATAATATGCAAATTAGCCTGCCCGGATTTGTGGAACTGAAATATGGCAACCCTAAGAGCAGAGGACACATCAGTGCATACACACACACAAACACACCTGCCCCTTCTACAAGCATCTGCAGGTGTGCATGCATTTGGGCACATGGGAAGGGGGAAGCTCTGAACTGCAACAGCAACTTGGAGAGAGAAATTTAAAAGGCAGGCAGGTTGGCTGCCAGGAAGGAAGGGGGAAAGCTGCCTTTCCTTGCAGCCTTGCTTCTTTTGCTTCACAAAAAGCCCTCTCCTCTCATTCTGTGTAAGGCCATCAGCAGCGGCAGTGTGAGGAGACGGGAGTTGGGACAGTAATACCCTCTTCTTCATGGTAGCTCCACCTTCAGCATCCTTTGATGTCTGCCAGGTGTTTTATAGGCATATGCCTGCCCTCAATGTGCCTGAAAGACACTCTGATGGTTCAGCAAAAGCTCTCCCCTCTCGTTTGGAGCAAGGGGGAGGTGTCATCTGCAGCAGCAGTGGCGAGCAGACAGTATCCAGGGTGTGAAGACTTTTTTAAAAAATTAATAAATAATTCATTTCTTTACTGTTCACGACCCCCTCTGGATTACTTTGGGGCCCCTTCTCTTGGGGAGTCATGGCCCCCAGGTTGGGAACTGCTGTGTTAGAGGTTATTTCGTCAGTTTGGAAAGGACAGAAAAGGTGCAAACTTACTGATGGCATTGCCATGAAGCCAAATTATGGGAGGGCAGGAACTAGAAGCAATTCTCTTGGTTGTCTTTGGGGTAGAAAGTTGAACTTGCATTGAAGAAAAATGGCACCAATAGCAATATAGAGCATAATCGCTGCTACTGCCAGTGTGGTGGAAAAGAAGAAAGGCTGACCACATTTCAGAGTAGTTATGATGACTTTATTTTAGCTGCAGGTTGAGAGAGATTTTACAAGGTTGTGTTGTAAAGAAAAAAACTGAGCTCTCTGCTCTTCTCGAGCAGGTTGTTCAATACTTATGCTCAGGAACAAACAAGTTACAAGCAAGCATCACAGGAAAGGTGCAGGGACATGTTTTCAGATAAGCTTCAAACATTTGTTCTAACTATATCACTCCTCCTAACCACAGCCTAGTGACAGAACCTTATCAGCATAGCAATGGCAGATGGGTGTCTTGGGCGGTTGGAAACTCCCCACCATCTAGCTTAACCACATTTTCTTTTGCTGACTACCTTCATGGTCTGTCAGCTATGCAGAGAAGCCAGCTTTTGCAGAAATGATGCTAACTCTTGGTCACACAAAATGGGTGCTGGGGTCAAGATGGATTCGTTTTCTCCTTCACTAGGACCTTATAAACATGTGGCATTTGTGAAAATGATGAGTTGGGGGGTGTTGTGGTTTCATGACACCTCCCCCACAAACCTCCATTTCAAGACAAATAAAATTGACAAAAGTTGCCCTCATCTGTCACAGATCCACTTAGTGATGCTGCTCAGTTTATTCTGATGGTTAACTGACATCAAAGGGCAAAACTTTGCAAAAGAATTGCAGAAATGTGAGGATGCACATGTAGAATGGACACATAACATGATGAGTTGATCATAGTCTGCTGCTTGGACCTGATATGCTTTCTCCAGTGATTGATTGAGATTGATTGATTGGATGGGACTGGATTTGTATCCTAGGGAAAATTATGGAGGCATCATGATAAATTATGTTGTAATCCACTCCACAGCAGTGGGCATCAATATATAGTTTATCATTTTTTGCCTTTGATCACTTGTCTTTCAAAAAATATGCATAGCACTCTTTTAAAAACCATGAAATGTTAAATTACTTCTCTACTCACCCTCTCAACTTTTAGAAGAGGTTAATGGAAATTACTTTGGCCGTATGAAGGTCATTCCATCACCACCTCTTCTATCTCATCCAGATCAGGTAAACAGGAATTGGCATTAATAATCATGTGCCAGAAATCAGGAGAATGTTTTAAAAGCCCAAATAGTTTGGGGTACTATTATTTATATTCCTGTTTATTAAATATGATGACTAGAAATGATGAACAAATCAGTGATAAGAATCTTGCAGTATATCATAACCCTTGATTGTTGTCTGCAGCCAAGGATCCTTTCCTTGGAGAATTGGATAATGCCAGAGAGAAAGTTCTTTGCAGGATACAGTACTGTGAAAAGCAAGAAATCATCAGTCCATGTGATTCCAATTGGGAAGTGATTTGGTGCCAGCTAGATGTGGTTGAAAAAGTCATTGGCAGCATCTGAGCTTAAGGAACTGTTTGAAGTGTCAACTGGGTGTGCACTGTGTCATAAGGGATTTCAGAGAGTATTTACTACAGGGAAACTCAATTAGCTGGAACAAATAACTGATGGTTCAATTGATGAGAATCCTGAAAATCACTACAAAACCTTTGTCATGGTTCATGTGTAGTTCATTTCAGAATCATACCAAACATTGTTTTTTCATATCAAACTTTTTTCTTTTTAAAAACTTTTTAGCAGAAAGAAAACGCCATGGTGGATTAGCTGTTTCCCAAAACACATTAGCATCACATAATCAAAAAGCTAAAAGGGGTCCAAAGATAATTTCTCAACACTAAGGAAAATCTGCTCTTGAGCCAAAATTCAGTAACACATGTTATCTTTGCGGCCGTGCTTTAAGCATGTCAAACAAAATAAAAACAAATCTCCAATCTAATGAATGAAGAGCTTCTGCTCAGGTAGGCTGCATATGGCCTAATGGGGAACAGACTGAGAGTACTTAGAGTTTAAAAGCCCAGGTCAGCATTCAAGTCTAATGAGGCTGCCCCCCTTAAAGGTGGGCAGAAATGGCAATCAGATCTACAAGAGGACTTTGGAGATATTGACTAGCCTGGAGACATCAGTTACATCTACAATGATCTGGGCTGGAGCTGTAACTGGAGAAGCCAGCTGATATGTTTTTTAAAAGGAGGTACCAGAAAAAGGGTGGGATAGAAGAAGGAAAAGGAAGTTTATACAAAGGACAAGGATGACATTTGCCAAGTGAAGTTTCTGTTGGTGGAATGACAGAAGGAAATAGCTGTTGATTTGGGTTTAGAAATTATTTTGATTTGACAGCTGTTCAGCCAGCTTCGGTCCATCATTTTTATTATGATCTCTAGTCATTCTTTAAGGCTGCTGCTGCATCTTTCTATGCATTTGAACTGGCTGTAGACTTAAACCCTGTTCTCACATTCATGCCATACATAGATTGAACGTGTAGAGGGGAAACAATTGCATGTGCTGACCCCACCCCAGTCTTTGCACATCTCTGCCTCTGACCTCTATGCATTCAAGAGGAGATGAGACCAGGAAGTATGCATGGACATAAGAAGAGCATACTGAATCAGGCCAGTGGCCCATCTAGTCCAGCATCCTGTTCTCATAGCAGCCAGCCAGATATCTATGGGAAGCCCACCAGCAGGACCTGAGCAGAAGAGCATTCTCCCCTCCTGCAGTTTCCAGCAACTGATATTCAGAAGCATACCACCTCTGACTATGGTGGCAAGGCATAGCCATCATGGCTAGTAGGCGCTGATAGTATTATCTTCCACGGACAAGTGCACATGCATATAAGGTTGTTCATGCAGTCAGAAATACTGGTGTTCTCAGGGTTTCCAATCATAAGTAGATATCATACATGGAAGTGGTATGGGAGAGACCCTTCTTCGCAGTGGTGCTCCAACTGCAGAACTTTCTTTGGACATTTGCCCCTTCGTTGGTGATCCTTCAACACTAGTTTTAGGTATTCTTACTTATTCATTCAAGTTTTGGGGAGATAGCTGAAAGTGTGGACCATATATGAATATCAACGTTTTGTGGAGTTGTGATGTTTCTGTTGCATATAATGTTTAAAGAATGGTTTTATAAATGTTATTGGTGTGTTTTGATGTGTTGTATTTTATGGGATTGTGTCTTTCAAACTGCTCTGAGATCGTGATAGATGAAGAGTGTGGTTTAAATAAAACTAATAAATAAAATGTGTTCAGCAGTTATACATACATAAGGGTTCATCCTCACCTTCATGCATAAGGTCAGAGCCTCTGACTCAGAGGTGGGATCAGTAAATGCAATCCCCCTCCTCCTTCACAAGTTCACTTTGTGTAGGGAGGGAGAGAAGAGGCTTTTGATGTGCATGTGATAAATATACAAGATATCCAAAATTTGCTTTATATGTTCTTTCTTTACCAGAATTTAGTATTGAAGGGTGGCAGACTGTTGAGAAAGGCTTCGTGGATGTTTAAGAAAAAGAGAAAGTTGTCTTGAATGCAGCCATTCTGTATATGTTCTCTGTCGGTATGTTTCAGCTCAGCCTCCAAGCCCTGCTCACTCTGGAGTGAAACTGTTGAACATCCTAGCAAGAGCACTAGTTAAGTGACAATTTGGCAGTTCTTGTGAAGCAGACATCTGTCCACAGAACCACCTGTTCTATTCTTGTTAAATGTCTGATGGTCTTGCTGCTGCTGTTGTTGTTGGTGTGGTGTGGAACAACAAGACCTTTGAGGAACTGCAGGATCTTTAAGCCACTGCTCCTTATGAAGATGAGAAGGATTAAAAAAGGGTCTTCTGGAAAAGGCAAAAGTAAATATGACATAATCATAATGGAGGAAAAGGCATGGGCTTTGTTAAACACAAACACATTCACTCCTTTATAGCAGTGTTCATGGAGCCCTAGATACAACATCTGAATCTCAATGAAAGTCTTCTGCCACTTTTCTGAGTATCCAAGCATGCTGGATGCCTGTAATTACCTTTATATGGAGACATGTGCCAAACCATCTGGATATGTCAAAACCAGCAGGGCTGCAATAGTACACCGACTGGCATGTTTAATAATATTCCAGGTGCTTACTGTAATGGATTCAGTTATGACCAGGGGACAATGGGAAGGAAGCGACTAGTGCAGGGGAGGTAAGAGAAATGCAATGCCTGAGCTTCATAAGTGTTATATGGGAACAACAAATAAGTAATAATTAGAGCTCTGCCTAGGTTACTCAATGACAAGAAGAAGTAAATCACATACTCTGTTCCATTCTCATACCTTTCTATTGCTGACTGGCATCATGGCTTTCCTTTGTATATTAGTTCAGTAGAAAGGGAGTAGTATTTGCAACACTTCTGTTTGAACAAAGGCTGTGCATTGTTTGTAGACAGATTCTAGAGGAGTGTAATGTCGGACTAAATGACTACTTTGTGACTTCTTTGGTTTTAATGGCATGTAATTCTGCAGGGGCAGCCTCTGCTTCTCACTGATCTAAAATGTCCACCACTGCTCTGAAAATAAACTTCTGTAAACATATCTTAAGCCTCTACATGGTTTTTCCTACTTCAAGTGAGAGCAGAGCAAAAAGTTCAGATCATAACATAGAAGGTGATTAGAGGGTGTCTCCCACATGTTGGCCTTTGTGACAGTGGGGGGGTAGAAATAACATTCTGTTCTTGGCATGCTTTGTGCTGCCTTGGTGACTGTGCTCACCAAGGGGTTCTGAAATAGTATTGGCAGTCAGCTAAAAAAAATAAATTCTAAGCTGTTACAAAAAAAGAAGCAAAACTCAGAAGATGGATGGGAGATGAGCACTGAGCCAGAACCACCAAGAGGGGGTGCAGGGGGTACTGCTCTAACAGGCTCAGTGCCAGCAGGGTCTTGTACTTTGGGCTTTCAGGGTTTTTAAAGTCTCTTGCCATTGTAGAGCAAAATTTGAGAAGCAAAATGTGCAGGCACCATTCAAAGTGCTTGCATTGTGAAACAGAAGCCCATTCCCATCTTTCAGTATTTTTTGCCAGTGAGAAGTCACAGCTGTGATTGACAAGTCATTTGACTGATTTCTCTATCATCCTTTCTGGTAGAGTAATTAGTGTTGCCCAGAAAAAATAATTGAGGAATCCTAGATTTTAGCGTAGATGTGAATTGGCAGTCCATTCAAAAGGAAAAGGTAGTAGCAAAGACAGAAGTTCATGATCTCCCTAACACAGGTTTAATTTCATGCTATTATTGTTGTTGTTTTCTATGTAAACATTTAAAAATTGCCTTTCTAATGCAAATGAAGTTCATCATTAATCTATATTGGGGGAAGGGGAATATTGTGGTTGAAAAAGCATGTTACATCAGACCTGCAAAGTAGTCTAGTGCTGCTATACTAATATTGTAGAGGGTGCAGGAGCCGAGACAGAATAGTATATAAGAACCCTGCAGTGTAGCCCAGTGTTGGTATCCAGTCTCTTGGTGTCTGTCTGTCTGTTTAGAGAAATGAAGATGGAGACCTGTTAAGTTTGTTGTAACAGCAACAGGAAGGTGATTGGTTGTTTTGAGAAATTCTTTCCTATTAAAACATCTGCACTGCTGTCCTTCTACTACTGAGCCAGGTTCAAGGTCCTTGTATTAATTTACAAAGCCCTGGACAACTTAGATCCACTCCAGGGCAGCTTAAGGACCATCTGAACTCTTATATCCCAGCTCAATTAACTGCAGGCATGTCACTGGCCATCCCCCCAACTACTGAGGCTCATTTGATGAGGTCAAGAAACCGAGCCTTTAGTGCCATTGGCCCAGTCCTGTGGAATGCTCTTCCAGCAGAGATTAGCATTAACAACATTCAGCAGGTGCCTTTTGTTTTTAATTTTTAAACTTATGCTGAATTTTTTTCTATGCCATCAAACTTATGCAGGCAATTAAGAAAACATATTTCTGTAACCTATCTGATTTTAAATGTTTACATGGTTTATATTATGTATGTGTATGGTTGTGGTAAATTGCTTTGATTCTTTTCTATGATATAGCAATATACAAATATTTTTTATAAATAAATAGCTTTCCTACCCATGGAGGAAAAAATAGGGAGATTACTGTTCGTATAGACAGCCAGTGTGATGTAGTGGTTAAGGTGTTGGACTACGACCTGGGAGACCACGGTTCAAATCCCCACACAGCCATGAAACTCACTGGCTGACCTTGTGCCAGTCACTGCCTCTCAGCCTCATGAATCATAGGGTCGCCATAAGTCGGAATGGACTTGAAGGCAGTACATTTACATTTATTGTTTGTATAAATAAACAGGAACATTCATGTCAAAGACTCAATTTGTTATTGTTTGATAAGGAAAAGGGTGGGTTTTTTTACTTTTTTGATAACATTGCTATAATTATTATGATATATTTAAAAATAGCCACAGGAGATACCTTTGAATACGCAGCTTGCTTTTTACAATTTAATCTTGAACTTATCTAAGTGTAGGTATCTGAACCTTGGTTGCTGTAAATATTAGAATCATAGAATTGGAAGGGGGCTATAAGGCTGTCGGGTCCAGCCCCCTGCTCAATGCAGAAATCCAAATTAAAGCATACCCATGTAGCAGCACAACAAAGGAATGATACTTGCATTCTTGTGCTGCAAAGGCCCTATATTAGGTGAATAGGTGTCAAGAATGCCTGGTTTCTAAAATGGTTCAGAGGCAAGGAATTGTGGGGGAAAACATCTTCCCTGAAATGGGGCTTCTGAGAAGGCCATAAGTTTGCAGTTCTCACACCTAAAGCTAGTTAATTAGGCTATAAGCAAGAACACCTGCTTATCAGTCGACACTGGTACTTCAAGGCCAATCAGCCTGGGAAGGTTGGTGAGTGTGTGACCATTAGGCACGAATGCTCCAGAAGGTTTCATCATCAGAAAGCCCCCTGATTACCTAATTAATTCCTGGGCTGTTGCTGGGCACTTTCCCATAAGAATAGGATTCAAACCTTAGCCTTTGTTCCCCAATGTTCTCCTATGGTTGCTGAGGGTACCTAGGTGGGCGTTCCATCTGCTATCCAGGCTATACATCTCTGGGGAGATGTGGAACCATGAAGTTATTTTGCTGTTTACCTCTATTGTAATTATAGATTAGGCTAGACAGTTTTGTTATTTTTGTCTGTGACTAACTCTCTGTATTTTACCTGGCCCTAAGGGATGTGGGTTTTAAGGAACTGTTTTACTGTTATACTTGTGCACTTGTATTTTATTTAATAAAGCTACATCTTATTTACCAGTGTGTGTTCATTGCAGAGGAGATTTGGCTCTGAAACCAGTACCTTGGCCAATTAGCCATGGGCTACCATATATTTGGATATGTTGCCTAAAGGCTCCAAGACAAGGAGTGTACCTTTGGCTCTTGTCTTTGGAATCCTTGGCAGGTCTATTTCTGTCACTTTGGGTTTCCCCTTGGCCCAGAGTGGCTGACCAGGATTAAGGGGTGGTGGCAATCTACCTATCTTGCAGGGTTGTTGTTGGTTTACTCAGCCCTGATAAGGGAGGCACGGGTTGTGCCTTGTCAGGATCAATTACCCTGGGTTTGGGAATTGAGTCCTGGGACTGAACTGGCGGCAGCAGTTCATGACAGGGATCGTCACATAATTTAAAGCAGTAGTCTTCCAACATCTCAAATTCAGGACTCATCTTTAAGTCAAACATGCATTTAGGGATCCATTTCTTTTTTTTTTTTACCATTTTCACCATATCTGTATGGTGGTAGCTGCAAGCCACTTTAGATCAGATTGCAACCTGGTAGTGGGTCCCAACCCACCAGTTGAAGATCAATGATTTAAAGGATGCAGACTTAAATACAGTCCTCAATTAAGCTGGAACCATATTAAAAAACAAGAATGTTCTTTTATAGTCCTGGTCATACTTGGGGACATAGGTCATAGTAGAAATAAGGATTCCTGTTGTACTGATCTGGGTGGGACTGACCAAAAATTAGGAAGTGTGTCTACTTATTTCCTGATCTATTTTTTACTATGCTATCTGTGTTGGTAAGAACAACCTATTTTGCAAATAGAGATTAAAGTGTGGAGAAGCTATTCACACAAATGCCCAAGGACAATGCTCTCTCTTTGTGTTATACTCAGCCCCAGGTTTTTTGTTTTTACAAATTTATAAACTACATCACATCCTAAAGTTATCAAAGTATTCTACAACAAGATAAAAAAGAAAAATCACATAAAATGCAATTGCTAAAAAAAATTAAAACAATTCCCGCAAACAAACCATATTTACAGATGCATAGGTAATGTTCCATAAATGACTGAGTCACATCTCAGGGAACACCTTCTTAAACAAAAAGGTCTTCAGTAGGTGCCTATCTAATATGAGCTGGTAATTGATTCCAGAGGGCTGGAGCTACAACATTGAAAGTTCAGTTTCTAATACAAACTAAGCAGGGGTGTAGTCATCCAGGATTGCGGGGGGTCCTAGACCTGTTCCTTTTTTGGGAGCAGGGTCTCAGCCATGTCCCTATGTATGAGGCAATCAGCATGAAAAGGGAGCATGTCAGCCATTGAGAAGACTCTTCTGAATAGCTAACACATAGCCTCCTCCTTCATGATTGGCTCCTAGGGGTATCTGTTGTAGTGGAGTGTGGGCTGAGAAGACAAGGAGAGCAAGAGAGATGAGGAAAAGTGGAAAGGGGGTATATCTATGAGGGTGTGACACATGACTATCATGAAGGGATCCTACACTTGTGAATGTGCCATTACACTACTGAATCTAAGTGCACCTCTGAGACATGCAGTATTCTCAGCAGTGTCCCATCTGAGGAGTTCAGGTGCAAGGCAGAGATTTTTTAGGGCTTTAAATGCCAAAAGTAAAATCTTAAATTGTGCCCAGAAGCATATCAGCAGCCAATGCAGCTCCCTCAGCAGAAATGTTATATGGTGTCAGTGGGATACCCCAGTCAACAATCTAGCTCCCTGGTGTCCAGCACAGTCACCACTCGATGTACCAGTTCAAGAAAGTGTCCACCCTCTGCCCTTAACAATCACTGATTAGTCCTTGACTCCAATACCCTGCAAAATACATTTGCACTATGGGCAGAGTCCACACATGGCCATTGTTTTTGAGCATCACATTGTAGTCTAACTGATGTTTTGCCTGATTTCTCTGCACTACTTTGCAGTCGAGGGGTGAAATAAAACACAGAGGCGTCAGCTTGGGTTGAACAAGGGCCACTTTATTAAATTACATTTAAACATGAACCCAATTTAAAGTGACCTGCAGAAGGAAAACCTAGGTGCGGGAACTGTCTCTAAGCAAGTATCTTGCTATACAGCTCTCGAGCGACCAGCCCCTGCTGGAGGAAGGGCAAGCCCATGTGCTTACCTTTACCCAGGCCACACCTAGTAGGTGAGTAGGGGGGCCTTCCTACGTCATCCCCACCCGGGGCTGGATAACCCTTGGGTAGATGAGATAAGTTGGCCCCAGAGGCAGCCCATATCCTGCCCTCAAGCTGGAAAGCTCTGACAGACAGGCCTCCGAAACCGCCAATCACCTAAGGGGGCCACCTAGCTGTCCTTACCTATTTCCCTTCCTGCACCTTCCCGCCACAAAAGGGGGACGAATCTCTATTTAGTCCCCCTTTACCCCACTGCCGAGAAGAACCTCTCGCAGACACCTCTGCAGGTCTTTCAGGAAGAAGTCGTTACCTGCATCAGGCAGGTCATCCGTTTTCTGGGGAAATATTTTCTGCATCATCCCTTTTCTGGGGAAATATTTGTCAGCAGTGACTGAAGTAAAACAAACAGTCCAAAGAGAAAAGAAATGGATAATACTTTACTGAGGTAAACTGACCAAGAGCAGGGTTTAATATATGAGGAGAAATAAACAGGGAGCTGTGTCTTAGGTTAGGCCTACACATGGGGAAAACTCCTTCAGAACTACTTTTCCCTCCAGTTATTCCAGCTATAAAATCCTCCCCACTGAACAGCTAACTTCCACCTTACTACCACTCTCCAGCCAATTAAAGTCTGCTGCCATCCAGACCGATAATAGAATTAACCCCTTAGGTTACTGACTGAATTGTCCCTGCTGTTGTACTTCCAACAACATTTAATTGCTGTTTTGTTACACTTTCTCAATAAAACTTCATTTTCTGGAAAAGTTTCTGATATAATCTTCATTGCTCTCTTGAGCACCTGACTTAATGATTCAGAGTTACATTGATACTGGCAAGGCTGGCCCCCTTGCTAGTGCATGCACAGGGTCGAGGGTTCTTGCTTTCTCCCTTCATATTTACGTAGAGTCCTAGTATGTTGAATGTTCACCTAAACTCACAGATTATCAACAGCAGTCACCCAGTGCAGGCAGAGGATTCTTGAGTGGGAGGCACTAGAACTTTTCTATTTGGGAGTCAGACTTTAGACAGCAGAATAGTCTTTATAAGATATGCTATTTGTTCATATCTTGCACACTACAACTAATAAAATGCATTCTAGGTGGCCTTATCCATCACTGCAGAAACAGAAAACTAGGAATACATATCAGCATGAAAGAAGTTGCTGGATATCCATTTAACTTTGAAGTATAAGACACATCTTAGTTAAATCAAGTTATAATAGATGAAGGACTTAGTTACTCTAAGTCATATTACAAAGCCAAAGTTACAAAGTACATGGAAACACATACATCATCCATCAGATGTCATGGATGGAATAAATGGATGGCTCTCTTGCTTTCTCCAGTCCCCCAATCCAGCAGAGCTGAGGGGTCATGAGTGCTATAAAACTAGGCCTTTTATACACTTTCGTATCAAAGGAAAGGCATGTTTCCATGGCCTTATCTTGCTACTACCTGTTCATGCACCTCCTTACTGCACTTCTTTGCTGTATTTCTTTATGCAACATCATCAGGCTCTTCAGCAGGTCATTAACCAGATGCTCCTAGTGGAACTTCTGTCCATAACTAGTTAGCCATATAAGGAGCTTCCTCTTATGTCGTGTTAACATTTGCCAGAACACATTGGCTGTCTGCCCAAACATCTTATCTTATACTATGCATCATAATAAAACAATGCTTTATTCAGAAGTGAGGGCAAGCCCATTTTCAAAAGAGAACATTTTCCCTCTATGCTACTTATGCAGTACTAATCTATAAACTAAGCCATTATAAACAAATATAAAAAATGCAAATGATTTTGACACATTTTATACATATTTTAAGCCAATACCTGGGTTGGCCCATTACAACATGGTCAGTTCCTTGTGTTGTGATTAAAATGTGCTAGTCTAGGCCAGCTTTACTGGAAAGACAACAACCTGTCAACTGCAAAAGAGCCATGCTCATATTTATTATTTGATTTATTAAATTTATATCCCACCCTTCCTCCCAAAGGAATCATATTGGAAAATGATTCCTCTAACACATTACATTTGAACTTCCCCCAGTCATTGTGTTCCAAGGAAGACTTATTCCCTGAATATGGAGAAGTAATCTGCAGATATGTTAAGCTGTGTACAAATGGCCTCTTGAAATTCTTCACCCAATTTGTGAGCAAAGAAGGGGGGGTGATTTCAGTGAATTTGTCCAGGAAAAGGGGAAAAAATTCTAACAGTTTCTCGGAATGGGGCTCACCGTTGTTGGTGACAGGAGCTCAGGTTCTTCCTTTTTTTCTTAATATTCTTCCCTCCCTGATAGCTGCTGTTGCAAATGCCTAACAGTGACAATGTTGCTCACCTGCTCACAATTTCATTATCCACAATGCCTCAAACTTAACAGCATTCCAGGGCATAGTGGTGATGGTGAATTATAGCACTCTTTCTTGCTCTCTCTCTCACACACACATGAATGTGGGGAATAATTGGAGAAAATTCTGCAAAGTGGTCTTTTTCGAGTAGAGTGTGAAATTTCTCAGAAAAACACAGTCTGAGAAATTTTGACTCTACTCTGTTTTGGAGACAAGTGTCCTGAGCCAGCATGGTAACAGATCTTCCCCTTCCTGTATGTCTCCTTCTCTTCCACAGAAGCAGACATTTACTGTGCAACCATGCTTTGACCCTCCTTCTCTATTTTCCTCCATTTGAGGAAAGCCTTCAGTAGTTAATCATTTAATTGCTATTTTGGTATACTATTCCACAGAGCAACAGTCTGCAGACATGTTTAGAGACGCATTTCCAGAGCAAGTGTGGTGACAAATTGTGGATAGAAAAATACACACTTTTACAGATGTTGTTTTTAAAATAGATGTTAAGATTGTTCCTCTAGGAGCTCATCTTATTTGATAGGTGCAGTATTAATTACATTTGCAAAGCAAGGACAGTGATTGAAGCAGGCTTGTTAAAAGGTGATTGAAGTGACTGAAGCAGGTGTGTTAAAAAAATAAAGCCACAGTGTGTCATCCCACTGAGTTTAATAGAATTACTTCAAAGTAAACACACTGATAAATCAGCAGAATAAATCAGTGAAACATAGGTGGGGGGATTTCACAAAACAATTTATGAGATTACCTCTAATTTATCCACTTAACTTCCTCTTCTGCTTCCTTCCTTCTCTCTGTAGAAGGTCTAAAGCAGGGGCAATGGTCTAAAGCAAGGGCAATTTTGCATTTTTGGGGCCAAATTACTGGTTCTTGCCAGTTCTAATATGGATACACTGAGACAATTAAGCACCACCTAATATGTTACTGGAAGAACTAGTGAGATGCTGTTGAATCTTGCTAACCTTGGCCTAAGTCAGGGGTGGGGAAGTGTGGTGGGCCAGTTAATTTTCTACCCCAGCCTCTGTGGCTCAAATTTTACAGGCAGCTGGGGTGCCTTCCTGTCAATCACCTAATGTCACAATGAGGTGATTTTTTTGCCTGTATGGTTTAATAATCAAACGATGTGGGCAAAGCGCTCTACAAGACCTGGATATCAGCTAATTGTCTGGTCCTGTGGAAGGTCTTCACAAGACCTGACAGTTAGCTTTACAAAGTTCTTTAAACCCATTTCAGCTGAGCCAAGTCTTTAGTTGTCCCTTTTGCTGGGCCAGGTCTTTAGCTGTGTAGTAGGTGGGCATGGCTTGGCCAAAATGGCCTTGCAGGCCAAATGGGGAGACCTGGGTGGATGTCAGCTTCAGGGCTGGGCAGTAATGAAGCAGCCGGCAGTTAGCTGGCAATAAATCAGTCAAGGCCAGGCAGATAACAGAGGCGGGCTGGCAGAAGAAAGGCTTGACAAACTAACCAGTAGCAGTGTCCAAGAGTGTCATCCAGGTAGGGAAGCAGAGTTCAGAAAGCCAGGGGTCCAGTCCGAAGGTCTAGAGGCTAGTAACGGTGTTACATGCGAGGGGTCACAACCAATGTTGTAGTCAGCAGTCCGCTGCAGCCATGAACTGCCTTTTATAACAGACTCCCTAAGCCAGGTGCCTGTGATTAGTCTCCCAGCAGCTCAGAGCTGCTTGTTCTTAAACGACCCAACCTCTTCCTTCGTTGCTGTGCTACTTGCTGGCGTCTCCTTTCTGCAGGGGGGAGGGGAGTCTCCTGTTCATACCCAGAATCCGATTGAGGGGCTTCAGCCAGGTCCTGGACATTCTCCAGCTGGGGAAGAGCCAGAGTTGTGTCCTTCTCCTGGGTCTGCCAACTCTGCCTCTTCCTCCTCCTCCGAGTCCTCTGAAGGGGCCATGACAGTGGACCTGATTGGACCCATGGGCTAGAGGTTCCTCACCCTATGTAGTCAGTTGATGAGAGACACAGGCCACTATCAGCCAATGGCTACATTCATAATCCTGTTTGACTGGTTCTGCCCATTGCCCTTGTGATTGTGTAATGAAGATCTCTCCTCAGATACAAGCTTCTGGCTCACCTGGCCTTAGCCTGTTGCCAGTTTCCTTTGTTGCCTTAGCCCTTCATTTCTTCTCGTGCCATTCATGTACTGTGATTCTGTTCCCAGGTCCCATTGAATTGACTAGCTGGTTGTTAGCCTTGGCTATTTACTGAACACACTATTGTTCTCACTGATCTGCTGCCTCAATTGGATATTATATTCTATTGCATATTTTTCTAAGGCTGTCATCATGCTGTAATTTGCAGTGCCATTCACCAACCAATGGCACTGGGAACTACAGTATGATGACATAAATGTTTCTTCTAAATGCTGACAGGGCATTGCACCAGCATCTGAGGCAGTGGCGGTGGGAGGCCCAGGCGAGCCACAGAGGAACACTCACAACAGGTTGGGCCAGCTCCTCAGTAATTGTCCTGCTCTGCTTTGCTGCAGCTGGCCACCCTCACCAATGCCATTTCAGCCTCAGCAGCGAAGGGCAAGGAGGAAGGAAGCAGAGGGAGAGCAGGACGGTTGCTTAGGAGCTGCCTGAGCCGGTCCTGATTGTTCCTCTGCAGCGTGCCTCCACTTTCCTCCTCTGCTTCCCTCCTTCTCTCAGGAGAAGGTCTAAAGTGGGAGTAGAGGCTGAGCAATCTGCAAAGGAAAGGGGGAACAGAGACTTAGTGATCTACAAAGGAAGGGGGAATGGAGGCTCAGCGATTTGTAATGGAAGTGGGGAATGAAGGATTAGCAATCTGTAACAGAAGATGGGAATGGAGGGTTGGCTAGGTCTAAGGGGTGGAGGAGTTTGGTGAGGCCAGGTGGCAATGGGGGGTTGACATTTCTTTGTACCTGCAATGTAGGGGTTGGGAAGCAAAGGATAAGTGGGGGAGGGATCATCAAAGGTTTTGGGCAAGCTCTGACAGGATGGGGTGCTTCGGATGAGCTCTAAGGCAAGGGAAGGTTTGGGCAAGGGGGTTAGATGTTGGGGTTGGTAAGCAAGTGAAGCAAAGCAAGAAGGGGTGGCAGCCCCTAGATATACGCATATTAGTTGCTGCCTCTGACTGTTTTGTTCTTGTTCTGATTGATACATTATTATTCTTTTACTAATTTGACTAGAAGGCAACCAGTTTCAAGGTCTGAAAAGTGAATAAGTTACCAGAACAAAGGTTTTTCCCTCTGTGTTAGCCCCATTGTTAGACACACACACCCAAATTCTACCCATGACCCACTAGGATCCATTGGTGACCAAGCTAAGCCATTCCTGCTGATGTCTTTTACAGACAGACTAGGCTTGTGACTGCAGTACCTTTTCAGCTCCATCAGCCCCACCCAGCATGGGCAATCTTCAGGGGTAATGGGTGTTGTAATCCAACCACATATGGAGGGCACCACATTGGCTACCCTGATGTAGAGTCTTACCAGAATTTTCGTCTGATGTTTGCATCTCTTATAGAGCACTAAGCAGTCAAACTGCTGGGTATGTATCAAGTTAATTCCTGTTGGATATCCCTGTTGATGCAGTACATGCAACATCTGATCCACACTATGAGTTGGGCAGAAATAACCAGATGGTGCTGATGTCTTCTTGTGTATTATTCAGCAAACCTAAAATTATGTTTATTGACTTAAGTGTAAACCCCAGAAACGCTAATGAAATTATATTACTATTGTGTGAAAATATTGTATATATAGAGAAAGAGGGATGCAAGGAAACAAGAAGCTTGTGTGAAGGATAATATCACATTCTAATGATCTTACAGTGCAAAAGGGTAAAACCTCAAAAAGATAACTTGCTTTTTTTAAAAATTAGTGATCAGCAGCAGAATAGAGCAGATTGCCTAGGCCACTTGTTTCATGCTGTTACTACTAGTCCAGACATCTTTTTTCAGCCACAAATTCCACCCTCCTTTTATCACTTACTATAAATATCACTTGAATATATAAATAATTAATTGTACTTTGCTGATTCATAGGGTTGCCATAAGCCATAATTGAGTTGAAGGCACATAAAAAAAACTTTGCTAGATTTGTATATCTAACTTCAGATGGCTACAAATTGCTATCATTGATAAATCAAACCATCAGTTAACACTGACAATGATAGGCTGAATTTATCTGCCAAAGTCTTGCCATACTGATAATATGGTACCTGCACCTTGAAACCCACTCCCGGAATGTAGTTTGTGATTATGTGGAGATTAATTGTGCTGTTGCCCACTCCACTAACTGGTAGATCTGATGTGAAAACCTTTCAGATGCCTCTACTGTGCACATCATGGACCTTGATCTCAGCAACAAAGGATGTCAAGAACATGTATTCAGAAAGATGTTTGAAAAGCAGAATGCCTTGGAAACATTTCTTTCCAACTGCTTTATTTGTTAAAGTGCACAAAAGAGCTTTGTTTTCCGTTATGTTGCCAAAGAAAGACCCACAAAGTGACACCCTTCTGATTTTGATCAAGCATGAGCATCATGGCAACAGTCATATCAGTGGTGGAAAACCACAGGGACTTTCAAAGTTTTTTCTTCCTTTAAACAAGTCAAATTCAAAATCAGACCAGATGAGCTCTCTACAGCAATCAGGACAACATTCAGGGCTGCTTTTTGTGTCTTTCAAATACAGATACCCGAAAACAATTATCTGTACAGTTTATTCTCACAGCACATGTGTGTTTTCAGTGTAGGGATCTGACCTCTATAATGGATTTCCTTACAAGAATATATATGTTTAATGCTACCTCTCTTTCTTCCTTCAAACCCTTCCTCCTAGGTGACCATCAGTTATGTCAATGGTTTTGGATTTCCAACAAAATGTACATGTATAAAATTGAAACCAAATCTGTCATCATGGAACTGCTTCTTACATCACTTCTCAGAAGCACTTTCTAATGCCTTCCTACCTCAGAGGGCAACTGAAATCCACTCTTTTTCTTTCCTTAGGCCACATCCGAACCTTACATTTAAAGCAGTATTATACCACTCTATCAGTCATGCTTTCCCCCAAAGAATCCTGGGAAATGTAATTTGTTAAGGGTTCTGAGAGTTGTCAAGAGGACTCTATTTCCCTCATACAGTTACAATTCTTAGAGTGGCTTGATAATCAATCCTTCTTTCCAGAGTACTCCTGGAATTTTAGAAATGTGTGAATCTGTTTCATTTTTTCTCATTTTCTCATTTTCCCACTTCTAAGTTCATTTTTATTTTTTTATATAAAAAGTCCATATCAAACTTCATTAGCACTTCAATGTAAATTTATCCCAATATACACATTTTTGGAAAGCAATTTTCCCTAATATGTTATTTTCACTAACTTGCATTAATATGCATTTTTATAAACATTGGATGGTATTCAGTGCTAGTTCCACTCAGAGAAGACCCACTGAAGCTAACAGACATGATTAGCTTAGGTTCATTCATTCCAATAGGTCTACTCTGGGTAGAACATAGTTGAATACACCCGGTTACTGGGTTGAACTGCATTGCAAAATTCAAACAAAATTTGAATTTCAAACCATGGCTGTGTTTTGGTTCACACATTTCATTGTGCATTGGGTACATTGGCCTTTAAATGGGAACTGAAGTGAAACTCTTCCTCATCCCTAACTCTTAATCACACTGTAAATATTTTGGATCGGTAAACTTCTCAAGTGGATCAAGGGTCTTTCCTTTTTTCCCTGCTTATATTTTTGGAAAGCAGTAGGTTCATGGCTCCGTATAAATAAGATAATGATGATGATGCTTCTCCCTTCCTTTCCCTTCCCTTCCCTGTATATAGCTGCAAAACACCTTCAGAAGTTGTTCCTGCCAGGACAGCCATTTCTTTTGCCAGTTTTTCTAAGGCAATCCCATACCTTGGAGTAAGCACCGTATCACTTAGTGGGGCTTACTTCTGAGTAGGTGGAATAGGATTGTGCTGCATGTCTCTCCTGCAGCTTTTCCTACCACTTCCACTCTGTGCCTTCACTTCGAGCTATGCCTCTCAGCTTTTCCTTGGGTTCCCAGCTATATGACTGAATCCTTTAATTTATTCTCCACTGAGTGTCTTTGCCTCACTCCCTTTGTGTAATTCATACTGTACCTTGCCTCCTGTCTCCTGTTATTTAATTCTGTAATGCTTTCTGGGATACAAATCTCTCTCTGCCATATTGTATTGTATCGACAGATTGCATCTTTAATAAAGTTGTTCTCAAATAACATTCCAATAAATGGAACATATCTGTCGAGAGACGTGGTGCTGCATATCAGCATGAAAAGCAGCAGAGCATAATGGGACATAAGGTGCATGGAAGAGAGAGGTGTGCGGGTGGCGGGGAAATTGCTGCCATGCTTTGTGCTTGCCCATACCATCCCCCTCACCATCCAACACTTTTATCTTTTTTTGCATTTGGAAATTGTGCCTCTCTTAGTTTTAAGCTTTCTTAGGTAAAATTTTCAACTGTAATTATTTACAACACATCTCTGGGAAGGCACTAAAACTAATTCTGTAAGAAACTGTCAAATGGGTAACAGGTAGTGTGCAAGAAAACCCCAGAAGAATTTTGTTTAGCTTGAGTGAGATTTATCGTCAGAGATGCATATTTGAGCTAAATTCAAATCATAAAAATAAGGAAAAACAAAATCATGGAGGGTAAAAGCATGCACGTGCACACACACACACACAGAGAAACAAAAAGACAGAGAGAGAGAGAGATCCTGCAAAATAGATGTTTCAGAGAAAGAAGTCACACAAGTCGAGCACTTCTGCCTTGCACAGAAGACTCTTTCAGACATTCTGGTCATGTAAATAAGGAATGCGTGGAGGGGGACACCCAAAGACTCTGCTCCTGTCCCTCCTCTTGGAGGAAGCCCCCACATGTACAGCTTTATGCACAGGGGCTTCCTTCAGGCGTTCAATGAATGCATTGAAAGGGAGAAGTAGAGCCTACCACCATCCACTGCTGTGCAGTCTTATAAGACGAATGCTTGAAGGGTGTCTAAAGGTATTTTGAAAACATTGGCTGGGGATCCTAAATTGCTGCTGCATTCATATAAGGGGGAGGGTGATTTCCTCCAACTCCCCTCTTCATTTGCACCATATCTCAGCCCATTCCCCCAAATCCTCCACCTCCAGGAGAAGGCTGTTTTGGAAAAGATGCAGGGGGCTGTAGAGGGAAGGGGGAGATGGACAAGCCCCCTTTTAAAAAATGGCACTTGTACTCCATTCATAGAAGGAAATCTTGGCTCCAAGCCAATAGCAGTAGTCAGAAGTAGGGATGGGGTTTGCTGCGTGGTTCCAATCCGCTTGCATTCCTGTAGTCCATCGTTTAATCCCAATCCGTCATTTATTTGTTCCCGCTTGCTCTTGCACTTGCCAATTCAATCTGCTGTGTGCATTTTGGGGTGATTTGATCCATGGTTTATTTTATTTTTTTGGTCGCCAAAAGTTTGTAGTTATCAATGTCTCAAGAGCCATGGAGGCCTCACGGTATTATATTGTATGTTAAATATCTATATATGTGTTGTTTGTTCATCTGTTCTTTACCAAAGAAGGGTGGATCCTGAAGGACCCTCTGGGAAGAGAGGAACAGTTTCCCATTCCTCTCACACACAGGTCACCATTAGTGACCGATACAAAAGGCAAGCCACAAAACCCGGAAAGCACTTGTTATATTGCAGAAGCATCGTTGCATATATCAGCCTTGTGAAAACACCAATCAATGTGCTCTCCATATTTGATAATAAAGAAGAGGTCAATCAGAGTTTTGTACGGGCCAATAGCAGCATGCTCCAAGCAAACAAGCAAAGCAAAACAGACCCACCCGAGGTAGTGTTGGACAGCTAGTGCCGTCCTGACTACAGTTGGACAGACTGAATTCAGACTGTTCAATCTAGTTGGTTATCTCTAAAGGGCTCCAGTAATTGCAACAAGTGCTTTCTGGATTCTAAGGCGAAAGCCTCGGTAGTTACCCGATTGGAGCCAAATGGTGTCAGGCTTATGAACAGGTTTCCCTTTATCCTTAGGACAATCTAGATTCAGAATTGGCTTCATTGAGAACATTTCTGTAAAATGCTATGGTTCCTAATATTTGGGGAAATGAGGGGGCATGAGAGCAAAGAAAAATGGGGCTAAAGAACAAAGCCAGGAGGCTTCACGGCACAGGTATTTGCAACTACGATGAAACGTGGTTTTAAATTGGCTAATTGAAGCTGCTTTTCCTTGTTAGCAATGCCCAGGGCTTGGCAAGCGGTTGATTGACAAGTCACAAGGGCATGAAATGCTGGCTTCTTAATGGAAATGCACCATTTATGGAACATTACAAAAGTAACTCAACATAAAATAGGGGGGAAAGTTCAAAAGAAAAAATTCTTGCCTATTTGCGGTTGCAAAATCCATGCCGATTACAGCTGCAACCCACAGCAAGAAATAGGTGCTGGTCTAAAAGGATGGCAAACTATCAAATTCATCTGGAATCTGATGCCAGGTCCAGTTTGACAGATATTCTCCCCCATCCCTAGTCAGAAGTTGCCCTCCATGCATTCCAAGAGCACATGAAGGAGGAAGCGCGGTTGTGCATGCTGCACTCACCGTAGACATCACTGTTCCAGTGGGCTTCATCTCCAGATTTTTGTGAATTCAGCTGAATACACCCAGGTTCCTCTGCTCAGTCAGCACCATTGCATGACTGTGGATCCCAGTTTCATGGACCATCCTAGGTAAATTCAGCTGAATGTGCCTTCAGGCCTTATACCCAATGTGGGGGTAGAGGAAGGAGGAGAGAGTCATATGCAGACAGGGCCACCATGGACAGCTCCCTCCCCCCACCTGGAACACACAGAGGATAACTTTAAACAGATTTCTTGTCTCAAGATTTGCACATTGTGTGTACCGAGGTGCTAGGCTCTGATGACAGAATTCTGGACTGTTATCAGTTCAGATTACAGACAGGGGTATCATTTTCTCATGTTTCTTTGTGTAAAAATGTGTGATACAAAGTACCAAAGCAGGAAGTGGGCTTTCTTTCATTTTCTACATACAATGAGGGTGGGGTTTTTTTTGGATTATTATTATTTACATCAGGAAGCATTAAAAATATAAGCCTCCCTGTCCGTGTGCAGGTCACGATTCTACCACCACAATCTATCACCTTATTCTGTATAATGTGTAGGTTCTCAGTGGCTGCCACAATCCCACGGTTCTGTTGGTCCCTTCTCAGGCAGAGAAACTTATGTGCATCAACTTGAGCTTATTTCATTGTAATTCCAGGTAACAACTTGTATATGGTGGTAGTGGAGTAATACTGCTGGGGTTTTCTGATTTATGATTTTTACTGCCTTTATTACTATTGATTTGACTGTTTTCTGTGTCTTGTTACCTGCTCAGAGCCGCTCAGTTATTGGGAAGAAAAAAAATGAGTGAACTTACTGTCCTAACTTGGAACTAGAAGACGATAAAATAACACTATTAAAACAGCACATGTAAGATCTTTGTTTTTCTGTGTCTGGAGTAGGTGTAATGACATGGTTTATCTATGAGTCTCTCTGTGAGAAGTCAGTTGTATTTCCTCATGCCTAGCACAATCTAGCCTTTTAATCCCTAATATTGCATCAAGGACTGCTATGAAATGGCATTTCGCTTTTGCTTTGCTTTGTTATTTTTGGTCACTGGAGACATTTTGCACAATCTTGTCCAGCCATTGCCTGTCAGATACCTTTGGGTTTCTCTTGCCATGCCTTGCCTGCCTCTGGGATGTTGCTCAGGGTATTTTGGATCCCTTTCAGATTGTTTAATGCTGTATCTTGCTGATAAAGCCTTTGGAAGTTAAGCCGATAACACTGGAAGACACAGCACAGATAATTGTATCTTCTGCTAGTATTATTTGGAAGGAAAAGCAGGGATGGAGTTTAATTTCTAGCCTCAATAAAATATTCAGTTCAGATGCCTGTGTTACCTGCAAGTCACTTTTATTTTATTTTTATTTTGTAAAGTGAAGTAGAAGAGAAGAGGAGAGATTAATTTTCAGCTTCTTGAGGGATTTGAATGATCCACTCCTGGCAACAACTATTTCCAACATGCTGTATAAAATCAGAGCCAGCGGAGAGTTCTGTCACCCACTATTAAATCACTTTGACTGATTAAAGCCTACCTTGCTTTTCTCACATTTATATTAATTGGAGAGCAGCCCTTTGCAAAGGACGTGATAATTGCACCGTCAGGTTTTGAGGGAACTATCAATCCTGCTCAGCTATTCCACCTACTTTTTAAATCTTGTTGTCTACCAATGAAGCCAGTTAGAATGGCACAAATACAAATTCCATTGTACCTGCACTAGTCTCCAGATGTGTTCAGTTCTGCAGCATATTAACAGAACTGTCCAAGCCCCTTTACACCACGCTGGGGGGGGGGGGTCTGGAATGAATAGAAGTGTCCTTTCACCCAGCTCTGTCAGCTAAGCTGGCTTTCTGCTGGCTGCCTCCAACAGAGTGACACAAATACCACTCCATCAGTGCTGACCTTCCCCTTCCACCCACCCACTCCAGTGGCACTACGCTTTGATGTCAACTCATTGATGTAAGAACTGGTAGACATCATCAAAACATTAGGAAAGTGCTGATTGTTATTGTATTGTTATTGAAAGATGTTGGTGTTGCTTTTTTAGCAGTGTTAATATTTTGTTATTTAAATTTTTGTATACTGTATTGCTCTTTTCTGATGTGTATTATGTATTTGTGTTTATTTTTTGTGAGCCACCTTGAGGGCCTTTTTGACCAAAAGGCAGCATAGAAATAAACAGTAACATAACATAACATGTAGGCAGGATACACACTAGTTACAGCAAGTGGAAAGCCCTGAAATGCAGCATTCCAAGGGTGAGGACTGGGAGAGAACTGGTGCCACTGCTGGCACAAGATGGCACGGGGCCTGACCCAGGTGGCACAGTGATTTGTCTGCCCCCACATTCTGTCCTGGCCTCTGTGCACAGCAGGGCTGTGGGTATGGTGGTGGTGGCCCCACTGTTCTGTAAAGCCCCGTTGGTGGAGAGGGAGCATAAGGTTTGGGCTGCAATCTTAAGTCAACTCCAACTCAGCATCAGCATGCCTTCAATTATGGAGATAACCTCTCACATCCAAAAAGGATATTTTGATCCCTTTTGCGATTGCACTCCGGAATAAGTCACAAGTGTTGGGTAAACTAAGGGCATAGTTTATTAACTGCTTACAACATGATCCGCAACTCAAGATGTGTGTGGGTTTGGATATTAACTCAAAGTTAACGAGATTATAATTAGGGTGAGTTATTCCAGCCCCTGGTCTGGGGAAACCCAGTGGTCACACCTTTAGAAGCACTGAGGGAGGCCTTCCTGAATCACTCCCCCCTGCCCTTCTCAGTAGATGACCCAAGTTGACCCTGAAGAGAGCCCACAACCTGCTCCCTGGGTCCCACAGCCATCTGGGTTCTACAATTGCCTCTTGGTGCTATTGCTATGTTTTCCTGAACAACGCTGTCAGTTGTGACCAGCTTAGAATCTATTTAATGTGGTGCTGCCCCAAATCTAACTGTCTATAACAGATTACCCCCAGATCACAATACAGAGTAGATTTTTAAAAAAAGAATCTGCAAGTAGTGGCCAATTGTGCTTGGCAAGAAAAAATCCTACTTGGCCCTGAAACAACCAGTGAATCTCCACCATACCTTATGGTAGAGGAGCTGTCAGGTTTGAGGGTACCCAAGATCAGGTGTCTTCCACCAGCACTTACTCTGGCCAGTACGCTCTTCTCCCTTTGTGCTGCCCTTCCTTGACAAAATATTGGGAGAGGAGAGGGGACTGCTGCTTATCTTAACTGTATGAGGTGGATAAGGCCCCTTTAAAATAAAGGGCTTGTGATGTTCATTACAGTGCAACCCTCTCTATGCTGCTTCAGAGCAACATGTTGCAATTTGACATAATGGGAAATGGTAGCTAGCTGCTTCCCTCTTGCCACATTTCGTGGAGTGGCTTCAGAGTGATGTTACATCATAATTCCCATCACTCCAGCCAGCATGGCCAATGGTCAGGGATGATGGGAGTTGTAGTCCAGCAACTTCTAGACAGTATCACGTTGGCCACACATATTAAACACCACATTTCTCAGCTAGTCTAGTTATTATCATCAAACTAGGAATGGGCTTTCCCCGAAAAGACCAATTAGAATCATTGCAGTCACTAAAATTGGGCATAGGTAGACCTTGAAAATGGACATGTTGGGAAAAAATGATGAAGCCAACAAGGGGATTGCTGATCACTGGAATTTTAACTTAGACTTGTCCCTGCTCCTGCTCCTGTTAATTGTCTAAAAAGTACAATTGTACCTTGGCTAAAAAGCACATTTTAGCTTTGACTTGCTCCTGTACTGTAGTTAAAAAGTACAGTTGCCACACTTACTACACAGATGCTGGTACAGAGATACCTTGCTCTATACATTTAGACAAGAGGCTCAATACTTTGCTAGGTGTGAATCCTTGAAATATGGTGGGCTATGCATATATAAATAAAGTTTCAGAACATTATTTATAGGTATTTCAAAGTTTTGTTGGAAGTTTTTTTCACTGGATGCTAATATATTTCAATTTATATGATATAATCTTTCCCCCCTTCAAACTGTAACTTCCATTCATTCATATTTAAAAAGCAGCTTTAATGTTACTCCTTCTTTGCTTGTTTGCATCAGTAACATCTCTAGCTAATGCAAACAAGCAGTTACACCAGATAATTGCTCAGCTATATCTATGCCAACTGGGTTTCTTTTTTTAGCAGTTTAGTTTTCATTATGAACTTAATTAACATAAAATATGTACTGTAGCCAAATGCAAAACAAAATGAGACAGATGTTCATCCTTACACTTCAACAAGCAGACAAGTATTACAAACAACTTTAAGGGCAGAACAGGTGATGGCTCACATTGGGACAGACCCATTAATGTCAATGATAGTATAATAGAATAATAGTTCACTGATTTCTATTCTTCCTTCTTAAATATCGGTCTGACTAGATTGTGTGTTTGTGTGAGTATAAGTGTATATATATACTTCGGGGGGTACTTTTCAAACTTCCCAAGCACTTTGCTATGTATTCTAACTAGGGTTGCCAGGACAGAAGCATCCCAAACCCTGAGATTTCATGGGCGGGTCCTAGGGATGTCATGAAGTATGATACATTAAGCATCAACCACAGTTGCTTGGAGCATACCACATAAACATAAAAAAATCTCTGATTCAAAATTAAGATAGAAATCTTAGCTAAATGTGGGTGTTCCCAGGTCCAGCTGAAGTGATAGGATCATTCCTTCTCACCTGCTTAGGGAGCCTAGGTAGGGAACATTTGATTTAGCCTACTTGCTTCTGGCAAGAAGGGTTTAAGTGCCCTCAGGACAAGATAGTCACCAGAAGGCCTGTGGGAGATGTTAGATGGGAGCACTCAAGAGTAAAGATGGATGTCCCTGAAGGTTGCAATTCTAAGCACATTTACTAAGGGCCTGAGCCCAATAGAACTCAACAGGATTTTCTTCTGAACAGATACGGTTAGGACTATGCTGTTGGTAAGGCTTGACTACGGATCATCTGCAAAGATATCAATATTAGAGCAGGGTTGGCAACCCCATCCCTGGAATGCCCTGCCTGCCTTTTAATATAGCTGCTCCAGACTTCTTTACAGACTTGACCCCTCACTGCAGAGATAGGTTTGAGATATTTATTTATTTATTTATTTGATCTATATCCCATCCTTCCTCCCAGTAGGAGCCCAGTGTGGCAAAACAAAAGCACTAAAAACACTTTAAAACATCATAAAAACAGACTTTAAAATATATTTAAACAAAACATCTTTAAAAACAGTTTTAAAGAGCTTTAAAAACATATTTTACAAACAAAAGCAAAGAAAAGGTTTAAAAACATATTAAAAAGCAATTCCAACACAAAGGCAGACTGGGACAAGGTCTCAACGTAAAAGGCTTGTTGAAAGAGGAAAGCATTCAGTAGGCACTGAAAAGATAACTGAGATGGTGCCTGTCTAATATTTAAGGGGAGGGAATTCTAAAGGGTAGGTGCCATTACACGAAAGGTCTGTTTCCTATGTTGTGCAGAACGGACCTCCTGATAAGATGATATCTGCAGGAAGCTGTCACCTGCAAAGCGTAGTAATCGACTGGGTATATAAATGATTAGATAGGATTAGAACCACCAAGTTGGTCCAGAAGGGTACCATAGTCAAAAGCTGCTGAAGATCAAGTAAGAATAACAGGGTTACACTTCCCCTGTCCTTCTCCCGATAAAGGCCATCCATCAGGGCTACCAAGGCTGATTCAGTCCATAACCAGGCCTGAACCCAGAATGGAATGGGTCAAGATAATATTTTTCATCCAAGAGCACTTGCAATTACTGCACTACAGCGATCTTAATCACCTACCCTAAAAAGTTTGTGACTGGGCAATAGTTGTTGCAAACCAATGGGCCCAGGGTGGGCTTTTTCAAGAGTAGTCGGATCACCACCTCTTTCAGGGCAGCTGGAACCACTCCCTCCTGCAACGATGTGTTGACCACACCCTGGATCCACTTGGTGAAACCCCCTCAGCAAGCTTTAATAAGCCAAGAAGGGCAAGGGTCAAGAGAACACATTGCTGGCTGCATCATCGCAAGCACCTTGTCCACATCATCAGGCTACATCAACTGAAACCATTCACAATAAGTTGCAGCAGACATTGCACTGGACACCTCACTGGGGACTACAGTAGATGTGAATGGGGCATCAAGATTGCTACGGAGGTAAGCAAGATTACTGTCAAAGTGTCTTGCAAACAATTCACAGTAAGCCTCTGAAAGGTCCAGGGTGGGCTTTTTCAGGAGCAGTCGGATCACTGCCTCTTTCAGGGCAGCTGGTATCATGCCCTCTCGCAACGATGATCAACTGAATCCATTCTTTGTCCTCAGCAAGCTTTAATGAGCCAAGAAGGGCAAGGGCTGAGAGGACACATGCTGGCCTCATCATCACAAGCTTCATCAGGCCACATCAACTAAAACTGGTCCCAAGAAGCTGTGGCAGATGTTGCACTAGACATTTCCCTCTGTTCGACAATAGATGTGGATGGGGCACCAGGATTGCTACAGAGGTGAGCAACTTTACCCCCAAAGTGCTTTGCAAACACTTTAAAGTGGGCCTCCAAAGGGTCTAAAACTCCATTTCCTGGAGTTGATGTCAACAGGCCCCTGAAAAAAAAAAAAAGCTACACTGCATGGCTATTTGAGGATTCAATGGTGGCAGGTAAATGGGCCTTCTTCATCACTCTCACCACTGCACCGTAGGCACGGTTATGATGGTTTATGTGTGCCTGATCAGCCCCACAGCATGTCCTTTGCTACTTGCATTCTAGCTGTCGTCCAACCTGTTTCATTGCCCATTTCATTGCTCATTGGTGTACCAAGGTGCGAAGTAGGCTCCACAATGCTGGAGAGAGCACTTGGGGGCAACTGTGTTGAGAGTACAATGTGCCTCGCTGTTCCACAGTGTGAAAAGGGCTTCAACAGGGTCACCTGCTCTATCTACTGGGAACTCTGCCAGCGCATTCAGGAATCCTGTGGATTCTGCTAGGCTCTGGGGGTAGACCATCTTAATCTATCCACCACCCCTGCAGTGGAGGATCGGAGCCTTAACTCTAAACTTCACCAGGAAGTGGTCTGACCATGACAATGGGGTGACATCCACCCCTTATCTCCGTACCACCCCTTCCTCCATCTGGAGCAAAACCCAAGTCGAGGCTGTGCCCTGCCATATGTGTCGGGCCGGTGACAACTTGAGACAGCCCCATGGTCGTTATGGATGCCATGAAGTCCTGAGCCAGAACACTAGAGAAAGCAGCATGGACACTGAAATAACCATCATTCTGGGCTCCTCCAATACCACAGCCAAAACGGCCTGCACCAGCTCAATCAGAGAAGCTGCTGGGCAGCATGATGGACCATACACCAGCAGCAAACCTCATGTCCTGTCTCCTTGGCCTGACCATGCTGGTTTGTTTGGAACTACTTGTACTCTAAACAACTGATAACACTGTGCTGAATATTTCGGTATCCCTAAGATGTAGAAAGAATTGCAGTAATAAAATGCGCAACTAAATTGCTTTGCTCATTAGTGGGAGTGCTTAGCTCACTGTGAAAATGTACTTTCATGTGAAGTACTGAACATTGCCAAATTCATTAGAACACCAAATTCACTAAAACATGATGCAGAAAGTACAATATACCTGTACAAATGCCTGTGTAATACTGTCATGCCTATGTCAATGTCTATGACATTCTGATGTGTTAAATCCTGATTGGTAGATGCTGAAGTCTTTGTCCTGAAATGTATAAAAAACCCAGGCAACCAGTGCCATAGTGCAGTTCTCCACTCACTAAGAGGGAGACTGACCAAGTGTACACTTGTCATCCAATAACGGCCTACCTTTTTGCTGCAAGCCTGTGTCTTCAAAATGTTTATTCAAGGACCCCCAGCAAAAGAACCCACAGGAGAAATACAAAATTCTCCAACACTCTTCAACATTTTTATTAATGACTTGGATGAGGAGATGCAAGGAATGCTTATCAAATTTGCTGATGATAGAAAATTGGGAGGATGATACAAAATTGGATAGCTAGTACCCTGGAAGGCAGAAAGAAAATTCAAACGGATCTTCATAGGCTGGAGCATTGGGCTGAAAACAACAGAATGAAATTTAACAGGGATAAGTAGCAAAGTTCTACACCTAGGAAAAAGAAACCAAATGCACAGTTGTAAGATGGAGGATATTTGGCTCAGCAATGCTACATGTGAGAAGAAATATGAGCTGAATATGAGCCAGCAGTGTGATATGGCTGCAAAAAAGGCAAATGCTATTTTAGGCTGCATTGACAAAAGTATAGTTTTCAAATTGCATAAAGTACTATTTCCCCTCTATTCAGCACTGGTTAGGCTTCATCTTGAGTGCTGCATCCAGTTCTGGACACGACACTTTAAGAAGCATGCAGATAAACTGAAAGGGGTTCAGAGGAGAGCACCAATGATGATCAGGGGACTGGACATAAAGCTCTGTGTGGAGAGACTGAAAGAACTGGGCATATTTAGCCTGGAGAAGAGAAGACTGAGGGAACAGCACTCTTCAAGTACTTGAAAGGCTGTCACACAGAGGAAGGTGAGGATTTCTTCTCCATCATCCCACAGTACAGGACATGGGATAATGGGTACAATTTACAGGAAGCCAGATTTCAACTGAACATCAGGAAAAACTTCCTAACTGTTAGAGCAGTAGGACAATGGTACCAATTACCTAGGAGGTGGTGGGCTTTCCATCCCTGGAGGCATTCAAGAGGCAGCTGCAGGTGGACAGCCATCTGTCAGGTATGCTTTTAGTTTAATTCCTGCATTGAACAGGGGGTTGGACTTGATGGCCTTAGAGGCCCCTTCCAACTCTACTATTCTATGATTCTATGTACAACCATAGTGTGAAATCAGATACTTACTGGGACATAGTATCAAGAAATATTTATATAAGCATGAATTCAATATGTTTATTATTTACACAACCTGTAAAGATATTTATAGTGCAATCCTATGAATGTTTACTCAGAAGCAAGTCCCAATGTATTCAATGGGGCTTACTCAAACAGGGAAGCATACACAGAATTGCAACTTCAAGTGATAAGGAACTTCACTCACCCAACCCAGAATTGAGAATCATGCCACTTTAAGCTGTTTTGCAACTGTTTTCTACTTATTTTATGGTTATTTCATTTTAAATGGATTTATGTCTTGTTGTGAGTTCTTTCCCTCCTCCCCCCCCCACTACTCCTGGCTTTGCCCCCCTTTTCTTGCTACTGAGTTTAGAATAAGATCCTTGTTAACAAAGAAACAAACTGAAGACCATGCAGCAGAGAGAGAGACCCTCCTTCAGCTGAAGTTCTCCCCTTCCCTATCTCCTTTTTCGCTTGCTTGCTTGCTGTTATTGTCTCCTCAAGTCCTCAGTCCTTCCCATGCATACCATCTTCCATAACAACACATGTCCCGAGGAGCCTATCAGCACAGAAGAGGAGTGTGTTAGCTACTGAGTCTTCTCAGTGGCTTACTCCGGGGCGTCACTACCGGGGTGCGGATCACACCCGGGTGACACCATGAGGGGTATGACACCCAGAGCCGCACCCCCCGCACTCCCGCTAGTGACGCCGCTGCCCCCCGGCACCCGGTCCAGTGCGTGCCAAAAGCAGGCGCCTGCTCGCTGGTGGTGAAGCCTGGATGGGCCTTCCACCATCAGCCTGGAGCGAGGTGAGTGCGCGCAAGACCAGCCAGCCCTGTCCGTGCCCCTGGGAGGGTGCGCGCTGGAGGTCTGCACCCCTCCCGCACTCCTGCTAGTGACGCCACTGGGCTTACTAACCTTTTATCCTATCAATTGAAAAGGATTCCGGAGACATAGAGAACTTGCTGGGAATCTACTCCCCAAAAAGTAAGGGGTCTAAGACTCTGGACAACTACACCCCTGAACCTGGAAGACCAGGGTTCAAATCCCCACTCAAATCTCACTAGGTTACCTTGGCCAATCACAGTCTGACCTACCTGGCAGGGTTGTTGGGAGGATAAAATGAGGGGGACAGCACCATGTACACCACCCTGATCAACTTGGAGGAACCTACACCCAGATCCAGTTGGCTTACATGGATGTGGCATGTAAGAATTCCCAAATGCTCTCAGGGAGTTTCTGGCCGAGATGTCTGGCACTTCTCATACTGATCTCACTATGGAATGGTGAGATAGAAAGGGCTGTGAACACAATTGTGCCCAATAGGGTTGCTAGGTTCAGGGCCTGAGACTGATCCTGTATCTTTAGGAGAAGAGAAAGTCAGCCAAGTGCAGGTGTTCTTGCCAGGCCTGGCAACCAAGGGGTCTTCTGTATCTTTAAAAGTTGTGCGGGGGGAAAGGAGAATTCCACCTTGTGGTTTTTCCCATTACAGTGTTGCAAGAACACCTGCACTTGGCTGACTTTCTCTTCTCCTAAAGATACAGGATCTGTCTCAGGCCCTGAACCTGGCAACTCTAGTGCCCAAGCACCCTCTTCCATAATGTGCAACATGTTTGATTTCCTTGAACAGTATTCTAAGTAGCTGAGGGCAATGAAGCAGGAGGGACAATGGCTGGATTGCAAGTGACCCAAGTCTCATAATGAATGCAGTCAAACAAGGGTAAGAGCACATTATTGTGCTTACTACACAGCAATGACTGCAGCAAAGAAAAGACCTTGTAAGGTTTCTTCCAGCCATAAGTATGCTCTAATCTTCCTCTTCGTGGCTAATAGCATCCAGCAGAATAGAATAGAATTCCAATAGAATTCCTCTTGGGGGCGGGTGTGCCCATGCCTTGAAAGAGTTGCATCCACTCTTTAAGAAGATTACTTTTCTCAGAGGTTTGCAACAATTGCCACAAATATAACACAATTGTGACAATTTGCCACAAATGTCACACTTTAGGGGCAAGGTGCTTGAGACAGTGGTGGTTGGGCAGCTGCAGGAATACGTGGAGAAAATGGATTATCTAGACCGGTTTCAATCTGAGTTCAGCCTGGTTTTAGAACTGAAATGGCCTTGGTCTGTCTAATGAATGACCTCTGTTAGGAAAAGGTAGCAAGAGTGTGTTCCTCTTGATTCTCCTCAGCAGTTTTTGATACCATAAGAACATAAAAAGAGCCTAGTGGATCAGGTCAGTAGCCCTTCTAGTCTAGCATCATGTTCTCACAGTGGCCAACCAGATGCCTATGGGAAGACCACAAGAAGGACATGAGCCCAAGAGCATTCTCCTCTATTGTGCCTTCCAGAAACTGGTATTCAAAAATATACTGCCTCTGATATGAGGATGCCCTTAAAGATGGTGCAGAAACTTCAGTCAGTGCCCAATGAAGTTGCAATGATGTTGACTGGGGTAGCTGGTAGGGATCACGTAATACAGATCCCAACAGATCTTTGTTGGTTGCCTATTTGTTTCCAGGGTGGCTTTAAGATGCTACTAGTGACCTATAAAGCCCTAAAGAACTTGGAGTCCAGGTATCTGAAGAAATGCCTGTCCCTGTATCAGCCTGCCTAGACACTTAGGTCTGTGGGGAAGACCCTTCTCATTATCCCACTATTGATTGGATGCTGACATGAGATAAGCCTCGAGCTCTGGAACACTCTCTGCCAAGCACTCTTTTGATGTGGCTGAGACCTGTTATTTTTCCTAGGCAGTTTTGGTATATTAGTGTTGTATGCAACTAAGTTGTCCTGTTACTGCAAGGACTTCCACTCATGCAATGGAACTTCCCTTCCCTCTCTTCTCCATGAGTGTCCCAGAGCCCCTGCACAATCAGAGATCCTTGCATTAATGGGATCACATCAATGGATATAACATTTAGGCTGCTACTATGTTTTAGGTTGGTAATTCTAGCTCTGTATTTTTTCCTATATTTATTTAATGTGAATGCATCATTGTTGTTTTAAAATTTTGTACACACACAAACACAAAACATACAGAAATGACTGCAGGACTAGAAAAGACACAAATGCAGTTAAGTCGACATTGACAATTTCACTGTGCCACAAGGACACCATTGGGTTGGGAGCTTAACGTACCCTGTTTCTTGATGGAGGGGTATTGATTTTAGATTTCTACCTTCATCTAACAGCATTGCTGCCTTGCTTACTACAGCTCATTTACTTTGTGTCATAGAACTCAATGGGAGCAATTAGCAACTGAACTCAAGCCTATCTCACCTTGGCTTCCATTTCATAGCACGCTGGAGCATGTTCAGTCAGAGCCGGACAAAGAGGCAGAATGCTGTGCCTGTCTTCACACACACACACACACACACACGAGAATTTATTTGTCTATGAACATACACTTATTAGGAAGTTAGAGAAGGCCCTTTCCTTGAGACAGAAAGACAAGTAGGTTAGGGGGAAATATGCTGTGAGCCTGCGGATGGAACAGTGCATCTAATGCCTATGGTAGAATTGGTTGATGTGCTTAATTTACATAAGCCTGTGGATCTGATTATCTTGATATTCAATGTATGTGTGACCTGTGGCAGCAGAACAGTTGAACAAGACCGGGTGCAGCCAGCCTCAGTTTGTATATTACCTTTGGTTAGGTATTATAAATCTTCATCTATTACATTTAATTTATGCTTCAACAAGTCTCCATAGTTTTATTTAGCCTGCACTCCATCTGTCACTCTTAATCTGTTCCTCAGCATTTTGGCTCGTAACTTGCCTGGCCTACACACTAAGCCATGCAATCTATAGAAAACGGGAATACTGAACTGCTGTTTGTCTGCCCTTAATGTAAGAACAGCTCTGATCAAATGTCCATCTAGACCAGAATCCTGTTTCCCACTGCGGCCAGTCAACTGCCTCTACGGAGCATAGAAATAGGGCTTAAAAGCAACTGCCCTCTTCTACTTTTTCTCTCAGCAACTGCAATGCAGAAGGTGTCTGACTAGGGATTGGTAGGGGGGATTCAATTCTGTTTTCATTTAAGGGTAAAACTACCTAATTCACACTTTGAAAAACAAGATGTAAACTAAAACATAGCTAACCTTCAAAATTTGCACTTCTTTAAATTTTGCAATATAGTTCTCCAGCCCAGTAACATGTACAACATAGAGTAGGGTAAAATGTGCATAAAAAGAATTTATTAGTGAAAACAACCCCCTCTAGTATGCACACCTTAATGTGGTGAGGGGGTTTGAGAGTGTTGAAGAAGCTGAGAGCAATGCCATCAGGAGTCTAGACCAACAGGCTAGGCTCCTAGCAGGGGCACGCATGGCAGAATGGTCAAAGCTGAAACACCAGACTAAGATGCATCCAAACTCAGAGGAAGGCAATGGTAAACCACCTCTGAATATCTCTTACCACGAAAACCCTATGAACAGAGTATCCAAAATGCATCATGAGATAGTGCTAGAAGATGAGACCCCCAGGTCAGAAGGCACTCAACGAGCTACTGGGGAAGAACAAAGGACGAGTACAAGTAGAGCTGTGACTAATGATGCACCAGTTTCTGAAAGGCTGGGTCAAAGCCAAAAGGAAGCCCAGAGGCTGATGCACATAGATGCAAAAGTAGAGTCCGGAGTTGTACAACGCACACAATAGGAACATGGAATGTGAGAAGCATGAAGCAGGGAAAGTTAGAAACTGTCAAGAAAGAAATGGAACGTATCAACATTACAATACTTGGTGTGAGTGAATTAAAATGGATGGGAATGGGACATTTTCAATCAGGCAACTACAAAATACTTCATGCAGGAAATGAGAAATAAAGAAGAAACGGAGTTGCTTTAATAGTGAGAAGTGATGTAGCAAAAGCAATTAGGAGCTACAACGCAAGGTCTGAGTGAGTGATATCAATGAGATTAAACAGGAAATCTATTAACATAACCATCATTCAAGCCTACGCTCCAATGGCAAACACAGAAGAATTGGAGAGATTTTACACAGAAGTACAGGAGGAAATTGATCACACACCAAAACAAGATGTGCTGATAATCATGGGGGACTGGAATGCAAAAGTAGGGAACAGAGAAGAACTAGGAATTATGGAAAAATGGGGCTTAGGAGATAGAAATGAAGCAGGGGAGAGATATTGAATTCGGTGAAGCCAATAATTTGTTTCTTGCAAACAGATTTTTTGAGCAACTGAAAAGATGACTGTACACGTGGACATCACCAAATGGTCAATATAGGAATCAAATTGATTATATAATTGGTAATAGAATATGGAGAAGTTCCAAACTTTCTGTGAAAACAAGACCAGGAGCAGACTGTGGTACAGATCATGAACTGGTCTTATCGAAAATCAGAGTAAAGCTAAAGAAGAACAAAGCACTCATAATGCCAAAATACAATTTAAATAACATTCCAGAAGAATACAAAGATCAAATAAGGAACAGATTTGAGGCTTTAAACTTAGTCGACAGAGAACCAGAAGAACTATGGAGTGAAGTCAGAGACATTATGAGGGAAGAATGCAACCAGACAATACCTCTAGTTAAAAAGAGAGGAAGACCTCAATGGATGACTGAAGAAACTCTTAAAATGGTTAAAGAGAGAAGGAAAGTGTGAAAGGAAATTGCAAAGTCAATTGATAAAGAACTGCCAAAGGACAGAAGTTTATTTAGAAGTAAAAGCAGCACATACACTGATGGCCATCAGGGAGAGAGTCATGAAAGACAAGCGCACGCTCTCTGGACCAGGTTAAAATGTCAATGTAATGCCTTCAAGTCAACTCCGACTTATGACAACCCTATGAATAGGGTTTTCATGAAACTGAGAGGCAGTGACTGGCCCAAGGTCACCCAGTGAGTTTCATGGCTGTGTGGGGATTCAAACCATGGTCTCCCCAGTCCTAGTCCAACACCTTAACCACTACGCCACACTGGCCAGGTTTACATGGGTTTATATATGGTTATATATGTCATAGTACATGTCATAGCAAAGGCATAACTCATAGTCATATATGGTGAAACTCACACACCTATGGGTGGTCTTATCCATGTGCCAGGCCAGGTGGTACCCTCCCACTATCACGCAGCCAGCTCATACCAGTTGCATGAGGCTTGACCTTTAAAACTCATAAGCATATTAAGAAATATTTCTGTCTGACCACAACTTCCCTTTTAATTCATACCCTAACTGTTCGTATAGGACTTCCTCTTTTTCCTGCCTTTAATATCTCCTTATTATAATATGAGCCAGACTGCAGCCATGCCAATAAATACTAAAGCAATGCTAATTGATTATATTATCAATGAGTTAAAATTCCTTTCTCAAAAGCAAAAGCAAAAGGAGATAGAAACACAGTCAGAACCCTAAATGCAACAATACAGCAACTAGTATGTAGGGACAAAGAGAACTATGACAATAGTTATTGTATAGAAATAGAAGAGGATAATAAAAAGGTTAGAACAAGAGCCCTATTCCAAAAGATTAGAGAAATGAAAGGGAAATTTAAACCAAGAGTAGGGATGTTGAATAAGCAACAGGGGAACACACTGACTGACTGAGATGAAATAAGAGGAAGATGGAAGCAATACACTGAAGAACTCTATAAAAGAGATGCAAGGATGATAGATTCATTCACGGAGCAACCGTATGATGAAGAACCAGAAATTTTAGAATGTGAGGAAACATTGCTTGGCACCCTGGACTCTCCAGTATGGGGTTCCGCAGGGGTCAGTTCTGTCCCCCATGCTGTTCAACATCTACATGAAACCTTTGGGTGGAGTCATCCGGAGCTTTGGAGTGTGTTGCCATCAGTATGCTGATGACACACAGCTCTATTTCTCCTTTTCATCTTGTTCAGGTGAGGCTGTCCATGTGCTGAACCAGTGCCTGGCTGCGACAATGGACTGGATGAGGGCTAATAAACTGAGGCTCAATCCAGATAAGACTGAGATGCTGCTAGTGGGTGGTTCTTCTGACTGGATGGTGGATGTCCAACCTGTCCTGGATGGGGTTGCACTCCCCCTGAAGGAGCAGGTTCATAGCTTGGGGTTCTCCTAGAACCATCTCTGTCACTTGAGGCTCAGGTAGCGTCGGTGGCACGGAGTGCCTTCTACCAACTTCGGTTGGTGGCCCAACTACTCCCCTATCTGGACAGGGATAACCTGGGTTCAGTTGTCCATGCTCTAGTAACCTCCAAGTTAGATTACTGCAATGCACTCTACGTGGGGCTGCCTTTGAAGACGGTTCGGAAGCTGCAGCTTGTACAAAATGCAGCGGCCAGATTGGTAACAGGGACCAGACGGTTCGAACATATAAAACTGATTCTGGCCTGCTTGCATTGGCTGCCTGTATGTTTCCGAGCTCAATTCAAGGTGCTGGTTTTAACCTATAAAGCCTTACATGGCTTAGGACCACAATACCTGATGGAATGCCTCTCCTGACATGAACCCACCCGTATATTATGCAAAACATCCAAGGCCCTCCTCCGGGTGCCTACTCTGAGGGAAAATGGGAGTCTGGCAACAAGGGAGAGGGCCTTCTCAGTGGTGGCCCCCAAATTCTGGAATGATTTCTGCACCAACACTTTTATCTTTTCGGCACCAGGTCAAGACTTTCCTTTTCTCTCAGGCATTTTAGCATGTGTTTTTAAATTGTTTTAATTTTTTAAATTGTGTTTTTAAATTGTTGTTTGTGTTTTAAAATTTGTATATTTGTTTTTATTGCTTTTAATTGCTGTAAACCACTCAGAGAGCTTTGGCTATGGGGTGGTATATAAATGTAATAAATAAATAAATAAATAAATAAGTATCTGCCAGATATCTGTATCTGACAGATATGGAACAGCTCAGATATGCTTTAGATTTTGGATGTAACTTAACACCATATGTTCCCTCCAAAATTCAGAATTCCTCCTAGCATCAGGTTTACTGGACATTTTTTTCTTAATAGCGTGTTTTATGGTTTAAGCCAGGGATGGAAGGAACCTTCTGAAGAGAGTTGTTTTATGCAGCAGAGTTCATTTGAGATATAAAAAATATGAAAGAGACTAGAGTTTATCTTAAAATAAACTAATTTTATTAAGGAAGTACACATGGATAGGAAAGCCTGATCATCTAAACTAGCTGAATTCAATGGTAGGGAGAGAGACAATTGTGGGAAGCTGGAACATCAGTTCTTGAAGGTCCTGAAAACAGTCTCTGGGCAGTGGCTTGGTAAGAATATCTGCCACCATTTCTCCTGTCCTGCAGTACTTTAGTGAGCCCTTCCTGTTGCGCATCTCTCATGCAGTGGTGTTTGATATCAATGTGCTTTGTTTGTGATGTCACCCTTTCTGGTTGGGATAGCAAAATGCAGTTCTTATTGTCTTCATGCATTCTAGTTGGCTTTGGTTCATTGATTCCAAAGTCTAAGTCTGTGTAACCAGATTGCTTCTTGACATGCTTGTGCTGCAGATAGGTACTCTCCTTCTGTAGAGGGGAGGGCTAAAACTGACTGTTTCTTACTAGTCCAGCTGATGTCTCCTTATACATAATAGAACAGATTCCCACTAGTGGGCAATTGGTCTTCTCTGTCTTTGGCCCAGTTTGCATCCATATAGCCCACTAGTCTGGGAATAATATTTGCAGATAACATCAATTTCTGTTCTGCAGTTCCCTTTAAATAAATTCCTATCTTCTTGACTGCAGTTCTATCATTTTTTGTTGGTGCATTAACTTTTCTGCACACTATCCCAACTGCTACTGCAATGTCTGATCTTGTTACAGTTGATGTGTCCTGCTGTCCTGTACAGACTGTTGTCTTGCAGTGGTTCCTTGGTCTCATTGTCTTTACAGAAGCCCACTTCCATTGGAGTTTCTGCTACACTGGCTTCTGTCAGCCCAAGGTGGTATATCAGGTCCATTATCTTCTGTTTCTGGTTGATGAAGAATTTTCCACTTTCTCCCCTTTCCATCTGGATTCCAAGATTGTAAGAGATGTCTCCCAGCTCTTTCACTTCTATTTCCTTTTTAAGATTTCTCACAATTTCATCACTATCTTCCTTGTCTTGGTGGCATAAGACCAAATCATCCACACAGGTCAAGATGAATGTCCATCTATTATTCCTGAACCTCGAAGTCAGCCTTTCCTTTCTTGAACTCCTCCTTAAGTAGTAGGTCTAGTTTGGCATTCCAGACCCTAGTGGCTTGCTTCAGGCCATAAATGCTTTTCTGAAGCATGCAGAGCAGTCCTTCTTTCCCAGGTCCTTCAAACCCTGGTGGTTGCTGCATATATATGTTTTTCCCAATATCTCCATAAAGGAATACTGCTTTAGCGTCCAGGTGTTGAACCTGCATCTTATTTGTGGCAGCACTACTGAGGAATGTCCTTACAGAAGTGTGCTTGACCAGATGTACAAAGTTTCATAATAATTTTCACCATAATTTCAGGAGTATTTCTTAGCAAGTAGCCTAGCTTTATAGCACTGGATAGCCCCTTTTGCACCTTGTTTGGTTGTAAAGACCCAATTACATCCAATGGTCTTTCTCCCTTTTGATAGCTCTGTAAGAGTCCATGTTTTGTTTTTGTGAAGAGATTCTATTTCTTCTCCAGCGGATTGAAGCCATTTGTCTGTCTCAGTATCTGCCATCCCTTCAATGTCTCACCATTGGAGGGCTTTGGTGTCTCCTCCACTCTGGTTAGAAGAGACAGCCTATTGGGTGGCATCCCTTTGTTAGGTCTGCTTGAGTGTCTCACCTTTGGATCAGCTCCTGCACCCCCTTCTTGCTTGGGTACACCTGAAGTTTCAAAGGTCACAGCCTCTTTTTGCTGCAACCACTGCACTGTTTCTTCTCCTCCTTGAATGTCTAGTTTGATTTCTGATATTTTACTGGTATTTGGTTTTTGTTTCTCATCAAAGTATGCAATACTATGTGCCTTGATTGTTTCTGTGGTAGGATCAAGTATTCTATATCCTTGGCAGCCCAGTTCATAGCCAACAAATATGCCTTCTTCACTTCTGCAGTCCAGTTTGCCTCTCTTTTCTTTGAGAATGTAAGCATACACCTGAGATCCAAATACTCTAATATGCCTTACACTTGATTTGGTTCCATTCTACAGTTCAAATGTTGTTGCTTCCAGAGCTTGGAAAAGTTACTTTTTTGAACTACAACTCCCATCAGCCCCAGCCAGCATGGCCACTGGATTGGGCTGATGGGAGTTGTAGTTCAAAAAAGTAACTTTTCCAAGCTCTGGTTGCTTCTCTGCCTTTAGTAGGTAACCTGTTTTGCAAGTAAGTGGCTATCATGATGGTTTCCTTCCAATATTTGTTTTGCAATCCAGCATCAAGAAGCATACTTCTTGTCATTTCAAATAGTGTTCTATTTTTCCTTTCCTCCACTCCATTTTGTTCTGGGGTATAAGGAATTGTTTTTTTTATTTATTTATTATTTTATTTATTTGTTTCATTTATAGACCACCCATAGCGAGTGGCTCTCTGGGCGGTGTACAAAAAGGTGTGGGGGGTTTTTGTGTGTGTTAAATGCCTTATTTCTTTAGGCATTATTCAATATATTTCCCTGTGTATTCACCACCATTGATAGGAAAGCCTAATCATCTAAACTATCTGAATTCAAAGTTAGGGAAAGAGAATTGTGGGAAGAAGTAGAAGGAGGAACTGGAAGTGATGATAGCCCTGAGAATCAGGGGCATGCTTAAGCCTGAGGAAAGTACAAAGGGAGAAATCAAGCAGGGGTCATTCCAACTGACTAACTATATTATTGCCCCTAGTGGTCAATAGATTCAGAGCACATAGCAAGACAGTGCATTGATTGAAGTGGAACTTACAACACCTTCTTCACCTCAAGGACCACATTCTCTTCTAGGCAACCTTCTGAGGACCACATGCCAGTGGTGGGTGGAACCAGGAACAAAAGTGGGTGGAGCAACAAATATTGATTTACTCACACATCCCTCTCTATCCTCCATATAGGCAAGCAAGAAGCATTCCAGACAGGCAAAGATACTCAAGGGGAGTGTTAAGAAGGGGCAGTGAGGGGTGTGGCCTGGGGAGATTACAATGGCAAGATAGAGAGCCCTTAAGTCTGATGGCCTGGTTCAAGCCATCCAGAGTTTTCTTTCTTTCTTTCTTTCTTTCTTTCTTTCTTTCTTTCTTTCTTTCTTTCTTTCTTTCTTTCTTTCTTTCTTTCTTTCTTTCTTTCTTTCTTTCTTTCTTTCTTTCTTTCTTTCTTTCTTTTCCAGCCCTTCACATTAGTTTTGTGATATATATGTAGCAAATCTTAGTTTGGATTAGAGCTGAACTAAATTTACTTATGAACAAAATTATTTTGTGAGGCTTTCTAAACCATAATACAAAAAATTGTATTATAGTCACAAACCAAATGAAAATTTACAAATCAGATATTCACTGTTTCAAATGTTTGTTGAATAGTTACCAATCATAGCTGATTTCAATTTTGAATTCAAAATTTAAATGTGAAGTTTAACATTTTGCCACATTTCAAATATTTTGTGACTATTCTGTTCAGATATAATCTAGACATTATGGACGTATCCAGGCCCCCTGGCTGCTCTCCAGGTGACACCCATAAATGGGCCTGCTTCATGTCTTCTTCAAGTGCTTTTCCCTGCCTAGAATGGATCTTGGAACACTGTGATGATGCCTGGATGGAGAGGTATAAATTAGGGTTGCCAGGTTCATGGCCTGAGACTGATCCTGTATCTGTAGGAGAAGAGAAAGTCATCCAAGTGCAAGGTGTTCTTGCTACAGTGTAATGAGAAAAACCACAAGGTGGAATTCTCCTTTCCCCCTGCACAACTTTTAAAGATACAGAACATAAGAAGAGCCTGCTGGATCAGGCCAGTGGCCCATCTAGTCCAACATCCTGTTCTTACAGTGGCCAACCAGGTGCCTGGGGGAAGCCCGCAAGCAGGACCCGAGTGCAAGAACACTCTCCCCTCCTGAGGCTTCCGGCAACTGGTTTTCAGAAGCATGCTGCCTCTGACTAGGGTGGCACAGCACAGCCATCACGGCTAGTAGCCATTGATAGCCCTGTCCTCCATGAATTTGTCTAATCTTCTTTTAAAGCCATCCAAGCTGGTGGCCATTACTGCGTCTTGTGGGAGCAAATTCCATAGTTTAACTATGCGCTGAGTAAAGAAGTACTTCCTTTTGTCTGCCCTGAATCTTCCAACATTCAGCTTCTTTGAATGTCCACGAGTTCTAGTATTATGAGAGAGGGAGAAAAACTTTTCTCTATCCACTTTCTCAATGCCATGCATAATTTTATACACTTCTATCATGTCTCCTCTGACCCGCCTTTTCTCTAAACTAAAAAGCCCCAAATGCTGCAACCTTTCCTCATAAAGGAGTCGCCCCATCCCCTTGATCCTTCTGGTTGCCCTCTTCTGAACCTTTTCCAACTCTATAATATCCTTTTTGAGATGAGGCGACCAGAATACTGTACACAGTATTCCAAATGCGGCCACACCATAGATTTATATAACAGCATTATGATATCAGCTGTTTTATTTTCAATATCTTTCCTAATTATCCCTAGCATGGAATTTGCCTTTTTTACAGCTGCCGCACACTGGGTCGACATTTTCATCGTGCTGTCCACTACAACCCCGAGGTCTCTCTCCTGGTCGGTCACCACCAGTTCAGACCTCATGAGCATATATGTGAAATTAAGATTTTTTGCTCCAATATGCATAATTTTACACTTGTTTATATTGAATTGCATTTGCCGTTTTTGTTTCTCAAGACCTCTTGGTTGCCAGGCCTGGCAAGAACACCTGCACTTGGCTGACTTTCTCTTCTCCTAAAGATACAGGATCAGTCTCAGGCCATGAACCTGGCAAACCTAGTATAAATGTGTATGTGTGGGTGTGTGCAGAAACGTCTGACTTTTGCATGGCTTAAATGTAGTAGCCTGCTGTAGAAAGGTTAGAGTAATAGCCATTGCTCAGCCCACTTTTGCCTCTGACCCCACCTCCTTGCATACGACCCTGAGAAGGTTTCTGCTAACTATAGGAACCTAATACAATCTCTCACAGTGCAATCCTTAGTAAGCATGTTGAGGATTGCTGCATAAGTGAGCCATAATTTATTATCAGTAAATGAGTAAATTTATTATGAGTAATGTGCCCCAAATCACTAAGCACTGTACCAAAAGCCATCAGATGTTGTGTTGTTTAGTGCCAGCAAAAAGGGTAACATTTGTTCCTCTTGAATTTGTTATTTGAGTTTACTGGATGTGTATCATTCTTGTAGCTTTCATGTAATAAACGACCAGCAATAACCATTATTTGAGCAGGTCTTTTGGGCACCCACTAGAAGAGTAGATGAGAGCAGGCTATTTTTCTCAAATGTTGGCTGAACTACAGTGGTTTATTTATTCATTTTTACTGGTGAGAACCTTTATAATTTGCTCAGTGTTTTTCAGGAAGATATTGCTGTCAATATATCATAACTGGATAAACAGCTAAATAGTATAGTCTGAAGAGAGTATATTGCACTTGTTTTTCATGTCGCCAAAATGTTTAATTCCTCTAGGCAGGCACCATCACTTTGGACTCTTAAAGTTCTGCCGGTCTGGTGAGTATAAATTCCATTGCAGAAAGATAAAGATACTTCATTGCTCTTGACGAGGCGGGGGGAGAGGGAAGAGAATGAAGAGGCCTGACTTTATACAAAGTTTGTGATCAACCTGTCTCCAGTCTTGATCATGAATTTCAAATTTTATTTCATAGTAATTGCTTTGATGCCTGTGGGACCTGGGTCAATGGTTGAAATTCTGTGAAGGATAGTGTGGGAACAAGCAGTTAAACTGGCTGCTTGCCCATGAGTAGCCCAACCAGAAATCAACCAGGATAGTCTGCTGCTGAGTAAGGGTGGGGCTGATAAGAGGTTGCAAGCCTCCAGACTGGGGCTACACATCAGAGGGAGGCAAAGAATGGGGTAGGAAAGCAGAGGCTGTTTCTGGAAGGAGGGCATGTGAGGTGTAATAACACTCAGCCTATAGGTAGTGGTAACAGGGTCTATCCTCTGGCCTTGTAATGCCATTAAACTAGGAGCAGGAGGGCATTGCAACTGGTATGGAATGTTGGGTGGGTTTGTTCACCTCCATCCATTATAAGCAGTGTTTCTCTGTCTGAGAAGGAAGGGTAGGCTGTGCTTGGAAGAAGCAAGGAGAGCTGTCTAAGCTCTGTGGAGTCTGGTATCCTGGGATTGTGATAGATAAGAGCAAATAGGGTTATATGTGCCTCAAATCAAATCTGCTGTAGATTTCCATAGAGGGAAAATATATTTAAAAAAGAAAAGGAAGGGGGAGAACCCATCAGACATCTAACAAATCCTGCTGCAATATTTCTCAGGTTTAGCTTTATAAAACAGAACCTGCAGCTATCATGGATGCATTTGGTGGCTGTTAGATTTTTATTTCTGATAGCTGCTTGTTTTAGTTTACAGCAAGATAGAAAACAACTGCTCTTAGCTGTTACTGAAATTTCATTATATTGTATCGATAAATAGCGAGTTCCAGAAAGATTACAGTAAATGACATTTATTATGAACTAAACTATATGCAAGTGTCAAGGTCTTTCTTTTCACAAGTAACTGCCTTATGGGGAATCAAAGCTGCCATTTAAAATCACTCTAATTGAGGGGAGGGGATATTTGACATATATTAAAATGGATGAGAGAGACCTCGGGGTTGTAGTGGACAGCATGATGAAAATGTCGACCCAGTGTGCGGCAGCTGTGAAAAAGGCAAATTCCATGCTAGCGATAATTAGGAAAGGTATTGAAAATAAAACAGCCGATATCATGATGCCGTTGTATAAATCTATGGTGCGGCCGCATTTGGAATACTGTGTACAGTTCTGGTCGCCTCATCTCAAAAAGGATATTCTAGAGTTGGAAAAGGTTCGGAAGAGGGCAACCAGAAGGATCAAGGGGATGGAGCGACTCCCTTACGAGGAAAGGTTGCAGCATTTGGGGCTTTTTAGTTTAGAGAAAAGGCAGGTCAGAGGAGACATGATAGAAGTGTATAAAATTATGCATGGCATTGAGAAAGTGGATAGAGAAAAGTTCTTCTCCCTCTCTCATAATACTAGAACTCGTGGACATTCAAAGAAGCTGAATGTTGGAAGATTCAGGACAGACAAAAGGAAGTACTTCTTTACTCAGCGCAGAGTTAAACTATGGAATTTGCTCCCACAAGATGCAGTAATGGCCACCAGCTTGGATGGCTTTAAAAGAAGATTAGACAAATTCATGGAGGACAGGGCTATCAATGGCTACTAGCCGTGATGGCTGTGCTGTGCCACCCTAGTCAGAGTCAGCATGCTTCTGAAAACCAGTTGCCAGAAGCCTCAGGAGGGGAGAGTGTTCTTGCACTCGGGTCCTGCTTGCGGGCTTCCCCCAGGCACCTGGTTGGCCACTGTGAGAACAGGATGCTGGACTAGATGGGCCACTGGCCTGATCCAGCAGGCTCTTCTTATGTTCTTATGATGACTTCTTTCTTTGGCTAATTCTGGGATAATTTTGTTTACACTTTGAGGAATCCATCCTTCAAACTAACTGACTTGAGGGACAACCCCCGAAGATCCACTTGCTGGAGGGGATTATGCTGGTGGAGAAGAGTTTTGTCAGTCCAGGGTCAGGTCTATTGAGCCTTGCTATACCTTAGGTTAGCTCTGCAGGTACAGAGCTGCTGCTGCTTGTTCTTTCATTGGCATTAGCTACTGTGAGGCCCCACGAGGCATTCAAGGGGTGTGGTAGGGAATGGTGGGATTAAGGTAGCTTTAGATCTTCTGAATCTAAGGCCCCTTCATTCACTAGATTGGGCCCTTGCTATATACCAGTCTAGAGCTGATGTAATTAATTCCTTCTCATCGTCCATTGGAACCAATGTTTGGGGGGGCACTGAACAAGAAAAGTTTCATACACACAAAATGCTGTGTCTGCTCCCCACACCTTATGCCCTGGCAAGCGTGGGCTTTGGGAATGGTGGGTGATCCATCATTTTCATACATTGTGCACATCCCAGACTCATCCTGCATAGGACTGGGCTCTTAGTCGCTACTATAGTGCTATCTGAATTCAGCTGTTTCGCATCTTGAATCCAAACGCTGGAAATTACGTGTGAGTCATGAGAAAAGTCTGGGTCCTTTCTCAATTTAAGTGTCCTAATAACTGCTATATTTCCCATTGTTAATAATTTTGCCCTTTTTCAGAGTTTACAGATTCTGACCCCAAAGTCTACACTTCCCAGAATACTTAGGAAGGGAGAGAAGGAAAACAACAAGAAATATAGAGGAAGAAAGAGGAAAAGAACAAGCCTTTTACTTCTTTGTTCTTTGCTTTAAACCAACAGTGACCCCCTGCTAAACCCCTGAAAACCTAGTTCAGCAATGGGGAATCTGTGGCCCTCCAGATGTTCAACTCCCATTAGCCCCAGCCAGCATAGTCAATGGTCAGGGATGATGGGCCTTTGAGTCCAACAGCATCTGAATGGTGTCAGGTTTCCCATCCATGGTCGAGTTCCTTACAGAATCCCCAATGGGTTGGAGAGAGGTGGTATTTGGGGAAATAGTAGCTACAGTAAAGTGATGTGTGAGTTGTCTGACCGAACTATACATGTTTGCTATTTAATTCTTTTAAAACTGGTGCCAGGTGCAGTTGCATTCCTAAGCAGTGGTTTGCCTTTTCTATACAGAACTCAAATGGACCAAAACACAATGAGATCTTTCCTACAAGAGCCTTCCTGCAAATGTTCTTCTATTAAACAAGATTTCAGTGTTTTTAAAAATCCTCTTTCTGGCATCATTATCTATTCCTATCCTTGTCCATATGGAAACTGCACCACTGAAGTAAATGTAGCAACACCTCAATTTGCCTCAGCTGAGAAATGGGGTCAGGAATGGCCTTGCAAGGTTTTTTGAAAAACAGTATTTGTGGATTTTTCTCCATAAAGCTATTGCATTAGCTATACTTACAGCAAGGAAAATGATTTAAGAAGTTGCAAGATCTCTTGTTAGTAGACTATCAAAATAAAGATGCCTTTTGGTGTCCATCGGCCTAATGGGAATTTTAATGTTGTGGGTTGGATGTTTTCAGATACACATTGTTACAGGTAGAATTATTTATTGTATTCCTTGAAATAACCCTCTTTCTCCACTGGCAATTGTCACATTATGTAGGTTAATGCACTGCACAAACGCCTATTCTATTTGGCAATCCATGGAAATTAGATAATCACATTTGGAAAGCTGAAAATTGTATGTTCTCTCAGCTATGTTGTTTAAAATTATTAACAGGTCTATCTAAAAAAAGAATTCAGACACAAATATTTAGCCTATTTGAAACATTTTTCATACAGTATGTGTATGATTAGAGAACAGACCTCTATAGCTGCAACTGATATGCAGAAAAATAAATGAAACCATCTAAAATGGTGCCTTCTGAGATACCAAAAGATAAATGAATTATCAAGCCCTAACTGCGGCAAAAAGGATTGCCTTTTTTTGTATATTCCAGTTTTTGGGGTACAATTAGATTAACAGAACAGTCGGCATCAACAAGTGAGTCAGTGGCAGTACTCAGATGCAAGCTTTTCATGCTTCGTTCCACTACTCATGAAATGGAGGTGAGCCCAACAATTAATCCTTCCAGTCTTAGATTCAGATTGTGAGGTACACAAAATTGGTGCAGAAAGTAGCTGCAATGATTAAAAATAGAATGGCTTGGTCCAATATATATAGGAAACGCCTCTTCCCTGTTTTGTCACAGTAACCTAAATTACATCAACAGCATCTTCTTAATGATACTCTTTTGCCAGTTTTGTTGGGCAGAAATTTGAATGAAAAGAATATAAAGGCCAGTGTGATCTGGCTGGTAGGCCAGACAATTAGTGGATCTTTTAGCACCACTAGCACTGCCTACCTGTGTGCTTGCTACTTCATCCCCTGCTTAAGTGTGATTTTGTGAAGGGACATTAGATCAAAACGACACCAAAGCTTTTGCTTGTATTGTCTCACCAAAGGCAAGGTACCCTTTAAAGCATGTGAGAGGCATTATTGATGGGTGGCTCACAGGTTTTGATCATCCTTCCTTCCAGAACCTCAGCAGAGTCACAACCTGAAGCGTATTCATTCAGCTTTTTAAAATTAGTTGACTTTTAGTGTCCAGGATGGCGCTCAAGAGAGCTTTTTAGTATTTGATTGATGTTATCTATAAATAGATGTGAACTTGATATTTAGTATGCATGTTGTTGAGTTATTGCAACAGACAAATCTTAGAATTTTGATATTGATCCAGTGCCATTTTAGTTTGTTAAGCAACTGCAACAGGACCAGCACAGGACAGTGTTCCACTGCCTCCCCTTTTTCTCTCCCTCCTACCAGCTCCCACTCCTCCTCATCTTCTTCCTCTCCTGCTGCTGCCCCTAGCCTTCCTCCTCCTTTTCCTCCTTTTTAAGTGTTTTTTTACCACTAATGCATCAGCAGACTAGTTTTATGCTTTCCTTACCTTGGAATAAGCATCACTGACCATACCTGGACTTACGTTTGTATAAACATGCACAATTACGCTGTTAGACATTAACAATGTATTCAGTGGAATTTTACTGAATTCTTAGGGAAAAAAGGACCCTTGATACTACTGCGAGAGCCAGTGTGGTGTAGTGGTTAAGGTGCTGGACTAGGACCTGGGAGACCAGGATTCAAATCCTCATACAGCCATGAAGCTCACTGGGTGACCTTGAGCCAGTCACTGCCTCTCAGCCTCAGAGGAAGGTAATGGTAAACCCCCTCTGAATACTGCTTACCATGAAAACCCTATTTGTAGGGTCGCCATAAGTTGGGATCGACTTGAAGGCAGTCCATTTTGATACTTCTGCATGTCATTAGTACACATAACTGTGTTGAGGACGTTGAGTTCAGATTAAAATTATGATGAAAAACATGTTGAACTGCTTGTTCCTAGATGCAGGAGACACTGCTGTGAAAAGTTCTAACTCATCTATCCTGTGTTCATATAGTCTGTGTACTCAGACAAGGCCATCATACTTCTGAATTTGATGGATGATGATTAGATACTAAGGCTGTCCTTCACTGTTAAAAACCATGCTTTTTAAACTGCACTAGGCAATCCAAATTCTGTGCCAAAAAAAGCAGAATTCTGTAACACATATAAAGTATGCACATTGAACAAATATGCACAATTTCTCTTTATGGCAGATGCAACTCTCATCTCATATGAATTGGCCTTTGAGCAAATGTTGACCACGTCTTTTTCCCCTTTCCTTACATTATCTTACATCTTAAATTGGTGCAAATTGTTCATGTTGTTATCTTCAGTGTTTTAACTTCATAGCATTTAGACCTTTTCCTTTCTGTGTCTTATATATGGGGATTTCTTGTGCATCTTCTTTAAGCCAGGTATATATTTTTTTAATTCTGTGCAATGAATTTTTTCCCTATTGGATCAGCTAGATCAACATGCAGAATTCACACTGCTGATTTTATGCAAGACTATTTCAATAAAAGCAACTCCCTTCTTTTGTTTTGCATGCAATTTTGTCATAATGATCATAATTACCTCATACCTGAAAATATGTGCAGGAAAACTCTGGTGGGCAGTTATGCTATATTTTTGCCCCAAGAGTCCATACCTAGATGCCTAAGTTTCTCTGCCTTAGTGTATAATTGTCCTGTAATGATTTAGTTAGAGAAGTTTATTTAAAGAAACATAGCAGTGCTTATTTAGCATAATTATGAAAGTTAAGCTCAGTAAAGCTGAGTGCAAGTTTAAGACGCTGTGCGAGTACCTGATCAAGCAGTGAGCTTTATATGACGGTGCGATATGACGGTGCAAAGCATTCAAGTACCAGGTGTCCACCCACTCCATGTCCTAGCTGCGGCAAGCCCTGGAGGTTTCCTCCCAGATGTTGCTGAATCACTACACCCTGGCATTGCTGATCATTCCTGATGACTCCCCATCCCCCGACTTTGTGCATATGAAGCACAATAAAGTGTATCAATTGTTTCATTTGCAAAAGTACAATCCCCTTACGGCGGCTCACTACCTGTGCATCTGGGCCGACCACCAGACCAGGAAACTGAATATGGTGTGGGTGTTTGGGCCTCCGAGTACTGGGAAGACGAATATGTGCCAGATCATTGTGCACACTAGCAAGAACGACAGGAACGTCAACTGGACCAACAACAACTTCCCATTAAATGACTGTGCTCGCAAGCACATCATCTGGTGGGAAGAGGGCATCATGAAGGCCAAGTTTGTAGAGGCTGCAAAGGCTATGTTGGGGGGCATCCCCTGCTGCGTCAACCAGAAGAACCACCAGTCTGTAGAGATCAATCATACCCCTGTGCTGATCACGAGTAACACCGACATGATGACAGTGTTTGACGGGAACACCATGAACTACAAGCCCTGGCAAGCCCTGAAAGACTGAATGTTCAAATGCGTGTATAACGTGTATCTGGCTCCAAACTGGGGTCTGATTAAATGTAAATGTACTGCCTTCAAGTCAATTCCAACTTATGGCAACCCTATGAACAGCCCTGAAAGACTGAATGTTCAAATGCGTGTATAACGTGTATCTGGCTCCAAACTGGGGTCTGATTAAATGTAAATGTACTGCCTTCAAGTCAATTCCAACTTATGGCAACCCTATGAACAGCCCTGAAAGACTGAATGTTCAAATGCGTGTATAACGTGTATCTGGCTCCAAACTGGGGTCTGATTAAATGTAAATGTACTGCCTTCAAGTCAATTCCAACTTATGGCAACCCTATGAACAGGGTTTTCATGAGGCTGAGAGGCAGTGACTGGCCCAAGGTCACCCAGTGAGCTTTATGGCTATGTGAGGATTCGAACCCTGGTCTCCCAGGTTGTAGTCCAACACCTTAACCACTACACCACACTGGTTCTCAGGGTCTGATTAGCTTACAGAATTTGCATGAATTCTTACAATGGGGCAAGGACAACATGGATCAACCAATCAAAATGGTGTATGTGGTGGAGAGAAATCCCATCCTTGGCTGTTACATTCAGCTGCCTGAGGCTGGGCAGTTCAGTCCAGATGGATCTCTATGGGGATAAGACATTGCAGAATGCCCTGCAGGAACTGGAGACAGTGGTCACAGCTCTCTGGAGGAAGAACTGGCCACAGTGGCAGAGCGAAGAGAGGAGGTGGTCGTATTTCAGGAAACTGATACTGGAATCTTTGCTGCTGTGGAAGCTTCCATATTGGACCCTGAATGTCAGGAGCTATCTGGCGACAGAGGGCTGCAAGAAGTATCCCTACACTGCCCTGATCCTGACACAGATCCAGGAAAAGGCCCTAGTGCCCCTAACCCACCTTGAGGCAACACCCCCAAGCCCGAAGTGTTTGAGGACTGGATCCTCTCCCCTGCGTCCTCTGTATACTGCCCAGACAATTTCTACCCTTCTGAGTGATTCTGAATGCTAGGACAATGGAGGGCTGCTGGGAGAATGACTATTGCAAGAGACAAAAGACCCAGTACTACTCTAAATCCACTTTTGGTGAAATGGCGTCAGAAGGGAGAGGCAGAGAGTGACTCCTCCACCGGCCACTATCGTCCCTGTCCCCAAGGCTTTGCAAGAGAATCCAGTCAGCCAGAGTGCCACCCCCCAGACGCCTGCACCCCAACAACGAGTTTGACTTTGATCCTCCCTCCAAGCGAATCCATCAAGAGTCCCCTCCAGAGACCACAGCTAAAGTCCAGCCCCCCAAAGACATGGCTCCAGTGGGTGACTGCGGTCAAGCAGCTGCAGCCACTCCCACCCAGCAGCCTGGACCTCCAAACCTTACCATGGGCGGGAATGGAGGATGCAACCCCCTCCATTAGATTGCTGATACCTCCTGGGTTGAGAATACCGTCACAACGATCTAAACTTGTATCTGTCATGTGAGGCAATGGAAGCCTGATGGTAATTATTTGTACACGTTTGAAGACGCCCCCCACAGCATGGAACTGAGCAATGTGAGCAAGCCTCTGTGACTAACAAATACAATGACCTGCTCCTACTTTGAGGTCTACTGCACCCCCCTAGCCTTACCTGGATCTGAACAAATGGTCCACGCATTTCACTCCTCAAGAGTTTCAGCATCTGATCAATAACTACTGCAGCATTCACCCAAAAGAGCTCATCATTAAAATCTCAGACATGCAGATCAAGACCATCACCATTCAGAACGAATCTTCTCCCTCTCTTCTCCCTCTTTCATAATACTAGAACTCGTGGACATTCAAAGAAGCTGAATGTTGGAAGATTCAGGACAGACAAAAGGAAGTACTTCTTTACTCAGCGCATAGTTAAACTATGGAATTTGCTCCCACAAGATGCAGTAATGGCCACCAGCTTGGACGGCTTTAAAAGAAGATTAGACAAATTCATGGAGGACAGGGCTATCAATGGCTACTAGCCGTGATGGCTGTGCTCTGCCACCCTAGTCAGAGGCAGCATGCTTCTGAAAACCAGTTGCCGGAAGCCTCAGGAGGGGAGAGTGTTCTTGCACTCGGGTCCTGCTTGCGGGCTTCCCCCAGGCACCTGGTTGGCCACTGTGAGAACAGGATGCTGGACTAGATGGGCCACTGGCCTGATCCAGCAGACTCTTCTTATGTTCTTATGTTCTTATGTAGACCATGGTGAACAACAACCCTCCGGGGGCCATGCACATGCTTTGGGACCTGAACTACAAATTTCCCTACATCTCTTTCCAGATGCACTGGGGTACGTCTCTCCTCAACCTTGGGTCATCAGCATGCTCCCTCGCTATATGGCTACTCCACAGGGTGCAAGATCCTTGATGAGGCCATCGAGCCCCCACATAAGTTATTTGCCCTGGAGTCCCATACACACATGATTCTGAAAAATGGAGAGGAAACAGAGTACATGTATAAATTCCCTCTTCACAAGAGATGTTCCCTCTCCTGCCCAACCAACTTCAACGGGAGAGAAGGAAACCCTCTCTATAGTCAGTACACCATGCACTGGGTCAACACGTGCACACATGGGAGAATCGAAGCCTCTCAATGAGAAGCCATGGGAAAGCCCGTTTTTGGCAACATTGAAAGTCGGGACTTCAACCAAATGTACTAACACTACTACAAGACAGGCCTGGACATGAGGGGCGTAAGATAGCGTGAAGAGCTTGGACGAGGTGTGACAAAATGCCAAGGATGAAGGACGCACAGAAAATACAGAGCCCTGCCATCCAGACTACCATCTTTACACCGAAATGAACACTAGTCAAGTCCACCCAGGACACTCCTAGATCTGTAAGATTGGGTCTTGCATGTGGCCCAATAAGGTCATTGTCATCGACCCCGAGAAAAATGTCGGAGGGGAGGACGCTGGGGAGCCTTTCATGCATGCTAACCTGATGGCTATCAGGGCAGGACACTCTTTGGGAGATGCTCACTTTGTGTCTCACGTCAATCCCGATGGGTCCTACCACTAAATCCGGCACACCTATGAGAAGCCTCACCCCCTTGCTTCCCAGAATGATGTGGAATAATCCACCCCTTATGTACTGCAGACCCATCTGGGTCATGAAACCGTCTGATGGAGAACACGCTTGGTGCGACATCACACACATGGGAGCCATGGCTTTTGCCAGACGCACACAACTGTTTGTCAAAATCAAAGAAGAACCCACCATCTCTACAGCCACACAGGTGATGGAAGATGAACAGGGATGAAATGATTTCACCATCGACTCTTATCTCAATCAAGAAGGCATGTTCATGCTAACCTACTCTGTCACCTGGGAACTTCTCCCAAAAAGACACACCGAATGGAATCTCGAATATCAAATCTCATGAGAAACAGGCTACAAAGCAATCTTCACCCCCACAAGAGATGGAAAATACATCGAAGCTTCCCTCATCTCTGGAGTCACCTCCCAAATAATTTATTAAAGTCTTACTAGCACGCTTTACCAGCAATGGTACTCAAACTTTTAATAAACACGCTATGGCTTATGCTATTTACACAAGACTGACTACTCTTTCTTATCTGGTCACAAACCAGCCACTCATACTAATGAATTCACTACAATGACCCACCCTCGCGCTTGTGGTTTTAGGAGGAGTTGTACAGGATTTGTGTGGGGAGGCGGAGTTTACCCAGGCTGGATTTGGGTGTGGCAAATGATAATGTTGGGCTTAACATGGAACAATGAGTTAGGTTACCACATTGTGTATACTTTGTAATTTGGAATACAAATTCATTTTTCAAAACACATTTAGTTCCTCATTTAGAGTTGCAAAGATTGCCAGGTAGAGGTCCTGTCATGTAATGTAAGTCAGTAATGGTCTAGGGAGTGAATTTGAATGCAATCATATTTTCATGGTTTTTGAAATGAAATATGACAAATCCCTGAAATTTAGTGCGCAATCCTATACAATGGGAGTCCTCAGAAGGAGAGTTCCATTGAGTTCAATGGGGCTTACTTGTAGGTAAATGAGTAAAGAACTGCAGCTTTATTAACATACTTGAATGGGTGATCTATCCTATCATTGTTGAATGTTTTAAAAGCAGAAAGATCCAGTTCTGTGTCAAAACCACAGGAGATGAAAACATCACAACTGAGTTTCGGAGAAATTCAAAATGGCACTTTAATAATACATTTTGAAAAATCATGTATTCAATTGAAATTTCATTGGAGCAGAACCCTTTGGTCCATCTGTAAATTTATGTGTAGGTGCAGATATGAAGAATTATTTTGAGCTACTGGTAAAATATTTATTTTAAAGCAAAAGAGAGGAGGTTTTATTTGGTTCTTCCATCTTCACTTATTTCCTCAAATGTAGAATATTGATGGATGGCCAGCTGTTAGGATCAAGAAGAATAATGGTCAAGGTATGGCTGAGCTGTAGCTCAGTGGTACAGTGCATGCAGAAGAAGGTCCCAGGTTCAAACCACAGCATCACTAGGTAGGGCTGGGTCAGAACCCTGTCTGAAATCCTGCAGAGCTAGTGCCAATCAGTGTAGACCAGCCTTTCCCAACTAGTGGGCCACCAGATGTTGTTGGACCACAACTCCCATCAGCCTCAGCCAGCATTGCCAATGGTCAGGAAAGATGGGAATTGTGGTCCAACAACATTTGGTGGCCCACTAGTTGGGAAAGGCTGGTATAGACAATAGTGAACTAGATATGACTTGGTATGAGGTAGATTCCTATGTTCCTAGGGTTCAAATTAAGTGTGTATAGGAAATAGAAGAGGGAGTACAGGTTGTGGTCAGAGGCCTAGAGAAAAAAAATATTGTGAAAGTCAACAGAAAGTAAAATATATAAAAAAATGTTTCCCAAACATTTCACAGCTGCAAGACCAAACAGATCTCAGGTGGCGTCATGAGAGTCATTGGTGTATAAATGCATTGAAAACATGACAGTTTAGTTAATCTGAAGTGAATATGTGGCTGGAATTCAGTTGTCATAAGAACATAAGAAGAGCCTGCTGCATCAGGCCAATGGCCCATCTAGTTCAACATCCTGTTCTCACACTGGCCAACCATATGTGTGTGAGAAGCCCACAAGCAGGACTTGAGCACAAGAGCACTTTCCAGCAACTGGTATTCGGAAGCACACTGCCTCTGATTGTGGAGGCAGAGCATAGCCATCATAGGCAGTAGTGAATGATAGCCTTATCCTCTATGTATATCTCTAATCCTCTTTTACAGCCATCCAAGTTGGTGACTGTCACTGCCTCCTGTGGGAGTGAATTCCATAGCGTAACTATGTGCTGCAAGAAGAAGGATGTCCTGAATACCAGAGTCCAACCACCTCCCTAGACAGTCTCCTGCTACTGATGCTTTTTTAATAAATATAGTCTTGGTTTTTATGTTTTTAGTAATGTGCTCCTCAAATTCTTGCTTGCATTTCTTTTGCCAGAGTTTGTGTTCCTTTTTGTTCTCATTTGGACATTTGTTCTCATTTTTTGAAGGAAGCTTTCTTGCCACTAATAGCATCTTTGACTCTGCTAACGTCTGCTGGCATCCTCTTAGCCCTGGTGGTACCTTTCCTGAACTTCAGTTGAGCTTCTAATACTGTGTTTTTAAAAAACTCCCAAGCTTTTTGGAATGAGTTGACCCTTTGCCTTTCAACATTTCTTTTACCAATCTCCTCATTTGGGGGAATTTTTTTGAAGTCAAATGTTACTGTGTTGGATTTTCTTGGCAATCAGAGGGAAGCAGGGAATGGGTTGCCTCTGGAAGGAAGGCATGTGAGGTTTCATGAGTGAGTGTAAGTGAGATGTATGTTTAATTTTATAGCCCTGTGGTCACTGGTCCTGATCAGTTCAACAACACTTGTGTCTTGCACCAGGGTCTGGGTACCACTTAAGATTAAGTCCAGGGTCACCATCCTTCTGGTCGGTTCCATGACCAACTGTTCTAGGGCACAGTCATTTATGGTATCTAGAAATTTTATCTCTTTTTCATGACTAGAACACATGCATAGCCAGTTTAATCCTGATAAAGATATATTCTAATTATTTCTTGAAACTCTAATTCAGCCTTCCCCAACCTGGTGCCCTCCAGATGTTGTTGGACCATAGCTTCTACATTCCTGACCATTGGTCATGCTGGCTGGAGCTGATGGAATTGTAGCCCAAAGTATGTGGAGGCTGGGGAAGGCTGCTCTAACTAGATTTTAAAAAAAAATAAATTATTGCATTTGTATCCCACCTTTTCTCCAAGAAATTCAAGGTGCTGTTGATTTTTTTATTTTGAAATATTGGTTTTCAAAGGTTCAGAATTCTTCACAGGATAGTCTCCTATTTATTTTATAATAAACATTATTATTATTATTATTTACATATTATCCTCATGGCTGGCAATGGCCGATGTAAACAAGATTTATATTGCCAAATGAATGCTACAGTTATGTAAATATGCATGATGTCACAGCACTGTAGTAGACAAACTATGTGTAATAGCACAGCTTATCTCACCACACAGGGCACAGGAGCAAATTCTGCCAGAACATATGAAATCAAAATGTACCTAAATATTGGAATGTTACTGAAAGAGGACACCATTCAAAATGATAAAAAACAAATATTTCACAAGAGGCAGCAAATTCAATCCCAAAAAGTGATGAAGTTTTTTGGGAAAGCATACCTGAAATAGAAATAAAGGAGATTTTTTACCTGAAGTCTCCAGTAAACTTCCTTTTAAAATTATATATTCATGTGAAGCCTATGCAGTTATGTTTTTAGGAAGGACCATTGTTCAACCTTGGCCACATGAAAAACAATGTAAGGAAGCTTTCAGACAGCAGTTTAATCCCTTTCCTTGATGGTTCCTTACCTCATACTTTTGGGGGGGGGGTTGTGTGTGTGTCTTTCATCCAGTGTAGAAGCCAGTTCTGAAAATCTAATGGAGTATAGCGTCATTGCTGGTTTCTGTGATAAATGATTCCAGAAATATTCAAAGCCCTAAAATCCGGTAAATTGTGGGAGTTTTGTGGTGTCATTTTCCTGTGATCATGCTACTGCTGCTCATGTGACCAGCTGCGGTGTGGTATTCCAGCACACAATTTGCTCCTACCCTTTTATTTTTACCTCACAAAAATTGTGCCAGTATTCCATCATATTCCAGCATAGGCACGGGTAGCAGTTCCCCCCCCCCACACACACACAGCACAAAAATGTCAGAAGCAGAAAGAAAGTGGATTGTATGGAGATGTGATGAGACGACATACATTTGTGCAGTGAATTATGGGGGAACTACAGTGTGCATGTGTTTAACGGGTAGGGATGGGATCCAAATTTCGGTGCTGGTTTGCTTTTCGCTCTGTTGAACTTCCTTTGAGTACCGCTTTATAAGCGATCAAAGTTTGCTATTTGCTATAAATATCAATTTGGGTTTTCTTTGGCAAAAATATCACTATTAATATTGATATTTTAAAATATCATTTTTCATAGATTTTTCAAAATATCAATATTGATAATAATATTTTGATGGGATGTTACGAAGGGACCTTGAACTTCCTCATGAGCAGAGCTCACTGGAAATCCAAATTCCCCAAAAGAGAGCAGCAGGATCTTTTGCTGGAGTTACCCGCACGTCATCCCCAGAACATGTATAATTTTACCTTTAACCCAATAACACATACACTGAAAGTAAAATAAAGAGTGGTTTTATTAAGAGAAGGAACAAGGAAAAATATTGCAGTTTACAATTGCAGTTAACGAGTAGTTTTCTAACTATTATTCATTCATTCATTCAGCAACACTGGATAGACTAAAGCAAAGAGACTAGCCCTATAAACACTTTCACATTAAGCTCATCTACACAGAAAGAAAGAAAAAAGGAAAGAAAAAGGCCCAGATAGTTGCATATACCTTTCCTGGAGAGTTGCTGCAAGCCTAAAGCTGAGAGAGAGAGACTTTCGTATCTAGCCCAATGAGCAAAAGCTCCACCCTTTGTAACCAGCGCCAGATTTGAAAGTTCTCACCCAAATCCATAGCTCTGAAATTGTCCCAAAGATGCTAGCGTGCGTTGATAAGAAAAGCAGTTGTTGCAGCCCCCCAGAAGATGAACTGACTTCCCCTTCTCACTCCTCATGTTTTATACCTTTTCCTAACTAAACTGACCCCAAAGTAAACCCAAAGTAAATGTGATCAGGAAGGTGGGAACCCACTCATTTCCTGATAAATTCCCGGATGATAGGTGTGATCTCCCTGCTGTAGATTCCTGATGATTCCCCAAGGTTAAGATTATCATAATCCTTCTGTCAAACAGTTTCTTTGTTTGACAGGAGTTTATCCTGTCTTCTCCAAAGGCTTAGAAATGCACAACACCTCCTAGTTTGAAAGGAGCTATTCTGTTTCCTCCTAATGGCCTAGGTTATCATAAACATTTCCTTTGTTTGAAAGGAGTGCCTATTCTTACTGGGTGAGAAATCCCAAATTTCCATGAATCAGGAAGTCTATACCTTCAGGCATTGCAAGATATGTACTCAGACGTCACAGAGGTACTGTTTCCCAGGAATCTTTGCTGTTGCAGTCCTTTTCAAACTCTGGTTCACTGAGATGAATCAAAGATTAAAAATTCCCAATATTTGATGCCTTATAACAGGGAATATCAATATTTTGAGGAAAATATCAATATTGTTATCAATATGTTTGAGGTGATTTTTAAAAAAAATCTGCTTCAGCTGTGGAAAACCACTAGAAAAAAACCAGATCTGCAAGGATAAAAAACAGGCAATGCAGTGTCAAATTCAAATTTTGTGAAATTCGAGCAAATAACAGATGAGTGATGGAAACAAGTCATTGTTCATTGCAGCAGTGTGGAAGACATTTAGCACAACATGATGGTATATCGGTCAACAAGCCACAATTCCTGGTACTGCAATGTGAAAGGAATTTTAGAAATCGGGACTGAAGTATTACCATTATAATCTGTAAAACTAACTCAATAAACCCCATATCTGAATGAAGCCTAAGTGTACACATTTGTTTCATTTATCACTTATATCCCACTTTTCCTCCTCAAGGGAAGCCCAAAGCCTATTTCCTTTGTATTTTGATAGGATATAGTCGGGTAGATGATCCCATGTTACAGGGCAGTATAAATGAATATTCTTCTAACCATGCACTCCAAAATGTCTGCATCCTCATATGTATGTTGAATGAGGCAGATGGAACCTGAGTGGGGACCCTCACTGGAACAATCTAGATGTTTCTCTTGTTGGTCCTGATCTGCTGCCTGGTAAATGTGCATGGCAGCTAAGGGAAACACTAGGAGTGATGTAGTTTATTCCTGCCTTCCATTTGTTTCCCCTGTTGTGCTATCTTCCTGCTACTGCCCTTTTGGAACTATTGTGACTACAAAAGCAAGTTATTCTTCTAAAACAGTTGGAGTGTAAATGGGAATCAAGGTCTGTTATTTCAGTCCTACCAATCAGAAATAGCTTGTTTTGGTTTTAAATGCTGTGTCATACTATTGTATTGTTGGTTATATGGTTTCTTGTTTAATCATAATGTAAACTATCCTTTGTTCTTTGATGGAGATCTATATAACAACAATAGAGAAAAGTGCTGTCCAAGATCCTAGAACATATTTTTATGCCTTTGTATCTTGCACCTTAAGAACCACTCAGATTACTCTTTCTTTTCTCTTTCTTTGGGTATTTATATATTATTATTGTGCAATATATTTTAAATTAACAGCCAAGTCAATGAATGCTGAATCAAGGTGTAAATTTAGAGAAAATATTTGTGATATCCACAGTAATAAAAGGGAAGATCATAATTTTCAAATCTGTAAATATTGCCTTCCTTTGTGCATTAGGTACTTCTGGGCAATTGCATTTTATGAAGAACTTGGATGCCACTGGTTCATTCCATGACTCCATAATGGTAGTTATAAGCCATAGTGCTGGGATGCAGATTCCAACACATTTCTCACGGGGTTAAATCTGCCTCTAAAGTTTTATGTGATGTTGTCAGCTTTGATCGTGACATTCATATGGCTGATCAGTTCTTTTTTTTTTTTAAGTAGATTACATGAATGTAATGCCCTATCAACTCGAGCATTCCTTGGGGAGGGAATCACAACAATGAAGATTGCCAATCTTCCTTTTTCCCATACACTGCCTCATATGCTCAGGAAGGCTGCATTATTTGCTATTCTCTCAAGGAGGCTGCAAGGCATTGACTTGTTCAAGGACATCAAATGAGTCATCAGCAAAGCTCCAGCCGCTTTTGGCACTTTAACACCATACTCATATGACAGTTTAATACATTCGATGTGGATAAACATTTTGTTTCGAAGACATCTTTTCTTACATCTCAATTTCCCTACCTGTCTAATGGGATAACAGTGCTTACTCCTCTCTTGATGTTGTATTTTGTTTAATATACTACTGTGTGCCTAAATTGTTTTGAAAGTCAACACCAATTTCATGGGCTCTGGCACCAGTGAGCATATAAATGTAGATAAGAGCACATTGGGTGATATCGGAGCTGAAGTACAGCATTCATTTTCATAAGACAGCAGACTCTCAGACTAATTCAATACAAAGTTAGACAAAAGTACTAGGCCTGGAATATGCAGCTACCTATGCCTGGAATCTCCTCTCCCTCCCCTGTCTGGAAAGAGTTTTGTTTTGAATTTAGTGCTTGTTTCTGTTTTATGTATAGGTGGCATATTGCAAAGTTATAAATGTACCTTTTCCTTTCTTTTATTTGTTCATAGCAAAATGCCCAGTGGCACATTCCTTCCTTTTAATCTCACTGTCCCTAACTACTGAAAAATGATTTCTACCCCTATGAGACTATTACTGCTTTGGCTTTTTACAGTCTGCCTCTTGTCTAAATATGACCTCTGGCTTCTTAATTATGGTCTTGGCTAATTAATCACATTCAGCCTGGTGCGACATTGAGCAACCACAATCCAAGCTCTAGTTCATATATTGTCTTTCCAAATTTGCATGATGGGGACACATGTGTAGGAATGCTTTATAACATGTTTGCTTATGGACTAATTTAAAAAGGTTCATCAGATTAGGCTCGTGGTGACTGAAGGATCTGTCATTCCTAACAAGGTTTGAATTTTGAATAGCATTGATGTTCTATTTCTTTCCCTTTATCCTGCCTGAAAAAAATAAGGATTTTCTCCTCTGCACTGTTGAGGAATAACAGGACTTCAGTAGGAAAATCTATATGATCCTGTGATGTTCCTGTAAGTTAGCATCTGTAAATATGGTAAGTGCGGGTCTATTGGGTGATGTATGGTAATTGACTGAGAGAAAGGGGGAGTACATGGGTGAGAAGCTGAAGTATGCTGGATGATGATTGGCTGAGTGGCTGGCTAGCTGAAGGTATAAATGGGGGTTTGTGAGTGATGAAGGGGGTCGGTTGGAAGGAGAGAGTTAGAGAGTTGAGAGAGAGAGGTTGTTGAGTGGGTTGGCAAAGTTCTGAGGGAAGTTTGGATTGGATTTGGCTGATATTTAAAGAGGATATATATATGAAACCATACGCTTGTGAAACATTCTAATCTTGTTATTTCCTGTTGTTAGTAAATAAATACTTATTTGGTTTACCAAAGGCCTGATCCTTGGCTGGGGAATATACAGACCAGAAGGGAGGGCAAGGTAATTACCAAGGCTGAACAGAAGCAGTATCTAATGGTGGCAGCGGTGAAGGGAGGAATTGTAACAAGTCAAGTATCCAGAGCAACCCAGAGTTGTATGCTTTTTATATAAAGATACAAGGGGGTTGGGAACAGCATAAGCATGCAGTTGCAAAAGTAACCAGCTAGAGAGAGACTCAGGCAAAGTCTCTGGGAGTATTGGTTACAGGACGTGACTGGTGGTGTTGCCTAGCAGTGGGATCTAGTGAGATCTGTGCTAGAGCAGAGTGAGAAACCATATAAAGGACGGTCTGGACTGGTGGTGTCCCTGGTGGTGCCTAGTGAAAGGCAGTAGCCACAAGCAGGTGGGAACCTGACAGGGAGAGCCAGGGAAGGGCGTCACAGATCCCACTTCGATTTACTACTGGAATCTCACTATAAGCAAGAATGGTGCTAGGTTTGATGGAACACTGGGCAAGGTGCCTTCCAACACCTCTACCCAGTGTCCCATGGGCCCTAGCAATTTGCACCATCATGCTGGATACTGTGCTGCCCTGACTACCTGTTGATTCAGTTTGGGAAACTTCTGAACTGTGTCTGAGCCAATATTCAGCAGCATATCCCAGGTTTTGCCTTCATGAATTATTTGGTGATCTGGAATAGGGGCTTGGCATTTCTGTCCACTTCTGGAAAGTCTCCTTGCTGTCCTGTACACCGTGGCACAATCATTGAGGCCTTCTGAACTATGCACTGTGAGACCTAGGCATGTTCATTTTAGAAACTGGAATGGAAATTATGTGATTTGAGGCATATCCCAGGGAGAGAAAAAACTCCAGAAGCTCGGCAGAAAATTTGGATGAAAATTCTGATTGCTGGTTCTTCCAAGCTATTTCTGGAATCAAACTCAGCAACTGATTCTACTGAATTCAACAAGATTTAAATTTTGTTTTATTCTGGTACAAGTCAGAACAGCATTTTAAATTCTGCAGGAAAATAACACCTCCATTAATATCAGCTAATGATTTAGGCCAAGAGTGGCTAACCTGTGGTCTACCGCTCATTGTTAGACTATAACAAACATCATCCCTGATGATCGCCCATGCTGTATAGAGTCAGAGGTGAGTTGGAATTCAGCAACAACCAGAGGGCTGCAGGTTAGCTGCCTTGATTTGGAGCGCAAAGCTCATTTTCAGTAAACCCACTCACATATTGATATATGATAAACAATATTCATACAAAAGTATAAGCCTATATTGTTTCTTTTCTTTGTTATAATATGTTCTATCGGTGGTAAAATTCCTTTGGTCCAAAAACCCTGATTTACAGTAAATCAACCACATTGTATTCACTTTTGCTCAGATAAAGTGGCTCCCTACAGATACCACAATTTCCGCTTATATCAAATACTATTGACATCATACTGGGGTAGGGTTTATCATAACATAATTTCCCATGGGGGCTTTTCATGCTCTAAAATGGCTTCAAGACACCTCAGAGATCTCATACAGTCAATTACATGCAGTAGCTCTCAATAATGTTCCTCTTGCCAGCTCACGTTTGTTCTTATGTTGATATTAATTAAAACACAAGACATGAAATGAATCCAACATGAACGATAGAAGTTATCCAGCATGAATGATAAAAGTTGTCCAAATACCTGTGAGACATATTTGTATTTTGAAGGATACGGTTTTAAAAACTGGTGCCATTGAAAAACCAATTCAGGAGGATACAGCGGGTAACAAAAAGGTGGATGATAGGACAAAAAGGTGGATGTATAGCTGTTCATGTGTTTATTGGGCTATTTCAAAGCAAGAAACACTCAATTCACTGGAAGCTCAGTATTGTCCTCACACGCAGAGGAAGAGGAAGACATGATGAAAAGTTATGGACTGAAACTAGGGCAAGAACTTTGCAAGCATGATATCACATTGTTTTATTTTTTCCTTTGAAAATGGGTATGGAGGCATCTGAACTTCTGATGTAGAAAACTGTGATCTTAGCATGTGTATCCAATTTCATTCTGAGATCTCAGTCATCAATGGAGTTATCCCATTATGAGTAAACTTCATTTACAAAATGCCAGATGTGTCAGTGGGTAAACCAAAGGTTCTCTTTGCTTTTTCAATTATTCAGATTTTCATTTCAAAAATAAGCATGACCAATATGCATGTGTGGGAAACATTTGACCCTTCAATGTTGCAGAACTACAACTCCCATCATCCCTGGCCATTGGCCATGCTTGCTGGAGCTGATGTGGGTTGTAGTTCACCAACATCTGGAGGGCCAAAGATTCCCTTTGCCTGGTATAGATTTACCATTTTTGCACCATACTTTGGAGGAGAAAAGGCTTCTTCTTCAGTTTGCCATTATAACAACTTAGTATACAAGGTAGAGTACCTGACAGCCAACCAAAAAGATCTGTGTATGAGAAATAAGGATCCCTTCAGATGCTTTTAACTGGCTCTCAGACAGAATTTGGTTGCAATGCAAATGTACTGCCTTCAAGTCAATCCTGACTTATGGCGACCCTATGAACAGGGTTTTCATGGTAAGCGGTATTCAGAGGTGGTTTACCATTGCCTCCCTCTGAGGCTGAGAGGCAGTGACTGGCCCAAGGTCACCCACTGAGCTTCATAGCTATGTGGGGAATCGAACCCTGGTCTCCCAGGTCATAGTCCAACACCTTAACCCAGCCTTACCCAACCAGTGTGCCTCCAGATGTTGTGGTCCAACAACATCTGGAGGCACACTGGTTGGGAAAGGCTGCCTTAACCACTACACCGGGACAAATGATTTTTTAGGAGGTGGAGATTTAGTGGATATGCTATTTTTAAAAGGTCACAGTGGCATTTTAGCACTTTGCCACCCTCTGGTGGTTATATTAGGATACTCAGAAATTGAATCATAGTTCTTAGGTCTCATTGGTTGTTGAGGTATTGTTGCAGAACCAAGATAATTGATAGTTTCATCACAAGTACAGGAGTTGTGGATGATCTGCTAGTGTCCTATACCCATTTAATATCTATTTGTTGGTTGCTGGTCCTTTGCATGTGAATTTCATAGTAAGAGTGGTTGGAACTAAAGCTCCACAGATTTTAACATGAGCTATTCTCTGGATTAACTAAAGAATTGGATCACACTCTTTCAGTCTTTTCATAGGGATCAGAAAGGAATTCACTGAGCTGGCATTTCAATGTGAACCTGAGCAGAGCTTGGAAAAGTTACTTTTTTGAACTACAACTCCCATCAGCCCCAGCCAGCATGCTGGGTGGGGCTGATGGGAGTTGTAGTTCAAAAAAGTAACTTTTCCAAGCTCTGAACCTGAGTCACATTTCCTGAACCACTAAGTGAATTAAAACACAGCTATCCTTCAAAATTTGAACTTCTCCAAATTTTATGATGCAGTTCTCCAACCAGCAAGGTGACACACAAATGCATATATTAGTGAAAAATAACAAACAAAACTATATCAGGAAAAGTTGCTTGCAAAACTACATATATTAGGGAAAAGTGCATGAAAAAGTGTCGCCCTGGGCTCCTACTGGGAGGAAGGCTGGGATATAAATCAAATACATAAATAAAATGCATACATATTTTTGTGTGGCCATTTTAAAGAAAAAAATAAAAAATTGTTACCGAAATGGCATGGACTGAACTCACTGTTGTAAAAATGAGAAGCTGAAACAAACCAAAATTGACAGATTTGGTCATCCCTACCTTTTTATGATGCCACCCAGCACTGGATAATGTTTCACTCATGTATCAGTGTATTCCATTTTTCATAAACTGAAAACTTCCAGCAGGGTAAAACCCAAGTTCTGGTGGGCTTCAATCCTAGATGGTTACTACTCACAAATGTATCCATGGACTAGATTTCAGAGAGAACATGTTCTGCTCCTTGCACCTTCAGAACCGCATCCCTCACTATTGATTGGCTACAATTGCTTCCTGTTTAATTATTCACACCACTAGAAGATTTTATTATTATTATTGCAAGCTGGCTTAAGTTCATTTTTACTTCCTACTTCCTAACAGACATGGCATAGGACAACCCTCATTGGATCATCCAGTGTTTTAAGTTTTACTTTAAAGTAGTCACAAAAAGCTCCAAATTTGATCTGAGCACTGTCTCAGGGAGACCAGGATAACTCTTTCCCCATGTCACTTTCCTGCTGTAAATCACCCCATTGTGGAAAAAATACAAGTACCCTCTCCCACTACCCCTGCTCTGGCCCATGATTGGACCATCCTATTTCTGTTTGATATGAATACTGGGAGATCCAATTTCATGCATCCATCTCATGTATTTTAGACCCCAGAGTTGTGTGTATGGAATCCTTAGCTTTTGAAGGTATATCTGTTTGATGAAAGGAATACCTCAAAGATTCTTGAAGAGAGCAGAAGCAAGGAGCGAACAGCAAGTTGAGGTCTAGAAGACCATAAAGTGCTGTCCCCCTTTTTATGCCAAATTGAGGGAGCTGTGCAGTGGAAGTCAAACCCTTTCAGGTCTGACAATCAAGGGAGTCAACAACCATCTGGAAAGAGGGAATCCCAATCCTGAAGGAAAGATAAATCTGGCCTAATGGATACTGCTGAACTACTGAGGCTGCAAGAGAAGAGTCTAAGATGGCGACCGCGGCGGATGCTCGGCAGGGAGCTCCACGTCTTATCTTTTAAAATAGTACTTACCATCATTCCATCTGCCTGCCTGCCTATCTGTCAGCTACGGGTTGGTTGCTGCTGTGTACCTGCTGTGTACCTGGGGTTCCATTGTCGCCCGTTTGCTGTCGTTGTGGACCGCTGCTGCCTTGTTTGCTCCTCGGGTCGTTGTGGCTGGGTCGTTCTCTCCTTTGCCTGTCTGCCTCGGGCTGCGTCGCCGCCCGTCGTTGTGGCTGGTGTCGTTGGCTCATTCGTTTTTGCTGCGGCCAGGGTGTCATCGTTACTGTGCTGCCGCTGCTGCCGCTGCGCGCCGTTGGAGTTCTGGGCGCCGGGCCTGCTGGTCTGGGAAGAGCGCCGGCCTGTCGTCAGCGGTGAGAGCGCTGACGAGCCGGCTGGGCTCGGCACGTTGCGCGTGGAGCCTGGGGCGCCGCGGCGAGCCTGGCCCCTGTGATGGTGAGAGCATCACGAAAGGGGTCCAGGCTCACAGCACAGAGACGTCGCGTGGAGCGGCTTGGGAGACGGGGAGAGACTTGGCTGGGGAGTGGAAAACGCTGCGTAGAGTGACGTCGGTGGAGCGAGACGGTCGGGGTGTGGAGAACGCCGTGGAGGCTCGAACGAATGCCCAGGGGCCGTGTAGCAGCACGTCGGTGGTGAGAGCACTGACGGGGCTGGTTGGGCTCTGGGCGCGTTTTGGGACAGCCCGGTGTGGAGTGACGACTACGAGAGACCGCCGCACGGAATGGTTCTATCATAGACATCCTGGCCTGGCGGTGGTGAGAGCACCGCAGGAGAAGGCCAGGTTGTCGTCGTGGTCCGGCTGGCGGCGACGGCGGCGGCAGGAGAACGTATGAGGGACATTTCCAGCACTGTTGACGATATCTCCTGTAGTCAAGGCTTGCTATGGAGGAGGGTTTTTAAATGTTGTTGTTTATTGTTGTTTTTTGGCTGTATTTAATTGTTGTTGTTCATTGTTGGTTGTTGTGTGAATGAGATTGAGTGGATGTGTGTGAGTATTTGTGTTGTCTGTTGTTTTAGTGTTGTCATATTAGATTCATTTTAAGATGTGCCTGGGAGAACATACTCCGGCCCTAGCAAGGGGATATTCGGGGGCCCCAATTAACGTAGTGACGGGTAATGGGAGGTATGGTGTTATGAGGAGAACGTGCCAGGTAAGGGGAACTCATCCCAGACAAGTTGTGTGTGCCTTGTTCTGGTTCTCCTCATATCCACAGGATTGTTGGTTGTACTGTCAGCCAGCCCTCGGATCTCCAGGTGCTGCTCTTAAATGCTAGATCGGTTGCTAATAAAAAACCCCTTATCCACGATCTGATCATGGAGAAAGGTGCCAATCTTGCGTGCATTACCGAAACCTGGGTGGGCGAGCAGGGAGGAGTTGCTCTCTCCCAGCTTTGCCCACCTGGGTATTCGGTGCAGCACTGTGGTAGATCGGAGGGCCGGGGAGGTGGGGCTGCTGTGGTCTATAGGAGTTCTTTCTCTCTCACCAAGCACCCTATCCAGACGGCGACTGGTTTGGAATGTCTTCATCTTGTGCTGGGCCAAGGAGACAGACTGGGAATACTGTTGGTGTACCGCCCACCTTGCTGCCCAACAGCTTCCCTAACTGAGCTGACAGAGATAGTCTCGGAGGTGTTGTTGAGGTCCCCCAGACTCATGGTACTGGGGGATTTCAACATCTATGCCGAGGCTGTCTTGCTCGGGGTGGCTCAGGACTTCATGGCCTCCATGACAACCATGGGGCTGTCTCAAATTGTTACTGGCCCGACACATGTATCGGGACATACTCTTGATCTGATCTTCGCCACTGGTCATGGAGATGGTGATCTGAAGGTGGGGTATTTTTCATCTATTCCATTGTCATGGACAGATCATCGCTTGCTGAGTTTTAGACTCATGACAGCCCTTTCCCTCTGCAGAGGTGGGGGACCTATTAAGTTGGTCCGCTCCCGGAGGCTTATGGATCCTGTAGCTTTCCAGAGGGCTCTGGGAGTTTTTCCGGCTGATAGCACTGGTGCTCCTGTCGAGGCCATGGTTGATCTGTGGAATACAGAGATGTCCCGGGCCATCAACATGATCGCTCCCGCGTGCCCCCTTCGGTGCCGAACTCATACAGCACCGTGGTATACCCCGGAGCTGAGAGTGATGAAGCAAGAGAGAAGGAGGCTAGAGTGCAGGTGGAGGCGAACTCCTGATGGATGTAATCATTCCTTGGTAAGTGCTTCCACTAAGTTGTACATAAAAGCGGTTAGGGCGGCAAAAAAGTCTTATTTTGCTACCACCATTAGATCATCCCTTTGCCGCCCAGCGGAGCTTTTTAGGGTGGTACGAGGGCTCTTACATTCTGGCTCTCATGATACTAAGGAAACATCGGAAGCCTGCTGCAACGAAATTGCGGAGCGCTTCCAGGACAAGATTGCATGCATCCGTCGGGACGACTCTGATGTTATGACAGATGAATCCATTGAAGTGTCCAGAGCGCGGCCTTGTCCTTGTCCTTTATTATTGGATGAATTTCAGTTGGTGCAGCTCGAGGAAGTGGACAAGGTGCTTGGAATGGTGCGGGCGACCACGTCTGCTCTGGACCCTTGCCCATCTTGGCTGGTGAAGACTAGCAGGGCTGTAACCGCCGGCTGGGCCAGGGAGGTAATAAATGCCTCCTTGAGAGAGTGAGTAGTCCCTGGTAGTCTCAAGGAGGCAATAATAAGACCTCTTTTAAAGAAACCTTCTTTGGACCCAGATGTTTTGAACAACTACAGGCGAATGTCCCTTTTTTGGGCAAGGTTCTGGAGCGGGTGGTTGCCAGCCAGCTCCAGGCACTCTTGGATGAAACCGATTATCTGGATCCGTTTCAATCCGGTTTTAGGTCCAGTTTTGGCACTGAAACAGCCTTGGTCGCCCTGTATAATGACCTTTGTTGGGAGAGGGACAGGGGGAGTGTGACTCTGTTGATTCTCCTTGATCTCTCAGCGGCGTTTGATACCATCGACCATGGTATCCTTCTGGGGAGGCTCGCGGAGTTGGGAGTTGGGGGCACTGCTTGGCAGTGGCTCTGCTCCTACTTAGCGGATTGTTGCCAGAAGGTAGTGCTTGGGGAACATTGCTCGACACCCTGGACTCTCCATTGTGGAGTCCCTCAGGGGTCGGTTTTGTCCCCCATGCTTTTTAACATCTACATGCAGCCTCTGGGTGCAGTCATCAGGAGTTTTGGAGTGCGTTGCCATCAGTACGCTGATGACACGCAGCTCTACTTCTCCTTTTCACCTTCTTCAGGTGAGACTGTTGATGTGCTGAACCGTTGCCTGACCGCGATAATGGACTGGATGAGAGCTAATAAACTGAAACTCAATCCAGACAAGACTGAGACACTGTTGGTGAGCTCTTTCCCTGCTCAGATGGTGGATGCTTATCCTGTTCTAGATGGGGTTACACTCCCCTTGAAGGAACAGGTTTGTAGTTTGGGGGTCCTTTTTTACCCTTCCTTGTCGCTCGAGGCTCAAGTGGCCTTGGTGGCATGGAATGCGTTTTACCACCTTCGCTTAGTAGCCCAACTACGCCCCTATCTGGACAGTGATGATCTCGCCTCAGTTGTTCACGCTCTGGTAACTTCTAGACTGGATTACTGCAATGCGCTCTACGTAGGGCTGCCATTGAAGACTGTTCGGAAACTTCAGGTAGTGCAAAATGCGGCTGCCAGGCTGTTGACAAGGACCAATCGGTCTGCGCATATAACACCTGTCCTGGCTTGCTTGCACTGGCTACCTATTTGTTTCCGAGCTAGATTCAAGGTGCTGGTTTTGACCTATAAAGCCTTATATGGTGTGGGACTGCAATACCTTATGGAACGCCTCTCCCGCTATGAACCTACCCGTTCACTTCATTCTGTATCTAAGGCCCTCCTCCGGGTACCAACTCACCAGGATGCCCGGAGGACTGTTACTAGATCTAGGGCCTTTTCTGTGGTGGCCCCCGAATTGTGGAACAGCTTACCAGAGGAAATACGCCTGGCGCCTACGGTTCTTTCTTTTAGGCGCCAGGTTAAGACCTGGCTGTACTCCCAGGCATTTTAAAATTTTAATGTTTAATGCTTTATGTTTAATGTTTTTAGCTTAATGTGTTTCTGTTGCTGATTTTATTCTATATTGTATTTTAATCCTGTTTGTACACCGCCCAGAGAGCTATTAGCTATGGGCGGTCTAGAAATGAAAATAAATAAATAAATAGGGCAACCCCCTTTACTTACAACTAGGGTTGCCAGGTTCAATCCCTGAGACTGATCCTGTATCTTTTGGAGAAGAGAAAGTCAGCCAAGTGCAGGTGTTCTTGCAACCCTGTAATAGGAAAAACCACAAGATGGAATTCTCCCTTCCCCCTGCACAACTTTTAAAGATACAAAAGACCTCTTGGTTGCCAGGCCCAGCCTCCAAGAGGTCTTCTGTATCTTTAAAAGTTGTGCAGGAGGGAGGGAGAATTCCACCTTGTGGTTTTTCCCATTACAGGGTTGCAAGAACACCTGCACTTGGCTGACTTTCTTTTCTTCTAAAGATACAGGATCAGTCTCAGGGATTGAACCTGGCAACCCTAGTCCTCAGAGCAGTGTAAGTAAGCAGCACCAAACTTGTGTCACTTAAAATGTAGATAACCATATAAAAACACCAACCTGGACCTCATTGATAGTAATCGCCCCAATATGTTCAAATGGCATCACCTGACAACACAGCTTTTGATGTAATGGATCTGGCTTTAATTTGTTATATTAGTATAGGATAGTATTAGGATAGTAGGTATTTGAAGTCAGTCAGCAACTCTAATTTAAGCTCCTGTAATTTGTTGTGAGAAGAGAAGGGAGAACGTCTTTTATTTGTGTTGGCATTAATTGGACAGAGCCTGCTGGAGAGAAGCAAAATTTGTCAAAACCTTTTTTAAAAAAACCAAAAAACACCAAAACTTAATTATTTTCCAGAAACTTGGGAGCACCATTTTACTCTCAGTGCCATAAGTGATTATGCACAATGAAAGATTGAGTAGCAAGCTAATCATTTGGTTGGATCTATAGCCAAATGTCACTCACACATACGTGCATGTAGAAACACCACTGCCCCCTTCCAAAGGTGGCATTGCCAGAAACTGGAAACTGAAAAGAGACCCTTATTCAGTAATTGGCATACATATCTTATTGCCAGAATATTAACTCTGATGAGCAGGAGCTGTGAAATTACAAGCCTGGAGACTAGCCCTGCTAATCTTTAATGATGATGTTGAAAATAACAACAGGTGGCTGGCTGAGATCTGAAGCAGCCTTAACAGGTGATAAATGGTGAGCAAGTTTTCCCCAGAAGCTGCCAAGCATCCTCATCTTCCTTCCACGGACATTGCTTTTCACCATTAGCTAATATTTTATAGTGCGTCAGAACATTAATAAGAATATATATCACTCTCTCATGTAAGGGATGACAGTGCCAGATGAAAGGCATCAACAGTTTGGGATATTGGCATCTTGCTGTTAAAGATCAAATGGTCTTGAAGTTAATTATGTAACTGTCTCTGAAACATGTAAATAGTTTAAGGAGCACTCTTAAAAGCAGCTTCTAGGGACATGTTCAGGCATATTTTTCATACAGCCTGTTAAGGACTTTATGGCTTGAATCTCAGAATCTGATACAGAGATTTATTAAATACTGAAATAGTGATGCTGTTCCAGTATTTACAAATGGGACCATGCCAAAGACTGCTTGGTAAACAGACCAGTAGGAAAATGCATGTATCTCAAATACAGCAATCTGTTGTAGATGGGGGGATCTGATTGCACATGTAGCTACATAGCCCACAAGGCTTTTCCTGGTCATTTCAATAAAGAGAAGTTGGTGGGTATGCAAAGACATGAGCACACAGAATGGCCCTTTTCACATGCTTACATCCTTTATGCTTGGGCATTATCTTCATCCAGTGAGGCCATGTTGATTGTCCCCCTGCCTTCTGAATTTTGGAGGACTATTTGACTGTGCCACCTGCACTGTGCAGAGCTTGGAAGGTTACTTTTAAAAAGGAATAAATTACAATTACTGTTACATGGCCACAAAAAGGAATGAATTACCATTACAATTATAGTTGTTCTGAAAGGAATTGATTACAGTTACTCAAAATTAATTACTACAATTACAGTTGTTATTTTTTTTAAAGTGCAAGCACCTCCCCCCACTCTCTCAGCCAGCAAGTGTCATTTCTCTTACTCAACCACCTCCCACACCGTGCTTTGCCAGCAATAAAGGCAAACCCACCCAAACATTTTCCCTGGGGTGCCAAAAGGTTAAAACTTTTTGAGCACCAAGTGCAAACACAGTGTTCTTTCTCTCTCTCTCTCACACACACACACACGCACACTTGTGTCATCTCTCACCTCTACAGTTCTTCATCTCCATTCCACTGCTGCCCCCTTCTCCTCCTTCATCCACGTCCTTGCCCTCCTGCTCCTTTCCCCTTCCACTCCATTCTTCTCTGCCACCGTCCATTTTTAAAATATTTTTTCTCCCCACTCCACCCCGTCTCGCTCTCCACCTCCTTTCTTGTAACACGATGGGAAGAACGATGCTGCACAGAAGCCCAGTTTGAGGTACATGATTTTAATTCATGAATCAGAGGAGCAGAAGACTTCCCCTGCTCTCCCCATCCCCAAGAAATGCCCAAAAGTAATGCTGAAAACATTACAATTACAACTCAAAAGTAATAAAATTACTCCTCATTCTATTACAATCAAAATGTAAAGAAATTACTCACTCTTTCCTCAAAAAAGTAATAAATTACAAGTAATTCATTTTTCCTAATGAATTACTCCAAGCTCTGACACTGTGGAATATTTCCCACATCAGGGAGGCCCACATGGCTAGCTCACCGGTAGAGATGGAAGGATCTGTTAATTAGGGTTCTCTCATTTTCTCATTTTTCTAATTGTAAATTCAGTTCTCCACATTTCTGCAGCAATTTGTGGGTTTTTTTAAAAAAGTATCTTCATGAAAATTGTTTAGCAGATTTCTTCTAACACATTTTGTATGCAGTTTTGACTAATGTACAAATTTTGCAAACAATTTCTTCTAATATAATTCATTTTTGTATAATTGTTCCAGTAATATGATTATTTTTATGTATATTTCCCCCCTAATATATGCATTTATAAGATTGTTTGGCTGTAAAATTTGGATGTGTGAATTTTGAAGGATGGCTGTGTTTCAGTTCTTGCACTGTTTTGAATTTGGTAGATTCAGCTTTAGATGCAAACTGAATCTAATTTCTCCCATGCCTCTGTTCACTGCTTGTTTTGGGGCAAGCAGCAAAGACATTTTATTGATTGATTGACTGATTGATATCCCACCCTTCCTCCCAGCAGGAGCCCAGTAGGAGCCCAAAGACATGGTTTCTGTCCTGTTTGCCATTCCTGTACATTTCCTGTTGGCTGTTTTTAATGTGTTCTCTTGTTACTGTTCTGATCTCATATTTTAAAATAGTTGTGTGTTTTTTTTTAAAAAAATGTTTTATTATCTGTCACATCGAGGATGAATAATGGAAAGCTGGGCCATAAAATTTTAAACAAATAAATAAATGCATATGCAGTAGGGCTGCCAGGTCAAAAGCATCCCAAACTCTGAGATTTCAAGGGTGGGCCCTAGTGATATCATTAAGTATGATACATTAAGCATCAACCACAGTTGCTTGGAGCACACAATTCAAACAGAAACATTTCTCTGATTGGAAATTAAGATAGAAATCTTAGCTAAAAGATGGAGCCTAGATAGGGAACATTTAATTTTGCCTGTTTGCTTTCGGCAAGAAGGGTTTAAGTGCCCTCAGGCCAGGCCAGTCACCAGAAAGTGATTATAGGAAGAAAGGAGCCTAGTGTTGTGGAGGTATTAGATGGGAGTACTCAAAAAGTAAAGATGGATTCCCACGAAGGCTGCAATTCTAAACACACTAAGCCCCATAGAACTCACTTGGACTTACTTCGGATTAGATATGGTTTGGATTATGCTGTTGGTAAACCTTGACTAGGGATCCTTTACAAAGGTATCCATATCTAAGTAGGGTTGGCAACCCTCTGCCTGGAATTCCCTGCCCCTACCTTTTAACATGACTGCTCCAAACGTCTTTACAGATTTGACCCTTCACTTTAGAAATAAGTTTGAGAAATGAGTAAGAGTAAGAAGATTCTCTACACTTTCCTGACTACTCTGTGGGCTGCTATAAACTCACTTTGACAGCCAAGCTAATTCCAGTGAGTAATAATTGACAGAGAGAAAACACACATGGTTGGGTGTACCTTCACAGGCAGCGGGTTGGGAACGACAACAATTGCATCACACTTCCCAGTAAGTGAATTCTCTTTTACCACTATTGGGCAAGAAACAAACTATCATGCAAACAACAAGGTGCATCATCAGTGGGTTTAAGGGGATTGAGCAGAGCGCATGGAACCACTGTTGTTGCTTCTATGGATGAAAGAGAGTGAGGATAAAGGTAAATGAAATGCAAATACAAAAGGAAAAAGAAAACACAGTGATGATTTCTTAAATGCAATACCATACCAACCACAACAAAATTCCTATGAGAAAGGCAGAAAACTAAGCATCCCACAACCAGTCAGGATTCCTAACCAAAAACCAAAACTAAAAAAAATCCTGGCAGTCAGACAGCCAAGGTCACAGAAATCTCCATGCAGCACAACCTGATCTAGAGGCTACAGTTAGTGCAGAATGCTGTGGCACAATTGCTGACATGAGTGAGACCCTGTCAGCACATACTACCTCTGTTCTAAAATCTGCACTGGTTGCTGATTTGCTACCAGGTCAAGTTCAAGGTGTGTTTTCCATGTTTCGGGTGCCACACAGTATTGTTCTGCCCTTGTAAGAAATCAGTCCTTTAGTGTGGCAGCCCCTATGCTTTGGAACTTCCTGCCTATTGACATTAGGCAGATGCCTTCATTGTACTCTTTTCAGCACCTGCTAAAAACATTTTTTGTTTAGGCATGTCTACCTAGGTATGTAGAAGCTATTGTGTTTTTTATCTGCTTTTAATTCATTGTTGGTTTTATTATTTTGAATGTTTTTAAATACCTGTCTTTAACTGGTTTTGCCAATAATGTTATTGTTTTAATTCCTTCTGTAAATTGCTTGAGATTTTTTACAATAAAGTGGTATACAGTAGGGCCCCACTCATACTGCAGGTTAGGTTCCAGACCCCCACCGGAAAGTAAAAACTGCCAAAAAGCAGATCAGCTGTAGCGCGGGGGTCTGGAACCTAAGCCGCTGATTGCACCAGAGGAGGAGAAAATAAGATCTTCCCCTCCTCAGGTGCAATCAGCTCAAGCGGGAGTCTGATTGCGCCAGAAGAGAAGATTGGCTGTAGCGAGCTACAGCTGATCTTTCAGTCCTCCGGCGCAATCAGCTGGAGTGCGCGAGTCTGACCGCCCCGAGGAGGATAAGATCAGCTATAGCATGCTACAGCTGATCTTCCCCTCCTCTGGCACGATCAGCTGGAGTATGGGGAGCTCCAGCCCCCCTCCAGCTGATCACCCCGCTGGCGCCGTATTAATGGAATGCCGAAAAGCAGGGTGCCGAAAAGCGGGGCCCTACTGTATAAATGTTGTAAATAAAATACATAAATAAATTTTGGAGTCACTGTGGCCCTTGGGTCTCTTTCCATTTTTAGGAACAAAGGAATTAGGCCATTTGCTACGATCTAGTTCAGTACTTATGACAAGGGCTAGCATTGGCTGTCCATGATTCCAGGCAATAATGTTTTCCAGAAATTGAATTTTGGACCTTTGCATGCAAAGTATATGCCCTACCACTGAGCTACAGTCCTTCCCCTGTTTAAAAAAATTATCCTTTAACATCATTCCTTTCCAATTCATTAATGAATGCACATCATATCTAGAGCAGACACACACCATTCATTTAAAGCACATTCAACACACATTTGAAGCACATGAATCACACCAAAGAATCATGGGAACTGTAGTTTGTAAAAAGTGGTGGGAACTATAACTGTGAAGGGGAAATTCCACGTCCCAGGATTCTTTACGGGAAGTCATGTCCTTTAAATGAAGAAATATTTATATAAGCATGAGACTGTCAAAGATTTTATTATTTACACAACCTGTAAAGATATTTGTAGTGCAATCCTATGTTTGTTTACTGAGAAGCAAGTCCCAATGTATTCAATGGGTCTTACTCAAACAGGGAAGCATGCACAGAACTGCAATCTCAAGTGATAAGAAACTTCAATCACCCATCCCAAAATTCAGAATCATGCCACTTTAATCTGTTTTGTAACTGTTTATACTTGTTTTATTGTTATTGGATTTTAAAGGGATTTCTTTCTTGTTGTGAGCTGCCTTGGTTTCCAATCACCAACCCTATGTCACAGGGTTGTTGGGAAGACTCCATATCCACACACACACTGGAGATGTAAAATACATACACCCCATATAATAGTTTATTGTAAAAACCAGTTGGTCATTGCAGAACATTTTTTTTAAAAAAAATACAAGCAGTATTAGTTTCCTACATAATACATGTACATAATGTCCTGGAAGGGGTTGCACTCCCCCTGAAAGAGCAGGTTCATAGCTTAGGGGTTCTCCTAGAACCATCTCTGTCACTTGAGGCTCAGGTAGCCTCTGTGGCACAGAGTGCCTTCTACCAACTTTGGTTGGTGGCACAGCTATGCCCCTATCTGGACAGGGATAACCTGGCTTCAGTTGTCCATGCTCTGGTAACCTCCAAGTTAGATTACTGCAATGCACTTGACGTGGGGCTGCCTTTGAAGAATGTTCAGAAGCTGCAGCTTGTGCAAAATGCAGCGGCCAGATTGGTAACGGTTCGAACATATAAAACCAATTCTGGCCCACTTGCATAAACTGTCTGTATGTTTCCGAGCTCAATTCAAAGTGCTGGTTTTCACCTATAAAGCCTTATATGGCTTGGAACCACAATATCTGATGGAAAGCCTCTCCTGACATGAACCCACCCGTACACTACGCTCAACATCCAAGGCCCTCCTTCGGGTGCCTACTCCGAGGGAAGCTGTGAGGCTGGCAACAAGGAAGAGGGCTTTCTCAGTGGTGGCCCCCAAATTATGGAATGATCACCCTGATGAGGTGCACCTGGCACTAACACTGTTATAATTTTGACACCAGGTCAAGACTTTCCTCTTTTCCCAGGCATTTTAGCACGTGTTTTTTATTTTATTTTTAAGTGTTTTTAAATTTGTATATTTGTTTTTAATGTTTTTAATTGTTGTAAACCGCCCAGAGAGCTTCGGCTATGGGGCGGTATACAAATCTAGTTAATAATAATAATAATAATAATAATAATAATAATAATAATAATAATAATAATAAAAGTAGTGATACATATGTAAGCCCTAACTAATTGCTTTAAAAAATAGGATTGGAGGGGGACAGACAGATTTACAACACAAAGACATTTCTTTGTTATGTTCACCCGAAAGTCCCATTAATTTACAGCACAATCCTAACCATGTCTACTCAAAAGTAAGTCCTGTTGAATTCAACGGGGTTCACTCCGGGTATGTGGAATTAGCATTGCAGCTTTACTCCCAGAAAAGTGAATATTGGATTAAAGCTTCATATTGGGAAGGTTTTCAAAACGCTGCCCTCTTCAACAGTCCAGGAAAATTTAAACTTGTTTGACTTTTGCACACAACAGAGAAAAAAACTTAGTAATTAGTTACAAAAAATGAGTTACTTGTAATTCATTACTTTTTTGAGGAACGAGTGCGTAATTCCTTTACATTTTGACTATAATAGAACGAGGAGTAATTTTATTACTTTTGAGGAGTAATATTTGCAGCATTACTTTTGGGCATTATTTGGGGGGGAGAAGAGAAAGTCTTCTGTTCCTCTGATTTGTGGTTGAAAATCAAGTGCCTCAAACTGGGCTTCTGCACAGCATCGCTCTTCCCTTGTGCTTTGTCGATGGGTAGGAGGTAATGAGGGAGAAGGTGAAGAGCAAGACAGGGGTGGAGTGGAGAAAACAATTGTTTAACTTTAACAAAATGGACAGTGGTGGAGAAGAATGGAGCAAAGGGAGAAAGGAGCCGGAGGGCAAGAACATGGACAAAGGAGAAGGAAGCAGCAGCAGAATGGAGGTAAAGAACTGTGGAGGTGAAATATGACAATATGTTTGTGTGTGTATATATACTGTGTTTGCACTTGGCACACAAAGTGTCTTCTGCCTCCCTCCCTGGCTACTGTGCTGCATTTGCAGTGTTTTAACATTTTTGCATTTCAGGGGAAATGTTTGCTTGGGTGAGTGTCCCTTAGTTGGTGGCAGGGCAGGGTCCGGGAGGTGGTTAAGAGAGAGAGATTATGCTGGCTGGCTGAGTGTGTGTGTGGGGGGGTTGCACTTGGTTTGACCTGCAAAAATCTGAGAAGTGGACTCTGCCTCCCTTCCTGCCTCCCATACCAGCAGACAGACCATCACTGCTATCTTATGGATAAAAATAATTATTCTACTATCTCTCTCTCTCTGTGTTTATTTTTAATGTTGTTTTAGGTGACTTAGGTGTGCAGTAGCCAAGGTCAGCACCTTGCAGGCACTCTAGTTTTTTTTTTAGTAACTTAAGTTTTATTGTACTGATTACTTTTGAGTAATGGCAAAGTAATAAATTCCTTCCAGAACAATTGTAATGGTAATGGTAATATATTCCTTTTGGGGGCCATGTAACAGCAATTTAATTTATTCCTTTTTAAAAGTAATCTTCCAAGTTTTGATACTTACTCAATTTATGAAACAAAAGTTTTCAGGCCTTGCAATATGGTCTTGGTACTGCCTGGAGGTCAACACCTATTGGCTACAAACCTGACAGGGTGGGGCTATAGCAGCCAGGTACAAGTTTGTTTAACAGAAGTAGTGAGGGGCAGATGACATTTTAGTATATATCTGGAGAACCAGACCACCTAGAAACTTAATTATTTTTAAATGAAAGCTGAGAGTCCGGAGATTAAGGTGACTTACCCAGAGACCCAGAAAGGACCCCAAAGTCTGGAGTCTCCGGGCAAAACCCAGACACCTGGCAACCCTAATATGCAGGGCTTCAAAATCACTCTGAGAAGCCTATAGTGCCAGTGTTATTTGGCTGGTGTTTAAAGTGTCCCCCTAACCTCAACCATCATTTTAAAATTATGTATTTATTTATTTAATATCCCGCCCTTCCTCCCAGTAGCCCAAGGCAGCAAACACAAACACTAAAAACACTCTAAAATATCATAAAAACAGACTTTAAAATATATTAAAACATCTTTAAAAACATATTAAAACAAAACTTCTTTAAAAATGTATTTTTAAAAAAGCTTTAAAAACATCTTGAAAAGCAATTCCAACACAGACGCAGACTGGGATAAAGTCTCAGCTTAAAAGTCTTGTTGAAAGAGGAAGGTCTTCAATAGGCGCTGAAAAGATAACAGAGATGGCACCTGTCTAATATTTAAGGGGAGGGAATTCCAAAGGGTAGGTGCCACAACACTAAAGGTCCATTTCCTATGTTGTGTGGAACGGACCACCTGATAAGATGCTATCTGCAAGAGGCCCTCAACTACAGAGTGTAGTGATCGATTGACTGGGTATATAAAGGGTAAGATGAGAACTCTTGTATACTGACAATACTATGAGTAAGTGTGTCTTCTACCCCAACTTCTCTCTCTCTCTCTCTCTGTGTCAAGTGATATGGAAAGGCATTGAGAAAAATCAATAAGATGAGTTAACAAAGCTCATTATATGAGATATGAGAGAACCACAGCTAAATGATTTGATCACTACGACACCCATTGTTTCACAGATGTGTGGTCCTGCTTGTGGTTTACCCATCGATTCTAGGCACATTGCAATTCATCTCTGTTTTAAAAGATGTAATTGCAACTCAGATGCTATTGCTGGAAGCAAAATAAAATTAGAATAAAGGGGAAACTCCCTATATTAGAGATGAAGCTATTTCTCTTGGCTTTCCCTTGAGCTCAATATCTAGATATTATGCTCCAGTATGAAAGCTGCAGTTCTTTTTCAAGACAGCTATGTAGCATCCTCAAAGACTTGTGGAATCAGGAACAGTGCATAAATTCCATAGCTATTCAAGTCTGTTGAATGCCAGACATTTCCTCCATAAGAGTTAATCACTCCCTATTAGGCAACTGGCTTCCTTCATTATGATGACTCATCTCTAAGGTTCAGTTCTCAAAATATTCTGTTTATACAAGGGAATAACATTGGCCATCATTGGATACATGCTGAAGTAGAAAAATGTAAATGAAATATACCCAAAATGCAATTTGATTCATCCTAAATCACCTCGGTTGTGAAATTACCACAAATATTTAACAGTTCTTTTTTATTGGAGTTTGAGAGGTGATTTAGATAAAGAAAATGGTACTGGGGAAAGATTAAAGATCTTTCCTTCCTCAAGCACTTCTTCCCTGATCAAATTAGTGTTGAAATCCTTTGCCCACACACCCTGGGCAGAAGACCTGAGAGACAAGAACTATGGTAAAAAGATCTATTTAACTACTGTAAGGATCTGCAGCAAGCAAACAAATATTCTCATGCTGCAAGAATATCTAACTTGTGGAGACAAAGGGGCAAACCCCTCTCTTTTCATGGGCAGAACCACCCAGACTCAAAGGCAAACACTCAGACTGATGTGAGACTTTCATTGCCAGCTCACCATAATGATGAGCTGGGAGGGCATCTGTTTACCTCCCTTGCTGTTCAGCATTCAGAAGTGTGACCCCCCCTAGACCCCAAGAATATCAAACTGACACAATCCCCCCCAAGATGGTAAGCAATAGGAGGTGGTTGGTAAACCACCAGTCAGGGTGCTAACTGGAGATAGGTAAGATATTTTAATAACTCTTTCCACACTAAATACCAACACTGTAACAAGGAAGCTCCAATCACCAACTACCACCAAATAAATATCACTATGCAGGGATGGAAGGATCTCCCAAGTTCAGTTCTCTCTGGTTCTCATTTTTCCAGTCTTTAATTCAGTTCTCCACATTTCTCCAGCAATTTGAATTTTTTTAAAAAAAATCCTCATGAAAATTCTCCAGCAACTTGGTACAATTTTCTCCTAATATACAAATTTTTGTATGCATTTTTGACTAATCTTCACATTTTTGCAAGCATTTTCTCCTAATATAAAAATATTTTTATTTTCACTAATACATTCATTTCCTCTAATATATAAGTTTTGTAAACATTGTTTGGCTAGAGAACTGCACTGCAAAATAAGTGAAAATTTGGAAAGATGACAGTGTTTCAGTTCTTATATTGTTTCAGAAAGTGTGAATTTGATAGATATGCCTTTAAATGCACTGCAGTGTCCAACAAATCCAACTCAGTATCCCAAAGGGTGACTAGCTACTTCCACATAGTTCTGTGGGTGGCGATGAGGAATGGAATGACACACTTTATCAACGAAGTTTGTGGGTGGTGCAGCCCTTTCAAAGGCAAGAACCAGCTAATGCTGAATGGCCCATTGTGGCCATGATATCAGATGCTTCCTCTCCCTCCCCTTGGGAGGAAAGTCTCTTCAGATCCTCCTTCATTGGGTAGGACAAATGTGCCCCTATCTTAACTACAGAAGAGTGGCAAAGCACACTTATTTGAGTGTAAGCTCCACTGATTTTACTGAGACTTGCTTCTGAGTAATCTCATATAGAATCATGTGAGAGCAGGGGCACAGGATATAAATTCAGAAGAGCAAAATTACCACAGGCCTAACCACAAGTGCCAAAGACACTTGAAGAGAGACACTGCTTACAAGTGCCTGTACGCTAATGCTAGGAGCCTCCGAACCAAGATGGGAGAACTGGAGTGCTTGGTCTTAGAGGAGAGCATTGATATAGTGAGCATAACAGAGACCTGGTGGAATGGAGAAAACCAGTGGGATACGGTTATCCCTGGATATAAACTATATCGGAAGGACAGGGAAGGACGTATTGGTGGCGGAGTCGCTCTATATGTGAAAGAAGGCATTGAATCCAGCAAGCTCGAAACCCCAAAAGAGGCAGACTCCTCCACAGAATCGTTGTGGGTGGTGATACCGTGCCCCAGGAGGGACTTAATACTGGGAACGATCTATCGTCCCCCTGATCAAAATGCTCAGGGAGACCTTGAGATGAGATATGAAATTGAGGAAGCATCCAAACTAGGAAATGTGGTAGTAATGGGTGACTTCAACTACCCGGACATAGACTGGCTGCATATGTGTTCCAGTCATGACAAAGAAGCAAAGTTTCTAGATATTCTAAATGACTATTCCCTAGATCAGTTGGTCATGGAACCGACCAGAGGGACAGCAACCCTGGACTTAATCCTCAGTGGGGACCGGGACCTGGTGCGAGATGTAAGTGTTGTTGAACCAATTGGGAGCAGTGACCACAGTGCTATTAAATTAAACATATATGTAACTGGCCAATTGCCAAGAAAATCCAACACGGTCACATTTGACTTCAAAAGAGGAACTTCACAAAAATGAGGGGATTGGTAAAAAGAAAGCTGAAAATCAAAGTCCAGAGGGTCACATCACTCGAAAATGCTTGGAAGTTGTTTAAAAACACTATATTAGAAGCTCAACTGGAGTGCATACCGCAGATCAGAAAAGGTACCGCCAGGGCCAAGAAGATGCCAGCATGGTTAACGAGCAAAGTCAAGGAAGCTCTTAGAGGCAAAAAGTCTTCCTTCAGAAAATGGAAGTCTTGTCCGAATGAAGAAAATAAAAAAGAACACAAACTCTGGCAAAAGAAATGCAAGAAGACAATAAGGGATGCTAAAAAAGAATTTGAGGAGCACATTGCTAAGAACATAAAAACCAACAACAAAAAATTCTATAAATACATTCAAAGCAGGAGACCATCTAGGGAGACAATTGGACCCTTGGATGATAAGGGAGTCAAAGGTGTACTAAAGAACGATAAGGAGATTGCAGAGAAGCTAAATGAATTCTTTGCATCTGTCTTCACAGTGGAAGATATAGGGCAGATCCCTGAACCTGAACTAACATTTGCAGGAAGGGATTCTGAGGAACTAAGACGAATAGTGGTAACGAGAGAGGAAGTTCTAAGCTTAATGGACAATATAAAAACTGACAAATCACCGGGCCCGGATGGCATCCACCCGAGAGTTCTCAAAGAACTCAAAGGTGAAATTGCTGATCTGCTAACTAAAATATGTAACTTGTCCCTCGGGTCCTCCTCCATGCCTGAGGACTGGAAAGTGGCAAATGTAACGCCAATCTTCAGAAAGGGATCCAGAGGGGATCCCGGAAATTACAGGCCAGTTAGCTTAACTTCTGTCCCTGGAAAACTGGTAGAAAGTATTCTTAAAGCTAGATTAACTAAGCACATAGAAGAACAAGCCTTGCTGAAGCAGAGCCAGCATGGCTTCTGCAAGGGAAAGTCCTGTCTCAGTAACCTATTAGAATTCTTTGAGAGTGTCAACAAGCATATAGATAGAGGTGATCCAGTGGACATAGTGTACTTAGACTTTCAAAAAGCGTTTGACAAGGTACCTCACCAAAGGCTTCTGAGGAAGCTTAGCAGTCATGGAATAAGAGGAGAGGTCCTCTTGTGGATAAGGAATTGGTTAAGAAGCAGAAAGCAGAGAGTAGGAATAAACGGACAGTTCTCCCAATGGAGGGCTGTAGAAAGTGGAGTCCCTCAAGGATCGGTATTCGGACCTGTACTTTTCAACTTGTTCATTAATGACCTAGAATTAGGAGTGAGCAGTGAAGTGGCCAAGTTTGCTGACGACACTAAATTGTTCAGGGTTGTTAAAACAAAAAGGGATTGCGAAGAGCTCCAAAAAGACCTCTCCAAACTGAGTGAATGGGCGGAAAAATGGCAAATGCAATTCAATATAAACAAGTGTAAAATTATGCATATTGGAGCAAAAAATCTTAATTTCACATATATGCTCATGGGGCCTGAACTGGCGGTGACCGACCAGGAGAGAGACCTCGGGGTTGTAGTGGACAGCACGATGAAAATGTCGACCCAGTGTGCGGCAGCTGTGAAAAAGGCAAATTCCATGCTAGCAATAATTAGGAAAGATATTGAAAGTAAAACAGCCGATATCATAATGCCGTTGTATAAATCTATGGTGCGGCCGCATTTGGAATACTGTGTACAGTTCTGGTCGCCTCATCTCAAAAAGGATATTCTAGAGTTGGAAAAGGTTCAGAAGAGGGCAACCAGAAGGATCAAGGGGATGGAACGACTCCCTTACGAGGAAAGGTTGCAGCATTTGGGGCTTTTTAGTTTAGAGAAAAGGCAGGTCAGAGGAGACATGATAGAAGTGTATAAAATTATGCATGGCATTGAGAAAGGGGATAGAGAAAAGTTCTTCTCCCTCTCTCATAATACTAGAACTCGTGGACATTCAAAGAAGCTGAATGTTGGAAGATTCAGGACAGACAAAAGGAAGTACTTCTTTACTCAGCGCAGAGTTAAACTATGGAATTTGCCCCCGCAAGATGCAGTAATGGCCACCAGCTTGGACGGCTTTAAAAGAAGATTAGACAAATTCATGGAGGACAGGGCTATCAATGGCTACTAGCCGTGATGGCTGTGCTGTGCCACCCTAGTCAGAGGCAGCATGCTTCTGAAAACCAGTTGCCGGAAGCCTCAGGAGAGGAGAGTGTTCTTGCACTCGGGTCCTGCTTGCGGGCTTCCCCCAGGCACCTGGTTGGCCACTGTGAGAACAGGATGCTGGACTAGATGGGCCACTGGCCTGATCCAGCAGGCTCTTCTTATGTTCTTATGCACCCCACATAGTAATCCATTCAGGTTTTGGCACTATCTATTCCAGTTGAAACATGAAAATTATTGTACTCCGTTGCGCCTACTGTCATAAGCCCTGGTATGTGTATTACAGGGCACTCTGAAAAAAATGGAAAGGAATTCTGTCCTCCCTGGAATCTGGTCAGTACCACATCTTCCAGTATGAATGAAAGCATTTCAAGAATGAATTCAGGATTGGTGATTTCTAGTGTGTTCTAAGTCAATCTGGAAATTGTTTTTGGTTTGTTCCAGTTAATGTGTACAATACTTCTGCCTGAGCAGACTGTTCAGAAGGGTTATTCTGCTGAACATGAATAGATTGAGTGGAGTCAGTATGTTTGACTGAAACACTTGCAAACATACATGTTCAGTCATTCTAATATGTTGTCTTAATAGTACAGTTGTGCAAAGACTACACAATTCAGTGCAGATCCAAATTTGGAGCTTCAGAAAACAGTTCAATTCAGTTCAAATAGATTTGGAGGCTGCTGCATTCAGCTTGGGTCAGAATCTGAATTTTTATTCAGAATATCTAAAGCTTCATGTCTCTCCATTCTCTGTTATTGGAACATCAAGAAATAGCTGTACCTCTTTTTGTTTGACATAAATGAATGAATTTGTAAGCATAGTAGCCACTCCGAAGTGTATAAAGTCTGCCAAATTTGAGAGAAAAGGTCCAGGAATTTTTGTGACAGATACCTTTGGCAGTTTCATTAAAAAATACCTTTTTCCTTTTTGCAGAATTAGGTGAAATTTGCAGACATAGTGGTACCTTCAAGAGGATGAATACTACCACATTTCAGAAGTACAGGTGCAGTGTTTTTTCTGTGAGGACATCTTTACAGTTTTTAGGTTTAGTGGATTAGTGGGCATGTGGCACAGAAACAAGAGGAATTGATTTAGCACTTTCCAAGCAAGCCCCACTAAGAGTACTAGTTAAGAGCTCAGATTAGGCAAGAATAAAGTGATAAATTACTTCAACAACCCTTTCCCAAAACACTATGATTGGAAATAATTCCTCTGATTAGAAGCTAGACTTGGCAAGCGCAAAAGAGCTGTTCTCCCCCACTTTCCTTATCCTGGAGTTTTCCTTACAGTGTAAGTTTAGCAGGGGTGTAGTTGTACAGGGTCTTGGGGGTTCTTAGACCCCTTACTTTTTGTGAGCAGACTCCCAGCAGGGTCACTATGTCTTCAGAATCCTATGAGCCAATCATCCTGAAAGGAGTGTATGTTAGCCATTGAGAAGAGTCTTCTAGCTTGTTTCCTTGTCCTTTCCTGCTGATTAGAGTTAGAGTGAAAGGAGGTGAGTCAGCCACTGAGAAGACTCTTCTCAGTAGCTAACACTCTGTCCATTCCTGGTTATTGGCTCCTAAGGACATATGTTGTTGTGAGAGAAGGCATTAATGAGCTCATTCTCAACCCAGCAGCAAAAAAGGGGAGAGAAGGGGGCATGGCTGTGACTATCATGAAGGGACCCTGCACTTCTGAATTTGCCACTATGCTACTGAAGCTTAGAGAGAAACGTTTCAAGTTTTGCAGACACAGTGTCTGCGGTGTTTTTTCAATGTATGAATCTCCAAAGCCCCCTAACTGCTTCAGAGGTCCCTGCTTCTAAGAGCACTTCAGATAGTGATCCTGCTTTGGTTTTCTTGGTTCATGATTAGGGCAATTCTGCAAAAAGCAATCATTTCCAACTTCCTGGGACCATTATTAATAAAATCATGATGTATTTAACTGCTGGGAAAAACAGAAGGGAATAGAAAAAGAGGAAGATCAAACAAGAGATGGATTGATTCCATAAAGGAAGCCACAGACCTGAACTTACAAGTTCTGAACAGGATGGTTCATGACAGATGCTATTGGAGGTCACTGATTCATAGGGCCGCCCTGAGCTCCTTCCGGGAGGAAAGGCGGGATATAAATCAAATAATAAATAAATAAATAAATAAAGTCATAATCGACTTGAAGGCACATAGCAACAACAAATGTATTTCACAACAATATTTGCACAGCAGCCATGGATCTGACTTCAGAAGACTATCTTTACTAACATATTTTAATTAAGACTTACATGCACCAAAGTACTTAAGTCTTCCAAATGGGTCATATTAACTAAGGACTGCCAGCCACACTAGGTACCCAATCGGCTAATTATCTTTAAATAATCAAAATGTATCCTCTGTCACACAGTGCACAATGGGTGTTCTGTCATAGTAGTGAGCTATTATCTCTCCATTGGGAGCCATCAAAGCCCTTTTCTTCTGTAGTGATTAAAATATATATATATATTAATTTAGTCTCACTCTATCCTTGCACAATAATGTTCAGATTTTCCATTCTGTGGGTGGAACATGACAATTATTGATTTACTATTGGGAATGAGATTATTTTCCCCATTATATTATTTTATTGTTTCTATAGATTTCTCTGCATTGCACTCTATTCATCATGAATAACTAGAAGAATTTATAAAACTAGGGGCTCCACCCCTACTTGCTTCACTTGCCAACCCCATCTGCTGTCACCAGAGCACCCCCATGAGTTGCCAACACTCCCCCTCCCCTCTGCACATGGGTTGCCAGCACTCCTCACCACCACAGGTCACCAGTGCGTGCCCTCCTCTCCCCCTCCCCTCCCCCAAGGGTCACCAGTGCTCCCCCTCCCTCTCCCCATGGGTCACCGCACTCCCACCTCCCTCTCCCCATGGGTCACCAGCCCTCTCTCCATTCCCCCACCGATCACCAGCCCTCCCTCCCTGCTCCCCACTGGTCAACAGCCCTCCCTCCATCACTGGTCAACAGCCCTCCCCCTCACCTCTACAGGTCCTCCTTCCTCCTTGCACAGGTCCCCCTCCCTCCCCCCATGAGTCTTACCCCCACAAGTCCCCATCCCTCCTTCCATCCACCGTCTGACCCACCAAGGACCAGGACCAGCCACAGCTGCATGCCTCACTCACCTCCACCACCACTCCACTCATTTGCTCACCTGTTTGCCACATCATCGCCACTACCAGGTGACTTCCATGCTGCTGCTGCCACTGCTGGACACCTCAAGTCAGCAGCTGTACCGTTGCCACCACTGCCCCACCTCACAGCATCACACTATGCAAGCTTGTGCCTGTGCAGAAGTGGGTAGCATGACACTTACAAAAATATTGTTGTGCACCACCCCAATACTCAATCTCACTCCTAACACCAGTGTTGCATGCCACCCCAATCTGCAAGCAGTGTGACATTTCCAGGGGTTCCTGCACTTACTCAGGGTTTTGTTTTCTCGGAAAGAAGATCAGCAGAGACTATGGTGTCTTATAGGATATATGGTTTTTATTTACACATATTTGCAACCTGAACTTAAGATGGAGAGGTTCACAGCATTAACAGCCCAATAGATCTTGCTTTTCCATCCATCTGAGGCACCCAAAGCCATGGTGCAGAGAGCAAGCCTCTCTGTGTCTCCTCAGTTCCCAGCTTCTCCAGACTAGACTAAAAACACATGCCTCTCCTTGGCTTCAGGATGGGGGGGAGGGCCTCTCCCCTGAAAAGAGTTCCAATAGCTCCCTTTGGATATGCAGATTGGCCATTCAATAAGTCCATTAATTCACAGGCTAGCTTAACAAAGGAAACTAGTCTGACCAGTAGAGCAGGTTTCTTGTCCGCATATCCCAGCTTCAGATACAAGAGCACAGGCTTGAAGAGAACACAAAGAAATCATCTTTCTCAACCCTCAGTCCCATAACAATATTATATAGGAAGATAATTCTGGAATTGGAGAATTCTCAGTTTGCCTGAGCTTTCTTATGCACTGATATAGTCTGAAGGCACATTGGGCCACCATCTTACTGAAACTAAGCAGGTCTGGGTCTGGTCAGTGCCTGGATGGGAGACCACCTGGGAACCACATGTATGACTCCTTGAATTGCTTGATGAAAGAAAGGCGGGATATAAATGTGAGAAAATAATAAATAAAACACTGCAAAAAAGCAATATTGATGCAATTATATGTATAAATGAATCAAAATTATTATTTGATGTATTGTTCATGTCCACATACTCTCTTGCACATTGTCTGTGGTGTGCATGTGTATGTGTGTGTGTTAATGAACATAGGTTGGGGAGAGGCATGAATGAACTGAAAAAAAATCCTAGTAAGGTCCACATGCACCATACTCTGTACAAAATTGGGGTGGGGTAGGGATGAATAATTCAATTCTAGTGTATTAGTTCCACTTCTCAAACAAGACTAGGTCATTTGAAAAGGCAATATCCAGGTAGAAATTTGGATGAAGATAATTTGCTACAGGCCAACAAATTTACTATTTACAGTTATAGTTTGCCATGCAGTCTAGCTTTGCCACTGGACAAAGGGTTCTTCCTTTCTAAATCCCATTACTTCAAATGTTTGTTTCCATCAAGTGCAGCTATCTGTGGAACAAGCTTAGCTCTATCACCTCCCACAGGTGTAGCTGTCCACACTGATGATACATATGATGTATACATAAGCTATGTCCTTGGATTTTATCATTTGCCTATTTTGTACCATACTCTGGAGAGCAGATATTTTTTCATAATGAGACATAACGATTTGGTGTGGAAATGTGGGAGGGGAACTTAACTCACACGGGGGGAGGGGGCAAGGGGTGAAAATCAATCATTCCAATTTAGTCTTAGCATGTGGCTTCTTTATTATATATTGATTTTTCTGCATTGACAATTAACTACATACTGGAAAACAAGTGTGTACTTCTAAGCTCAAAAAAAAAAATACCATGCATAATTCCAGATACAAATTGTACATAAAGACACTTACTGATTAAACTGATAGTGAATTTAAACAAGGGTGATTAGGAAGCCTGTTTTACCACAGACCTTGCCCAAAATTCAGCAGTTTTCTCATATTATAAACACTTCATATTTTTGGCATGCCACTGTATTAATTTAACACTTTGGAACATCAACAACAGAATGTTTCTCTAACGCTTAGAGTCATTAGCAAACTTTTCCAGCTATAAAGCTATGCAAGCCAGAAAGTTTCAGTGGAGAGCCAAGCTTAATATTATACTTGCAACTACTCCATTTGAATCTACTAGATGGAAAAGACGGCGGAGGAGGAGAAGATAGGCAGCCCTCTCCTACACGTTTGCCTCCAAGCTGTTTTAGCTAGCAGCACAAACAATTAGATGTTTGGCAAATGGGCAGATTTTGACATGTGCAAAAACTCTTCAGATTATTAATGCAAATATTTTTGCCTCACCAAGAAGTGTCATTGCCTATTTTTGACTATTATCTGAAATTATGGCTATTTAGAAGATATTTTCTGGATTGTTAATTCTATATTTTCTTCTGATTTATATGTTACTGAGTTGGGTCTTGGCTGAAGCACATTAGGCAGGCCACTTTCTATAGCATGTACTATCAGGCAATTCCATAACTGAGTTCTCCATTCCACGAGATGACCAACTTACTAATGCACTGTCAGGGCAATCCTATGCAGGTTAGGGGTGTTATAAAAATATATTATTGATTGATAGAAATGCTGACAATACATGTGGAATGATATTAACAAGTGACCTTTTAAGTTTAAGTAAGTTGGCAACCTTAGGTCATTGACCATTTGCTAAGAAGTCAGCAAAACTGTGAAGAATACAATGAGTGATTTAGACGTTGCAATTTGCTTATCTTGTAGCCATGTGCACTGTGCAAAAGCACAGAGCATGATTTACCCCCACCTTCGGAATTTGTGTGTGCTACCAAATGCTTAGAAGATAGGGTATAACTGTATGCCTCTGATATGTGTGTTTCAGACCTCACAGAACTGACATAAGTCTATTGTGAGCTCTCCGCTTTGCAAAACGTATAATAAAGGGGCTGGCTGCGTCCAGCATAGGCAGAACCAGCTTTGCTGCTTCTCCTCTTGCAAGAGCATCAATAAACTTGGCTTTGTTTTATTAAGACTTGTTTCGTCGCTTTCATGTTTATTGGAATCTTGTGATGTGGGAGCGAGCCTTAGCTCCATAAACAACTTTATTGGGGCGTCATTGGTAACAGGGGGAGTAGACACTACCAACCTTTGGTACGGATGGACTCATACCATCCAGGGCAGAAAGTATGGGGAACTTTTCTTCCTACCCTCCTCTGTGACAGATGGGTCTTTCCTTATTTCCCCTCCACTATCTGCAATGAAGGGATTAACTATACCAATTCTAGGTCTGGCATAATTTTTTGGCTTTTTTTGTGTGGGGGGGTTTCAGAGGAATAGGAAAGGTTGGGTTCCTGCAAATCCAGTGCCTCCTGCAATGTGCTCCAATGCCCTTCACTAACATGCCCCATTTTAGCGCCTACTTCCATTGGAGCACTGATGGCGGAGGAGTCATTGTGATGGAGCTTTTCACCACTACAACAATGAGGCCTCCAAATGTAGACCTCTCTCTCCATCTGCAGAGAGGGAAGTCCACAGTATGTTGTGACCCCTCAGCTGTTCTCCTATTCCCTGAATTTCCATTTCCCATTTTCATTGCAGACTAGCTTGCTATCAATATACATGGTGATAGGAAGGGACAGGGAATCTGTGGCCTCCCTGATGATGCGAGACTACAACTCAGCTAGTGCCTCCTGTGAGCAAAGCATCCTACAGGGAGTGCAGCTCCCATGGGGGGGTTTAGGGTGTATGGACAGCCTTGGTCCCACCCAGGAATGCACTGCTTTTTCAACATCCCAAGCTAACTGGTCTCCTCCCCCTCAAGGAGAGAAACAGACATTTTTTACTTATCATGGATTTCTGTTGTTCTCAGGTAGAGTAGGCCAGTTAGGCCCACCCTCAAGTGCTGTCCTGGTAAAAGGCACTCCTAGCCACTGAGGTCATCTAGGCCTCTAGCAACAAAGATGGATCCAGGAGCACCTCCAGACTACGGACCTGTTCTTTCAGATGGACTCCATCCAAAGCAGGCAATTGACCAATTATCTGAACTCGGTAACCACTAACATATAGTGCCTCCATGTTGCTAGGATTCAGACTCAGTTTATTGGCCTTCATCCAGGCCACTACTGAGTCCAGGCACCCGTCCAGGGCTTGCATGGCATCTCCCGATTCAGATGTCACAGAGAAATAGGGCTGGGTATCATCAGCATACTGCTGACACCTCACCCCTAATCTCCTATGATCACTTCCAAGGGCTTCATATAGATGTTAAACAGCATTGGAGACAACTGCACAGCACAACTGCCAGGGAGCTGAAAGACAATCACCCAATGCTATTCTAAGAAAATGACCCTGGAGATCAGAATCACTGTAAAACAGTGCCGCCGATACCCATCTCATCAAGTTGGCTCAGAAGGATATCATGGTCAATGCTATCAAAAGCCGCTGAGAGAACAAGGAAGAATAACAGGGTTGCACTCCCCTTGTCCTTCTCCTGATAATTGTCATCCATCAGGGCGACAATGCCAATTCAGTTACATAACCAAGCCTGAACCCAGATTGGAATGGGTCAAGATAATCTGTTTCATCCAAGAGTACTTGTAATTGCTGTGCCACAACCCTCTCAATCACCTTCCCTAAAAAGTGAGTATTTGTGACCAGGCAGTAATTGTCACAAACCAATGGGTCCAGGATGGGCTTTTTCAGGATCAGTCAGATCACTGCCTCTTTCAGAGTAGCTGGACTCATGTCCTCTCGCAAAGATGATCAACTGGATCCACTCATACCTCCTCAGCAAGCTTTAATAAGCCAAGAATAGCAAGGAGTGAGAGGACACGTGCTGGCCTCATCATCACAAGCTTAATCAGGCCACATCAACTAAAACTGATCCCAAGAAGCTGTGGCAGATGTTGCACTAGACACCTCCCTGGGGACTACTGTAGATGTGGATGGGGCATCAAGATTGCTACGGAGGTGAGCAACTTTACCCCCTAAGTGCTTGGCAAACAATTCACAGTGGGCCTCTGAAGGGTCTAAAACTCAATTTCTTGGAGGTGATGTCAACAGACTCCTGACAATATTGAAAAACTCCACTGGCTACTAGAGGATGTGATGGAGGCAGAGAAGTGGACCTTCTTTATCACCCTCACCGCCACCCAGTAGTCATGGTTATGATGCGTTTCTCCTGCCCGAATCAGCTTCACAGCACATCTTAACCACTTACACTCTAGCCATTGTCCAGCCTGTTTCATTGCCCTTACTCCACTAGTGTACCAAGATGCAAACTGGGCTCCACAATGCTGGAGAGGATGCTCAGGGACAACCATATTAAGAGCCCAACACATCTTGTTGTTCCACAGCATAACAAGGGCTTCAACAGGATCACCTGCTCTATCTACTGGAAACTCCCCCAAGGCATTCAGTAATCCAGTGGATTTCATTAGTCTCCAGGGACATCCCATCTTAATCTGTCAACCACCAGTGTAGGGGAGAATTGGAGCCGTTGGAGACAATGGGGTGACATTCACCCCTCCCATGTCCAGACCATCCTGTCCTTCATCTGGAGCAAAAACCAAATTGAAGGTGTACCCTGCCCTATATGTTGGACCACTGACAACTTGAGACATTCCCATGGTCATCCTGGAGGCCATGAAGTCCCAGGCTGGAACACTAGAGGTGGCCTTAGCATGGACATTGAACTCACCCAGGATTATTGTTCAGGGCTCCTCCAATACCACATCTGACGGAGAAGCTGCTGGGCAGCAGGGTGGATGGTACACTAGTTTCCTGTCTCCTTGGCCCAACACCAGGTGTAGGCCCTCATAGCCAGCTCCAAGACGTGGCTTCCTGGTGACAGAGATGGAAGTTCTGTAGATCACAGCAATCTGCCCCCATCCCAGTAGCCTGTGCTAGTGTTGTATGTGGGCAAAGTTTGCACACCAAATCAGCACCCTCAATCTATGTTGTTAACTTTGATGGTGTTTTTAACTCATTGGTGTCTCCAAGCAAAGGTCTCAGACTCTGGGCTTTCATTTGCTTTTTAAAGTAAGTCTCTGGCACTCCCAGAAAGAAATAAAGTGATTTCTGTGAAATGAGCCAGCTAGGCTGCTCTCATTCTTGTCAGTGTTTTTAGCCAATTAACAAAGTTAGATCTGTGATTAATAAGTAAGTTCTTTGGACACCAGGCAATAGGAATCCCCAGGGTTCTAAAAAGTTTTGTTTTCCCCTCCCCCTTAGTGTACTTTTCCTCCTTCTGCCATATTTTCTAGTAGTCATTAGAATCTCCTTAGTTTTCCCTTCCTTTTTACCTAGCAACCACGATGCATCTTTCCTGTATTGGATTCATCTGAGATCAGGTACTTCCTAGAAGGTCTTCTGTATCTTTAAAAGTTGTGCAGGGAGAAGGGAGAATTCCAGCTTATGTTTTTTCCTATTACAGGGTTGCAAGAACACCTGCACTTGGCTGACTTTCTCTTCTCTTAAAGATACAGGATCAGTCTCAGGGATTGAACCTGGCAACCCTAGCTGGTAGATGTTAAAGAATCCTCTCCCCAAATGCAAAATGTTCTTGCTGTGCAGGAGTTGATGTCCAGGCACTCATTAAGAATTCACTGTATAATTTATTTACTGTACAATAGTATGATGCCTACTTCAGAAATAGGTCTCTCTGTATTTAATAGGGCCTACTCCCAAGTAAGTGAGTACACGATGAAGGGCTAGGCTTTGGTATAGAGTTAGTATTGGGAAAAACGGGGTTCTTGTACCTTAAACAGCTGTATCTCCACAATCAGGAAATAGATGACTTCTCATGGTAAACATGAGGTGGTGGTGGTGGTGGTGGTGGTGGGGAGAAGCAGCAATTGCTGTACTCTTTCTAATTCTGTGTTATGCCATGCCCTCCATAGTAGCCATTTTGCTTTATGCCACAACCTCATGGCAGCCATTTTATGACTGGTATCCTCAATAATCTCTCAAAATTCAAAATCTGCCCCCTGGTCCAAAAAGGTGGCAAGACCTGCTTCAGTGTGTATTTTTGCCCTAAGACAGGTGGCATTTTGGTTTTTTTGGGGGGGGGTTGGAAAACTTTACTAAAAAGAAGGTGGATTCTATCAATGCAGGGAAAAGATAGCTTGTGTTAAAAAAATTAGTTCAGGGAAAAAATAATTCTTTATGTTTCATAGACCAATGAGGTAGGTTACAATTGCAAGGTAAGATCTACTTGGAGAAAAGTCTTAATATATTACCTTGCAATTATAACCTACCTCATTGGTCTATGAAACACACAGAATTATGTTTTTGAATATGACATACTAGATCTACTTAGAAAAAAGTCTATTATATTTTATGTTATATTCAAAAACTTGTGGGTTTTTTTGTGAAGTATGCCTAACTCTGCTTTCAGTTCTCTCTTTATATCTGAGAGGACCAAGAGATCTTTCTTTAACATTAATTGCTTTAACTAATAAGCTATTTGTTAACTCAGATGGTGGCATTCACAAATGGCCTTGCTGGAAAAGACGCTATCATTCTGAACATTATGTGACATTCACATGGTGTTTGGATCGTTATAAATGTTTACAATACATGAGGATTAAAGGGTCCTTTAAACAAAAAACTGTATTAGAATTCTTTGGGTTTCATGTCATTGAAGAGACTTGCTAAAGAGCAACCCAGCTCAACTTTGTTTTGCCTCCTGCCTTTGAACTAATATAATATCTCCTACTACACAGCATGTCTGTGAGAAAACAATTTTCATTAATAAATTGTCCTCTACTTCTCTGGAAGCCTCATCCAATTAAATATTCCCTGCTGAACACCATAACACATGAAAGTTAGTGTTAAAAAAAGGAGACAGGCAGAGGGAAAAAATAACCAAAAAAATCAAGGCTAACGTAGTTTTGCTGTTTGACTGCCAGGATCTCTCTCCACTCTTCCCTGTCCTGTTCAGAGCGGGAATCATGAGGCTGAGATGCAGGTGCAATTAAATCTTGTTTTATTAAAGTAATGGATACATCAAAAGCAGTGCGCTTCATAGAAACCTCTAAGCTAGCTCACTAGAATTCCCTAACTGCACTCTAGACATGCTCTGCAATGTATGAATAAAGTTGACTCAGCAGCTCAACCCCGAGAGCTGCAGTCTTAACTAGGGAAAGTTTTAGATCGTAATCTCTGGCTCCTTCGCAAGTCCTGCCTCTGTCCTGTCCGCTTCTCGCAGTGTTGAGAGCGGGGTGACAGGGTGTGTGCTTCCAATGGCTCGTCCAAAAGAACCGTCTCCTTAGTAACCGGCTCAAGGTTAGGGGGCAGTGATGCGCCTGAGGCATCCCAAGAGCCGCTTGGTAATGGGGGAGTCAACGCCCCCTCCGAAACATCTTCCAATGGCTCCTCTGACCTGTGTGGGGGCAGCGTGCTCTCCTCCTCAGGGATCGCACCATCTGTGGGAACTGGCCCAGAGTCAACCTCACTCCCCCTCCCAAGGTCTTGCTGAGACTCAACAACTCCTTGGTCTTCTGCGCCTTCTGACAGCTGGGAAACCTGAAACTCATGTCTTCCCCCTCTCTGGCCCTCGTGGGGGAGCGGAGGCTCAACATTCCCCCTCCTGCTTTCAAGACTTCTTCTTGTTGTTGTAAGGGAAATTACTTCTTAGTTTCATATATTCTGTGACTGATGTTCCCAAATCTAGTTAGGGCTACTCATCGTAACATTGGTGCTTTTACCAGTTCACATGGCGATTTAATGTGAGATGGGTTTTACTTGCATGCCCTTTTAATTCACAGCCATCACATGATGTAGGAGGCAGAGGGAAGGTGTCCTGCTGCTTTTAGCTTTTAATCCACAGCAAATACATCCAATTTTAATCCGAAAAGGGAAGGAAAAAATGTCTGTACTTCATAGCTCTAGGGCAGCCTTTCCCAACCAGTGTGCCTCCAGATGTTGTTGGACCATAACTCCCATCAGCCTCAGCCAGCATTGCCAATGACTGAGGCTGATAAGAGTTGTGATCCAACAACATCTGAAGGCACACCGGTTGGGAAAGGCTGCTCTAGGGGCTTGTAGATGCTTAGTTCCGATGCTTTTGTGAGTCCATGCCCTGTCCCTCCTCCTCCCTTTGTTATGTCATTTCCTGCTGGCCCCCGTTCTGCAAGCCTGCTGCAAACAGTGTTTTTTTTCTTTCCCCCCTAACTTGTGCAAAAAAGCATAACATCGTTCAAACAAATATTTCTATTTCTGCTGAATTCTGAAAATACAAATAATCAAACTTGAGGATTTTTTTATGAAACTTATTCTTGAACAAACTGAGCATGCTCAGTTGCCAAGGTAACCAGAGGAAGTGATAGTTTGACCTTAAGAGTGCATGGTCATTAGGAAGCTGCATGATCGACTCTTTCCCTTCAGTATGAATGGAAAACAGTGATTGGAAGGTAGGAAGTGTGATCTTTAAACTCCCATCACAATGGGAAAAGCTTCACCTTTAAAATGGAGTGAATAAGCCCTTTCACAGGGAAAGGCGGGACTGGATGTACAAAACTGATACAGCAAACAACTAAACATCTGTATAGAAATGCTGGCTAATGATGTCCTTAACTATTAATCATATATTGACTTGAAGACACATAACTTAAGGGCATGAGTTCTGTTGGCAGGGGCATAAGAAAATCACTACATCAGGGACATTTATCCCTTCTATTCGACCACAGATTTAATACCTCTTGACAGAAAATTGTCTACTTAAAGGCCAAGGGCACACGCTTCTACTGGTACGTTCATGGGTGCTTGGCTTCTCCAATATCAGAGGCAGCAGCAGCGGGTAGTGTGGTCAGGTGGAATCACAGAGCCACCATTACAATCCTGGTATCGCTGCAGCTTCCCTGGATGAGGCTGGGGCAGGGGAGAATGGTGGCTAGGTCAGGTGAGCAGATGCACCAGCAGAGACAAGCTACTGTTCCTATTGGTTCATCTGTGCAGCCCCAGCCTCATTGCCACCCCAGCCCTGTCCAGCAATGCCAGGGTGGCTCTGTCACTCTGCTTCAGCACACCAGCTACTACTGAGAGGCAGTATGCTGGTGATCATGAGCAGGAGAGTGCTCTTGTGCTCATGTCCTGCTTGCAGTTTCCCCATAGGCATCTTATTGGCTTCTACGAGAACAGAATGCTGAACTAGATAGGTCTTTGGTCTGATTCTTTCCCTATGTTCTCATGTATTGAATGTCGTACTGAGCTGAATATGTATTCCTCAGTGGTCATTTTTTACCACTCTCTATCAATTGATAAGAAAAGAAATTGCCTTTGGAAATTATCAAAGAAAAGGAAAATTTCAGTGAAATTATCATTGGTGGGGCATGAGGTATTTGTTGCGCTTACTTTCTTTTTGATATGACCAAGGGGTTTTCTGAGTGTCTATTCTTTCCATCATAAAAGTCATCTCTCTTGTGGTCTGTATTCTGCAGCCTTCCTGGATGCCTGCACTTCCTGCAAAACTTATGACATCCTCAGGTGGGCTTCCTGTAAGCATGGGAAGCTGGAAAGTGTGCACACTGTGTTCTTGACAGCTGTCCATCATCATTTTTTAAAAGTGAAACATTACTTTCAAAGAAATCGATGCAGGAAGGTTTCCTTAAAAACAAAATAAGTAACTACACCACTCTCAGGCACGCTGCAGCTAACATCCTCGGCTTCCCAGTTAAAAGCAGAGGGGAAGATATCATACCTCCTCCCATGGAGCTTTTTCAGATCAAGAAGTGTGAGCAGCCAAGGAGGCTACAAAGTGCTAGAGAAATGTTTAGTGGAAAGAAAAGCATGCAGACCATCCTCAACTGTCTTGCAATGTTAAGGTAAGGGCAACAATCCCATAGCCCTGGAATTGTAAAAAAAGTTCTAAAGCACCCTGCAAATGAGGCAGAAAAGTTGAAGTTTCTTTCACTAGTTATGAAAACTTTCAAGAAATCAGAGGATATGTTTCAACACAATACTAACTGAGTGCACCCATCTGAATAAGGCTATGGTCTGAAGGCACATAAGGCCAGCACCCTACTGAAGCTAAGCAGGGTCAGGTATGGTCAGTGCCTGGATGGGAGAGCGCCTGAGAACCATATGTAAGCCACCTTGGGTTTCATGAAAAGGCAGGGTATTACTGTAATAAATAAAAAATAGACATCAAAACCTGGAACACCCCCTTCCCAAAAAAAACCCTCCAAATGTGAATAGAATTGACATAAATTGTTAAAATTGCCATTTTGCTTTTGTGGTGGATTCAGAGAGGTGGTATTCTCTTCAGATCTCACCAAAACCATCTACTTCCACTCCTAGAGAAAGCTATACCGATATGGTGAGATGTTCAGTTTTCCGTAAGATGAAAGTTGTCAAAATTGTGGACCAAATCTCATCTCTTTAGCACATTAATTCTATACCTGAGAGAATTGTGTCTCATTGGCTTCAATCCAGTTGTATCTTGCATGAGCCCCTTTGAATTCTTCCAGTTTCTGTATCCATGCCCCATTGCATGCCATTCTACAGGAACCTTTGATCCTCAAGAGTGGCTTTTGGGAGGTGCAGGAAGCTGTCATGGGAGGGGAAGGAGCCACTGAAAGAGTGCTGTTCCTCTCACTCTTCTCTGGAGCCCACTGAATTCAATCAGGCTTATTCCCAGAGATGTGAGTATAGGACTACAGCCTAAAGCAATCAAGACCCATTATAAATGGAGGATATGGAATGAGCAGATTATCTCTTACTCTGTTCTTTTATTGAAGAATAAAGATTTTGATGACAATTATTTTTGAATTATTAATAAGAACCAATTCCTGAGAGAAATGATTTTAAAAACACTTTCACAAATACTGTCAATGAGCATTTAACACACACACACATGCACACACATGCACGCACACGCACACACACACACACACACACACACACACACACCCCTTCAAAGAGAGAGAGACAATTAGGTATTAATAAACAGAAACAGAAGGCATGACAGAGCAATTTATGCAACGAGGTGGTTATCCCTGCAAAAAGTAGCCTGAGAGGATATGATCACAGGTACTACATGAAAGAACAATTTATGTGTCATATTGATGTCTCTGTTGAGTGGCATTTATAAATTCAGTATTAATCAAAGTAAACCCAGTAAAAACCCAAGATCATTTGTTTAGACTTTGTGTATCTCAGTGTTCTAAATGAAAGGTCATGCTCATTCATTTGCAATATTTGGTCTCTTTAAAGCATCCAGAAATACTCATGGTGCTCTATAATAGACTTCTCTGAGGTACAGAGCTATTGATTACATGAACCTAAACTATTTTTTTATGAGAACACTCAAACTAATCTGTGACTAGTTCTTATAATTTGAGTTTGTTTATATTTAATCTTTATTTTCTATATGCTTCTGTTTGACTGTTAGCATTTGCATAAATTTTAAAATAAAGATATTAAAATTTAATGAGCCTGCCTTTCTGAATCGCATAGATTTTACAGCATATAACCCAGCTCATTTCACTGGTCTGGCTTCTGAGTTATAGCAGTGCATATAGACAGAGAATTAGATCTTTGGGTACTCATTTCTGAAATCATATTGAATGTGTGTGTGCAGCATAGGTATGAATCAAGAGTTTGTGGGACAGAATGAATTAACAGACAATACAATCAGTAGTAGCTGTAGCTTAGTGGCAGAGGACATGCTGTGCTTGCATAAGGCTCCAGATTCAATCCCTGGCATCTTCAGGTAGGGCTGGCAAAGACTGTCTGAAATTCTGGAGAGCTACTACCGGTCCATGCAGAGAATATTGAACTAGATAGACCAATGGTCTGACTTGGTGTAAGGCAGCTTTGTATTTTCCATTGAATAGAAATGAATGTGTTGCCAGGGGCAGCTGATGCCCATTGGAACTGGTGGGGCAAAAGGATGACAGCCCACCCAGCTAACATACGGCGGACTCTAAAGTCCCTGGAATAGGTGGGAAAATCATCAGCCTTTACCTCGAAGTGCTTGGACTGAGAGGCCCAGTCTCCAGCCATTCACTAGGCAATCCCAGCAGGTGACTCACCGAATAGGCCACTCTGGCGCATAGCCCTTGCCGGCCCAGAAGTCCTGGGAAAAACCCCTCCTGCATTCTGATAGCTGTTAAGCATGCTGGGGCGACAGACCGGCTTATGGCCATCTTTGATTCCGCTCCCCAATCTCCCAATGTGCAATTGCACAGCACAGCTGAACCGCTCCACCTGAGTCCATGACAGCACCTCAATAGAACAGTGTCAATACTCTACCTTACCATGCCCCAAAAGAAAACATTAAAATCTGGGCACTAGAGAACAAAGGAACAAACAAGGGCCATAACTCTACCGTTCCAAAATAGAAGGAAGTCACAGACCTGTCCCATGACCATGTTATCCCACTAAAATGGACGGGAGAGTTCCCAAGCCTCACTGCCTATAAGTCCAAGCCTGCAGCCAGCACAAAAAACCCTGATGCATCCATGGACTTCCAGTTCTACCTCCCAGCCCTACCTAGAGATGCTATGGACCTTCAGCCTGCAGTTCAGAGGCTCTAGCCCTGAGCTATGTCACGTAATTCTACAGCAAGTTAGTTAGTTCTTCCCCAGGAGTGTGGGAAAACTAGACCAAATGATTTGGGCCAGAATATAAAATGTAACCTGCAATTTGGCTCTAATTTCTTGATCAATATTTGATCACAACAAGCATTAAATTATACAGCCACAACCCTGAACCTGTAGTAAGGCTGTGAAAGCACTGCTACAACCTCATAAACCACCGGAAAAGACCTCTAATACCTGGAGGGCAGACAAGAAACACTTTCTTGGCCTAACTGGCATGGAGCCATTACTGACTGACCACATGAGTATGATTGGTGGTGAATTAGGTGGTATGCCCAGGAAGGTTAACACCGGGCAGGATGGTCCATTGACACAGCCATTAAGATGAACCAGTTACATAGCCATTCCATAATCTGTGACATCAGGTGTTAACATGCACCCAAATTTTTTACCCTCTCATCCCGACAGCCCGTTCAAGGAAGGAGCTGAAGCGCTCCGTGTGAGAATAGAGCAGCCCATATATAATGCTCTACCTCATAGAATTGACTGAAAAGGCAAAAACCCAGCAGCTATAAATCCCCTTGTATCCCCACAGTAGATGAAAAAACAGATTAGATGTCATACTTTCCCATAGGCAGTGCATTAACTAACTGGTAGGAAGCCATTACTGATCGCCATTGCGTCTATGCCCAAGACAAATTTAAGAGTGCAGGCCCTTAAGGCAAGCCCCGAGACTACAATATGGGATCCAGAAACTGAAAGAAAACCCCATAACAAAACAAACCTCCCCAGGAACTGGGCAGTCTGCAAGCAAGGTCCTAGTACCTCAAGGGGAGGGACGCTTTCCTTGAGTAGCTACTGCTGGGTGCTTCTCCTCCCTGCTGTGAGGGCCACTGGCCTCATATTTCCCTGTTTCACATAGGGAAAGGAAATCATTTATGAGTACGCACACTTTCCCAGCCACCATTTTAGTGCAGCTAACCCAGTTCCCCAAAGCACAGATGCTGGGGATATGGCGCTGCCACCCATATTTGGCCCACTGCAGCAGCCTCCCCCTTGTAGGCTTCCAAACACCTATCATAATAGATGTCCAAAATGCAAAATTAACATCCTATATCCCTTTCTAGTAAATGATATAAATCCAAAAGCATCAGATGCTGAGGATGTGTTGCTGTCATCAATATGTGGCTGCACTATAGCAGGTTTTCCAATACATATCAAAATAGATGAGCCAATGCAACAGTTGCACGCTATATGTAATTCCAGGTAATGATATCAGAAGCCCTAACTAAAATGTAATTTCAGGTAATGATGTTTCGTTGTTGGTGCCACAATCCTCAGTAAAGGGGGGAAGAGTCTGCCTGGACCTTAAAAGGAGCCCATGTGAATAAGAGTCTAAGATCCTGTAATATGAGGGATCTCTATTAGGCAAATAGAGCTTTCCTCTTTATTCCTATTCCCCAATCAATATGATTACCATCTACTAAACTTTCCATTCCTAACTAGATTCAGGTAAATGCCTCTTCTGTCTCAGAGTAAACAAATAGTCTTATCTCCGCCCTTATTATTATATAACTATGAAAGGCCCAAAGGCTAAAAAGGCTCACTAGGCCCCACCAATATACTAGTATGTAGTATAATAATCATATAATTAATTAGTTCAAACCTCATACATGCCCGGGCCTAGCAAGAAGTTGTACCTATGTCTGGGCCTAGCAAGAAGTCATAAGCCTCACGAAAGGGCTCTGCCATCACATCATGCATCCCCCCTGTAATAATATAATAAAGAACCAACCTGTGTATATCATCAGGAGGGGCTAAGCTGAACCTGTTGGGGGGGGGGAGTGCTCAGAGGGAACTTAAGCTAAAAGGATTAGACATAATTTTGTTTGTTCGTCCCTTTTATTCTGATTTATTTTTAATTTCTCTTTATGTGCATGATTCTGTCTTTAACCAGTGTATTAGCATGACTATATCTAATTTTGTTTGTATATCCAGTATAGTCTCATTTATTTTTAAACTTCCTTTTAGTATGCTGTGTGTCTTTCTTTTAACCAGCAGCAGCACTAACGTGGCGCTGCTCAATAAAAAGCCTCAATCAACCCCTCCACAACTGCTAGGTGGGGGGGTATTGGACATGCCACTGCTAGGCCCCGCTACGAGGCCCGCTGGTCAGGCCCCTTTACGAGGCCTGTCTCAGTCGCAGCCACGCTGCAGCGCTACCACCCACAGCTGTTGGGGCTCCCAAAACCCTCTCTGGGGGTAACCAATTAGGCCTAATAGGCCCAACCAATGCTGACTGTCCTGCAGCTCTCTCTGCTATGTCCCTCGTCGTCCTCTCGTCGCTCGCTGAAAGAGGTGGTAGGAGGGGCGGCCTGGCCTTAAATAGGCCCATGGCCCCTCCCCTCCCTGCCGCATGTCACGCACGCATAACGCTGCGATGCGCAACATTGCCCTTAACGAAGATGGCCGCGGCAGCATCGCTCCCTCCTCGCAACTATGCCCCACTTATCCATGCTGCGCAGGTAAGCAGGGCTTCATATCTGGTTACTTATAACAGTACTGTATCATTACATGAGTAACCAGGCTTTCTTCACCTGTTATTGTCAGTTTAAATACTAACAGCTTATATTAAACAATTAATACTATTCTAAGACAGCTTCAAGGAAACAGTTAGTTACCCTATTAAAATCCTTTAGACAAATTGCCCTTTTATTCTCTCTCCACCTCAATTAAGCCTCACCAACACTGTAACGGAGGATTCTGCTGGCAGCCTGTTTTCCCAACCCTTTATTGACCTATTGAAGTGCATGTTTGTCTTGCTGTACTGCACTGGAATTGTTCCCTCTGGTGCTCATACCAGTCACAAGTGACCAGCATTTCAAACTGCTTCTCCCTTATCCCATCAGCTCTGCAGACAGGTTCTCCCCTTGTCTTTTCAGCCTTAGCCAAGCAATTTAGCTATCTCCAGAAAGTCTTCAGCCACCAAGCCACTCCACCTGCCTCTCAAGTCTTCCTTCTTCTCCCCCAGTCCTCTTTCTCTGGCATCTTCTTGTTCTGGCTGTCTCCATGAACACCAAACAAAAACAATTCTCTCCAACCAACCAACTCCCCAATCAACTAGCTTACTGCTCACCAACATCTAGTCATGTATATACTTCTTCTGGCCCCTCTAGTCCATCCCCAGCCAATTACACTAAGTGAAAATTCCAAACCTGTTCTCATCAATGAAAAATGCATACCTTCTATCCTGTTGCATACTGAGAATTCTGACTCACAGCTCTCATTTAAAGCCCCACAAGACAGATAAAATAACTTTCACCAGACCAGACAGAAAACATCCTATATCAGTTACATTACAATGTACATTACAATCTAGATGTCACAATACATTGCACAATACCCATTGAAATGTAATTCAAATAAGCAGAATTTCTTCACACTGACTTTTTGAATATATTGTTTATTATGTTATGGGTCACCCTTAACATACATTCTCTAGCTAACAAACAAGTTAAAAATAATACAGTACAATAATAACATTAAAATAAACAATACAATAAAATAAAACACTACAAATCCAGCGAACAAGATCCAGCACAATACAGCTATAATTGTACCATGTGATCACAACAAGAGCAAGAGCAATATCACAGGGCTAAACACATATCCTAAATGACAGAAAAGCAGACCCTAAAGATTAATATCAGTAATTCAAATTATGTTAAATAAATTAACCAGGCTCACATCAAGCAGGCAGCCAAGTACCCACTTACTCCTTTTTAATCCTTTAAAGCAGCTGCTTTTTCTTTGACTAAAGATCTGATATCATCTATTTATAATATCCCTCCAAAGTTTATTATTGGAAGACAAATGTATGGGTGTGGGAGAATGACAGGGGTGTTTCTGGAAGAACATTGCTGGAAGTGCATCTGTACCCCTTTTACAGTGTTATAAATCAGCGCTAATATAAAAGGAAGCATGATACAAAGACTTTAAACATGATCTTTATCTTGAATTTACCCTGTGAGGCTTCCTCTAAAATGTCTAAGCTATAATTGGTATTGTTGGTAGGGATGTGCTTAGATTGGTTCCTGCTTTCACCATTGGTGGGAATGTTCAACAGTGCAGAAGTTCAGGAACATGGTTGCTGGTTACTGTCTGGAATTTCTACTGAGCTCACTCCTAAAGCTGCATCATTTTGTACTTCATCATTTTGAACCTAATGGTCTTGGATTCCTGTATAAGATATTTTTATGCAATGTAGAGAGTGGCAAAGCTGTGTGTAGCTGACAAATGGAAGTCTCCATTCTGCTCACCAAAAGTGTGGGTAGAAGGAAGTACTGCCAGCAGCAGCCTAAAGAAAGCTCTGAAATGGAGTACTACAAGGGTGAGAAGGAGCTGAGCTGCGCCACTGCCTTCACTTGATGGCATTGTTACAAACAATACGCCCCAGTCCCTTTTAGGGATCCTGGTAGCTTGGATCCGCTCCCAATACTCACCCAATAGAGCTTAAGAACGAACGAAACAAGATGGAGAATGGAGAATATTTATTTCTAACACGTGCACGTGGAGAAGGGCCAAGCCAGTTCTGACAGACTCTGCTGGGTTGGCCTTTTTATAAGCTTTATTTTACTAATTATGCATGCATCAATCTCATCATATCTACATCATAACTACATCATTAATCCATGCCCATTTCCTCCTGGTAACCATATTAGGAGATTGTTTTTCACACTTGTTATGTTCACATTGACCTTGTATCTCTGCAACATAGTTTGCAACATAGTCTGGGCACAGGTGCATTTGCAACTAAAAGCCTGTGAGAACAACACAGTTATCTATTTTGCAGACACAGCTTTAAACAAACAATGATTCTTCAATTCAGCAAATTAGCATTTCTGCTTCCACACACACAAGTAAATTAACCATCAGCATTTTAGCACAAGCAAGGTGATTCCCAGTTCATTTCTACTATGAATTCAAAACAGGCCTAATATTTCTTTTTACTTTAACCATGCAAAGAAAGTTAATTAAACAAGATATGTTATTAATTCAGACAAGTAGAATTCAGTGTCACAATTCCCCCCTTAGAAGCTTTTTGATATTTATATCATATAGCTTCTTCATTCTGAATCACTTGTTGATACATAATTCTACCATACATTTGCATACTACTCTTAGTTACTGCATTATCTATTATGCTACGAATACCATTCATGATTACAGGCATTAGGCAAGGTAAAAGCATACATCCCATTAAAATCAGAAGAACCAATATAATCATTGTCTTCATTCCTCCAAACCAATTGAACCAACTTCCCCAAGCTCCAAGATTTATCCCTTTCCAAGTTTGCACTGGGACATAAGCAAGCTTTTTGATTTTATTAGCAATGTCTTTTACTATATTGCCGTTATCATCAATTTTCACACAACATTCTGTCAAATTAAGGAGTCCACAGACACCTCCTTCTTTAGCTAACAAATAATCCAAGGCCATTCGGTTTTGAAGTATTGCTTCTCTCATTTGAGTTGATTGATCAGCAAGCAAGGTTAAAGCTTCAGCTGTTTGATTGGTTATTATTTCTATTACCGCCTGAAGTCTAATAAGGCGATTCAAAATATATATTGGGCCACGGTATCCCGCTGAACCATCTTGTGCCCATGAAGCAGGATCATAATGTTCAATGATCCTTTCTGGAGGCCAAGTATCTCTCCAACCATTGTCTTGGCCTTTTGTTAAAGAAAGATCAAGTGTCCTTTTCTTTCTTTCTTTCAGACTGTTCTTCATCAAACACTGGGACTAAAGGATTTAAGTTTCCACCTTTTATGGTATACATTGGCTGTATGATTCCAACATAACAAATGCCAGTCCAATTTAAGGGGAGGATTGCATAAGCTTTCTGATCACAAATCCAATAGTGTCCTTTCAGTGCAGGCATAGTAGTATTGTGTAAAATTGGAGACTTTTTATTATAAGGAATGTAGTATGTATCCTTTGCACCAAGAGGGCCTGTGACAATGCGGTATCCTTGTCCCAAAACAAAATTACACTTCCATAATTGAGATTCATTTCTGTATGTACATCTAGTATCATTATTAGTTTGGTTCCATACTGTCCAATAATTCTGAAATCCCATAATAACAGTTCCATTAAGGTGTTTCCATAGCCAACCTTGATCTTTTAAGATGGTAGGAATCGTTAGATTCCTTTCTTGGCAGTCACTCAATTGAACATCTGTGTAAGGATCTGAACATTTAGACCTGCATGAACTCCGATTACGTGCACCAGGAATGCATGAGCACCATGTTCCATTTTCAAGTTGGATGTGTGTATTATTCCATCGAGAAACAAATTTAGTACAGTTTGTAACTGGACAATCACTAATGGAACAATATTCGTGCCATCCCAATGTCCAATGACATTTACTGGCTCCAACATATTTGCCTCTCAAAATATCCTGTTGGAGACAATATTTGCCCAAACTTGATTTGTACAACTCCCATTCATGTGGCTCTGTCCAGGTGCTCAAATTAACATGTACTTCACTTTTATTACTTAAAAGCCAGTAGGGTGCAAGGGGAAATCCTATCCATGGCCATTTTAAAAATCCTTTTGGACTTCCACAAATCCAACAATTTGTGAGGTTAAACCCTTTGGCTACCTCTTGAGCGAGTTCAACAAACACATTTTCCCTTTTTTCCTTCTGGAATGAGCTCCTTTGATCTCTACATATTCTCGCTTCTTGAGTGGAAAAAGGAGTTGGGAAGCAGATATATACCACAAATAAAGAAGTGAGACACAAAATAGTACCAAGGATAGGCTTAAAGCCAGAGAATTAATATCTGCTGAGTTTCTTCCCATTTTAACATGAGATACAACTTAGGCCACAAATCTAGTACACAAATCTAATACCACTGTTTGGAATTCTGTGATTCACCCAAGTCCGAACCACTGTATGCCACTGATATGGTCTATCAAGGCGTGAACCAATTAAAGGTGGTCGTTTCTGAATTACTACTACAGGAACTCGAAGATACCTTTGATAGTTCCTTTCATTTCTTGCAGCTATTATTGCAATTAATGGGGAAGGTGGAACACTTCCTCCCATTGACTTAAGGGTCTTGATCAAGGATGTAGCGACCTGCCCTTACACGCCACACTCGTCGTCTGTATGTGAGATTCGCATCTAAATCAGGATGATAATAATAATATCTAGGATCTTTTGCTATATTAGCAATCAATGGAACGTGGGGCAAAATAACTTTTACTTTAACACGTCCCCAAGTTCGCAAAGATTCAATTCTCCAATTTCTGGGGTATGCTTCTAATGGCAACGTTGGTGGAGACCCTCCCATCTACCACCTCAGACGTACAGTCCTTAGATCAATATCGGGTGGAAGGATAGAATTCAGAAAGGTTCGAGCAACAGTATGTAGATGTTGCTTTCTATTCTTAGTACACGTATCTACAATTTGGACTACTGTTATTGGAACCTTCCTCCTAGGATCTCCTGGTACTTGTATACTAGTAGGCTGGATGGGGAAAGGTTTCCGTGAACCTCCCATACAATCTCAGTCTTTCTGTTTCTTCAACTTGAGCTTCAGGTTGAAACCCGGTACGGTTTCCTATAACCACTTTTCTTCAGGCGTCTGATCCTTCGCCTCTCCAGGTGGGGAGTCCTTGGCTACTCCCTTCTCTGGTTCCTCAGTAATGACAGGCTCTGCTTTCTTTATCCTACTGGCATGGACCCACCGCTTATGACCTACGAGCTTTACTGCCGATTCGGTAATCAAAATGATCTGCTCCGGTGGTCCCCACGTAGGCTGCAAAGGCTCTTGCTTCCACTTCCGAACTCGTACCCAATCTCCGGGTTGGTATTGGTGAATGGCCACATCCAAGGGTAACCTCTGAAACTCATGATTATGCCTGTGAATAGAAGACAAGACACCCTGCAAGGCAGTAACATATTCTAATAATTGTCTGTTTCCCAATTCCCCATTAATCTCTGTCCGGGGCCCAGGCTCAATGGGAGGTCTGCCAAACAGTGACTCAAAGGGAGTCAGTTTTGTTTTTCCCCTGGGAGTATTTCTCATAATAGTTAAAGCCAATGGCAATGCTGTTATCTAATTCAATTTAGTCTCTTGACAAAACTTGGTCAATAAAGTCTTAACCGTCCGGTTAGCACGTTCGACTTGACCGGATGATTGTGGTCTCCATGGGGTATGGAGGTTCCACTTGAATCCCAAGGCCACACTTACAGCACAAATTATTTTACTCACAAAATGTGGGCCTTGGTCTGACTCAAATGTCTCTGGCATAGAATATCTTGGAAAAATTTCCTTCAACAGTATCTTCGCTACTGTAATTGCTGTTGCTGCTCGCGTGGGAAAGGCCTCTATCCATCCTGTCAATTGATCTATTATAACTAGCAGGTACTTATATCCTGCACATCTTGGTAATTCTGCAAAGTCTATTTGTAATCGCTGGAAAGGATAGTAGGCCCATGGTCTTCCTCCCATCGCTGGTGGTGGCTTTGGGGCAGGATTAGTTGCTGCACAAATAGTACATCCATATACTGCTCGCTTTGTTTCTTCATACAATCCTGGTGCAACTATTTGTCTAGTTAAAAGATCCCCTAAAGCATTGCCTCCAAGATGAGTCTGTTTATGAGTCTCTAGTACAAGAGCTCGAAGCACTGCCTTTGGGACAAAAATTAATCCTGTAGGTAATTGCCACCAACCATTGGATAACTTCTGAGCCCCATACTTTATTGCAGCATCTTCTTTCTTAGAATATTGAGGGATCAACTCTCTCCATGGGATCATGATGCTCATTAAATTCTTCTCCAACGGCTGTCCACTCAATGCTGCTTCCTTTGCTGCTTCATCCGCTTGGTGATTCCCCTTTCGCCTAGCTGAATCTGATTCTTTTCCATGGGCCTTCACATGAATAATAGCTATCTTGTTTGGCAATTGAACACATTCCAAAAATTCCTTTATCATCTGTTGATGCTCAATTCTGTGTCCATCACTTTTAATAAAACCTCTTTCCTTCCACAACATAGCAAAAGCATGTGCAGTTTGGAATACATACTTAGAATCAGTGTATATATTCCCTTCTTGTTTATCCAATTCTTTCAGGGCCTCTATGGCTGCGGCCAGTTCCGCCATCTGGGCTGAGTAGGTAGGCGGCAATTTAACACTCTTTATAGGCTTCAAGTCCTCACATACGGCGCAGCCTGCATACCGCTGTCCATCTATTACCTTCGAACTTCCATCCACATATAAATGTCGTCCTGCTATTGGCTGGTCAGTCAAATCTATCCGAGGTTTCAATGAACATTCTAATGTCTGGATACAATCATGTATTAATTCTCCCGGTTGGGGCAGTAGTGTTGCTGGATTCAAGGTATTACAAGCTTTCAGATGTAAGCCTTGTCGTCCTAGCAGCTGTTGATCATACTGGGTAAGCATACTTGGGCTAAGAACCTTAGCTGCCTTCTCTCCCAGGATCCTTTTCAAATCATGAGGTCCTAGTACTTCTACTGGAGCTCCCATCATGATCTTTTCAGCTTTCTTTAAAAGAATTCCTGTAGCTGCCACAATTCGCAGACATGCTGGCCATCCTCTTGCTACAGGATCCAATTGAGTAACCCACTGGTAGATGGTCAGGGCCCCACTGCTGTGTCAAAACTCCGCTCGCAATTCCCTTGTTTTCTGAAACATAAAGTCTATATGGTTTGAGCCCATCTGGCAAGGCTAAAGCTGGTGCTTCTTGCAAAGCTTGTTTGATATTTTCAAAAGCTCGGTGACATTCTTTAGTCCATTTCCAATCTGTTTCCTTCTTCAATAACTCATACAAAGGAGTGGCATAGCTACTGTAGTTTGGTATCCACTGTCGGCAAAAGCCAGCCAAACCCAAGAACGATCGTAGCTCCCTAACATTTGTTGGTGGTGGTAAACCACAAATCGCTGTCCGCCTTTCAGTTGATAACATTCGTCCCTCCTGTGATAGTTGGTATCCTAGGTACGTTACTTGCTTCTGGTTCCATTGTACCTTATCCTTGGACACTCGATATCCACAGGCATACAAATGATTCAATAAACTCACAGCATCTTGTTCATTGCTCCTCTTATCTGGGCTACAGATCAAAAGATCATCCACATAGACTAGCAACGCTGACTTTGGTTGTCTTTGATACCATGGTCCTAAATCTTTTTGTAAAGCCTTTGTAAATTCTGATGGGGAACTGATAAACCCTTGAGGCAACACAGACCAGGTTAGCTGACACTGTCGATGATCAACTGGATCTTCCCATTGGAATGCAAAAAGGTCTTGACTATCTTCATGAAGAGGTATTGAAAAGAATGCATCCTTTAAATCAATAACAGTAAACCAGGTAGTATCGCCAGGTACATGAGCCAACAGAGTATGTGGGTTTGGCACTACTGGAACATCTTCTAAAACTTTTTCATTGATAGTTCGCAAGTCTTGCACCATCCTATACTGTCCTGGGCGGCCTTCCTTGGGAACTCCAAATATGGGGGTATTATGAGGACTAGTAGTTTGATATAACCATTGGTAATGGATAAAGTCCGTTACTAGTTCCTTCAAACTCAAGCGTACTTCTAGCTTCAAAGGAAATTGACGTACTGGAGTTGGGCCTACCCCAGGCTTCAATCTGACCTTTACTGGTTCAGCATTGACCACACGAGCAGGATTATTCTTTCTGGCCCAAATATCAGGATGGATTTCCTCTGGAGGCTCCCACTGTTGCTTCTCTTTAACTTCTAGCTCCCCCCTTAAGGTCATTTGGAAAGCGCATTCTTGTTGCTTTGGTATCATTACTTCCAAGGTTTTTCCTTTAAATATGATTTGGGCTTGAAGTTTTGCTAGAAGATCTCTTCCAAATATTGCAATAGGGCAATCATCCAAAACCAAAAACTGATGTGTAAAATATTGTTGCTTATCTTCTCTTCCTGGAAGGTGTACCTGGATGGGTTGGGACAAAGGGACTCGACGACGGTGTCCTTCTATTCCCATTACATCTTTGGTTTCTTTAGTGAGGGTCAAGGGTAGACGGGACATTGCTCGTGGAATCATAGAGAAGGCCGCTCCTGTATCTACTAGTCCTTGGATCGCCGAATTATTCAGGGTAAGGGACACATATGGTTCTTCCCGCAAGCCGCCCTCATATCCCGTCCATCTTCATTCTGATTCCTCCTGTTCCCCTTTGGCAGCCATCATCCGCTCATAGGGTGGATTCGGGCCTTCCCGTCCATTTTGGCGAGGTCTAGGTACCTCCTTATTTCTACAGTCTTTTGCCCAATGGCCTTTCTTCAAACACCTCGCACACTGGTCCTTCTCCAATCTCCTCCGTGGCCCTATTGGCTTATCCGTTTGGTTTACACTAGCCACTGCCGCAATCAAGTCGCACTGCTTTTCAAGCATGCTACATTGCTTCTTCATCAACTTTTCTCCTTCCTTCTTAGTCAATTCATCCCTATTCACATAAACCTTAAACGCGATGTCCATTATTTGTCCCAGTCTCATACCCATCACCCCTTCCACCTTTTGCAACTTCTTCCAAATATCTGAAGAACTTTGGCCAATAAACAAGGAAATTAAAAGCCGTTGATTTTCATCCGCCTCTGGATTAAGAGTGGTAAACCTTCGCATAGCTGTGGTAAGACGATTAAGAAAAGAAGAGGGAGTTTCCTCTTTCTCCTGATGGATTTCATATATCTTTGCCACATTCATTGGCTTAGGAATGGCATGTTTAAGTCCATGTAAAATTAATCTTTTATATCTAGTAATCTCAGGGGCTCCTATTCCTGGGGTTTGAATCCATCTACGAGGTTCTTGTGTCGGTAAAACATGTACTGGGGCTAAACCAGGTTCATTACCACCTTGTCTCTGCTCTTCCAATGCAAGAGCCGTGGCCTGAGAAAGTACTAGTGACTTTTCTTCTGAACTGAGAAGGTTATTAATCAATGTCTGAATATCAGCCCAAGTAGGGTGGTGGCTAGCAAAAATAGTCTCCCATAGTTGGCAATGTTTATCTTGGTCTTCTCTCAGGCCTGGCGTCTGATTTTTCCAATTATATAAATCAGAAGTGGTAAAGGGCACATGTACATAGGCAACTTGTCCCTGGCCATCCAACATCTCTCGCATTGGTGCCATAAGGTGAGAGGCATCGGCCAAAATATCTTCTGGTGCAAGACTATTTCTGCCTTCATCTCTTCTTATGGGAGTGGAGCTATATGTACGCCCGCTCTGCAAGGTATGTCCATCCATTCCTTGGTTCTCCCTCCTAACTTCCTCAATCATCTGGAGACGTGGGTCAGTCATTTGGGGTGAGGCTCCTAAATTCTGGCTTTGCCGCACAGAATAAGCATAATGATCCAAAATATCATATTCTTGTCGTATTCGCCTTAAGGATTGACTTAAATCCTGGAACGTCACTGCAGTTCCAGACGAAGTTCCAGCAATAGGTGATTGACTTAAATCTTGTTCCATTGCTGTACCTCCAGAAGAAGGGGTTCCAAAACTGGCGGACTGGGTCTGCTGAACAAAGACTGTTGATACGTTGGGGGCTGTACTTGAGCTGATGGCACAGCCTGAACTGACGATTCAGCCTGAGCCTGGGTAGGTGGCTCAATTTGGGCTGGTGGCAATTGGACCGCCTGTGGTGGCTGAATTCCCTGTGGTGGCACTAGTAATACTGGTGGTGCTGGCAAAGGAATGGCCGGAGGTGGGGCCGTAGGTGAAACCAGCCATTCTTCTTCTTCTGCCTGAAGAACTGGGGGTTTTATTTCCAATTTCTTTCCCTTATTAATTTGGCATTGAGCCAAAGCCATTTCCAGCGCACACTCTGAAGGTGGGTCTAGGCAGATGATTCTCCACCCCCTAGCATACCACCGCAATGTTAACTTGTCTGGCAGCATGTCAAAAAGGGTGGCTTCCAACTGCCGAGCCCTTGTAATGTTAAACGTTCCTCCCAGTGGCCAATCAATACCCAACTCCACCCATGCTTCATTACAAAACATTGACAACTGCTCTTCATTCGGGACTGGCCCTCCAGAAGAGACAACACTTTTCTTAAACTCAGAGAAATTTTGCAAAATACATTCAAGGGGGGTCATTTTCCAATCACCCTTTTTCTTTTGACTCTTTCCAGACCCTTTCTTAACTTTCCTCTGTTCTGTCCTTTCCATCTTGTCCTGTTTTGAAGCACCCTGCCCCATGTTCCCTGTCCAGTCCTATCTGCCCTTTGCAGATGACGTATGACTTTTGGGGGTAGCCTCTCTGTCTACCTGGGGGGATGTCTGAGACAAAACAACAGACAGATAACGTTCCGATGCACCCTTCCCCTCCCGTGTCCAAATGACACCCGGGTAGCCTCTCTATCTAGGTAGCCTCTCTGTCTACCCTGGGGAGATGCCTAACACGGAACAACGGACAAATGACGTACAACACTCGCTTCCCGGTTTTCGCAGCCCTTCTCCTCGCGGAGGTAGGGAAACGCGATACTCACGGTCCTCACTCGCTTCAGGGTAAACTGCTGCAGATAAGCCCTGTCTCATACACACACTTTCACACACCACTCTCTTCACACTTAAGCCCAATGAGCTCTTACCCCTTTCGAAGATATGTTGGAACGTTGAAACCCCCTGCTCTTCTTCAATCCTCTCCAACCTTGTTTCGATTTAAAAGGGAGTCATCATGGCAATACCTCGTCACCCCAATCTGCTCCCACAGGCTTGAGCAGGCTGAATATAGCCTGGAGCGCTCTTCCCAACCCCTGCAGGGACCACGTCCAAGGCAAAGAGGAATGCCAACAAAATGAGTCCCGGCAGAGTCACGCCAAATTGTTACAAACAATACGCCCCAGTCCCTTTTAGGGATCCTGGTAGCTTGGATCCGCTCCCAATACTCACCCAATAGAGCTTAAGAACGAACGAAACAAGATGGAGAATGGAGAATATTTATTTCTAACACGTGCACGTGGAGAAGGGCCAAGCCAGTTCTGACAGACTCTGCTGGGTTGGCCTTTTTATAAGCTTTATTTTACTAATTATGCATGCATCAATCTCATCATATCTATATCATAACTACATCATTAATCCATGCCCATTTCCTCCTGGTAACCATATTAGGAGATTGTTTTTCACACTTGTTATGTTCACATTGACCTTGTATCTCTGCAACATAGTTTGCAACATAGTCTGGGCACAGGTGCATTTGCAACTAAAAGCCTGTGAGAACAACACAGTTATCTATTTTGCAGACACAGCTTTAAACAAACAATGCTTCTTCAATTCAGCAAATTAGCATTTCTCCTTCCACACACACAAGTAAATTAACCATCAGCATTTTAGCACAAGCAAGGTGATTCCCAGTTCATTTCTACTATGAATTCAAAACAGGCCTAATATTTCTTTTTACTTTAACCATGCAAAGAAAGTTAATTAAACAAGATATGTTATTAATTCAGACAAGTAGAATTCAGTGTCACAGCATCAGGCATGATTTAAAAGATGATTTAAATGATTTAAAAGGCTTTAAAAGAGGATTAGACAAATTCATGGAGAATAAAGCTATAAAGGGTTTCTAACCAGGATGGCTATGTTCTACATCCACTGTTGGAGGGGATATGCCTCTGAGTGTCAATTGCTGAGAATCATAAGTGGAAAGAGTGCTGTAGTGCTCAAGTCCTGCTTTTAGACTTCCCATAGGCATCTAGTTGGCCACTGTGAGAACAGGATGCTGAACTAGATGGACCACTGGCCTGATCCAGCAGGCTCTCCTTATGTTTCTATCTGGACCTGATCATTACACCAACTCCAAAAATGAAAAAGTAATAATTGAGAGATGTTACGAACATTAAACACATTTAAAAGGCTAGGATAATGTTATTTAAAAATGCCTGGTGCCAAAATGACATCATTATAGGCACCAGGTGAGCCTCTCTAGGACATAATTCCATAACTTTTCTTATTCATAACTTATCTTTTCGGCGCCAGGTCAAGACTTTCCTCTTCTTCCAGGCATTTTAGCATGTGTTTTTAAATTGTTTTTAAATTTTTTAAATTGTGTTTTTAAATTGTTTTTAAATTTTTTAAATTGTGTTTTTAAATTGTTTTGTGTGTATGTGCTTTAAAATTTGTGTATTTGTTTTTAATGCTTTTAATTGCTGTAAACCGCCCAGAGAGCTTCAGCTATTGGGCGGTATATAAATGTAATAAATAAATAACTGGAGAGGGATATTGCTGAAAACAGCCACTCTCTCTTAGCTGCCCTTTGAACTTCAGAATGAGGGGGCAATCTGAACCACCCGGTGTTTGTATAGAAGGAGCAACAAGCTGTTTTATTTAAGAGAGCATATAGCTATGATAACCTTGCAGTAAGTTCTACATGTTTGTCAACTGTGTGGATTTAATGAGCAATTAAAGGTTTGATCATGCACAGAGAGGAACCAGAAAGGCAGTGCCATTTCATCTGAGGATGTTACGGAGAGTAACAGCACAATCCGATATATGTCTGCTCAATAAGCCCCATTATGTTATATTTAGTGAAGCCTGCTTCCAGACAAATGGGTACAGGATTGCAGCCTAAAATTGCCTTGATGAGTAGAACAATCACCCAGACTCACATGACCTCTTAGCTGATGTTCCACTTGAAGTGGCTGCCTTGGCCTTTGAGATTGTCCATAGCCTCCACTTCAGAGGCCAGGGCATAACCTTCATTTAGTATTGCTATCTAACATCCTACTTATTTCTTTTCTAGCATTCCCTTGTGTCACATCTTTGATTTTCCTCTAGTTTTTTCTCTTCTCCCTTTCTCTTTTCTCATTCTAAAAACTACACTTATATTTTCCCACTGTCTGTCATGGTTCTTCTTTTAAAAGATTTAAACCTTTTTGTGTTTGCTTTTCCTCCCTTTATATTGCTCTCCTCCCATTTTACGTTTATACCAAAAAGGGGGGGGAATGAAAATCCCCCAACTTTTAATAATTCTCCAATTTTATGAAGGCAATGTGATTTATAAGTCATTTATCTCTTTTGGGTACTCGTGTCCCTTTCTGACTTCCCTTGCTAGATTTGAAGAATATAGGACATTAACATGGGAAGCTGCCTTATAGAGTCAGACCATTGGTTCATTTAGATCAATATTGTCTACACTGACTGGCAGCAGCTTTCCAGGGTTTCAGATAGGGGACACTCCCGCCCTATCTATCAGTTCTGCCCTAGGACCTTCTGCGTGCAAGGCAGATACACCGAGCTATGGCTCTTTCGCCATCTGCTTTGAAGCAGATGATGATGTGTCCCCCTCCTTAAGAAGACCTCCTTGGACCCAGAAGTGTTAAAGTTATTGCCCAGTGGCAAATACCCTGTTTGGGGGTAATGCCCTTGAGACACAGCACTCTTACGTCTTGGAGACTGTGAACCTTCATTCAGGGAAGATTTAAAATTTTCTTTGAAGTGCTGAATTTATTTTAAAGCTACTGTTGAATGATGACAGGATGCCAACCAAGCTAACGTCATGACCTGTATTTCTCCATGTTGAAGTGCTTAATGGAGTTAAGGTAGGCTAACTGATTATTCTAAGTTACTACCATTAAGGGCCTGAGGGCAATTGATTAGTATGTCCTCCAGGGGGACTTGAAACAAATTTCCCAGATCCTTTAAAAAAGCTCTAAAAGGCAAACCTGGAAACCACAAATATAATTGTCTAAATCAGAACATAGTTTTATAGCAGAAGACAAATTTGCAACACTGTCAGATGCCGTTCAAGGTTGCTAAATAGGGAATGACATAACAGTAAACATTTAGACAGCACTTTTGAATGATCAGAGTGCTTCACATACATTATCTTGTTGTGATCCTTACAATGACTCTGTAAGGTAGGTAACTATATTATCCTTATTCATGGATGGGGCTAAGGATAGGTGGGAGAGAGACTGTCCTAAGACCACTTAGAGTATTCATGGCAGAGGCAAAATTCAATCCAGAAATTTCCTTGGCAAACAGACGTATCTGCTGATCGGGTAGAGTCAATACCAAATTTGACAAGTCACCTTTCATACAACTGTTAATTGCATGCTGGTTTTTAAACAGTAAATAACAGGGGTGGAAATCTGGATCAGACCGGGTGGGATAGGAGTTTTAACCCTTTGCTCACTGCTGTGTTCCCACTCTGGATCATGGGACCTGTGGCTGCTATACTGTTTAAAAACTATACACATAAATTCTTACATGAATGACATCTTGTCTAATCTGGCCCTCAGTCAAGCCCAATTGCTGTCAATCAGATTCTGGTCCCAGTCCCACCACTCAAGTACTGTGCTCACTTCCTATAACTGCATTTAAAGAAAAGTTTATAATGCAGAAAAAGTACCAAAAATGAAAGTGAACACGATAAAGGCTATCTAATGCATTTCATTAGGCTAGGACTGTTTGGCTGAGGAAAACATGACCAAGTGATGTGATATTGTCATATTAAATCATGAATGGTTGAATAGAGGAAATGTGTTAACACTTTGTGCTATAATTAACATGCAAAAAATGTTAACCAAAGCCTGATATTTTCACACACTATACATAATTGCATAAAGTGCATAACAGATTTTCCAGACCAATTGCCTTGGGGGGTGTGACCACCAAAATTAATGGATTGGAAATAAGCTTAAACAAAGTCATAGATGACAGATTTTTTTTATCATTTTCACTTGCAGAGGTAATGCCCCACACTGGCCAGTTTGCAAGACACTTTCTGGATCATGTGGTGGGTATTAGTGCTAACAGAAACATTGTAGTTTGGGCAACCCAGTAGATGAACCTTTGGCACCTGTTTATCCAGTTGTTTGGAATAATATTCCATTTGTGCCACCTAAACATGAGGTAAAATCCTTAGGGGGGAGAGACTAGGAACGGGGAAGAAATTTGGTTCAATTTGCATTTTAATGCAGACCTACCTAATATGTAAACTAAAATGCAGCTGTACTTTGAAATTCCCACTTCTCAATTTTGCAATGCAATTCTCCAGCCAACCATGTGTACATAAATGTGTAAGCTAGGAAACCTGAGCACAAAAATGCTTTGCTTAATGGAGAAATATGCAAAAATGCATAGTATTAGATAAAATTGTTTGCAAAAATGTATATTGTAGGCAAACGTGCATACAAAAATGTGTATATTGGGATAAATGTGCACTAAAATGCTGATCAGGTGAGGTCCTAGCAAGTTTAAAAGAAGCAGTGGTAAGATTTTTACTGAAGAAGCCATTCCTGGATTCCTGTGTTGGAAACAGCCAGACTTTGATATTACATTCTTTGGTAATGTATTTGAATGCATGGTGGCAGAAGCTGTGCACCCGGAGCTTAATATTAAACTGTCAGGAGATTGTGTTAGGAGTTACTTTCTGAGTTAACCATTTCTTGTTTTGTAGAGACTTTAACTATAATAGCTGCTTTGGCCATTTTAATGTGTTCTCAATAAAATCTCAGTCATCTGGAACAAGCTGTTACTGATAATGGAACTGAGGATATCATTTTCAGTGATCCAGTGAAGTCTGTTCAATGTTCAGTGAAGCTGTTGGCACTGTTAATTTCTGTACCAAGGGAAGATCCACACCATACATTTAAAGCACATCCAACACACATTTAAATCACATGACATCCCCCAAATAATCCTGGGAACTGTGGTTTACTCCTCACAGAACCACAAAATCCCAGCAACTTTAACAAACTCCAGTTCCAGTGCCTTTGAGAGAAGACATGGGCTTTAAATGTGCATTGGATGGCCTTTAAATGTATGATGTTACTCTGTCCATAATCCATCACACAGCTTGATACAACCTTTCACCTTGTGTGAAGAAAAGGATCACAACTCAGCAATGAATGGTGGCCAACACACTCTACCATCTCTCCAATGCAGCAGAGAGGGCAAGCATAACCTATTTGTCACAGAAGATCTTTCTTATATTCCATAGGGCTCATGGGGAGTTAATGTGCCTGCTGTCTAGCTACCTTCCAAACTCCTTGTCATACAGCCTACTCATTTTTAAAAAGAGGGAGTTTGAAGTTAGGACTTAAAGAGACATATGACATAACGTTTCTGCCTTAATTAAGCCATTAGGATTTTAGGTGGTTTTAAGCACTAGGTAATTTGAATGTATAATTCAGACAGCCCGCCAATTTGCCTTGTGTTTCCCTCATTTGGCACTGTGACAGATTGCAAAGGAGGAAGACAGCTGCGCTAACATCCTGTAGACTCTGCCAAAGCCAGGCTCTCATTTACATTTAAGGCTTTGGAGATGAATTAATGAGATTTTCCTAGCTTGGCATAGAAGATCTCACAAAACCTTAAACCTTTGCCCAAAGCACAGGATCCCGCCCCCCCCTCAAACAGAACATCCATAGTTCCATGTTTAGGATAATGTTACCTGTTCTTACTTACCCACAGGAAGTATGAATTTCAAGGCTGTATAATAAAGCTGCAGTCTTCTGTGTATGGACCATAGCTGTATGGTAGAGCCACCTAAAATGCCATCAGACCCCTGGGGAGTTATTTTATTCAATATGTCTAGAGAGGACGAGCTGTTTGAGGCCTATAGTAGTAGATTGGTCTCCCATAGAAGACCAATCTTGTTTCCTTCACTTATAAAAAGCTAGAGCCAGCAAAATGTTCTGCTATTCCTTATTATCACCATCTCTCCTTGGGCTTGTCTGATTATTATAATAAAACATCAAGAACTATGTTTCTTTGACTTCATACTTTCTTTGCGTTGTTTTATTTTATTTACTTAAATATTTATAAACCACATTTTCATAGAGAGTATAACAAGGCAGTGTACAATTTCAAAACATAGTACTGCAATGACAACAGTTAAAAAAATCAATAATCTAAATAGTGCAATTTTGTAAAAGTTGTCTGAAAGCAACCAGGGAGGACTACTGCCAAACTTTTATTGGCAAGAAGTTCCAGGGCCTGCTACACTAAAGGCTCAGTCCCTGGTAAAGGCCAACCAAACCTCAGGGGCAAGGGGAACCAACAAAAATGCCACGTCAGAAGATACTTTGGACCATGTTGTTTAGGACTTAGTGTAACCACAAGAACCTTGAACTTGGTCTGTTTCCACATTGGCAGTCAGTGCAGCTCTCTCAGCAAAGGAAGTAGCATGCTGTCAGTAACCCACTTCTGTGAACAGTCTGGCCACTGCATTCTGCACTAGTTGCAGCTTTTGGACCAGATACAATGGCAACTCCAAATAAAGTGCATTATAGTAATCAAGCTTTGAGGTTACCAATGTACAGACCACTGTGGTCAGGCTATCCTGGTCTAGGAATGATTGTAGCTGGTGTAAAAGACAAAGCTGTTTACTTCTGACTCTTCCTGCTTCTCTGATTGTCCTGTGCCATATTCTTCTTATAGGCTTCAGGTTATCATCAGATGGACTGCAAATCTAATGCTTATTTCTGATATTCTATACATCCTTCCTGAACCTTGCTCCACAAGGAAACATCAGTGGTTGGCATGGATTACAGATTGATTGGATAGTATTCAATGCTAGTGCTACTCAGAGTGGACCAATTGAAGTTAATAGACATGATTAACTTAGGTTCATTAATTTCAGTGGGTTTACTTTGGGTATGACTTAGTTGAATAAGACCCTTTACTTTTTCCAGAAAAATAAACAATGTCTTTCCCCATGGTTCTCTTTTATCATGTGTGAGTCCTTTGGTGAAAAGTGTATAAATGAGATTGGGATGATATATTAATTTTACTTCAATCATAGCTTTGTTATTGGTTTTATTTTAGTATAAATCCACCACCCTTACTCAATCTTGTACTAACATGGGGCACGGTGGACTAAATAATTCCCATGGTCCCCACCAATCCTGTGATTTGATAGCTGTGAAATTGGATTCTGCATAAAAAGAGATTGCTAAAGTGTTCAAGCTGATTGGACAGGCTTAACCTGACAGATTCCCAAGGGGGGGGGAAATGGGCTTTTGTGTAACTAACGAAATGACCAAGTACTGGCAGTGTGTTGCTACAGAAATGTGTCTTTCTGCCACCCCACTTCCCTAGATGGAGATGCTGTCGTCAAGGTGTCTTTCTCTGTGTGAAAGAAAACAGAAGACTAGCAGTCTTGGAACTGAGTCTGAAAGGGATATAGGGATCTGACTTGCTCTTTGTGAGAATCCAGTGCCATAGCATTGGTGATCCAGCTTCCAGAAACCGAATTAGGGAGCAGAATCTATTGAAGTGTTAGTACTGTGAACCTCCATGTTATGCTCAGTCTTTATATGTGTGTATATAAAACCTTATCATACTTTTCTAAGCAACTTTTTTTTTCTAAGTATCGTATTTTTGTAAGCATCACACTACCCGTGAACTCTTCTGCACAGGTTTGTGCCTATGCACAAGTATTCACAAGTAGTGTGATGCTGCTAGATGAGGCAGAGCACGCTGGTGATCCATGGGTGTGCAGGAGGGAGAGAAGCTCTGGCAACCTGTTGGGGGGATAGGGAGGAAGGGGTGAGCACTGGTGAAAGTAGGCAGGGTTGACAAGCAAAGTGAGAAGGGGCAGAACCCCTACTATCACATAAATGCCGTCAATCTCCAGTGATCTTCATTCTAAGGAACCCAACCCAAGGTATGAGCTGGAATCCTTGACACCCCTCACCCCTTGGAGACTGGGATGCGTGTACTAATATTATCAAGTAGTAGCATCATTTTAAGAGCTTTCCTTCCATCTTCACTATTTTCTGTCTCAATTTGTAACTTACTCCATGTCCCATTAGGGAGAACTACTTTTTTCACTGGGAAATGATTGTCTTAAATCTGATTTGCGTTCTGCAAATCTTAGTTGGGTTTTTTGGATTTGATTTATTATTTTGTTTTATTTCATTAATTTTATGTTGCACACAGTAGCATAGTGGCAAATTCAGAAGTGCAGGGTCCCTTCATAATAGTCACAGTCACTGTCACCTTCTAAGATTATAGAATAATCTAGCCAGGATTGAATATTGCTTTCTGTTTCTCTATCATTGTCACCATGTGAGTGTCCTTTCTCACTGTCAGAGATATTGCTGGAATTACTGAATTCAATGTCTACACATCTATCTCCTGCTGCTAGTAGACTTGATGATGTAGATGAGATGCTATAATCAGGATCCACTGTCTCTCCTTCTGCAGTTACAGCTCTTTCACTCTCCACAACTTGGCTTTCTGAATTCGGAACTAATAGGAACTCCTTTAGGCCCTCCGCGGCTCAGAGTGGTAAATGGCGGTGATGCAGCCGAAGCTCTGCTCACGGCCGGAGTTCGATTCCAACGGAAGGAGGAAGTCGAATCTCCGGTAAAAGGGGTCGAGGTCCACTCAGCCTTCCATCCATCCGTGGTCGTTTGTCTCAGAACTTTTAAAATAAAATGATTTTTAAAAAAAAAAAAAGTCACTGAACTTCTGTAGATTGATCTTCTTGTATGTTAAGGTCACTGTTGGTTCCAGTTCAAAAGTCCTGAGCAGATTAAGAGTTATAACTTCATCTACTGGTACTTATTTTATTTATTTATTTATTTATTATTTGATTTTTATCCCACCCTTCCTCCCAGCAGGATCCCAGGGCGGCAAACAAAAGGACTAAAAACACTTTAAAACATCATAAAAACAGACCTTAGAATACATTAAAACAAAACAACTTTAAAAACATTTTTAAAAAAGCTTTAAAGACATCTTAAAAAGGGTTAAAAACATATTGTTTAGGGAAAAAAAGGTTTTAAAAAAACATTAAAAAGCAATTCCAACACAAACACAGACTGGGATAAGGTCTCAACTTAAAAGGCTTGTTGAGTCTTCAACAGATGCCATAAAGATAACAGAGATGGCGCCTGCCTAATATTTAAGGGGAGGGAATTCCACAGGGTGGTTGCCACCACACTAAAGGTCCGTTTCCTATGTTGTGCAGAATGGACCTCCTGATAAGATGGTATCTGCAGGAGGCCCTCACCTGCAGAATGCAGTAATTGATTGGGTATATAAGGGGTAAGATGGAACTATTCCATGTGTTTCATGTTCTTAAGTTAGGTGGATGGTTACCAGAGATAAAGAGAGATTGTGTGTATGTGGTAGTGCCCAAATTATGGAACTTTCTTCCCAGACATGTTCACGGGCATCATTTAGGCACCAGGCAAAACTTTTTTTTTTCCATGCTGGTAATGTTTTTTTTTTCCCATGGCATTTAATCCTTTGAGGCTACAACTGTGGAACTGACTTTTCCACAGTTGTAGCCTCAAAGGATCAAATGCCATGAAAAAGAAAAAGAAAAAACATTACCAGCATGGAAAAAAAAGTTTTGCCTCATATAAAACTTAACCATGCCCCAGCTGCTACTTTGTCACCTTAACCTGTGCTCTGCTGCGCAGAGCCTTTACAGAGTTGCGGTTCCAAACTATGCCCACAGCTATCCTAGAGGGCAGATATAAAGGAACCCCGCTTGCAGAACGCCTCTGCATTTTCGGTTGCAAAGTCCCTGAGGATTTAGTCCATTATATGTTATTATGCCCCTCTTATCAACACCCTAGAGAAAAGTTTTTAGCCCCTCTCCTATGTTCCACTAGGGGACTTTCTCATAACAAACTACTAACAGATCTATTAATGGACAATAATAATCAGACCACAATTGCAGTGGCTAACTTTGCCCTTGCTGCTAAAAAGCTCAGAGAAAAGTATGTAAACTCGCTATGTAAATAATCCAGTGATATATTTTAGACCCTGGTTTTGGTTTTTAAAATTTTTATTGTACCTCATAGAATCAAATCATGTTTGTCTGTATTGTTTTACTATTTTATGGTGCAACGGCCTATGGCTATATGCAAATAAAGTTTATTGATTGATTGATTGACTTCTGAGTATCCATACAAAAAGGCACTGTTACAGGGCAATCCAAACCCTGGGTGTGGGTGAATTGGGAGAGGTGTCTTGCCACTAGCTCTGCTAATTTCCCTTGATATCTCACTGGCCTTAGGACCCCAGTAGTGGTAAAAAGACCCAGGGCTTTCTAGGGTGGAGATGGGGTTGACCCAGCATGGGATCTACTGGATCCTGAACCAGTTTGACTGTTATCTTATGATGCTATTGGTCCCAATTCAGGCCAGATCATGGCACAGTGATCTGCAGGCCCCTGCCTTCTGTCCCTGCCATAATGCGCGACAGGGTTGGGGATGTGGCAGTGACTGCTGCTCATAAAAGCTCTTTCAGGGGGGTGGAATTTGCTCTCTTAGTTGCCATTCTCCTGTCTTTTATCTTTTGCTTGGTATTTACCTCCTATTTTCCCCCTATTTATTTGTTTTGCCTTCTGAAATTTTATTATATTTTGGCGTATTATTACTGTAAGGTGCCTTGAGGCTAATTTGGTGAAAGATAGGGTATACGTTTTATAAATATATTAAAGAAATAAGCATGTATCTGCAGATTAGCCTCCACACCAAACGCAGCTACATTGGTAAAATATTCTTTTTCTCTTTGTCTCTTTGTCTCTTTATTCTATTGGTGCTATAAAGATAAGATAACTGTGGGGAAATATACACATCATTTCGTTTCAGAAATGCCCTGCCTTAAGAACTGCAGCTAAAGTTCTTCTCTGAGTACCTTGGCCAAGAGAGGTACAACTTTATGTGGAAACAAGGGAGAGATCTTTTCAGTGATGGCACCCCAACTGTGGAATACCCACATAGAGACAGGTATGACTGGCACTAACACTATAAACTTTTTTTGTGTCAGGTTAAAACCTTGTTATTGGCCTGAGCATTTTAAATGTTAGCTGTTCTCCTGTTTTAATTGCTTTAAAATGGGTTTTACTTAATGGAGGGTTTTTCCTTGTATTATTGCATTTCAATTTAGCACAATTGCTGGTCGTGCTATTTGTATATTGCCCTGGTGTCTGTCAAGACGAAGGGCAGTTTAAATTTTTTTTAAAAAAATAAAAATAAAATTGGATTTTATTTTTAATTTGAATTTCATAGCTGGAGTTATAGTGTATGCTGAAGTAGGTTTGCATAGCAGGGGTGGATAGTCAAAAAATTTGGACATACTACAACACACAGTGGAAGCTGGTCAATTAGGGCAAGTGGGGCAGTGCCCCACTAACCTCAGTCAGCCCTTCCCACTTGCCTGCCTTCTTACTTACATCCAGTCCAGTGATGGAACAGCCTGTCAGCTTCCTCATCGTCATCTCAGTATTGCTCTTGTAGAACTCAGCAAGGAGGATGGGGGCAAAAATAGAATTAGTTAACTCTACCTGTCATTGTCTCTTAGGGTTACCAGGTTCAATCCCTGAGACTGATCCTGTATCTTTAGGAGAAAAGAAAGTCAGCCAAGTGCAGGTGTTCTTGCAACCCTGTAGTAGGAAAAGCCACAAGGTGGAATTCTCCCTTCCCCCTGCACAACTTTTAAAGATACAGAAGACCTCTTGGAGGCTGGGCGGCGGCGGCGGCGGCGGCGGCGGCGGCGGCAGCTGCTGCGGCTGCTGCGGCTGCTGCTGCTGCTGCTGCTGCGGGATCACCACCTCCACCACCCTTCCCTGTGGGACTTCTGCCTGGCAGACCTGCATCCTGCAGGACCAGGCCCCAGGTACCCAGCCAGCTGGGACTGATTGCTACCATCTGTCCCTCTTTGGAGGGATACATAAGCCGGCTGGCTGGGGTGGCCTGGGTGTTTGTTTGTTTTTTGTGTGCTGCTTTTTTTTATGATGTTTTAATTGGAAATTGGTTTTAAATTGTTTAGGACTGTGGTTTGTTTTTGTATATGTATATTATGTATAGCTTTTTGTTATTGTAAGTCGCCTAGAGTGTCTACTAACCTGGACAGATAGGCGACCAATAAATAAAATATTATTATGGCCCTCAGTTTGGCAGGCATGCATGGCATGCAGTTAATAAGGCAACGTCGGCCTTGGGTACGTCTGCTGTGGTCAGACATACTCCCGCGAAGGGTTTGGCGTGGTGCCTGGAGCCTGATAGGGATGGACCAAGTGCGAAAGAAGGCCAACCGGCAAATTCGGTTGGCTATTCTGGGGCAGGGGGGGTTGGCTATTTCACACCCTGCATTCAGCATTGAATGGGTGAACTGTACAGGGCCGATGGCGTTCAACTGTCTGACACAGGTAACGTCTTTTTGGCAGACCTGCAGAGGTGTCTGCGAGAGGTGCTTCTCGGCAGTGGGTAAAAGGGGACTAAATAGAGATTTGTCCCCTTTTTGTGGTGGGAAGGTGCGGAAAGGGAAATAGGTAAGGACAGCTCGGTGGCCCCCTTAGGCACCTTTGGAGGTGATTGGCGGTTCCAGAGGCCTGTCTGTCAGAGCTTTGCGGCTTGAGGGCAGGATATGGGCTGCTTTTGGGGCCAACTTAACTCATTCACCTGAGGGTTGTGCAGCCCCAGGGGGTGGTGACCAGAGAAGGCCCCCCTACTCACCTACTGGGTGTGGCTGGCGGAAGGAGTAAGCAGATGGGGCTTGCCCTTGTCCCAAGCAGGGGCTGGTCGCCCGTGAGCTGTATGGCAAGATGCTTGCTTATAGATAGTTCCACACCTAGGTTTCCCTCTGCAGGTCACTTTAAAAGGTGTTTTTGTATAGTTTAATAAAGTGGCCCTTGTTCAACCCAAGCTGATGTGTCCTTGTCTTATTTCGCCCCTTCACTCGCAAATGAAGCCCTGCTTACCTGCGCAGCATGGAAAAGTGGGGCATAGTTGTGAGGAGGGAGTGATGCTGCCGTGGCCATCTTCGTTAAGGGCAATGTTGCGCGTTGCAGCGTTATGCGTGTGTGACGTGCGGCAGGGAGGGGCGAGGCCATGGGCCTATTTAAGGCCATGCCGCCCCTCCTACCTCCTCTTTCAGCGAGCGACGCCCACCCCGCCCTCCCTCTCTTATAGTGTGTTCAATGGTTGCTTCGGGACCGAGTAGGAATTTTTACCCTGCCCACCCTTGTTTGGCGGGCAGGTTTTTTGCCTACTCCACACTGTGAGAGTGGGATGTAATCGGGTTAGGGGGTGTTGTGATTAATAGGTGAATTTGGCTAATTTGGGTATTTTGTTATGGTCGAAGTTTAATTGCCCTAGGAGGGCAGTTTATAATTGGGGCACTGGTGTCGGAAGGTGCGGAAAGGGAAATAGGTAAGGACAGCTCGGTGGCCCCCTTAGGCACCTTTGGAGGTGATTGGCGGTTCCAGAGGCCTGTCTGTCAGAGCTTTGCGGCTTGAGGGCAGGATATGGGCTGCTTTGGGGGCCAACTTAACTCATCCACCCGAGGGTTGTGCGGCCCCGGGGGATGGTGACCGAAGAAGGCCCCCCTACTCACCTACTGGATGTGGCTGGCGGAAGGAGTAAGCAGATGGGGCTTGCCCTTGTCCCAAGCAGGGGCTGGTCGCCCGTGAGCTGTATGGCAAGATGCTTGCTTATAGATAGTTCCGCACCTAGGTTTTCCTCTGCAGGTCACTTTAAAAGGTGTTTTTGTATAGTTTAATAAAGTGGCCCTTGTTCAACCCAAGCTGATGTGTCCTTGTCTTATTTCACCCCTTCACTCGCAAATGCCTGTGCACTTAATAATTTTGTAATAAACTAAACATAAATACATTTTTAAAAATATATCTGCATCTGACTGGCTTTGTACAATACCTGTACCCCATAGATACTGGGGTTATTGGTAAGTTAAGGGTTCAGCGGGAATAAGTGAGACTGAATGGTGGCAGCAGTATGGGTTTGGGAGAACCATTGCAGTGGAAGTTGGGTTTTGTTATTATAGAGTCAATAAGTAAAAGCCCCCCCTTGCCTCCTGACAAGATAATACATTAGTGGTTGGCTTTTGAAAAGAGAGCAACTCAATCATAGCCATAAGGTTTAATTGTAACAATGATGATCAGGCTCATTTTCCTTGCATGTTCATCCACAGCATGAATTATGTCTGTTAAGGGGGAAAAAGACCACCAGGTATTTAATATTTTCATCTGTCCCTGTACACTGGAATGGATTTTAATACTTTTGGAGCTAATGTGTGCATTTTAGCTTTGTATAAAACCATGTTTTCAAATTAACATTCTGATCCTTCTTTCTAAAGAATTTCTCCATGTACTCGGTACAAAGATACCACTGGGCCATACATCCATGTACCAGCCACTGACAAATCTTGTGCTTGATGGTGGTGTGGAAAATAATGTATCCTCAGGAAAGGCCTTCTGAACTAGTAAGTATAAAAATGTCAGCTCTTCACTCCCTTGCCTAAGAAGGTTTGATTGACTTTACTAATATCTGGCACTCTTGCATCTTTGACAAGCCCTAAAATCAAGATTTAATAAAGACTAGGGACGGGCAAATGTGTCAGTTTTGGTTTCACTTAGTTTCTTTTTCCACTTCACATTTACACAAAAGACTGTGATTCTTTCTTTTTTTTTTAACCCTCATTAAAATTCATCAGCATTTTGGGGTGAATTTCTCCTCCTATACACATTTTTTAAAGGCAATTTTCATTTATATAGTGCATTTTGTATGCTATTTTCACTAATATATGCATCCATAGGCACACTTTACCATAGTATATACATTTTTGTACACATTACTCAGCTGGAGAACTGCATCACAAAACTCAGGTTCAAATTTTTGTAGCATAGCTGTGTTTTGGTTCACATATTGTTTTGGAACATACAAATTTGAAAAGTTTGGCTTTAAATGTGAACTGAAGTTCTCCCCATCCCTTATTAAGGATCAAATTAGACATGATGCTTGACTGCTAGAAAGTTCCATCAGCCGGATTCTCCTTGAGAGGAAGGGTCTAATTGGGAGGACGAGCGGGAGAAAATCCAGCTGTAAATAATGAACCAGCAGATAAGGAAGAGGAGTTGGCTGTGAAGGTGAAAGTCTTCCAGTCTTCTGTAGTTCCTTGCTACATTAAGAACTACCTATTGAGCTCCTGAGACAGCTCCCTGGCTCAGCTGCAGGACACTCTGCCTCCCATCCACATAGGAATAGCAGGAGCTCCTGCCCTAATTATATTTGATTCCATATCTGCAGCGTACCACCATGATATCACCCCTTGCTCGAGGTGGGTTCGTTGAATGTGTGAAGCCCTATGATAGCTCAAAGAGGCTATACTGAAGAAGCAGTCAAAGCTGAACAGACAGCACAGAGATTTCAAGACCATCTGTGCCCTGCTAGGAAATTAATGAGCATCCTCTCATCTGCTGTGCTTTGGTATGAAAGCAAATTCTTTTGAGGTTCTTTCTCAGAGTTTGGAAGTAATTAGTTACAAAAAGCGAATTACTTGTAATTCATTACTTTTTTGAGGAATGAGTTGGTAATTCCTTTACATTTTGATTGCAATAGAACAAAGAGTAATTTTATTACTTTTGAGGAGTAATTGTAATGTTTCTAGCATTACTTTGGGGAATTATTTGGGAGATTATGCTTGCTGGCTGAGTGTGTATGTGTGGGGAGTTGCACTTGGTTTGATGTGCAAAGATCTGAGTGGTGGCCTCTGCCTCCTTTCCCGCCTTCCTTCCCAGTGGAGAGACCACCACTGCTATCTTATGGATGAAAATAATTATTCTACTACTTCTCTGTGTGTGTGTTTATTTTTAATGTTGTTTTAGGTGACTTAGGTGTGCAGCAGCCAAGGCCAGCACCTTGTAGGTACTCTAGTTTTTTTTAAAAAAAGTAACTTAAGTGTAATTGTAGTGATTACTTTTGAATAACAGTAATCAATTCCTTTCAGAACTGTAATTGTAATGGTAATTCATTCCTTTTTGGGGCCATGTAACTGTAACTTGTTCCTTCTTAAAAGTAATCTTCCAAGCTCTGTTCTTTCCTCTGTTCTATTGATCTGGAAATTCTGCCTCATTTTTCTTCCATTCTATCCTGAAACACCAAGTGAGCACAATTTAAACTCGACACACGGAATAGGGATGGGAAAATCTGAATTTTGGTTCTCTCAGTTTCTCCTTTGTCCAATCTTAAATTCAGGTCTCCGCACGTCTGTAGCAATTTGTGAATTATTTTGTTTAAAAAATCTTCATGACAATTCTCCAATATTTTAGTGTGCATTTCTCTTATTACACAATTTTTATAGGCAGTTTTGAATAATGTACACATTTTTGCAAGCAATTTCTTGTTATACAATGCATCTTTGTATGTTGTTTTCACAAATATATTTGTGCACACTTCCCTGTAACATATGCATTTTTGTAAATGTTGGTTGGTAGGCGAACTGTACTGCAAAATTCAAATAAGTGCAAATGTCAAAAGATGGCTATGTTTTGATCCTCATGTTGTTTCAGAAAGCATGAATTTGAGAGATTCTGCTTGAAATGTGAACTATATTGAATTTCTCATCCATCCCTACAAGCAAACATTTATTAAATTATGGCTACCACATATAGAAAACTTGACAGAAGGCCCTAGACCTCAATAATATTTTTGTTTGGACACATTACTGTTATATTAACTTGTAATTATATATTTCTGTGATGATAGAACTAAAATCACCCACCTCATACTGTCTGCATTTTAGGTAATTTGATTTAGCTAATTTGGCCATATTCCCTTGGCCACGGCAAGTGAGAAATGCAGGTAGGAAATAAGATGTATGTTACCTACTTCTTATTGCAGCCAGTTCAAGGGTATCTTGGAAGCCACCCATGGGTTCCAATGGGACTATACAGCCAAACACTGACAAGTGAGGATAGGGTGGGGTGGGGTGGAGCTTGGCACTCCCTCTTTGTGAACAGGCATTGAAAGACATGGCTCAGCCAGGTCTGGCCCATGTCTTGTGTTACGTGGCTGTTGTTGTTGTTATTGTAGTTGTAGTAGTAGTTAGAGCCGGAAGTCAGTTTTAATACCAACTGGCTCTTCAATTGGACTGCATGAACTTTTAGGTATATGGTTATTTGTTTATGGCAGATAGGGAAAGCTACAAACCCATCTAACTGTATTATATCTTCATTCAGGGTGAGGGGCGGGGAGAGAAACTGCATACAATAACATCTTTGTTAATGGTATTTTTTAAAAATTCTCTATTTAATTTTTTAAAAAAACACCAGGAGCATTCATTTGTCCGACCTTCTTGTTTCTGTGCTGCTTCACCAAATGAACACTGCCAACCATGATTAACTGAGCTGCAGCTTTGTGATCATCAATGCAGGATAAAGCCATCTAATAGAACAATGGCAGGGTAGCAGGCTGAAGAACAGGTCATAAAATACAACCAGTGTGGCAAAGTGGTTACAGAGTTGGACTATGACCTGGGAGACCAGGGTTCAAATCCCCACTCAGCCATGACGCTCACTGGGTGACCTTGGGCCAGTCACTGCCTCTCAGCCTAACCTACCTCATAGGGTCGTTTTGATGATAAAATTGAGAGGGAGAGAAACATGTACACCACCTTGAGCTCCTTAGAGGAAAAGCAGGATACAAATGCAATAAAAAAAATAAAAAATGTGTACAGGTGTGCTGTCAGTAGATATATGACAAGCTGGTTGAATGCAGGGGGAAAGTACAAAGCAATGGGATACAAGAAATGTAGATTCAAGTCCCAATTCTGGAAGATGCTGAGATTATCTCTATAAGGCAATGCCTTGTAGAGAAGGGTACTAGCTTAGAGGGAGAGTGTCTGATTTGTATGAAGAAGGCCACATGATCAAGCCTTGGTATCTCCATGAAGAAGGGCTGGGAAACTCAGTCCAAGAACCCAAGAGAACTTCTATCACTCACAGATAATACTAACCTATATGAGCTGAAGGAATGATTTAGAATAAGGCAGCTTTATATGATTATAAAAGTTTCCTTTAGTCTGAAGCATGAATCAATGGGTTATTGATTGCATCTGAGGCTGCTTTCACACATGGGGCTAATAGCGCTAGTTTAAAAATCTAGCGCTTCGTTCCAGATTTCAAAAATCCCTTTCACACTGCAGTACCAATTTAGCAGCATTTCGTGCAATGGTCTTTCACACAGCACTCTCACCTACCGCGGCCGTTAGAAGACTGCTTCTTTTCCCACCTTTTCTGTTCAAAAGCTCTGCTTGTTCCTTCTGTGTGGGGGGGGGTGAAAGAGGCGCGATCGCGATCAGCTGAGAGACACGACAGCGCAGCAGCAGAGGCTCTGGTTGACCACAAGCAGCAGCAGCACAGGCTGCTCTCAGGAGCAGCTGGGATCGGCTGGGAGGCGTGGCAGTGGCAGCGTGCAAAGGCTGCATGCTGGGAGGGCTGTTGGTAAGGGCGGGAACGCACTGCATGCTGGGATGGCTGTCACGTGAGCAGCGGCAGCTAGTGCAAAACTCCCGCAATCTTCCAAGTTCCCAGCCTGCTATCGGAATTTTTGTGGTATCATTTATTGTGGAAATTAGCGCTAAACCTCCACTACATTCCACTACAATTCCGGAGCTACCCATTACGTTGTGTGAAAGCTCAAATTTTATGCGCAATTTAACAGGAAATAAATCGTCAGAATAACGGAATAAAGTGCAGTGTGAAAGCACCCTCTGTTTTAGCCTTTTCATTAGCCTTCCTGTTAACATTTTCTTAAAAGTTAAGGAAAAAGGCTTAATCAAGAAGGCTCAGCTAAAGCCAGTGAAAAAGCATTTGAAGGCTTCATGTTCACACCAAATCTTTCCCCAGAGAAGATGGAACCTCTTGGCTTAGAATCTGTCTGAAACTACATACTGGAATACTGGATTGAGAGTTAAGAGAAGAGGCTCCTGATGGTTCTTTGACCCAGTTTCTCTTACTAACTTTGGTTTGTTAGTGGGATGCACAGGCCACTAAACCTCATTCTGGTATAACATTAGCAAGTCAAAATACATTGTGACAATGTGAATGCCCTGCAGTAGTAATGGCTCTCTGAAATGTCTGATTAAATCTTTGTAGCTTTGCAAATTAAGCAAGGATAGGCCTGATGGCAGAAAATATTCCTCTTTTGAATGCTAATTGACTGCATCTTTTTACTTCCTCTGTGAAGCTCCATTATCCAAATTATTATTATCCAAAATATCCATATGATATGGTTCATAGACAAGTCATATGGAGGACATGACCTCTGAGCCAACATAACCACATTGCAAGCACCACTTCCTTTCTAGTACCAATTTGAGGAAGTGGTGTGGCTGAAATATGTACTGTCATACTCATGTGAATCATCTGCCAGAAAGTGGTGTTTGCAATATGGTAATACTTGCTGGTACGTAACTTATTCATATGACTACATCCACATGGCTGCTCTACATTTAAAGCATGCCAACTGGACTGTTATTGTTGTCTGTGGAGGCCTCTCACTAAGGGTGGGTGGAGCACTGTTCACCATAAAGCCTTAAACTTATAGCTCAGTCCCTTCTCTGTTCCTTACATTCATATTCAATATATTGCCTATAGCCTAGTGTCCTTTCTGTTTCTTGCACTCATGTTCAATATAGTACCTCACATTTAGAGACAGTCTGGACTTGTTTATGTTCATCTTTTGTTCTGGCCAATCATTGTTGAATAGCACAGCCAATCACAATCATTGCTATGGTCTAACCTGTCTCCAAGAGAAATAATCACAGTAATAAGTTCTAGTAGGAATGGCTTCGGGAAGGCAGGGGTCCTTTCAGCACCTCCATTTTGATTTTATCTCCCATAGAATAAGCTCTAACCAATTAGGAGGAGTCCCTCAGAAATGCATTGGAAGTTCTATAGCATTAGGGCAGGACTATGAAGAGCCTCCCCAATGCAGAGAGGCATGCATTTCAATCTGAGCCAATCAGATGCATGTATTTGCAAACTGTTTGCTGCTCTTCTGTGAGGCTGAGTTACTTTCCCCTCCTTTTGCAAACATCATTTTAAAGCAGCAGCAACTACAATCTTTTCTTTTCTTTTCTGTGACTAGCCACCCTACCAGTCTTTGAAATCAGCAATATATCACTGTGAGTTCATTGTTCAACTTCTGGGTTCATCATTGCCAAATATATTCACTAATAGGCAAAAAAAAAAACGGTTTAAGAATGTACCTATAGACCACAGATATTTCTGTTAAAGCAAGGAAATTGGGCAGCTATAGTGAATGCACCAGGGGAGCAGGAGACCTGACCTCCTCTCTGAGATATTGTACTGCCCTACAAATTGGTCAAAATGCAAACACAATTTGGGTTGGTCTTTCACAGTCTAATCCACTTGCTGTGTAGCTTGGAAGAATTTGGTAACATGTGCCTCTGAGCAGAGGTGTGCTCTATGTTTTTAATTGATCATGCCCACCTTTCCTTAAGTAAAGTGGCTTAAGCATAGCAGGCTGAACACGTGCATCTTGGGCAGGCCAAGTTTGTTTTCTTCCAACAGCTAGATTTATTGCTTAAGTAGTAACATATTGTAATCAGTCTGATTTTACATCAAACTGCAGTTTCAGATTCAACTGTTAATGCTCCCAAAATAGAAATAGAACATAACTTCCAGTTTGAAACACAATAGGCTGTCTTCACCATCACATGACATTGACCAATAAAAAGGCTTTGAAATTAATAAAAATACATTTGACAGAGATTTCCAGGATGAATAATGAAAGAAATGTAATTTTCTTGGTATATATTCTCTGTAGAAATACTAACACAGGTAAGAAGCACACCAACAAACATACAAAAATCTTTGCAGATGGCAGGTGTTGCCACCACTCACTAAATGCTCAGAGGCACATGTTACCAAATTCTTCCAAGCTACACAGGAAGTGGATTGGACTGTGAAAGGCCAACCCAAATTATGTTTGTGTTTTTACAAATTTGTAGGGCAGTCCAATATCTTAGAGAGGAGGTCAGGTCTCCTGCTCCCCTGGTACATTCACTGTAGCTGCCCAATTTCCCTTCTTTTTAAAGTTTGATACTAATATCTGTTGACTATAGGTATGTTCTTAAACCACAAGGGTTTCTTGCCTTTTAGTGAATTAATACAAGCATTTCATTCCAAAGAAGCACAATGTGCCAGCATACTCACCCTGACCCCTACTCGGATGTGCCCCTTAGAAGAAGCTCACTCAGAATCCCAAAAGTCTTTCAAGATCCAAACACAATTTCAGGATTGTGTGTGAGCTTTTAAAAAGGAAAACATAAGCAATATAGGATAAGTATGCCAGCATAATTTCCTTTTTAAAACAGCACATCTCTGCACAAATGGCCTCTCAAAATTTTCTACCATTAATATTTGTAAACAGAGAAAATGAAGTGACCATTTTACCAATTTTATCCAGGGGAGGATAAATTCTCCAACAGTTTCTCGGCAGTGTGGTTCACTGTTAGCAATTCTTTCTCTCAAGCTTTCCCCCTTGCCACCAGTAAATGCTGTGGCAGCATCAGCAGCTGGTACTAGCATTGTAAGTAAGCCCCACTGTGTTCATTTAAGTGAGTGAAGAATTGTGGAAGGAGAACAGTGGCTGCAAGCTAATGGTGAATAGTGTATGTTTTATATTGCTTTATGTACACAGCGTAGGGATTTTTTTTATTCTTCTGAGTAAATAAACATTATGGGCTGAATTCAAGTGTTTACTCAGAGTAGACCCACTGAAATTAATTGCCCTAAGATAATCATGGCTATTAATCTCAGTGTGTCTACTCTGAGTAAAACTTAGTTGAATACAACTTTAAATGAATATTCTACCAAGTGACTTTTCTTTTTTTAGAGGGAGGATGAGAAAAAGAAAACCCCCAGAACTTATGTCAGAAAAAATGCCATCTAAAATATTGCATCTGTTCTGTTATATTCCAGAAGAAATTTTAATTGGGAAAGGTGTGCTCTAAAAGAATGTTAGTGGTTTTGGTGAGACACCTTCTAAAAGGAAGAAAATGACTACAAATTTGACTGTGCCTTTTTGATTGTGGTCATGGTTACTGATAAAACCACATTGTTCAGAAAGCAGATTCAACAAGGACAATTTGCAGGGACTCTTTTCAGTATTGGGAAGGATGAAGAAGAAAAGGAGAGAGTGAGAGAGAGCACTGAAAATGATGGAAGGAGAAACAGAAGAGGGTGGTATCATTGATACAAGAGGAGAGGCAAGGATGGTGGTTTGGTAGTATCAAAGGTGATGGATGTGTTTTTTAAAAAAGCAGTGCAGTGAAAAGAGCAGTCCAGAAGAACGTTAGTGGAAACCTTGTGAGAGGTGTATGGGGAAAAAACCTAAGGAAGAAAATTAGTTGGGCAAGTAACTAAATAGCTGGTACTATACACTGGGTTCAAGGAGTTTAGAAGTGAAGGGGTGGATGAAATAAGACAACAGAGGTGAGATCAAGGGTGGTACTGTATATATAGAGATATGAGCAGCACTGATAGAGTTTGATTAAACATGAACCTCTTGGCCTTCTACCAGCTAATGCATTCTTTATTTTAAATAGGAGCACCACTACAAGAAAATTCTCATCAAAATAAAGTGATGGAATTTTCACTTCAAATAATTGGTTTACTCATGACATTTTTTATCATTTTAACATTATGATTCAAAGTGATAAAAAAAGAGAGGGTGGCTCTTGGGTAAACATAATAGTGATGCAGAGATCTGTGCTGAGATTTCTTATCTCCCTTCCCACACCCATGAACAATATATATATTGTTCATAGGAGATATATTGTTCATAGGAGACATAGGAGATATATAAAGCTCCTTCCCTTCAAAAAGGTAAAATCACAAAAAACAAAAACAAATTAAAACAAGGGCATTAAAATTCTTCCATATGAAAGAGTAATATAAGATCAGTCCACAGAATTAAAAGCAAAGACCAAGCAGCATAAAAGCAATGTGCAGGTGAATTTAAATTAAAAGCATAACAAATGTTGCTGCTGCTGTTTTTTAAAAAACCTATTATCCATCAATAAATAGGAAAAGAAATTGCATTCAAAAACTATCAAAGAGGAGAGAAAAATCAGTTAAATTATTTTAGGTGAGGTACAGAGTTTTTGATGAACATACCATAATTTTGAGGTGGCTGTTTGTGAGTGTCCTTTGTTTCATTCTACAAATCATCTCACCTGTGTCTTCATTCTGCAGCGTTTATGGATGCCCATGTTTTAATTAAATTCCAGGGGAAAATACCATGACTCCTCCTATACAGCTTTTCAGATCAGGAAGTACAGGCAGCGAGGGAGGCTGCAAGAGTGCTGGAGTAATATTTACTGTAATTAAGTGTCCCTGTAAAAAGCTTTACATAGAACAAACCAAGAGACCCCTTAAAAAACACATTAGTGAGCACCTCAGTAATATTCATAACAATGGAGGGCTCTCCGTTGGTGACCCATTTTCAGATGCAGAGACATACTCCCAGTGATTTGGTTTTCTGAGTCACAGAAAAAGTACAATGTGCCAATAATCAGATTTTATTGAAAAGGGAACTTTTTTGGATCATCCAGCTTAGGTGTGTATCCCCCACAGGTTTAAATGAAGATCTAGGAATAGCTCCCTTGCTATAGCTAATCCTATGACATTCACTTACACCTTCCCCCCCCCCATTGGTTCAAATGAAGATTGGTTCTAATGCCTCAGATCGTTGCATTTATTTTTTACCGTACACTCCAGTTAGTGCCCCTATATGGATGTTTGTATCTACCTTTAAGAAGTCGTTACTCACATTGAAATCAGTATCACATACCTTTTAGAATTCAGAAACTATCCTCTCTTCAGTAAGCGGCTCTCTATCTTTCTTTTTTTAAGACCCAGCTGCTTTTAAAAATTTAGTTTGTTACACTGATGAGATACCAGCTTGTTATTTGCACAAGGTATTCCGAGTCATCTATTCTAATCCTTTTTTCCATTTTCTTTATCCTACTTAGTTAATAGCTGTGTTTAAATTTTCTGTGTTGAGTTCACGTGTAACCAGTTTTAGTTTTTGAAAGTTTTTTAATGTTCATTTTTCAGTGTTTCGTTTTGGTTGTCCTTTCCTTATTAATTTTAGCAGTTGGACAGCATCATGCAGAGTGTTGTTTTGTTTACTTTGAGCAAATATATGTATGTAGTTCTTTTCATATTTTAGAATGTAATTGATTTTAATGGTGTTTGCATATATACTTTTGCAGATTGCCCTTCATAAAAGGGTTGTGCCAACACCCGAAACTCTTTGGGCTGCAATGAAAATGTCTCATTCCCAATTCTTTGCTGTTTGCTGGTTTGGCACCTTGAGGGTCTCCCTCTCTTTCGCTGGAGCATTTTTGAGTGCCTCCTTCCTTGCTTTTTTGCTGCAAGGGTGCTGGAGTAATACTTACTGAAGAGACACAATTACGATATCCTTGACCAGTTCACAATGATAAGCTCAAAATCCCACGCCTTCCAAAATTCTCAAGAAATTCTCAAGTGTCTTGAGAATGAAGCAGAAAAATAGAAACCTCTTTGGGAATAACACTCCACAATCGTGGTGCTACCACTAAGTAGATCCTTCACTATTGTAACCAGCCACTACAGCTCAAATGGGAGGGCACATGAAGAAGGGCCATTATGAAAGATCTTAGGTAAAAATAACATTTTGAGGCACCTAAAGACTAACGGCATAATCTAACTCACATTTACAGTGGACTGAGAGAGCTGATGCAGCGGATCTCCAGCTGAGCCAGTTGGGTCCCAGCTCAGCTGGGCTATGCTACCATAAGTACCTTGGCCAGGCTCATCTGGGACCCAGCCAGCTCAGCCAAAACAGGTGCAAGTGGAGCTGGCATAAGCCAGCGTAAGGCCCCAAAAGGGGTATGTCAAGGGATGTGGCGGAACTTTATGCCGGCTTCTCTTGCTCCAGCACAACTTATGATGTCTTCCCCTGAGTTGGATTGCTCTGCCCCATCTTCAACCAGAGCTTGGAAGTAACTAGTTACAATTATTTAAAAAAACAGATAGTGGTGGTGAAGAATGTAGTGGAGGGGAAAAGGATCTGGAGGTCAAGAACATGGATAAAGGAGGAGAAGGAGGCAACAGCAGGATGGAGATAAAGAACTGTGGAGATGAAAGATGACAATGTCTGTTTGTGTGAATACTGTGTTTGCACTTGGCACACAAAGTGGCCTCCACCACCCTCTCTGGCTACTGTGCTGCATTTGCAGTATTTTAACTTTTTTGCATCTCAGGGGAAAATGTTTGCTTGAGTGAGTGTCCCTTAGTTGGTGGCAGGGCAGGGTCTGGGAGGTCGTTAAGTGAGAGAGATTATGCTGGCTGGCTGGCTGAGTTGGGGGGCGTTGCACTTTGTTTGACGTGCAAAGATCTGAGTAGTGGCCTCAGCCTCCCTCCCCACCACCCTTACCAATGGAGAGACCACCATTGCTATCTTATGAATAAAAATAATTATTCTACTACCTCTGTATGTGTGTGTTTATTTTTAATGTTGTTTTAGGCTATTTAGATGTGCAGCAGCCAAGGCCAGCACCTTGTAGGTGTTTTTTTTAAAGTAACTGAAATGTAATTGTAGTGATTACTTTGGAGGAAAAGTAAAGTAATCAGTTACTTTCAGAGCAATTGTAATTGTAACGGTAATTACTACTTTTTTGGGCCATGTAACTGTAATTTATTACTTTTTTAAAGTAATGTTCCAAGCTCTGTCTGCAACCTCACGTGAAAGTAATCTCCACTGAATTCAGCGGAACAGGATTGCACAATTACCCCCAGAAGTGTATCTTCTCACAGTAATGTTCTTCAGAATCCAGCCAACTCCTTCACAGCTAAAAAAGAAATAAATATTAATGATTTTGAAAATATAATTTAAGAATTTATTTCAGTGGAATCCCAATACATTAGTTAATTTGTTTTAGGACATTACTGGCTGAAGAAGCTGGTTGTATGCCACTGCTATATCAGAGATGGTCTCACAGTGTGCATTTTCCAAATTATTTCTGGTGTTTCTGTACATGACATTTCCATTTTTTCACATTTTCCTACTCACACAAGATGTTGCATTCATTCTGCCTAGAATCTGGATCACAACAACCTGAACATCCTAAGGGTGAGGCTATCAATATTAAGTTAGAAACCAAAGTGATATTGACCTCAAACCCTTCCATAATTCTTAACAATCAGCCTGCAGTCTCTTTTCTGTAAGTGATACATGGATAAACCATTTGACTCCAGTTTCCAGATCTATAAGAAGTCTCTACTTTCTTCATAAGCCTCCAAGTCAAAATAATTAGGACTTGATTAAATCTTATTACCAAGTCTTTACTTCTGATGGAGGACTTTTTGCCCTCTGCTCCAGTTTTGATCCTTGGCACTTACATCTAATCATAAATTTAGCCAAATACATTGTATGTCAAGAATAATTAATGGAAAGTTTCTGACACCAGGTCTGCACCATTGCCAATCTCATAAAAGAGCTATTAACCCCAGGTTAGCCCTACTCATTCATTCATATACACCTAGAGATGGACAGATTCGTAATTAGATATACAACACATTATCTCCACAAGGGCTGTTGGGAACATTATGATTGAAATATCCCAATGAAGATGTTTTTTTGTAATCTAGATCAGACAAAGCCCTCTGAGCCCTAAAAAGAGACTCAATTATTTGGTAATAAATAGCAAGTGTAACACCAGCACTATTCTCTCTGATGAGAACTCATGTCTATGAGCATGTCAGGTAAACATTAATACTCAGTGTAACTTCACAATGCCATCCTGCCCACAGTGTCTATCCTTCAGTGGAGACTGGTGGCTTCAATGTCAGTGGGGCAGTGAATCCACTCTAAGTTTTAGCCTGAACTTTCAAGGAGCTGTCCAAGGTGCATTCAGTTAGGATAGCAGCTTGGACAGCTCCTTGAAAGTTCAGACTAAAACCCAGAATGGATTCACTGCTCCACTGACACTGGAGGAAGCAGTGTCCACTACCATTCTTGCAGCCCTATATGTCACTTCACAGGCTGCAAGGAAGGGAGACTGGGTCTGCACGCCTTCCACCATGTTCAGCAGCCAGTGGACCACCTTCACACTGATGAAGCAGTACAGGGAGAGGCCCTTCTGTCCTGAGAGCAGCTGGATTGTAGTGCTGAAGCCCAATAAGACAAGGGACATGTTAATGTGGAGGGATTAAATTGTTTACCTCCAGCCCCAGTGCCTCCTGCTGGACAGGACACACAAACACAGCTAAGATACAATTCTTGCAACCCTCCTTCAGAGGGAGGCAGTTGGATGCCAGAGAAAACTAGGTTGCCATTGGCCTCGGAACACTTCAGAGAGAGACAAAATTGCACTTTGCTGTACAGTCTTCCGGAGAAGACTATTAAGACAATCTGGATTGGGGAAGAGACATGGCTCAGTGGTAAAGCATCTGATTTGCATGCAGAAAGGGCTGGGAATGGTTCCATCTGAAATCCTGAAGAGCCGCTGCCTATCAGTGTACCCAATAAGGCAGATGCCTATGTTCCTATGCACCTTCATTGTTGATATGCCACTGTGACAATTCATGCAAGATGTTGTCTCATCATCCTCTCTCAGCCCAAGCCACAAATACTATCAGACAATCTACCACAGTCTTTGTAAAGTTTCTTGCCGAAGTCTCATTCAGCAGAATCCATCCATGTAAATGAGTTGGAAAGATGAGCTGGAGCTTATCTTGCCAGTAATTAATTCATGAACACTGGGTGTCTGAACAACCATGTTCCATGGTATTGGCACAACTCCAGTCCACACAGCACTTGCCATGGAAGTGGCAGCTGAGTCAGATGAGATCACATTTCTCTAGCCACCAAAAACCTTTGAAAAGCCTTCTTAATCATGGCTCAATAGTGGGGATAGGTGAGAACTCTTCAAGGTCAGATGGAAGACCTTTGGCCTTTTGCATTTCCAAAAGGTGTCAGCTATATGTCAACTATTGTGTAGCGATTCCTGATCAGTATATGGAAGCTGATGAATCTCCGGTGTATAAGGAGTCCACTCCAGTTTGTAGTTCTTTTTTTTTGGAACTGCAGTGGTTCCAAGGAACTGTGTGACTTGGAATCTTGTATCCTTTTAGAGTTGGACCTGTGAGGCAAGCATGCAGAACACATGAAATTGGCAGCTGATCTGCTCAGGTTTCAAAATTGCCTTTCTACTTGGCACAAAATAGATGTCTCCGGGAAAGCACAGACTGAAAGGGGAAAAGCCATTAGCAATTGCTGATTAGCAAAAGAAAGCTCTAGGCCCAGGGATTTAATTATGCTAATCTTGCCATCAATCTTAATGTAGACAAGAATGCAGTCCTTCTAAGAAACAAGACCACAGATGCTCAGACAGAATTCCTGTTTTTTTCTTCTATTTACTAAGGTCACAGCTTTCAAGTGAGAGTGTCTGTGAATGATATGAGATAAGGCTGTCCTGTGCAGATAGGTTCAAACAACAGACACCTGATGGCATAAGCAGCATAATACTACTACCTACTACAGGATAAATGTTAGATTGTTTCGGAAGCTTATGTCTGCAAAAGTGCCAGAGTCACAACAACAGCAACATTGGCACAAATGTTAAGAGAGAGACAGAGAGAGAGAGAGAGAGATGCCACCTATGTACTCTTCCAGTGCTCTTGTATCAGTCTTCCTCCCCTGCTTGGGAGAGAGACTGCAGTCACTGGGAAGACATATTACTTGCTCCTCTTCTGTAGCGAGTGAGTTCTGGTAATATTCTGCATTCAACCTGCCTATTCAGCTCCATGTGTCAAGGATGTGATCCTACTAGGCAAAAAGATCAAGAGGATTTGGTCAGCTGTAGCAATGTTTATTGTACCTTACGCAAATTGAAAGTTTACCTGCATGTGGGGGTTTATGGCCACCGGTAGGGACAGGGTAGACATTCAATTCTGTTTGCATTAAAAACCAAATTTATTAAATGTGCACTTTCTGAACAGCTTGAGAACTGAAGAACAGACATCCTTCAAAATTCATACTTATCTGAATTTTGTAATGCAGTTCTCCAATCAATGCATATATTAGAGTAAATTGTGTATAAAAATGAAAATATTCATGAAAATATCATACAAAAATGCATTATACTAGGAGAGATTGCTTGCAAAAATGTGTACATTAGTCAAAACTGCAGACAAAAATGGGCTTATTTGGAGAAATTCACACTAAAATACTGGATAGTTTTATCATGGTTTCTTTCTTTTAAATCACAAATTGCAGCAAAAATGTGGAAAAGTGAATTTGGAAAAATGAGAAAATTCACCTTGCCATCATTAATTCCCCATAGTGCCACTGGAGCAATGCCATGTCATGACATAGGGACATTCTTGGAAAAAATGGTAACCATGGTTTTAGGTGGCTACCTCCCATTAGGTGGTGATGCGAGCCATCATTTTATTGCAGAATTCCCCTCTGAAGGACGCTGCACTTTGAAATGGTGTAATTCTGGGTGCAAATAGTCAAAATCTCTCATTCTCACTTCCCCTACCAGTGAATGGGGTGTTGAAATGGGGGGAATTTTGGCTCAGCCCTAATTATTGTATTTAATATCTGTTTTGGTGAGACTTCAGTCAGAACATCATGATCTATGGCAAACATGCTTATATGAGAAAACATGCTGGGAGGCTGCAGTTGCTGAAATATACCTGTCTCATTTACTGTGCTAGGAATTATTAGCGGATGGAGCTTGCTCAAAAGGTATTTAATGGAAATAGCTGCTGAACTAATTGGCTTGTTATAAGACACAGAGTTCCCATGTAGCTGGAGTGAGTGGCCATCTACACCACCTTAGTGTGAGGGTCAGGGACAGTATACCAAGGACTTTTCAGTAAATGTTTCATTAAATAGTAGCTCCTTACATTTTCTTTTTGAGTTCTGAACAAAGTTTGTAGACTTGAATTGACTTAGTACCTTGGGGTCTGAAGATCAGTTGCCCCTAAAACCTTGTCCCACCTCAGGTAACCTGAAGCAATGCTGCTGCTGGGAGGGCAGCCTCACCACACCACACCACACCAAAAAGGGCTGAGTAGCTGGAAATCAATTGGCCTTGGGTAATACTCTTTCCCTGTTGGCAGTCTGAGGTACTAATAAATATGCCACTGTTTCGCTTCACCCCAAGAAATACACACACATGTACACATATCCCCTTTTGGTCTGCCTGTTGAATCAAGTCTATAGCATTTGCACCATGGGCTTTAAGCTCACATATCACATACTAAGAAAGTCCTTGCCTCCCACAGGGCTTCAGATAATTGAAGCATATTAGAAATATATTAAGAAATGGCTGATTTTGTTTAATCTACTATGTTTAAAAATAAGCTTGTTTTTAAACTTGTTTTTATTTTTTTTCTTGAAAACTTAAGGAATATTTTGTTTAGTCTACTATGTTTGCTTTGAATTTTTCTTGTATTTCTTGTACTTACTTTTATATGCAATGTTAATACTATATGTTGATACTAAAGCAGATGTTTTGTTCAGTTAATTGTATTTTATTGATTGTGGGTTTCTTGTATCTGCTGTTTTAAGATGTTTTGACTTATGCTGTATACCACTTAGAGTTTTATTTAAATATAACCAGTATGTAAATGGTCTAAATAAATAAATAATAAGTCAACAGGACAAAATGTGTATTTCAGTGCCAAAGCCTTGCATAGTGCCAATGTAGGCACTTATGTGCCCAAACGTTAAGCTGATCCTGGACACAAAAATGGAAATGGACTGCCTTCAAGTTGATCCCGACTTATGGTGACCCTATGAGTAGGGTTTTCATGGTAAGCGGTATTCAGAGGGGGTTTACCATTGCCTACTCCTGAGGCTGAGAAGCAGTGACTGGCCCAAGGTCACCCAGTGACCTTCATGGCTGTGTGAGGATTCGAACCCTAGTCTCCCAGGTCATAGTCCAACACTCTAACCACTACACCATATGTTATTGTTATGTGCCTTCAAGTTGATTACGACTTATGGCGACCCTATGAATCAGCGACCTCCAAGAGCATCTGTCATGAACCACCCTATTCAGATCTTGTAAGTTCAGGTCTGTGGCTCCTTTATGGAATCAATTCATCTCTTGTTTGGCCTTCCTCTTTTTCTACTCCCTTCTGTTTTTCCCAGCATTATTGTCTTTTGTAGTGAATCATGTCTTCTCATGATGTGTCCAAAGTATGATAACCTCAGTTTCATCATTTTAGCTTCTAGTGACAGTTCTGGTTTAATTTGTTCTAACACCCAATTATTTGTCTTTTTCGCAGTGCATGGCATGCGCAAAGCTCTCCTCCAGCACCACATTTCAAATGAGTTGATTTTTCTCTTATCCACCTTTTTCACTGTCCAACTTTCACATCCATACATGAGATCGGGAATACCATGGTCTGAATGATCCTGACTTTAGTGTTCAGTGATACATCTTTGCATTTGAGGACCTTTTCTAGTTCTCTCACAGCTGCCCTCCCCAGTCCTAGCCTTCTTCTGATTTCTTGACTATTGTCTCCATTTTGGTTAATGACTGTGCCGAGGTATTGATAATCCTTGACAAGTTCAATGTCCTCATTGTCAACTGTAAAGTTACACAAATCTTCTGTTGTCATTACTTTAGTCTTCTTGATGTTCAGCTGTAGTCCTGCTTTTGTGCTTTCCTCTTTAACTTTCATCAGCATTCGTTTCAAATCATTACTGGTTTCTGCTCAGAGTATGCTATCGTCTGCATATCTTATATTATTGATGTTTCTCCCTCCAATTTTCACACCTCCTTCATCTTTGTCCAATCCCGCTGTTCGTATGATATGTTCTGCGTACAGATTAAATAAATAGGGTGATAAAATACAACCCTGGCTCACACCCTTTCAGATGGGGAACCAATCGGTTTCTCCATATTCTGTCCTTACAGTAGCCTCTTGTGCACAGTATAGGTTGTGCATCCGGACAATCAGATGCTGTGGCACCCCCATTTCTTTTAAAGCATTCCATAGTTTTTCATGATCTACACAGTCAAAGGCTTTGCTATAGTCTATAAAGCACAGGGTGATTTTCTTCTGAAATTCCTTGGTTCGTTCCATTATCCAACGTATGTTTGCGATATGATCTCTGGTGCCTCTTCCCTTTCTAAATCCAGCTTGGATGTCTGGCATTTCTCGCTGCATATATGGTAAGAGCCTTTGTTGTAGAATCTTGCACATGACTTTACTTGCATGGGATATTAAGGCAATAGTTTGGTAATTACTGCGTTCTCTGGGATCCCCTTTCTTTGGAAGTGGGATATATATTGAACGCTTTCACTCTGTGGGTCATTGTTTAGTTTTCCATATTTCTTGACAATTTTTTGTCAAAATTTGGACAGATTCAGTCTCAGTAGCTTGTAGCAACTCTATCGGTATGCTGTCTATTCCTGGTAATTTGTTTCTTCCAAGAATTTTGCAGTTTTCACCTCACATTCTAAAATTTTTGGTTCTTCATCATATGGTTCCTCCGTGAATGAATCTGTCATCATTGCATCTCTTTTGTAGAGTTGTTCTTCAGTGTATTGCTTCCATCTTCCTTTTATTTCATCTCGGTCAGTCAGCGTGTTCCCCTGTTGATTATTCAACATCCCTACTCGTGGTTTAAATTTTCCTTTCATTTCTCTAAGAACATAAGAACATAAGAAGAGCCTGCTGGATCAGGCCAGTGGCCCATCTAGTCCAGCATCCTGTTCTCACAGTGGCCAACCAGGTGCCTGGGGGAAGCCCGCAAGCAGGACCCGAGTGCAAGAACACTCTCCCCTCCTGAGGCTTCCGGCAACTGGTTTTCAGAAGCATGCTGCCTCTGACTAGGGTGGCACAGCACAGCCATCATGGCTAGTAGCCGTTGATAGCCCTGTCCTCCATGAATTTGTCTAATCTTCTTTTAAAGCCGTCCAAGCTGGTGGCCATTACTGCATCTTGTGGGAGCAAATTCCATAGTTTAACTATGCGCTGAGTAAAGAAGTACTTCCTTTTGTCTGTCCTGAATCTTCCAACATTCAGCTTCTTTGAATGTCCACGAGTTCAAGTATTATGAGAGAGGGAGAAGAACTTTTCTCTCTCCACTTTCTCAATGCCATGCATAATTTTATACACTTCTATCATGTCTCCTCTGACCCGCCTTTTCTCTAAACTAAAAAGCCCCAAATGCTGCAACCTTTCCTCGTAAGGGAGTCGCTCCATCCCCTTGATCATTCTGGTTGCCCTCTTCTGAACCTTTTCCAACTCTATAATATCCTTTTTGAGATGAGGCAACCAGAACTGTACACAGTATTCCAAATGCGGCCGCACCATAGATTTATACAACGGCATTATGATATCGGCTGTTTTATTTTCAATATCTTTCCTAATTATCGCTAGCATGGAATTTGCCTTTTTCACAGCTGCCGCACACTGGGTCGACATTTTCATCGTGCTGTCCACTACAACCCCGAGGTCTCTCTCCTGGTCGGTCACTGCCAGTTCAGACCCCATGAGCGTATATGTGAAATTAAGATTTTTTGCTCCAATATGCATAATTTTACACTTGTTTATATTGAATTGCATTTGCCATTTTTCTGCCCATTCACTCAGTTTGGAGAGGTCTTTTTGGAGCTCTTCGCAATCCCTTTTTGTTTTAACAACCCTGAACAATTTAGTGTCGTCAGCAAACTTGGCCACTTCACTGCTCACTCCTAATTCTAGGTCATTAATGAACAAGTTGAAAAGTACAGGTCCCAATACCGATCCTTGAGGGACTCCACTTTCTACAGCCCTCCATTGGGAGAACTGTCCGTTTATTCCTACTCTCTGCTTTCTGCTTCTTAACCAATTCCTTATCCACAAGAGGACCTCTCCTCTTATTCCATGACTGCTAAGCTTCCTCAGAAGCCTTTGGTGAGGTACCTTGTCAAACGCTTTTTGAAAGTCTAAGTACACTATGTCCACTGGATCACCTCTATCTATATGCTTGTTGACACTCTCAAAGAATTCTAATAGGTTACTGAGACAGGACTTTCCCTTGCAGAAGCCATGCTGGCTCTGCTTCAGCAAGGCTTGTTCTTCTATGTGCTTAGTTAATCTAGCTTTAATACTACTTTCTACCAGTTTTCCAGGGACAGAAGTTAAGCTAACTGGCCTGTAATTTCCGGGATCCCCTCTGGATCCCTTTTTGAAGATTGGCGTTACATTTGCCACTTTCCAGTCCTCAGGCACGGAGGAGGACCCGAGGGACAAGTTACATATTTTAGTTAGCAGATCAGCAATTTCACCTTTGAGTTCTTTGAGAACTCTCGGGTGGATGCCATCCGGGCCCGGTGATTTGTCAGTTTTTATATTGTCCATTAAGCTTAGAACTTCCTCTCTCGTTACCACTATTTGTCTCAGTTCCTCAGAATCCCTTCCTGCAAATGTTAGTTCAGGTTCAGGGATCTGCCCTATATCTTCCACTGTGAAGACAGATGCAAAGAATTCATTTAGCTTCTCTGCAATCTCCTTATCGTTCTTTAGTACACCTTTGACTCCCTTATCATCCAAGGGTCCAATTGTCTCCCTAGATGGTCTCCTGCTTTGAATGTATTTATAGAATTTTTTGTTGTTGGTTTTTATGTTCTTAGCAATGTGCTCCTCAAATTCTTTTTTAGCATCCCTTATTGTCTTCTTGCATTTCTTTTGCCAGAGTTTGTGTTCTTTTTTATTTTCTTCATTCGGACAAGACTTCCATTTTCTGAAGGAAGACTTTTTGCCTCTAAGAGCTTCCTTGACTTTGCTCATTAACCATGCTGGCATCTTCTTGGCCCTGGCGGTACCTTTTCTGATCTGCGGTATGCACTCCAGTTGAACTTCTAATATAGTGTTTTTAAACAACTTCCAAGCATTTTCGAGTGATGTGACCCTCTGGACTTTGTTTTTCAGCTTTCTTTTTACCAATCCCCTCATTTTTGTGAAGTTCCTCTTTTGAAGTCAAATGTGACCGTGTTGGATTTTCTTGGCAATTGGCCAGTTACATGTATGTTTAATTTAATAGCACTGTGGTCACTGCTCCCAATCGGTTCAACAACACTTACATCTCGCACCAGGTCCCGGTCCCCACTGAGGATTAAGTCCAGGGTTGCCGTCCCTCTGGTTGGTTCCATGACCAACTGGTCTAGGGCATAGTCATTTAGAATATCTAGAAACTTTGCTTCTTTGTCATGACTGAAACACATATGCAGCCAGTCTATGTCCGGGTAGTTGAAGTCACCCATTACTACCACATTTCCTAGTTTGGATGCTTCCTCAATTTCATATCTCATCTCAAGGTCTCCCTGAGCATTTTGATCAGGGGGACGATAGATCGTTCCCAGTATTAATTCCCTCCTGGGGCACGGTATCACCACCCACAACGATTCTGTGGAGGAGTCTGCCTCTTTTGGGGTTTCGAGCTTGCTGGATTCAATGCCTTCTTTCACGTATAGAGCGACTCCGCCACCAATACGTCTTTCCCTGTCCTTCCGATATAGTTTATATCCAGGGATAACCGTATCCCACTGGTTTTCTCCATTCCACCAGGTCTCTGTTATGCTCACTATATCAATGCTCTTCTCTAAGACCAAGCACTCCAGTTCTCCCATCTTGGTTCGGAGGCTCCTAGCATTAGCGTACAAGCACTTGTAAACAGTGTCTCTCTTCAAGTGTCTTTGGCAGTTGTGGTTAGGCCTGTGGTAATTTTGCACTTCTGAATTTATATCCTGTGCCCCTGCTCTCACAATGCCTACTTCTAGGCCTACCCCTTTTAAAATTTCATCATTTCTTTGGTTTTTATCCCAGGGGGGAGGTTTATTCCGAACCGGACCTTTCTCAGCTCCTGTCGGGTTTCCCCCCTCAGTCAGTTTAAAAGCTGCTCTGCTACCTTTTTAATTTTAAGTGCCAGCAGTCTGGTTCCATTCTGGTTCAAGTGGAGCCCGTCCCTTTTGTACAGGCCCGGCTTGTCCCAAAATGTTCCCCAGTGCCTAACAAATCCGAACCCTTCCACCCGACACCATCGTCTCATCCACGCATTGAAACTGCGAAGCTGGGCCTGTCTGGCTGGTCCTGCGCGTGGAACTGGTAGCATTTCAGAGAAAGCCACCTTGGAGGTCCTGGCTTTCAGCATCCTACCTAGCAACCTAAATTTTGCTTCCAGGACCTCACGGCTGCATTTCCCCATGTCGTTGGTGCCAACGTGCACCACGACCACTGACTCCTTCCCAGCACTGTCTACCAAACTATCTAAACGACGGGCGATATCCGCAACCTTCTCACCAGGCAGGCAAAACACCTTGCGGTCTACACGCCCATCACACACCCCACTGTCTATGTTCCTAATGATCGAATCACCCACTACAAGGATCCCTCCATCCCCTGGAGATATATCCTCAGCACGAGAGGATAGCTGCTCATCCCCCAAGGAATGGGTCCCTTCTAAGGGATCGTTTCCCTCTTCCTCAGCTGGATGCTCTCCTTCCCCGAGACCATCGTTCTCCATGATAGCAGGAGAGCTATCATCCTTGGAGTGGGACACATCTATAACGTCCCTGAAGGCCTCCTCCACACACCTCTCTGCCTCTCTCAGCTTTTCCAGGTCCGCCACCTTGGCCTCAAGGAAATGAAGTCGTTCCCGGAGAGCCAGGAGCTCATTGCACCGAGAGCACACCCAGGACTTCTGTCCAACAGGCAGATAGTCGTACATGCTGCAGGCGGTGCAAAACACTGGAAAGCCCCCACACCTCTGCTGGCTTCTTACCTGCATAGTTTTGTTTAAGGTTTATTACGTCAGTGGGTTGGAGACTGCGGTTTAGTTGAGGTCAGGGAACAGAAGGGCAGAGTGGGGGGCCCTGGCCTCCTCGCCCTGCTGCTGAACTCGCTCTGCTGCTTAACTCGCCTTGACGCTTCGTCAGCTGGGGCTCCCTCTAGCTCGTGGAGCAGGCTCCCTCACTAGGGTGCTCTGACTTTATATGTGTGGCTGGTTTCTCCCAGCTACTGCTGCCAGCCAATGATGTGTTACTTGACGCTGATGGCTTTCAGCTGGGGCTTAAATCTTTAGTATTCTCTCAGGCTTCCTTCCTTCCTGAGCGAGGGGCGGGGCTGTTTAAGCTTTTGGCTGCTTTTAATCAAGGGGCTGCGCCTTCCAGGCAAGTCTTTTGGGTTTGTTGTTTTCCCACCTAGAACAGCCTGACCTTTCTTTAACCTAGGGAAACAGAGCTTGTGGTTGTGTTTCAGGAAGGCTGAAGCTGCCCTTTTTAGCAAGGACTGAGCTGACTCTCTCCCTGTATGTGTCGGTGGAGTTTCCTTTTCCCCCTTCTCTCCGACTGGAATTTAGCCTTGTTTACAGTGTCCCCTGAAGCTTTCCTGCTAGGGTGGTGTTGAAAACTAGCTTTCTCTGGGCTTCCTTCTCCTAGGATCTGTCTCCTAAGATATAGGTTCTTTCAGGATTTGGCTCCTAGCTCAGGGTGACCTTGGGCTGCCCTTATTACTTATTGCTCTGAGCTGTTTTACTTCAATTAAATAATGGAATAAATGGGAGCTACTTACCTTCTTTTCGCTCTGCTGCTTAACTCGCCTTGACGCTTCGTCAGCTGGGGCCTTGACGCTTCGTCAGCTGGGGCTCCCTCTAGCTCCCTCTAATCTTTTGGAATAGGGCTACACCATATAACAACACATTTTTTTTGTCTTAGATATATTTGAAGTATGTGAGGAAATTGGCAAAGGTTGGAAGATATGCATGTATACAAGCCTTGTAAACAGCTTCAGTGCAATAGTTAATCAGTAGCTCCTTTCACATGTTGGTAATACAACTAGTTATTTCATGCTCCATAGATAAGAGGATTTGGTTTTACCCCTAAATGATAAGTGTAGAAAACTAAATGATTAAAATTTACCATGCCAGAATAAAGCCTGCTTATGTAAAGAAAGATTAATACGAGTGGATTAAGTCCAATCACTCAAAGGGCATAATCTATAAACAGAGATTTGAACAACTACAGGGAAAGTATGTGAAAGAAATTCTGTAGGAAATAAAAATCATTGTGGATGGGCTGCTGAATTGTGGGAAGATGTGCATGATGCTGGATAAGAAAATAATCTGGCGGTAGTGTACTATGGAAGTGGGAAAAGACAATGGATTTCATTGTAGCTCTTGAAGACAAAACTTTTTAGGTTGGAAAATCAGTTGTACTGCTCCCTACATGACCATTTTTCAGCCTCCTTGCCCACAAACACTTATGCTTTGTACCCTAATAGCTAGGATTGGATTAACTAATCTTGAGACCATGCACCTAAAGATTGCATCTCTCCCTCCCTTATATGCCTGTTGATAAAAGCTTGCATTTGAGATGCTGTTAGCAGTAAATATACAAATACATATATCTAGGTTTACTCGTACAGCAACTAAATTGAACTCAATTATAATATATTTATATACATATTTTATATATACTTATACACACTTATACACAGAGACGAAGACATGTATCATAAACACAAATGTGCCATTGAAATTTGCTACATTGCAGTTTGGATGTGAATTCTATGAACCCAATAATAAACTTCTAGTGGGACAGAAATCTCAGATGCTATAAAATCAAATGAAATATTGAGTGAGAGAAATGGATGGGGCTCTATTTACCTTGCTGTTTCAAGTCTGCTAGTAACACAGAAAAAACAGGTTCGTCAAACTATTGTCACTCTTGCACACTGAAAAGTAGAAGTAAACATTCTGTAATCTTAGGAGCTTAATAGGTTTGAAATGGGGAGGGCAAAAAAAGAAGTAGCAAGGTTAGAGATGGGCAAGTGTGAGTGGGTTTGCATGTTACATGATATATTTGGAATGGCTGGGGAGAGGAAATGGAAATGGCTCTATCAGGCTTCTTATGCCAGGTTGGTGCAAAACATTGCACCTCCTGAGATGGGACTGTGCTGCCACCACCCTTTGTCAATGCTTCTGCTGCCACCCACCTCCTTCTCTTCCCTTCTGCCCACTCATTGCTGAGAAAGCACTGGTGGCTCAGGCCCTCCACGCCTCATTTGGATGGGGAGGCCTCCTTAGAGTGAGGCATTGTGGGTGAGTTATGTGGCTCAACATGGTTCACGATTGGCCTATGCCTGTTCTTATGTAATGCTGGATGTGGAAATGGCATACCATCGTCTGTAGATTCATCGTCTGTAGATTCATCATCATCATCATCATCATCCTTATTTATTATTATTATTATTATTTCTAATTGCTAACCACAGTAAACATTATTAATATTAAACAGTATTTTTATTTTTCCCTCACTACTGCTGTTGGCAATCTGCCCCCTATATGACAGGATCTTTGGGGGGGGATTATTGGAAAAAGCAAATTTTAAAGGTGGCTAGCATGAAAACTCCTGGAGCTATCCTCCTGAAATTTATCAGGGTTAATTCCCTCTATAGAGGCTACCGTGTCAACAAATTTCATGCCCCTGTGTGAAAAAAATAAAACTTTTATGTCATTTTTATTTTAAAACATTTTAAACTGTAGTGATTAGTATGAGAACCTCTTGAGCTATTGGCCTGCAACTTGGCAGGTTTAATCCGCTATAAACCAGCTTCCATGTCTTCAAACCTCATGTATATAGGTCAAAAAAGAAGAAAGTTATGTCCATGTTGGTTTTGCAATGTAAGTAAGTAGGATTTATGAAGATTTGTAATATCTGAATTGTGATTCAGATTCGGTTTGGAGCAGGTCCAAATCTGCCCAGACCAGATTGGGCCTGATCTGTATTTACAAATTGGAGCCACACATTGAATCGGGGGGTGGGTAAGTGCACAACCCTACTAGGCATGTTTATTTAATTCCTTTCAGATTAGTCTTTCATCACAGGAAGTAAAAGCAACAAAGCTGAGATTTGTGATGAATCCAGGTGAATACAGCCTAGAGCCTGTTTGAGACCTCCTGTATGGTGGCAAAGCAGGCTGTCTTTTCTGCTGCCAGTGCAGTCACATTCAGCTGAGTTATTTACAGTTGAGGATGGGTGATTGCATCCTGCCCCAACTATAATTTGTAAGCTTGGATCCTTTGGAACTTGCTGAGACAGTTTTACAGATAGGGTTTTTTTTTGACAGTACTCCTTGGCACAGAATACTGACACTTCTTTCTTTTTTGCTGCCCATGCCACCCATGGTACTTTTATCAAGTTATGAGTTCCTCCTCTTCTTTTTTTAACAAAAAAACCTATCTATATATTTCACATCTATTCCAATTACATTTGTGCTGAATATTACCCCCACTATCTCCTATAAAAGTGGAGATCTTAAAGAATTTTTGAGGTATCTTGCTTTTACAGACAAGGTGGCAAAGGATTTTGGTTCTTTTATTTCTTTCTTTTTACACAAGGGCAACAACAAAACCCTTGCTACTACAATATTTCAGGTGGTGGTCTCAGCAGCCAGGCCATGTTCCTTGGACTGAATGCCTCTGGGAATGACACATCATGACACTATGTTGTTCCAGAGGAATTATTGGAGTGGTGGCAGATAACTGCCCCCATTGGCACCAACTTACATGGCACTTGTTGACCAGGCCCTTTGTGCGAACTCTGTGGAAGGCAGAAAAGCTGATTGTGGGCCAAGGGGACATTATGCTGACTGCCAGTGTGTGGCTTTAGTACTTGTGGATAGCAAGAATATTTTGCTAAGAGGCTGAGGAACAATGTCTCATAATAGATTATGAATCCTTAGCACCCTTGAAGAAAATGACATGTGCTTATGAAGCAATGGAAAGGCAATGGTTTACAGAGGCACTTGAAATACTTGCACGTAGGAAAACTTTTGTGCATGCATTTGAGCCCAGCTCCAAAATGACATAAAGATCTGGTGCCATTTCTGATCAACATAAAAAGGGGTGTCCACGAACTTGATATTAAAATAATATGCAATTTAGAATGGTTAGGAAACTGGGAGTTAAGTCCCTATGAAGTCAATGGAGCTTACCTTTTTAGCAGACATGTGTACTGTTGTGCTGTAAGACTGCGATTCCATATTTCCTTATATGGAAGTATTACTATTGAACACAATGGGACTTAAGTCTGAGTAAATGTGTATTAGACTGCAGCGTAAGGTTATTCCAAATGGTGTGGAGGAGCACTGGAATCATAGAATTAAGTATGAATTGTTATTATTGTTTAAAATGGCTTTATTAGTTGCTTTTGCAATTATTTTTATTCAAGTCATTGTTATTCACAATGCATTGTCTTTTATTTTTTACAATAATTTTTATTCAAATTTTCATAAAACAAACAAAACAAAGTCATAAAACATTCCAAGACAAAAAACAAAACAAAACAAAAATGATTAAACAAAAAATAAAATGTTGACTTCCCATTTGTCGCAGATCAGTTATAGGTCTACAATATATAACAATCCTGTCTCTTAAATTATATTATAAAATCACTTTCCTCCAGTAGTTATCTTAATTAATCATCAAATCTCATAAACATGACTTTATTCTTTCCACAAAAAGTCAAAGAGAGGTTTCAATTCTTTAAGAAATATATCTATCAATTTTTCTCCAAATAAACATGTCGATTAATCCATCTCGTTAATAATAATAACAATCTTGTTGTCATAACCATAGTCCAAATAAACGTATCGATTAACCCATCTCATCAAATCTGTTAGGTCCAATAATTTCAATAGCCATTATTCCATTATCAATATTAATTCCATCTTCCATCTTCAATAGTCCTGTTAAGTCCAGTAATTTCAGTGTCCAATCTTCCATTATCAGTATTCCATAATAATCTTGCTGTCATTGCCATAGTCATATAATAAGAGTCTGATGGGAATTTCCTCTATCCCAAATATTTTCTTGCCATCGATTCTGAATAAGTTGCTGAAATATTGTTGTAAAGTCATATCTCTGTTCTTCTTTTTTACAAAATGCACTGGCTCATCTCTTGAGAGTTTTTCCATTGTCACATGGCTGCAGTTAATTCCATAGATTTTCTCTATATCAAGCTCCATCACGTCATTCCAGTCCAGAAAATTATCCAAGCCATTGATAACTTTATCTCTAATATCTTCATTAATTTCTTCAGAGACAACGTTAAATTCCAAACAGTAGATTTTATTTCTAATATCCATAAACTCCAGATCCTTTTCCAATTCCACATTTGTTCCAATCTCCAGGGCTTGTATCTTCCCTTTATTTTTTCTTTTCTCATCTCTGATCTCATTCTCCTCTCTCACAGGATCCCCTATTTCTTTAAGCTCCGGCATCATTTTGCTCAGTTCAATTTTCAGCTCCTTACTGCCTTGTCGCAGGGTTTGTTTCGTTATCTCAATCTCATCCATTATTTTCTGAAACATAATTACTTCCAGATTCTCAGCCACTTTCTTGATTGCCATTCTTAAAACCACGAAAACAAAACAAAACAAAAATAAAGAAGAACCACTTCATATTTCAGCAACAATTGGGTTAATATTCCAGGCTTGATGACATCACAGTATAAACAGAGCAGCCTGCCTTATCTCTCTATGTTCAAGAATACAAAACAAATTTAGTTCCCAGCATCAAAACAGTTTAGTTCCCAGCATCAAAACAGTTAGTGGTGTCGTGAAGAAGCAGATTCGTCAAAATAAAATAGACCAAAAAGAGAATAGTCCCAGACAATATAATGTTCCAAAGTTCATATTTTTTATTTTTTTCTCCTCGGAATAGAAATCCCTCTTCTGTTTATATCTTTAGAATGCACTTCCAGGACAGCTTTTTGCAATAGAAACAGAGATAAGCTATTAATTTTGTGAATAACAGAGAAGAGTTATAGCTCACCCAGAAGTTCTTTAAAGCTGATTCATTTGACAAATCTCTTTTTGCTGCAACAATTTAAACCAAGTAAAAAAAAAATAGAAAGAAGGGTGCTTGCCTGTTAGTCCGTTTTCTCTTTGAAGAAAAGATAAACGTGTCGCATTATCAGATAGAGCTTGTTCGGAAGTCCGTCCGGCATTGCTGGCTGAACCTTCTCTCATAAATTAATGAAATCCAGTCCTCCCAACAAAAACAGGCTTTTGAGGTTGATCTCTACGTTTCTCCCTGCCCGGGAGAAATTTATCAGTCAAAAAGAATGTTCTGACTAATTTATATCTGAATAAGCTTCTTGTGAGGTGGGAGCCCGTCTCAAAAGCAGGCACAAGCGAAGTCACCCTTCCCGGAAGTCTCCACATTGCATTGTCTTGATGATGGTCATTTTATTCTCATTGCATTGCCTTGTTTATTGTTCTGCCTAAATTGTACTGTCTTGATGGATTTTTCCTGGTTCTTTTAAATATTTAAACCATTATTTTGTAGTCATTTCAGTTCATGTTATTATTTCCTTATTTGATTAAATTTCTCTAAATAATATAGGCCAGTTTTTAACTATCCCTTCTTAACCAAGGTGATAGAATAGCTTAAGGCTGAGCAGCTCCAAACTCTTCTGCGTGGGGCAGATTTTTTGGATCCATTTCAATCCAGCTTGTTGAAGTTTAGGCTTAAAACTGCTTTGGTCAGCCTAGTAGGTGACCTTCAAAGGGGAAAAGATTGGATGAGACCCCTGTTGTTCATTTGGTTATCTAAGTGGAGGCAGGATATTTTACAAAGGGGAAAAAACTCTTGAGTTCTTTCCTTAGTCCCAGCTTTGGTAGGTTTGCAAGCGAGCGTTAGAAGGGACATCAAAATGTGGTCTATCCAATCCTCATCCCAAACAAACCCTGGCAGATGAGCCACATTTGTTTATGCCACTTAGAAGCAATGTCATGGCCATGAGAGAATCACAGGCACTTTAAGCCTGGAAAAGAGAAATAGAAGAGGAGGAGAGAGAGAAATCTGAAGCAGTGCATATAATAATTGCCTTGAAATGGCTTATCTTCCATAACAATAGGATAGCTGGCCCAACAGCCTCCCAGCTCTGAAGCTATGAAGAAGGGTCAACATGTAATTATCTAACACAGAACATTTGCCATGATAATTAAAGGCAATTACTTCTAATACTTGATCAAAAACAAACATTATCTACAGCACTTCCCTATCTCACACAGAATATAATGCTGTCAGAGTAATTACCATTCTACAGTTACCCAGCAGTTGCCAGCAGCAGGGATGTTAACTCATGCAGTGTTGAAGATTTGGTTGTGTGATTCTTTTTTGCTCGACTGGATTGGTTGGATGTGTCCCCTTGAAAAGCTGACAGCATTTCTTAGACTGGAAATGTGTACTATACTTGACAGAAGGCTGCCACTGACAATTGCTAGTATAAATGCTGCTGTTCCCTCACATGTGGGATTATTATTTAATGTCCAAAATCACCAGATGATGCATTTCCCCACCTGATGCAGCCAAATGTAAAGTGGGAATAAGGGCATGCATAATATGATTATGTTAAAACTCAAGGGTGGGGGCAAAAAGATTCAACATGGGGATACCATTTTGGGCAGCAGCCCTTTATCAAGTGTAACAGGGAGTTACACTTAGCAGTACCTTTTGCCTATTGGCCATGGAATAGCCAAGCACTGGATATTCATTGGTTAATTTCAGACATGCAAATGTGAGAGTTTGCCAAATGGGTTTTAGCCTGGTAGCTACATCTGCTTCTAAGGTTTGCACCATATGTACTTTTCTCCATCTCAGAAACCAAATAGGAAATGGCTCCAGTCATCTGTTCCTTCATACCTTAACATTATCATACTCATGTCAACTTAAGTGTGGGTGACAGTGGCTGCACTTAAGAGCATAACACAGGTAAGTTGCTTTTGTTGCATGGATCCTCTCCAAACAATAGGGCTAATCCAACAAGAAGAAGCTTTTAAAGGTTATGACTCCCTCATGCACAGGTCAATATTGTACAGAAGCATTCCTTGGCAGTTGCCATATGGCTGATATAAAGTATAAGAATGTGACTCTTTGTCTTTTCTCTCCAGAAATCTTGTCATTCTGTATTCAATTTTTAGTGTAAATCTGACCTTGCATCTTCCAGATCAGCCATTAGTGGAAATATAATAAGAAAGTACATAAACACATCCCAAGATCTTGTTAGCAGTGAAAAAGTGCTTAAAATAATAACAAAAAGGTTCAACTGCTGATTAATGCATCTACTCATTCCCCTGGCAAACAACATGAAAGAATTTATATCTCATTAGAAAAGCAGTTCTGCAAGCAAATATTTAACTTAGTGAGGTTTCCCAGGGCAGGCAAAAACCTTGACAATGAAAAGCAAAATAAAATACATGTAGCTCATTTTGCAGAGCTTGCCCTTCATTTGTGCTTCTTTGATAATAATCAAAAGAAGGGAGTCTGATATTTAAATGCATTTTCTTTCTTGCAAAATATCTGCATCTATACAGAATATATCTATACGGAATACCTATACATTTCCAAAAATGTGTGTGTGTGTGAGTGAGTGAGTGAGTGAGTGAGTGCGTGCGTGCGTGCATGCGTGCGTGCAAGAGAGAGACAGAGAGAGAGGTTGCGTAGACTGGCTTGACAACTGGGGGAGATTTACATGGAGGAGATTTGTCTAGTTTATAAACGGGATCAGTGCAAATTTCTTGATCAGGAGAGGATTATTTTTAATCTATTAGTCAACATTATCCATCTATTAATGTTATAGACCTATTTATTGTTGTTCATATGTACAAATAAATTAAAACGGGAGGAACCAGTAATAAGGCCTGTATGGAACCTATGCCCATGCTCTTTTAGATGTGCGTGGGCTGGTTATGATTTTTTAATGATGATTAGGATGCTCTCCACATGGGTAGATGTATTCTCTTCATTCTCTTTCATCGGATGTTCCAGGCCTGTACTCTGTTCCCAAATAAAGATATTGCAGCATAAAACTTCTTCAGCATAATATTTTGAGAATCAAGATCAAATACTTTCCATATTATTTACACCCCCCTACCCCCGTTTGCTTCCAGCACACCAAGGTTTACCAGGGATGAAGAAAAGAATAGGAAGGAGGCGGCAAGTCGGATAGTCTTTCAATCTTACGCTGCTTCTAAAGGTTAGGCAAAAACACATATTTGCCTTTTAAAATGTCAATTTACTCTGAAATACATTGAAGCAAAAATAACATTTGAAGCTAATGGAGAACTTCAGAAACAAGGTAATTGCTGCTGAAGCAGTTGGAGATTTCATTGTTCAAAAGCCTCTCCACCATCAATTGTGTGTACGTGTGTGCACGCGTGACTGCAAGCAGAAGAACAAATTAAACCTTACCTATCCACTGATCTGCAGGTTATAATATTTAGCAGTGAGACACAAAGCTAATGCTCAAATATTTATGCTCCTTCTTTCCTCAATAATCATTGCATATGAAAATCAAAATGCAATATTACAGTCCAGTTAGTCTAGCTATGGAGGCTTAGACTTTTAGGTGTATGGAAGTCCCTAGCATTTCTGTCTTTAGGGACTCAAAATGGGCAGTGTTGGGGAGGAGTGAGGATTAACTGGAATCTCAAGTTTCCTCAGAGCTCTTTTCCACCCCCAGAAATGGCATAGCAGAATCCTATGGTCGAGCTCATGTGTCCATCATTTCCAGTGGGCTATGGGGGGAGGGGTTCAAATACAGATAAATTACAGGGGGTGATTGGAGGTAGTGGTAATATCAACAGCAAGAAGCAAGAGCTCTTCCTGGTGTCTGCTGGCTAGTGGCCACCGTTTTGTCTCCCAGAAATGATCTGGGAATCATTCCCAAGGAATTTCTGGGCTGGAGGAAGACAATGGGATGGTGATCTACATTGTAGGTACTTAACACACAAACACACCAGGACTCAGGCACAAGATCTGCACTTCATCCACTTTCTCAGCACTTAAACAACCACCTCCACAGCCACAGAAAGCTTTGTCGGCACACTAATACAAATAACATCATCTCAATCTATCTGATGCCTAGAAAAAAAGACAAGTCTTTACCTGGTGCCAAAAAGATGTCAATGAAGGTGACAGGCAAACCTCACTGAGAAGTGCGTTCCAGAGATGGGGAGCCACAACTGAAAAGGCTTTCTCCTTTGTTACCACCCTTTGAACCTCTGTCATAGGAGGAACCTGGTGAAGGGCCTCAAAAAAAAAAAAGGGTCCAGGTAGGTTCATATTGGGAGAGGCATTCCAGGAAGATATTGGGGTCCTGAATCACAAAGAACTTTATAAGTCAAAACCAGCACTTTGAATTGGGCTGAGAAGTGTATAGGTAGCCAGTATAATTGGAACAGAATTAGTGTTATTTTGTTTCAGAAAGTGCAAATTAGGTAGCTTTGCATTAAAATGCCAATCAAATCAAATTTCTCTTCCATTCATAGGGGGTATAAGGTGATCCAAACCTACATCTGCAGAGATGTCTGGAGTATGTCAGTTACTAGGTTTGGGTTGGGTGTGCCACAGTCACAAACTTGTTTCTACTGGGTTTTGTCTTCTCTGTATGTGGTAGGAGAGGATGATGTTATGGAGGCATTTCCCCACCACTGTGTCTGGATTGGTCCCTTCCTTGATGGGAAGGCATCAACAACACAGAGAACAGAACTCAGCTACAATCCTGGAAAAGCTGAGCTACAGAATTTGTGTGTTTTTGAATAAATATACAGTAAGTCCTCAGTTAACAAAGTAGATGCATTCCTGGGCATTACTTCTTTAACAGAAACTTTGGTACCAGAGGTACGAATAACATAGGAAAAATAGGGATGGGTCTCTACACCACAAAAAAGAGGAGCAATTCAACATGTTTCAGCAAACCTTTTGTTCAACGCTAACAGTATACATGTCTGAAATGAATTTTTAAAATTTGAATATTTGTTTTAATGTTTTTAGTTACTGTAAACTGCCCAGAGAACTTCGGCTATGGGGCAGTATATAAGTACAATAAATAAATAAATAAATGAAACAACCAGGTCAGCTAAGCCTTGCATAAGTAAATAAGAACATTTTGAACCTTCTACGGATCATCTGAAGGCTTCTTCCAAAATGTATCCAGGGATGCCTGCCTTGCCTTTTTTTTCTTTTATCAAGTAGCATCTTGTCGCATTCTAAAGCTTTGAGCACGGTTCTCCTCACCAGCATTGTTCAAAGTCAGGATCATTTACTGACAGAATCTTCAAGGCAAGAGACTCTCACTTAAACAATGAGACAAAATATTTGTGGTTAACACTCTCTCCAGGGTAACACCTTCTGCCCTGTCTGCATTCTTTGTGTTCTCTTGTGCCACTTGCTTCTCCATCAGCTATTCCTGTTCTTTGTTTGTTAGAGACTCACCATAAGATATCCAACAAATCCTGGATGTTGTCCATTTCATCTTGATCAAAGCCCACTATTTTTTCCCTTTTCTACAATTTTAGTGCTAACTGCAAGAATCTCAAGTTTCAATCCAACATTTTTACTACATTGGGCCACAACTTACTTAAAATGCTATTAAAGCACTGATCTGTCACCTATTCCCAATATTCTCTGATACTGCTGATAGCTTTCATTGTGTTGTAATTCTTCCAAAATTCCTTGATTGACTGTTGCTGGTCATCATTTGCCTTGATTAATAAGCTAAATGCAGCTGTAACAGCTTGGTCCATTGGCTGTAGAAGCAATGTTGTGTTTGGTAGTAAAAACATCACCTCTGCAGGTATGCAGGTTTGAAGTGTATGCAGGTTTGAAGTGAGTCAAGGTTTGTTGGATGACCCAGAGCATTTTCCAGTAGCAACAGAACCTTGGGTTCAAAATTATTTTGCACACAATAATTTGATTAACAAAATGATTAACAAACCAGTCATTGAACACATTCATTGCTACCCAGGCCCTTTTGTTGGATTTCCATATTATGGGCAAGTTTGGTTTGAAGAAACCCTTCATGGTTCAAGGTGTCTCAGAATAGTAAACAAGCATTGGCTTCAGATCTCCCAATTCATTTCCACCCAGCAACAGGGTTAAACAGTCCTTGGTTACCTTCAATCCTAGAGTTCTTTTCTCATTTTGGAAGATAAAGGTTTTTGGGTATTGGAAGTTCAGCAGAGTTAACATAGCAGTCGCTATGTTAAGACCACTGGTAAAGGTGAAAAAGAAAAGTTAAGGTTTATTTGCTAAGAACATGCATAGCCATCTCTCTAACAGCTCAGAGAGAACACGTCTTCACAACATGGAGGGAGGACAAAGGAAGAATGCGTAGTCTGAGAAGAAGCAGGAAGAAGGTGCTCAAACAAACAAGCAGACCAAGCTACAAGGTGGTCAGTGAGAGGAATACAAAAGGTTACTCTTTCTGTCTAGCACCTCCCACTGGTTCAGGTAACTAACTACACATATTGTTGCTTCATTTCAACACCTGTTCTCAACCACACTTGGTCAAGGTTCATCTTCTCTTGCAGAAGCTGAAACTGGTATCTAGAAAGCGGCTTAGTGAGAATGTCTGGTGTCATGTCTTTCGTTGGGCAGTACTGCATATCAATAAGTTCTTCCTTGTACATCTCTTATTATGTGATGTTTCACATCAATATATGTTACGTGCACTGTTTTTCTCTGTTTGAGAAATCTTTATGCAGTGTTAGTTGTCTTCCAGGATGTGCATTGGGTTAGGTTCATCTATCCCAGGGTCCTTTAGTCAGCCAGATAGCCATATTAGTTCTCGGCATGCTAGGGCAGCTGAAAAGCACTCTGCTTCAGTCGATGAGGTTGCTGCTGTTGGTTGCTTGTTGCTAATCCAGCCAATTGCCACGTCTCCATAGTGGAACAAATTGCCACTAGTAGATTTGCGACTTATAGGGTCCCCAGCCCAGTCTGCATCAGTGTAAGCTACTAGTGTGGGGCTATTGGTGGCCTGCAACCTTAGTTTCAGATATGCTGTCCCTTTTAGATCTCTGGCCACTCTCTTAATGCACTCCAGTCTCTGTTTGTAGTTGGTGCTCCTACACATTATCCCTACAGCTGCTATCTTTGGTCTGGTTGTAGTGGCCAGGTACAGGTTTCCTATAGCTATCCTGTACTCTTCATTTTGTGGAAGGGGTTCACTGTCTCCTTCCCCTTTCAGGTAATTTGTGTCGATGGGTGTTGCTGTTGTATAACCTTCTGTAAGCTCTAGGTCAGCCTTTCCCAACCGGTGTGCCTCCAGATGTTGTTGGACCACAACTCCCATCAGTCTCAGCCATTGGCAATGCTGGCTGAGGCTGATGGGAGTTGTGGTCCAACAACATCTGGAGGCACACTGATTGGGAAAGGCTGCTCTAGGTACTGAAGAGTTTCTTGGATCTTTTGTTTTTGGTTGAGGAGATAGCTCCCATCTTCCTCTCTTTCTATTTGGATCCCAAGATAGTGGGAGACTTTTCCCAGTTGGTTTATCTCGTATCTCTTGGCTTAAGTGATGTACAATGTCCTCATAGTCAGTTCTGTTCTCACAACCCAAGAGTAGATCATCAACATAAGCACTAGATAAGTCCAATTTCCATTTCTGTATTGTGTGTAGAGACAGGGATCACGTTTGTTCTGAAACCTTTTTGAATAAGTAACTGGTTCAGTCTTTCATTCCATGCTCTGGCAGCTTGCTTCAGACCATACAAACTTTTCTGAAATTTACGGACAAGTTCTTCATTTCCTTTTGCTCTAAATCCAGGAGGCTGTTCCATGCAGATCTCCTCCTCAATTTCTCCATGTAGCGAAATGGAACAAATGTCTCATTGTAATCCTCTCCATGTCTTTGTGAAAAGCCTTTGGTTACTAGCTTGCTTTGTATCTTTGTATCTACCCTTCTGCATCCAGCTTGGCTTTGAAGACCCATTTGCAGCCTATGGCCTTCTTGCCAGCAGGCAGTTCTGTGAGAGTCCAGGTTTGGTTCTGGTGTAATGTATCTATTTCCTCTTGTGCAGTCTTCTTCCACTCACGTGCTTTAGCTGTGGGCATTCTCTCAATTTCTTCCCAAGTTAAGGGCTCGTGCACTGTTGCTGCTCTTGCAAGGAAAGACAGTTGTACAGTTGGGATTCCTCTGTTTAGTTGAGATGAGTGTCTGGGTTTCTGTACAGTAGGTCTGGATTCTTGTTCAGTGGCCCCATCTGCTGGTGTAGTGACCTCCAGCTCTGGACTTTCCTCCTCTTGTTATACACCCCCTTCTACATGTGCATAGCATTCTACCTCTGCTTCTCTGACAACTCTGTCTGCTAGTAAGTAGGTGAGTTCTATCTCTTGTGTTGAGCACTCTGCAGCATCTTAGTTTGTGCTGATTCTGTCATTCTCATCAAAATAAAGAACACTATAATGGACTGCCTTCAAGTCGATTCCGACTTATGGTGACCCTATGAATAGGGTTTTCGTGGTAAGCGGCATTCTGAGGCTGAGAGGCAGTGACTGGCCCAAGGTCACCCAGCATGCTTCATGACTGTGTGGGGATTCAAACCCTGGTCTCCCAGGTCGTAGTCCGACACCTTAACCACTTTGCCACAACACTACTTACTGTTATTTTTCCTGTAGTCGGGTTCAGTAGCCTTTGCTTCCTGGTTCATAGCCAGCCATTATGCCTTCTTCAGCTCTGTCGTCTAGTTTGGATCTCTTCACTTTTGGTACACAACTGTAAGCTTTGGCTCCAGACACTCAGATATGTCCCATATCTGGCTTTTTTGAATGCCACAGTTCAAATGGTGTCCTGTCTGTTTCCCTAGCTGGCAACCTGTTTTGTAGGTTAAGTTGCTGTCATCACAGCTTCTCCCCAATATTTGTTAGGAAGATTAGAGTCCAGTAAAAAAGAACAAACCATCTCCATCAAGCTTCCGTTTCTTCTCTCAGAGATTCCATTCTGCTCTGGGGTATATGTGGTTGTGTGCCTGTGTGTTATGCCCTGCTCTCTCGGGTATGCCTGTGTTTGGTGTGAGAGGTACTCACCCCCGTTGTCTGTTTGTAGAGCCTCAGGTTTCCTGTTAAATTCTGTTGCTGACAGTGGCTATGTACTGCTTAAGCACCTGCAGTGTCTGGCTTTTCTCCTTGAACAGGTAGGTGATGCAGTATCTGAAACAGTCATTTACAAAAATTAAGATGTAAATATTTACAGCCTTAGTTGGCATCTAGATTGGTCCACACAAATCTGAGTGTACCAGTTCAAATGGTCTTTTGGTGTGCATTTCACTTTGCTTTGGGATGGAGGGCCTTGCACCCTTCCCTTTTATACTGTTTGCACACCTGTCTGTCCTGCTGTTGCACCCTTTTATTGCTACGTTTCTGGCTAGGTCTTTTCTTTCCATATCCAGTATGGCATTTGTATCACAATCACCAAGGTGTCAGTGCCATAAAGAAAAACAAGATTTGTTTTCACATCTTACCATGTTCACTTGCTCTTGTATACAGTCTAGTTCATACACCATTTTTTCTCAAAGGTTTTGGCATGGACTTGTCCATCTGCAGTTTTAGTACACAGTCCATTACTGAAATGCATATCAAAGCTTTACTTGTTTAGTTTTGAGACACTAGGTACATTTGCATCCAGTTGTAGAAGGTACATCACATTTGTTACACCAACTGAGTGGTCTTTAAAATTTAGTCTACCTGTGGCACATCCAACTATTCCAAACAGGCCCACTTTCATTTCTACTGATTTCATTGAAAAATGTTTCATTGCAGCCCATATATGAGCCAGAGTCGATTAGCCATGTGGTTTTTGCATTATTATTTTGTGTTATTGTAAGGTTTCTATGGCTTTCTGAAGCTCCTCTGGGCTTGTTGTTTTTAAAATCTCTCTTTGTCTGTGTCTCTTGTTTGTGAGACTGCTTGTTCAAAGGGGTGGGGCTTCCACACTTCCACTGAAAATGACTTCTTCCCCTACAGTGAAAACACAAAACTTGGGCTTTCTTCTGTGATTGACTGCATGCAAGTTTCTGCATTATGCTTCCTGATTAGCTGCATGCAAAGCTCCTGTTCCCTTGATTCTCCTGGGCAGTGTAATTTGACCCACTAGCCTGTTTGATTCTACAAAGACTCTGTTGCAATTCCTTTCGGAAATTGGGGACTACTTAAATAAATTCTGGACTTCTCTGAGTGTCAATTCCAGCTATAAAAGCAGAACATCTGGCAAAGACCCCAGCAAGATAGTGATTTTATGCTGGCCATTTAAAACACCCCTAATTTCAGAAACCTTTTGCATTAGATCCAGCAACTTACTGAAGTGAGACAGTGGGCAGTCTCCTTGTCTCAGCTGGGCAGTAAACAGTTGCTTAAACAGTTGAATTTGCTCTTGTATGCCTCTCTTTCCATTCAAATCCTTTAAGACTTCTAGCATTTCTTTTACTGTCTTTTCATTTCTTACATGCACTATTTCAGCATCAGATAAACACTGAATTAGAATAGTCTTAGCTCATTTATTCTGTGTTTGCCATCCAGCGTCTGCTGCTCCTTCTGGCTGTGATTCTTTTATTGTCTCCAGGAGCCCTTCCCAGTTCAGAACGGCTTCAAACCTATACAGCCATGTATGAAAATTGTCTGGTTGCAGCTTTGAGATCAGGCTTTGCATGTTAGTGCCCTCAGCTTGTGAAACCACTGTAGATTCTCTCTCTCTCTCTCTCTCTCTCTCTCTCTCTCTCTCTCACACACACACACACACACACACAGATCTCTTCTACATCTTTTAAACTTGCTTTTTGCTGTCTGGGCCCATCAACTCTTGGAAGGTCAGCAGAGTTGCAGCAGTTGCAACAAATCAGTTTGTTACCACCAGTAAAGGTGAAAAACAAAAGTTCAGGTTTATTCACTAGAAACATACATAGCAATCTCTCTGAGTAAGAACTCAGAGAGAACACGTCCTCACAACATGGAGGGAGGACAAAGGAAGAATGTGTAGTCTGAGAAGAAGCAGGAAGAAGGTGCTCAAACAAACCAACAAACCAAGTTACAAGGGGGTCAGTGAGAGGAACACAAAATGTTACTCTTCCTGTTTAGAACCTCCCACCACTTCAGGTAGCTAACTACAAGCATTGTTGCTTCATTCTAACATTAAGAACAAATGTTTCCATAAAAGCCCTGTTTCATCTGTGTTGAACACCAGATTTGGAGGGTATGCCCCTTGCTCCACTACAGCTTTGAACTGGTGGAGCATTCTGCTGCTGTCTGGATGTCAGCACTTGCACTTTTGCCTGTGATGTGAACATTATGAATTCTTGCATGTTTTTTAAATTTCTCAAACCATCCATGGGAAGCCACAAATGTTTCTGTGGTACTTTCACCTTCTTGTGCCTTCAAATGGGCAAACAGACTTAATGCTTTGTGCCATATTGCCAGCTGGCTGACTGGCATGTGGCACTGTCCCATGTCATCCATCCAAACACTCAATGTTCTCTCCCCCTCTTCTCCATGATACTGGAGTGTATGTGTCTGTTAATGTACTCATGGTAAGAGCATTACAGTTTTGCCCAGAGGAGTTGATTTTGTCTGATTGGCTTAAAATGGTCTTGTGCCAGCCCCACGGATTGTGCCACTCAATTTTTCTTTCATCAGCTTTCACCCTTCTTATGATTTCCATTTTGGTGGCCAAACTTATTGATCTATGTTTTATTGACATGCTGGGGATGGCTTCAATGGCTGGCTTACCTGCTCTCCCTCTCTTTCACTGTTTTGCTGTTCCTTCCATGGTTGGTCGCAGGTGCTGGAGGTGTCTGTCACACACGCTCCTTGCCGGGTCATGTTTCTGCTCATAGATGGTGGGGACGGATTCTATGGGTGCTGAGGGGAGAGAGAGAGAACAGATGGAGGAAGGCATTGGTGAGTGCTCTAAGGGGCATCATACATTTTGAAATAGGGCATAGCACCTGAGTTGAAAATGAACTGCAAGGGGAAAGTTTAAAAGCCACCTGCCCACTACTCCTCAGAATCATAACCTCCAGGATTTACTTGTCATGCTTTTCTCTCTCTCTTTGCCATCCTCTCCTACACTTGAGCAGGCAGGCATGGGTCAGCCACCATCACCACCATTACCCCCATGCTTGCTCTGTGTGTGTGTGTGTGTGAGTGAGTGTGTGCACGTGTGTGTGCACACACTCCATCCTCCCCTGCACTCAAGCAGGGAATGGAGGAAGAGGGGGGTGCTGTTTGGAGTTGACAAAGAGAAAAGCGAGAACATAGTAGCCTGACCTCAAGTAGCAGCAGGTCTTGGAGCTTGTCTTAAACTAAAAGGTGCAGGCAGGAACTGAGCTGGGTGTTGCTCTTGCAAAAGCTGACTTCTTATTTCTCTCCCCACCCCCTTTATCTCTGGAGCATTCATGGCTTTTCCCACATGGAAAATACAAGTAGGAACAGAGAAAGAGAAAGGTGCAGCAGCTCTTGGGACTTGTCTTGAGCCAAAAGGGACAGGAGAAAGACCTGTGTGTTGTTCTTGTAAAGGCTGGATCCTTCCTCAGACGTTTCTTTCTTCCTTCCTCATCTCTCTGTCTTTCCCTCCCATGAAGAGTGTCTGTGTCTGTGTCAAGCTCAATCAAACTGCGATCATGGCAGTTTGCTGTAGAAATGTGGAGAACCAAATTTAAGTTTAGAAAAATGAGAAACTCAGAGAACCAAAATTAACAGATCATGTAGAGGGAAACAGGTCAAGTGGAAACTAGAATAGAATGGGAAAAGTCTGAAAGGGATTCCAGTCGGAGATGTTGCCTAAAGACAAATTCAATGGAGATTTGACTCAGCTGAAGTATGAAGGAAGCAAAACCTTTAAATAAGATTAGCAAAATTTTCTAGCAAAATTTCTTGGGAGACTTTCACTGATCCCTACAATGCAATTTGTGCAGATGAGACAGGAAAAAGGGAGACAGGAAATCAAGACAGAGAAGAGAGGAGTATTAGTCTGAGAAGGTTATTGGGTGAAAGGGGTAGATAGAGACTTGGAAAGTAGACAAAGATTTATATATAGAGAGAGAAAATACATCTTAAAGCACCGGAAGAAACACTGGAACCAAAGATTGAGAGGAGTCTTGGAAGGATTCGTAGAAGTGAGACTGATCTCAGGATAAGACTAGAATGAAGACTAAGAAGAAGCAGAGATGAGGAAATTTAGAGCTAGAAAGAAAACTAGGAGAAGGAAGTACTCCTTTATTTTACCAGAATTTACTATATAAGTGGGACCATCAACAAAATGTTGTAGTATGGAATGCTCCTGATCAGGGTTCCAGCCACCCATGCGCTCTTTCAGGATACTCCATTCAATTCCCTCTCCCCCATCAGTTTTCCATTTTTCTTCCCCCTCCAATAATCAACTAGCTTTCCATGGCCACTGTGCATGCGTAGTCCTCATTTTTTCCTTTTAAGACTTTTGTCTTAAAGATTTTTGAAGGTGTGTGGACATTGGGGATTCCCAGAGTCTGCTAATAATTTCCTCTTGTGCATGGGTGGTGATATTTTGGCTATATAAAGATCCACACTCAGGTAACTGAGTTCACTATTAATATGTAGGAAAGCCTTTCCCAGCCTGGTGCCCTCCACATGGTTTGGACTACAATTCCCAGCAGCTTCAACCAGCATGGACAATGGCCAGGAATGATGGGAATTGTGGTCCAAAACATCTGAAGGACACAGGGCTGGGGATGTTGCCTGCAGAATTATAGGACTTATATATAACAACAGCAACAATCCATGCTCCCAGCCCCTGCCCAATTGGCTCCAGGGCCCATGTGACCTCTCTCCTCCCTTGGGCTAAACCACCTGAGCCTTCTTTCCACAATGAGGGGTGGAGGGCTCTCATTCATGAAAAAATAATAATATTGCAATGTTTGTAGAGCATTAATGGTTTGCAGATTTGAGATTATTTGCAGTACCATCTGCAAACTCATTACCAGCACTAGGCCCCAAAGATTAATGCTATGACCCTTCTTTTCCATGCATCCAGTCTTTATCCAAATCATTTAAAAATGTATGAGTAGGACTTAAAAGCTGGTGCTTGCTTCTAATAATTTCCATTATTGATTTATTTTATAGTTAAAAACTGAGAAGAGGAAGGTGAAAAGGTGGGTGTTTTTTTAAAAAAAGTGCTGATAAAGAACAGCCTTGGTAGAATTATATATTTCTCCTGTTCTGTTGATAAAATCAGCACTGGCAACAAATTAAAAATGAACAAATCACTGGATCCAGATGGCATCCACCCCAAAAAGAATAAGTTTGTTGGCATTGGTGCTTCTAACAAAATACATAACTTGTCTCTAAGATCAGCCTCCAAACCTGAGGGTTGGAGTGTGCCCAGTGTAACACCACTTTTAAAAGGGTATCCAAGGGGAATCTGGGAAATTACAGGCCAGGTTGGTTGATGTCTGTTCCTGAAAAACTAGTCAAAAATGTTATTAAAGACAGAATTACCAAGCATATAGAAGAACAAGTATCATGGAAAATAAGGCTATCAGTGGCTACTAGTCATGATGGATGTGCACCACATCCAGTATTGCAGACAGTACTCCTCTGAATACCAGTTGCTGAGAAACACAAGTGGTCAGGAGCTGTTGGTAGAGCCGCTGCAAGTGAAGGAGAGTGCTCTTGCGCTCATGCCCTGTTTATGGGCTTCCCATAGCATCTGTGTGGCCACTGTGAGAAGAGGATGTTAGACTGAATGGGCCTTTGTTCTGATCCAGCAGGATTCTTATGTTCACTGATGCATGGCTTTTTAAAATAATCTATTAGGGAAAAATGTACCAGAAAAGAGTAATAGAGAAAAAAATGTGTAAGTGCTGCAACAAGGTGCAATGCCTTAGTATGAAATGTACGAGGCACTTACAGATTTGTAAATTTGCTGTTTATGGAAAACTCAATTGGAAAGTCTTGGGTTTGTGCACATCTTTGCATTTCTGTTAAATTACATCATCTAACTGTTCAGCATTTAACTGGTTAGATACCCTTAGCTGTAAATATGAAGAGTACAATAAGTTAAGGCATTATGCTATCTTTGTGCCCCCCCGGTAAAACTTTATTGGATTCAAGTTATTAAGATGTCTCTACATACTTTATTAGATATGTATCAATGACAAATGTGTACTGCTGATAGTCTTATAAATGAATTCAACCCACAAGTTCATCTTATCTTGATTGAGATTAGCTTATCTCATCAATACTTATGTCTCTATGTATGTATGAGTTCATTAGTAACTGTCAAGGGAAGAACTGAATTAGGTTGTCCTGCATTTCTTTTTCTCCTTATAATGAAAATATTCTTTCCAAGTCTTTAGTCAAACCTGTATCATCAAGTTTCTTTAAAGTTTTTCTCTTGCACATGGATATCTTGTTAAATGATGTTTCTCTCCTGGAGCCCTTTCTCTTCTGGAGTTGCACTACAGGATTTTAACAATGTTTTAATTTCAGTGGACTTTTGCTTGCTAAATCTACTATTTTAGTTATTTATTTACTTTAATTTATGAATCAAGTCCCATGAAACATCTCAAAGTGATATAACAGTAAAATTATCAGCAATTAAAAGAAACAATTTCATATATAAGAACAAAACAGTTTCATGTATGAAAAAATATCAAAGCCAATATCTACACAGTTTGGGATAAAAAAATATCCACTTAAAAGGTTTGTTGAAAAAGGAATGTCCTCAATAGGCAACCTTTATGCTTTGTTTGTGGTCTCTGCCATTTTTGCATTTTTATTATAAATGCACTTTAAGGCTTTTTAAAATTGTTTCATATGACATCATGATTTTAAATTTTTGTAAGCTGTCCTGATTAGTGCACAAGCATTAGAAGGATAGGATATAAATCTCCCTCAAGCTACAGAAATACAGTGATCTCATATAGACTGAAATCCAGGTTATCATAAATCTTGGGCTTCATCACTGCAGCTCTAAAGAGCAATGGGAGTGTGATGAGGTACAAAGGGATACCATGCAATAAGCCTCCACCTTGCTGTTGATGCAACAGGAAGCAAACATGATTGGGTTGGAATTGAAGGGGGTGGTGCCTCAGAGGCTCAGGCAGCACCAAGGTTCTCTCTACTAGTTCATAAACATCAACAGAAGATGCAAAGGAAGTAGAGGGAGAGGTGATAGACAGATGGATGGCCTTGCCCACCTGTCACATTTAGCCTGTGTGGGATAGGGGAGATAAAGGTCTGCCCCACCAGCCCTATCCAGTTCCCCATCCTTGCTCTGTGGGGTTGGAACATGCAGAAATGCAACAGTGAGCAATAGAGAGATTTCAGCAACGCTCGACTAATAAGCAGAACTTTTCTCGTTGCTTAGCATTACATCATTTCCTTCTTAACATATGCAAACTGGTCATCAGGCAAAAGAAAGAGAGATGACATGGGATGAAAAAAGGAACCATAGCAACCATCACTCAGATTCATTTTGCTTGCAATGAATGGAAATTAATAGTGAATGTGACATAAAGGGGCACTGTGGTGCAGAATTCTGGGCTTTATGACTTCATGTAGGAGGTAAAGCCCCCTATAGTCAACTACTATATCAAAGAGAAGACTACACTGCACCTCTCTCATGTGCTACATACATGACATGCAAAAGTATTGCTTCCCCCACATCCTTCAATTCTACCACCATCATCTCCTTAACTCTGATTCTGTGTCATGACTATATCAGTGGGTGCCCTTCCTGATATTACATTTCCAGAGTGAAAGCTGCTAGCATATGGTGTTTCCTGTGCCATGAGGACAATGTCAGAAGCCCTTGGCCCTGTGGCTGAACTCCACACTCTTTTCAATTCCAGAATTGTCCCATTTTGAAGGAAGCAGTTCTTTTATACTGATAACTGGTCACCATTCCCCTCAAAGGCTTAAACGATAATGGATACAAAAATCTCAAACCCAAGGATCTATTTCTAGAACAATTTGATGGGTGCCCCATTTCTAGATTGATGCAAACAGGTTCAATCATTCAAAGATGCATACTGGAAAACTGAAAAGAAGAAGTGGAAATGATGATCAATTCAGGTGGCTAAAGACTTCAGTAATAAAACACAAATCCATGTTCAAGCTTATCTTTAAAAGAAATTGCAATAGTTCTTTAAAAATTAAGATCTGAATAGTCTCAAAAGTATTCTAAAAATTGCTTTCCAAGTTGCACAGAAGGGGAAAAGATGGCTATTCCTCATATTGTCCCATCCCTCCATAGTGCAATCAAAATCTATCTTCCTTATTTTATTAGGTCTTTTGTCACCTTTCCCTGGCATTATGCACTCTCTTCAGCTAGTCCATTTAGGCAGAACAATCAGATAAGCTGCTTAGAATTTCATAAGTAAAAAATGAATTCTAAACGAGAATACACTGTAGAATTGCCCTCTGGCAGAAAGCTGACAAAGACCACTTAGCGAATTCTCTAACTCACCCCCTCCCTTTCTGGCACCTGTGACAGGTAACTAATTCCTGAGCTCAAAACAACACTGTGGTCCTCAATTGTGAAGAAAATGAGGTGGAAATAGCAGAACAATCACATCACACAAACCAAAAGAGCATTCGAATGGGTGATTCCAGAAAATGATTTGAGACTTCAGGGCAAAGAGATTGCAGTGCAACCAAAGAAGGTTAATATTCAAATAACTGCAACTAAAGATGCCACAAGGACTAGAAAAGTGAAAGCAGAGGTAATGCATTCAGGATGACACGCTATCATGGAATGTCTAGTTAGATCAGATAATGAAAGATATCCTCTCTTTCCCCTAATTAGATTGGGGTTAGATCAACCAGCCTTGGCCATTTCACAAGATTAAACAATCATTTTGCCTGGGCCTCTAGGTCATTCAGGAACCTGCGTGCTTATCATACAACATGCAAGGGTTGCCAGCCTTTTGGGTTCAGTGAACATACCTAAATTTTTGAGAAAGGGCTGTGTGTGGCAGTCACTAAATGGCTGCCGTGGGGGCATGACATGTCACAAAATGACTGTTGTGGGGTATGGCATAACACAGAATGGCTTCTGTGAGGATGTAGCATAAAGGTTGCCACTCCTAAAATAGCAGAAAAAGAGACAGGGCCACAAAATGGTGTTGACACTCTCTCCCATCAAATGGCAAAAGGCATCTACACCATCCAATGCCATGCTCTGCCACATAGAGAAGCTCTTTGCACTCCTCTTCTGTTTCAAACAGATAGGAGGATGCATGGCCAATCTTGGCATCCAAGGAAATGTGGGCATGTTTAAGGGGGGTGCATATAGGAGGGGCAGAGTAGTCAAATAGAAACTGAGCAGGAAGAGCAAACTGCCTTTTGTTTATTATACATTTTGGAAGGGATGGTTAGTGAGATCTTTTGCAGGTGCCACAGGAGGTACTGGAGGGCACACTGGGTGCCACATGCTTTATAGAATATGTTTCAGTATCCTTTAGCTGGGGATAGAAACTAGACACTATTTAAGAATTCTGTCAAAGTCTCATTAAGCCAAAATGACATATGCTGGTTTTTTTGATGGTTGCTTTTAAAAGAGTGCTTGCAGGAATAAGTCCTTAAACTATAATGGATTTTATGGTACCCATCACCCATTTTACATCTTGAGAAAAGAACCCTGTCCTTTTTGCCCAGCTTTTCTTGATTCACTAGCTTAGATATGTAGCGGGAGCAGTACAAGTAATGTAAAAGTCACACTTTTTCTTCAAAGTGTATTCCACCATCCTAATAATTTTTATAGCCATGAAATTATTTTGCTAATGTTAAATAGATTTCCCCTAGTGTGTCCTAAATCCATTTGTTCTTATCCTGTCCTTGCTGACTCAAAATGCATAGCTAATTGTGACGTCCTTCCCTGGCACCACCTGTGTCGCTCTCACTCGTGGCTACCAGCAGTCAGGATCGTTGTGTTTATTTTTACCTCTCTCCGCTCTAGCACAGATCTCAAAAGATCCCCCTGCTAGGCCACACTACCAACACTCTGTGTATCCAATATAACCTCTAGACTGTACCTTAGTCTCTCCCTGGTTATTTTGATACCTTGTGTCTCTGTGTATAGGTAATTCCCAACCCCCCTGAAGCCTCATGCCTATGAAGCTCACAGCTCTGGGTTGCTCTGTGATACTGGATGTTGATACAATATCTCTTCCTTCACCGCTGCCACCATTCAATACTATTTCTTCTTCAGCCTTGGTTACTCTGCCTCCCCCCTGGTCTGAGCACCCCAGCTGAGGAATCAGGCTTTAAGTAAACCAAGAAAATATTTATTGATAACACTAAGAATAACAGGCTTACTTATAGATTTCATTGACAAGCATATGGTTTCATATATGTTTCTCTTATGTTCCTAATTCCTAATATTTGCCTCAGAACTCCCAATCCAATTTCTCAACAGCCACCTCTTACTCTCCAGATCAACCTCCCTGTCCACAACCACCCTGTCCAACACCCACCACAACTCAACTGTCATCCTCTCATTTATACCTTCAGCCATTCAAACACACAGCCAATCATCATCCAGCATTCTACAGCCCATGTACTCCCCCTTCTCACTCACTCCACTTACCATATTTCCTATAATAAACCTGCACTTACCATATTTACATTACCTTCACATACAGGAACATCACACTAGTCCCTCTCCTCTTTATAATTTTCATTTATGTACCTGTAGACAGATATAGTTGCTCTTCTCCAAATTCAGTATGCCTACTCATTTTTATATCTCTCTGTAGACTCCCTTTTCCAAAGCCTCTATAGTTTGCTTCTGCTCTCCTCTCAGTTTTATCCAATTTGTCTCATTTGCTTAAAAAAAATTGGTATGCCATGTTCAGATGATATATTTCCACAAAGGTCTAAAGGTTAGCGGGGACACTGATCTGCAGTGTCACAAATATTTACAAGAAAACAGAAGTTATGTTACATTATGTTATGTTATGTTAATGTTTATTTATACCCCGCCTTTCGGCCGCAAGGCCCTCAAGGTGGCTTATAGAAAAGTAAACACAAATATAAAAATACATCAACAAGGCAATACATCAAAAAAGCAATACATCAATAAAGCAATACACCAATAAGCAATACATTGTACAAAAAATTAAATTAAATAATTGAAGCTCCTTGCTACCTTTGATGCTTCCCAACCAAAACTGACTGACTTCTCCTTATAGTGTCAACTCCAAAAGATCCAAATTTGAAAAATATCTGGTGTTTTCACAATCAGTCTCAAATGGACAAGAGCAGGGCAATGCAATACCCTCCTGATGTTTTGAGCCACAGTTCCCATCAGGCCCAGCCAGCACTGTCAAGAATCAGAGATGATGGGAATTGTAATCCATAACTAGGGCTGTGCACAGCCCTCCCCCATCCTCCCTGTGCCTCTGATCTGGGGGGCATCAGGCTGACCTACCCTGGGTAGACATGGGGATCCCCACTTTACTCCAGATCAGGAGCAGGGCTAATGTTTAATTAGGGGTTTTAAGCCCAAATTAAACATATAACTGAGAGACGGGAGGGGGAAGGAGATCATGTGTCTCCTTCCCCCTCCCAAATGAGACATCAATTCTGCAGGGTGCTGTGATATCTCCCCTCTCCAGCATCAGTGTCTCAGTGGAGGCATTAATCCGGGGGGGGCATTGCAGCACCCTGCAGAATCAACCCATTCATTGAATAGCTGTTTATTTATTATTTTATTTATTATTTTATTTATACCCCACCCTTCCTTCCAGCAGGAGCCCAGGGCAGCAAACAGAAACACTAAAAACACTCTAAGACATCATAAAAAGACCTTAAAATAAATTAAAACAAAACAACGTTAAAAACATTTAAATAAACTTTAAAAACATCTTTTAAAAAATGGTTAAAGATATTAAAAGACATATTAAAAGCAATTCTAACACAGATGCAGACTGGGATAGGTCTAAACTAAAGGAAAGCTGCCTGTGGAGCATCACCTGCATGCTGCAGAATCGAACAGCTGTTGGGCAGAGGGGGCAATTCTGTGCAGGTGATGCTCCTTTAGGAAAGCCACTTCAAGGGCATCACTGGCAACTTGAAGAATCATTGCTCAGCCAAGGGATCAATGGGGGAGGGGAGTCAGGTAGGCAGGAGAGGGGCAGGCAGGCAGGAAGCTGGGCCTACCTTCTCCTGGATCTGAGGTAGGTCTGTCTTTTCACTGGGTTTTCCTTCCCTGCCTTCTCCTTCTTGTGTGATCTCCCAGCCCTGACAGACACAGATTGCTCTGGGTGATCCAGTCCGACATGTAGCAATCCATGGCTGTCTGAATCTGACTCATCTGATGCCCAGGTTCCTCCAAATAGGCCCAATTTGGTTTGAGATTCAGCCAAATCCAGTGCACAGCCCTATCCATAACATCTGGAGGGCACCACATTGACTACCCTTGGGCGAGAGGGATCAGTGCAGTGTCATGATCCTAACTCTGAGCAGCAGCCAGAACTAACAGAGGAATAGGAATTAACTGGTTCAGGAAGACCAATGGTGCAAACTGTACTGAATCCAGATCCAGGCCCCATCACTGAGTCCGAGCCAGAATTTTGGGATGCAATTCGCCAACTAAACAATATTTTTAAAAATGCATATATTAGGGGAAAGTGTGCATAAAAATGAATATATGAGTGAAAATAACATGCAAAAAGGCGTACCTTTGTCAGAACTGTCTACAAAAATGTATTTGGAGAAATTCAACTAAAATGGTGCCGAATTTTCATGAGGATTTTAAAAAAATTCAGAGAATTTCTGCAGAAATGTAGAGGACTGAATTTAACATTAGGAAAGTGAGAAACTGAGAGAACCAAACTTGACAGATCTTTCCATCCCTACCATCTGGAATCATAAAGGGTCCCTAGTCCATTCTGCAATGATTCTAGCTGTAATTTGTTACTCAGCTCACTGGGATGGGGTGAACCTATGTGCATGGCGAAGGTGATCACCCCAGAAGCTGTGGAGTGAAACGGAAATAAACTTTGGTCAAGAAGACTGGCTAATTAATACATGTCTTAAGACCCTGCTGGAATGTAAGAAATGGAAGGCTTGCCAATGCTTTAGTCAAGTTGAGATTATGTATCAAGAGTGAAGACGATGCAGGGCTCCTTAGTGGCTCTGAGTGATATTCATGAGACTCCCTATACCCTGATAAAGCTTGGGATCATGTCAACTTCTAAAATACTGTTACTGCAGGTGTTTACCCCATGGCCTTTCATTTACCAATAAGAACAAATTTTAGTAGTGAGCAATGCTGGGGAAGGGGAGTTAGAAGAGAAGAAGCAGTAAAAAAGGGGGGGGGATTTTGAGGAACAGAGAGAAGTTGGAGTTTCTTCTCTCTGTTTCATACAAGCAGCTTTTTCTAATGTCTTTTTGTGCTGTGACATCTTTTCTCTGGAATACACAGAGAGAAGAACATTTGCTTTTAGATTCCATCTTTATTTCTTGTAATCATTTTACACCTGGTTAACTTTTTCTGAGCTGGGTTTACCAGAACATATTTGTACAGTTCTAATTATATTATTCCTGGGTGAAGTCCAGACTTCACCATTTTATTTTTATTTCTTTTACATCTGGACTAATTCTCTATTTGAATTTTTCTGGACTCTCTAATCTGGACACCAGACTGATGTCTAGTAACACATAAACAGGAATCTGCTTCTTGGAATTTCACTCTGGAATGGTAGCTATGTTCTTATCTTAAACAGAAAAGCCATGTGGTTAGGACATCTGGGATAATGTAGTACACTTTAACTTGAGGACTGTTAGAGTTTAGGTGGGCCATTGTAGGATACCACAATAATTAAGTTGTGGTGAACTTCGATCATGAATTTTGTTCTTCTGAGCCAAGTTAAGCTTAATAGTTAAGTTTACATATCCATATTCTTTTTTGTTTGTTTGCTTTCCATGTAATCATCATTTGCATATACTGTTCTTTATTTCTTCCTTCCCCAAGATTAATTAATGTATAACTTGCTGTTGATTTCTTTGTGATTCTGTTATTTTTATATTTTTTATAAACTGAAATAAATTCACTGGTCTTCTACTCACTTATTTAAAATAAATCTTTCTGAATGGATTTTAACCTCTCAAGTCCTATTCGGTCACTACCATCTTCCTACTGGTGCATAAGTTGTCAGTTGCTGTGAACCTCACTTATGCCAGTAAAAAGTCAGGAATAAGGGGACTTATGGAGCAATCCAACTTGAGTTTATGCCTGGCTGAGGGGAGTTGGATGTGGCAGACCCTCAGCTGAGCTGGCAGACTCCCAGCTCCACTGCCAGCAGAAGCCCCCCATCCTGGCTGAGCTGTGGCAGTGCCAGGAGCCTGCCAGAGACGGCCAGTCTGGTAGATGGAAAGCTGGCACAAGCCAGCAGTAGCCCAAAATATGGAGCATTTGGGGGGGTGAGGGAAGAGCTGTGGGGGGGGACTTATGCAACATCCAAATCGCCCTCGGAGCACTCCTGTGGGTCCCAATCTGGCCCAAAGTTCTGCCAGCAAAAAAGCCGACACAGTCAAATTATTGTAATGGTGGTCTATGGGGAGCACTGACTCTTCGATAGGCCTGTTCATGGGAGCTGGCTCTTCCCTTCCAGCTCCCACATGCAGCTTCTGATGGAACCTGCATTCAGCCAGGCTGTTGGCTCCCAAGTGGCAAGTTGAACTTTCCTCCGACTCTTCCTCTGCCACCCCCCTCCTCCGGCTACCTCTGAGTCGGATTGCTCTGCAAAAAGACAAAAATGAAAAGTCCCACATTCTAGGCCTGAATAGGTTCTAAAGGGGAAATACCAATAGAAGATGCCTAGATATATAAGAGAGGAGCATGTGTATGTAGTAGATAGGGAAAATACAGGTCATATCAAAGAGGGGGAAAGGAAGGTTATTTGAGTACCAGGAGGGACATCACATCATACTTGGTACATGTGATCAAGGCATGATACAACACCAAATTTGGAGTTGTTTACCACAAGGACATGCCTCAAGTTGCAAATAGTCCTTAACGCTGCCTTGGACTTAGGTGGAAGGATCTGTCAGTTTTGCTTCTCTACATCTCATTTTTACACTCTTAAATTCAGTCCTCCATATTTCTGCAGCAATTTGTGATTTTTTAAAAAAAGGCCCCATGAAAATTCTTCAGCATTTTAGTGTGAATTTCTCTTAACACACACATTTTTGCATGTAGTTTTAACTCATGTACACATTTTTGTAAGTAATTTTTCCTAAAATAATGCATTTTGTGCTATTTTCATGAACATATTCATTTCTATGCACACTTTCCCTTAATACATGCATTTTGCAAACATCATTTGGTTAGAGAATTGCATCCCAAAATTCAGATGTGTGAATTTCAAAGGATGGGTGTGTTTTGGTTTTCATATTGTTTCAGAAAGTGCAAACCTGATAGATCCAGCTTTCAGTGCAAACTGAGTCAAATTTCTCCCTACTTGACCTTTAGGATCAGTGGCTAAAGAAAACCCAGAGTTTGGGTCCTAAGAAGATAGCTGTCCAAAGATAGATATGGTGCTATCATTAGCCACCATTTTTGCCCTATGGGAGATCCTACCACCTCTTCAGAGTAAACGCTGCTGTAATGAATGGCTTAGATGGGAACAGCGTTAGACTTTTGGGCTGGGGTTTGGCTTCCTTTACTGAATGTGTGTTTGAAGTGATGTGGGCTTCATGCTAAAACAGCTGAATTTCTAACCAAGCTGCCTTGTGTTATTGCAAATCAAGATTGATTTATTGCACTACTGCCTTCAGTTTACCCTAGGTGTCTAAAATTCCACACCAACTTAAAATATCACCTAGTGATCAGTTTTGCAAGAAGAACTGAATGCTGCCTGATGCAATGGTTCCTAGGGACCTCCTAACAGCCTGTGTGTACTCTCCTATGGACTTAGCAGCAAACTGTTGTTCTCCTATACATCCATGAACACATTGTAATGCACATTTTCTTCATATATGAATACTCTGTGTAGAAGCAGCCTTCAGTAATCAGCCTGTATGCATTCACCATTGCCTTGCCTCACCTTGTAACAAGTTATATTCATAACCGCAAAGCTACTGGACTGTTTCAGTGAAACCCATGTTATAAGAGTCAAATATAAATCTAACTTGAAAGTTTGCATGTGTCCCAGAAATGGCATTTTTCTCTCCACTTTGCAAAACATTTGTATCCTGGAATTAGAGTTTTCTTTTCCGGATTGTTTAAGATCCCTCAAAAGCTGGTTTTCTGTCTTATGTGGAAAAGAAGCCCTAATCTCAGTGTCATGTTCAGCTACAGTGATCACTGTTACTGTAGTTCATAAACATAAGAATAATGTAACTGGGGGATTGAAGCGTGTAAGATGAATAGCCCTTGCCAAGACACACAGATTACCTAGTCCCTGTTGGACGGCAAATTCAGCAATCACACACAGAAAGATCTGCAAAGCTATAAATCAACGGAAGTAACATTTCACTAAGGAAAGTGAGAATTTTGCCTTCCAGCCAAAAGAAAATAATAGAAGCTGTCCATTCAGTTTGCTTTCTGGTTTATAAAAGATGTTAGGTGGCGTAAATAATAGATTAATAGCATTGTAATCTCCAGCAAAAAAAACAAAACATAAATGTTGCAGCAATGTGTAGTGGGAGGCAAGTCAGAAAAGGGCATAGGTTAGAAACACAGACTGATGATTAAGGGTTAAACTTTAAAACTATTTTTAAGAGAGTGAATTTCTTTTCAATATGAATACCACATTGTTTCATTTGGTAGCCTTAGATTTTAATTTTGCTTGAATTTTTGTTCTTTGTTTTTCTTTCTTGCTGTTGCTATTAAATATTTCTATAAAATAGGATGTAGTGTCATATTGCTGAAAACACTAAAGCAGGAAGTCAAACATGAACATTGTGTTGAAAGTGCAACACCAGGGAACATTCGGTTTATAATTTAGGGGTTAATTTTGTTATCTATAAGACCTTTTCCACTCCACACAAGGAAAGTAAGAAACAAAGGGGATGGGGCAGCTATAAATGCTAATAATGAGAGGAAGGCTAGCACATGCAGCCCTGTGCCTCCTACTTGCATTAACATTTCATTGGGCTCTAATCAGGAGGCTTAGGTGGACTAGAATGCAGAGCAGAGTGAACCACAGAAATGATAAAGGAATGGTAGATTGGAGGGATACTTTGTCTAAAACAGGTGTAGGGCTGCACTATTTTGTGGGAAACCTTCCGGAGATGGGTGGCGCAGGAGGCAAAAGTGGGAGGAGCAACTCTTACTTTTGTACAGTAAGCTACAGTCCAGCTAGGGATGGCTGAGAATTTCAATTCAGTTCACATCTCAATCAGAATGTATCAAATTTGCACTTTCCAAAACAATATGAGAACTGAAACACAGTCATCCTTTGAAATTTGCACTTATTAGAATTTTGGGATGCAGTTTGCCAACTAAGCAACATTTACAAAAATGCATGTATTAGGGGAACGTGTGCATAAAATGAATATATGAGCGAAAATAACATGCAAAAAGGCATATGATGAAAAACGGCTTGCAAAAATGTGTACCTTTGTCAAAACTGCCTACAAAAATGTGTTTATTTGGAGAAATTCACACTAAAATGGTGGAGAATTTTCATGAGGATTTTTTTTAAAAAAATTTGCAGATGGCTGCAGAGATGCAGAGGACTGAATTTAACATTAGAAAAGTGAGAAACTTGAGAGAACTGAAATTGACAGATCTTTCCATCCCTAATTCCACCCATGCAAAAGTCAGAAGACACTCTCACATGCACCTCCATCCTAGAAAGCAAGAGGTATTATTACAATTGTCCTGCTAGGAGGAAGGGTGGGATATAATAATAATAATAATACTAATGATAATACTAATGATAATACTAATACTACTAATAATAAAAAAATTCAAGAACACATTCCAATCAGGCAAAAGCACCCATAAGCATCATGTGAGAAGGCCAGAGAGGGCATGGACTGGGGCAAGGGCTGCATTTGGGCACCAGGTCTAAGGTTCTCCACTTCTTATATAAAAAGCTTTTAAGTGCTATTGTATCTTTTCCTTACATAAGAATGAATCAACAGGTAGTGGCAAACTTAAGAAAGCTAAACAATCAAGTCTGCTGTGACAACGCAGGGCATCCAGTCCCAGGACAGCAGCATCAGTTGCTCTTGTGTGCCTGTATTTACACATGCATTGTTCACTGGTCCTTTATGTTCTGACTCCTTTCAAGCCAATTCACCCCTTAGAAACTTCTACATTTGCAAAAGTCTCACTTTGTAACCAATTCCTTTTGGAAAGAAATGGAAGATTCTGTGAAGGGCATAGCAAAAGGCAGTTTTGCCTTTAGAAAGCCCAATGGGGAAAGTATGTTAAGTCTAGTATGGGTGAAACTGCCTAATAAATAATATTTCCATTAGAGCAATCGGTGCTGGAAAGGAGGCGAAGAGAAATGGCTTTGCTGTACAATCACCTATATATTCTCTGGGATAATTACATCTGATATTAAACCTTAGAGCTCTTGCATCATTATTTTCCTGCTCTGCAACCCATGATCAATATCTCTTACAGGCTGAGTGACTAGGTGGCAAACTCTGAAATCCTTCTTTCACATCTTTATGCTGCTGTGTTATGGTCTGCAATTTGTGTCCCTCTTTAACCAGCTGTCATACATCTAAACCTGTCATACTAACCAAGCACTTGTACTAGTAGCTAGAGGGAAAGGGCAGGAAGGAAACCCCATAAACTATTCACTCTAGAGAAGGGGGGGATGCCAATGTCTGTTCCTGCGGCAAGAGCCACTAATGTCAGTTTTGCCTCCAGAAGATGCTACCATTGATGTCCATGACAAATGTTGCTACAGTGATTAGCACTGTTTCCAAACCGGTAGAGTTGGTGGATTAAAATGATTCCTCCCCCATTTCACTTTTAACCCAATTTAAATCTAGGTATAATCATGCAATCCTGAAGTCCTGTTGAACTCAAATGAGAGGTAGGGTCACTTCATGCATATCTTACAGCTACCATGTGGAGCCAGTAAAAAAAAAATCCATGGGGCAGGGACCACGCAATAGGAATGACGTTTGAAAGCATCTTACCATATGGATTAACCTTTTTCCCAATAAAATATCTCCATTAGTTGCTCCATTAGAGGCACTGATCATGAGTTGAAAAACAGGAAAATAATGATGAAAAGTGCAACACTAGTGCTGCTTCTGCAATTAATGTGCTAAGGTGGAGATTCTCCTCATGACAATGTTTATAATCACTCATATATATTCAAATAATGTATGAGGTGGTCTTGCAACTGTGTTAACAAGGGAAGCATTTTGATTTCCAATTTAATTCAAATTTCATGCATATGTGCTAAGTGCCAGTAAAGTGACCACCAGAAATCCATGAATATTGTCTTCCATCTGTGCCCTTAATACATTCCCCTTCCATCCTGTCTTGCGGCACATGTTTTCTTGGCACTGTGGTAGCTGCATAGTGTGAGAGTCTCTCTTTTCTGATCTCAAAGTAGGTTTGGAGAGCCTCTGGTTCTCCAGACATTGCTGGACTATAACTCCCATCATTCCAGAGCATTGATCATGCTGGGTATGGCTGATAGAGAGCTACAGACTCCCCACCTCTGCTGTAAAGCATCTGTAGTCATATCCTTAAAGGACATGTGATTCTTTAAAACCAAAGGACTATAGTCTTTTAAAGCCTTTGAGCACAGGGCCACAGGATCTCTAAGATAGAAAAGACACTCCCACATGTTCAGCTACCACAGTGTTTCAATGTTTCTCTATTTGACAGATGGAGATTGATAGGGCTGCAGTTCAGTGACGGAGCATCTGCCTTGCATGCAGAAGGCCTCAGGATGTGTCTTCAGGGTGGGCTGGAAAAGCTCCTGTCTGAAACTCTGCAGAGCCACTGTCAGTCAGAACAGATAGTAACTAGATTTTTGTGTTCCTATAGTTGATTCATAGTTTCTGTCATAAAAGACCACTCTAAAAGTCATTACAGCAGTATCTTTCAAAATAAGTACTCCTGACCTGATGATACTCATTGACATAATACATCTACAAATGGTACATAATGGTAATTTCTGTGAAATGATGGAACATCAGCCTTGGCACAGGAGATGGAATTTTCAAACATACTATAAAATGTGAATGCAGTTTTCTGACCCGAAGTGTATTTTGCCATGCCATTAGTTAGAAATCAGCACTTTACTGGGGAAGATAAAGAAAGGAACCAAAATGATGTCAGTTGCGGAACATGTAAAAGCACTTATCCCAGAATACCAAGGCTATTGGGCAAATAATGCCTGAATTATTTTCAAGCAGCAGCAATTAACATCAGGGATAAAAATGACCATAAAACTACATTTTATTCCATTCCTTCATAATCCATTGTTATGAAACTGGCTCTTTAATCAAGATAATTTTCATGTATAAATTTTACCCCAACAGTATTTTTTTAAATAACACGAGTACAATAATTAATGTCAGCTGACATAGTAACATATTACAAAAAAGAGATCAGATTTCAACCAGCCTTTTGTTTTTGCCTACAGTTCTGCTGTTTACTTGATCCAGCAATATCACATGAATGAATACATGTAATATGTAATTTAAACTTCTGAGATTAAAGTTATTTATGGAGCACAAATAAGAATAATCGAATTGTTCATTAATTTAAATTATATTCACTAATAGGCAAAAAACTTTGCGGTTTAAGAACGTACCTATAGCCAACAGATATTTCTATCAAACTTTAAAAAGCAGGGAAATTGGGCAGCTATAGTGAATGCACAAGGAGAGCAGGAGACCTGACCTCCTCTCTGAGATATTGTACTGCCCTACAAATGTGTAAAAATGCAAACACCATTTGGGTTGGTCTTTCACAGTCCAATCCACTTGCTGTGTAGCTTGCAGGCCATCATCAATGTTTATTATAGCCAATGGCCAATGCAAAATCATACACCTAAAACTGTTTCTTTATACAAGTTAAAATCATTGTCGGAATTCTTTTATGTGGACTTTTGACTTAACAATGTTCTACAGATTATAATAGCCGTGGCACAAAAATTAGCAACTATGTATGTGATTTGTGGATTGGGATCCTGCAATAAATATCTTGTATAAAATAAAGAGTCATGACCAGGGATCGATGGGATAATAGGGATAATACTAAAAGTATGGATCTCTTGATAAAAGGTGCAGTATAAAAGTACGAGTTATTGTCTCAATTTCTCCAATTCCACACGGACACAGCCTTTCTACATGTGGGACTCCACGAAACCTACCCTCAAGGAGAGCTGATCGTATCACGTTGAATCTCGCCATGGTAAACACTTTTCTATATCTGGGACTAGAAAGGTTGCTGAGATATTGAGCAGGGGCGAAGCCCCTGGATGTAGTGATAACGTCAAACTTGGTAGGTGGCACAGTTAAATGAGTTTGCAATTCTATGTCCATTATGCGTTGGGAGAGGGCTGTCCATGCTTTAGAGTATCCTAACTTGGAGATAATAGAAGACGAAAAACCGAGGGATGCCACTTTCTTCATCAATGATTTGTGCCAAGACGATTGAAAGGTATCAGAAAGTACTAGTGGGGCCAGGCCTTCCAGGAAGAAATTGAAGTTTTAACCATAACTTTATTTTAAGTTTCCAAATTCGTGCTTCAATAGAGGGAAGGCCGGCTTCCAATCTTACAGTGTTGTTTGAGACACATGATGGAATCCCGAAAACAGCCCTCAGAAATTTTGTCTGTATGGGTTCAAATGGAACTGATTTCGGGAAAGTTAGTATCTGTGAGCCATATAGCATTTATGATATGACCTTCGCCACAAACACTTGGATGGAAGAGGAGGTGTGTTGTCCAACCTTGTTGTAAAAAAATGATAGCAGTGCTTTAGAGGTCCTCTGATCAACCGAGATAGTATTCTTTACGTGGAAACGCCATAAACCTGAGGCGTGAAAAGACACCCCCAGGTATCGAAAGAATGAGACCTGTTCAATTTTCAGACCATTCAGCTGCCAGTTGTGTCTCACCTTACTTTTAGTAAACACTTGTACTTTTGTTTTAGCATGATTGATAATTAAGTGGTCTTTGGCACAATGTTCCACCAATGCCCGCAGCAGGCGACGTAGTCCAGTGCAGGTCAGCGATAACAGAACTGCATCATCTGCATAAAGTAATACCAATATTATTCTGTTGGCGAGTCGGTGGTTGTGATGCAGTCTGCACCAGGGAACCAACCAAGGTACCAATTTACGTAAAAATTGAATAAGGATTGGCTAAAACACATCCCTGCTTGACTCCCTCATAAGTAGGAATTAATTTGGTAAGATGGCCTATATTATCACATCAAACCTGAAGTCTGGTGTTTTCATGGAGCAAGCGTATCAGCGTTAAAAGGTGCCTGTCTATATTTGTTGACTCAAACTTTTCCCATAATTTGTTTCTGGGTATGAGATCAAAAGCATTTTTGAAATCTGTGAAAGCCACATATAGGGCTCTGCCTTTTTCTGTTGAATATTTCTCCACCAGATGTTGTATTACTAATAAATGGTCTATTGTGGAGTGTTCCCCTCTGAACCCCGCTTGTTCATCCGCCAGAATGTTCTCCTGGGCTAACCAAGTCTGTAATTTGTCAAGAAGATGTTAAGTGTAAAGTTTGCTTATTATATACAGCAGGCTGATTGGCCGGTAATTAGCAGGGTCGGATCGTAGTCCTCTTTTATAGATTGGAATTACGATGGCTAGACCCCAGTCTTCTGGAATTTTAGCCGTACGATCGATTACCGTAAAAAGTGCGGCTAAGACAGGGGCCCACCATTCAATATTTCGCTTAAATGTTTCGGGCTGTATATTGTCAGGACCAGGTGCCTTGCCGTCTTTCAATTTTGCTATTAAAGAGGTTACTTCCTTGTGTGAGACTGGGGGCCAGTCAGGTAAGTCATTCAAATGATTCAGGGAGAGAGGTTCACATTCCTGTGCTCTTGTATGAATGCTGAGGAAGTATGACTCCCAAGTTTGTACGGGAATATGATATTCAGGTCTCAAAGATTGGTTAGGCCAACCTCTATTGACAAGGCACCAGAAGGTGGTTACATCTTTGGTTCTTGAAGCCAATATTAAAGTTTTCCATAGATTTGTTTGAACTAGGCTCTTTTTCCTTTTGATCAATGCTTTATAATTTATTTCTTCAGGACCGTGTATTCCTGAGGAATTACTGTAAGATCTAACTTTCTGTATCTTTTGTATTCTTCCACTAAAAGAATTCTCTTTTTTTTCAATTAATTTTTATTCAAATTTTCAAAATCAAAACAATACAAAAAAAACACAAATTAATAACTAATACAATAAAAGAAAAAAAACTAATACAATTAAAAAAAAGAAAAAAAATTATTGACTTCGGATTTGTCGTAGTTCAGCTATAGGTCTATAATATATAACAAGCCTGTCTCTTAATAGATTATAAAATCACCTTCCTCCAGCGGTTATCTTAGTTGGTATCAAATCTCATTAACATCATATCATTTTATTCTTCCACAAAAAGTCAAAGAGAAGTTTCCAATCCTTGAGATATATGTCCATCAATTTTTTTCTAGATAGACATGTCAATTAATCCAACTCATCAAGTCTACTAAGTCCAGTAATTTCAAATCGCTCTTCTTCCATTATCCGTGTTGATTCCATCTTCCATCTTCCATCTTTACGCACCCAATAATCTTGCTGTCATAGTCATATAATAAGAGTCTGATAGGAATTTCCTTCATCACAAATATTTCCTTGCCATCAATTCCGAACGTATCACTGAAGTATTGTTGCAAAACCGCATCTCTGTTCCTCTTTTTACAGAATGCACTAGCACATCTCTTGAAGGTTTTTCCATTGTCACAAAACAAGAATTAATTCTGTAAACTTTCTCCATTTCAAGTTCCATCAAATCCTTCCAGTCCAGGAATTTTTTCGAACTGATGATATCTTTATCTCCAATCTCTTCACCAATTCCTTCAGGGACAGCGCTGAGTTCCAAACAGTAATATTTGTCTCCAGGATCCATCACAGCCAGGAAATCCAAATCTTTTTCCAAGTCCATATTTAATCCAATCTCCATAGTTTGAACCTTCCCTTTAATTTTTCTTTCATCCTTTTTTGGATTTCCAGATTTATCTTTGTTCTCCTTTCTCATAGAATCCTGAATTTCTTTCAGCTCCTGTCTCATTTCGCCAAATTCAATTTTCATCACTTGTCTGTTATGACTCAGTTCTTGTTTTGTTAGCTTAATCCCATTCATTATTTTCTGAAACATATCTAAAGAGAAAGTCCCTTCTTGTACATCCATGATCTCAACCACCTTCTTGATTGTCATTCTTAAAACCAAAAGAACAAAACCCCTTCAATTTCTAATATCCCAAGCAAAGAACAGTTTATTTCTTTATCCAATTACAAAGGAGTTAATCTTTCAAGCCAGCTGACGTCACCCTCTAGACAGCACGAACTGCCTTATCTCTTATATGTCCAAAAGTGCAAAAACAACTTTAGTTCACAGCATCCAAATAATTAGTGGCAGAAAGAATGAGCAGATTCGTCAAAAAACAAAAAACAAAAAACAAAAGGTAGACTGGAAAAAAATAGTCCCAGACATATATTACTCAAAAGTCTTATAAATCAATTTTTTTCTCTTAAAATTAGAAACCCCTCATCCATTTGTAATCTTTATAATGCTGAGTTCCATGCCAGCTTTTTGCAATAAAAATAAAGATAAGCTATTTCTATTTTCTTCCCCTTAGTTCCGTGAATAAAAGAGAAAGTTATGACTCACCCAGGGTTTCTTAATTGCTGATTCTTTGACAAATCTCTTTAGCTGTATTGATAACAAAATAATAATAAGTAGACAGGAGAATGCTTGCCTGTTAATCCGTTTTTCTTTGAAGAAAAAAGTCTCACTTAATCAGTTGAGCTAGTTAGAAATCCTAGCTCCGTCCGAGCTGCTGGAAGACCTTCTTTCACAGACAATTCTAATGAATTCCAGTCTCCAACAAACACAACAAAGCTCTGTGGAAAATCTCACGTTTCTTCCTTATCCGGAAGAAATTATCACCAGTCAAAAAGCCCTTCTGACTGGTTTTTAAAACTGAAAAAGTTTCATCCAAGACAGGAGCCCATCTTAGAGGCAGCACAGGTGGAGTGATCCTCCTGGGAAGTCGTCCCACTAAAAGAATTCTCATAGCGTGACACTCTTGGTCAAACCAAGAGCTGGAATAGGATTTTGCAAAGCCAGATTTAGTTGGCAAATTAGAGTTAAGATTGATATACTTTTGTAGTTCTGTAGACAATTCATGATAGAATGCTAGTATATTTATTCCCTGTGTTTCTGCTATGATAGTTTGTTGGAGGTTAATATTTTTATCTGAATATAGAATTCCTTTAACTTTCAGCTCCAGGTTGTGCGACCATTTGGCCTGGATGAATTTGTTTGTTAAGGAAATGTCCGGACCTGGGCGCCATTCAGCCGTGTGGCACTGGTTGTTGCAAAGAAAATTTGCGATTACCGGGAGATGATCGCTCTCTGTATGGTTCGCAACCTGACAGCTGACCACAGATTTTAAAAAGTCAGATGATACTATCACGAAATCTATTGTTGAGGCACCTGAACTTGAAAAAAAGGTGTACTCACCACACCTGTCGCCCTCTATTGATCCATTCAAGATAGTCAAATTAAGACCATGAAGCATGTTGAGGAGGCAATAACCTACAAAATTGCAGCCTGGGTCCTTAGACTGTCTTTCCGGCAACCTAGCTGCCTCATCTATCGGTGGCGGAATTTCATGGTAATGATCATATAGAGCTCTATCATTTCTTCCAAGCCTGTCGTTGAAGTCTCCTGCTAATATCAATATCGCATCAGGGAATGTTGTTGTCAGATGGGAGATAAAAAGCTCAAGATTGTGGCTATTAATTTTCACCCTGGATTTTTGTCGTTGAGGAGTGAGATAGATATTTATGAGAATAAATCGCACTTGATTTAATACTAGCAGAAGCACCACAGCAATCTCAGGTAGAAATGTTAAGCTGTTAACTGAAGCACGTAGGGTAGTGGCAACCAGCACTGATAGCCCACCTTTGGGCCTGCCACCGTTGTTACTTAGGGTAGCCTCCAGCAAATAGGTGGAGAAGCCATTCAACTCCACCGGATCTGTTGACCAGGTTTCCTGCAGGAAAATAATATCATGTTTGCCTATGTAGTCCATGCATGCGGGGTCACAGCTCTTACTCCTCTTATTCCAAGATATGAGAGTAAGTTTAGTATTACGTAGAGTCTTGTTTTGTCAAGATACAGTTAGATGTGGTCAAATGGCAACCTGCTCCTTGAGTAAAAGATTCAAATCACCAAGATTAGCTATTGGGCTGTGGTCCACCAGAAGGTGAATTATCACCTCACAAGTGTGTGCTGGTCTGCTAACATTGGAAATTATCACCCTGGGAAGATGCTGCCTCTCTTGGCCTGTACATTTGGGTGGAGAACCCTCTTCTTCCTTCTCCAAGAATCTCACATCAGTCCAAGATGGGACTGAGTGTGTATTCAAGAAGCTTTTCTGGCGCGGTTCGAGAGCTGGCATACAGTTTGTTTGTGTGGCCACTGCGGAATGATGTTGAAGGTGGGTAACTTTATCCTCTGAAGGTGAGTGGAGGTGTGATTCCCGTTCAGCTTGTAAATATCCAGGCTCCTTCGGGTCAGTATAAAGTCCCGTACATGTATGAGTAGAACGTTTCAGTTGGGTCATCCTGTCCTGAAGGTGTTTGGATAATCTCTGCAGTCGCAAGATGATATCCTGTTGTGCTGGATTTGGTAAAGCACTGAAGGCAGTAAAGAAACTCTCCTCTTCTTCATTGAAGAAGCTGTAGGGTTCTTCATTATTGCAGCCACTGATACTGGACTCCAGATTTATCAAAATTGGGGTGTTAGGTAGCAAGGAAATATTAGAGGCAACCGCTCCGGACTTAGTATTACTCTGTGGTAATGTGTGAGCATCGCAAATAAGTAGTGTCGTCGTTACTGCAGTTAGTGGTGAAGTTGTTAGATCTTTATTTGAAGTTTTTGTCTTGAGTCTAGCTGTACTGTCATTTTCTGATGTCTGTGCCATATTCAGAGTCGATGTCGTCCAAAGCAAAGGATGGGGTTCAGCTGTGTTCAAAAAATATCTTTGGATCACAATTCTACGCCTAAGTAGGGCCTGTCCATTTATGCAGAAAGAGTTGGCTTTATCTAGATTTCTGAAGGTCAGTACGATCTTTGCTTTTGTAGTGTTACTGTATAAGTAATCTACTTTGTGAAGGTCCGATGCCTTCACAAGTCCTGGCATGATTGGTTGTAGAAGGTTAGCAATATAAAGTTTCCGAGCAGATTGCGTATAAAGGAGATTTTCTCTGGGACAATTTAATAAAACTAGTTTATGCAGAATGAGTTTTAAATTCCAGGAATTCTCCTTTTTTGGTTTCTGCGTCCAGTTGGAATCTTGAATTGATCGTGCCAACTGCTCCTGTGATTCTATAAAATAGGACTGGGGTGGATTAACGGCCGTCGATGAAGCTGCTGGAAAAATGAACTTGGGCTTAAATTTAGGCTTTCTCAAACTAGCTTCCTGTTCAAGTGATCTATTGCCTTGATTTTTCCTGGGTTTCAATATGGACTCTAATGTTTTAAAAATTTTAGTATAGTTCATTTTCCTGACCCTCTTGATCTTGAAGTTTTTAATATTCTTAGTCTTTTTCACATTTATGGTCTTTGCAGCTCTACGTTTGCCCTTCCGATTTTTCGAGCAATACGCAGTACCTGTGAGCTGGCTAGCAGCACATATTTTGGTCTCATATTGAGTACCCACTGTCTTGAATTCTTCAGCCAAGTTTGTTAGTAATTTGTTGGCCTCAGTTAAAAAGTTTTTAATGCAAGTAATCTCTTTTGTTATTACACAGAGCCGGGAGTCCAATGAATTCTGCTCTAAAAACTGTTGGATGTCACTTTTGGTTGCTTTGTCCGGAATAGTTTGAGGAGTTTTAGAAAGTGAGTGGATGCATTTCAAAGGGCTACACTTCACCTCCTCTAACACATTTCCAATGAGTAGGGAATTACCTATTAGTTTAGACATCTGTTGCTGTCGGCACGTGCATATAGATATCGTACAAGTAAGAAATTCTAGTGCCGGATAGATCCAGTAAATAAGCCAGGCCAGGCAAGTATCTTGTAAGAGTCTTTACTGACAAAAAGCATTAAACACAAATGACTTTCCCCCACACCAGAGCTTCTGCGAGAACAGCTTCTTATCTACCCGGTTCCCCTTGTCAACCACCTGCTGGCCTTGAGGAACCTGGCAACCCCTCTGCTCTGCTTAACTCTTTTGTTTCAGGTTTTCTTCTCTCCTCCGAACAAACCTGTCTGTGTGTCTCATAGCCTGCATTACTGATCAACAGCCCCCACCTGAGACTCACAGATCACAAAACTAAATTTATCTTATTTTACAGTCATACATTACATGTTCAATACACATATATATACACATTATTTTGTTTCTCTTTACAGTCTCTATTTCCATTTCAGTTTTGTTTCTTTATTCATACATGTTATACAGCATTTTGTTCACTTTTATTTGATAACACTCATTTATATTTCATTCTTCAATACAGTATTTCCACATGAGATCCATTGTTTCTTTGTCTATTGGACCTTCTTTTTCCCATTCTACAGGATATTCATCTGTCTCATCATTCTTTTGTGTAACGTTAAATGTGAATCTATGAGGTGGTTTTCCTTTTGTTTTTCTTTCTGACCGTCTAACAGTATCTATTTCCATTTCTTCATCACTCTCAATTTTACTTGGTCCTGCACCTGTGTCTGCACTTGTTCCTGCACTAGTACCTGGCACCTCTTTATCTTGCATTGCCATGTCTTCACTCCTCAGTCTTTTCACAGTACGTTTGCCACTTTGAATTAAGTCAGTCAATGTGGTTCTTAATGGTATTTGATGCCCAAAAGGAACATCTGCTGCTTTCTGCTTGCTTTCATCATCAAGTATTACTGTTTGACTGTCTTTCCAAGGTTTATCTATCACCTTTATGCTTCTACTTGACAGTAATTGTTGTTTCTCAGGCAACCAAATTCTATAATATGAATTCTGAAATCCCAAAATGTGACCTGCCTGAGCTGTTGGGGCTAATTTACCATGCCTTTTCTGCTTTGAAACATGCACCCAGCATTTTGGTCCAAAACGCTCTATGTGTTTTACCCTGGGTTTTCTTCCAGTCAATTTCTCATATGGAGACATGCCTATTACTCTGTGCAGAAGGCGGTTCTGAATGTAAGCAGTGTACAGAATACATTTTCCCCAATAGGTGTTATTCATATCTGCATCAGCCAGCATGGCTCTCATTGAATCCTGCAGCGACCGGTTCCTCCTCTCTGCAGTTCCGTTAGAAAATGGGCTGAAGGGAGCAGTGAGACTTTGGATTATTCCCTTCTTTTCAAGATATGTTTTAAACGAATTACTGGTAAATTCCCCTCCTTGATCTGATTTGATATTTTTGATAACAACCCCATATTGTGTCTCTATCCTCTGTATAAATGCCTTTAATTTATCTTCTGCTTCACTTTTCTTTTTCAACAAGAATACATGTGTAAATCTGGAAAAATCATCTACAATCACTAAATAAAATCTTGCCCCACCTTTTGAACACTGGAAAGGTCCAGCCAAATCCACATGTATCAGCTGATAAGGTTTCGTGGTAGTACTTTCAATGCTCTGATTAATTGGAGTCACTGTCATTTTTGTTTTATAGCATACCTCACATTCATCCACATGCTCACAATGTGTTAGTTCCAAATCTTGACTATGCTTTGGGGTA